>NW_024104007.1:1801024-3172032 GCF_003945595.2 Pipra filicauda | reverse complement strand
GTATGTAAATGCATCACCTCTGTTTTAAGGAAAGACCATCGTTTTATTGATTTTGGGCTACCTGTTTCTTGGGTCACTTGTGGGTTCAGCTGCAATAAAGCTGCTTTTGGGAAAAATCTGCTGTTAATTGACTTCCTCATTGACAGAGGCAGTCTCTGTTCTACAGAATGAGTGATTTCAGTGGGTCCAATGGAAACAGAGTTAATGTTTGGGTTATTGCTGGTTATAATGTCTGTGTTTTGCTTTGGGGATGCTAGTTTAAGAAAACTTGTTAAATAGGTTTGGATGTTTTTTAAGGGCCATTGTGAGGTTATATCTGTTCTGCTGCTAAAAATGTTTGATATTCCTGTCTTTGCCTCCCATTCTAATTGTTTAATTTGGATATAGGCCAATTTATGCATGTTTGCGTTTTGAGTGGATTTATAGGTGTGTATTGTTGTATGTTGCAACTTTGTGGAGCATCTTTGGGCTTGTGTTGTATGAGGGTTTTGTTTGTTTTGCTTTCTCAAGGCTCTTGCAGTGACTGTGTATAAAGAGTTATGTGTTTCTGCAGTTGAAATTGTAACTGGTTGTCTGTTTGCTACTTGTTTAAGTTTGGCTTTCCATGTTGTGTATGGCATATTGTCCAACAGCATTTTAAAATAGTGAGAAGTAAATACTTGATTTGGGGCCCCTCTTATTATTATTCTTACCCCCTGGAACACAAAAGAACTTTTTATAATAGCAGATAATCTGTCAATTAGTAAAGTTGTCCTTTTGTGACTTAGAAAATCAAACATGGTAGTTGATAGCTGTATGTCTGCTGTGTTTTGCAATGTTACCTCTAGGTTGTTGGTTCTGTCAGGAGGTGGATGGTGTTGTCCCAGCTGAAATTCTCGCAGTACAAAACCAACAGCTGTCATCGGCAGCAACGCAGTCAGTACACGTGCTGTCCACTTCAACGTCAGTAGCTTTGACTTTGTTGATGGTCTGGGCTTGGGTAGGCAGATGTTCTGTGTGCTTTCCCAGTCTGCATCTTCTTCCTCGAGCTGAAGTAGTAGCTGTAGCCACGTTTGCTGTTCTTCCTCTTTTGCAGGATTCAAAACTGCTTGTCTTTTTTCTGGTTCTCTTGTCTCGCTGAGTTCAGTTTGCCACATCTCAGCTAAGCTTTCTAGGGAGTCAATATCTCTTCTTCCTCCTCCATCAGGCCATCTTTGGCATAGAAGCTGTTCTGAGGCTGGTGAGGGCTGTGGGTTGGTTTCTTGGTAGGAGAGCCACAGTGATGCTTTAACTGTTGTGCATTTGTTGTGAGTTGGTTGAACTGGTGGTGACGGAAGAGACACTTTCACTTCTGCCTCACGGCCGGAGTAAGCTTGCTGTGCCCATGTTGTTCTGCAGCGGTCTCATGGCCGCTGCGCAGCCAAAGGGTGTTAGTGGACCGCCCTGACCCCTGCAACAGCAGTCCGTTCTTGCTCTCCCCGTTGCAGCCCCTGCTGCTGTTGGTGCCCTAGCCCCGAGCCCCGGCTGCCCGACCACGTCCCTGCAGTCTCTCTGCGGTGGTCTCATGGCCGCCGCATGGCTAAAGGGTGCTAGCAGATTCTCTTCTGTGTCCTCTATAGACTCGCCGCCTGTTTGTCCGTCATAGTCACCCTCTCCCCTTCCCGGTGAAATGCCTGAACCTGGGGGTGGCAGCAGAAGTGAAGGCTTCACTTCCGCCGCGCGGCAGGGGCAACATGGCGGTGCCTCCGCTGCCGCTCTCCTTCCACACGCTGACCGTGCAACCGCCGTGGAACGGTCGCCCCGTAACGGTCCTGGGGTTGGCGCTGCTCTGTGACGGTCCCCCCGGCTCCAGCAGCACCGCTCGCTGCTCTGTACGGCATGGTCTCAGCTGCAGCCGTGGGCGCCAGCATAAAGCCAGCATCCCCCCCGCTGCCATGGCAGTTTATGCCAGTCCATAAACAGATCTATGGCACCCACTGCAGTGGATTTGTTTACCAATCTCTCCATCATTTGCTGTTTCACCTGTTCCAGTTTCAGGGCTCAGTCTCCTTCATCTGAAACCATAGAATCATAGAATCATAGAATCGATTGGGTTGGAAAAGACCTCCGAGATCATCGAGTCCAACCCTTGGTCCAAATCCAGTCCATTGACTAGATCATGGCACTCAGTGCCACGTCCAATCTGCGCTTAAAAATCTCCAGGGATGGTGAATCCACCACCTCTCTGGGCAGCCCATTCCAATGCCTGATTACTCTCTCTGTAAAGAATTTTCTCCTGATATCCAACTTAAATTTCCCCGGGCGGAGCTTAAGCCCGTGCCCCCTTGTCCTATTGCTGAGTGCCTGAGAGAAGAGACCAACCCCCACCTGGCTAGAACTTCCCTTCAGGTAGTTATAGACGGTGATGAGGTCACCTCTGAGCCTCCTCTTCTCCAGGCTAAACAACCCCAGCTCCCGCAGCCTCTCCCCATAGGACTTATGCTCCAGTCCCTTCACCAGCCTTGTTGCTCTTCTCTGGACCCGCTCCAGCACCTCAATATCCTTTCTGAACTGAGGGGCCCAGAACTGAAAACAATACTCAAGGTGTGGCCTCACCAACGCAGAGTACAGGGGAAGGATCACTTCCCTGCTCCTGCTGGCCACGCTATTTTTGATACAGGACAAGATCCCATTGGCCTTCTTGGCCACCTGGGCACACTGTTGGCTCATGTTGAGCTTTCTGTCAATTAGTACCCCCAGGTCCCTTTCTGCCTGGCTGGCAGAAAATAAATACATCTAAATACATCTACATACTGTTGCAGTGATGGGCCCTGATCTGACTCATGACTCTGAATCTTAACATAATTTCCTAATTAACATAATTTTAAAATGAGCTAAATGTGAACCCGTTACCACATTCATCTAGGGCTCATCAGCTGAACTTAGGCAGCAGCTCCTGACCAAAGTAGTGTAGAAAGTACAAACAAAGATATTTCACAAGTGGAAGGACCATCCTGTCAATGTTCTGTGGCTGGCTGCACCAGCAAATCACAGAATCATTGAACCTTTTGGGTTGGAAGGGACCTTTAAAGCTCAATCCCCATGCAGTGAGGGGGGATATCTTTAACTAAATCAGGTTGCTCAGGGCCCTGTTCAAACTGACCTTGAACGTTTCCAGGGATTGGGCATCCACCACCTTTCTGGACAACCTGTACCAGTTCACCACACTCATTATAAAAAATTTCTTCCTTATATCGAATCTAAATCAGCCATCTTTTAGTTTAAAACCATTACTGCTTCTTACTGCAACAAGGTCTACTAAAAAGTCCTTTTCCATCTTTGTTATGAGCCCTCTCTAAGTACTGAAAGGTCTTCCTGGAGCCTTCTCTTTTCTGGGCTGAAGAATCCTCTCATAGGAGAGGTGGTCCAGCTGTCTGAGCATCTTTGTGACCTCCTCTGGACCAGCTCCAACAGGTCCATGTCTTTCCTGTGCTGAGGACCTCAGAGGTGGATGCAGCATTCTAGGTGAGCTCCCCCGAGAGCAGAGGGGCAGAATCATCTCCTTCAACCTGCTGGTCACTCTGCTTTTTGAGGCAGCCCAGGATGTGATTTGGTTTCTAGGCTGCAAGCACACACTGACGAGTCATATCCAGCTTTTCACCCACCAGCACCCCCAAGTCCTTCTTGGCAGGGCTGCTCTCAATCCAGTCATCCCCCAGCCAGTATTGATACTGGGGGTTGCCACAACCCAAGTGTAGCACTTGGCCTTGTTGAGCCCCCTCCCAGGGGCTCATTTCTCAAGCTTGTCCGAGTCCCTCTGGATGGGATCTTGTCCCTCAGACAATCATAATGTCCTTTCAGTTGCTGTGGCAGGATCGACTCCTTTTCTGAGCTGACACTCAGATCCTTGGACAACAAAAAGATCCAGTGACAGCAAAAGGAAAGAATAGCATACTTCATGAAGTGCACGGTGACTTTGTTAGAAAGACCCATTTCTGCAAGAGGAACTTGAGGGAAACACAGGCACAGGCATACACAAGAGGCTTCAACCTCTACACCAGGGATAATAGAACACTTTCTAATCACCTGTGCTGCTTGTACAAAACAGTAGTGTCTTGTGTATCAGGGCACTGCAGGTTGAAGAAAACTGCTCAGACTGCTGGATGAAAGCCACTTTCATGAGAAGCTGCTGCCAGTCCCTCATGACAATTTGACACTGGTGTTGTTTTTCCATTGTTCTGAACCAAATGCGGGTGAAGAAAGCAGAGAAAGGTGTGCATCAGTAGTCTTCAGCATTCAGAATGTGAGAGGGAAGGTCTTTCAGATCTTGGTAATACTGGCTAATATTCCTCACCTGTAGGCATTTGTGGCTCTAGGCTTGCTTGTAAACCAGAAGGCCAGAAGAGAACTGTACAATTATCTGGACTAAATCTTCATGCAAAACAGAAAGCCTTGTTTGATGCATCAGTCTCAACAAAGGGGAACTAAAAAATATGTTTAAACTTGAATGTTGGATTCCAGTGAATTAGAAAGACAAAACCGTGAATGAAGCAGAAGATTCTACAGCCTCCCACGTACACATTAATGTATCTTTACTGAAATCCCATTATTATATATGTGGGTGAAAGCTGCTGCCCAGCAAAAAGATACAGAAAAATCAGAAAAGCAGAGGGCACTGCAGACGCCTGATGCCTCAGAGCTCTCTGGTTTAAAGGAGAGGTTTGTTGGGCTCAGAGGGACTGGCAGGAGGGGCTGGCACGTGAACCGACCATCCACGTAGATGTCTTGAACCCATTTCTGAGTGTGTCCATCATATTCGGGAATAAGTGAGAAACTAAATTATAAATAGTAGGGCAAGACTGCTGGGAAAGAAATAAATCCCAGTAAATTGGAACAATCAGTTTGTTCTCCAGTGTTTCCTGTACAAGTAATAAAATCTAATAACTGAGTTGCTGTTAACAGTTAATGACCACTGCATTTGTTAATGGACCCAGACAAATGAGAGCAGTTTAATACAACAAACAGGCCATTAGCTGTATTAATGGTTGGCTTGTAGGAGTTAGGGCTCTTATAAACTAAATTCTGCAGTTTATAATACCAGCACTTTATAAAATGACCTGGTGTTTTCCAAAAAATAAAAAATAATAAGGATCAGGTGAGCTCTAATGTAGTAGTGGAAAATAAGTATGCATGGTAACTAAGAAAAGCTGATATAAGGCTAAAATCTCTTTTTCTAGTCTGCACTGGAATAAATCAGGATCAACAGCAGACACACAAGCCTTATATAGCTTAAATGAGTGGCAGCTCTGCTTTTGACTTCAATGAGTTTGGGATTGATCTTGTAATTATTATCATTAGAGAGGAATTGGATCTTTTCTTTCCCCCCCCCCCCCGACCACAAATGATTCCACAAATGAGATATTTGGTCTTTAGCAGCTGTTTAGAGGTTTAACAAGCACTCTTATAGAAAGAACTATAAAAGGCAAGTGGTATAAATAGACTAAAATTAATACAGGAACAAAACAGAGTTAGTTCCTGCTTCACTTGCCTCTACAGCTCTTTTAATTTTTGTATTTTTATAGTGTATTTAGCTGCAGTTTCATTTACAAGAAGTGTCAGCAGCATTTTTTGCAATGGTTGTTATGAAAGCCACAGTTTTTCCATCACTTTACAGACTGACTGCTGAATGTAACCAGTGTCTGGTAGAAATATGAAGTGGAACAATTTAAGCATTTGCTCTTAACTTGCCAAATGAGGATGACACTAAATTATTACAGAATTATAGGTTACTGAAGAAGGGAATAATTCACACTTTGGTAGGAAAAAGGCTCTAATTTGTGTATAGCTGCAGTGTGAGATAAGGCCAGGTTTAAATCATAAGCTTACAACAGAACTTGGCCAAATTCTTTGGCTTTGTTTATGGAGCTGAATTGCAAGTTTTCCAGACAGACCCCCAAAAACACAAGAGAGAAGTTGCATAAATTTATCCTTGTGGTCACTGTGACCTGAAGGAAGAATGCAGGAGTAAACTCAGAGAGTTGTTCCCATCTATGGCCATTCATCCACCTGCAGGAAATGGTGCCTAAGCCAGTCTAAAGAGGTGTCACTGCAGTTTTTTACTTAGATATGGAAATTACAATCCAGGGGAACAGAATAGGCTCACTGGGTCTCTCCTAGATTCATCGTATCTCAGCCATGCTCTTCCATGTCCTTCCTCTGTTGATTCCTCTCAGCTGGCAATTTGTGGTTTAAGAAGTTCCTGACCCAGGGTTTATCTCATGGTCAGTAGCCACTAGTAAGTCTATCCTCCATAAATATCTAGTCCTTTATGAGGCCACTTATATTTCTGCCCCCCATTTTTGGCAATGAATTCTAAATTATTTTGTGAAAAGGTGTTTGCTTCTATATGTTTTAAACCTGTGACTTCAGAATTTCTGTGACTGCCCTTTAGGTCATGGCTGGGAAAGAATAAAAAATCCCTTCCCATTCATCCAGCTCATACAGTTTTTGACTGTACAGATGTCTCTCACATTTTCCTCTTCAGTCATTCCTTCCCAGACCCAGAAATCTCAAGCTAGAGAGTCTCTCTCCCTTCTCAACCATATTTCATGCCTTTCATTACCTTCATCATCTTTTTTCTGTGCATTTCCTAGTTCTACTCTGCAGTTTTTTAAATGCAGGGAGAAGTGGGGTTGCACATAATAAATGGTATGGGTGTATCATTTATAAAGTTCCTGAGTGACAGTTTTGGCATTGCTGTCAGTTCTGTTTCTAATCATTACCAATAGTCTATTTGTCTTTTTGACTGTTGGTGAGCACTAAGCTATTTTTTTTTCCAGGAGGTTCTCCACCACTACACCAAAATCTTCTCTCAGACTGGCAGGTTATCAAACCTGCTTTTTTATCCTGTAATTTACCCATAATTCAGATTACATTGCCTCTTGTGCTTTATTTTCTGTTTGTTGTCATTACATGTCTTCCAGCATGCTGCTGCTCAGGCGCGTCAGATCTTTTCATTCTTCTCAGGGGGTTTCTGGAACAACTCTGTGTCATCAGCCAACTGCTCAGGAAACCATCCAGCTTGGCAGGAAGCACTGGGAAGAGCCCAGCCTAGCTGAACACTGGAGGGCACGGAATGAATCACCGTGCCATGCCTGGAGCCCGGTCTCCGAGGTGCTGCACAGAAAGAGAAGGGAATCCATGCTCCTGCAGTCCTGCCTGGCTCCCAGAGCTGTGCAGGGATGATCAGTGCTGTCATCACCAGATGGTGCTGCTGCATTCAGCCTCGCAAGGTCATTGTGTGTACGGATGTTTTGATTCCTTGAAGAAAATACTAAACTGGGGATGTTTTTCCACTGTGCAGATGTCTGGAGAGTAGGAACGTTCTGACTTCATGTCACTCCTCAGTTCTCTTTGAGAACAGGACATTTGGCCTTTGGCTGGGAGTTCAGAATAGGGGTGTGTTCAGATGCTGTTTGAGATGATCAGTTCCAGAATGTTCCAGTGTTTGAGTGGATAAACAAAATTAATTAGATTCCCATCATATGCATCCACATGACTGATTTTTCCTCCAGTAGAAAACTGGCCAGCAGTGAGTACTGCTGCTCATCAGAATTACTTACAACTCTAACTCACCTGTTTTTTCCATGAGTTTTAGAATACTTGCTGTTTTTTTAAATGTTCAGGTACAGAATTCATGCTATCACATGGGACTCCAATGCAAGAAGAGCCAATGAGCAGCATGTTTGGGAGCAAAATGTTCCAAACCTTTGCTAAGGCCAAGGATACACCAAGCTCAGCCAAGATCAGAGAGAAGGACCCTCCACAATGCCTGGCCCATGCAGCCCAGCTCTGTGCTGGCCATGGCCCAGAGCACCTTCCACCAAGCAAGAGGCAAATGCATGAATGAAAAATCCCAGATAGATAAGATGGGATAAGGGTGTGGATAAAGATCTTTTAATTCCCAGCTCTCTGCGAGAGCTTTGGGGCTCTTGGCTGGACAGAGATGCTCCTGCTCAGACCTCTACCGAAAGGTGGGTAAGACACCCTGCTGGCAGCTGCTTGGGTTGGTCTCTGCAGGCACAGAGAGAAGCCAAGCCTGCTCCTCACAGCCTTCCCCCTTCCCCTGGCCCTCTCCCAAGTGCCATGGGACACAAGATGTGAAAGGAGCACCAAGAGCCAGAGGGAGACATTTGTAGCTACCTCAGCACTTTCCTTAAGAAGTAAGCTCCTTGCCTCCAGAGGGATGGCCCAAACCTGTAGTTTTCTTGGGGAACGCCAGCACACACCTAAGAAAGCCTGGCAAGGCTGAACTCCTTCCAGTCCTCTGAGAACAGGCACTCCAGCTCTAGCTCCTATTGCTCGCAGTGTGTCTTGCAGGTTCAAACTAGTGGCCTTCAGTGTGTCCAGCAAGATCTTCAAGTGCACTTAATGTTGTGGAAGTGGCCCTTCCGGACAGGGCCCTTTGCAGAATGAAGTGCCCTTGTCCCTGTGTGTATGACCACAGCACAAGGGGCAAAAGCAAAGCAGAAGTGGGCCCATGTGCTGCAGGGCTGAGGGTTTGTGACGTTTGAGTTCCACAATGATGCAGCTCAGGGGGAGAAAGCGAATGTTTATTAACCAAAGGGGAAGGGGAGGGATGAACCTTATAAACCTGTGGGGAAGGGGAGGGCTGAAGCTTCTTAACCTAAGGGGAAGGGGAGGGATGAATCTTCTTAACTTAAGGGGAAGGGGAGGGATGAACGTTCTTCAGCCACAAAGTGGCTGGAGAGGGTAATCAGGCATTGGAATGGGCTGCCTAGGGAAGTGGTAGATTCTCTGTCCCTGGAGGTTTTTAAGATGAGATTGGATGTGGCACTCAGTGCCATGGTGTCGTGGGTTTACTCATCCTTTCCCCCCTGGAACTGAAGGTGGTTGGTTCCACAGGGGTGGACTTTCTGGTTCTGACCGGGAGAAGAACCAATTGAAAGCTTTAGCAATGCCTCTGCAAATTACATATTTAAAAGGCCCCAAGAGAAGCTTACTGTGCAGTAGAAATTGGAGACAGGAGAGTGAAGAGGGAGCTGCTGGGCCTGAGGGGGCCCCGGGTCGCCCTCGGCCCTGGCCCGGCACAGAACAGGGTGGTGGCCATGAATTTTGGCCCGTGGCAGCTGCTGGCCCGGAGTAGAGAGGCTCCTGCAGAAAGGCAGTGGCAGCCACGGAGCGGGTCCCGTGGTGCTTGGAGCAGCAGCAGCGCATGGCACGGAGTAGAGCGGGCCCAGAGTGGCCCGAAGCGGGCCCAGAGCGGCAGCAGTGCACAGAGTGGAGCGGACCGGCTCCCACAGCAGCTCAGAGCGAGGCGGGGGAGGGCAGACAGTGAGCAGTGAGCCCGGACGTCCCACCGTGCCCAGCCCAGCCCAGGATGCTGGAGCAGAGGGAGCGGCAGCAAGCAGGATGGACCAGAGTGTTCCCGCACCCGGGAGCAGAACAGAGCGGAGAGGAGGAGTGCAGCCAGCACAGCTACCGCTGCTGCTCAAATTTGCAACTCAGAGAGAGAGAGAAGCCACGCTGAGCAGGTTATTTCTGGATAGGACTCTGGTGAAAACTATTGGGGTATAGAGACTGAGCTGAATCGCAGAACCTGCGACCCGGGGGAGGTGTGGATCTGACTTGGAGGGGTCCCCTGAGAGCTTGCTCCCCTGGGAGGGACCCCACATAGCAGGGAAAAGACTCAGAGCTTTAACTCCCTGTAACCCATGGTAAAGATGATGGTGGAGCGGGTTGTCCCCCCACAGCCCATGAAGGACCATGGGGGGTGCAGAGACCTCCCGCACCCGCATAAAGAGAGACTTCAGCTATGGCCCTGAGAGTTCTCCTCCTGCATTGATGCAGGGGGCCAAAGGGTGGTTCAAAAGTGTATTTAACACTGTATTTTCTTACTTGTTAGTTTTTATTCTGTTAGCAATAAATTTGGATACTATCCTCCTGTTGAGTCTGTCTTGCCTGTGTGAACCTCTCTCAAGCTTTGGCAATTTTTGGGAGGGTTTGAATCCGGCCAGAGTAAACCCATGACACATGGTCTAGTAACCACGGCAGTAGCAGATCAAGGGTGGGACTTGATGATCTCAGAAGTCCCTTGATGATCTCAGATGTCCCTTCCAACCTGGTTGATCCTATAATTCTATGATTTTATGATTCTTAAGCTAAGGGGAAAGGGAGGGATAAACCTTCTTAACCTAAGGGGAAGGGGAGAGAAGAACCTTCTTAACCTAAGGGGAAGGGGAGGGAAGAACCTTCTTAACCTAAGGGGAAGGGGAGGGATAAACCTTCTTAACCTAAGGGAAGGGGAGAGAAGAACCTTCTTAACCTAAGGGGAAGGGGAGAGAAGAACCTTCTTAACCTAAGGGGAAGGGGAGGGAAGAACGTTCTTAACCTAAGGGAAGGGGAGGGAAGAACCTTAACCTAAGGGGAAGGGGAGGGATGAAGTGTGGGCAGGAGAAGGGAAGGGAGGGAGCTGTCCATAGGGATGGGGAGGCCAGGAGCTGCCTGGTTTTGCTGGCTGGCTCAGTTGGACCCAGCATCAGCTGCAGCTCCAGCTGTGCTGAGAAGCTGACTCGTCCCTTGGTCTTTCGGTGCTGTTGGAGGGACGGTGGTTGTGTCGGTGGAGAGGATTACTTTGTTACTGCCCGTCGAAAAGCGGACAAGGCTGCAGTCCGCATGGTGGAGTAGGAGGGGCAGTCATCTTCAGTCATGACTTCAAGGGCTGGAAGAGAGAGGAATGGAGCCAAGGTAAGAACCTGGATCTGCAGGGACTCGAGGAGCCCCTCCTGAAAGGCCATCCCAGCCAGTTTTGCCATGGCCAGGAGGGAGAAGGGGTCAACAGGATGTGGGAGAAGGGGCCAACAGGATGAGCGGGAAGGTGCCAGCCCTTGATGCCCCATGTGCCCCTGAAATATGTCCCTGCTCTGCCCACAGGGCAGCTTGTCCATGCAGGGAGCAGAGCCCTGCGCAGGTGGGGCAGGGATTGCAGCTCCCTGCCCAGGGTCTGTGCTCCTCCCCGCCAGCCCCCAGTGAGAGCCCACTGTCCTCACTCACCCTTCATGATGGGCTGCAGGTCTTTCATGTGCCAGGCGGCGACTCCTGGGAACACAGAGTGTGTCAGGGCCCCAGCGGCACAGCTCCACCCCATCAGCACTGCCAGCCCAGCCACACGGCCACACCTGGCCTGGCAGGGCTGAGCCCGGGGCATTCCCGCATCGGGACACCCAAGGATCAGCTGGCAGAGGGCGGCAGCAGCTGCCAGGGCACTCGGAATTTCACAGCATATCCCTGGGCTGCATCCTGCTGCCGCTGGAGCAGCTGGGGCTGGGGACGAGCTGCAGTGGGGAGGGAGGGACCGCGGGCTTGTGGCTCACCCATGAACTTGATGGCCGCCTCTCGCAGGGGCTGCTGTGGGCTCTGCAGGTAGGGCAGGGCCTGGCGCAGGTGCTCGTCCCTTCGGCTGACATCCTTGTCCATCTGCAGAGAGCAGCAGGGCACAGAGGGAAGGGTTGGCTGAGGCTCTGCCCCTTGGCCGGGCACTGCCTGCTCCCAGCACTGGCCTCCCCTGCCCACACAGCCCTGAGGCCCAGTGGTGCCGGGCTCTGGAGGGAGCAGAGCTGCTCGTGGGGAGCCTTGGGGCCACCCTGCCCCACAGCCCAGCTGGGCTGGGGCTCCAGCAGCCCCCTGGCTCAGGGGCACCAGAGCCTGGAGAAGAGCCCACACGGCCGAGGGAAGGGAGCAGCGTGTGGGGCACAGGCTGGTGTCCCACAGCTGGCTGCAGCAGTGGGCAGGGGCACAGGGCCAGCCCCACACACTGGGCATCGGGGGTGAGGGCTTGTCCAGCCTGGGGCTGGGCCTTTTGGGTGGTCCTTACCAGGCAATCGCAGAACTCAAAGTGCTGCTGTTTCCTCAGCAGCTGCTCAAGATCCCTTCTCTTGAGGAAACTTGCAGCACAAAGGAGTGTTTTCCGAGAGGCCTGCAGAGCACCAGAGACCAAGACATGGCACCACAGCCCTGGGCACAGCACCTACATCCCTGGGCCAAGGCCAGGAAGAGGCCAGAGCCCACCAGGCACCAGGACAAGAGGCAGTCGAGCCCCCTGCCACGGGGACAGCAGAGCCCACAAGTGCTCACCTCTGCCACGCACTGGTTCTCGTCAAGGCAGTGGAAGAACAGCGGCACCAGGCTCTGCCGCACAAGTGTCTTTTGTCCCTCTTCTGCCAGAAACTCCATCATTTCTCGGAAGAGACGAATGGAGAGCAGCTGCACGTGGCTGTTGTCCTGGTGTAGAAGAAGAGAAAAAGACCTCAGCATTGGCTGCTCCAGGCCCACCAGGCAGAGGCCTGAAAATCCACAGGGCACAAACTATCCTGGCAGCCTCAGAGTCTTACATTGTCAAAGAGTGGCCGAAGTGACTCAGCCAGCTTTGGGGCAGCGGAGCTGAACGCCTGAAGGTCTTCGTCCCGGAGCACATTGAGGAACACAGAGAGGGTCATCCCGACCAGCTCTCCATCTTCATGATGCAGCAGCTCCAGGAGGCTTCCAGCCAGGCTGCAGATGCTTTCGGCCTGTGTGGAACACAGTGCTGTGCTGTGAAGCCCTGAACAGCTGCCCCACCAACAGCTCTCTGGTGGTGCAACCCCACAGGGCCCAGAGGCCAAAGGCCTGTCCCACAGGGCCTGGGCAGCTGTACAGGGAGGCAGGAGAGCTGGGAGCAGCTGCCACAGCTCCCAAAGCCCAGCCAAGCCCAAGTGCCTGCGTTCCCCAGCCCCAGGCTGCCAGTGTGGCTTCAGCCAGGTGTCCCCTTCTCACCATTGAGGGATCCACACTGAGAAACAGGAGGCCTCTGAGTGCCAGGCGACGCCTGTCTGGGCACTGGCTCTGCAGGTTCCTTGACAGGATGGGCAGGACCCTGTCATGACACTCTCTTCCATCCAGATAGTCCAGGAGCTGGAAGGCAGAGAGCAGTGACGGGGTGCCCGGGTGGCAGGAGCCTGGAGCTGCCCAGGGCTGGGCCCAGGCAGCAGCACAGGGCCCAGGCACCGCCCCGGGCAGCTGCGGCTGTGAGAGGGCAGAGAGGGGGAGGCAGGCGGGCCAGGCAGCGCTCGCCATCAGGCTCACCTCCACAAGGAAGGCCAGGGCAGGGAGCTCCCAGCGAGGCTGGTCCCTGCTGAGCAGCCCAAGCAGGTGGATTGTCATCTGGGAATGGAAGGGGACCAAGACACTGCGCAGCTCCCTGTCAGGA
Source organism: Pipra filicauda (assembly GCF_003945595.2). Classification (NCBI taxonomy): domain Eukaryota; kingdom Metazoa; phylum Chordata; class Aves; order Passeriformes; family Pipridae; genus Pipra; species Pipra filicauda. The sequence goes on along the minus strand of NW_024104007.1, from coordinate 3,158,810 downwards.
GGAAAAACAGAGCCATCGAGCCTGAGCTGGGTGGGCAAAGCTCTCCAAGGACTAACTCCAGGACAGAGGCCTAGATTTTTCCCACCAGCCCTGGACGGAATGGGGATGTTTTGGGAGGTGGCTCCTCCTGTGCACCTGCCTCTCACAGCATTTTCCAATCTGCTCAGCCATCTCTTGCTGTCAAGGCCCTCTGGCCCATGCCCACAGGGGCTGTGTGGAATGCCTCATGCCAAGGGGAGAGATGATGGGGGCAGTGGGGAGAAGGGTGTCTCACCTGGCCAGCAGCCCCACTGCATAGTGGTGGGTGTCACAGCACAGCAGTGTCTCCCAGCCACACTTCCGTTCAATGGCCAACACCTCATTCTCCCAGCGCAGGCGGCAGAGCAGGGCCTTCAGGGTCTGTACTGCAAACCTGTGTGCAGAGTAAAGGCCAGGTCATGCTGGGAGCCCTGGCCTCAGCCCCAAGGGCACGGGAGGGATAGAGGAGTGGGATGGATCACCTGTTGGGGTTGCTGGGAAGGCCATATTGCTCCTGGCATCCCCTCCAGAAAGTGCTGACATCCTCTGGCATCTGCTCTGTGCTCATGAAAATTTGGAAGAGCAGAGCCACTAGAAGATGGGGGGCATAATTGATTACAGCATCTTGGCACTCGGGCTCCTGGATGATCAGCCAGAGTGCCAGGGTTGCCTGCAATAAAATGACACAGAGACAGCACTCAGTGTGAGAGGTCCATGTGGTGGGGCCAGAGAATGGAAGGGAGAGGCCATGGGAGAGCCAGTGAGAGCGGCCAGCCTGGTGTCCCTGAACCTGCCCCTCAGCCACAGTTGTAGCCCAATGCCTGAGGCAGGGAGATGCAGTGGTGGGGGAGGATGGAGAGTCACTGGAGAGGCGACCTGGGGAGGAGCAAAGGCCAGATCCAGAAACTCACAGCCAGGGCAAAGATGTCTGTGTCATCGCCATCACAAGTGGACACGCTGTGCACTGGCCAGTCCTCCATAACTTCGAGCAGTGTTGGCAGCACCTTCTCCACTGTTGTTCCCGAGGAGGCGATGCTGCTCCACATCACTGCAGCAGCTCTGTGGAGTCAGAGCTCTGGGTCAGGGGTGTCTCAGCCACAGCGCCATGGCCTGGGCAGCTGTGGGGGCCCAGGTGACAGAGCCAAAGTGCCTTCAGAGGCAGGGAGGGCACATGGCTGCAGGATCAGGGGCTGATAGGCCAGGGCTGGGACATGGAGGGACCAGAGTGTCCTGGAAGTCTCCATCTCTCTGGCAGACCAGGTGGGACAGGCTCTAGAGGGTGATGGGTTGTAAGGGTTGGTGATCCCTGAGCCACCAAGGCAGCTGGGCCCTGTACCTGTCACACGCTGGGGCACAGTGCAGGAGAGTCATCACAACCTCATGAGGGTTTGTGTCAGCGAGGCTGCGGATGTCAACGTGCTGCCTGACATCTGGAGACACGTGGAAGGTGAGGCACTGGTGGATGTACCTCACGATGGCTGGCACCTGGAGGGGGAATGGGGGAGAGTTGTCAGAACTGCCACAGCGAGCAGGGTGCCCAGTTTCCCCCAAGAAGGGCTTCCCTTCCCACCACAGAGTGCAGCCTCAAAGGCTTAGAGGGCTCAGCAGACACAGTTGGAGGGGCTACAAGACCCCTGGTGGGCAGGAGCCCTGGCCACAGGCTGCTTGCCTGCTTGCTTCTGATTTTAGGCACCTTTCTCCTCTAAAAAGTTCAGACTGGGAGCTGTCTTGGGTTTCTGTGGCCAGGTCTTGGTAGCAGGGTTCTACAGGGGTGGCCTCTGTCAGAAGCTGCTCAAAGCTTCCCCCATGTGGCAGAGCCAATGCCGGCTGGCTCCAGGACAGAGCTGCCCCTGGCCAAGGCCAAGCCACCCAGGAATGATAATAATGCCACTGTGATCCCATATTTAAGAGGGGAAAGAAAATTCTTGCGCAGATACAAATTGCAGCCAGGGAAGAATAGAGTGAGAACATGTGAACCACAACATGGAAAGCAAGGAGGAGGAGGAGGAACTCCGGGTGTTGGAGCTGAGGTTCCCTTGCAGCCCGTGGTGCAGATCCTGGTGAAGCAGCTGTGCTCCTGCAGCTCATGGAGGAGAGCACCAGGGTGCAGAGATCCCCCTGCAGCCTGTGGGGGAGCCCCTGCGGCAGTGAGTGGATTGTCAAAGGAGGCTGTGAGCCCGTGGGAGGCCCATGGTGGAGCTGGGTGCTGGCAGGGACCTGCAGCCCATGGACAGAGCCCACGCAGGAGCAGGTTTCCCTGGCAGGACTTGTAGCCCTGTGGAGGACCCACACTGGAGCAGTTTGTTCCTGAAGGCCTGCACCCATGGAGGCACCTGGATGAGAGGCAGCCGAGACCCCTGCCACAGGGACACCAGAGCCCACAAGTGCTCACCTCTGCCATGCACTGGTTCTCATCATCCCAGCGGAAGAATGGGACCAGGCTCTGGTGCACATCCGTCTTTCCCTCTTCTGCTACCAATTCCATCAGCTCTCGGAAGAGGCAAATGGAGAGCAGCTGCACGTGGCTGTTGTCCTGGTGCAAAAAAAGACAAAAAAGACCTCAGTATTGGCTGCTCCAGGCCTACCAGGCAAAAACAGAGCCCAAAAATCCCCAAGGGCATGAAGATTCTAGGAATCACCAGAGCCTTACATTGTGAAAGAGAGGCCGAAGTGCCTCAGCCAGCTTTGGGGCAGCGGAGCTGAATGCCTGAAGGTCTTCGTCCCGGAGCACATTGAGGAACACAGAGAGGGTCATTCCGACCAGCTCTCCGTCTTGATGATGCAGCAGCTCCAGGAGGCTTTCAGCCAGGCTGCAGATGCTTTCGGCCTGTGTGGAACACAGTGCTGTGCTGTGAAGCTGCCCCACCAACAGCTCTCTGGTGGTACAACCCCACAGGGCCCAGAGGCCAAAGTCCTTTCCCACAGGGCCTGGGCAGCTGTACAGGGAGGCAGGAGAGCTGGGAGCAGCTGCCACAGCTCCCAAAGCCCAGCCAAGCCCAAGTGCCTGCATTCCCCAGCCCCAGGCTGCCAGTGTGGCTTCAGCCAGGTGTCCCCTTCTCACCATCGAGGGATCCACACTGAGAACCAGGAGGCCTCTGAGTGCCAGGCGACGCCTGTCGGGGCACTGGCTCTGCAGGTTCCTTGACAGGATGGGCAGGACCCTGTCATGACACTCTCTTCCATCCAGATAGTCCAGGAGCTGGAAGGCAGAGAGCAGTGACGGGGTGCCCGGGCAGCAGGAGCCTGGAGCTGCCCAGGGCTGGGCCCAGGCAGCAGCACAGGGCCCAGGCACCGCCCCGGGCAGCTGCGGCTGTGAGAGGGCAGAGAGGGGGAGGCAGGCGGGCCAGGCAGCACTCGCCATCAGGCTCACCTCCACAAGGAAGGCCAGGGCAGGGAGCTCCCAGCGAGGCTGGTCCCTGCTGAGCAGCCCAAGCAGGTGGATTGCCATCTGGGAATGGAAGGGGACCAAGACACTGCGCAGCTCCCTGTCAGGAGGAAAAACAGAGCCATCGAGCCTGAGCTGGGTGGGCAAAGCTCTCCAAGGACTAACTCCAGGACAGAGGCCTAGATTTTTCCCACCAGCCCTGGACGGAATGGGGATGTTTTGGGAGGTGGCTCCTCCTGTGCACCTGTCTCTCACAGCATTTTCCAATCTGCTCAGCCATCTCTTGCTGTCAAGGCCCTCTGGCCCATGCCCACAGGGGCTGTGTGGAATGCCTCATGCCAAGGGGAGAGATGACGGGGGCAGTGGGGAGAAGGGTGTCTCACCTGGCCAGCAGCCCCACTGCATAGTGGTGGGTGTCACAGCACAGCAGTGTCTCCCAGCCACACTTCCGTTCAATGGCCAACACCTCATTCTCCCAGCGCAGGTGGCAGAGCAGGGCCTTCAGGGTCTGTACTGCAAACCTGTGTGCAGAGCAAAGGCCAGGTCATACTGGGAGCCCTGGCCCCAGCCCCAAGAGCATGGGAGGGATAGAGGACTGGGATGGAGCACCTGTTGGGGTTGCTGGGAAGGCCATGTTCCTCCTGGCATGCCCTCCAGAAAGTGTTGACGTCCTCTGGCATCTGCTCTGTGCTCATAAAAATTTGGAAAAGCAGAGCCACTAGAAGCTGTGGGGCATAACTTATCAGGGCCTCTTGGCACTTGGGCTCCTGGATGATCAGCCAGAGTGCCAGGGTTGCCTGCAAGAAAACCACACAGAGACAGCGCTCAATGCAAGATATCCATGTGGCAGGGTCCAAGTGTGGGAGGGAGAGGCCATGGGAGAGCCAGAGGGAGCAGCCAGCCTGGTGTCCCTGAACCTGCCCCTCAGATTGATTTGCAGCCCAATGCCTGAGGCAGGGAGATGCAGCGGTAGGGGACGTGACCTGGGCAGGAGCAAAGGCCAGATCCAGAAACTCACAGCCAGGGCAAAGATGTCTGTGTCGTCGCCATCAGAGGTGGACACGCTGTGCACTGGCCAGTCCTCCATCGCTCGGAGCAGCGTTGGCAGCACCTTCTCCGCTGTTGTTCCCGAGGAGGCGATGCTGCTCCACATCACTGCAGCAGCTCTGTGGAGTCAGAGCTCTGGGTCAGGGGTGTCTCAGCCACAGCGCCATGGCCTGGGCAGCTGTGGGGGCCCAGGTGACAGAGCCAAAGTGCCTTCAGAGGCAGGGAGGGCACATGGCTGCAGGATCAGGGGCTGACAGGCCAGGGCTGGGAAATGGAGGGACCAGAGTGTCCTGGAAGTCTCCATCTCTCTGGCAGACCAGGTGGGACAGGCTCTAGAGGGTGATGGGTTGTAAGGGTTGGTGATCCCTGAGCCACCAAGGCAGCTGGGCGCTGTACCTGTCACACGCTGGGGCACAGTGCAGGAGAGTTGTCACCGCATCACAGGGGTGTGCCTCAGCGAGGCTGCGGATGTCAATGTGCTGCCTGACATCTGGAGACACCTGGGATGTGAGGCACTGGTGGATGTACCTCACGATGGCCGGCACCTGAACAGGGAGTGGTGGAGAGTTGGAGAGTTGTCACAGCGAGCAAGTTGCCCAGCTTCCCCCAAGAAGTGCTTCTCTTCTCACCACTGAGTGCAGCCTCAAATGCTTAGGGGGCCCAGCAGACCCATCTCGAGGGACCACAAGACCCCTGCAGCCCTTGAGCCCTGTCCAAAGGCTGCTTACTTGCTTCCGACTGAAGACACCTTTCTCCTGGAAAAAGTCCAGATTGGGAGCATTGGTGACACTCTGAGTGGGGGTGGTGTCATCGTTTCCAATGCCTTCAGTCGTGGCGTCACCCTCTGCCATGAGATCAGTTGGTTCGGTTTCAGCGTTGATTGTGTCATGGGTCAACGCAGTCTCAGGCTGTGCTGTGTCATCCATTGGTGCCGTGGCTGAGCTTGATGTGCCATCAGTCGGCATCGGTGTGGTGTCAGCCCGTGCCACGATATCAGTGTCGGAGCTGGTTCTGTCATCAGCCAAAGCCGTGTCAGGCTTTGCTGTGCCCTCCATTGGTGTCCTGTCAGAGTTTGATGTGCCATCGATCAGCATCGGCACCACGTCAGCCTTGGCCATGACATCAGTGGCTGCAGTGTCAGAGCCGATTGTGTCATCAGCCAAAGCGGTGTCAGGCTTTGCTGTGCAATGAGTCAGTTCGATGTCATCCTTCGCAGTGAGATCGGCCAGTGCGGTGTCAGGGTTGGCCGTGTCCTTGGTCACAGCAGTGTCAGAGGTTTCCGTGCTGTCAATCGGTGCAGTGCTGACATCAGGCTTCTCCTTGATCTCGGTTGTCCTGGTGTCAGGCTCTGCCAGAACCTCAGGTGGTGTGGTCCTGGGTGTTCTGCGCCGAATTCCCATGAATTTCAGAAACCTCTGCACCAGAACAAAAGGCAGGGAAGAGAGAGAAGTCAGACGGAGTGATCCACCAGCGGTGCCAGGCTGAGCAGTGACAGCAGGCCCAGCCCAGGGGGGGATGGCTGCAGGTACCTGAACTGCTCTGCGGAAACGGCCATGGGGGCGGTCCTGCTCCTCTGTCCGGTTCTGGCCTGGATCTGTCAAAGAGCGAGTGCAGGCAGAGCTGAGGGGCTGCAGGAGAGGCCAGGGAACACAGCCCAGCCCTGTGCTCCAGAGGCAGGGCCGGCCCTGGGGTGCCCAGTGGATGGAGCACGGATGCCGTGGAGGTCAGCCTTGGGCCCTCTTCCTCCCTCCCTTTCCCTGAGTGTGTCCACAGGGGATGGGAGGGGGCCAAGTTGGCTGCAGCCAGCAGCCCTGTGGCCCAACTCCAGCACTCACCCTGCTGCAGGGCCTGGAAGTGCTGCATATCCTCAGACTGCTGTGCTGGGGCAGCCCCAGGGCCTTCTCTCGTCCTCTTCAGCCTGAGCAGCCTGCGCAGGCCGGAGCGTCTCCCCGCCATCCCACACGTTGACCTCGTGAGTACGAGAGACGCCTCGGAAAAGACCCTGGTCTCCAAGTCTCACAGAGTGTCTTCAAGGGCACCTTCCCCAGGGAGTGGGAATGCCCAGGAAGAACTCCGGAACACAAAGTCGAGTGGTCTGGCCTCGAGGGCACCTTCCACAGGGACTGCAGGTGACCAAGTCCCGTGGTCTGGCCTCGAGGGCACCTTCCACAGGCACTGGTGATGCCCAGAAAAGCTCCGGGTCACCAAGGCCCGTGGCCTGGCCTCGAGGGCCACGCCCACAGGGAGCGGGGATGCCTCAGAAAAGCTCTGGGTCACCAACTCCCGTGGTCTGGCCTCGAGGGATCTTGCTTTAAAAAGAGCTCTCGGAAATGCTTCGGATCAGCGACGAACGAGTTGGCTGCGAGGAGACTCCTCACAGCACGGCTCAGTCCCGTCCTGACCAGACGCGTGCTCCGAGCACTGTGGCGCGGCCGCGTTGCCGCCCAACACCTATATCAGGATGTGTCACAAAGGGTCCTTGGACAAACTGCTCTGTCCCATCCCATTGATGATGGCCACCATGTCACAAAGGGCTCTGTGACACGCAGACACATGCCCTGAGGCTTCCCCATTGTGGCCAACCTGCCCCAGGTTGGAATGAGTGCATTCCTTAAAGCATCTGAGACAGCCGGATGTGAACTTTAGGAACGGCTGCAAAAAGCAGCAAACACTCCCCTCCTGTGCCACTGCCCCGAGTCCTGGCAGGGATGGTGCCCATCTCCTGCCCCAAACACCTGTGCCCCTGGGGACTTCCCTGCCACAGGGCAGCCAAAGCCAACAGGCTTTCATGGCTGTGCTCTTGCAAGGGGCTGTTGGGAGGAGCTGCTGCAGCAACTGCTGGCAAGGCTTGGCATCTGTCAGAAGGCAGAAGCTGTGGCTCCTTGCTGGAACAATTTCTTCATGGAAGTGATTACCTGCAGCACAAAAGCATCTTTGCTGGGAAGGCACAGAAGAATCTGGCCTTTAATAAACCTAAATTGAGGAAAGCATTACTTCCCATTACTCAACACAGGCAGTTGAAAGAAGTGGCAAACTTCCCAGTTTAACTGAATTGGGAAGACTCGAGAATGTCAAAGGTTTGGAAGTTTGCTTCCCCTCTCAAACCGGCAACTCCTTTGCCTTCACATGGTCCATTGAGAGTCAATTTCAAAAACTAAACAGAAGCAAAAAAACTGGGCATGGTTGTTTGGTTTGCAAGCAGTTTTCTATTAAGGAAAAGGAATAGAATAATTCTGGTAAATGATAAAAGCTCTTTTAGGGAACAAAAGTTCCCTCAGTGTTCCAAAAGCAACCCAAACAAGGGAGGATATGGCAAAAACAGTAATCCTCCCTCTGGTGCAGAGAGCTGACTGGCCAGGAAAGCCTTTGAAGGGCTCTCAGCAAAGTAAAATCTGTATTGGATGATTTGGAGTTGAGAGAGCGAGTGCTCCAGCCTTTTTAAAGCCTTCCGACTCATCCTGTGGACACTCATGCGGGTACTTTAAAGTTCAGGCTGTCTTGAAATCTTGCCTGCAGCCATGAGGGAGTCCAGGGGAAGTCTTCTAAGAACTGTGGGTTGGCCCTGGTGGTCAGGGTGGATTCTGTCCTGGTTCATGTGGACAGCTCCAAGGGACAGCTCTAAGTAAGGAGGAGAGAGAGGACGAAAGTGCCAAGTGACAACTAGTGATGCTCTTGAGAAGGGAGATAGGGGGCTTTTTTATTTGAGGGTGTCATGAAAGCAGCGGAGTGGTGAATCAAGACACGGAAGTGAGAGCAGATACACAGATGATAGAAAGAAATGTTTCTTTTGGACCAGCTCGCTGCTGTGGGATGGAGGAAGCCAAGAAGTTATGAATATTCAAAGAAGGGAAAATAAAACTCCCCAGAATGATCACAGCTCATGCTAGAATGCATTTCAGAAGGAACATCAATGTCCACTCCCCTGCACCCCACCCCATCCAAAAACCCTCAAATAATTAAATCTTCGAGTCTTTCATGAGAAAGGAGTACTCTGTGTTTACTTGGCCATACCTGCTGTTAAAAGGTCTGGAGCTGGTCACTGCTGGACACAAGATCCCCTAGTGTGTGGTGGCTGGATTTTGTACAGTTATGCAATTTCTAAGGTGAAGCCTGTGTTCCTCCCCAGGCTGACCTGTCCCATCTGAGCTCCAAAAAATCTTCCACACTTCTTTTTTCTGGCTAATAGGGAGAGATCAAGGAACTTAGAAGCCTCAGAAGGAGGCATGTCAGAAATCTGATTTCAGACTCTACCAGGTTTTCTGTCAGAAAACCTGCTTCCCTGTGAGGAATGATGACATTACTGAAGCTGTTCCACCTGCTCTCTCTAGAGGAGGTAATGGGACGCCCCCTGCTCTTCCCGAGGCTGGAATGAGCCTTGGCTTGGTGCTCCTGCAAAACTTGGAGCTCTGGAAGAAGAAAAGAGCATGGGCAAGGGGGCAAGGAAGAAAGGGGGTGGGAAACCAGGGGCAGTCTGCTCTGGCATGGCTAGAATGGGAAAGATGAAGGGTTGAGGTGAGAAGAGTGGTCTGGAAAAGTACAAGAAAAGAAACGAGGAAAGAAACACACCCTCAAAAAAGGCTGGAAGCTCTCAGCCAGCCTCGGCACCATCCAGCTGCACTGGGGTTGTTCAAAGGACCATATCCTAGGCATTGCAACCTCACTGGGACGATGTCAGCCAAACAGTGCCACAGGGAAAGCAGGATTTTCTTGTTCGCTACTCAGTCACCCCATTTTGCTGTGAACTTTGGAAAGCAGTTAAAAAATCTTTTCATTCCGACTTTATTAAGAAAGTGCGATCAAAGCTCCCAAGAAACGCGCCCCAAAACAAAGCCAGTGCCAAAAACGTTAATCCGCTGCAATTACTGCCCAACCGGCAGAGCTGTTCCAATAAAGATTCCAAGGCAAACCCATCCCATCCCGATGTCCTCCTCCGTGCGAGCGGCTGGGGCAGCGCTGCCCTGGGTCATTGCTCTGGCCGTGCAGGCGCCGAGATGCCGCAGGTCGGAGCAGGGGCAGGCTCAGCCCTCGCCGGGAGATGCGGAGCGGCGGGTTTGGAGCCCGGCGGGCGGGGCGGAGGTTTGTCCCGGCCTTGTCAGCGGCTGTGTGTCCCCGCCGCGCTTCTCGGGGCTGGGCAGCGGCTCCTCCCGGCGGCAGCTCCCGGCTCCTGCCGGCCGGGCCTGGGCTAAAGCGGGGCGGGACGGGAGCGAGCCGAGCCGGGCGCCCGCCCGTCCCCAGCCCGGGCCCGCCCCCGCGGCGCGGCTTCGCGGCTCCTCCCCGCCCGGCACCGCCCCACGCCCAGGTGTCCCCGAGTCGAGCACAGCCCGGCCGAGCTCAGCCCCGCCCAGCCCAACCCAACCCAACCCAACCGAGCCGCTCCCCCCAGGCAGGAGGAGGCCGGGCCGGGCGGTGGAGCGGCTGCGGGAGGCGGGCGGTGCGCGGCGGTTCCGCAGCTCCGGCATGGCCCGGGGGCGGGCGCGGTGCCGCCGCCCGGCCCCTTGAGGAGGTGCGGCGGGGCTGCTGCCGGCCCGGCAGGAGAGGCTGGGTGCGTGTCCCGGCGGGAGAGCGCTGTGGCTGTGCTCCGGGCTCCCGGCGGGGCGGGCATGTCCGGAGCCATGAAGTTCAACGGCGACCTGAAGGTGCGCATCGGGGAGGCGGTGGGGCTGCAGCCCACCCGCTGGTCCCTCCGGCACTCGCTCTTCCGCAAGGGCTACCAACTCCTGGATCCCTATGTCACCGTCAGCGTGGACCAGGTGCGCGTGGGGCAGACCAGCACCAAGCAGAAGACCAACAAACCCACCTACAACGAGGAGTTCTCGGCCACGGTCTCCGACGGCCATCAGATCGAGCTCTCCGTCTTCCACGACACCCCCATCGGCTACGATGACTTCGTGGCCAACTGCACCTTGCCCTTCCAGGACCTCCTGCGCTCCGCCGGCCCCAGCGACAGCTTCGAGGGCTGGGTGAGTGGCCGCTTTCTGTGGGGGAGAAGCTGAGCCGGACTCCTCTCGCAATGAATGGAGACGCCGGAAGGGGACTCGCAGAGCTGGGGCTTGTCCTCGCCTGCCTGTGCCGCAGCCGCGCGATGTGTGTGTGTCTGCACGGACACAGGGCTGTTCCTTCCCGCACTTCTTTGTGCCCCTCTGCTTTAGGTTGGCATAGGCTGCTGCTGCAGCTGATGCGTTTGGGGACCCTAAGAGCAAAATGTCTCAGGTGTGGTAGCTGGAGGGTGCAGCCGCTGGAGCAGTCTGTCCTCTTTGTAGACTACCAGAAGACTTGGAATAGATAACTGAGAGGAAGGTGTCCATTCTTCCTCCTGCTTAGCACTGCACAGAGACGTACTTGGAGACGTGGATAGCTGGGGTTGTATTTCTGCTCAGCTCTCCACATGCTTGCACAAGAGTTTGCTGTGTGCCTGCGAATTTCTGGGACTTCTTACCAGAATGTCAGGAGTAGCCTTGTGTCTGTTCTGTACAGTGTTGTTCTGGGTGAAGACAGTTTCACGTAGAGCTAGTTCTAGGTTATTTCCAAGTCAATGTCACTTGCATCCAGCCCAGAGAACGTCCTTTATGCCTTAGTCGTGATGTCAGAGAAATAGTACAGGCTCTAAAGTTGCACCTTTGCTTCCAGGACTGTAAAGGAGGAGCAAGTGATTGTGTTGATCCAGACAGTAGTTTGCTTATCAGAGTTAGGGGGAAAAGGCATTTCGGAGTAGAGAAGGTGCAGAAGAGATGAGAATTTTTGAGCTAGATGTCAACATTTTGAGGCCAAGAAGCTCAGCGTGTGCAGTCAGGTAACCAGCAGAATAAATCAGATGGGGAGGAAGGAGAGCTGAGAGTGTAGAGAACAGATTGACATCTTGATCCTATGGCAAGGAGATCAGTGGTGCTTTCTGCTCTCAGCCAGGGTCTGTGGCTGAGGTGTGATGCTTCACCTTTGGGGTGCTTAGAGTGATTGATGGATAGGTGTAGATTGATGCTATTTTAGTTGTTTATTATGGGGTGCTCAGGTACCCTATGGATAGGCTTGAAGTTGATGTCCTGAAGGTGTTGTCTCTGAGACAGTCAGTGCTGCAACTGAGTGTGGGACAGAAGGGCCCTGGCCCAGCTGCAATGGCTGAGCTGAGGTGTCGCCTCAGGCAGAGCAGAGTTACTGGGGGTTTGCTCAGTGGGTGCGTGCCCAGCTTGCCAGGCTCCCTGGAGAGAAACTGCTGGTGGGACTTGTGCTAAAGCAGCTATACATATGGCCCAGAGCCCTGCGGACAAGGCAAAGGAGTGAGTTCAGGAGAGTGAGCTGTGGTTTTGAGGGTTTTCTTCATGTTTGCTTTGCTGGGGGTGTTTCCTCTTTGCTGTTGAGTGAGGCCCTGTCCTCTTGGGAGGCTGGAATTGTGGTTGTGCTGGGGCTGGCTACATGTGGGATTGGACTGCTGTGCTGCAGAGGTGGTGGCCTTATTCCCATGACTAAAATATCTGTCATCATATTGCTCCAATATGGATGCATGCACATTTCTTTCATTTCATGTGCTGTTTCTTTCATTTCATCCATCCTGCAGTGCTGATTTTTAGGGCTGATGCAGTCTGAAATAGTCATCTGGTCTTTGGTGAGGGAAAAGTTTCTAAGCCTTGCTGGATAGACACGTGTTTTATGAACTCCTGTACCTGTGAGCTGATGGGTGCAATGCGTTGAAAAATCTGCCAGTTTTTTGAATTAGACTGATCTAAACTGATGTTATATCTCGGCACGTACACAGAGACTAAGAGCTGCTCTCCTTTCTAGTTAATGTCTGGAAATTACAGCTGATGTGGATTTACTGGGGAGTGAACAAGTGTTGTCTTCTGTTCCCTTTCTCCTCTCCCCTCCCTTGTGATTTGCTTTTTTAGCCTCTTGCATAGCGTGCAGCCAGGGTCACATGATGACAGGGAACAGCATCTTGCCCTGATAATTGAATATGTCTTGATAAATGCAGCAAGGCTGTCACGGGTGTTTGTGTATCAGAAGGATAGGAAATGCTGGTTTCTACTAACCCAGGGTCCACGAACTGCTGGCACAATACAAAATACCACAAGGAACTGTAGATTATTTGCGACACCTTAACTTCTGCCCTTTTCCATCCCCAAAACAAAAGCACAGATAGGCGAGGAATGAGTGAATAAAACGTGGGGAAAATTGGTGAATCCCCAACATTTAACCTGGTTTATGCTCCCTTGGCTGTGCACGATTTTTGATTTTGATTTGAAATAAAACTTTTATGTTTCCTTTTCAGTGACAAAGATAACAGTATATTGGGAATCTCCAAATGATTGATAACAGCCAAACAGGGCAGGGCAGTTTGCTGCCTCTGCTCCCTGAGCTCTCCTTGCAGAGTGGAGCTGCCTGGGAATTACCTGTGCAGTCCCTCTGCTCACATTCTGGCCTGAAAGTTTTGGCGAGAGTTCTCAGGCTCGTGCTGCTCTGTTTATACACATGAGTTTTCTTCTGCTGAAAAAAAAAGGAATGATTAGTTGTAACTTGGTCACCACCTCTTGTGAGATCTGTAGGAAGTGTCAGCGAGAGGCAAGGAGGAGCAGTTGGTGTGTAAGCATTGGTGCTTCCCAGATGACTTGCAGGTACCTCACTGCAATTATGGCCCTGAACACTTATGCAGATGAGTAAACGTATGGACATGAGCTGTCTCATCAGTAATGCTGATACACCTGAGTCATACCACTGGGTCAGGGACAGAGTTCTCTGTTCATGGTTTGCATTAAATCCATGTTTCAGAGATTCTTCAAAGGTTACCCTTTTTCTCCCAACTATTTTAGTTGTTTTCTGAAGTCTTTCTAGTAAACATATGAGCACGGTCTGGATATTTTCTAACTTGTATATTAATTGTTAAACACATTTGACTAAGTTTCTACTGATCAAACATCCAAGATCTTATTAACTTCAAGATCCTTCTCTGTTTCCCATTTCTTATATTTGTCAAGTTGCGGCACCGTAGTTTTTATTAATATTGTCAAATAAATGCCATCTAGCCTTCAGCATGCTTTAGTGTAGTCCAAACTGAGAGCGATCTCTCCGGTGCCATGTTCTCTCTGGGAGGCATTTGCCTGTGTGGGTGTGAAATTGTGCAAACCTGAATGGTAGCATTTCACACAGGTGCGCATGACCAGGTGCAGGGCAGGAGAGAACTAAACTGGCTGCTATCCGAAAGCTCTTATGCTATGATTTACATCAGGGTTGAAACTTGCCTTTTAAAGCATTTAGTTTTGCACTAGCATGTGCTAAGATCTTTTTACTCAGCAGGTAAATGGATCTTTAAAAGTTATTATCTCTTCTTTAACTGCCTCTGAGTGCAGCGTAGGAAGCAGTCGTAGGTCAGTGAAACAACATAAATAAGTTGGAGTACTGAGTGTAGCTGAAAGGGTGGATGTTTACAATACATAGGATTATTCCTGTGAGTTTTATGTAGTAGCTAAAGTAATTTTTAACCTTGGGGAAACACTGTTTACAGATACTGAATGGCATTGTTACCAGGGAATTATTTAATCATGATTGTAAAAATTGTTAGTCTCTGGGCAGAGATGTCATAATTTCTAGGACTTTAACAAGGAGTGTAAATTAAACCTTCATCTTGAAGTAGCACATCATCAGAGCACACTGAAGGAAATCACATAACAGATGGGCTATAAGATTAATGAGCCCGTCGCAACTTCCTGATGAGTTTGTTATGATTTGTTCATGTGTGCAGGAAGAGATTAAGACAAATAATTCTCGTGCATTCCTTCACTTGAGCTCTTTTGCTTGTACCCTTCCCTATGATTTTTTTTCTTTCTGAAGGCAAAAAAAATTCTTCTTTACCCATGTTTATGTACAATTGTATTTGCTGAACACTAAATTGAGGAGTTAAAGGAAAAGGCAACTTCTCCAGAGCATCATGATCGTGGCAGAGAACCAGGATGCTGCAGGTCAAATATGAGGTGCTGCTTGTTTTGACTCCTGCTTGGCTGCAGAGTGTTCTCCAGGTGAGCAAAACTTTCTTCAGGAGCCAAAATACTTTACAGCTCTTGACAGAGGATTTTGTGGTGCAGTATTTTGTGTCTGCATCAGCCGATGCCTACCTGTAGAGATGGACCACAGCTTGTAGAACTGGGAATAAACGATGTCTCCTTCTGCAGGGCAGGAGGAGGCTGAGATAAAAAGCAGTACTAATCTGTCCATATGATTTCTATTTCCATGAACACAACAACCATTTATGTATGTAATACAGATCTCTGATTTGTGTGAAGGTCGCACTGCACGTTAATTGCAAACTAGGCTCCGGTAAAATAAGATCCTTCCCTATTTCTTGATAAGTTTTATGTTGTTTCTGTAATTATTATTACTGAAATGCAGTTATTATGTTTAGTAGGACTAGTGGAGAGAAAGACCCGTTGCAGAATGTAAGATGGGTTTGAAAACTACTGTAATTTCAGCTTTTCTTTCTTTCCTTTAGCAAACACTTGTCCTTTGGCCTTGTGAACAGACTCTTCAGAATGCCAGCAGAGCCCCCTGCACCACGGCTACCTGAGAGTGCCCTGCAGCCTAAAAGAAAGGCTGTAATAACTAAAAGAAAGGTTGTTGCTATTTGTCAGGTGTTAAATAATCCATGGGTGTGTGACGCTGATAACAGTTGTACTGATCAGAGCAGATGAGAACATCTAGAGCTGACTGTCGTGAAGAGCTGCACACTTTCTACCCCGTTTCAGCATCAGAAGTTGAGCTATTTGGAGACCTGTTTCCTGCTCCTCCCCAATAAATGGCCCGTCTGGCAACTGTGAGCATCCTTGGAGAACACAGGCATTTTGTTTGAGATTGTATTTGCCTGGAAAGATTTGGTCAAAGCATGAGAAGAACCAGTTTCCAGTGATTGGAAGCAGTAGGGGTCTGTAGATTTGGAGTCCCTGTCTTGCCTTTGAAGTTGGCACAGCAAGATGTGGGTTTGTCCGTCCTTCATGTACCTGGGTGCCTGGTCCTGCTGTGGTAATGGCTCTCTAGAGAGTTCCTTAGTCCATTTTTCCACAGCTGTGTCTTGGGAGCTGTTGCTTTGATGTTCTTGGAGTTGGGAAGGGCTGTGGGAATGCTGGAGAGGTGTATGTGAGAGAAGCATGCTTCACTCAGTGCAGTTTGGGTGGGATAGGCTGTGCAAGGATCACCACATCACTTTCCCCAGCTGTGAGCATCCACTGAGCCAAAAGATGAACCCAACCCCTCTGCAGGGTACCCAGGCCCTTTGGCTTTGCAGCTTGGTGGGCCCATAGGTTTGGGGCATATGGGCAGTTGGGTGTTTCTATCCCCTTCAAAGATGTTGGCAATCACTGCATTCACCTGGGACTGTGGCTGAAGGGGGGGAGAATTCTTTGCCTGGGGAAGAGCAGGAGTCCTGAGAGTGAAGGATAGGGCAGACCAGAGTCCAGGCAATCAGGTGCTTCAGTGACCCAGAGAGAAATGGTCTTATGGGGACTGCAGTGGCAGTCACTTCAAGGTGAATCTGCATGTGAGGGATGATGTACAGGAGTACTGCATCCATTTCTGGGGCCCCCAATAAAAGGTGGTCATGGACCTGTTGGAGCGAGTCCAGAGGAGGCCACAAAGATGCTGAAAGGGCTGGAGCACCTCTGCTATGAGGACAGGCTGAGAGAGTTGGGGTTTTTCAGCTTGGAAAAGAGAAGGCTCCAGGAAAACATTATAGAACCTTCCAGTACCTAGAGGGGCTGCAAGAGACTTGGAGAGGGACTTCGGACAAGGGCATGGAGTAACAGGACAAATGGTAATGGCTTTAAACTGAAAGGGAGAGATTTAGACTGGATATAAGGAAGAAGTTTTTTACAATGAGGGTGGTAAAACATTGGCACAGGTGGCTCAAAGAAGTTGTGGATGCCCCATCCCTGGAAGTGTTCAAGGCCAGGCTGGATGGGGCTTGGAGCAACTAGTCTAGTGGAAGGCGTCCCTGACCATGGTGTTGAGGGATGGAAGGAGGTGATCTTTAAGGTCCATTTCAACCCAAACCATTCTGTGATTCTATGGAGCCCTTGTTGATGTGGTTTGTTGGCATGGGGGCATTGATGCCAGGGATACCTTTATATTCCTGCTGCTGGTGTTGCCACTGAATTACCTGCAAGCCCCAGTTAGAGGGAGAAGAGGCAGCCAAGGGCTGATGCCCACGTTGCCTTCAACAGTGTTGGTCATGGTAGAAGCTCATGAGAGGGTGTTTGCAGACCTGCGCCCCCAGCCCTGGGGCTGCTCTTTTCAGAGAGACTGTGTGTGGAGGAGGAGGAGGGGACAATGGGGTGACCACAGCACAAGTGAGCCCAGCACCCCAGGAAGCTCTGTCCCCAGCCCTGGGCCCCACAGCCTTGCCTCACTCAGTTCATGGTTTATATATAGCTTTTTCCACAGGTCTTTCAGTAAAGCACATTTCACCCAGGCTGTCAGAAGCTTTCTGTTTGGAGTATTTTCTGAGTAATGATTTGGTTTCTGGCCATTTTGAGCTTATTGGCAATAAACCCTGCAGAACGGATTGTCAAGGGGGCCATTTAAGCTATTGAAATGCCATTAGAAAGTCTACTGATTTGCAGGGTAATTCAATATGAAAAACATATCCCTTAGTGAAGTGAATAAGACTCCCACCCTTTCTTCACAAACTATCAAAGCTCCTTTGATGTTTTAGGCTGGATTGTAGCTATTGTGCTTTGCTAATACAATCGGAAAATCGGGGACCTTTTGTGTAACCATGGAGAAAAAGATGAACAGAAGAATTTCCACGTGAAATGAGTTACTGGAAGCTTTTCTAAAGGATTCTGGATCAGCCATCGCACCTTTTTGCCTCCCAGATCTCATCCTATGTATGCATGCAGTTAATATATGTCATACCATGCTGCAAACTTAATTTCTTCTCGAAACAGTGAGCAATCTTTACTCTGACTGCTTGTTCCACCCCTGCATTATTTGTGGGGTGACCCAGGCTGGAGTCCTGGATAATGAACCTTGTGCTGTGTCCTGGTGGAGCTCACCAGGTGGTTGCTCCTCTCCAAAGCCATGCCCTTGTGCTGGTACAAGATCCCTGGATGGTTGTGAGGGAAAGACTTACTTTATAATAATTATATTAAAGATAACTAATGTATATCTAAAACAAAGCACATCTTAAAGCATCCAATTAACATTGCTAAGCCACTTAGGGTAAGCCAGACAAACTACTTAAATTTCTGCAATGCCAATGATGCTCCTTTATGCTCTGATATCGTGAGTTGTTCTCATCACTTAGGGAGGTCAGTTGCTGAGGAAACCATCCTGCTTTATTTTGGGAACCAGCACCATGAACAGATGTAAGCCAGGTCTTGTTGTGTTAGAGCAATGCCATGCAGGAGCAAGCATTTCTCAGCAGTTCTGGTGTTCCAGATATTCAGCGTCTGTCCTGGGCCCAAGGTGATGGAAAAAACTACTTTTTCACTACCTCGACCTTGTGATCTCTTGTGCCCTTGTTGTGCTAGACCAGAGGCATCTAATCGATGGCCAGATCTATCCCACAGCTGCCAGAGCAGTCTGACCGGCTGATGGCCCCGCTCCCTGCTCTGCTCTTTCCTGGGGCTTCTCCAATGTGGGGCAGGGGGCAGGTTGCAGGCAGAAGAGTTGCTCTGGCAACTGCCAGTTTTGGGCTACTGCCTTTCTTTGTGGGACCCGCTGCATCTCCAGAAAGCCTCGTGCTCTCTAGCCCAGCAATGATCTGTGTCCTGATGAAGGGATGCAGTCCTCAACACGAACAGAGAGAGACGGGGGATGCCTGTGTCTTGTCTGACAGGTGGATGTCACACCCAGGGTTGTCTCCTCTGAGTGCCACCTTGCAAAGCAATGAAGCCCAGCCTGGGGAAGATGGCAATCCTGGGCTGCACAGCCTCGGGGCATTTGGGATGTCAGGTCTGGGATAAGATTTCTGCTTGTCTGCTGGCCTTCCATGTCACTGGATGGGAATTTCTGCGCTCCATCATATGCTGTGGTCCTGCCCTTTGGGCCAGCACAGCTCGCACTGCAGGAAGAGCCAGCTGCTGTGACTGTGCTTACCCAGGAGCTTTGCCAGTACAAAAAAATGTTGACAGGGGAGGAGGGAGGGACTGGAGTGTGAATCTGTAGATGACATTACATAAGGACTTTTTCTTGGTGTTCACCTCCCAGTTTTGTAAGTATTGAGTTTCATGAGTGAATTGATTGTATTTGCTTCAGTGGTATGGTGGCAGTTCTCCAGACTCCTTCTAGGAGAGTTTTCCTGACTGTGGAACAGGCAGGAGATGAAATACTGGTGAAGAAAAACAAGTTGGGCAGCTTGGGTAGCTGACTTGAGTTTGTGAGGTGGGAGACAGATTATTTATTCCATTTTTTAAACCAAGATGAGAATGCTGTTTAGGCATAAGTGGAATTTCTTTTTTATTTTGTTGTTTGTTTTTTTTTTTTTACTTTATATTGCAATACAGATATTTCTGTCAAAAGGAGAAGAGGAGGAAAATACATCCATGCAAGTCACATTTCTAAACATGATTTGCTGTATGAGTATTGTGTGTCTGCTGTATGTTTAAAAAAAATTCATAAAACCATTTGCAGTGTGAAATCACTTGACAGATCAGTAGAGCCCTGTAATCTCTCAAATGGAGGCAAGTGAGGGAGAGGATGTGAGAAACAGGCTATGTGACTATGCTGTCCCAGGACATTACACCTAATAGCAAGAATTACAGTGACAGACTGCCTGACAATGTGCATCTAGAGGCTGAGGAGAGGTTTGAGATAGTAGTTCCATATCTAACAGTGAGGTGTTTTTTCTGCCTTTGTCTTGTATATTCTATGCCAGCCATCCTCAGACAGGATTTTGACTTGCCAGCTGGTCTCATTTAGTCTGAAAAAGCAGCTCATACCTCCCTGCAGCACCTCTGGTTTCTAGCCCTCTCTCTCTCTGGCCTGCTCTGTGGTTTCTGTTTTGCCTTTGCTTGTTTCTTATTTTTTTCTTAGTTCCTTGTCATTAGTCTACATTTTAGCATAACACTGTCTTTTGTGTTTTTTCTCTTGAGTAAATTGAATTTTACTCTGTCATGTAAGCAAGACGTCACTTGTAAATTAAAGTCTTCATATAAATCTCCACCTGCTTTAGTGTCTTAAACCACCTGTGATAGCAATGGGGTCTTAGTTTGGGAATCCTTTTATTGTTTTTAGGATAGAAAATATTTGCCATCATTCACAGTTTTATAGATGCTGTAGTAGGTTCAACCAGGGACCAGCTGTAACTATGTCGAGCGCTGTGGGTGTGAGTCAGAGAGAGACGTGCACTGTCAGGAAGATCATTTAGGGTTGTGTCAGTCTGCTGGAGCTGGCTCCATGGTTGGGATAGGAAGGAGGGTGACAGTTTTACTATGACAGTAAAAATCAGCCCACAGCATGGGATGTCTGTGCTCCGAAGTGCTTTTATCTGACAACACAGTTGCAAATCAATGCTGTCTCTGATAGCATTGGAGCTGGATTGGCAGCATGTGAGTTAGTTCCTAGAGGGATTCTCTCCACCTAGTCTGGTCAGTGTGCTCATCCCTTGCTAAATGTATTCAGTTCTGGGCTTTGTTCCTTCAGAATAATGAAGGCTGTCTAAATCAAGAATGGCTAATGAAAGACTAGCTTATCCTGTTTGAATTCCTACTTTGTCCTGCATTTATTTTCCTTGGTAAACAAGGCCTTATAGCTTGTTGGCCTTTTCCCCAGGATTGAAGAGCACAGGAAAAATGTAGTCCTAAGTAATGAAATTTGGGAATTGATTTACGCCATGTTTCCTTCTATCTCATATCCTTTAATTCTTTTAAATTTTAAGTGCTTTAAATCTTATCCTTTCCTCATATGTAAACTGATACACACATGGTGTTTTTTATACCTCACTTTTTTTCTGGCATCAATTTTTAATAACATCAATGTGGAAGTTATATTCTTCCTTTCTTACTTTTCGTAAAAATCGTTTGCCTGTGTCTTCAGTGCGATTTCAGCAGAACAGGAGCCTGGTGCTTGCTTCTGGTGTTGCTTGCAAGATTTCCATCAGTGGATTCCCAGTGGCATCAGTGGAGTTAATGCTGCCAGCTTTGCACTGGCTAATTGGGAGAAGAACTGGACACGTTTCTTTCCCCCTTCTTGCACGTAACAAGAGTTTATAATGATGGCTGGGTTGTACATTATTTATTGGGCACAGTGAGTGCCTATGGAGCTCTGAGGAAGAGGAGGGAACTGGCTCCCATGCAATGAGTTCATTATCTAGGTCATTCACAGACTTAGGCATCTAACATTAATATGTTCAATTAAAATTTATTCTGTAAGGCAGTTTGCTCCTGGGCAAGGAAAAAAATACAACCATGTGAGGAAAATGTTCCTGTGCGGTCCCAATCCATGGTGGGATTTTTCTCAAAGCTACTCAGTTGGAATACACTGTTAATACAAAAGCTCTATTGGTGTTGAGTGTGTGAGCCTCCATCTCCTAATAGGTCTTGGTGGGAGTATTGCTGTTGATAATCAGTTTTCAAGTTGGAGCCCCACACCTATCACTTCATAATCTCTTCAGTCAGCAACAGTAAAAAGCACAGCTTTGGGTACTCCCCAGGAATTGCTCACGTGACTGGCGTGTGAGGGAGGGCGACGTACTGGAGATTGCTGGAAATGACCCTGCAATCAGTTTCCTTTCTTAGAAGTTTCTGTCCCTTGTTTCTACAGGGGGCTCGTGATGTGGCAGCTCACAGACCTACGCTAAGGAAAAATGCTGGCTTGTTACGTCTTCCTTAACGTAATGGGATGTAACTGTGGTCATTTAGTAGCGACTATATAAGCAACTAAGCTGTTCTCAGTTTTGAGTGGAGCAGAACTGGGTAGAAACCCAGCTATGCTAGATCAAGCCATCTTCCTCTCAAAAATTAACCCCTGTTGTACTGACCCCATCAGTACTTCATGATAGCAACTAATTTTGACCACGTTTTCAAGTAATTAGCTCGAGTAACATTTTTACCAATCAAGATGATATTTCTCCCTGTTTTCTTGATTCTAGAAAGGGACACGTTTAACTTTCTTTTGCAAAACCTTGCTGAATGATTTTTTGACATGAACCTAGAAGATCATCAAATTCATGGTGCTCGTGTCCAAGAAAGGAGCAAGTTCAAGAGATGTGCTCATGAGCCCAGACAGTGGGGTTTTCTTCTTTCCCTTTGAGGGACAAAAAGGGGTATGATGAGGCAAAAGAAATGGGCAAAAGTGATACAGAAGCAGATGTCGTTTCTTTGTCACGTTCTGATCTCCAGCTCTACCTGAAGGACAGTGGAACCCCCATGTTTACTGTTAAAATGTAGTCTCTGCAGGCCAAAACTCACTGTATCCACATCCTTAGGGCTTGTCATCCTCTTGGAGTGAGGGTGCTGAAATGGAGAGCAAACTCTTGGATTCTAGAGTGTCTGGAAGGCTCAGGAATAAAGCATCAAAAACTTAGGCATCCTCACAGAATGTTTTTCAGCCCCTTGTAGGCAAAATACGTTCACATGCTAGTATGGATGAAACCCTTTTCATTTGGGTTAATGCTTACAAAGTCATTCAGACTAGGAATGAGTTTTGTGTTTAAACATGATGGAGCACTTTTTCAGCAGGCTTGTGACTTGTGAGCTCTGGGAGTTTGTACAGGGCAGATCTGGGAGGGCACCCAGCAGGTTTTTGTCCTCCTCTGCCTCATGGGCAGTTGCTGTGAAGCAGGAAAGGCAGAGAGCTTCCTGCTTGTGCCTCTGCTTCTCGCCTACCCTATTTCACAGCTGAGCTTGCTAAAAAAACCATCAGTCAAATGCTGAATGAGTTAATGTGGTGGGCTGTTAGCTGTGGTTTTGGAGTCGTGCAAAAGCAACCGTCCATTCTGCTGCCTTTGCAGAGGAGTGGTGATGGCCGGAAGAAAAGGGGAGGGGGGGGAATTCTGGGGGGGCTAGGGCCAGTAATCTGCTTTTGATCAAAGCTTGATACCAAGATGGATTTTCCCTTTATTTTGTATCTACCAAAGAACTTGGTTAATGATTTATCAGGTTGTAGAATCACAGAATGGTTTGGGTTGGAAGGGACCTTAAAGATCATCTCGTTCCAACCCCCCAGCCATGGGCAGGGACACGTTCCACTAGACCAGATTGCTCAGAGCCCCATCCAACCTGGCCCTGAACACTTCCAGGGATGGGGCATCCACAGCTTCTCTGGGCAACCTGTGCCAGTTGCCTCACCACCCTTACAGTAAAGAATTTCTTCCTAATATGTAATATAAATCTTCCCTCCTTAAACCATAGTCAACCCTGTGCTCTTCCCAGAAGTTGCCGATGTTGGACACGTACAAAACCCCACTCTGAGGTTACCTGAGCTCTGGGTGTTGGGAACTGTGTCTGGGGTGAGGAGTTGCTGTGTGTGGCTGCACCTCTGCAGGAGTACAGGATGTCACTGCTCGTGATGTAGAGCTGCCGGTGAACGTGTGCGTGTTGTGGGACAGACAGGACACAACACAAACTCATTTCAGTTCTTGCTCAGCACTGCCTGTAGCAAGGAGAAACCCCTTTGACTGCTTATGTTCTTTCTAGTTACCACTTCCTCGGATAAAACTCTTAGAATTAAAAACTTTAGCGCTCCAGAATTTGAGAAGAACCTTGGAATGGAGAATTCAAGCTATCGCCAAATCACTGACTGGTTCCTTTTAGAATTGCACAATTCTGATCTTGTCAAGAATAAAATTTTAGGGTTTTAGGTGAATTTCTTCAAAGAAGAGCAAAGATCATTCAAGTTGTCACATGTTCTGGCTTATGTGGATGCCATATTAGAAGGCTTCTGGTGTGTCCTTGCAAGTTTGTCATTTCCCTTTGTCATAGGGAAAGGACTGTTTGTGATTAGTACGAGGTCGCTGGTGTTATTTCTATATATAAAAGAGCTTACTGCAAAGAGACTTGCCTCAGCAATGCATATGCAGTACTCATTGTTTTTAAGCAATGCACTTCTTATTTTAGTAACATTTTTTGAAGCGCCTGTTCCTGTTTTGAACATGAGCATTAGGTGAGAAAAGAGTAATTGAGCTTGTTGGTTTTAAACAGCTCTCGGTGCCCGTGTGCTTGGCTCCTGAAAGACTGTTCTGAAAACGTCTTCCTGACCTCAGAAAAGCTCATCAACATTTTCTCAGTATAAGTCTTGTGGTTCATTTCTAGGTTGACTAAACTGTCTCTTTATGTTAATAGTCCAGGGCATAAGAAATTTTATTTGCAGAGAAATTTGCAGATTCCCCCATCCCTGGAAGTGCTCAAGGCCAGTTTGGATGCGGCTTGGAGCAACCTGGTCTAGTGAAAGGTGTCCCTGCCTGTGGCAGGGCGTAGGAACTGGATGGTCTTTAAAGTCCCTTCCAACCCAAACCATTCTGTGATTCTATGAAATATGGGTTTGTTGGGGTTTATTTTAATTACTTCAACTGCATAAAAATACACTTTATCTGTGCCCGATAATGCTTTTCACTGTCAACGGTAAAACAGGACGTGTTTTTTTTCTTTTAAATATATACATATTTTAGCCAGTAAAAGGGTAGTTGCAAAATTCTTCACACCTATAGCATTTATTCTTACTCCATCTCTGACAATATTAAGCAACTGTTTCCACAGGAACAGTGCTCTTTACAATAGACAGTGTTGTGGTTTGCTTCAAAGCCACAACCAGAACATGTAGGTGTTTGAAGAGTACCAGATCTTTCCATCACTCACTGTGAATTTTCCAGTAGGTCATTACTTGTTCAGACTTTCAGTATCTGAACCCACCCCACTGCTTCATGTTACCGTCTGTGGTAATGTCCCAGAAGCTTTTCAAACGCTGCTGGGCTGCAGGAGGAACCTTTTAGAATCATAAAAAGCTGAAACTCATCATGCAGCTGTGGTAGGGATCTAGTCAGCAGCTCCAGTTTAGGATCAGCTGTTCCAGGACAGGATGGACAGGGCTTGGTGTAACCTGGTCTAGTGGAAGGTGTCCCTCCCTGTGGCAGTGCGATTGGAACTAGGTGATCTTTAGGGTCCCTTCTAACGCAAAGTATTTATTCTATGATTCCATCTAACTCTTCACTTCTATAATCTTAGCTTGAGCTCTTCCTATATCATGTATATTAGGAGTGGAACAGCATTATGTGTTTTATTATCCTTCTTAAGGGACTATGTTTGTAATCATTCCCTTCACCGAATATGTATCAGTTATTAGAGGGACTATATCTCTTTCATTTATTTCCCCTCAAGGTGGTTGCTGAGAGTCCTGCTCATACAGAAGACAGGAATTGTTTGACTGGCTTCTCAGCTTTGTATTACAAGGCTTGGTAAATCTTAAAGAAGGCAAGTGATTTGATTTTATTTTGAAAGAAAAGAAATGCTGTCCAAGGGATTTCTGTCCTCGGCAGGTGAAAGCTCTCTGGTTGAGGTTATAACACTAAAATTGATGTGACTTTTCCTGGAGTGAATAAAATTTTGCTTGGGAATTAAGGGAATGTGTCCCCCCTCAACAAGGGCTGTTTGTCAGTGGGAAGAGGAGAAGAGGAGCATAAGGTTCACATTAGCAGTGCCACCCACGTGCTTTCCTCCAGGAGGGTATTTATACTTTTGGTAGTGTGCTGGAGTTAAAAGCATGTGTGTTTGTATAGAAAGTATATGCAACACTGTGGCACAGATAAAATGCCAGGCCTTCCATTTACAAGGAAACTAAACATTTATCAAGGAGGGAACATGGCAACAGTTGTCCTAATTATGATGGCTTTTTAAGGGAGCCTGCCCTCTTGGCTTATCTGAGATTGCCTGGGACTTATGGCAATCATCAGCAGAAGCTTTGTTTGGAGAGAAGAACATTTACCTGCAGCTTCGTGGGTGATGTTGAGTTGCGGATGGGAAATGTGGCCAGCACCAGATTATGTTCTCAATTGACGTGAGAGCAAAACCACTCCAACCATACTCTGACCTTTTCCTCTACATACCAGTTCTGGGTGTCCTCCACCTCTGTTTTTCAGTCCAAGGTAAATCTCGGTCACATTGGTTGAGAAGTGCTTCCTCATCTTGAAACCACGCTTTGGAATGGGAAAAAGAAGCATTAAAAAGAGGAAATATGCGTGCTGCTGGTAGATACCAGCAGGCTGCCTGTCAGCTTGCAGTTGCATACAAACCCCAAAAGAGCCTCCTCTCCTTCAGATGGAGGCAGATGGCTGGGTCAGCTGAACAGCACATCCCAGTGACACGGCACCTCGTCACCCATCCGGTGGCTTGGGAAGGCTGGAGGCCTGTTCAGCTCCTTCTGGTCTCAGCCTAATTGCTGGAGTCACAGCTGTGACTTAATGGTCACAAGTGGGTAGTGAGATCATCTTTCTCATGAGGTAGCTGAGGAAAACTGTAATCACAGACTTGATGGGACTAAAAATTGCTTGTCTTGGACAGTCTGTCTCTTATTGCAGTGCAGTGCTTGGCCTCAGGATTTCAGGACTTTTTTTTTTTTTTCCTAATCCTTTTTGTACAAATGAACAACCCAGGTCCTTCCCTATGAAGAACCTCATCTATGCACCCTTTTTTCTAACTGCTGTTTTACAGAAATATTTTTATTGAACTCTTCCCTATCACCCACCAAAAACACCGCAAACCCCAAAAAGAAAAACAAATCCATAAACAAAAACCCCTATAGACATAGGATATGATCTAACTTGGCAAAGCAGATGTTGGCAATGGTGTGTCCCTTCTGGGTGTTGTCAGCTGCAACCTACATTCTTTTTGCTGCGTGAAGACTTGACTGTGGCTCCCAGCATTGACCTCGTGGGATTAGAGCAGAGTCATGAGCGGTAACATCTGGACACCAGGAGCAAACATCATACCTTCAGGAATGCTGGGGGAGTGCATGCCTTGGCACTCCTCTTTTTTTTGTACCTTTGGAAACATCTGATTGGCTATGCAGCCAGAAACTGCTACTGCTTTTACATGATGTTCTGGGATGTGTGTACCAGGGATATTGAACAATCTCATAAGTGGTTGGCAGAGTGGAAGAGGGAGTATGTGGGATAAAGTGCTTTTAACCTTTCTCTACATCTTTCCCTGTGTCCCAAGCAGGTTGTCTTCTGTGAGATGCCACTCATATTTGATATTTTGCTTTTCATCCTTCTGTCTCAAATCATTTGGCAGATCATGCAACATGGAGTGTAAGAGGGGATGTGGTGGATTAATACTGGCTGGCTATAAATGATAGTCCTTAATAGTTTCAGTGTTAAGAAACTACCAGGTGAGGAAGTGGGAGGAGGAAGAAGGAAGTCACTGTGATTATTCCAGATCTGGAAAGAATTATCAGGACATAGGTGCTTAGGCTTTCCCATGGTGTTACAGCCCATGCCAGCATCAAAAGTTGCTTGAATTAATCTCTCCTTTTTTGTATCCTCACTACGGATGAGTAATGCAGTTAAGACTTTAAATGAGAATATCCATGATGGAAGCTGTACTTCTAAAGACTGGCATGCCCCTGGGACATGTCTTTGAAGTCTAAGGTTTTGCCAGAAACATTGCTGATAACTTGATCTTGTACATCAATGAATGCACTGTGATGCTGACAGGAGTGGTGGGGGTGTGTGCCCCCCAATGCACTTAGTGCAAGGCTTTAAAGTCACTGAAAAGACTGACGGGTTCTGGTGCTGTGGAGCAATTGACTCTTCTTGACCTCTGGACTGCTGTGCTTGACCTCTGCACTTGTTGCTTTCGTAGGTTCTATGGAGTCTTCCTTGCACTTTTCCAAGGTGTTTTGCAGTGGGGTAGGCCAGGCTTTTGAAGACCCCAAGCCCTGTTTCTAGCTCTGCCTGTGCCATCTCCATGCATTGCTTTCCTTGTTGGCAGTCTAAGGTTTCCTCAGCACCCCGAGGGGCTTTGCTGTCTTTGGTTGGAAAGGTGGAGATGTGCGTGATCTTGTCTGCAGCTCCTTTCATCCATCACATTGCCTTTAGGAGTGATACAGCAACACCGCTGTAGGAACTGGGATACTAGGATGGCAGCCTGCCTGGGAAGCTTCCCTGGATGAAAGCAAGGGTCCTCCCTGGCATTTCTACCATCCACGTTTTAGGGTTCAATCTGTCCCTAATGTAGTGCTCTAGCAGCTCTGGAAGTCAGGCTGAGAAAGGTGAGTGATGATCAGGGCACATTCCTCTTGGACCCTCGTACACCACACAAACTACTTGCCAACTGAGCAAATTGGGTATTGCAAGGCCCTCGACTCAGAAGAGATCTTTTCAGCACTTAATGTCGAGGGGAAGAAGTAGGAAGGTGCCTGTAAATCAAGCCCTCTGTTGGTTTGTGTCTGTACTTCTGTGTTGTGGAACCCCATCTTCCTGCTGTCAAGCTGCTGGCATTGAGATGTCGATCACGTCTCACTCCAGAATCCTTCTTTTTTTTTTTAATTTTACTGTGCTCATTAGTGGTCATTAAGCACCATAAATAACTAAACTTTTCCAGCAGATTGCTTTTTGCTATACCACCAGGGTTTGACTTTTTAACTCTTATTGAAAACACGGGATTTGGCTCTTCAAAAGTGAGTGTCTGACAGAAATGGTTGGAGTAGCAGAAAGTTGTGACCTTTCCCCTTTCTACCTGAGGTGTTGAGAAATTTGATGGATTGTATCTGGGGGACTAATGGATTTTAATGGTTTGTGATCTCATCGGCTGTGGCCTGTTTTAGAAAGAAGAAAGGGCTATTGGACAAAAATGGAAAAGCAGCAGTACACCAAATGAATTATATGTAGTAGGAAGATATTTTAAAAATAGTGACACACCTAATGGAGACTTGAATGAGAATAATTTCTCAGAAGCTTAGTATTAGGCAATAAAAACCTGTGAATAACAAGAAAATATTTCCCAGCACTGAAAATTAGAGAACAACATAAGTATGTAAATGAGCAAGGTACTGAGGAGACAACTGCAGAGGGGTTCTTTGCAGAGTATTGCAGCTGGTTTAGGGATCCACGATTCTCTGTGTTAGATCCATAAACAGTGTGTTGAGGACTGAAACTGTACAAGCCAGTGGATTTCCTTTAAGTTACACAGTGCTTTCCTGCTGTAGCTGTGTGATGATGATTGTTGGGCAGCCAGCAAGAGTTCCTTGGAAACAGAACCTCAGACCATGTGCAGACTTTGCTGCTGTATGTAAAGTCCTGAATGATTTATAAGTCTGCCTGGATTTGTTAATAATATTAATTAAAACTGCAGGTGAACGCTGTGCCGTGGTAGACTTCTCAAGGCTGAGAGAATCATTATTGCTTCTCTGCCCAGTCTTTGTGTTTCTCCTTCTATATTTCTGCCTGTTGCCTGTTCTGTTCCTCTCTGGGCCAAACCCAGGTCTTTGGTGTGCTCTGGCTGATGTATGGGCTACCTGGGCTCGCTGCCTTGTTAGCACTCACCTGCCCTTTCCTTCTTGGGGAACCTTGCATCAGTGCTAAGCTCAGCTATGTCAGAGGAAGCTCTGCTCACCGTCTCGTTGCTGTGGCCCTTGGACCGTTTCCAAATGGGAAGTGCCACCAACTTGCCTACTTGGCACCGGTCAGTGACTTATTTCTTTGTTCCTGTAAACAGCAAAAGTGGCACAGCTTCCTGGGTTTTCTGCCAAGTAGTGTCCAGTTAATGTAGAAGACTGAAGATATGCTTGTTGATAAACTACAGACCTTGGAGATAGAAAAGGGCATTCCTTGCATTGTGTACTCAGTGACAGACCTGTTAGCATCGTGCCTTTGCAACTCCTGTGTCCAGTATGATAGCTCAAGTGGTGTCCCAGGGTTCCATGGCAGTTGAAAGATTTTTGGTTTGTTGGTAATAACTGGTTGTTGAAGTTTATTGATGTGTTGTTACTGTTCATTACAGGGAAATAGAAGATTCTTGTTTTTTGTTTGTTGGTCAAAGCTCCTAAGTCCCCTAAAGAGCAGAGGCCCTGTCCCACTTTCAGCCTCTTTTGCCTGCAGTTGCACACACACGTGTTTGCAGGCAGATTTCCATATATTGCATATGCAAAGCTGATAGCCTGATACCAGCTACTGAATGTGATCATGGGTGTATTTGCTGTAATCAAGTGTTCAGACAGCTGAAAATGAAGTCCTGCATTTACCATCCTTTAATTTAGTGGTCCTGCAATTGATGTCAGTATTTGCCTTTGGGAAATGAAAGTAATCTGTGATTTTGCTCCCCATCCCTTAAAAAAAAAATAGCTGTGGGAGGAAGGCAAGTGGAGTTGAAAGGAAAAATCCAGTGATGGACTGGCCATGGTGGTATTTGGCATGGTGTTACAAAGATTTATGTTTAATAATTAGTGTCTAATTGTGCTCGGCAGAGCTAAAGCTCTGCTTGTGTGTTCATGTCGTGGGGAAAGGCAGCATCTGTCCTGCCTATATGGTTCTGGTTTCACATGGACCATGGTCATACAGGCTATGGGAGGGAGCTGGGGAAGCAGGTGTGGTGTCCTGCCCCTTCTTCTCTGCAGCCAGCTGGGCTGCAGGGGCTGCTCAGGGAGGCTCAGAGCAGCCTTTTCTCTCTGCCTGGCATCTCCCCTGGCATCTCCCCTGGCATCTCCCCCTCCCACATACCATTCCTGGGGCAGTTTCTGCACCTGCTTTGCTGTTCATGGGGAGTTTGCAGAGTCATCCCGTGCTTGGCACATTCTGTGCCCTCAGAAAATGGACCCTCGCTGGTAGGGTCTGGTCATCATCCTTCATGCTTTCTTCTCAGCCCATTTACCAGCCTGGTCCCTTCTAGCCCCACACTTGTCTTGAAGTTGTGGATGAAATCCCTCCTCTGTTGCAGATTCCAGTGTGTGTGTGCAGGGGACTCTGAGACTCTCCCACATTACCCCATTTTGTTTTGAGTTTCACTTAAATTTCTGAAGGAACAGGTTCTTGCCCAGTGGTGGTTCTGTTGGGGTCAATACTTCTTTTTCTTCAAGAAACTTCAGTACTGTGGGACTTATAAACGGGCAGTTGGATTCCCTCCCCCTGCCACATAACTCGGGAAAAGAGGTAAAAACTCCCTCTGGAGAGTTGCTGCTGCTTTTCTTTAAAAATATAAGGAGAACAAAACCATAATGGTCCCTGAACCAGTTATGTTTCTCCCTTTTTAACTTTATAACCCTAAAATTTTTCTTCAAATATACTAAAGAGGAACTGTCTGCAACCATTACTCATAAACCATTCATTGCTTTAGAGGTGGGATTTCTCAAAAGTAATATAAATTGGTTTAATTCCATTAGGAGCAGGCTCTGGCTTATGCCAGAGTTTTATTTTTTTGAAGATTTGATACCTTTTTTAATTTATATTTTATTTATCTATATTTTGTTTGTAGACCTTCAAGAAAGTTTTCTTGGCAGGAATTTTCACAGGACGGATAGATCTTGTTCCTACCTGAGCAAATCTCCAATTGAGGTGGGAAATTTCTTAGGTGAAACCAGACTAAAATTGATTAAAGAGTCCAGGATTGGCTAAGAGTCATTAGTTATGCATGATTGTTCATGGCTGGTGCACAGCTTATAATTATGCAGCTTGACTGAAAACAAAAGTAGTATTTTAAGCAGCTGTCCTGAAACAAAAAATTAGAATAACAATATTACAGTAATAGCTGGAATAACTGGTTATAGGAGTTATGAGAGAGACTGACTTTCCACCCATTCCTGAGTTTACCTACAGCCTTTCCCCAGACTAGGACACCCTGTTCTCCCTCACTGCTTGGTGACTTGGCTTCTAAGTTAAATGTTGTTGGGAGCAGGGAGATGCTGCTGTTTGGCAGCACCAGACTCACAGCTTGGGTGGAAGAAGAGCTTGCGTTGCTGCCATTCACCAAATGCCCAAATCTCCTTGGGCCTCCCCTGCACAGAGCTTGCCATGGGCCACGGAGATAGTGTCCCTGTCTGCCCTTAGCACCTGCAGTGGGAATTACTGTCCTGAGCACTTACCAGCTTTTGCAGGAATGAGAAGATACTTGACACCCTTTTGTTTGGGTTTGTTTGTTTGTTTGTTTTAGGCACACTGACTTGAGTCTTTAAAAGTGCACGCTTTGTGCATTTGTAATGCTTTAAACTGATGGTCTGGAAATGCAAAATCCCCTCTGTACTAGACAGCCCTAAGGATTTTCATAGGTGCTTGACTGGGTAGGCAGGTGTCTGTCAACCTTGAAAAGGACAAGTGGGACTGATTAATCCAGACACCATGTATTTATCTGAGAAAGTTTCTATTTGACCTGTCCAACAAAGGCATGCTCAGGAAGTGCTACCTTATTAAAACACAGAAAGATCTGACATTCCGTAAGCATGATCTGTTAGGAGCTTAAACAAGAAAGATTACAAGAAATAACTAGAGGCATGTGAAAAACCAGCTTTAGCCTAACCCAGACTCTCAGCTCTTTCAACTGAGCAGAGCCTTGGGAATTGCCTCTACAAATGACTGATTACATATGCAGTTCTGTTAATTAAAATTAAAAATTATGTAGGAAGTCAAAAGATAGAGCTACTTGTTTAATTAAGCTAATGAAGTCCCCAGGTAGCTTTTATATTTGCTTTATTCACTGCAAGTGTCTGGCCTGTTCTGGTTCTGAAGCCACGTCAGCATTGACATGGCTTAGAAAAAGGGCTGTACTTCTAGGATGCTTATGAATTGTGCCTGTGGGGAAGGAAGGACGGAGCAGCAATGGGAGAAACGCTGTTCTAAGCTCCAGGGTAAATGCAGTCGTCTTTTGTGTCTGATCCAAAGACAATAAAAAAGATTCCCACTGATTCTGATGTGCTTCAGATCAGGCTTCCCAGACTGGATTATCTGTTGTGGGGGACGGGAGGAAAAAGGAAAAATTTTCTAAACTTGTGTTTGCAAGATTTGATGCTTGTGCGAGATGCAGTGCTGAGGAGGTCTTTTCATCCTGGAGGCCCACCTTGTCTGGGTTTTGGAGAGGGAGTGACTCGCAGGGAGGCAGCCGCCCTTTGCATCTGCCTCTTCCCATCCACAGCGCGCCTCTCGCAGAGCCACGATGGGCTGTCTCGGAGGCCAACCCACTATACCTGCTCTTCGGGTTCAGTGGATGCTTCAGCTGGGTGTTGATATGTTGCCTGAGAGATTACCCTCCTTCTGAATTTGTTTTCCAAACCTCTTCCATTGGTGAATCATGCATGACCAGTTTTTATTATATGTGTGAAGGCATGTGATTAAGGAGCCCTGTTTTGGTCTCCCTGCATCTGTTCCCTTGTCCGCTCCTGAATTAGCTTTTTTTTTTTTTTTTTTTTTTTTTTGTAACACAGAGAAAGGGAGTAAATACCATCTGCCCTGCTGTTGGGAACGATATTAGTACAGCCCTTTTTGGAGAAGGTGTGTGAGGTGGTTGACTGGGGCCCCTCCTTGTGGGAAACCGATCTCTGGCAGCTCCCTTTGAAGTCACGTGGAGCGACACGATCTCGGCAAGTTCAGGCATGGGGCACCGTGTGAGTGGTTTGAGTTAGCAGTGAAGTCCTCCTCGGTTCTTGTTCAGCCTCGCTGCCGAGGGCTTGTGTCTCACAATGGAAATGTAATGAAGCCGTGGCTGAACTCATCATCCTTACCTGCTCGTTTCCAGCTCGCTTGCCAAAATCCTCCAGCACTTGTTTTCTCTTAGGAACGGCTGTGGAGTTCAACAGAAGTTAAAGCGTATGCTTAGCTCTGGGCCAAAATCTTGTGGTGTTCTCACAGGTACAGCTGAGCTCCAGCAGTTGATCTTATCCACCCCTGGTGCTATGGACAAACGTGCTGTCATCATTTCCTTGAAGGTGACTAAAGGATTTACCACACTGATAAGCACACTTTCCTCTCCCAGTGAGCTAAAACCTGGCCAACTTACCTCTAAACCAGCCAGAAAGTCTATGTTTTTCCTCCTGATTGTTCCCTGGGGGACCAGGCTGAGGATGAAAGCACTGGAGAGAGGGGAGGGTGATGCT
Source organism: Pipra filicauda (assembly GCF_003945595.2). Lineage (NCBI taxonomy): Eukaryota > Metazoa > Chordata > Aves > Passeriformes > Pipridae > Pipra > Pipra filicauda. The sequence goes on along the minus strand of NW_024104007.1, from coordinate 3,125,377 downwards.
TGTTTACAGCTCTGTGTGCCAGTGGTGCGATGCTGCACGCCACCAGTTCAGTTTGATTTATTCAGAGATCACCTCACAGCATTCACAATATAAGGCATGCATAGAATTTCAGACTTTTCCTTTGTTTCTTCTAATACTTTCCCTTTGCAGTTTATCTCCTGCTTTGATACTAAACCTTCCAGGCAGAAAAGAAGTTATCCTGTGCCAAATAGATCTTGGCATTAAGAAACTTTTCTCTGTGTATATTACTCTTTGATTATTTTGTCAAATACATATGGTTACATTCCTGTATCACTTATCTCCTGTATTATGGTGTAGGAGTTCCCCCTGAACATAATATATGGTGCCTTCAGGCTGTGGAGTTTCTCTGAGCTTCTCCAGCTTTCTTTGAGAAAGGAGATCAACATCACCTGCATTGTTGACCCAAACTGATTTCATGGTCTACTTTGGACTTTACTAATTCTGTCAAGAATAATACTATGACCCCTGTTTCTCTGTAAGAATGTAGGTTTGTGGGGATGTTTTTGCCTTTAAGCAGCCATGGTCAGTGCTGGGAGGAAAAGAAAGAAAGGAAGTGAGAAGGGAAACTTGGCATCTGTGTGGTACTTGCATTACACCCACACTGCTGTTGGGAGGTTGGATCCCGAGGATGTTGGCTGGTGCTGGGAGGTACCAGCATTGCCAGAGCTTTGCCAGCATGCAGTCAGGGCCTGGGCTGCCAGCCAGCCGTCCCCAGATAGGGTTATCCCTTCCATGGCTGGAGGGCCAGTCCTTTGGCAGCTGCTTCCTTTTGAAGTGCTCAGGTCTTATTAAGTAACATCACACTGAGAAGCCCTCTCAGTCTGTGAAAGTGGGTGCTGGTAATGGAAGTGCTTTAATGACTGAAAAGGTTGAAGGAAGGCTTTTATTAGCAGTTCCTTCTTATAGGGAAGAAGTAGGGTATCACACTCCTAATCTGTGGGCATCTGTTTTCAGGTGGTTATGGGCATATTTCTGCAAGCCCAGTTGTGGCTGCAGTTGCTTACTGGGTTGGTAAAGCTATCCCGAAGCATGTGCTGTTTCTATAGCTGCACAGCAAACGTGAAGGCCATGATGAAGGTGTGAAGCAAGGGCAGGAACACGAGGGGCTGAGCTACAGGGGTGGCTGAGGTTAGCCCAGGGCCTGGGCCGAGCAAGCTGCTTGCTGTTCACAGCAGCTCAGCGTGGGAACGTTGGTGGGGCTGCGCCAGCATCGCAGGTTGTGGTCCAGCAAGTGTGAGGAGCTCACAGGTCAATTGCTGCCAGCACGAGGCCCCTCCACGTTGTGTGGCTGTGGTACAGGGTGTGTGATGGTGAGAAGCATGTCCTGTCAGGTGGGTGTTGCTGCCTGGGAGCTGCTTGATCATCTGGTCTCGGGCCGGTTCATGGGAGGGCAGGTCTGCGGTCTGACATTTTCATTTCGGTTTTCTAGGTCAGAGATTATTTTCTGTTTCGGGCACATTCCAGATATCTGGGAGTTATCTCCGGTGTTGTGTTGGCCGCTACTTAGCTGGTCAAATTTCATCTTTAAAGGAGATCACAGCAGGTCCAAAAGCCAGACATTTACGTGTGGTCTGTTATTATTTCATTTCATTTCATCTTATCTTTTGTTGCTGTTGCTATCAATTTATGACCAGAGGAACTCTTAAGACTGTCTGGTTTAACCTCATTTAGGATAAAAATTCCCTATTGGTCCTGCATCCAGTGGGGTGCTGGTGTGCCAAAGATTCAGCAGCTCCTGGCATGCTGGGGCTTCACTCCTCATTTTGGAGCCTTTCAGCTGTAATTTTTAATTAGATCCTGCTTACACGTGCTGTGGGAAAATCTTGAGTGTAGCTAGATCCTCTTTGCTGAGTGCTCTTGGACTGTGGTATAACATGAGCACAGCTGCTTAGTTGGTGTAGGGGATTTGACTGGTCTTTAATCTTAGAGTCTGGAGGGGAGATAAATTGTTCTATAACTCATAAATCTCCTGCTATTACTGTCAGCATTATTTTGTTTCTGTTTTGTAAGACTGTGCTGCGGGCAGAGGACTATGCTGTGCTAGGGGCAGAGGAATCCCATTTGCAGTGATGGAGAACAAAGGAGTGCCACAGAGTTTGGGACCAGTTTTTGTCTCTGCCCTGTGTCGAAGGTGGATGATGCTTTTGTTGCATCTCCTGGTCTCAGCCCAGCTGCTTGAGTCTTGACAAGCCTTTGCTTTTAAGACTAAACAAGGAGTGCAGGATTTGCTCTGCATCCCACCAGAGACCATGTCTGTCAGAAGAAGGGAGGAAGGATCCTCTTTGTGAGTGTAAAAGCAGGAGTCTGACGTATCATGTACAGATACTGGCAGGAAAATGATAAGCACTGAAGAATGATTTTGGAAACCTAAGTAAGTAAAAGATTTTTCCATAAAATCTGAATTTTTGATATCCCATAAATCAGTTTGGGTGATGGCATGTTATAGATTTTATGTATTTTTGAAAGAACTATTTATTTACAAAGCTGTGCATCTCTCCAGTGAACTCAAATTTAGACATAAACAATGCCTGATATTACTGGAGTTGAAATTTATTTGGGGAAATGTCTTCAGTATTAATGGAGACAGAGGGCTGTTCAAACACAGCTTCCTAAAGCCAATCTAATATGCAGCACAAACAAGCATGAAAATTAATATTGAGTCGAAGCTAAATATTGACTTTAAATTTTCCCTGAGAGAGTGATTTTCATGGGTTTTTTTAGTGGAAAATATAGTGCCCATAAAATCAATTTTTTGATAGGATTTTCTCAAGCAGTTCTAGCTTCCCTGTTTTGTGTTCCATGAGTTAACAGTGCAGAGGAATCAAAGGGTTGACAGGATACATTGTGTGTTACCCCTGAAAAAGGAGGGAGCCTGGGCACATCATTCCTTCTTGCAGGACTGGGAAATATTTTTCTACTCTGCAGTGTGCTCACCAAGGTGCATTAAATTCTGGGCACTTCTGTGGTGAAACTTGGTGCTGCCAATGTGAATTTGCTTCTTTTTCTTTTTGCCAGACTAAGGAAAGGTGCTTGTACAAGAACAAGAGAGGGTTTGGATAATGATGTTTATTTATTTCCCCAGAGAGCTCTATTTTCAGAATTCCTGCTCAGCACAGGTTATCGATACCCATGAGGTGCGAAGCTCCTCTTTGCTGATTTTAAACTTGCAATTTGTGGAGGGTGTCAGGGAGTGCCTTGTCCTTGTTTTGTTTGGTTTTGGTTTTTAAGTGAGATTTCTGTGTGACAGCCTGACTCAAACTTCAGGAATCCTTAGCTGTGACTTTATCTGGTGAATAAAAAAAATACAAAAGCAGGACTTGTATTAAAAATATATCTCAAAATGAAAAATCTACTCACTAAAAAATAAGTACTTTCTTTCAAGGACAGGTTGACTGACACTGGGATTGAATCTCTGATCCCTAAAATTATGTTCTGTATCTCTCTCTTTTTCTAATTTAGATTAAATAACAAGAAGTCCTTAGGTAACAGCACTAACAGTTTTCTATTTCCTATGGTTTAAGGCCAAAAGGTGATTTATGTAAGAAATCAGCATTTACCTCAGCACTGATGATATTTTGAGAGACTGAAACAATTTCACTGGGATAATATATAATAGGGAGGAAATAACCATATAATTCTCAAAACAGATATGCATTGATCTTTTCAGAGAATTGTGTGCATTCAGTGTTAGCCCTGCTTCATGTATCTGACAAATTGGGATACAGTTAACTATATTTTATTTTTTTTTAAATCTCTGTTTCCTCTAATAAGGCTGAGATTGTGCAGCACTTCTAGGAAAAAGAAGTAATCAAATTTGTTGGTTTTTTTTATGGGGCTGGACAATTTGGGCCATGGATGCTTTTTTTTTTTTTTTTAATTAAGGGCATGCATGAGAATATATGCAGATTTAAATATTATCAAATGTTGGCAAGATTAGTCATCCAAAATCCTGAAAAGGATTTTTGTCTGAAAGAAACCAATCTTCTAACGTTGTCTTTACTTTTTCAGGTGGATTTGGAGCCAGAAGGCAAAGTGTTTGTTGTCATAACTCTTACAGGAAGCTTCACGGAAGGTAAGGGAATTATTTTGGCTTGTTTCCATTAAGAGCTGGACTCTGGTGTATATTCCTGCCATCAGTTACCAGGCAGTACATAAGGGAATGGCATTCTTTATCAGGCACGTGCTGTGGTGTGCTGGAGATTTCTGGAGCAGTGGGAGAAATCTGGAAGGGGCTGTTGGTAACAACTCGTGCTGTTTGTGCCCTCTGCCCTGATCTTGGACCTGGGGAGCTGGTTCGTGCCTGATCTGGTGTATTTACCTGAAGTTGTCCTTCAAACAGATTGTTTTTGTCACTCCTACTTTTCACCTGGGTGCCTCTTGAAGGGCAAGCTAAGGAGAAACAGCATGTTTAAAATGGAACATGTTTAAAACATCTGGATGATTTTTATTCCATAATGGTTCCCATCTACTTCACGAGCATTTCTGTTTCCCGGGTTTGCTTTGCACAGGAAACTTAGAAGTTTTTAGTGTGACAGCTGCTCTGAAAAAGTATCTGGGCAGCTTTTTTTTCTGTAGCTATATTTTATAGTATGATATTTTTAATTTCCCTGTTGTTTATTGTGATACTAATTACTAGCGTGGATGTGAGCTCTGCTGCAGCAACCCAGGAAACCTGGGATGGGGCACAGAAAAAGCTTATTTTCTTCAAACCATGGTTCTTGTTTTAGCTGCAGCCTCAAACTGCATTTGTTGGGGGGTGTTTTCTGTACAGAAGCCAGGAATTGAGGCAGGATCTGCTGTTACCTGCAGGATGGGGGAGATGGATTTTTAATGTTCTCTCTGGTTCTGCCCCAGAAACTGATTGCTTGGCATGAAGGCTGTGCTGGGGGCGGCTTCAGGAGTCCTGGGGGAGCTCTGCTCTCCTGCCTTGCATCTCCCATGGGTCCCACCTCATGCTAGTGCTCAGGCCTGTCACTGCCCCTGCCTTTGTGCTTCAAATGCAGGTTTCAATAAGAGCTTGTGATTTACTTGGGTGCTTTTGGGGAGTGTGTGCACCTGGGGCTGCTCTTACTCCTGGGGATGACTGACCGGGTGTAACTCCTCTTGTAGAAGGTATGTTAGGAGGGAGATAGGAACAGAAAGCCTGGCTTCAATTCCTAAAGAAATATATAGTCTTGGAGTGATGGAAAAGATGAGGAATATGACATTCTGGCACTGCAGTCAGGCAGAGAGGACCAGAATTCCCTTTTCCAGTAAAGTTCACTTACCAGGTAAAGCCGGGCAGGTTACATAGCAACACTACAACTTTTAGCTCTCTGTCTGCCGAGTAGGAATCCATGTTTTTCTCTGCCTAGGTGTCAGCTTTGTGGCCTGGGAACTGCTCTTGTGTTTATCCACATGTAAAATGTTAACAGAGAATTACCTTTCCTACCCTTCCCTTCAACTGTGCTTTGACAGGGAGACATGAAGATTACTTTTTCAAGTACTTTTGCAAGAAGGTTTCTGTTTGTAACCAGAGAAGAGGATGAGTCCAAAACTGTGCTAGGGAGGCCTGGAGGACTTTTTTGAAGATCCAGAGGCCATGGCTCTTAGGGGTGAAAAGGACACTGGAAATTGGCCATTTTAAGCAGGTTTGAGCAGGGATGGTGGGCTTGAACATTAATCCAGAGTGTGCTTCAAATCTGTGCTGGTGGCTGAGCTGAGCTGAGAGATGGAGAACTAAGATATTTGTACAGCTACTGCTTTCCGAGGGAAATGGGAAATGTTGGAAATTATTTACTTCTCTTTTCTGTGTTGTTATTGAGGATGTATAGACTTAACAGAACAGGAAGATCAAAGATGGTCCTTTTTTTTTGGTTGTTGTTGACTGGTAGTTCCCATGTATGGTCACATTTAGAGTTTCCAAGAATAGACATAATTCAGGGCAAGCCTGATTGCAGATACTGACTTTTCCCAGTCATTGGATAAAGGAGGCATCCACAAGGAAGGGCTTTCCTTCTAATGAGCAGTGAGGTCTTGTTTATAACATCATATTTTATTCTTTTTTTTCTCTCTCTTTTGCTGAAAATGTGGAGGCTCAGAACTGTATTTGAAATTTGAAGTTTTATGAAAAGAAGACCAAGAATAGATCACAGCCTGAAAGTACAAAAAGTGGCTTCCCACTTGTTCCCCTGACCTGGAAGGCAGCCACTATCACATCCTCCCTGCTCGTTATGGCTAATGTGGCAGAGACCTCCTGAAGGCTTTCTGTGTCTGTGGGCACACAGAGAACCCAATGGTCAGTGTGCTTTAGATCCCACCAGTGTAACACGTGGATTTTCAAGCAATATGATATTTAGGACATTTAATCATTTTCCTGTGACTTTGATGGTTAAGAGTGTGTCTCTGGTGTGTTTTCTGCTCTGGAAAGGATTAAGCAATGGTGACGCAGTGCTACAAAAAGCAGCCAGGCTTTAGCAGGAGCAGCGTGGCAGTGTCCACAGACAGACTCTTCAAGCCACCCACATGGGGCTTTTTTGCAGCTCTTGCCTCCTGGCTTTCAGGAGGCAGCAGGATAACGTAATGGAGTCAGTCTGAACTGTGAGAGCTCCACTGAGCAAAGGTGGAGCATCAGTGCCTGCTGCTGGTCCTCACACACCTCATTCATCTCAGAGAGGTTTTATGCCAAACTGGTTGTTTTGTTTATGGGAATAGCCAAATTCATAGGGGCTCAGATGCCATTGTCTAAATCAAGCAAAGCAAAAGTCCAAAAAGTGGGTAAAGAGAGAGGGGATAAAAAAGAAAAAAAAAAAAAAAAAAAGCAACCCCCCCCCAAAAAAAACCCAAATAAAAAAAGACTTGGATCTTAGGTCCACCTGACACTGTATTATTTTATTGTCTGAGCAAGCTTACCCAAAACAGACAGTCCAGGTGTTGGTTGCTTGGACTTTCTTTACGTTCAGGAATGGTGGGGTTTTTCTGTTTGATCAAAAGTTCTTCTGACCAAAATCTAAATTTGGTTCTGTTCGCCTACAGCAGGGATGGGGGAGAAGGGTGTCACTCCTGTGAGGGGTGCAGTGTGTCCGACAGAAGCATTTGTGTGCTGTCAGAATAAAGGCATTATAGAAAACATACAGCTGGAAAGGTTAATTCTTTATAGGTTCCCATATGGCTCTTCTGTCCATCAGTGTTATCACCCTGCTGTGTTGAGGCAGGGAAATCTTCCCGTTTCACATGTTAAAAATACATGTAGCTTTTCAGGAAGAGAAAGGAACAGAGCAATAGGAAGCGAGGGAGACCTAGTGAAATTACCCCTGCCTATCTTTATTTTCTCTGCTGGATGTATTTGTTGCTGTGCTAAGCTGTACCTGATTATATTAACTCCCCTCATTCAGCTGACATTTCCTGTGTAAAGCAACCAGTGCAAAATTAAAATGAAAATCTCCTTACCTTGGGAGGAGATTACCTCTCACAAAAATCACAGAATATTCTGGGTTGGAAGGATCATCAAAGTCCAGCTTCTGAACTCTCCAAGCGTGCCCCATCTCTGCTGTCTGTGCTGGGTCTTGGTGGCACCTGTCTGGGGTGAAGGGAAGCACACTCTTGCCCAGCCATCTCCCTCACTAACCCAAGAGCTGTTTCAGTCTGTTTCACAGAGAAGGTGAGGACTAACCTTCTGCCTGCCAGTCTTCAGGCATTGCTTAGGGATTGATTTCCCTCCCCTCCTCAAATGAATTTATTTACTCTTTTCTGGGTTTTCTTTATTTCACCCTGCCTGATAATAGGATTTTTTTTTTCAAGTCACCAAAAATGATTTATTTTAAAATTTCCTTATTGTTTTTACTCGGGATCTAAATATGATTTTTTCCCCCAAGGGTGTCTTTAGCATTTCTTACCTCCCTGTTGTGACATCTCGGTTCCCTACACTCTGTGTCTCTGTTTGTGTCTCCTTGCCCCTGCTCTCTTAAAAATAATTCACCAGGCCTCCTTTAAAAAAATTCTGCTTTATTTCTTTCTAAAACATATAGTGCTGTATAAGGTGTAGAGTTCCCTAATGTTTTTCCTCTTCTCCTAACGTTGGTCATAACCATTTCCAGGCGGACAGCTTCCAAGTAGGGTGATCTTCCTCATTACTCCAGGGAGCACCTGGGAGCATCCTGGCAGGAAGACACACTGACTGGGGGCCTTTATGGTTCTCCAGCACCTCTGTGCTCTCCCAGGTGTCATCGAGGTCCCCCTGGCTCTGGCTGAAGGTTGTGTCTCTGGGAGGAGACTCCGGGGCTTGTGTTGCTTGTAGGAAGTGGCTGCTGAAGTGCCCCAATGGGTGACATGAATTTAGATCCTCTCTCCACTGCTTGTCGATTTTTTTTGCCACTGAATACTGGTTTCAGCTGTGAAAAGGCAAATCATGCATTACATTCTTCTTGATCGGGAGGTGATTGACTTGAAATAAAAAGGCTTGCAGTGACCGGGTGAACTGCTGCTCTTGGTGGTGCTTCTGGACACCTGTGAGAGGCTGGTAGAGATACTCAAGAGCAGGTGATGGTGTGTGGGTGTTCAGCTGCAGCAAGGTCAGGCTTGGACACTGAGAGGCCCTCTCCTTGCAACACTGGGAACACCAAGTCCCATGGCAGCTTTGCCTGCAAAGTGTGTTGCTGTGCCCTCAGTTTGCCTCCTGTCTTGCTATTTGCTCTATTTAATTTTGAGCAGAGCTAGTTAAATTAATACAAATTAAGTGTTTGACTGAATTGATGAATGAGGCAAGCCCTGTAGAAAATAAAGTGCTTCTATTTTAGTGCTTTGAACTCTTGCAATTTGCCTTTTTTTAGCTTTTTTTTTTTTACGTTGTCACTCAACGTGATAATTCTGCTTGAAATTCACTTTTAATTTCATCATTGTTAGATAAGTAATGGTTGTTTCTTTTCTTTCAGTGTCAGGAAAGACAAAGACAAATTTGAGTTCTGGGCAAGAAATAGAACAACGAGAATATTGAAAAGCCAAGTGACTTGGTAGAGCAGATATAGTATGCATTATTAAATAGTTAATGTTGGTAGGGTTTGCAGCAGCAGGGAATCATAGAATCATGGGCTTAGGTTGGAAGGGACCTTAAAGATCATCCAGTTCCAACCCCTCAAAGGGGGAAGCTTAAAACTGCTTACCTACAGGTAACTTAAGAGGCAGGTTCAGGAAGCCTGAACCTGCCTCTAGACCAGGAAATGCTTCTTTATTTTGCAACTGGCACATCATATGTTTGGGATAGTTTGTTCTCAAACACAAATACTTGGTCTTTTGCTGTCATTTTTCTTGGAATACATTTTGTTAACACCGAGTGGGTTTTATTTTAAGAAATAACATTTCCTCAGATGGGTACCAGTAAAAATCTGCAGCCTTAAGGTCTGAAGTGGTGTATAGGTGTTGTGCTAACAAGATCTTTGCACTATAATGTAGCTCCTCAGCCCCATAACACTTCTATTGCCAGATATGTTATCAGGTTCTTGCACAAGAGGGAGAAAAAAAGATTTTGCCAGTTCTCTATTAACTGCAATAATGACTGTTTTCAGCCTGGTTTTTTTCTAGTTAAGGGAATAATTATTGGAAACCAGGAACCAGGAATGAAAAATGTCCTGTTCTCATCCCCTGGCTTGTTGGGCTATTGTTCTGTTTTGGTTTACTAGCTCAAGCAGAGTTTTAAGACATGTAGTAGACACCGTCTAGAGAACCTCCTGACCTATATAGGCAGTATCAGTACAGAATAGGATAGAGAAAGCTTTTGCTATCTTTGGTTCCCAGTCTGAGAACATGGAAGTCTTTAATGTCTAGCCCAAAGTCTTACGTGGCAGAGAGCAGCAGGAGACATGTTCTATACCCTTGCATTTTTTTTCCAATGCCTACACTTTTTCATGTGCTTTACACTTATCCCATGTGTGCGTGCTGCAGGCAAGGGATTTCCAGATGCACTCCATGTTGTTTCAACTCTTCATTTCCGCGTAGAAATAGGTCAGAACAATGTCAGTGTCTCCATGGGGGAGAAAACATACCCTAAATGTGCCCTGGAGAAGATTGAGCCCTTGCAGAGACCAGGAATGTAATCGACAGATGCTGTGCATCTCTGTGCGGCAGGCAGGTGAACTTCAGTGGCTCCCCAGCCTTGATGGAAGATCAGTCAGGTTAAAAAGTAAAAGGTATCCAGAGGCTGATCTTGAAGTCCTGAGCAGGCATTGCTCTCCTGGAGGTCACACTCTGCAAACCTGCACCCCAACAGAGGTGTATCAGCTAAGCCAACGGGAGCAAGAGCAGCTTTGTCCTGAAGCCTCCATGAGCTTTTTTTCTTTTTCAAAGAGAAACCTTCAAAATGTACATATTGCATTTCACATGTAAATACTGCAGAGAGAACCCAAGTGTTTTTGCACTCTGACACTCTGATATCTCACATATGCCTCTTCTCCATTAAAAAACCACAAATATGGCAAGTATGGTAAATTCTGAATTTTCACAGGAAAAATTAATCCAATAATAAACAAAATAATAAACAAAACTGTTTATTCCTGATTGCTGGAAGATCCAGGCCCTGGGAAATGAAGTGGTTTGCTTGGTGTTTATGGAGAGGCTCTAACACAGAGCCAGGAGGTGAACAGCACCCCAGCCTGCTGCATATCCACAAGACTACTTCTTGGAAAACAGTCCATTTGAGCACCACAGCTATTGCAGTATGTCTAATGCTGAGAGGGTTTTGTCAGTAATTCATGACTTGCCGGGATCTGCCAACTGCTTAGATATCCAGGTACTGCAAAAATGCAGCAAGCAGCAATATCAGGGTTAACTTCACTTCCTCAGTGGGCTGTGTTTTGTCTGGGCTCTGAAACCTAGAGATAAATATGCAAGCTTGCAATCTGCCCTGGGATTTCAGTGTTCCTGGCTGTAATGAGGAACAGAGATTTTTTGCTTTATTTAAGTGTGATTCCCGGAAGAGGTGACCGGAGTTCCCAGAGGAGCTTAAATCTATCTCCTTGGCCTTGGAGGGCAGGGCTGTGCTGGAGCCGGTGTTTGTGCTGCGGTGGAGCAGGATGGTGAATGTGGGGTGGAAGGAGACAAACATGAAGCTATGGGAGGTCAGTGCTGTGTGATCCTGTGGCCAGGGATGATGGCAGCAGCCCTGATTGCTGCACCCTGTGCTGGGGATGCTGTTTCATGGCCATCTCTCTCTGGACCCCTTGTGGTCAAGGGCATCTGGATGATGCTCTGGACTGGGACAAAGGGAGTTGTTCCATACACTAGCACACCTCATGGCTGTGCCTAAATTTCTCCAGACCACAGTTTGCGAGGTACCTGACTGATGAAACAGGTAAATGGCTGTCCAAAAACCCCAGTACTTTATCTAGGGTCACTCTGTAAATCTGTACCAGAAACTGGAAAAAAATACCAACAAAACCACACTGTTTTTTATATATGTGTGTATGTGTATATATATATATATATATATATATATAACCTCGCCTTCACCATCTATCAAATTAGGCTGTATGCCATTTAATATCCAAGTCTGTCAACTCTGGCTGCTAGAGAAGACTCCTAATTTAGGTGGCACCACCACAGTCAAGGATCTTCCTTGTGTCTGGGTGTCTGGCAGCCCAGTCTGTCCAGTGTCCATAAGTCCCTGTCACCTGGAGGTAACAAAATGCTGTTGTGTCACACTATTTAATTCCCTCAATTTACCTGAAAGCTATTCAGGCATTGTTAGTGCTTGTGGGGAGACCCAAGCTTCCCTCTGGCTCTGCAGACACGAGGAGGACCAGCAGCATCAGTCTGCTGCGTGCTGGGGATGTTGTGTCAGTTGAGTCCTGCACCTCACTGGAGGTGGGCAAGATCTCTCAAACAGCCAAGCAGAACAGGGTCTTCAGCCTTAGGCGAGCTGGCACGGAGCTGTAGGAAGCAGAACTCATCTTCTAGTGGTGCTTTTAGAGGCAAATATTTGCACTTGCAATTTATACACCCCTGTTTTAGGTTGTTCCTGAGTATGCCCAGCATAAAATAATGAGTTTCCTGCTCTTCAGTGCCAGATGTTTTTGTTTCCTGGAGTGGTTCAGCAGCAATGATTCTGTTGTTTTCCAGAATGAGATGCTGAGTTAAAATAGAGCTTTGAGCAAAGAGATCCTGATGTTGTTTTGCCAGGGTGACCTCAAGCTTGGCAGAGCCGAGAGTGGGAGGGATGGAAGCTTCTGCCATTCCCGTCTACCTTTGGGAAAAATCTGCTTGTTCCTGATCTGGGAAAAACTGCATGACAGCAGCGTGGCTTTGAGTGCTGTGGACACCCCCTGCACTCAGCAGGTTCCCACCTCACTGACTGCTCCTGCTGGCCATGCCAACACTGCTGGTTTATGGGAATGAGGCAGTTTCATAATTGAGGGTAAATCTGTCTGTCTGAAAAGGATGCTCTTGGGTGTCCCTTGGGCTACCTTGAGTGGGGCCAGTTCTGCACCAGCTGGCTGGACTGGGAAACTGAGCAAAGCTGGAGCAGGGCTGTGGGTTAGTTTGGGGCCAGATCTATCTTTTGATTGAGCTCAGCACTGGCCCAGGGTGCTGTGGTGAGGCAAGAGGGGGAGCCCCAGCGGTGGGGCAGAGGAGGGAGGAAGGCAAGAGGTCTGGTTGAGAGGGTGTCGTGCTCTCCATGCCCCGTCTGCTGGGACACAGAGCAAGGACAGTGAATGGTCCTTTCTCAGTGAAAACACTGAGAAAAGTTGATTGGAGAAGAAATAGAGACAGAAGATGCGGGAAGAAGGCCAGAGAAAAGGAATATTAGGAGAGACAGAAGGACGTAGGAGACTGGTCTGGGGAGTGGTGATGGGTGGGTATGGACAGGAATTGTCAGGAAGAAGCAGCTTAAAGAAACTCAAAAAGTTTAAGAAGGTGAGAGGAGGAAAATACAGACGGATTGTAGAGGAGCTGTGGAGGACAAGGAAAGGCTGCTGCAGCAGCATAGCTGTGACAATCAAAGCTTGTTTCTTGCTAGAATCTGAAACAGTTTCTAATCCCAGAATCTCAGCTCTTTTCTGCCGTCTAGCTGTCAGACTTGTTGAGCAAGTGTGTCTGTCCGTCACTGTACTGGCACAGCAGCACACAGTCCTTTCCTAGGAAGTGTGTGTTCCCTGTTGTTGCTCTCCTCTCTCCCTGAAGCTGTTTGTGAGACCCCAGCCATGCTGGGACTGTGGAGGCTGCTCCAGTTCCAGCAGATGAATTTGCTTCCAATGATAGTTTTCTTTGTTTGTAAAATGTAGGTAGTTGCCTTAAAACCAGAAACTTTTTCATTTGAAGAATTTTTACTAGAAAATGAAACTCTCAGAAGTCAGAGAATTCTGAATTTTTGTGTCTAAAATCTATCCTTCCTATATGTTCACAATACAGTCTTGCAGATCATACTTGCAGGTCAGCAATGACAAAGGCAGATGTTTCTTCTCCAGCCTTCTCAGATCAGAGTACTGAGGTGGTGGGTGAGGAATCTGGGGTCTCAGTCTGGTCCTACACACGTTTTTACCTGCATTGTCTCTATTCTGCATTTCACTTGTGAATGAGAGGTAGAGTGGGAAGAACAAGTCGTTCGGGGAAAGACTCCATTGTTGCATCTCAAAAGGCTGATGATAACTTGTACATAAAGGCCACTGCACTTCTTGGCCGTAGAGGCACCCTGTATCTCATGTGTTGGGGCAGATCTGGCTGGAAAATGTGTGGAAGGGTGTGCTGGAAAGAAGGCAGGGGTGAGAAAAGCTTAAATCTGTGTAAGGGCTGTCGTGACCATCAAACTGCAGGCTGGCTGACATCTCCTGTCATTTGAACTTAAATTCCCTCCCTGTGTGTTCGTTTCCCACTGAGGTACTGAGAAGAAAGATGAGAAGAGGTGAAGGCTTTAGATGTCTCTCACAAGCTGTTGGAGCAAGTGACTGTCTTCCTGCTCACCCACCTCTGCTTGTTTGTTAATTGAGAGGAGTGAGATGGGAGAGCTGGTGGGGAGGCAGGGTATGTACTTATTGCTGCTGCTCTTACACCTGGTGGAAAGGGCTGCCCATTTGTGAGAATGAAAGTGGCTGGTGGCACTGGTGGCCATTATGGAGCTGTTGAAATTGGTGGGTCCTTCCCTTTCTCAACATATTCAGAGCAACAGAGCCGGTGAAGGGTCTGGAGCACAAGTCTGACGAGGATTAGTTGAGGGAGCTGGGGGTGTTTAGTCTGCAGTAAAAGAGTCTCAGGGGTTGCTTATCACTCTCTACAACTGCCTGAAAGGAGGGTGTAGCAAAGTGAGGGTCTGTCTATTCTCCCAGGCAACCAGTGACAGGATAATAGGAAATGGCCTCAAGCTGTGCCAGGGGAGCTTCAGGTTGCATATCAGGAAGAATTTCTTCACTGAAAGGGTGATTAACGTTGGAACAGGCTGCCCAGAGAGGTGGGGAGTTGCTATCCCTGGAAGCGTTCAAAAAATGACTGGACGTGTCTCATAGTGTCATTTGTTTGAATTCAGGATATCTGCTTTTGAAATCTCAGAAACACATCTCAAACATGGAGAAGTATGTATTTCAGGGTGAAAATCCTGTTGGAGGGGAGATGGGAAAGGGGGATAGATCAGGTCTGGCTGTGGTAGCTGCTGGGAAGCTGTTGAGGACAGCTGTGTTTCCTGAACATGCAGCTCCCCTGGCCTTGAGCCCTTGGGAAATCCGCCTGGGAAGTCATAATAATCCGCTGGCACTAGGAGGGGTGCAGTGTGTGTGCCAGAGCAGTCGAGGTCTGTGCCATCTGCAGAAGTGTTCCAGGAGGGACTGTGCAGTGAAGCCAAGTGCGATCGCCAGCCTGAGCACTCGAGCACTGAGTATTTCCTTGCTGCATTGCCAAGGTGGGGACTGTGTTGATGAGAAGAGGTGCTGCCTTTTGGCAGGTCTCTTCCTGGTAGCAATAAGCTTGGGATACAAGAGGCTGAATTTATTTCTTTTGACAGATGCTTTGCTGCGGCAGTGTCTTACTCAGCCCATGGTGTGTGGGAATCTGCGTGGGAGAGCGACATGGTAAACAACCTGCTTTTTAAGGCTGTTGCAATTAGAGAACTCGTTAGCAAGCTGCCACAGGGAAATCTCAAAAGTGCCTGGGATCAGCTGTGTAATCAGAGCTGAGTATGCAGCTGGACCACTTGGGCTGGGTCTGTGCAGCTGTGGGGTGACCAGTCCACCAGGAGAACCCTGGTGTTGCAGGGTGGTGATTCAGGTGTTGGTCATCCTCCCTGGTGAACCCAAGGCCAAGTGCACCTCCAGGGCCTGGGGAAAAGCTGAGATATCGCACGGCAGCAGTCGGAGGCCCTGACAGGGGAAAAAATGGGAGTGTTTAACTTATTCTAGTTAATTAGCTCTCCCAGTTAAT
This sequence comes from Pipra filicauda, assembly GCF_003945595.2. Lineage (NCBI taxonomy): Eukaryota > Metazoa > Chordata > Aves > Passeriformes > Pipridae > Pipra > Pipra filicauda. The sequence continues at coordinate 3,109,984 of NW_024104007.1, read as the reverse complement.
TTATTCCTGACTAGATTCCAGTTGTGCTGTGGGTTACAGTTTGCCTTCTCATGGAGAGGTGCAGTGCCCCTGGAGAGGAAGGTATGAGGTTTCATCCTAGGGGTGGCTGTGTCGAGGAACGTGGTTGCTGTTTGTGGAAATGCTGCAAAACTTTGGGTGCCTCTGGGCGCAAGCTGCTCGATACTCCCATTTCAACTTGCCTTCTGTTCATCCTGGTTTCTTTGTGTGTTTTGTCTCGTGTTGCATAAAGAGTATTTTCCTGCTCCTCCTTTCTTTGAGACAGATGTTAAGCCCGTGTCTCTAGAAAATTGCAGTGCCTGAACAAAAAGGTGGGAATTTTAAGGGGATTTAGTTGAGTGTAAGACCTTGAGTGGAGACCCTTGTTTTACTACCAAAGTGGCCAGCTTTAATTCCAAAGCTGGCCACATGGCCCAAAAGAAGAGCATCCACTTAAAAATAGCTTTCAAGTGCACCTGGTTAAAAATAGGTTTAACCTGGATCTCGTGCTTCCCTGTGTGGGCAGGGCCTCCTAATAGCATGTTGTGATACCTACTAGGGAACCACCTACGAGCATGTGAGTTGCTGATGGTTGCAACAGGCCAGAGCCCCGAGGCATTGGGAGCAGGGAAGGGTTCAGGATCTCCCTGCTCTTTGCCCATGCTGACAATTCTGCTTTTCTCAAGGATTTTGCACAAGTGATGGGAGCTTGGACTTATAAATGCTGTCACACTCTGTTGCTGCTACTTCTGCCAGCATAGTTTGAAATCTTCTAAATCTTACGGCATGGAGGGTTTCTGGTGCATGAATTAATCATGGAAAAGATCAAAGTTGCTTTGTTAGTTTTCCTGTTTTTAATGAATAATGTATTTAAATGGTTTCCTTCCCTGGTAAATCACATCTCAACATTTTTATCTTGAGTGTAATAGGTAGGAAGGACTAACAGGAGATTTTACAATGGAAATTCGCTTGCCTAAGCACAGGGAAATAATAATGATTATGATTGTAAGGAGAGGAGAGGAGGGAGAGGAATGGGTTTGTTAAGGCTCTAATGAGCAATGCAGTAAGAAGTATAAGCTACTAGTATTATTTGCACATCTTAAGGTAAGGAGGAGAATTGTACCTATCTTATGATAAAATTGAGACTGCCTTTAGCTGAGGAGGGGAGATGATTATTCTGTTTCTCACTGTTTGTGCATGTCAACTTAAAATTTGAATCATAGGGCTTTTCTGTGGGGTTTTGGGATTTTTTTTGGTGTTTGGTTGTTTTTGGTGTTGGGGTTTTGTTTTTCTTTTTGTTCTTACCTAGGTCAATGTGACAGGAGTGGGTTATGGAGTAGTTGAAATATGAGTAGTTCTGAGATGGTAGGGAGGGGACTCCATTGTGAGAGGGGAACAGTAGGTTGGGGGTGACTTTTAGACTCTGTTTTTGCTGGAAAACCATGTTCAGCTACAGTCAGAGGGAAGCAGCTGTCTGTTATCTCACTGGATATGACTGGACTAATTTACCTTGCATGGGTATCATGTGTCTCCTGCTTTGTATGGGACAGGTATGAGATGGCTTTCCAGTCACAGTGCCAGTGCAGGGCTCTGATGGGCTCAGTTCAGTGCTCAGGTTTCTCCTGTCTCCCTCAAATCCCTCTTCTACTTTTTAAATAAAATCCTTCTCTTCTGGAATATCCTCTCTGTGCAAGCTGAGACAGTTCTCTGCCGTTGTCACCCCAGCCTGGTCTTTCTGGCAAACAGAAGTGTCCCAAGGTTGCCATCTCCAAATGAATGCAGAAACTTGCAGAGATGGAATGGTAAAATGGAGCTCAGGTAAAACCTTCCTTGCTCTTGACAGAGAGACAAGCACAGGGTGACAAATGGGGCTGTCCCCTTCCTTCTGTCAGTGTGGTGTGCCTGTACATAGAAGGAAGAGGGAAGTGCAGGGAAGTGACTGTTGCCTTCATGCACACCCTCCTTGTCATCCAGCAGCATTTATGCAGCCTGTGGCCTGGAAAGCACAAATGGGGCTGGCATGCAGTGGTCTCTGAGAACCTGGGGCATGGGGTTGCTCATGTCTGCTGAAATCTTTTGTTATCCTCTCTATCCCATTTGCTCAGTTCCTGGTTACTCAGTACAGAAATTAATGGAAAGGCTTTTCCATTCATGTTTTTCAGCCTTGTGCAATACCCTGCAGTGCCTTGTTCAGAGCTGTCAACATCCACAAGCAGACGTCTAAAAACAATTTTTCCCAGAAAAAGACCTGTAAAACCAGATGTGGAAAATAGTATTTTGTTTTGAGCTGCTCTGTGCACATCTAAAAACCTGTGTGGCAGTTGTGATTAAAACTCTGTACAGGATAACCTGTATGGGATTCATAACTGATTGGTAGACTCGAAGTGGCAGCAGAATACTCGTTTTCAGTTTCTCAAGCTGCCTTCTTTATGCTCTCTCATGTTCTCTCAGAACTCATGCAAACAGATAAAAAGCTCTTTCAGGCCCAGCACTGGGCTCTACCCTCTGCTTTGCAGCCCTCTCCCCTCCTGCATACGTGGATGGCTCCCAGCAGCCACATACTGGTCACTCCAGCTCTGCAGTGCTGGAACTTCTCTACCCAAGTGCAAAAGACTGAAGAAAACCGAAAAAGTGCTGAACCCCAGTCCCATGCTGGTGAGGAGAAGGTTGGGTTAGCAGTGATGGAGGGAGCAGAGCTGTACCTGGTAAGCCTGGGAAACACAGAGACATGTCCTGTCAGCTTTTTTGTCTCACCTACTGGTGCCACCAGAGCTTTGGCATCATTGTGTAATTCTAGACATAAGCCTATAAGGGGATTTTGCAGCAATAGCTGAGCACTGTCATGCTCATCAGTATTGTTGTGTGAACTTCACTGGTCCTGTTCTCGCTGCTGCTGCCACACTGAAACGTCATCCTTCAGCCTCAGTCCTCAAAATGCTGCTAACTACTTAGAGCTGAATTCATGTCCTAGATCTGGCAAGAAAACAAGGAAGATGAATCTGCCTTACTTCAGCACTTGGATGAGAAACAGAAACCTTGCCTCCAGTGCACAGTTCTGTGTGATCCAGTGCAGGGATGATTACATGTTTGCTTTTCCAAGACTGATGATAAGGCTGTTTCATACTCATGAGTGGGGAAAGCTCTAATTTTTTGGTTTCAGAACATCGTTGTTCCTTCTTACTCTTTCAGACAGTATTTACAGGTATTTAAAAGATTTCAGACAGTATTTAAAAGATGAACTGCCCATTATTGTGGCTTTTCTGTGAAGTCCTTGAAGACAACATAGTGCTGCCTGCACTAGCTTTCTCTGGTCTTCATATAAAACTTTATTCAGTTTCAGAGGGCAAAATGGCATCTGGATCAAACATAAATCCCAGTCTGTGTTTGATATGCCACACGTTTGATTTGCAAGGAGCCTCTCCTGGGGTTGGAACTGATATGGTTTTGTGCACAGACTGGCAGAAGCAGCAGAAGGAAAAGAACTCTAACAGATGTGAAGTAGGAGAGAGAAACCCTCTGTGGTTAACTCTTTGTGGATGTGGCTGTTTCCCACTGGCTGATCCAAGTTACTTTTGAGGGAAATTGAAGAAAAACCTTGGTAATGGGATAGGCAAGGCTTTACTCTGCAACACTAATACTAAGGGGAGCAGAATAGTCAGCAATGGAAATACCGCTTTGGGTTGTAGCTTTTAAATCCTATTCCCTTTTCAGAGTCAGGCTGTCAGCTTCTTCTTTAATGCTGTGTTGTGTGTATAATGTTTTAATTAGCAAGGCTTCCCATGGTTTTGACCATCCACAGGATCATGGTGGTAAACCTCCTGATTAAAAGACACCAAACCTTAGTAAGGGATTTTTGTCATAACATACGTGTTTTCCAGCCTGGAAAATAAACATCTGGGTTTAGCCTCAGTTTACATTCAGTAGATGTGAGGAAGCCCACTGTTAGGTAAATATTGAGAGAACACCTACATACTGTTGGCTGGAGGGGGCAGGGGTGTGAATTTGTTTACTTGATCTGGTTTGTATATTCATTTCCTAAAACATCTACTACATCTCACTGTTAGGGCTTGGGCTAGATGAGCATTTAGCGTGATCTGAGATTGTTGTTCAGTGCTTGTGAGAGGTGAGGGATCTCTCAATCCACTAGCTTGCTTTTTTACAATCCAGTAAGGTCAATGTTTGGGCTCTGCTCTGTGCTTTTATATCACTCAGTGCAAGGGGAGCTTGCTTGCAGTGCTCCCAGGGGAGCACAGGAAAACATGTGTACTGTTCCTGGCACTAATAAAAGAAAAGCTTAATTAAATTTTAATCTACTAGCATTATTGCTTTAAGGCTTTTTACATTGCTTTTTTTAAAATATCTTTATTCCTTTCAAAGAAAAATCCCACTGATTCATACAGGAGTGTAACACTAGACATTGTCATGTGTCAGGAGGTACCTGGATGACCTTTGCTGTGCCGGTGTTACAGCAGCAGTCGATAGCACGGCAGCAAGATTGATTTCCAATAGATGGGACCTGGGAGGCTTTAACTACTTGAGGCAAATAGTTCCACACACACACACACCTCACTTCATCCTGCAGCTCTTCCTCTTGTTTTTCTGCTGTAGTTACTGCCGCTGCTGTAAGGATTTTCCTGAAATAACCCTCCGGAATAGAAAATGGGAGGGAGAGAAATGGGGGGGATCTCTGACTGGGAAGGGCAGGATCAGGTAAGCTCAGGGGACAGGTGGGGTGATATTAGAGGCTTCAGAGTGGGTGAGGATGTGCTAGTGCTTGCACATGTCCTCAGACGACTCGGTGGGTTATTTATTCTCCTCTCTCTCTGCGTGTATAATTTCCACTGCCATACACACGTGTTCAGCATGAGTGGAGAGGAGGAAAGAGGAAGAGGCTTTTCAGTATTGAACTTTGTAGCTACTTTTGCACATAACCAGTCACAGTATATCCCTCATAGTTACAGATGTCCAAATTTAACCACGGATGTGGAAACTCCCTTCACTGAGCAATTACTTGTCTACTTTTATAGCAGTATTTGGACATTCATTTGAACCATTCACGGTGGTTGTTGCTTTACCAGAGATTAGAGGCTTTTAAAAGTCTAGGTCTCTTAAAGTAGTCTAGGATGGCTTTGTTTTGTAAAATGCTCTCTGTGTACAGAAGGAAAATATATATCCTATAGGAAATTGGCCAGAATGCAAAATATGAGCGGGAAAAATGTCTCTGATAGCTTTGTATTCTCTGACACCAAAGGTGAGAGGCACAAGGGGCTGCTGTATTGGCCAGCCTGTCATAGAATCAGAGTGGTTTGGGTTGGAAGGGACCTTAAAGATCATCTCGTTCCAACCCCCCTTCCCTGGGCAGGGACACCTTCCACTAGACCAGGTTGCTCCAAGCCCATCAACCTGGCCTTGAACACTTCCAGGGATGGGGCTTCCACAGTTTCTCTGGGCAACCTGTGCCAGTTGCCTCAGCACCCTCGCAATAAAGAATTTCTTCCTAATATGCCATCTAAACCTACTCTTTTTCAGTTTGAAGCCATTCCCCCTTTATCCTATGACTCTATACCCTTGTAAACAGTCCCTCTTCATATTTCTTGTAGGCGCCCTTCAGGTACTGAAAGGCTGCAGTAAGGTCGCCCCAGAGCCTCTTCTCCAGGCTGAACGATACGAATTCTCTCAGCCTTTCCGCCAGCAGACTTCGGTGCTGTGTTGGTGGATGGTTTCTGCAGCCTCTCCCTCAGCAGTGCTGGGACCTGTTTAACAGATGTGACGGGTGTGAGCTGAGGAACTGCCTTCCTGGTGACTGGAGAGGGTGGTGGTTGGGAGGAAGGAGGTTTTGGTAGCGATATGTTCCACCGTTTCAAAATCACTTGCACCTTGTTGAAGGGCTGAACCTTCCTGCTCCACGGTGTGGTGTGTGGGATGCATGAATGCCCAAGCCCTCAGAGAGAGGGATTTATTCTGTGGGATGGGGTTGTATATGTAGATCCACTAGATCACATGGTGGGTGGTCTCCTGAAGGACACCTGGGCCTGAGGTATGGCTGAGGTTGTACTGGGCTCTCCCTCCCCTTTCCACTTAAGCCAGCACCAGGAAATGGGAAAAGTAGTGCCCAAAAGAGTTGGTTGCATATGAAAAGTAATCCTTGCTGAAGTCACTCTCCTGCTTAGTAACACTTAGATTTATTGTAATGTAATGTGAAGTGAACATAATCACAGGTGAGGATCACCTGGAAGATGTGCAGCATCTGGACAAAGTTAGCAGGGGAACACAGCTGAGTGGCATGAGGAAATGTGAAATTCGAGTAATGTTTGAAGTATGAGTTATGCTTTTAGTAAAGAAAAAAACCCACCTTGTAGCATGTGTTTTAATGAAAAGTGGGTCAGTAAGAGAGAACCTGTTGTCCTATGTGAGATGTTGCTGGCTGGAGAACAGGAGGTGGAGGCCAAGTGCAGCTCAGAGGAGAAGGCTCTAGGCTGGCCATGGGTGTGATCCACCAGTACAGGCAGCATGGAGACTTCTGCTGCCCATGAAAAAGCGGCTGTCAATTTTCTGTTTCCATGAACTGTTCCAAAGTTGCAGTGTGTCTGAAGCCAGGCAAACCACAGGGATGCACAGCAGTGGCTTTGCAGGCCACGTCCAAGTGTCCCCTTTTCTTGGTGCAAAGGATTGATTTTCTCTTGGCTGTGTGTGGGCTCTGCGGCATGAGAGAGCACCAGGGAGGTGATCACCCCATGCTGGTCCTTGATGGGAACCGTAACACACAGAAACTGCATGAGCTAAATTGGGAACACATTCTCTTAAACTCTGCTAAATGTGAGTGCAGGAACTTAAAGGGCATCAGCTGTTGGGCTTCTAATGGAGCAGCTGGTATGAAGCAAGCTGGTAACTGGATTCCTTCTTTAGGTGCTTTATTTACATGCTCACCACGCACTCAGAGACTCTGTGCTTCCCTTTCCATGCCTCAGAAGTTCTCCTGTACATGCTGAACACCAGTACAGGATACTTTTCCAGTTGAGGTATTTGGCCCTTATCTAGGAAAACAAGAAAAAAGCTGCTTGCTTAAACCTAGATCAAAGAGATGTTCTCTTGAATTTGAAGTTGGGCAAATTCTGTAATACTGTAATGAATATTTTTATTGTTATTATTTTTTTAATTCTCATGTGAAGTTGCAGGAGGCTCTGGCTCAGCGAAGCAACTGGCTCTTGATTTCCCTTTTGGGGAAGAGGGATGGTCTGGTTGACCTCTTGAAGTTCTTCTCAGGCATGTTTCCTATGGTAGATAACGGGGCTGTTGAACTTGTGCAATAATTGAATGTTTGAAAGGAATATTAAACTCTGCAAATCAGCTCTCGCTTCTAGAGATCAAAATGACAGCTCGTGTGTGGGAAAGAGGCAAATTATCTCCCAGCTGCAAGGTTCCTTCATCTTGCTGTCATGTGTTTCTGGTTGCCCACTGACAGAAGCAGGATGCTGAATTAGGTGGATCAATGTTCTGACTCAATCTGGCAATTCCTGTGGTCCCCTGAATCCCGTTGACCTCAGTGGGAATTAAACACATGTTTAAGCACTTCCCTAGAAAGGCAGGCTCTTCTGTGCCAGTCCCTGCCCAACTGCTTGGAGCAGAGAGCAGGTCTTTGTTAAGTGCTTGGATTACCCTCACCACATCCTTTTTTTGCGTGTATGTTTTAGTGGGAAAATCCTAATCTATAGCACGTGCTTCCGTTTTAAAAATAAATCCAAGCTGTCCTGAAGTCAAACCGTGCTCCATGTCGCAGTTGTGCCATCGTGTAGGGGGTTTCCATTAGTGCCTGTGGAGGGGACGAACCCACGAAAGGCTGGGAGAGCACAGCAGAAAAAAAACTCCTTGAAGCTCTAGGGCTGGCTTTGTTTCTAAACCTGTGTGGCAAGAGCACAGAGAGGAATACGGCCCCTTGAAGTGGCTGCGTTCAGTACTGACAGGATGGTTTCCCTTATCTCCACTCCTACAAAGAGGACTGGAAAATATGCCTGTGATGTGGGACTCCTGCATTTCAAGCCTTGATCAGGTTGACAGCTTTTCCTCTGTTTTTCCCCTCCGGCAGTTAATCAGCAAAGTTAGTTGAAAGCAGGGAATTGCTCTGCCCCCTTTTTGTGGGTGGATAAGCGGGATGGTGACAGCTGTGTTTGGGTTCTGCTGCCCATCCACCGCTCCGGGATGATCCGACGGGTGGGAAGTTTGCAGACTGCCCGTCCCTTCCTGTGTCATTATACCCATGCAGAGGGTTTGGCAAGAGCTGGGTTTTGTCTTGCATCCAGTCCAGGCTCAAAGCAGGAGTCCTGAGTACACACGTTGGTGCAATCACCTCCAGCAGACTCCGGTGTGTGTCCCCAGAATGCCCTTTTTTCCAGGGCCTTTACTTCGCAAAGCAACTGAATTGAAAACCACAGAGTGCATTTCTTTCCTCTGAGGCAAGTGTGCCCCAGATGAGGCTTTGATCTGGGAAGCTCAGCTGAGCCTGACCTGGTCTGTGTGAGGGTCCCAGAGACCAGCTGGCTGGGATGTGCGTGTCAGATGGCTGCTGCCAAATGGGAGTGGCTTTCTTGATCTAGAGCTCAGTTCTGCCTTTTGAGAGTCACTTGTTTTGTGTAAATTGAGCTTTGCTAGGAAATTGTTATATGGCTGAACTAAACCCGGTAAAAAATTAAATTATACTGATAGATAATTAAATTGTGATATTAAATTGTGCCAGGAGAGGTCTAGTCTGAACATTAGGAAGCATTTCTTTACCAAGAGGTTGGTCAGACACTGGAACAGCCTTCCTAGAAAGGTGATCAGTGCCCCCAGCCTGTCAGTGTTTAAGAGGCATTTGAACAATGCTCTTAAAATATATTAATTTTTGGTCCGTTCTGAAGTAGTCAGGCAGTTGGACTAGATGATTGTTGTGGGTCCCTTACAATTGAATAGTCTGTTCTTTTCTAAAATTACAGTAAATTTTGGGACAATTCAGATTTGAATGTCAGCAGTTCCTGGCTCCCTGCTTTCCAGAACTGTAAAATATTATCTAACTTTGGAAAATGAGCACTTTAAAGAAAACTGAGTGTGGCACATATGAAACGACTAACAGTCCTTGAAAAAATAGCCTGTTTTTTTTTATATAATACAGGAAGCAAAAGTGCTGCAAATGGTGATACAGAAATGTAGCCTGAGAATACCAAAGGTATAACACTGTTCACCAAGCAAGGCGCTGCTTTGGCTCAGCAGGTGGGGTGCTGGTCATTTGGTCACATGTAGTCATGTTTTCAGGATTTATTGCCCAAAAAGCTGTGAGTTATAACAACTCATTAGCCTTAAGCTTCCAATCTGTCTACAGTTTGTGAATTAATAGGTTAGTGACATGTCTCAATATAGGAGAGGAATGAGAGGAAGATAGGAAAAGGCAGTTATTTCTACATGAAAAATGTACTTTTGAGCTAAAAGGTCCTTTGCAATTACCTTCTGTACCTGTCTCAGATGCTATCCTTGTTCTAGACCATGATCTCCCAACTTCTAAACTGGAGATGCAATTATGGCTTTTGAAAGCATTTTATCATAGAACCACAGAATGGTCTGGGTTGGAAGGAACCCTAAAGATCATCCAGTTCCAACCCCCTGCCATGGGAAGCAAGACTTTCCACTAGACCAGATTGCTCCATGCCCTGTCCAACCTGGTCTTGAACACTTCCAGAGATGGTGTATCCACAGCTTCTCTGGACAACCCATGCTAATGCCTCACCGCCCTCACAGTCATTACTTTCTTCAAAATATTCAATCTAAACATACTGTCTTTCAGTTTAAATCCATTCCCCCTTGTCCTATCACTCCACGCCCTTGTAAAAAGTTCCTCTCCAGCTCTCTTGTAGCCCCTTTAGGCACTGAAAGGGGCTCTAATGTCTTCCCAGAGCCTCCTCCTCTCCAAGCTGAACAATCCCAGCTCTCTCAGCCTGTCTCCATAGCAGAGGTGCTCCAGCCCTTGCATCATCTCTGTGGCCTCCTCTGGACTTGCTTCAGCAGTTCCATGTTCTCCTTATGCTGGGGACCTGAGTTGAACAGCATGGCAAAAACAGGAGTTTGTGTGATGATGTTAATGTTTTGTTGCCCTGTTGTTTTTTTTTTTTTTTTTTTACTTCCTACCCCCTGCACAGGGACTCTCCAGAGGGATCGGATTTTTAAGAACCTCACTCGGAAGCGCCAGCGGGCGATGCGAAGGCGGGTGCACCAGGTGAACGGGCACAAGTTCATGGCCACCTACCTGCGACAGCCAACGTACTGCTCACACTGCAGGGAGTTCATCTGGTAAGGACGGCTCAAACAGGGTGTTTTGGAGCCTCCCATCCCTGGGGACCAACATGCAACCCCCAGTCCTGAACCGGTCACCCGGCACTTTACCCAGGGCCACCAATGTGACACCCCTTGACCATCGGGTTTAGGAGGGCACGTTTGTGCTGCAAACTGGAGTCTACTGGAGAGAGGCCAGAGGGGATGTGAATCTTGGATGCTGGCAACAGAATGGGGTGGTGTGGGGATGAGGCAGTGTTCCTGCCTTGTAACCACAGATATTGTTTCAAGGAGGAAAAAAGTAACTGGGGCAACTGAAGAAAGACCTCAGATATTAACTGGAGTGGAACATTGAGATTGCACTGAGGAAAAAAACAGTTGCTTGAAATTTTAGAGAAAACTCCTGAGAACAGAAAAACCATCAGAGGTGTGAGGTGTGGGGTGATGCACGTGGGGGAGTAGGCAGAGCAGGGAGAAAAAGGTAGATATGTCTCAAAAGAACATGGAGTGGGAGAGATAATAACAGAGCGTGGGCTGCTGGGATCTGTCTAATATGTGTGGTGTGTGTTGTAATGAAGTGAGGTATTTGAGAAATTAGAATGAGGGGGAATAAGGGGAATACAGGCATGTTGGCAGCCTGCCCTGTAAGCCATGGCCTGTGCAGTGCTTTCCTGTGCTCTCACACCCCTGTGCTGGATTGCACCATTACTGCTGGGCGGTTTTGCCTTGGGATCTGATCGTTTGGGATCCTCTTGCATTTTGGCTCTCTCTTCTGTAAACAGCCTGCAAGATGACTGTCTTTCTGATGCTAAATTATGGTCGTGTTTTCTTTTGAACAGGGGCGTGTTTGGGAAGCAGGGATATCAGTGCCAAGGTAAGATGCTCCACTCCTGCAGTGTGTGTGTGTGTAGGATGTGCTGTTTCGGGAGCGCTTTCCCATGCTGCTGGGACATCCTGCAGTTACAAGCTTCTCTGAAGTCACCACTCCTCTTCCTCCCCAGCCAGCCAAAACTGTGCATTTGAGCATCTGTCAGGCTCGCATGCATGCAGGAGTGACCACTGACATTCCTGCAAACACGTGGGGATCTGGTTGCTGTTTCATCCTGTGCAGATCCACTGAGTTGCTGACTGCATGCAGCACCCAACTAGGCTTGAGGCACCCAGGGTCCCTTCAGGACAGTGTTCAGGGGGTATTGTGACACAAAGTGCCCTACTGGAATGACCACCCTCTTCCTTTCTCTCCCTATGAAGTTCAAATGAAGTAAAATTAGGGATTTTGTGAATTCAAAGGGCAGTTTGTGGGCTGACACAGCACTTTTGTCTGAATGCATGGTTTGGCTGAATGGCTGTGTAGACGTATGTGGTGCTTGTTTGCATTTAATTATTGTTTTGCCTCTCCCTTTTTTTGCCTTTTCCTCTCCCTTTTTCCCAGAATTACCTGCTTCACAGGTGTGTGGTCATTGATTATAGCCTTCTAATGCAGCCTGTTTCTCGTGCAATATAACAGGGCATTGGTGTCCTCATATGAAAGGAAGCTGCATGTAAACAAAATGGATATACTGCATAAAATATCTGGGTGGAAGTGAATGTTATTGGTAGCCCTTCATGAATGAAAGCTTAAAGCAACAAACAGAATAGTGTGAGGCCCTGAAAAATATCTGCCATTTGCAGTTGCCACTACAAAAATCTCCTTATGCAGACAGTGGCTGCTGGTCTTAGTGATGTCTACAGCACACGCTGGGTTATGGAATGAAGGAATCCAAGTTGATTCCAGCCAAGCCGTCTTCAGACTTGGAGAGAACCTCACTCAGATTTAGGGCTGATTAACCCTCTTGATGGGGACTAACTAACTGGCCTAGACACTGCCCCATTCTGCTGCAGTTATCCAGCTTCCCAGATCCAAGCGTTGCACTGAGCCTCGGGGACAAACTAACCTGGGCAGGATGCACTTGGATACCCAACCTAAGAGGCACTATGCCACTGAGATGCAGGGATGATTCTGGGTATCTCAGACCTGTGTTCTCTAAGATGGGGTTTGTGTGTTGTGTGAAACACTCTTCACTGGATAATTATTTCAACAGCATTCTTTTAGTTCATTTGAGAAATTACACTGTTGTTTCTGTGTGCATCACCCATATTTTTTATAGGCAGCTTTTTATAGGCTGTATGAATGACCCAGTGCAGGATTTCTGTTGCAGTGGGTTAAAGATACATCTCCAGATCTGTTAAGAGATTTTGTTAATTCTAAGACACCGATTTTTCAGTTATTTTTCACGTCTTTACTGTGTGCTGTTGATACAGCTAAACCTTAAAGAACCCAGCCTGTGGGTTGATGTGTTCTGAGTCTTTCAAGAGCTCTTTTCAGCATGCCTCTTTTATTTCCTAGTATGCACCTGTGTTGTACACAAGCGCTGCCACCACCTAATTGTTACAGCTTGCACGTGCCAAAACAATACTAACAAGACCGATCTTAAGGTAAAGTCATGCTGGTAATTTTGGGTCATCGTGCTTTGTCTGGGGTTGTCAGGGTTGCTGGGGTTGCCCTGTAACAGACTTTACTCTGTGTTATCATGTTTTACCCTATGTTATTCATGGATTTAAAAGTGGGAAAGAATGTTAGTGACATGTAAAGGCCAAACAATGTCATCCAGTTGTTCCTTTGTCGATGCCAATAACTGTTTGGACTAGCATATGGTTTAGGAAGTTAGAGTGTCTTCATTGGAAGACATCAAAGAATAGCAAATCCACTGTTTTCCATGGTAATTTTCTTGCCTGATTAACTGTGGTGCAATCAAAATTTGGTGCCTGTTTCTTGATGTGGGTTTCTCTGGCCAACCACTGGTCTTTGTTATGCCTATTTTTTCTTTTCTAGTAACCTAAAGTGCCCATTTAGTCATTGCTCCACACCTTTGGCCTGTATGTTGTAACAAAGAACCCTTGCATAACTTGTGTTTCTGAAGGTTTTCTTTCTTGCTAGTTCTGGCTGTATTTGATGGGAGTAACATCTCCACCTAAAACTGCTCTGTGCGTTGCGTGTCTCATTTCTGTAACTGGAAATTGTTTAATAACTGTTTGAGGAAAAATCAAGTAAAATCTATTTATTCATGAGGCAGCCCTGTGTTTTGTGCCATGCAATTGCCTTTGTTTGTTATTTCTTGCCTGCAAACTGCTGAGCTGAACTTCTTAAGACAACCCCATGACAAGCCAGATCAAAATAAGTTAAAATGCCTAAGGGTAAAGTGCAATTTAAATAGTGGGTGTCCTTGCCCCTCTCTCAGGATTATGAAGGGTTTATAAGACATTTAAGCTACTTTAAAAGAAGCCAAAGGTGAGGAGGCACTGTTCACTTTAAACTTGTTGTTCCAGTCACACCCCTGACTTTTCTTTATGGAGCTGTGTGTTCCTCCTCAGCCTTCCAGGATCTGAATGTTGAAAAACAAAGTCAAAAGTGATGAATTTGCTAAATGGGGGCTGGTTTCTTCAGGCGATGGAACATTTTTAAAGGTGTCTTTGAGATCTGAATGATTTACAGTCGGAAAAGAACAAGGTTAAAAAGGGGGTGAGAGCAAGTGATAAAATGAAATGTGTGGCTGAAAGGAAAGCCTGTTAATAACAAGGACGGTGAGAAGAGGATTGAGAATTTTAGGAGGAGGTGCAAAAGCTATTCTATATTAAATTTAATAAAATCAACAGTTTGACCTAAAGTTACATTTTTGCACATAGTGTGCAAGTCGATAATTTGAAAACTGTGTGGTTACAAACTACTGTTGCTCACACGGCAGTGGGGTTGGCTTGTGATGAGGTAATCCACACTTCTAATTCTAACTTGGCTTTAAGAATTTAGGGTCTAGACAACCCTAATTTTAAAATCTGCTTTGCCAGGTAGTCCAGCCAAGGAGAGCAGGGCTGGCTCACAGCAGATGACGCTGGTCATTCAGTGTTCACTTGCAGTAAACCTCAGTGAGATGATGGGTCAGGACATTTTCTGACTTGGAATTATTTCCTTAGTTTTGCACTGAAATGTCTGTATGTACATGAACATCATCTTATATATATGTATTTGAATTTTAAACCTGTGCTTCTCTTCTGGTGCCTCAGGTGACCGAACAGAGGTTTGGAATCAACATTCCTCATAAGTTCAGCGTCCACAACTACAAAGTCCCGACGTTCTGTGACCACTGCGGGTCCTTGCTCTGGGGAATCATGCGACAGGGTCTACAGTGTAAAAGTGAGCAGCTTCTCACTGTTGCCTTTTCACAAAATACATTTATTTTTAGACTTCCGATGCACCGTGTGGGCTTGATTTGTGCAACCTTGAAGAGAAAGCTGAGCAATGAATATTCATCTTTGTAAGAGTTAAAAAAACCTCCGATCTACTTTTTAATCTCGGGCTGCCAGAAGGACTCTACTTTGCACTCTCAGCACAGCTTTGTTTAACTTGCATTATTAAAAATATTCTGCTTCCTGGATTCATATTTTCCCTTTACCTGAAGGTTTTTCCTCAGCTAATGAGATAAGGCAATGAAAAGGCATCCGAGGGGAAAAAGAGGGCATTGCTTTAGGCTGACTACCCTGTCTGTTAATTGATGACAAAGCACGTCCTGGCGTTATGTTTTTGTTTCAGTGATACAGACTGTAAAATCCTAACAGTCTCCATTTGCCTTAATCTCCCACAAGAGGGTGCATGTGTGCCCATGAGTTAATGCAAGAATGATTTTTGCTTCCCACTGAGCACTGTCTTTCAAATTAGATACCTGAAAATGCAGGGAATGTTTGTTGCAGATTCTGTGACATCGTAAATACTAACTGTACCTACAGGCATAGCCACAATGGTAGTTATGTACCTAAAAAATACAAGCTTACGAATTGCTTCAGGCAATGTGGCATCCTACTTGGAGAGTTTGGGGTCTATTCCTGATTTTCAGGATTTTATTCTCTTGTGAGAGTCCTAATTTTGCTTCTACTCAGATCAATGACAAAAATCCCTCTAGTTTAAAGATATGCTAATCTGGATCTACCCTGTATTTCCTGAAGCAGAACTGCAAAATTATTTCTCAGCAGTAAATCCCTCCAAGTTGTTTAAATTGTTCCTTTGCTTTTGCTTTCCATCCCTCCCATCACCCGTGTCAGTCTGTAAAATGAACGTCCACATCCGATGCCAAGCAAACGTTGCTCCAAACTGTGGAGTGAACTCAGCAGAGCTTGCTAAAACCTTGGCATGCATGGGTCTGCAACCAGGAAGCATTTCCCCAAATTCGGTGAGTCTTTTTCTTTTAGCTTTTTCCTCCTCTATTTAAAACATTTACAGCGGAGTCTGTATATGGGTGCAGAGACTTCAGTTAGGACAGATGGTGTTGGGTGGTGGAATGCAGGAGTAGGTTGTTACTGTCTGTGGCTTGTGGCAAAGGCTTCACCTGGGAAATGGATGCTTGATATCCAGGTTTACCCTGGTGCAGCCTTTAATCTATAGGTGTTGCTTTGCTATATGTTTATGTTTCACAGTGCTGTGACTCCATTCACTCTTTTATCTGTTTGTCGTGAATGAGAGAAGAATAAGGCCCCTAAATAATTAGTGGTCAATATAATTCATGCCATACATTTTTTCACTTTCACTGCAAGCAAAAATGCTCTGTCTGCGTGTGTGGCTTGTGGCAGAGCAAAACAAGAGCTCAGCAAGAGACCTAGTTCTCTTCCCAGCTTCATCACTGTTTTTCTGAGTGTTCTTTGGGAAGCCGTTTCACTCTTCACTGCAGTAACTCTGGCTAAAAATCTGTGGTCCCTGTCAACACAATATCTTTTGAGAAACCTGGTCTAATGGAAGGTATCCCTGCCCGTGGCAGAAAGCTTGGAATTAGATGATCTTTAAGGTCTTTTCCAAGCCAAACCATTCTATGATTCTGTGATCTCTGGTCTTAGGTGTCTTGAGACATGGTCCTTGTGAGATTGTTGCCAGGGTTGGGATGTAGCCATACAGATTTTATCTGTACAATTCCTGCTTGTCAGCACTTAAGGCATCCTAAAAATCCAGCTAGTGTATATCTGAATCTGTTCATGGAGTTTAAGACACACTGTAAGAACTTCAGTGAAAGTGCTGGTAATGGAAATCAGAGCTGTCATTTGATAACAGGTCGGTTTTCATCATGTTTCCTTTGTGAGCAGTTTTGAAAAGTGAGTTTGCTTGAGACCACTGATACCCATAATAAAACATTGGTCTATTTATATTTATTTGACCGAAAAAGAAAACATTAAAACCCAAAAGATAATTCCCAGTTGTGGTAAATCTTGTAATACAGTTAGTCAGCTATATTGATCAACCACATCATGCTGTATCAGCCTAACATGCTCATTAGGCCGTGCTGCCCCTTTGGATTTCAGTTAGTTCATAGCAGACTGTCTTATCTTCACTCTTCCTCCTGTAGCAGTTCAGGGGGACAGTTATCCTGGGAGTTACCGGGAAACAAAAGTCCCACACCCCCTTCTCAGTTCTGCAAAAATCAGCACTTGTTAACGTTTGTTGTTTGCATCATCTGCACATCAAAAGGAGATGAAACCAGAAAAAAAATAAAAAATCTGTGTTTGGTGTTTAACGATCTCTTCTTGTTATTTCTGAGCTGAAAGCTCCAGGAAAGTGTGTGCTGTAAGCACAGCCCTCTGAATGGCTTTATGCTGAATGAGAGTAGATTTAGATTAGATCTTTGGAAGAAATTCTTGACTGTGAGAGTGGTGAAGCACAGGTTGCCCAGAGAAGCTGTGGGTGCCCCATCCCTAGAAGTGTTCAAGGCCAGGCTGGATGGAGCTTTGAGCAACCTGGTCTAGTGGAAGGTGTCCCTGCCCATAGCAGTTGGAAGAAGATGATCTTTAAGGTTCCTTCTGGCTCAAACCATTCTATCGTTCTATGAATGCTCTTGGTCCTTTCCCTATGGTGACAAGTCTCCTGTGCAGGAGGAACTTTGCTGTACACCGAAGTAGTCACAAGATGGAGCTCACGAAGTCCATGCGAGTTTGTTCAGACTAATAAACTGAATAAGAGTGCTCATTTGTATGCATGCACATACCTGGAGAGCTGTGAACTGAGGGCACTGGAGGCTGACTTGATCTTTGTGTACTTCAGAATTACAGAGCTCTAGAAATGTATGCTAACACTGGTACGATTCACTGGTACAATTCCTGAATATGCAGCACCTCACTGCTGGTGTGGGAATGAACAGCTTTCCATTGAATTTACAGCTGTGGGGGAAGCCAGCAGCCCAGATGTGGGAAAGAAACATGTTTTGAACTTTGGGTCCTGCTAAACTGGGCTTTGAGTAAGAGTCTTAAAACTGGGTAGAAACCTGAGAAATTCAGATGAAATCTGCTCTGGTTCTAGGTCTCACCAGCACTTCACCTACTGCAGAAGTTATGGAGTTCTCCTTGCTCTGCTGTTAGATAGGGAGTGAGGATGGAGAGAGTCAGATTTGCCTCTTGGATCTGCTGGGCAATGGGTTTACAACTCGAAATGCCCAGGTTAGGAGCTGGTGTTGATATCTCAGCACATCCCTGAGCAGTGCTGAGTTTGGCCTGTCACACATGGCAGCTCTGTGGGATGGTGGTACCAACACAACTTTCTGTTCCAGTGGCCATACAGTGCCCCTGAACAGGTCTCAAATGCCCATGTTGGTGGGTTGACCATCTGTGAGCACCTCTGAGTCAGAAGTACCATTTCTATGCAGACTGATACTTCTGTGATTCTGTGATTCTTTGCTTTCTTCCACAGAAACTGGTTTCGAGATCTACATTGAGACATCAGGGAAAAGGCAGCCTGAAGGATGGCAACAACGTTAGTGAGAGTTCAGAGAGCAAACTTGGGATCAAAGACTTGACCTTCCTTCGTGTATTGGGAAAGGGAAGCTTTGGAAAGGTGAGAGTTATTCGTGGCTCTTTTGTGGGAAACCACATTCCTTATTTAAGAAACTCCAAGGTAGGTGAAGTTATTTCATAACATGGCACACAGGCTGTCCAGTGGTACTCCAGTGTAAGTACTAAGTGGTACCTCCTTTGTCCAACAAAGCTCATCACAGAGAGCAGGGAGAAAAGGGGAAGAGAAAGAAAGTTGACAGCAAAGTTAAGAAGTGAATATCACAGAAAAGAAAGAAGTTAGCACCTGAAGGAACAGCTGCATGCCAGGGCCCATACCAAGAATTGCAAGTGTGTGTGTGTTAGCACTCGTTTGGGCAGCATTTCTCGGAGCATGTAAAGACTTCTCCTTTAAAGGAAATAAGACAGTGGTTTCAAGTGTGGTGAGATGGGGGTTTTGTTTCTCTGCTTTGCCACAAAGCTGATTTGAAATGGTGCGTTTGGGTTTGATGACTGAGGAGGGAATTGGGATGAATGGCACTGCCCAGTGAGTTTTTCCTGGCACAGTGGGTGACCTTCGACCAGCTGTCCCTGTGCCAGACATTGGAGCAACGTGTGTGGGTATTTCTGTCCAGAGAAGCCTGCTGCAGGCAGTAGCATGTGTCATTGATATTACACTGATGCCCAGACTAACAGGCTGACTCACTTTCATCCACAAGCCTGGTCATGAGATGACTGACCTTTCCAGTGTGAGAAGGTGCGAGAGGCTCTGTGTTGCTCAGAGACCGAGGGCTCCACCCTTGTCACTCACCCTCCCCTTTGGTTTAGGTGATGCTTGCCAAGATGAAAGAGAGTGGGCAGCTCTATGCAGTGAAGGTGTTGAAGAAGGACGTCATTCTCCAGGACGATGATGTTGAATGCACCATGACTGAGAAACGCATCCTTTCCTTAGCAAGGAACCACCCATTCCTCACCAAGCTCTACTGTTGCTTCCAGACTGCTGTAAGTATAGCCCAGGGAGTGGACAACCTTTCTCCGGACACTGGCTGGCATGAGGCACTCTGCTGTATATTTGGCCCCTGGCCCATTATAAATGTCTGCCTTAGACCCAGGAGAAACCTCTCTGCTCAAGGGTGAACAGAGCACTCTGCTGTATTCCACCTCTAACATCTGCTGGGCATTTGGCAAACAAAATCCTGGCTTGTTCTGAGCTCCCCAACAAATTGGTAAGACACAAAGGTCTTCCCTAGAAACATCTCCATGCCACTGAATGTTTCCAAATGCTTATGTGCAAATGTCTACAGACCTGCAGTGTCCTCTGGTTGCTGTGAGATCTCAAGCTCTGCTCTGTTGCTACCTGAATTTTAACAGGCCTCTGTTTGAATTTTCGACAAACTCAGAGATTTGTGCTTGGAAGTAGGGGTAGCCTCCTGTCTCTGCCAGCCTTTGTATACTGGTCAGAACTGAACAAAAGATCCTTCTGGGGTTACTGGAAAGAGTCTGACTGACATGGGTGGACACCGAGTCAGGTCCATGTACAGCTGGTATTTCTTTTTGTGTAGAGAAGACAAGTGGCAGCATTGCTGTCACTTGTGCCTTGTGTACCTCAGTGGAGGACTGCACATGCACTGCCTGCCTGCTGGTGTGGGTGGTGGAGGGAGGAGTGGCTGAGGTGGAGGCAGCAGCCACAACCCTGTGCCAGCAAGGTGAGTTTGGCAGTCCCTCAGCTAAGCTGTTATTAGGACTGAAGCATTTTCTGCAGTGTAGCTCTTCCAAACTGCCTGGACTCCTTTCCAGTTGCATTTTGTCCTTTGCTAAATGGCAGTAGAGCTTGTTTTCCTCTGAGAACAGGCAGGAGAAACTTGCCCTTTTAATTGTGGCCTCGCTCCTCCTACGTAAACCCAAAATACTTAAAGAAAAAAAAAAAGGCAGACAAATGCATCCTGCCACCCACCCACCTATTTCTCTTTTCAGTGAGGTGATGCAACAGCCAGCTATGGAGTTGAAGAAATATGCTTATTGAGGGTGGAGCCCTTGGGTAGACTCATGTAATAGAAATGAGATTGTTGTGTTGATTTTTTTTTTTTAATACACAGCTCACATGGTTCACAGAGCACCTGGGCTGTATAGCAAAAGCAAAGCTTGTCACTAGTAACCAAGAAAACTCCTATTTTATTTAATAATATTTCAACTTTTAATGCTTTTCCTGAAATACCAGAAATATCCAATATTGACGTGTTCTGTTTGAGGTCAAATGTGGGATACCAGTGGGTTTTACCACTCGTTGCTGTGCCCTTTGCTATGGCTTTGCTCCCTGAGTTACAGTGTAGATGTGAAAATAACACATGTTCTCCTGGGCTGTGCAGAGTGTTTCCCATGAACTTAAGCAGGATTTAAGGTCACTGTGTGAGTGCCATCTATCATGTTCAAAAAAATGAATGCAATCTGCTGTGGGTGCAGACGAGGTCTTCTGGGCTGATGAAGTAATTGTGGAGTCTTTCGCAAAGAGGAAGAAAAGGGAAGAACTCAGCCTGTTTAGACTAGCAAACTGAAAGCAAAAAGAGGATCTGATTGATGTCTGCAGATGTCGAACACTGAGGAGGGAAACAAAGCTGTCAAGATTCTGGCTAAGATTAAATGAGTCTAGACTGGCCATGGGTACAGTTAGACAGAAAATGAAAAGGAGGTTGCTAAACAGTAGTGCAGCCTGGAACAGGAATTTCTGGACCAGCTGGTCATCAGAGGAGCGGAGGGAAGAACCCCTCAGCCCTTGGTGCCCTGAACACAGAGCTGGTCAGTCTCTGAAATGGTGCCAAGGGAGTGGTGCTTGTCTAGCAGGACCCTGCTATTTCCAGTCTTTCCTAGGTTCCTCTTTTACTTGAATCCCACTTTGCTTCATTGTCTGGATTGTCTGTAACAGAAAACCACTTCCGCCCGATAATAAACAAAACCAAAAAGGAAGGGTTTGCAAAAAAAAAAAAAAGGCAGATTTCAAGCTAATGTGGTTCTTAACGTCTTTTGCCCGTGGTCTGCACTCAGTGACACCCACTGCAATCCAGAATAACCAGATTTAAATTGCTTATTAAAGCATAATTAAATCCTTTTGCTATAGTAGAGAAATGATTGCAACAGCAGGGTATCCACTGGACAGAATCCTTCCAGGAGGACTTAACCAGGCTGATACGAACTTAGGGTTTCTGTTCATCCTTTGTATGGCATTGGGATATCCCCTCCATTTACAAGAACTTGACAGAAAAGATGTATATACATACATCTGTAACATTATATATATATAAAGAGTAACCACTTCTTCAAAATGTCAGCCTGCAACCATATATAAAAATGTTGGAAGTGGGGGCAGAGTTACACAAAACAATACGTAATTTCACTTGCAGTTACATGGAAACCACGTCACATGTGTCACACTTAGAGCCCAGACTGTGAAAATGTGGTATTAAGGGTTCATGTTATAAAAAACAAAGCATGACTCCAGTCTGCCATGGAGATCCTGGATACATAATGACCTACTGGGCCTGCTGTTAGGAATTTTTTAAGAACTGGCCACTTTGAGGCTTCTTACTATTTGTCAAAGCACAGTCAGAGCCTGATCCCATAAGATGCATCAGGACAGGCTGGGACTAACTGGCAGGGTTGTAGCCCAGCTGGAAGGTACCCAGGGCTTAAGGTGTATGCCAAGCTCAATGTGAGCCAGCAGTGCAGTCCCACAGCACGTGAGTTAAATTATGTACTGGGCTGCTTTGGGAGCTCAGGAGACTCATTATCCCTGCCATGTGGCACTGGTGAGGCTGTACCTAGAAAAGGGGTGTCCAGCTATGGCCTCCCCCTTCCCAGTTCAAGAGGAAATTGTGGAAACTAGAAAGGAAGGTACTTGTAAGTGCATGAGATGCTGCTACAGTTTGTGGACAGAGCACTCAGAGGCTTGGCTGGATCTAGAGCCCTTTAAATTCTAACTCTTGTATAACATTCCACCCAAACCAGCAAACTCTTCCCCTGAACTAAGCAGCCTGGGGGTGACTTTAACAGCCCAGGGTATGTCCATGCTGTATGGAGTGGTGTTGTGTGGTGCCAGTAATGCAGCATTATTGCAGTGTGTTCAAGGCCAGGCTGGATAGAACTCGTAGCAACCTGGTCTAGTGAAAGATGTCCCTGCATATGGCAAGGGGGTGGGAACTAGACAGTCTGTAAGATCCCTTCCAACCCAAACCATTCTATGATTCTGTGATTAGCTGAGCTGGCACAAGTACCCAAAACAGCAATGCATTACCCAAGTTCATGTATATTGCTGCTACTTTTTCTCACCTGTTTTAGAGCTGGCTGAGGTTTTTCTATGCTTGCATTTGCCACTGATGGTTTTCAGTGTGCTGCCTCTGTGCTCAGTGTGGTCCTAACTTAGTCTCAGATGCAGCACAAGTGATGCCCTCCAGCAGAGGTGGCCTTATTTGCCCGGGGTGGGCTGAGGCTGCCTGACCTCCAAACAGCCTCCTCGCTCCATCACAGCCAAATCCTGCAGCCACTAGGTGGTAGAAGCTGCAAGGGCTGTCTCTGCCTGCTGTGGGTCACAGTTTTCAGAGACTAAAGAGGAAATACTAGCTGCCCAGCAGGCTGGCAGAGGCTGGATGTAGCACTCCGTGTGCCCAGCACTGGGCTGGGCAGTTTTGGACTTGTACCTCCAGATTCCTTTCCTATGAAAGGCAGGGAAGCAGTCCTGCTGCTCCATTGCAGGGGGGAGAGTTTAAGTCCTGCTCAAGCTGCATCTGTGGGAGGTCTTCCTTGCTCTCCACATCTCTGTTTTTTAAATCTTTTTTTTGATTGAAGGCCTTGCCTTGGGAGCTTTCCACCTTGCCTAAGCCATTTACCTCTGCTTTTTCTGGGGCCTTAGAATAACTCTTCAGTGTCAGAGAGGATTATGCTTCTGCTTCAGTAATCTGTGAGTTGCCAACAGGTGGTGGGACCTGAGGATAATCATGGATCCTGCATTAGGGGCCGTAAGCACCAAAAAGTGTTTGTTTTTGTTTACCTGACACTGGTGTCGTCCAACACCTCAACAATACTGTCCTAGAGGGGGTGAAAGAGGCTATATGTATAAATAGCTAAGTCAGTAATGTAATCCTGGGGAATGTGAATCGTGGAATGTTTTAATTAAAATGAGTTTGCCCTTAAGTGGGTCCTGTCTCTTCGGGGGTTTAGGAACCATCCTTCCTGCACAGGTGGTTTGCTTTTAAATCCTTTTGTCTCCACTCATATGCATGAGAATGAAAAGGGCTGGGGGAGATCAGCTTCCCATGCAAATAGTGTCAAATAGCTTCTGGGTTTTATGTTTATTGCCCTTATCCCTTTTCTCATGACCAAAGGGTCCTTCCAGGGGACTGTCCCCCAGGCGATTCCCAGCACTGTTCCCGTCAGCCTGATCGTTATATGGATTTGCTTTGCCTGTAGCTCTGCTGACAGTTGCTGAGGCAGAGCCTGCCCATGTTGTTCCAAAAATAGTGAGACACAAGAACTTGGCAGAGGGACGTGATTTTCTATAACGAGCGTCCTTCAAGATAATAGCTGGCAGGGGTGCTATTTAAGCCAGGCGGGACTGGCCTGGGACTCCAGGACAGCACAATCATTGAACTGGTCCCATTTTACAAGGACAGCCTGCTGTTTGGCACGCAGCTTTTTGTTCCCTTTACAGGCTGCAGGCCGAAGTCACGCTCTCGACATTGAAGAGGAAGGTTTCTCCACATCTCTGCTGGCTCTTGGGGCACTCAGGCGGTTCTCCTAGGGTCAGTGTGGGTATCATGTCATGGGTTACCCAGCTGAGCCTGTATTTCACCTCCTAGTGGTGTTAAGAGCTAACCTGGAGCCTTCTATGGGGGGCATAATTTTCAGGTGAGAGCCCAACAGCCAAGGGGGGGACTGAGTGGTGGTATCTGGCTGGCACCCTTGCTACACAGGTGCCACAAGAGGAGTCTAAGTGCCCTTGTATTGCCCAGGGGAGTCCCTCAGCCATGGTCCCTCTGGGAGATCTCCAGCATCAGCCTGATTGTCCACCAGCCACTCCGCTGTCACCAAATGGATAGAGCACAGGGCAGACTGGGGCAGAGCCTGGTGTGGTGGAGGTGAGGAAGGCTGGAGAGACAGCAACAGCCTTCCCAAGGCTCTGGTAGATGAGCAAGTATCCTGACACAGACTTTGGAGTGTGCTGGTGGGTGTTAAGGAAGCAGTGAGGCCTCTTTGATGTTCCCTTTGGAAGGCGCTGAGAGGGAGCCCTTTGGGAGCAGGGAGGAAGGCTTTGATCAACTCCCAGGCTCTGAACCCCCAGCATTCCCTCTCTGGCATGTTGTAGAGGCACAACTCTGTATTCACCTGACAGCCAAATGCACTTCTTGGATACTTTTCTGCAGGCATTGAGACTTTTATTCTAGAGAGTTGAGGCCTGTGCTTGCCCCCAGCCACTGTGCTGGAAGACCAGCACACACTTCAGTGTTGCTTCAAGTCAAAACCAAGTGAAGATGTTGTTGGGACATCCTGTTTCTAGGGCTGCCATGTTTCAAAAAGCTTGCTACAGTCTGACATGGCTTCTGGTCATAAGCACAGGCACCTCTAAGGGGCTTGCTGCAGTCAGGTGTGAAGGAGCTCGAGTTCTGCTTTGCCTGGGGCAGCGGGTTGGTTTTTTGGGGCCTCTTGGACAGGGAGGTACAGGAGAATTTCCTCTCTCTGCCTTCGCTCTCAGGTGTGGCTTCTGCAGGTGTGTGTGCTGTGGTGCCCTTGTGCTGGTTTTGTGACAACAGGAGGGACATTTGTTTTTTCCTTTTCTGTGCCTCCTGTCCTATCTAGCACTGAATAAAGACAGAGTGGTCCAAAAGTGCATCTTTCTGTGGTTTTACAATGTTCACATCCACCAAAAACCCATGATGTGTTTGCTGGCACTCTGGTTCAAGTTGTCAGTAAAGCAGATGTGTGAGGCCTCCAAAGCCTGGTGTGAAAGGCTCTCTCAGGTGTGCAGTGACACCTTGCAGTGGTCACTTCGTTGCAGGAGTGTTCCAGGTCAGGATCTTTTTTGCAGGCAGAGTGGTTTTGCTTGCAGGGGATGAAACAAGATCAGAGTGACATTTCTGACTCTATCTGTGAACTTTGCCTGGTGTCCACATTTGGGCAGCACATTGAGGTGATACAAGCTGAAGTGAAAACATGAGCTGGAGGGTTAGAAGGGTCAGCTGCCATCACCATGTTGTAGCTCTCAAGTGTAACTTTCCCACCCCAGGTGGTTGAGGGACTTGGGATACTTGCATTTTCATGAACCTGATAAATGCCTGTCCCCATCTGCAGTGGCTTAGGGGAGAGACTGTAACTTGGACAAACTACCAAGTTCAGCAGCCAAAGGAGATGCTGTTGCCTATGGTTAGCCACAGCATGTGAAACTAATATTTTTTGGCCTTAAAATCAAGGAAGTTGTAGCATAAAAAGGGCTGAAAATGGAAGCAACTCTCAAGCAGCCTGAGGGAGCAGGTGCCAGACAGTACTGAGGAGTAAGAGGAAGAGAAAAACAAAGGCAGTCGAAGCTCAGAGAAGAGGTAACAAGCTGAGGTGCAACCCAATGGTGCTTTGGTCTCTTTGAATCCGTATTGCTTTCCAGGTGATGTGTAAGGGGAGAGGATGGATCCCTCGTAGCAAGCTGTTTCCAAGTGGCCTTTGGGTGTTTTGATATTCTTAATTTTCCTGAAGACCTTTGGCTGTGCTGTAGAAGTAAGTGTCTAGCCTTCCCCAGCCCAGGCTGAGCCAGCAGATATTGCAGAGATCAGTATTTTTAAAAGCAGGGCAGAGCTGTCGCAGGTTGGTGACTCCATACTGAAAGCACAAATTCCAGTAGCCTTTTTCTGAACTGAGGACTGTAAAAAGAGCATGATGTTCACAATGCTACTCTCTTCTGAGACATCATGATGCCAGCAGCCAGCTGAGGGGTGCAGATGTCCTATAAATCTTTGATTAACAGGTAATGTCTGTAGCGTGATACATTTTAGTTCCTTATTCCTCAATTTATTCCCCTCTTAAGTTCAGCCAGTCCTTTGGTTTTTTTGATCTTTCAGGTGGCAAGGAGTGTTTATGTAGTTTTCTATAGCATTTCAGAAGGTCTGGAGAGGAAGATTTTGTTTTACTTTCTTTCAATTCTTGCTAATTCTTTCAATTTGTTTCATGGGGTTTTTTATATTTTATTTTAACAGTGGCCAAACTGCCTTTTCTTTTTTATTTGGTATTAAAAAACCAAGCATTTTTTGTACACAATTTAATTGGTTGACTTCGTATCTGAGTTTTGGGTTTTTTCCTAGTTGGGGTCTGGTTTTGTTTGAAATGGAACAGATACGGATGAACAAGAGCGATAAAAATCATCCTTTTGCGTATATGTTATGTAAAAGTTTCTAGTGAAAAGATGAACTAATCATGTAATCCTTCTGTGAATTAGCCTGTCTTGAAGGGGAGGGATGAGGAGGAAGGATGTGCATATGGTTCACTTGAGTACCCCAAAACATGCATTGTTCCAGACAAGTGACTGAATTTGCTTGTTACAAAATCTCTCCAGCGTACGAGCTTGAGATTTCAGCCAAGTGTTTAAGAAAATAGGGGCAAAAATTTGAAGGGTGCAAGTTAGATTTGTGGTTATTTATTTTTTTTCCTGGGGCAAGTGGGAACCCACAACTCCCCTCAGCTCACCCTGGATTGTGGTTGCTGTTGTTCAGCTCTTCTGCCACGAGCTTGGCGTTAATGCTGTGCTGTGCACACAGGCACCATGGCAGCCTTCACCCCGAGGGACCTTGCAGAGTTTATTTATGCAAATGGAAAGAGCCAATTTATTATGTGTATGTGTCTCACTGCAGCGGCCTCATAAGGAAGCCTCGTGGTGCCCACTATCAGCAGGTCAAAGAGCAGAGCGTGGTTGAGGTGATAACTGGTGATAACTGCCCAGTTCACAGAGTTGTGACAGTGAGGTTGGTGACTCTTTGTTAAAGAAGCTGAAAATGAGCCCTGTGTGGGGAAGTGACCTGCACTTCTCAGAAATGTGTTCACCAGCTGCTCAGCCTGGAGGAGACACCACGTGCACCTTATACCCATTCTGAGTTTGCTTAATTTTCGCTGCACCTCCTTCCAGCTTAAAAACCCACACAAAACCAGCGGAAGGAGGAAAGCTTCCCTTTCTCAGCCTTCTGGCTGCATCACACAGTGACCCCCCATCTCAATAGCCCCAGGCCTGTATATGCAATCTCTGGCTTGATTTCCCCAAGGCAGAAGAGGTTCCTGAGGGTACTTCTGCAGTCACTGGAGCAGGGAGGCAGAGCAGCTCAGAGAGCAGCACAACTCAGTGAGCAGATGGCTGTAAAACCTGCTGCCTCTCTGCCGTGTTGGGCTGTGAGTCCTGGGCTGGGGCAGCAGGTGCCGTGGCCCTCTTTGAGAAGTGTCACTGTCACGTGCATGTAGTTCCAGCTGAGCAAGTGTGGAGCAGAGGTGTTCCTTCCCTGCTTGGTGTAGTTACTCTGATTTGAAATCAAAGGACCAAATCTTCACGCCTTGCTCCATTGCAGTCAGGCGAGAGTGGCTTTGTCTGGAAGTTTGGGGCTGAGCTCATTAGATCTGCTCTTGTGTGCACATGTGTGCGTGCAAGGGCTGTTTTAGTGATTCCCTCTTGGTGAGCCTGTTTTTATGACAGCTGAGATCTTCCCTGGTTCTGAAACACTGCCATGTATAACCACCCCTGAGGAGCCTGCCCTCCCTCGGAGCTGGGAGCAGCAGGCAGCTCATGAGGGTGTGGCACTGCCTTGGTCAAAGGGCTGGGTATGGAGGGGAAGCATTTCCAACACGGATTCATAGAATCTAATGATTCTGTGAAGGGCTGGGTATGGAATCATAGAATATGCTGAGTTGAAAGGGACCCTAGAATATGCTGAGTTGAAAGGGACCCATCAGGATCATCAAGTCCAACTCCTGGCTCTGCAGAGGACACCCCAAGAATCCCACTATGCGCCTGAGGGCTTTGTCCAAACGCTTCTTGAACTCCGTGAGGCTTGGTGCTGTGACCACTTCCCTGGGGAGCCTGACCACCCTCTGGGGGAAAAGCTTTTCCTGGTATCCAACCTAAACTTCCCCTGACTCAGCTTCATGCCATTTCCTTAAGTACTGTCACTGGTCGTAAGAGTGAAGAGATCAGCGTCTGCCTCTCTGCTTCCCCTCACGAGGATGTTGAAGACTGCAGTGAGGGAGGGGAGGCATTTCCAACAGGAATTCATAGATTCTGTGAAGGGCTGGGTATGAAGGACGGGCATTTTGGCACAGAGCAGCATCTAACAGTGGGCATTGACTGCATTAGTCCTACAGAAATAAATATTAGGAAACAAACCTGTTTATTATTCCTCCTGCAGATCCTGTGCTTTTGCAGTGGCTTGACCCAGATACAGATGGCCACTTGCACTGCTGGGGGAGTTGGACATGTGGCTTTCCAAAGCCCAGCACTGAGACATCATGGTTTATTTGCTCACTTGCAGCAAGACCTAAGGCAGATTTGCTTTGTGTGGGGGTTGTGGACCACAAAGGGAGAACAGGAACATTGGGAGCGCTGAGGGAGCCTGCCAGCTCTTGTAATTATCTTGTAATAATTTGCTTGCAAGCTCCCTAAGCCCTGCTACTCTTTTTTGGAAACAATAAACTTTCTCTGGGAAGCAGTGACACAGCTGTCTCTGTTTGGGGATGATTTGGGAAGCCTGCCTTCTGCTCTGCAAAGCATAAACTGCCAAAACAGGGAAAAATGACTGTTTTCATGGGGAAACCCTTTGGCTTCGGTAAACTCAGACTGAGCCCAAAGCTGATTTTCTAAGGAGTTGTGTGCATTAATTATTTCCAAAAAGTTGAAATGCAAACATAGCAGAATTCCTGAGCTAGGCTGATTTTTCTAGGGGGGGGGGGTAAGATTGAACCCTTACCCTAAAATGCATTTAACCAGGTCTCCATATCTGCCTTGTACAGCAGCTGTCAGCTAAAGAGGAGGCTTGGGTGAAATTCCATCTGGGCTGTGTTCTTGATGGGTTCATCCTCTTGTCCTGCAGAGGAACCTGCGTGGGCAGAAGCAGCATCTGGGAAAGCTGTGCTGCCATGGGTGTGCAGAGCTTGTCCAAGCCTATTCCTGGTGGCATTGGAGGCTAGAGAGGCCTCGTTGGTGTTTTCCAGTGGGTCTCCTGAACCTCTACTGATGACTGTTTAGAGAGAAGTCCCTCCTGGCTTCCATGCTTCCCTTGGCACAGCAGCTCTTGTAGGGTGGCAGGAAGGGGTGACTGTTGTCTTCTTCCCTGTCTGCACATGGGAAACACTTGTCTTTCCCCATCTCCTCCCTCCATGCTGCCTGAAGCAGGGCAGTGATGATGCCCTGTCCCACTGGGAATATAGTTTACGGGGTGATTATGGTGTTGCTAAGCTGGGAGTTGGACTAGATGATCTTGAAGGTTCCTTCCAATCCTGATGATTCTGTGATTTATGTCACATGAAAACCTGTGATTGGAGATAAGGGCCCAAGCTGTCTTCAGAGGTCTTTGATCTTATGTGGGCTGTCCATGGACATCAGCTATGACTCTTATCTAGAAGAGTGTAGAAGTTGGCCATCACACTGGTCTTTTAGGGCACAGTAAGAGAAAAAGGGTGCTCTTTTAATAAAATCTGATTTTTTTCCTCCTGTGATGATGAAGAGGAAAGCTATGAGGGTTTAAAACAGCTTATGGATCTAATGAGGACAAAGGGCTGAAGTGATGCTTGAAATGGATCTCAGTGGAGGCTTGTGTTTGCAAGGGGCAGTAACCAGTTTATAGATTGTCCTTCCTGTGGCTTTTGAAGCCAGGGATTTTCTTCAAGCCCCACCAAACCCCCCACCTAGAACAACAAACAAATACAATGTTTATGTGTAATTGCTATCAAACACTGCCCTTAGGACAGACTGCATGCTTCCAACAGACCCTGTCCTGCTAGTAGGTAAACAAATAGGGATGGAAAACTGAAACTTAAACAAATAAATGAAAAAAAAAACAAAACCAAAACCAGAGAGTTTTCTTGCACAGCAGTTGTCAGGGTTAATTTCTAGGTTTAAGCAAGCCTTGAAATGAGCCCACCTGATCCCACAGACTTTGTTTCCTCCAAGTGTTTCTTTAATTTACAGTAACAATTGCTCTGTGTCTTTATTCATCTCAATCCCAGTCCAGGAATGGTGCAATGTGATTTCCTCCTGTGGCTGTCACTTGCTGCAAAGCCTTTTGTGTCACTATTTCCTGTTGATTCAAGTGCCCTTTTCTTGCTGTTGCTGATGTCAAACAGAGATAGCAGATCAGGGAGACTTCTGGGCAATGGAAAATAGTAAAATAGACATGTGAGGAGTTCAGCATTAGGTCCTGTCAAAAACCAGTTCATCTTTCAACTCCTTCTTATTCCCACTGGTAATCCCCAAGAGAGGAGACACGTAACTCTTAGATCAAATTTGCAAGTGTCTGAACTATCTGCTCTTTTAAGCTTTCCTTTTCCTGGCCCCTTTTTAAGTTATATACTCACTCTTCTGGCTTTAAATTGCCTTTTTTATTTATTTTATTTTTTTCCCTCCCTTCCCGTCTCCTCTGTCTCCTCTACCTCCCTTCCTGCCTCCTCTCTCTCCTCTGCCTTTTTCTTCCCCCCCCTTGCCCCTCCCTCTCTTTCTCTCTTTTCCTTTCCCCCCTCTTTTCTTGTCCTCTCTCCCCTCTTTTTTCACCCTCTTTTTTTAAAAAATAGAATACCACCTGTTTATTTTACTTTTCAGTGATTCCCAAAAGAGTGGTTGGTCTTTACGGTTTGGCAAGCTGATGGTCTTGCTTAAGAGTAAAAATGGGAGGCCTTGCCTGGCTTTTAGATGTTGTTCCCCAAAGGATGGTCATTAGTGCTGATTTTCCTAGTGCTTGTTGCCAGGCATGTAGCAGGCCAATGCACAAATGCTGCATTATAAACCAGTCGTGATACCCATCCTACTGTTTTCTTCAGCAGCCCCATGGGACTTGTGTTAGAAAACTGGGCAGAAGACTAGCTGAACTCTTTAAAATAAACAAAAACCCCAAACAAATAATTAAATAGAGTAGCCCAAAGTTCTATATTTATGTTTGACTTGTGAAATGAGCCCATGGGTGCAGGTGACTGTATAACACATGCAGTGATACTTGCTCAGGTGTGCAGTTAGTCTGAAGCAAGAGAAGTTTTTAGCAAAAAGCTGCTAATTCCGTGACAGCAGTGATGTGAATTTTAAAACTGTTTCAGTGCTCACCTCAACATTTGAGAAAGAAGTGGTATCTTCCTTCAGGCATCATGGTAGAGAGGAGTACAACCAGGAGTCTGAGGTGGGCCATGGGGTTTTGCCTGCACTGGAGAAGCAAGACATGTATGTTTTAAGATAGGAAGAATTAACTTTGTTTCCCTGAAGCTCCCCTTTAAGGAAAGAGTAGAAAATCCATGTGTGTTCACCAAACTATATGCATGTTTATACAAGCATATGTATTACTTACATAAATACACACACACACCATCCCTCGTCAGGCTGCTGGTAAATTAAATTACTTCCTGTTGGGGATCTGGCAGGAGGGATTTCTTTTTAAAGTACAGGCTTGAGGAGATGCCTGGACAAGCTGGGCTGGATAAGCATGTGTCATGTGGAGAGATCAGCAAGGAAGGAGGCGGGGAAGAATAGCGAGGAGATGTAAAAGTTGGCCTGAATCGCAAGGCAGAGGCAATACCGGTGCTGCAGCTGGAGGAAGGGCTGCCAAACAGGTAGGCACAGCACAGCCAGACTGAGTTGAACCAGCTGCAGCGAAGATGTGGCATTAGAGATCTGATAAGGGCTGAAGAGCCAAGGCTGCTGGTGGGTTTGCACAGTTCATGCTGCTCTGGCTCAAACTGCTGCCGTAGATGAGTCAGCTTGGGTGTCTTTCAGTGCCCTCTAATAAAGGCAGAGTGAACAATGAAGTGTTGTTGTTTATATAGACTGGAGATAGCGTTTAACACATGGCCTTGGTGCTGCACACAGTAGTGCTGTGAGATTGCTGGGAACAGTGGTGAGGCTGCACTGCAAATTCTGTGTTTAATTTTGGACCCCTCACTGCAAGAAAGACATTGAGGTACTGCAGTATGTCCAGAGAAGGGCAACAGAGCTGGGGAGTCTGATGAGGAGCAGCTGGGTTGTTTAGCCTGGAGAAAAAGAGGTTCATGGGGGGACCTTCTCTTTCTCTACCACTACCTTTTGGGGGCTTTAGCCATGTGGCGGTGGGTGTCTTCTTCCAGGTAAAAAGCGACAGGCTGAGAGGAAGTGGCCTGAACTTGCACTGTGGGAGGTTTAGGTTTCATATTGGGAACAATTTCTTCACTGAAAGGGTGGTCAAGTGCCTGGAACAGGCTGCCTGGGGAAGTCTTTTAAATGTTTCCATCCCTGGAGGTATTTAAAAGTTGTGTAGATGTGGCACTTAGCGACATGGTTTAGTGGTGGGCTTGCCAGCGTTGGGTTAGTGGTTAGTTGATGATCTTTATAGGTCTTTTCCAACCCAAATGATTCCATGATTTAATGATCTTTATCTTCTGGAAGGAGCCCAGAAGGGACTGTTGGGCAGAGCCCAGGATGGCGTTGAGAAACAAGCTGTCCTCATCTGTCACAAGCCATTTGCTTTCCTGCTTGTGTCCATTGAGGAATGAGAGGATTTCTGGTTGCTTTTCTTCTGCTGTGTGCGTCTCAAGATGTTAATACCAGTAGTCATTTCAAGCTGGCTGGCTGCCAGAAAGTGGAGCACGACAATGCTTATCCTCTTAAACTTAGAGAAGGTTTAAAAGTAGCTTGTAGATGATTAACATCAGACCTGGGAAGGGGCTTGTGGGGAAAGAAGGGCAAATATTACTGTTAAAAGCCTGACTGGTCTAGATTGAATTGTATGCCTGTTTTCCAATTTGCTTGTTCCTGATACTCAGAGTAAAACTGAAACAATAAATACTGAAGGTTCTGAAACAATTATTAAGAGAAATTTTTGAACCAGACTGCAGCAATTCTAGGGTTTAGTTTTGGGGCAGATCTCTGTGTGTCCTTCCTCTCACAATCAAACGAGCACCCCTTTTGCACATACTGAACCCCTACTCGCTGTTAAGCATGCAGCTCAAGCAAGTGAGCCTGCCTATGTGTAGGCTTTTGCAAAACCCAGAACAAAGCCAAAAAAGAAACCTCAGAGACCAGCAGCTGTGGTTAACGAACTGAATGTTATCAAATGGGTTGCTTTTCTGCTCAGCAGAAGCTTTGATTTATACTTCATCCTTATCAGTTCCTCCATCACCCAGAGGTCTCTGCAGGTTAATCAGAGGAAAGCTGGAATCTGAGGGCCTGAAAAGCAGCTGCCATGCAAGTGTATGGCAGGAAATCCCATCCTGGAAAACAACACACATGCTTCAGAAATAATGGTGGGATATCCTTGAGACAATGTTGTGCTGTCATGGCAAAGCTGCAGTCTGTGAGCAGTCTGGTTATGCACGTTGTATTATGGGACATCTTTCCCCAGAGATCTGAGGTGTTTACTAGGGAGTGAGTGACCTTTTACAGATTTGTCACGTGTCACTCGGGTTAGAGAATGCTGATGGAGTATCATTCCTTGCTGTTTCAGGCTAAGGATAGTTCAGGGAAAATCCAACAGGAGCTGATTAGCGATGAGCACGCACCTACTGATACGCCCAGTCCACATGTGAACGGGAATTCATTTCATGACTGGGGGCAAAACTTTTGGGAGGAGTGCAGGGCAAAGAGGTACTAACAGATCCTCCTGGTATTGACTTGATTTTTCCTGAAAAAGCATCAGCATTTCCCCCCGTACACTGTCTCATGAGTACTTAATCCGTTTTTATTTGGGAGATAATAGTTTTACTTAAAGAGTTTTCTAGGCCCAACCAAGGATGTGATTAATGCTGTTCATGTTTGTTGTGTTTGCCTGTGTGAAGGATCGCCTGTTCTTTGTGATGGAGTTCGTAAATGGCGGGGACTTGATGTTCCACATTCAGAAGTCGCGTCGCTTCGATGAAGATCGGGCCCGGTTCTATGCTGCAGAAATTATTTCAGCCCTTATGTTTCTCCATGAAAGAGGCATCATTTATCGGTGAGCTCTGCATTCGTTCCTTCTCTTTGTCTGAACCCCGTGGCTGAGGTGATAGCTGGAGTTTCCTACTTGAATAAACAACTGTCACTTGCTATCCACCAGGAACAAGTTGTCAGCTGGGGTAACAGTACCTCCACATCCCCCCTGCATTGTTGGCCAAGGTGCACCACTTTCCAGGAAGAAGTGAAATTTCTGGGCAGGCATTAGATTAAACCTTCCTAGATTTTCTGGGAGGTTAACGTAAGCATATGTTGCTTTTGCCAGTGTGTGCCGTGCCATCTAAAAGGCTGGGGTGTGCTGACTACACCAAAGCCTC
Organism: Pipra filicauda; assembly: GCF_003945595.2. NCBI lineage: Eukaryota > Metazoa > Chordata > Aves > Passeriformes > Pipridae > Pipra > Pipra filicauda. Next base: position 3,075,376 of record NW_024104007.1, on the reverse strand, counting down.
TGTTTCCCTATAGCAGCTACAGACCTGTGTTTAAACCCTATGTGTTTGACGTATCTATCCAGTGCCACTCAGCCACTAAAAGTCTTCTCATTCCTGCCATGATCCTGCAGCAGGAGTTTTTCCTTCCTGTCGATGTCTGGCACCTTTGTGTTTGCAGCAGCATCAGAGCATTGTTGCCTCCCTGCATCAGCCTCCACTCCGGGTCTCAAGGCTGTTCTCAGGAAGCTATTTCCCACAGATAGCTTTCTTTTGTTATTTGTCATTGTTCTGTACTCAGGGGGGCAGTTTCGTTATATTTTTTCCTTTCTGTACTGCTCTAGTGCTCCCCTGTGAGCTCAAGCATAAAGGCATAGAGCAGCCAGCATGGATCAGAGCCAGTCTGCTGAGCAGAGCCCTCCCTGGCCAGGGTGACCATTTGACCAGCGTCTTCCCATGTGCCCCAGAGGCAGAGCAAGGCCTCTTCTGGGGTGGAACAGGGCAGATGGAACAGGGAGATGTCAGCACTGAGACAGTCTGGTTGTACAGAACAGTTTCTTTCTGCCATGCTTCGCAGGACATCTTTGGCATCCTCCTGCCCAGAGCACTGGAGAGGAGGAACAGACAGTTGTTTTATTTGGAATGCTGTTACCTGGAATCCAGTAGCAAAGCATGCATATTTGAGTATGGTCTGCTGTAGCCCTGCTCAGTCCCACTTGTGGCATGCCAGCACTGCAAAGAATAATGTCAAGCCTCTCTTTTTTGCTGCATGGTTACAGTTGTACAGCTGGCACCCGGAGCTGGATTCGGGATGGGACCAGTTCCAATCCCAGTCAGGCTCTGTTGGTACCATTTCAGACTGTGGGTTGGGCCAAGTGTTGTTTGGTTTGGGACTTTACATAGTTTAACCCAGACATTAGTGCATCCTCCTGTGACAGATAAACCCAGGTTTGAACTCACTAAAACCAGAATAGCTGAGGGCTAAAGTGGCCAAAGGGCTGGGGGCTCTGTGGGGGGCACTTTCCTGTTTGATGGTGAGATGATAGGATCAGTTAAGTAAAAGCAGCTTCTCTTGTCTCTTCCTAGCTCCAAGCAAGAAACAGATGGTCAGGTGAGGACAGAGAATATTAAAATATTTTTAAGTATGAAATCATATGATATACATGGCACAGTGAAATAGAGAAGGAGTGTCATTTCAATGCTCTCCGGGCCCCAAGAACATGAAAATGACTAGTGATAGATACCATATGTATCAAGCTCCTAAAGCACAGTGATTGTCTGCATAGAATAGCAAATCTACTTACTCTACAGCTGGATTTCAGTGTAATTCTTCCCTTGTGAATAATGCCAGTTGCTGAAGAGAAACCCTGCCAGATAATTACACAAATGACATTATCCTTAAAATAGTGACATCCAGTAGTTATTGTCAATCATTCAGCAGCAAAACTGTATCTGTGCATAATGTAATGCCACTGTGCTTACAGCTTATCCTTTCCCCCCCAGCCTGCTGCCTGTCACAGGCCAGGAGTAACCGATCCCTCTGGATTTTGGCACTCTTCAAGTGCTGCCATAATTCATGATAGAAACTGGAGGAGTAATTGAAAAGCTCCTTGAACAACTGCACAGACTTTGATCTTGTTGAGAAACTGGTTAAGCTGTGGAGTCAGGTAGCTTCAGCTGCATGGGGCAGATTTGCAGGGGGATGACTTGGTTTCTTAAAATTAGACGGGGTTCTGGAAGATTTAAGAGAAGAAAACTGCTGGCTGTGGTTGTACTGATCTGACGTTGCTTCTGTCAGGTCGCGAACACTGGACTCTAGGAGGGAGTCTGCATTATGAAAGGGGTAACTCAGGAGGGAATCACTGCACTTGTGTAACAGAGGTTTGAGATTTTATGGTCAGAATGTGAGTGCTGGGAACAGCAGGGAGAGACAGCAGGAATAGTCTGACCAGAAAGCATTTTGCCACAAGTTATTCAAGGTGTCTCTTCTTTCTGGATTCCCAGGGTCAGCGGAGGAAGAGAGTTGCTGACCTAGAATACCCTGGGTCATTTGGTTTTCTTCTGGACTAAACTTAATAATACTGTATTTCTCCTTGCCCCTTCGAGATTAAGCAGTTCAGGAGAGAATCTGCATTCACTAGTGCAATGAGCGTTCTCCCGGTAAGTCTAGTTGCTTTTGCCCCAAGTGCTGCCAAAAGCAGGGCCTCCTCTCCATTCAAATGCCATAGAGGCTTGAAAACCAGCACTTCCAGCCTGAACATGGAAGTTCATCAAGAAGTAGCTGAAATGTGTCACTGTGGCCTGGTGTGACAATGGTGGTAGCTGCTAAAATCAAGTGTTTGTTGATTCCTCTTTCAGCCGCACATACCCAGTTTGAAATAGCTCTAGTGCAGTACTTCTGCAAATGCTCCTGTGGGTCCATGACAATGAGGTTCTTGAGATAGATAGTATATTTTGGTTATATGTGATTTTTAATGTTAAAACTGGGCTTACTGCTGGATTGGACCTCTTCTCATAGGGTGGTTTTCATGATTCAACTGAAATTTTAAGTGAGTTTGCTCCTCACTTTGAGGAAACTCCTTTTTGTTACTAAGCCATGGCCAGAATAGAAGTCCTGTAAACACACACATATGTATTAGGTTTTTTTAAAAGTGAGCTTTCACTTTCACAGACCTTTATTTCTTTTCTTCATTTGCAACTCTGCAAAGGAGAGATGGCTTTCTGGCCTTATCAAGGAAAGATCTTTGTCTTGCCCTAAGATAAGGTTTAGCTGCCAACTTAGCAGGACCTATTTATGGTTGCTTCCTGAAAAAAAAAAAACAATCAGCACATACAGTCACTTATCCCATCATACAGGGGAATGCATCCAGACATGAAAACAAGCTTTTTACATGTTGCAGCACAGTGTATTGTACACACTTAACCACAGAGGAGTAGGACAAGGACATATTTGGGATCAGCTCGTGCTGGATGTTGCCAGGAAAAAGTTAGGTGATAATCAAGGCTGTTGTAAATAAAATCTTTGCTCACAGGGCAATGTTTGAGCACTGCTGCTTTCTTTAAGCTTACTTCTAAAGGAAAATAGTTTGCTGGGCTCCGTTGCAAGTAGGTTGGTTTGTCATTTTTATCTAAAGATTGTATGTGCTATTTTTCTTGAGTCAGCTCTTCCAGACTTTCATTTTCCGGTTCAGCAGTTCCCAGGGTAGGGAAAGCATATTTTGGCTTCTGTGCATGCCAGAAACAAAACAAAGCAGTGTATCTGAGCAGAATTAGGTTGCACAGTGGCTTACTCAGTGCAAGTGATCTAGTCCACTCACAGTCTGCTAAAAAGCAAAGATAGTGAATGATTTTAAGGATTTATTTTAAAAGCAGTAGCTCCTTCCATGTAGTGTTACTGTAAGAATGGCTGTTCTGCCCTGCTGCCCTCAAATTCAGACCTCTTGCACAGGCTGATGTACAGCTTTGCTAATGGATAGGTCCACTTACCAAGGTCTCCTATATGGTGTCCCTCAATAGAGGCACCATACCTGCATGCTGAGGGCAATTGCAAATGTTTCCTTAAACTTAGTTGTTGTGGGGCTGGATTTTTTTGGAGGAGGGGGCTTAGGGGCTTAGAGTACGATAATGACCTTTCTACAGGCAACATAGAGCAGTCAGCCCAACCTAGTGGCACAGCCTTAACTTTTCTGACAAGCCTTCTTTCTCTCTCTCTGAAAATGTGTCTCTCAGTCACTTTTCAGAACACATCTTCGCTACCTGCAGAGGGATTACAGGATGCAGTACATAGTGACATACCTGAACTAGAGCTGGAAGCAGAGGCAGTATCACTTTTGCAGCCTGCATTTTAATGCTGGTTTTGCCAGCCTGAGATATGGAGTTGGATGGTCGAGACACTCAGGTGCCCCAGCTCACCATTTGGCACAGCACAGTGTCAGATACATCCTTAAGGCTATAGAGAGTGTAGCATGCAGGTAATGTAGCTGGCCAGGAGCCAGAGGAGCTAAAAGGTTGGGCTGGAAAGTCTGGGAGAAGGACTGGTTATTGACTGGCTGAAGAACCTTGTTTTTATCCTGAGGGCTCGTGCTGGTTAGTTCATTCCACTGCCTTTGTGTCTGTATTGAAGTTTCTAATGCAACCCACACATCTAGAGATGTTTGGGGTCTGCTTGTGCTCCATCACACCTCTGGGATGGTGTGCACGGAGTCCCTGTGCTCTGATGTGGCACCAGCCACCATTAAGTAGGTCCTGTGACTTGATGGTGTTTATTGACATGCGTGGTCCCTTTGGAAGGCAAAAGATAATTATACAATTATCCAGATGAGACCATGGTCTGGCCTTGGGGCTGAACACTAGCTCTTGGGGAAAATAAGATAGGCATATTAACAGGAAGTGTTTTCTGTGTGTTACCTGAAAGCATCTCCTCTATGTGTGTGGTGTTCTTAGGAGAGGGGAAGACTCTGTCTCTCCTGGGATCTGGAAAGACTGCTGGGTACTGGCCAGGTCTCTAAAATCATCACCTTTCTGTAGTGGAGGTGACCCATTAGGTCTGCAGCTGTGTGTCTCATGACTCTTGGCTTTTATAGGGAATGGGCTTTTTGCAACAGGTTAATTCCCTGCCAGTTCAAACCTGTGACACTTAAAGGAAGCTTTACATAAGCCTTTTATGGAGACCAGTTTTGCTGGAAAGACTCCTATTAACTGTAACAACACTAAGATTTCTTTCAGCAAAATCAGTTAAAAATTACGTGCTGAAAACAGAAGCTGAATGCCTTTCCTAATTACGTACAGCCACTGTTAACAGAGCAACTTTTATTAGTGTGCTGTTTGCTTTTTCCATGGGTCAAGGCAGTGTAGACATGGGATTCCTCATGTTTGCTCTCTGTTGTTTTTGGTTGTTTTTCTTTTTGGCAACTGGTGATTTTGTTTATTCTCATCCTATGCCCTTTTTCACGTCTGGAGCCAGATCTTATTTCCCCTGAAGTCAAGGGGCTTTCCCCAGGGAGATAAATTAGCAGTTGAACTGGATCTGTGACTGATACCAGCAATGCTCTGTGGGGCAAACTGGCTGCCAGGGCAGGGGCTGTCTCAGGGATTATCGATGGTTTGCTTAGGTGCTGTGCATAGCTTTGTTTTCTTGGCAAACAAAGATAAATCTTTTGTTCAATGAGGTGTTTTTAAGCTTTTCTGAAAGAGAGAGACCTTGTAGCAGCCTGGAGACCTTATAGCAACCTTCTAATACCTAAACAAGGCCTACAAGAAGGCTGGAAAGAGACTTTTTACAAGAGTATGCAGTGAAGGACAAGGGGAAATGGTCTTAAGCTGAAGGAGGGTAGATTTAGATTAGATATTAGAAAAAAATTCTTTAGTGTGAGAGTGCTGAGGCACTGGCACAGGTTACTCAGACAAGCTGTGGCTGCTCCATCCCTGGAAGTGTTCAAGGCCAGGTTGGATGGGGCTTGGAGCAACCTGGTCTAGTGGAAGGTGTCCCTGCCCATGGCAGGGGGTTTGGAATTAGATGAGCTCTGAGGTCCCTTCCAACCCAAACCATATTATGATTCAGTGAAAGTTTTTGCTTGAATGTGCTGCAGCAGATGCCTCTGTAGGTACTCTTTGGTGATTTGATGGATTTTTATGCCTCCCTCTTCCCCACCGATTCTTCTGTGTATGGAGAGTCGTGTTGTTTGCATCTGAGAGGAAAGGGTGGGAAAGAGCTCAACAAGTGCCAAAAGAGGTGTGAGTCCCCTCTGTGGAGCACCATAACCTCTGCTGTGGGATCTGGTCCCTATTGCTCTGAGAGCTCCTAGAACTCCAGTGCTTTGTGGAACTGGAGCCCTGAAGACCAGAGTAGATATATGTAAGGAGAACAAAATGAAGGATGATGCTATGTTATGAGAACAGCAGAAAGAATGAAATATAAGCTGATTATATGGTGAATGAGTGAAGCAAATCAGCTAAAAGCTGCAAGCTGGCACAGAATAACATATCAGCAGCCATGTTCCTACAGCAACTGCTTATTGTAGAAGAGGAATTTTCATGCCCGAGTCTCTGGAAACACTTCATTCAGCTTTAGAAAATATAAAGGGATGTCTCTGAGGGTCAGGAGTGTAGTGATGTCTGTGGCTATCTTATCTGACAGTCAACAGCTCGTGTAGACTGATTTGTGCTTCTAGACACTACATCTTCCACATAGTTTTCCACTCAGATGTGGTTGTTGCACGCTTGTGAGATGGGCTCTTTTACAGCCTCTGGCATGCAGTGCTTAAAGGGTTGTTTCTCTGTACTTGATCAAATGGAAAGTGCAGAGAAAAAAACCCCAGCCTCTCACGTTTCGATGTCATGTTTAATCAGTCAGTGTGCAGGACAGTTTAGTCCTGATTTACAGTTATGCTTACGAAGAGCAGTCCTGTTTTGAGATCCACACATCAGATCTCTGTGCCCCATTGACTCCACTGTATATCGTCTGTGAACTTTGATGGAACTTTCCACATGACTAAGGACTACTGAATAGCCTACAGAAGTTGTTGGCTCTGCTAGTGTCTACTTTTCCTTTATGGTTATTTAAAGGGATTGATTGGAAACCTGCAAACCCTGCACATAATGAGTTTGTATAAATCATTAAAAAACAGAGCTCGAAGGGGCCTCAAGAGTTTGTCTGGTTCATCCACTGGCCCCAAGGCTGGAGAACCCTTACCTAAATGCAAATCTCTCATACTTTCACTCTTCTCCTTTGCTGTAGCTCTTACATTTGCATGTAATAACTTGTGAACTCTTACAGGCACAGACTCTCATTTACCAAACGTTTGCAATGAGAGGTCAGTGTTAGTCAGGAATTCTGGTACTGGTGCAATAGAAATAAACAGCACTGCTCCTCTGTGCAGGGGGATAAGTGATTACCTGTGATTTGTGTTCTGACATTCTTTTTGTGCCTAATACATCGTTACGAAGGCATTTCACAATTAAAAAGCAGGCAGATGCAATTAAGAAATAGCTACATGTAATGATTACAGACGAGTTCTTAAAGAAAGGAGATTTGGAGACCAGGTTTAGGCTCAATCCTTAAGTCCCAGAGCACCTGCGAATATTTAGATTAGGACTTCTGAAACTAAAAACGTTTCTGCAAAAATATTGGTTTTCTGCCTTTCCCACCCTCTTCATTCTACTTTAAAGGCATAGAAGTCATGAGAAGGAGAAAAAACAAAAATTTAAATAAATTTGAAGATCTTATGTAAAGTGTATTTTTAAAAATTGCCCCTAAATATTGTTGCTATGTTTTCAGCCAGAACTGTTCATCTGACTTTTAACATATTCCCTAATATCAAGGACATTCAGGTCTATGATTTTACGAATTTTGAAAACATTTGCTCTAAGATCTCCAAAATTGCCCAGCATTAATCCAGTAATTTTATTGATCTCTGTACCCATCTCGAACCGAGAAAGCTTTTAGTATTAATGTCAGAGAATATGAGCCCTGGGTTAGCATTAGAGAGCCTGATATATATAGCTGAGGAAAAGGTCTCTCTGTCAACTTTAATAAATGTTTTGTACAACTTTTTAAAACGTTATGCCAACAAAATGCTGTTGCATCTGCTCCCTCTGACTTGCTGAAATGGAGGATTTCTTGCAATGCAACGTGTTGCAGCGAGTGAAGCTGCTGTGTGTGTAAGGGAGACAGTGAGAGATTCAGTGTTGTTGAAATACTTGGCCTGCAGCAACTGCCGGAGCTATCCAGGGATAATTTGACTTACTCTTTTAGCTGTAGCAAGATGGGCACCTGATGTGTCCTTGGTCAGTAATACCAATGTTTAGGTTTTATTCTTTGTGCCAATGGGCAGGCAGACACTCTGCTTTTATGGAAACAGAGGAATTTTGTAAAGCCACACAGCAACCTTTAGTATCAGTGGTGCACCGCCTTGTCTATAGATTCTAGTTCAGAGCCATCAGCTGCCTGTAACAATATAGATATAAACCAGAAATAATAACACAATATAAAATTTAAATTATTACATGGCAGTGCTGCATGGTATGGCATGGCAGTAGCTGTCTGGTTTACAATTCAGAATTTCTGTGGGAGAAAATTCCCTTTTTTCTGCCACTGGTACTGTGGGCAGGACAGTGGGCACAACTTTGTTTCTGCCCTCTGTGTGCCAGCAGAGCTGGTGCTGGGGCTTGTTGTTAGCTGCTGGTGTTGGCCGGGATGCAGAATGTGAAGGCTATTCCCGTGGAGCAAGGGGAAAGCATTGCTCATCACTTACCCTCTGAGTCATTGCAGCTTTACTGTTAATAGGATGGAGAACCTCCCCTTTTATGAGGCCGTGCCTAAAGGCACAGTTTAGTCTTGGATTTGTATTACCTGGTTATTATTCCACTGAAGTAGTGGCGGCATTCCAGCTGACAACAATGGGAATGGGAGCAAGCCTTCATGTCCCAACTGTGTACAAATGTGATATATCCAAAACCACGGAGATCCTCCGGGCTCTGAGCTGATTTCTTCTGAATCAATTAAAGTTTCACAAGCACAATATATTATTAACATCCAGAGCTGCTTTCACAAATCTCTCAGCAGCATAGTAGAGACGTGCTCATGAATCAGGAAAATTGCTTCCAAGTAGGAGTGGTTATTTACTAGCTAAATCCCTGATCCAGGCATACTGCCATGGAAAATTTATCCAATAGGATGTGTAGGTTCACATCTGAAGCATTTCTGATCTACATTTCAGGGAAGGCAGCAGTGTCCTGGTGCCTTGCCAGAGTGGGTCATGCCATCTTTGGTTATTGTGTTGGAAAAGGAAAGGGGCTGGAGGAGGAGACAGGGCAGGGGTAAATGGGGAAAAGCAGGGTTAACTGTGCAAGTTAGCAGGGGGAAATTATTCCATGTGCAAACCTGTGTTGTAAAGGGATGGCAGGAAGTGATCCTTTCAAACTCTTCAAGGGTTTTCAAGTAAGCCAGTGTGGGCTGTTGTAGTGAGGCTGCAGCACTTCTTGGTGTCCAGACTCCGTGGCACTCATGAGCTGGTGTGTGACATTTAGCAAGCAAGCTTTGGGTTTTCTCCTCCCTTCTCTGGATCTGGTTACATTCCTTTTGACATTTACCTGAATATGAAAATGTAGCAAGGTCCTATGTCCTTGTTGAGTTGTGCCTAAAAGCTGAGTTCGTGTGCTTTGTATTTCTCTTTGTCAGTCTCTCTTAACTGTAGGTTAAGGAATCATGTGCTTATCTATGGTTTTGTCACAATTTTATCAATTTAATGTTGCTTTCTGCATTGCCTGCACCTTCTCTAAATTTTTTTTCTCTCTCTTTATCCTTTGTAGCCATTCTTCCTAACTGGAGCTCATTCCAATGTTCCTCACGTCACTAGTTCAAAACTTGGTGCCCTAACAGCAGCTTTGCAGCCAGAATTTCTACCTTCAGACACTGTTGAGCACAGAGGGAGCTGGCTCTGGGAGCACAGGCAGCTGGCTCCTGCTCCTTGCTTCTCTGCCCAGCCTTGATAAATGAGAAAGCTAAGGAGCTCCTCTGACTCTTGCCAGCTGGCCAAGCTCCCAAAGAGATAGTCCACCCACTGCGAAGGTCAGAAGGCGGCACTGCCCGGCTGCTCTTCCCTTGCATCAGCACGGAGCGTGGAGCAAGAGCTGATCCTGCCTGTCCTGCTCCTGCTGGGGTCTCTTTGGGGCCAGGGCCAACCCTTGTGGGAGGGTGACAGCTCTTGGTGTCCTCTGTGTCCTCTGTGCTGCTTTTGAAGAGTTCAGATTTGGGATTGCTGATCAATGGTGGTAGGTTTAAGATAGACTGGTGTAACTCAGACCTGAAATCATGATTTTTTTTTCCCCTGTCCTTACACTAAGAGAAAATGCCTAAATAATGTTTTGGAAAGGAACCAGAGCAAAGGGAGACCTGCTTTCAAACCCCTAAAGCCACAAGTCATCTGTGGCATGAGTGGGCTGAAGTTGGATTCATGAGTGGAAAGTCTCTGTTTCCCACATCCCTCTACACTGTTTTGATCTTTTGAAATTGCCCTGCTCACTCAAATGGGTGGCTACCCTGACAGGGATAACCCCAGGGGCAAAGACAGGTATTTTGTGTGATAAAATTAATGGGAATCTGTCTTGCAGCCTGCCCTGTTTACTGCACCTTATTGACTCTACTGAGAGCTGCCTTTGGGGTCCTTCAGGACTGATGGTTTTCCCAAACCACAGGGCAGTCAGGAGAATTTCCTGCCAGAGCTGTTGGATGCTGCTTTTCAGCATCAGCTAGTGGCATCTCTGAATCCTCACTGGCCAGGAAGCAAGACAGCAAATGCCAAATATTGCCATGAACCAGTAAGCTGATATTGGAATGGGGACACGTGGAAGAGAGGGGATGTCAAATGATGGTTTCTGGAGGCCTGGCTGTTACCTCTGCATGAGTTAAATGTGTCATGGAGTATCAGGTATCTCCGTGTTCTGTCATGTCTAGGACAGGTTAATTGAAGTCACTGTTTGACTGTCCAAGAGGCTTCCTTACTTTCTTTTGACTTTCTTACAACCAGACTCATGCTGAAATTCTCCACCTCTTCTCCAGGGAAGCTCCAGATATTTCCAAGTCTTGTGTCTTCCTTGAGACCTTGCTGTAGTTTGGGATACATCAAACTGTTCTCCTGTTCCCTGGGGGATGCAGTTAGAAGACAGCTGTCCCTCTATAGAGGTGACTTATAGGTGTGGGCACACCATTCCCAAAAGGTTCTGAATTCCCCAAAACCCACACTGAGTATGTAAGTGTGCCTGTATCCAGTGGCTATAACACAGACACTGCTCACTTGCTCCCAGGCTTTCCTTGGGCTCTGTTGGCAGGGCCATGGGCAGCGTTGTCCAGGCGAGTGTCTGTCCCAGGCGCTGTTATATAAGGAGGAATTTCAACATTAATTGCGTGTCTTGGCTTTAGGTTTCATTCTGTCTCTCCAGACACCAGAATTAGTCTCAGAAGATTGAGTGTGGCTACTGCAAACAAAACAAACAAACTATTTCACAGGCTTTGGGCTCCACTGCTTTCTGCAGGAGCATCCGCTCTTTTGGGATGTTTTCCCTTTGTTTCCCTGCCACTGAGAAGGGACAGCAGTTTTTCTGGAGATGTTTCCAAGCATAGCTAACATGCTCAAATATCTGAGCTCCAGGAAGGCTGGCACTTCCAGTCAGGCTGATTAAAAAGGAAAATTTAACATGTCCCTTTGCTCTCAGCCACCTTCCTCGATTCTGAAGGGCTGGAGGAGGGAGGGATGGATGGGCAGAGGCACAGTGCTGTTGCCATCAGGGCTGTAGAGGTTGGCTGGCACAGAGGTGTGTGCAGAGGTATCTGTGTGGATCATGTTCTCCCTAATGGCTTTCCTCCCCCGGTTTGAAGTCATTAATGCTCGTTAAGCCAGGATGGAAACAAACCCAAACAACAACAGTCTACAAAATAATTCCGTCACTCCAGACTGGTTCTTTTTTTTTCCTCCAGTGAAGCAATTAGTCTCCTGTGATCCCATTTTTAGCCAGACTGGAAACAACCAGCCGGACAATAGTGAATTCCTATCCTGACAGGGCAGTCACCGGATCCACTCCCTGATGGGAAAGGTGAGGCGAGTTCCCTCGCCTGTCTCTGGGGGAAGAATCTCCCTAAAGAAATTCCTGTGGGCCTTGCTGAAAGCCCTATTTTTGTGCAACCTCTCCTGGTGAGTCACAGCCTCTGGCTCTCTGGCTACTCTGAGAGCTCTCTGTACTTCGGGTGTTCTCCCAGCCCACTGTAGGGTTAACCCTTCTGTGGTTTCGCTCTCATGCATGTACAACCTGTCCCACTCGCTGGCTGATGATGTTGATTGTAGGTGCCAGAAAGTCATGAAGTAATCTGTGGTTTATACCAACACAGGCCAATGTGGGACTCGCATGAAGGCAGGCAGGATTTTTCTAGTCTTGTTCATCTGAGTGGTACTTTATCCTAGGAATGGCTCAGCCTGTGTAAAGGGACAGCGCTGCAAAGCAGGGCACTGAGTGATGCGAGTGGGGTCTGGCAAAATTCAGGGTGTGTGGTAGGGAGGAGATGGGCCAGCTAAAGTCACTGAAACTGCCTTCTGAACAGGTTGCCCAGAGAAGTTGTGGATGCCCCATCCCTGGAAGTGTTTAGGTGTTCAGGTTGGATGGAGCTCTGAGCAACCTGATCTAGTGTGTGCCATCTCTGTCCATGGCTGGGAGGTTGAAACCAGGTGATTTGTATGGCCCCTTCCAACCCAAACCATTCTGTGATTCTGTTCTATGATTCTGTGAAGTCCTGTGGTGGCACCACACAGGGCTGTGACGCAGCTTGGCCGGAGCCACCTGGGAAACGTCTCGATTCCTGTAACTGGTTGCAATGTGAAGTAACGTCCTCTGCCCAGGGCAAAGCCTGCAGCTGTGCCGCACACAGGGCCTTCCTCTTGCCTCTGAGGTTTTTGTAGGATGTGGGGAAGCACTGGATTCCCCCTCCATTGCTGCACCTCCTTGCAGGGCACTGCCTGCCAGGCGTGCAGCACCCTCGCTGCCCTGGAAAGCTCGGATGGGAGAGGGTATGAAAGGGCAGGTTCAGGTTGGAGAGCAGTGTGACCATGCTGCTCTGAGAGAAAGCTTAAAATCACCATAAAAAGGGACCTTGCTCTCTTTGCCTTCTAAAAAGCAGCCCTGATGGCACTTAAGCAGCTGGCCAGTGCTAAACCCGAGCACTTCCCTTTCAGGACGCAGGAAGGCTCTAAGCCCAAATCCATGTTTTAGCTCATGCACACGAGGTAAAAGCCACAGGGTTGCTAGTCAGGTGCCAGGAAAAGCTGCAGCTGCCCAGAAAAGGGCATCTGAGGACAGAGGGGAGCTCTGCTTGCTCGGCTGCTGGGATTAACAGCAGTTCACCGCGTGTTTGAGTAGTGTGTCACCAGTGCTGGAGCTCTGACTTCTGTGGTATGAAGGTGCCATGTGGGCACCGGGGCCGTTGGGCTGTGGAACGCTGTGCCTTGAGACGGAAAGCTGGGGTGGAGAAACACTTGGCAAAGAAATCTGCCATGCAGGCTCATGCAGGGGATGCACAGCGAAAAGTGTTCCTGCCTGATCCCTGAAGCTTGGATCAGTGCTGGGGCAGAGCCTGCTGCATCCAAGCATTGCGCTGGGTGTCAGCTGCACCCGCTCCATGCCTGGGCAGAGCCACTTTGGTTGCTGTGGAGGGATGAAAGGCTGTTGATAAGCATTGTCATCCTGCTGGGTGTTTTCTCTTTTGAGTCATTCCAGCCATGGTGATGGTTGCTGGCGGTGCCAGGAGTGACAACAAGCGCTTGGGGTGGGGGCAGCAAACCAAATGCCCAAGGGTTGAGTTCCAGGTAGCTGGGGTGGCTGTGGAGACACAGGCATATGCAATGGAAAATCAAGGATTGAAAACCAAGAGTACGAAATGAAGGAATTGACTGGAGAGGAAGCAAGATGGGTTTGCATTTGTATCACTGTGGTGCTTCCCAAGTCACCACAGGGACAATGTGAGGTGGGAAGTGAAAGTAACCGTGTGTTTAAAAGCTGATTCCAAATGCCCTTGGACGTAATCTTGATGTGAAAGCAGCTGCTATGTCGTGTTGTGGTTACTTTCCTGTCAACGGTCTAGCACTGCTCTCACAACCATGAGATCATTTCATGTACCATGGAATCTTTTCTTGTGCAAAATCATGAAGAAGTTTGCGAACCATTTGTGAAGTAAAGCACTGTGAGATCTACCTGAGAACAGAGATGGAGTAGAGGTAAACCACACGTGAATGGTGTCCCCAAAGAGCAGAGAGGACACAGGTCATTTATTGCTCCTTGTCTGCACATCCATCTAGAACAGTTCCAGGGGTTCATTACCTTTAATGTGTCTTTTGCGGGTGATGCATTTTAGCATGTTAATATTAAAATAATTCCCTCTTTATTCCTTTTTCTCGGGGCAGAGTCATTCTGCTTTACCTGAGCCTCCATGGGCTTCCATTAGTACTCAATCAATTATTTATTCATGGGAGAGTATCTGAAAACTGCAGTCCAGTCTGAGAGCAGCAGCACTTGACTGTGTAGATGAGTTTGAACTACTGAACCCCCTGGAATTGTCAATAACATTAAGAACTGCTTTCCTGCCACAAAATAAAAATATGACCTTGTAGGTGGAGTGTGCTAAACCTTGATGAGGATATGAGCTAAAAACCAGTGTGCTTTAGACGTCACCTGGGTGTACCTTTAGTGAGCACAGACAAGGAGGTTTTTGAAAACCATCTTGTCTTTGAGTTGACTAACTTCTGTATTGTGATCGAAAATGTGTATTGTTGTGCAGTTCTGGCTTGTGTAAACATAGGAGGTCTGGACGGAAATTCTGTACTTCTGAGTTTTGATCTGATGTGGTGCCTCAACAAGGGGCACCAAGATTTTTGCCTGCTGTTTCTTGTCCCCCTAGACTAGAAATAAGTTTCAGTGGAGAATTGTGGTGTCTTTTTCCTGACAAAAGGGATTTATCATCAAGACGCTCAAGCATACAGTCAAGGCCTGTGTAAGCAAGAGGACAGCTTCAGATCTTCCATAGCTAAAATAGTAAAATCTGAGTATGCCTAGAGGCATATTCCCAGGTATACAGACATACAGCACCCCTGGGTATCCTTCTCCATGGTCATATGTTGCAGAGGCCAAAGTGCCCCACTGCACTGAGGAGATTGGAGTTGGGTTGCAGTGATTCTCATGCAGGGACTTGGCATATCAATGTGCTAAAATCTCAAGAGCTGCGCAGTGTAAAGACAGGCTTTCCTTGTTCGTGTCCCATTTTTATCCTTTTTCTCAATATAGTCAGTGGAGACTGCTTATTTTTGTTTTCTGATTCATTTGTTTCACATATAACAGGAACAAGGGAGTTGGCAGCTCTTTGTGCATGGTAGCCATGTCAGGTGAGCATCACTTCTGCTCTAAGTTACTGCTGTTTTGCTTGCAATCAGGCAACCACCTAAGGCACCTAATTTGGGAACTTTGATAGCCTTGTCATCTGGTCAGTCAAATTTTAGAGGGGCTGAAGTGCCTTGGGAAAGCACCTGTTTCCCTGTGCCAGCTGAAGAGGGAGCCTGAACCAGTGAGACTCATGGGTTAAGTGCCTGATGTGACATGAGGACATTTTTCATGGGCAGTTTGGGGTCTGTTTGATGCTATGGCATTTGGGGTGACACACGGGATCTAGTCTGTCCCTGTTGGCCTGGCACAAAGGGCAGTGTCACTGGTTCCTGCATGCAGGCAGCTTGGGAGGAGTCCCCCAGAGTGGGAGTGGAGCTGTAGAGAGCTCGACATGCCCAACCTGGAATTCCACCTGGCTCTGCCCTGCTTATCCACGATCCTTGGGCTTCACACAGCCCGGGGTGAATCACCTGTAATGAGTGAATAGCAACAGTAATCCACATGAAATGAAAAACTAAATCTTGGGATGATGACCTATTTGCTAGGCTCCCACAAAAACCTCTTCTATCTGATATTTAAGTGGTGGTTGTGGCCAAAAGCAGGGAGACCAGAGCATTTAGGAAAGCACTTTGTTTGCCTGCAGGTTCCCTGGAGTCTTAGGAAAAAAAGAGTCAATGATATCAGTGATGGTGTCAGTTTGTTCCAAGGGGAACCAGGCAGTACCCCCTCCTGTGCAGTACTGGGATGCCTGTGTGCTTTGTGCCCACAATGTGTCACTAGCACGGAGACTGTTCTTTTGCTCTGCACATAAAAATTCAGTGCAGATGGTGAGATTTTCAAAAGTATCCACACTGGGCCAGCACAGATGCTCCTTCAAAAGTTAGTAGTAAGTTTGCCAGTGGAAATCTACAGGCTAAAGCAAGGTGCTTTCAAAAATCTTGTCTAAAAATACAGTACTTCTGCCTTCAGCTTTGTTTATTCCATTATAGAAAGGAGATTAGTGCCTATAGCCTTAGCTTTATAAATCTGGATCTGTAATTCAGAGCCTTAATAAGGTTAAGTAATTTTTTTTTCTGAGTCTATTTCAAAATCGAGTTAACTTGACAGGACTTTTTTCCACTGATTTACCTGGATTCAGGATCAGGCTCAGAGTAAAGGTAATCTTATCCATATCAGATGAATGTGGGGAAGTCTGCCTGACAAGACATACAGGTTCAGTGCAGGAGTGGCCTTCCCAAAGAGCCCTGCTGGCATTGCCAGTACCAGCCCAGGTTGATCTGCTGCTCAAGCTGTCACCAGAGGCAGTCTACACACATCATCCTGATGGATAGGGCCATCTTTATTTTTATTTCTATTTTCTTTGATATTTCTGAGAGTGAAATATTCCTAGTAAGACTGGAGTGTGGGGAGGGTGGATGTCATGGAAGCAGTGAGATTAGCAGTGAGAGCAGGAGAGTTGCTTTAGTGTTTGCTGCCTCCTCATTCCCCCAGGGCAGGCTCAGTGGCACACAGTGGTGAAATGGGGACCTGCCACTATGTGCTGGTGAAAGGAGGAGCCTTTATGGCAACGCAGTCCAACCGTGATCCCACCAGGACAGCTTGGAGATGGGACAGGGCCTTCGAGCAGCTCTGTGGTGGGCTATGGGCAGTTGGTGATGGCTAATCTTGGATAACTCTTTCACTCCATCTTGCAGCGTTGAGACCGTGTTGTGCTGTGGGATCAAACCTGATTTCATTTTAATTTCTGTATCAGGCTTTGAATCAACATTAGTCTATTTTTGTCTAAGTGACACAACAGGCTTATGCTTTTTAACATCTCCTGGCACCATCAGTCACAAGCCCACACCTGATTTTGTTTCGTGCATTTGGGTCTCGAGTCTGTTGTACTCCTCCTCTGAAGACTGCAGGCAATGGGATGCACAGAAAGAAGCATTGTGGTTGTGTTTTTTTTTTTTTTTCTCTTTCCCTCTCTTTCTGGCAAGGGTAAAATAGGAGCTCTGTTGGGAGCAACTCAGCAAGTAATGTTTTGGGGCCAGCAAATTCCAGTGTTGCTGCCCAGTGGGACTGAGGAGTCTATCATAGGACTAGGCTGGCGGCTCATCCGGAGAGGGAACGCGTGGCGTGCATACCAAAAGCTGGACACGAGGCCTTTTTCTGTCCACCTCTCCCCTTCCTGCACTAAACAGGAGGACATTTGCTCTGGGATTCAGGGAAATACCTCAAGTGTAACTCCTCTTTCCTGATTAGAGTCCCACATGAAAGTGCAGCAGATAAATATATAGATTATATATACGCATATATATAAAAAAAGTATGTACACCAATTTGGACATATATATATATATAGGAATTGTGCCATCTTTGGGATTACTCCAACGTGGCAATCTCCAGCGCGTCTGTGTTTCAGCAGTAATGGCTCTGGCTCGTGGCTGCCCCATTTCACAAGAGTGTCTTTTTGCCCTTGTAAAGTTGCCTTTGGACACTGTCATTAGCTCTCCTACAGCTGCCATGTGTGTAATAAAGGGGAAGCTTATAGGTGTGCCTGACCCCAGAGGGACTCAAGACACCCATGAGGCCCCACTGGATCTGTACCAGTTGGATTCAGATCCACTAACATGGTGGAAGCTTTGTGATTATCTGTTGTGGTATGCCGAGAGTTTTTTAGTTATGCCTGTATACTTGAGCCTACCACTCTGTTTTAACTGGAGGATGAATCATGCCTGCTCATCTCAGCAGCAATGAAATCCTCTGAGTAATTGTGTTCGCTTCCACGGGCACTTTTCTGAAGTGCCCAGAGGGAGGGGAGGTGGGACGGCTGGCACTTCAAACCATGAGAGGTCTTGGATCCCTGGTCATGCCATCTTTGCTGTAAAAGAAGTCGGTGCCTTGGGCGCTGCTTCGTCTCTGGAGCAGCAGGCCCAGGGAGTGCCCAAGGGCAGGAATGGTGTTCTGATGTGGTCTGGGGAACTGGGTTCCAGCGAGCCTGTGCCAGCAGGAGGGGTCAGGCAGACGGGCAGCTGGCAGCACTGGGTTCCAGCCCATCTCTGCCAAAATCCCCCGGCGCTGCCTTAGCCCAGGCAGATTGCTTGCATAAACTTGTCCTTGTGCTTGAAGAGCCGCTTGACTTTTAAGATTAAAATGTAATAACAGCTCTTCTGGATATAAGTACTGCCACTCTGAGTTTAGTCTGAAGCCCAAACAGCAGGGCAAGACTGTATTTTAAAGCTTATTCAGACTTATCCCTGTGAGTGTGCAAGACTGACACCGAGTGCCTTTGGATATCCTGAAGAGCACAGATGCAGGTGGGTGTGAGGATCTCCCTCTGTCTGGCACAAATTTTGCCCTCAGGCGGCCCTTGGGCATGTGCTGTGATGAGAGTTTTTAGAGAAGTTCATCTGTGTGTTCTGGTGTTGTTTCTGACCCCAGACATGAATCCCTATTGCATCAGTCTATAACATCTTGTGTTGCAAGAGAGGTGGAGCCTGCTTTGGAGGCTGGGTGTCCGTAATCCATCTCAACTTTATCCTAACCCACAGGTGCAGAGCATTTTAAAAGGTCTGTGCTCTGTGTGCCAGCAGGCAGGGATTAGGTGATGCAGAGAAAAGCCATGAGGTTCTGTTGTATTCTGCCACATTCCTCCTCTGCAGCTCTCTGCAGAGTCTGTAGGGTGTGCTGTGGTGGGATGAGGCTGTAAAGTCCCCAGGCATGGTGCTGGAGCACTGCTCAGGTGCTGAGATGCTCTGCCTCCCACAGCTGCCCAAAGCAACCAGCAAGGACAGGCAGCTGTCTCCTGTTCAGTGGCCTAGCAATGAGTGTGGATTTTCAGTGGAGTTTCTCTTACTCATACCACTTCTCCTGAGTCTGAGTTGGATCCTTGAATCATTATATCACATTTCTGCTATTGCTTTGTTTTTGGGAAATGAGAAGTTCAGCCTGGAGCCATGGTGGCTGTATTTACGGTCCCTAAACACTTAAGTGTGGTCAGCTTTTGAAAACAACTTCTGGCTGTTAGGACAGTGCAGAAGGGCACTTGCTATGTTTCGTTGCTACTGTCTGGTAATTATGAATTACAGAATCTGGAGACATCTTCCCTTCATTTCTGTCCTGTCACATTGCACTGCAGGTTGCAATACACCATATCCAGGCTGTCTGCATGCCTACTGGTGGTCTGAATGTGTTTGTACCTCAGAGGTTGTTTGGAAACCAGAAGAAATGTTTTCTTTACCCAAAAGAATGTTTTTCAAGGAAACAAGGAGTTGAAGTTACATTTTGCAGTCCCTGTGCTGTAATTTGGACGTTACTTCGTGCAGTACTGGGAAGGATGGAGCACACAGACTAAATCCCATGGGATTTTGGGGATTGTGCTGTGAAGCTGTGGGTGTGTAAAGCAATGCTTTGCATCTCAGCATGTCAGCCCCATGCAGTGATTTATGTAAATGGTTATACACAGGTTATATGCTGTGTAACAAAGTCCTACCTCTGGTTCTTCACTTGGTGCTGTGCCCACGAGGGTGCCCTGTGTAAGCACAGGGGGGCTGCTCCACCTGTGCTAATTTTTCCCTTTAAAATATGACAGGAGTTGAATTAGATGAAGCCTCTGAGGCTGGAAGGGAGCAACAGCTCATCCTTTTAATTGGCAGCAAAACTCATGATTTCAAACTGTTTTTCTCCAGCTCGATGCAGCTTGATCTTTTTCTGATCTGGTGTTTCATTTGTGATTTCAGTGTTTCCTCCTACCCTAAAGATGTTTCTATGCAAATTGCAGCAGCTTAGCCTGAGTTTTTTATGTCTTAGCTCTGGTGGAATATGTTACAGGTCAGCTTCAGCCTGTATTTACTGCTGCCTGCTCACACTCAGCTTTACCACTGCCTAGGAGATTTGCTTAACTCTTCCTTGATGCTGTGAGAATATGAGTTTCTGGTTATAAAAGCTTACTTGACCATAAAAATACATTTTGGTTGTTATTAGAAAAATATAGGACATGTGAACCATTTTCTGTGAAGGAATTTATAGGGGAGTTCTCTACAACCCAAGACACGTGAGATTAGAAATAGCCTTAATTCCCAAAGTGGTATGAAATCTTGGGAACAAAGCATGAAGGTCCCTGGTCCAAACCTGGTGGGAACAGATCAATGAAAATAATTATTTTTTTTTAATTTTGTTACTGATTCTCCAAAATTTGGCGTGGAAAGAAATAGAAAATTGTTTCAGATTTTGTGGGCCCAAAACAACTGTCAGGGCTTTTGTAAAACAGTAATATTTTTTTGCAAGTCAAGACAGCGTTGGTTTCAAGTAAACTAGAATATTTTATTTGGATGTTACTGATGAATGCAAAGGAAAATGGGAAACAATATCAGCTTCACATGAGTATTCAGGGCTTTACATAAAACTGAGACCTCCATTTCATCTCCTCATTGAACCAAAATATGGGTTTAAATCTGTTGTCCACTGTGTTTGGAGCAGAGCCTCCAACTTGAAAAATCTTGCCTCTTCTTTAAGTACCTTACCAACTGTGCTATTCCACAGGTTGTATATCTTTCATTCTCCTCTACTGAAGTTGCTTCATTTCACACACACAAAAAAATAATTACAATGTCACTGGAGAAGGAGTTGGAAATGTGTATTGCTTTGGCTACAGAGCAGGCAATAGAAACACATTTTTCTCCATCATGATGGAGATTTCAGTATTTCTATGAAGTCAAATGACTTCAGCAGAAGAGGTGGAGAAAAATCAAAATCTCCTCCCTGCTTCCAAAGGGGTTTGAATGCACATTTGCTCACCCAAAAGTGTTTCCAAGGAGTGTCTACGGGGAAAGTTTTTTTCCCCTTTCAGAAATGCCAAAATTACTCATTTGGCTAATTTCAGGTTTGGGGACTTTGTTTTTCATTGTGTATTTTTTAAACCATTTGGCTGGACTTTGAAGTTGGTCACACCTACCTTTGTGTCCAGCTCCCACTGCTCTGCACCTACAGCTTCTGTGGCTGAATGATTTACATTCAGATGGGAACACCAGGCTTTTACAAGCTTTAAACTGGACCTTTGAGATTAGCAAACCTGGGAGAACCTTGAACTGAGGCAAGAAGCCAGTTTCTGCCACCCCTCCTCCTCTGAAGAAGATCCTTACTACATGTACAGCTCTTACCACAACAGGGAGGTAAAACCAAAATAAGGGGAAAAAAACCCCAAACTTCATCTTTTCAAACATAGTTTGTACATCACGAGTGAGATGGTCAGAGTAGAGCAAGTGGCAGGTACGTGTATAACACATATTCACTGGCACAACTCCATAGTGCAGGGAGATTGCATTTGACAGATTGCTTCGGAAAAGGACCAGATCATCTGCAATTGTAATTTTGGGTTTTTTACGAATGTCAAACTCGAGCAGCAGATGTGTAAAGAACACCTCTTCCAGAGAGTGACGCTGAAGCAGCTCATTTTGTCACTTCTTCTGGGTCTAGACTAAACCAAGACCGTTAAGCCAATGTGCCGTAGCTTGTGGGTGAGGACAAAGACGGCCTTTCTGAGTCAGGATGAAGCCTGTTTTCCAGGGAAGGTTTGCCAGTGAAAGGCAGAACCTCAGCCGGACCTCTGAAACGCAGCCTCAGAAAACCTCTCTGCCGTTATAGCTTCATGGAACTGCTAAAAATATTGAATGGAAAATGCAAGTATTAAGGAAATGAGGTAGATTTGGACCTTCTGAGCTGGATGACTTCCAGTTTCATCAGCTTCCCGGAATTCTTGCGAAAATGAAGAGCTCCTTGTAAATCTGAGAAGCTGTCAGCGTTTTTCCTCTCATGTGGCTGTGCTGGTTCACAGGGTATCAATGTGTGGGGGGACCTGTCAACATCGAGCAGCGAGTTCACAGCTTAACGATGGGATGGCTTGAGACAAATGCACAAACCACAACTTTCCCAGAGAATTATCTTATGGGGCAGCTGGAGAGAGCAGGCTCCAATGGAGCCATGTGGCTGAGCCAACCACTGCCCATCCTAAAATGATCTGCACGTAGCAAGGGCCTGAGCAAGCAAGAGCCAGAGTAATGTCACATTACAGGCTATGTGAAAATAGAAAATGTTGGATTTCACGTTGCTGGACAGAAGTCAAGAGAAGCCGGTATTTCAGCTGCAGGAAGAGACAACAGGCACTGTTAATGAGTGTAGCATGCCATGTGGAGAAGCCAAAGGGCTGGAGGTTTGCCTCGTGTGGTTAAAACTGTGCTCATCCAGTGAGAGGCAGAGAGTTTAAATTCAGTGGCAGTCACACAGGTAGAGGCTCTCTGGGAGGATGCAGCGAACACAGAGCGCTCTCACACCTGCAGAGCTGTGCTGAGCACGGTGCATTATGCAGCTAACAGGGGTCTGGGGGCTCCTGCAGCATGTCCTGTGGGGCAGAGACTGGGAAGTGGCAGCTTGCCTGGAGACGTGGTCGGCAGAGCCGGCCCTGCTCTGTAGCTGTCTCTTGCTGCTCCATGTACGTGACTCTTTCTGCTGACTCAGATGTAAGGATGGTGTATTTTGAGGTATTCCCAAAGCATGCCAGGACATGGTTGATGTTGCAGGGAGTGAGGGGAGGTTTTCAAGGGGATTATCAAGCGAGTTCACCAAAATTCCCCTTCCAGTTGTACCTTTAAGGGCACACCACTACAGTCAGCACTGCCCAGGACCAAGCAGTGTTTGCTACATTTAAACCCAAGCCGAGAATAAACTGCACGTTTCAACCACATCGCTGCAGATTCCTGGAAACAAGGCCTACCTTTGTGCTTGGAGGGCTTCCTGGCTCTGCCAGGAACCACAGGGAAGAGCAACAGGAGCTTTGGCTGTAAAGTGGTGCTGAAGATGGACTGTCATGGGCGATCAAGCACAATACCTCTCACTGTGCTCGCCTAAAGCCTTCCCAGGACAAGCCTTTGCCCACAGGCCTTAGCAGCCATTCATGATTCTCAGAAGGGAAAAAAATAAGTGTCTCCCGCTGAGCGTCCCGCCCAGAGCAAACACTGCAGCGGGAGACAGGCGTGGGCACTGTCCCTGTCATCCAGATTTCAGTGGCCACTGGATGGCTGATGGGCCTGCTGGGAAGGGCAGAAGCATTGCAGCAGGCCTTTTGCTGGCTTGTGTTGCCAAGCTGAGTTAAAGTTGAAAAGAGAGGATGTGTGATCTTGTGATTAAGATCTGGACCTGGAATTCAGGAAGCTGGTGTTCAGTCTTGTCTCTGGGGGACACGGGCAAGTTTCTTAACCTCTATCCCTTGCTTTCCCATCCATTCAAGAGAGTAATAATACTTTTCCTTATCTCTTTAGGAGAGGATGTGGCTCTGATTGTCTTAACACAATGTGTCCTTGATCTTTCCACTGCAACAGTGAAGTTGAGGGAGAGATGTCTCAAGCCCCAGAGAAGCTTCCTGTGGTGGTATGGGCTGTGGAAATGCCAATGCACAGCAGAGCCATCAACCACATGATTTTCGCTTTAGGATCACAGATGGAGGATGAACAGGATCAGGCTGAATTCAGATTTCAGCTCACCCATGGGTTTTCATGGTGATATGGAGATGCCACCACCTATGATAGGATGGGAACCATTTTAAACTAAAAGAGGAGAGATTTACATTAGATATTAGGAAGAAGGTCTTTACTCAGAGGGTAGTGAGGCACTGTCACAGGCTGTCCAGAGAAATTTTAGATCACCCATCCCCAAAAGTGTTCAAGGCCAATTTGGGTGGGGCTTTTGGTCTAGTGGAAGGTACCTCTGCCTATGGCAGTGGGCTTGGAACCATATGATCTTTAAAGTCTCTTCCAGTTCTTCAATTCTATGATACTGTGTTACCACCCTCCCCATTGCTCCCGCTTTCCAGGGAAATAGATGTCCAACCAGAGGGCAAAGTGGATCAAGATCCAGCATGGCTTTCATGAAGAGGCCCTGAGACCATCAAATGTATTTAGTTTTTTGGTCATGATCTGGGCATAGGAATGACTTTGAAGGTGCCTTTGTCTAGGACTACAAGGTGTCCTCCACCTCAGTAAAATGGTGATGGTAACACCTCCCTGCCACAGAGCTGCAGTGAGGGTTCTGGGCAGCTCTTGGGCCAATACCTGAGACAGTTCAAAAAATGAGCTGTGACATGTTTGTGCTGCACAGAGCTCCCGTCATAGCTCCTTTCCTCCATCTCCAGTGGTGCCTGGAGCTCGTTTGACAGCTGAAAAACAGAGGTGCTATGAGCTGGTGTATTTTTAGGCAGGCATTGCCTAAGTCTGCAGGTGACCCCATGCTTTCTGGTCATGTTCCTGACAGTGCTTCTGACTGTGGGCTATTCCCTTGGGCAGTCTCAAGGTCAGGCAAGCTGATAAGCTTTGTTAGGGCTCTGTCATTTTGATGAGGAGCTCCCTGGCTGTTAAAGGTGATGTATTGGAAAATGTGCCTCTCTGCAGCTTGTTGGGCTGCAGGTCTCTTGACAATGACAAGGAGGTCCCTACCCAAATGAGCACTATGGGGAAAGTTCACTTCTTATATTAGTGTGCTGCTGGAATCAATACAGCTGTGAGGATTTAAAAACTTTGCCTTATGGTGGAGGCATCCCATGCTGCCCAGAGATTCCCACTGCCCACGTGGTGTGATGTCGGCAGGGAGTTTCTTTTCTTCATAGCCTGGATAATGCTCCAGTTGGGGTTTATTAGTCAGACTTGCGGCGATACAGGGAAGTCTGTGGCTGAAACCCCCACACCTTGGGAGAAGAGGGGATCTGCTGCCCCTCTGCAGAGGTCTTGTTCGCCTCCCAAGCTCCAGCTGTCTGCTCCAGTGCTTTGCTGAATCAGAGCATGTCCCGTGCGGTGCATTTTGCTGCATCATAACATCCTTACGCAATCTGACAGCTCTGGCAACCTCTGCTCCAGTGAGTCCCAGAGCTAAATGAGCAGGAGCCCTGCCAGCCAGGCTTGTGGTGAGTTCGGAAAACCATGTGGGCGAAATCCTGTAGCACTTGCCCCTTTTAAATGCTATTCGGCAGAATAGTGTTTGTTCCTCCCTCCCTTTTGTAAGAGATGAAGTAAAAGAAAACCCCATCCTGCATGACTTTTGTTTATTTTTTTGTGATGATGAATCTTGTCCAGTTTACAGGTTGAGCTTCTGAGGCCTGGGATGCTGCCTCCATCTGTGCTGGGGCTGCTCCAAGCACGTAGCAACTCTGTGAATGATTCTCATTGCAGGGACTTGAAACTGGACAACGTGCTGCTGGACTACGAGGGGCACTGCAAGCTGGCAGACTTTGGAATGTGCAAAGAGGGCATTCATGACGGCATCACCACAGCCACCTTCTGTGGTACGCCAGACTACATCGCTCCAGAGGTATAGGAAACCTTTCTTTGGCCAGGAAAACTTGGTTACAATATGGAAAGCACAGGTTAGCTTTGGAACAGCCAGTGTACTCCCTGATGTCTTTAGCTGTGCCTTATTTGACTGCCAAGCTCAAGACTTCCTCCTAAATGTGTAATCAATCCTTTGTGCAAACAAAGTATGAGTAAATCTTCAGGCTGCTGTATGCACCAGAGTAAGCCTATATTTTTGATTAGAAAACATGAGATGAAAAATGGAAATAGAGCTGCAAAAATCTTGAGAGTCATATACAGATGCTGTCCCAGTTTGATTTGAAAGAAGAGTGAATTCTCCTTCGTTTTCCAGTTCCTTTTTCTACCTCCTTGCATTCCCTGTCATTCCCCAAGCTCACTACAAAATTAATAAACATGTCTTCAAGGATCAGATGCTGCCAGATGTTCTGACAGGGTTTCAGGTCCTTCAGCACAATTGAATTTTTGTCCGTGGTTTGTGTTTGTACCATTCTCACTCACTCACACTCCTTCCCCTCTCCAGCTGAAAGCCTTGCCATTGGAGCCGGGTAAACATTTCCTTCCCAGGGGCAAGGAAGAGGCGATGTCAACTCACACACTTGGCTGCTCAGCTAGTTTTGCCAAAGTGCCTCCTCTCCAGCTCAACCCCAGCATCACTCTAGGGGCTTGTTTCCCAGGTGACCCTGTGAGCAGCTAAACTAGTTCACCCCTTGTATAATGCACTGAGGTACCTCTGTACTGATCTGGGCATTCCCAGAGTGAGATCACCATTACGTTCCCAGAAATCCACCAGCCTAGCAGAGAGCACTGTTAGGACATAGCGAGAACTTCTGCGTTCACGTTTCCAAATCCTTTTTCCTCTCCTGCTCAGTTTGCGAAGCTTCAGGGTTGATACTTCCTTCCCACCTTTTCCCCAGATCCTGCAGGAGATGCTGTATGGCCCTGACGTGGACTGGTGGGCCATGGGTGTGCTGCTGTACGAGATGCTGTGCGGCCACGCGCCCTTCGAGGCGGAGAACGAGGACGACCTCTTCGAGGCCATTCTGAACGACGAAGTCGTCTACCCGACGTGGCTCCAGCAGGATGCAGTGGCAATCCTCAAAGCAGTGAGTTTCTTTGCCCATTTCCTCTCTGTCCTGGCTTTCTTTATCCTAACTCCAGCAAAGGGAAACAGGGCTGGGGTATTGGCACACAGAAATTGCAGTTACCCTGACCCTGGACCTCTTCTTATCTTGGATTGAAGGGTAAACAAAAAGAACACATCCTGCTGCACTTAGGTGTGTTTGCATAGTTATGGCCTTTGTATGGCTCAGTAGACAACTTGGCAAGAGAAGTGTGAGCATGTCTGTGTGTCTGGGCATTTCCCTGATGGCTTAATGATTGACAGCATGCAATCATCGTCCAGAACGAAGCAGCAGGTAAACAGAGTGTTTAGTATGTACTGACTGTATGGTTTCCACGTGACTGCAGTGGCAAAGAAGTGAGGGCTTCATGATAATCTTTCGTTCTGACTGTGGGTAATAACTAAATCCCCCAGGATTGCTGCCTACCTGCATGCAAAGACAGGAGTTTAATTTTTGTGTGTTTGGGAGGAAAAAAAAGGGACTGTACAACAAAGAGCTTGAGGAGAGCTGTTGCTGGCAGCACTTTGTCCTTGTCCTACCAGATACTCTCTTTTTCCACGGTTCTTTTATCCACATGCCTCAAATCTTTTCCTGTGGAATGGGAATGAAGCTTTGTAAGATTTTGGGCTGTGTGGGAGCCTAGTGCACTGGAAGTACCTGGCTTTTCTGTAATGAATCAAAAGGTGATTAAACTATAGACCTTACTTGGCTTACTTCTGCTTCCTGCCCCTCATCAAATCACTTAATATCTCTAAGCACTCTTTGGAGAGAGAGAGGGATCAGCTTATTCCCTTTTCTTGCAAAAGCACAGTGAACAAAGATGTATATAAGACTGGATACTACTAAATATTGTGGCAATAGAGGATCTAAGAAATGGTTGCATAACGTATTAATTTACATTAACTTGTGAAGCACTGATACAAATAAATGGGGCAATCAATGATGGGCCCATTTGAGGGAAAGAAGAGAGCTTGTTTTCATCAGCTTTTTAGTAGTAAAAATCTGGAAGTTTTCTGCTGAAGGGTTTCTGTTGTGTAAGAATTGAGCAACTACTTTCTGTAGCTGAAAACGCATCTGATAAATTCCACAGAAATCAATTGAGAAAAAAAATCCACTTCTTGAGGAGGCAGAGGAGTTTTTAAATCACAAGTTGTGCTCAGGAGTGATTGTTTGTCATGCTGAAGGCCCTCTTGGGTTTTGGAAATAACCTGCAATGTATATAAAATATAAAAATGTGAAGTTCAGGTTCATTGCAGCTTCTGTGGCAGTGTTCATGTGGTTGGACTGGGATTCTTGAACGCCTGAGCCAATTCCTGTTCAGCTGAAGTAACAGCAGAATGGATTTGTTGCAGGTGTCTTGCATAAGTATGACATGGAGGTAAAATGTGGTCAGGTAGATGCTCATCATAACAGGAGTCTCAGAAGGTAGTAAAATATGATTTGTGTTTTAGCTTCTTGATGAAAAGCTTATTTTCTTAATTCTGATTGGAGCCTTATAAAAACAGTCGGTGCAAGCTGCAGTCATCCCTGGCTGCTCTAGCTTGTGTTCAGAGCCCAAATTTTAACAGTGGGTCCCTTCTGTCATTAACAGGCAAGAAACATGATGAGGGGTACTGGAGAAAAAAGGCCAGAATTGAGGAGGGAGCTAAGAATTTAAATAGAAAGCGATTGAGTGTTTCCAAAACTGCCCAGCCAGCTTAGTAACTGCGGGTTACTTGTCTGATAAATCTCTCCAGCCACTCTGCTTGTCTGCTCTATCACGTGTTGCTGATGAAACCTAAATGAAACCAAAACTGCCTCTCTGAAATGCACATGCACTGCTCAAGGGAACCACTACTCTTTGTCTGCTCGGGGAAAAAGGCTGAAATTCAGGGCATTAACCAGGAACCTTGTGATAAAGTTGCAACTGAAATTCTCACTGAACCTTCAGTTCTTCAGTATTTCTGTTCCCTGGGTGGCCGCTACCTGGAGGTGACTTTTGCATCTTGTTTTACAGCATTGATGGTTGTTGGCTGCAGCCTGAATTTCTGCAGCTTCACAGTAGCTGCTTTTGGGTTCAAGAGCTGTTCACTGGAAGAGCTCCTTATTTCCTCGTTCCTTTCTTATGCTGAGTTTTTAGAGGCATCAGAGCATGTTGGCTTTAATGGGAAGAAAACAGCCTGTTATGACATTATCTGAGGCTCTAGATTAAGATGGAACAACCTCCCCACAGTTTGCTTTATTTTCAGTTATAACAATTCACTCGCTGCTGAGATATTATATTTGCAGTGTACAACGTTTGGTCAGTGTTTTTGGGTGCCAGTATAACACAGTATGGTAAACCTGGGGTTTTTTAAGGAAGATAGTAGATTTTCTAGCTGCTAAATATGTAGATTTTTTTTCCTCCCAGACTTCTGATGCTAATATTTCTCTTAGATACAGCATTATGACTGCATGTGCATCTTCTAATCACTGCTGTGTTTACCTCCAACAAAACATGCACTTGAGCTCTCTAATTTACAGATGTGACAGTGCTTTCTAACCTATGATGTTAAGAGCTCTTGGAAATCAGAGCATTCAACTACTGCAGTGACATAAATGATTATAAGTAATTACATGGCACAGAAGCCTATGGAAGATCAGGGAATTAAACCTGGGTTCTCTTGTATTGCAGGATAAGGCCATAATAGCCTTAATAACTGGATTATCCCCTCACTAAAAGTTCTGGCCTCTAACCTTGAACAGGACTAGTGAGAATTCACTGAGTCTTGAAGGGTACAAAGCTCTGAAATGAAAATCAAAGTCTTCTGCTATGAAGATGCAATTAGGTGTAGGTGCTTAGAGATGCTGTACAAATGGATATATCTAAGTTTAGAAAGCGTTTGATCTGTTTGCCTTCGTGAGCAGCATCATTTTGAACAAGGATAATAGGTTTTAGGACCCATTTCACAGATGCTGTTACCTTGTTTTGCTTTCGTTTTGCGTAATTGTGCTTCACCAGTTTCCCCCCACCAGAAACCACATGATTTCTGAAGGTTGCACCTTGTTCATCTTTGCAGTTTCCTGATAATAACAAAACTACGTCCTTAGGACTTCATTTGCGTCACTGGGTGTTCCTAGAAGGTTTTTGAGCACTGGTACCAAGGAAAACAAAACCAACCCCAGTGCCCTGGGACTTTGTATAGAATTGAAAAGCAGAAATATTTGTGCTCTGGAAAAGTAAGTTTTTATCCGTTTCCTTTTTAATGTTTTTTTTTTGTCCTTGATATTTTCCCTCAGGAGCTGGGGAGACAGTAGGACAGAGGTAAATCAGTGGAAGTCAGCAGGATTTCACTGGAGTCAGTATTCCCAGAGGAGGAAAGCAGGACATCTCACTTGTGTACCCTGCCCTGTATGAATGTGTCACTGGGGAATTCAGGTACTGATGCTTCAAGTCAGGAGGAGAGGACTCAAACTGAGTCTCCTCTGCTTGTGTGAGCAACTCAAACTGGGCATGGATTTGCTTATGGGAGTAAAAAAGTGCAGAAAAGCAGAATTGCTGCTGAATGGATTCAGATCACTCCAGCTTATTCTAGACTTACGTTTTGCTTTGATTTTGATTCCCAAATGAAAAAGGTTTCTCCATAGCTTTACCTGAATGCACTCACAAGGAGTTTATGCCAGAGGAGCTATTGAGTTTGTGTGTGTAAAATAAATTCTTTCAAATACTCTCTGCCATCAACTGACAAAGTAATCACCAGTGTCTGATGATGGAGAGACTGTGAAAGAGAAACTGCATGAGCACACAGAGAGCAGAGACTGCTGCACCGAATCTTCTACAGTGAGAGTGCAGCTAGAGATTGCTTTGTTACAGCATATCAATATTCTGAATTTGTTAACTGTCACTAGCAAAAAGTGCTGGAGCAGAGAGGGGAGCTTTCCAGGCAGCCAGAGGCTTTGGGATTCAGCTGAGTGAACTGCAAAATGAAATACAATCCTCTTGCTTCCCATAAGCGGGGTGGTATTTTGGCAGCGTGTTTCACTCGCCTCATGTATGGCTTTCTCAGATGCAATTCAATCCCACTGCCTTGCTCACAGTCAGCTTAGCTGGAGGGCAGAATGGAGGGACACAGTGAAAATCAGGTCTCAAAAGTCGATGGCGTAATGGGAAGCAAATTCACAGGGAAAGCTGCAGGGATTTTCCTTCCCAAGTCTGGTTTCGGATGAGGAGAGAAGGGCTAAGCCTATTGAGTCGCTCCATGGACTGATGATCTGAAGTAGCCATGACTGGCCCAAAGGCTTGGAAATTTGGATGAGCAATTGCAGCTTAGATGTTTTCACCCTCAGAGCCTGGTAACAGCAGGGGCTGGAAAGCAGCATCTCCCCAGGGAAATGTTAGAATTGCTCTGCCTTCTGCACCCTGTATTTCTGAATTCCTGTCACGGCTGAGTTTGCTGAAGCAGAGGGTGACTCTTGGCATTTGTATGCTAACCTCCAGTCTTAATGAGGGCTCTGAAACACTTCTGGCCTAGCTGAAATGCCCCTTCCAAAAGTGAGGCTTAGGCAACCTTGCCTGTATCTATATACTTCGAGGACACAAATGAGACTAAAGCCTGTCCTTCCTCCAACTGGTTAAAAACATGCATTTTGAGGAAAACACTACTGGAGTTAAGAGGCAGAAGTGGTAATGTCCCCCTTCAAGTGGTTTTTTGTGAAAAATAAACACTAGGCAAGAAAAGAGGAAGGTGCAGAGGAAATTGGCTGTGGTTTTAGCAGGCTCTGCTCTCACCCAGCACAGGTGGAACAGCACAGGGGAGTCCAAATTCCAATGGATTAGTGCGAAGAGTGAGAGGGATGGAAAGGTGAGGGAGCTTAGCTGAGAGCAAGCGTGACATGTATCTCAGAGAAAAATTGCATCACCAACACAGTGCCAAGAATGCAAGAGAAAAACCTGGAGTAGATCTGTTTTTCTAGGGAACAGTAATCTGGAAGTGACGCTGACTCAGAAGGCAAATGGTCTGCTTGAGTGAACTCTTTCCTGCTTTGTGTCACTGAGTTCACTTCCCCTGTACCAGATACCCTTTAAACTTTGTTCTTGCAGATTTGTGTAAAATCCCTTTTGCAATGCCAGGTCAACATTAGGTCAACATGTCATGTCTGGGAATTGGTGCTTTGGACTCAGCTGCAGCAATAATGATGCTCTGTGGGTCAGCAGGAGCCAGGTCCTGCTCTGATGGCCTGTGTTTGTGGCTGTTGGAGCACAAGGTGGGGGAGTTGGCATTTCCTATATGTATCCGTATATGTACATAGATAAATTCTGTGGCTGTTAGGAAAGTGTGTGTAGGATTTTCTTCCCTAAAGTTGCGGCTGATACTCAGTGAGGAAAAACTAAATTTGAAGGGTACTTTCCTCTGTCCCTCCTTCTGGTGAAAAGGAGCAGTGCTTCCCATTGTTTCTCAGGAATTCTGGGGGATGGTAAAGTGAGATAAATGTTATTGTTATTTTTGTGTGTGTGTGAGCTGAATCCAGGACTTTCTGGGTAGCAGTTATCATTCCACAGAAATAACGAGGAAGTTCTAATGTCCCACATGGTCAGTGCACAGGGCAGTCCAGTCTGACTGGATGCAAGGTAACAGCTCCAGCAGAGCCTTTGGAGACTCAGGCTGTGCAGGCACTTACTATAATGGGCCAAGAAGAAAGAAGGTGGGAGAGATCACAGAGTGGGTTGGGTTCGGTTGGAAGGGACCTTAAAGATCACCCAATTCCAACCCCCCTGCCATGGCCAGGGACACCTTCCACTAGACCAGGCTGCTCAAAGCCCCATCCAACCTGCCCTTGAACACTTTCAGGGATGAGTCATCCACAACTTCACTGGGCATCCTGTGGCAGTGCCTCACCACCTCACAGTCAAGAATTTCTTCCTTGTATCTAGTCTATATCTCTCCTCTTCTAGTTTAAAACTGCTCCCCTTGTCCTGTCGCTACCTCCCTGTGTAAGAAGTCCCTATCCCTTTTTTTTTATAAGCTCCCTTTAAGTACTGGAAGGCCACATACAGATGCAGAAAAGAAATTTCCTTAGGGAAATTCCATCCAGGGCCTGCTGAAGGAGAGAAAGCAAAGCAAGCCCTGAGCTGTGCTGCAGGAGGAGTAAACTACCCACCCTAAGGGGATGCCACCATGAGTGCCCAAACCCTTGGCCAGGACCCCTAATTTTCAGAAGGGCTTTGTGGATGGTGAGAGCTCCATGTTGAACCAGACTGGCCCCCACCACTGTAGGCAACTTGAAAATGCCATTAATGAGGAGAGGAGGCAAAGGGATGGAATTCTTGCAGCAGAAAGGCTTAGAGGCAGATTTTTTAACATAATCAAAGCAAACAGTTTGCTGTGACAGAGGAGTGGATGGGAAAGGGCTGATTTCAGACTTCTGGCAAGGACATCTAAGTTCAGGAGAGGTGTGGATGATCCAAGCTGCCTACTCACTGCAGCTGCTCACCCCTGACATCAGCACACAGGGTGGTGTCTTCTGGACTTTGGAGATATTTATTCTCCTCATACTCTGCAGTCGCTTGGGGTTGAACACCCCTGGATCCTGGGAAATCAGAAGTAACTGTCATCAGCTCAGCTACCACGGTGGGTGTCTGCATCCTGCTCAACACATCACTCAGAATACCTGAACTGTGCTTTACTTGACACATTCAGGAACAGTCCATATGTGCTTCCTACTGCCTTTGTGCCTGGCCTGTTCTCTAAGTCCTGGGCAATCAGTTTGACCACATGTGAGCTAGACCAAACCCCTATGTTTGTGCTTCCCAGCCCTCTCCAAGCGCTTCTGAGGTGTGAGAAGAGGCAGCCAGATGCTGGTGGTGCAGGGGTGCCTACTTTTCTTTCATCACTCTACACAAGGTGCGTGCCTCTCCTTCACACTTGCATCCTACAGATCTGGGCTAGTTTCTTTCTTTCCAAGAGACAGAAAAAGGCAGATAATCTGTTTCATATGCAGTGCTGGAATAGCATATGAATATAAAATGAACTTGGTTTTGAATGAACTAGATGCTGGGAGTATTTTTTTGACAAAGCTTAAAAGGAAAAGAAACAACACAATGATGGACCCACTAAAATCAAAGAGGGAGCTAGATGAGCTCAATGCTTTATCATCAGAGCTGAAGAGCCTGCTAACAAAGGCAGATAGATATTAAAAGTGCCTTCAAATATGCCAATAAATTATTCTCCTTGGCATCTCTTCAGAGTTGGCAGTCACCATTTGATTAAGCTTTGGCTTTCAGAGTGAGGCTGATATTTAAATCTCCCTGTGAGGCTCTATGCTGGATCTGTGTACACATTTTTCCTTTATTTTGCTTTTCAGAAATGCTTTCATCTTGCATTTCCTCATTGGCTCCACAGCCACTGCTGCAAAAGCAGGACTCCGGAGCCTGTCGTTCCCAGCTGGGAAGGAGTTCTTCAGTTTTAAATGATCCTTGTCCAGACCATTTCTGCCATAAACACACACAGTGGTGAGGTGTCAGGGCTGTGCCCCACCACGGGTTGCCTTTTTACCTGTTTTGCCTGAGCTTGCACATCCATCTCTGTAACATGCTGTCTCTTTCCCTCCCAATTCTCAAACAGCAAACAGCTTTCCCCAGTGATTTTGATCACACCTCTTTCTCAAGTGCTTCTTTTCCCCACAGTAATAGTCCCATGCTTCTGAATAATTCACTGTGAGAGAAAACTAAAGCCATCTGTGTATAGCTTGCCAAGGCCAAATTCATCCTGAAATAGTCATTAAGTCTTTCACCTTTCCTTTCCAACAGGCTCAAATTAACTTCTCATTAAAGTCTGCAGCATGCAAGCTCAGATTTACTTCAAAAAAAAAGCTCCTAACCCAGCCTTTTGTGATGTCAATTGTGACTCATCCTCCTCTTTCCTGCCAGGGATGGGAGAAAAGTGAAGGAGCATTCATTGTGCCGACATTGTCTTCCCCGTCCTTTTTTTCCTTTTTACTCCTAGGTGCTTAAGGAAGGAGCAGTTCCTGTGTCTGAACCTAAGACTTGTGGACCAGGCTCCCTTCTCATCTGTGCCACAGTTAAACAGTGATATTATAGACCCTCAAAAGTGGTTTGGTGAAGTCCATTAAAACCCAATCTCAAGGATACTCTTGAAAACCTGTGTCCAACCTGGAGGTGGGAATGCTGAATGACAGGACCAGCAATAGCTGTGCAGCCCCTGGTGGAGGGGGCCAGTCCATCTAACTGGGAGGTCCCCACACCACTATAGGGGTAACAAATCTCCCACTGTCCGAGCTATTCAGGGCTTTAGGTCTTACTCTTCCCTCCAGCTTTGAACTTTCTGACATGCTGTGTCTTTTCAGGAACTTTAAAATTAAAAGAATTGAAATATAACCAGGACTACAAAAAAAAAAAAAGCTTCTTTGAAGTATTTTCCTGGCTTTTTTTTTTTCTTAATTGGCCTTTGCGGGTTTGTCCGGGGCACTTTAGTCCTCTTTGTACTTGACCCTATGTAAATAGACCACCCAGGATTGTGTAACAGATTCCCAGTTCCTCTTGACAGGACTATCAGAAAAGGATTAATTGTTTGCCCGTGCAACCCAAGGGAGACTTTACCCCTGCTTAAAACGAGAGCAGGATCATGTCCCCAGTCTGTTAATAGGCGTGATGCTCATTCTCCCTCCGTATTTGTGTTACTCTGATTGATGTATTGATTTAGTAATGGACCTGCATATCCCATGTTGTACCTATAGTCCAGCTGGGGTAATTGAAAACCAGCAGCCAGAGTCTGATACTGTCTGAGCAGCCCCTGCAGCTGCTGACCCACGTGGGAACTGGGGGTGACTCCTCAGTTCTGAAAACACAGCTTTCTGGTGTGACATCTTGACCAAAACCTGTGTCAAACATTCCACATATCTAGTGACTGAAGTTAATTTCTGCTTATTATTATTTATTACAAGAGTACCAAAGGGAGAAATGTCAAAAATCACTACTTGTCATCAGGGGCCAATGCATTTGATACTTGTGGCCTTTTTATTCTGCATTAGTGTTGATGAGTGGAGAGAGCCAAGGAAACAGGTAGGTTTCAGCACAGCAAAGAATTTTATAGCTATTCAGAGAACATTTAATTTCCATATTTTAGGCCAGGTTCTCTCCTGGTGATAGCAAAATTACGTCAGTTTACACCACCGGAAGATTTGGAGCCAGATGTGTCTGCCCCACGTGTGAGTTGCTCTATCCACCTTGGTTTATTTTGCTAGTCCCTTGCTCAGCACTGTTTGCAATACAGTTAATCCTTCTTGTTTCATCGAGCAGCCATTTCTGCACTGGGGAAAGCGAGATCGAATTTATCTGCTTAATATCACTGCACTGACATTTTGTCCTTCTTGCCTGGGGCTGGCACATTAGACATGTGGCTGCTGTTGTGCTTATTGTTAGGGTCTTCTGGCTTTTAGAAGCTGGGCTGAAGACTTATTTTTACCTCCTTTCTCCTCCCTTTTTATCTGGAAAAGGAGATAACAGATATTTCACACTCTGTCTCATCCTCCCCCCCCCTCCTCCTTAGAATGCTTTCAGGGCAGTCTTGTACTTCTGAACCCTGGCACTGCCCTCGCTGGACCTTTTCTGTGCTGAAGGATTTCACCTGCTCCCAGTTTTGTGTAGCCAGGACTGCAGCATAGGGGTAGAAGCACCCTGTGGGGTCACATTCTGGCTCACCACCATGATGAATTGCACTGGTACGAATCAGGGCTCTCAGCAATCGATCCCTCCGTGTGCAGGGTAGGAGCCTCTAATGGCTGCAGTCAAAGCAAATCCCCAGAGTCAAACAGAGGTGGCATTCGAGAGAGAGCCATGATGACTCCAAGTCCTGTTCTCAGCAGCACAGCCCTCACTGAAGGTCAGTAGGATTTGGGCTTCCAAGTGCCTGGCTCACACCCACAACCCAGCACTGGCTGAGCTGCCCTAAGTACAAGGACTTTAACTCTGACCACCCTGCTCCCAGGGCTGACACCATTCAGTGGGACTGGGCTGTGCTGCCTCCCTCACCCCTCATAACTCACTTGTATGTCCAAGCCCTGGATGGCTCTTGCATAGGGAAGTGAGGCATCTCCCTGGCAGGACTGGGATGGATGGTGATGGGAGCCTTGCCCAGGAGAGCATAAGACAAGACCGGCTCAAAACGAGCAGCTTTTTATTTAAAAAAAAAAAAAAAAAAAAAGAATGACTCTGGCTTCTAATCATTAGAAATAATAGACATTAACAGACAGAGCCATAGAACCATCTTTCTTCTCCTTTGTTTGAAGGCTAATGACACCTCAGACGGTGGATTTGTTTGCCTTACATAATAGGCAGCCAAACTGTTTTCGGCAACTGCAGCATTCAGTGGAGAGATTCAAGGAGGGAAGCCTTAATTAGAGTAATTGCTCTATTTATATAATGATTCCCTTTTGTCTGAGATCAAATGGATCTTTGAGAAATCTTATTTCCTTTCGAGTTAATTTCTGCCCTGTTAGTTTAGCTCATGAATCTTAATGAAGACGAGCACCTTGGGTATCTCCAGATCTCCCCGCTCTCCCTCATTACTAGAGGAGAGACTGTGGGGCATTAATCTCCTGTGCTGCTGCTGATCTTTGGTAGCAACATGGGAGTGTTAAAGCCATGAACAGGGAAATCATCCTTTCCTTTAACAGTTTGGACTTGACTATTACAGTGGCACAATCTGAATAGGGGTCCTTTGAGGTGGGTGGTGTGTTGGAGAGCAGTGAGACTGAGGTACTGCCATCGTGTCTGTGACAGGCTGCCCTTGGACTCCTGGCAAAATAAAGTGATGAATTTTCCTGGGTCTCTGTTGGGAGCACAGGCTGTCTCTTTCAGGGCAAATACACCAGAGTACCGATGGGAACTGGCGTGTCTAAAATGTTCTTTAATACAAGAAAGAATGATTTCTTCCTTGTCCAGAGGGGTGACAATGCAAAGGGAATGGCTAAGCAGAAGGTTGTATTTCACTTCCTGAAGTGCAGTACTTCTGTGACGGGATCTGGGCTCGTTAATGTTTTCCTAGAATGTGATGCAATTTCGCGTCATCTGTCACTGTGATATTACTCATGAAATTAATTACCCTGATGCAAATAGCACATACATCAGTTACGTAAAACAAATCAGGGATTCCAGTATTGAGAAAGGGAACTTGTAATTCAAGGAAATTAATGCTCAGAAACATCTGGTTTGTGCAAACATCCCTTCGGTGACACCCAGGCCGTTAGATGGATTTGCAGACTCAGCCCCTTGAGGCAGAAGTTGCAACGCTGCATGTGAGCAGCACTGGAAATGTTCAGTGCAGCCTTGCCCAGCAGACTGAGAGTCTTGGAGCCTTTCCCAGCATGGTCCAAGCCATGGGTGAAGGGGAAGACTGGCATAGATCCCTACTCTCTCTCACCTGCTCGCAGACTGAGCTCCCAGGGCTGACACAGATTTTCCCCCATGGTTGACACTGCTATGGCTGCATTTTTTCCTTGTAACTTCACGGGCCCTCCATAAACTAATCCCCAGCTTTTAATTTCTTGTCATGGCTTGCTGCGTTTTCTTTCAGTAAAGTTTTTCAAATGATCTCATGAAGTCATGTTTTTGGCTCATGCCAGCTGCTGGTTTTGGCTGCGATGCTGCTGGGAGGGTTAGCTGAGGTCAGCGAGAGCCTCGCTTGAGTTTTCTACTCAGAAAACTGGTGTAGCCCAAAGGATCCCAATCTGAAGATGCTCCCAAGGGGCTCTTTACCCCAGGAATGGGATAATTTCCCATGGGTGGATGTGATCATACAGCAAGGGCTGGACGGCCTGGTTCAGGTTTAAGCTTGATAGTGTTGCTATTGGTTTTGCTTGGAGGAGTCTTGGATTTGGGTGATTACATGTTTCTTTTTGCTCAGGAACATCTCTGCTTTGCCTTGTTGTTGTTACTGTTAAAATTTTTTTTCGCTGTGTTTCTTCACTGAGCTGTGTGTGCCAGACCTTGAGATTCATGCTGGATTTGTGGTTACTGTGCAAAATTAGAGATACTGAGTAAACATTAGGAGATGACATTTTGCCACAAAAACCTTTCTGCTGAATATCTCTCGTCACCTGCAAAAACATTGCAGGATTGTCCTTGGAAGGACATTTAGGGCTAAACAGCCTGTGAAGCAACAATCAAACTCTGGCCTTTCCGTGGATACCCGGAACAGCCAACACTTCTCAAGACATTTTCCAGCTGTCTCTGAACACAGCCGAAGGGATCATGGGGAAGACGAGCTACATTTCTGAAAATCCTTCCCCTGTCTGTGTGTCTGTGTGGTCTGGACACTCAGCTTTACCCCTCCTGCTGCACAAGTGCCTCTTACATGGTTCAGGACAGGGGTATGGGCTCCAGCTACTTCTTTCAGAGGTGAAGGCTGAGCTCATGATTATGTTCTTCAGAAATCCTGAGTTAGAGGTGCCATCAGACAGCAGAGACAGCATGAGACAGGGCTGTCAGGTGCTGCCCTATTGCAGTAGAGAAGTGTCAGTACTGCCTAGGGCAGAGAGGGAGAATTCATGGGCTTTTAAGCCTTTGAGAGGTCATTGGAGTCTTTTGGTTTTTCCTGAGTACTAAACAACACAAACTAAAACATCATCCATTTCTATGTCAGTGCAATAATTTCTGGTGAATTCAAATGGTGTTGAAGAGTGTTAATTATTCAAAAATTTCATTTTTTCATTTTATATACCTTTTGCAGTGAGGCAGGTAACTGTTCCAGTGCAGAGCATCAGCACTGTCTCTGTTAGTCATTGTTTGCACTCCTGCTTTTCAGTCCAACTGCCAAATAAAGATTGGAGTCTCTTCCCAGAGAAGAGACCCCTTCACCAGGCTGTAATGGACCTGCCACTCCAAAATTCACCAAGAAATTTTGCATAAGGGAGGAGCAGCAATGGCCAATCTCTTGTTTTCCATCACAGCCCTGGGTTGCAGAGGTGTTTGTACATCCACAGGGGAGTAACCTGCCAGGGTGCTGCAGCTGCCAGAGTGCAGGGCTGTGTTTCACCTACCACGTGATGCTGTGCAAAGGCAACGTTTTCAGTTCCAGTTCCCATGTGTAGGTGCAGTTGCAGGGTCTCAGCACAGCGTTCAATGCATTTGTCAGGGCTGTAAGTTAATGGTAAGGGACCAACTGTGCTCTGAAATGGTATCAGAGAATCACAGAATGGTTTGAGTTGGAAGGGACCTTAAAGACCATCAAGTTCCAACCCCCTGCCATGGGCAGGGATACCTTCTACTAGATCAGGTTGCTCTGAGCTCTGTCCAACCTGACCTTGAACACTTCCAGGGATGGGGCATCCACAGTGTCTCTGGAATATCTGTTCCATATACCTGTTCCATATCCTGTCCTTTTGCTGAAGCAAACCAGTGTGAGTTTGACTGCCATGAAAGGGGGGCCTCCTCATGTTATGTTGATACACTTTGTAGAGTGCCTGATTTATATTCACTTTCAATGCCCTGCTAGCCTGAATTAGGCACTTCAAGTACCTGGGAAACAAGCTTGGGGAAGCCTGTCCAGAGTGGTTTATGGTGCTGCCCTTTGTGCTTCACAGCCCTGTTTTCACAGAGCCAGAGAGGCAGCAGCACTGAGCTCTTGCCTTGCAGAGGAAGAGGGTGCTTGATTGGGTGTTCCATAGGTCAGCTCTCTCCTGTCAGAGGTAAGCAATAATTGAGAGGGTTTTTTGGCAACCTGATATCGCTTTCAGCAGCCAACCAGGGGAACATGTTCCAGCAGAGAGTGAATTTGAGTCCTTTCCTCTCCTCCTGCCTCCTTTGGGCACCCCTTGTGGTGTAGATGGTGCCCAGAGTTTCCCAGCTGAGGTTTCCCAATCTCTAGGTCCAATACACAAACCAGAGCTAGCCAGTCGAATTTGGACAATCATTTTGGTTTGAATGTTGTTTTACTTTTTCAGAGGCCAAAACAGACCACCTCAAGGCATAGCCTTTGCCTAATCCTCATTGTCCTAGCAAGAAGGGTGTTTTAAGCAGCCAGGAATGCGTTTATGTTGGCTCTTGGGTTGTTGCATTGGATGCCTTCACTTGGTGCAGTTTTGGCATCATGCGGAATAAATCAAGTAAATAGGAATGTAAACACACTTCTATGTCCCAGGTCTCTGAACTGGTCTGGGAATGGGCAGTCGGGTTCAGGTTTTGGTCTTATATGGTTGGGGATGAATGGGAACCCAAGCAAAGTGTATTGCCAGTCCTTTTCAGAGATTATTTGCTTTCATGATTATTTTTTCCCTCTCCACATTTAGCAGAAGGTTCCTGGTGTAATGGAGGCGGCAGTAGGGCGGGAGCCAGGAGACATTTGACTTATTCCCAGCTCTTTTCTCCATTTTTTTTTCATGTCTTTTTGGGCTGTTTTGGTCTGTACCACTCCCAGCACCAGCAAGCTCTGATCTTGTTTGTGCTTTCTAGGTGTTCCAGCAATGCAAATAAGAGTTGGTGAGGTGCAGATATCCATCTCTGGGGACAAAGAAGATGGGCAAGGAATTTCTAGAGAAAGACAGGGCTGCCAGGAGGTTTCTGGCCTGTTTTGCAAACCAAAGAAGTCTAGTTCAAGGCTTGCAAAGGCTTGTCTGAACCAGGTCTCTGAGAGATTTTGGCTTGACCCATTTCTTGTTTGGAAACCAAGCTGTGTCTGGAGATCAGTATCCCACAGAAATTTTGGGGCAGTCTCTTGGGAAACAAATTGTGTTGGGATTCTGCTGGTAGAAAGGAGAAGAACAGGCTGAAAGGGCTGGGGAGACACAGAAGTTCTGCTTGTCCTTGAGCCTAACCCTGGAAATGCTGCATCACTGAGGGCTGAAGAGTCCAGAGAAGCATGGGAAGAGCCCAGCTGTGGAAAGCCATGGGTGCTTTGCTCCTTGTGCAGTCCTAGTGACTCCTCTTATAAGTCTGGGTGCACTCTGCAGCTCTTTCTACTAATATTTTGGGTGGAATACTGGGAAAAGGTTCTGCTGTAGGGAATCCTGTGGCAGCACATGTCCTTGAAGGGCTCAGGAGATCAGGCTGGATCTGTGGAGCTTGTGCTGATGTCAGCAGATTTTGGGGTCCTGTGAGGTCTCAGCTGCAGATGCCCCATCTGCTTTGGCTCTGAAGCTCCCTCAGAATGGAGTATTGGGGAGAATTCTGTAAATCAGGCAGTTGTTTTTCTCCTCCCTGTCTTCTTTCTAGGTAGGGAATGACTAGACCTTTTATCCACTCATCCTAGGAGAATTTGTACCTTGCAAAAAGCTCCTGCAGTCAGAATGAAGCTGGTCTCTCACTGCACCTCCCCTTCTTTTCATTTCCCCATTGCTGAGATGCAGCAGACTTGGCCACTCCTGAAACAGTGACCGATTGTCTGGTTTGGCTGGTTCAGCTATTTGCTAAACATAATGCTCTTTCATCTTCCAGGAAATCGTCTGGACACCTCCACCGGAGTGGAGCTTGCTTTATGCTCCTGTTTCAATAGGCAAATAAAAGCAGCTATTTTCCCAGTTTAAACATAACCTGGTTTCTCTAGCGAATTAGAAATATTCGAAGGAAGGGGAAAGATTGTTTATTACTGAACTTTTAAGAACTATAATCCTAAATTAACAAGCCAGCCAGACTCTTTTCCTTCCTGGAGAAAGGATTCTCCTCCTCTCCTGTAAGAAATATCTACAGCACTCACACTTCATCATTCTCATTGGGACCTGAAGGGCACCCACGGGGCCCCTCTCGCACTGTCTGCGTGATATACAGCTTTCCTCATTGCTCCCTGGCAAGTCAGGGCACTTTGGCTGGGGTTTGAGATTTCTTTTCACTGGTAGCAGAATAAAAATGCTACAAAATGAAATCCTCTATTAGTGTTTCACCAGTGAGGGAGGAGACGGTCGCCTGCCTGCTCTCGTCTGCTCAGGGTCGGGGGGGCCCTAAAAGCCAGCGCCTTGCCCATTTTCCTCTGTTTCCTGAGGTGACAGGAAGGAAAGCATAGGCATCTGGCAGTGCTTCAGCAGGCTGAGATTTAGGAAAAAGGCACAGCTCAGGACTGATTCCAGGCCAAAGCCTGGCTGGCCGGTGAGCAGAGTTTGAGGGCGAGCTCGTAATCCTGAGAAATTAATACAGAAACAAGTAACGACCAAACCCACTGGGCAACATTTGTAATGTTGCTAATGATGCAATTCAACTTTCTTTTCTTATTGTGGTAATAAAGGATTTCACAAAAAGAAAAAGGGCCAAGCAGAAATACACCCCGACTTCTTCCTCTGGAGAGTGAGTCAAGTTCCTTGCATGTGGTTCCAGCACAGCGACACTGAGAAGTCTGGCCAGCAACTGGGTTCAACAGGAAAGCTGAGGACAAGCTTTTGTGCAGCTGCTAATAGGTCCCTCTCCCGTGGCCGTGCCGGATGGGAGGAAACAAACAGCCCTTTCTGTTTTGCAGTTCATGACCAAGAACCCCACCATGCGCCTGGGCAGCCCCGGGCTGGGCGGCGAGAGCGCGATCCTGCGGCACCCCTACT
This sequence comes from Pipra filicauda, assembly GCF_003945595.2. Lineage (NCBI taxonomy): Eukaryota > Metazoa > Chordata > Aves > Passeriformes > Pipridae > Pipra > Pipra filicauda. The sequence goes on along the minus strand of NW_024104007.1, from coordinate 3,032,533 downwards.
TCAAAGACCTGGACTGGGACCTGCTGAACCAGCGCCAGATGGAGCCACCGTTCAGGCCCCGAATTGTATGTGGCAAGGAGGGGTGGGGGAAAGGGATTCCTGGGGTTTTTTTCCTCTTTTTGGCTCTATAAGCACATTTATTCCCATGAGACAGGAAAGGAGGCGAAGGAAGGGCAACCTTGACACACAAGGCCTGGCCCAGGAGCAGGGAGGTGAGATCTCTGGTCCTGGCTTGGCTGCTGGTTGGCCACTTGATGTTGTGCAGGTTGCTTTTCCAGTCCATGCCATATTTTCAAAGGCAGCTCAGTGAAAAGGTGCAGGTTTGTTAAAACACTGCAGCAGATTAGGCACCTGACCACCCTTTGCCTTGCCCCAAAGATAAAACAAGGTAAGTAGTCCTCATCCTGCTCACTCCACCTAACCCTTCACAACGGGGCTGTCTCTCCCTTGTTTCTCTCTGTCTGTTCAGCACCAAGCACAGTGCTCCCTGCTCAGGCCACTGTCAGCTGAGTGGTTCAAATGGCAGAGAGGCTGCAGGGGACGTGGTGCTGTCCCTTTCCCCAGTGCTGCTACAAAACCCTAAGGGTACTCTGTGAGAGAAGAGTGGTGCTCTCCATGGACAGCCTTTCCAAGATGGTCTCTGTGGCTTCCTTGTTGGAATTGTTGCCTGGAATGGTTTGTCTCATGCTGTGGTCACTCTGCAAGCTCCTAGTGGCAATGGTCCACCCGGTCCTGCTCCATCATCATCAGGTGCAGGATCAGGATCTCAGGGGAGGTGTGACAGCTCGACAGCAGACTCCTGAGTTGTTCCTTGACCCAAATCAAAGGCTAAGAGAGCCTGCTCAGTCCACCGTGAGCTGAACAGGATCTGGGAACATTAGACTTCAGTGTCAATAAATTTTATTGAACTTCAGTGTCAATAAAACATCTTGTTCTGGATGCAGGAAAAACACGTGCCTCATGAAAATGTGCCACAAACCCAGTTTGTGTGTGTGTATTCTAAACAGTCCCACTTTGTGGTACACAGCAAGGAATCCAGCACCTGGAGGCGAGCCATTTGTCTTCCCACGGCCCAGTAATTCATCATTGTGCAAGTTTAATGGCTGGCACACAGAGGAGTGTCCTCCCACCCCCTCCCCAAAACCCAGCTGAGATGCTCTGCAGATAAGGGGGGACTGTGTAGAGTCATAACAGAGCTGATAACTGCTTCAAATGTCTGGGTCTGTGCTGCCATTTGAGGGAAGGGACTGATTTATGTGCCCTGTCCTGCCATGTCTGGGCAGGGAACACCCCCGAGGCAGTGCCAGTTAAATCTGAGAGTAGGTTCCCGGTCAGAAACCTGCAGAGGCTCGAAAAGGCTGTGCACTGCTCCCAGTCCAACCCCAAAAACAGCTCTCAGTCAGCTCAGCCTCGGTTATGTAGGTAGTGGTTCAATGCACTCAGGACTAAAGGTGCAGAGCAGATCATCAGGCAGATGATACATACTTTTGACATCTCTTTCCTTTGTCTTTTCCATTTGACAGAAATCCAAAGATGACGTGAGCAACTTTGATCCAGATTTTATAAAAGAAGAGCCCATCCTGACTCCCATTGAAGAAGGGATTCTTCCGATGATAAACCAAGATGAATTTAGAAACTTTTCTTTTACCAGCCCAGAACTGCAGCAATAGCTACGGCTCTGGAGAAAGGCTGCCAAGAGGACTGGGGGGAAATGAAATGAAAGCCAAGTTTACCAGTAATTTCATTCTCAAGGAGTAAAAATGCACTGACTTACACGATACAGCAGCACCACTGTCAGTGTTACCTTAATGTGAAATTGAAACCTTCCTGTTTGTAGGACTTATGCAGCTCTTGGATCAAATATTGACAGAGGTGGAATAAACATGATATTGTAAATAGCTGATGCAGACAGAGCACTGAATGCTGAGCTGGTTGGCTCAGCCTGAATGTCACTGCTTGCAGTGGGTTCGAGGAGTCGGCGTGAGCATGAAACAAGTGTCTTGCAGCTCTGAGCCAAATAGACTTGTTGCAATTCTGATTGTTTGCAAGACTATTTTGAGGAGTCCCAGCACTGTCCAGCGTTTTGGAGGCGTGATCCAACATCCCATGGCCTGACTGAACCAGATGTTCCTACTGACTTTACCTGTTTCTGCAGTATTTATTTCTTTCCGAAGGACAAATGCCTCTCTTTGCCACTGTTTGGGTTCCCATGTGAAATATTTCATTGTGCTGACTTGCAGAAGGAAAAAAACAAATGCCCTGTGCCCCACACAGATTCTTCCAAATCAAAGGGAAGTCATGTGCTCGTAGTGTTTTACTGTTTGTGCGATATGAAAAGTTTTAGTGTTTGCATTCTGTGAAATGCCTTTTTACATCATGCATCTTCAATGCTCCTTTCTTTGCCTCCCAGCTGTTTTCAACTATAATGTAACTTGTAAAACCTTACTGTTTATTTAGGCCTATTCTATTTAATTATGCTATACAGAGCCCCTTTTGTGGGTTTAGTGCCTCATTAAAATTTTGATCCAAAGTGGTAGCACTTAAATTATTTGTAGCATTATTGCAATGGGAGCCACAGAGCTGGCAAACTGCTTGAAAGCAGAGGTGTCAACCAACAGGTAACACAAAAGGACAACTTTTCTCCCTTGAGAACGATAAACCTTATCGAAGATACAGGGTGACTTGGTTTGGTTTGGGTTTAAGGGCTTGTTACTCACAGGGCACTTCTTATCGGTTGTGGCCTCGAGTACAAGCAGACTGAGATGATTTTTTCAGTGCAGGTTGTAGAAACCAGATGCTCTGGGAGATGGATCTGTGCTTTCCCTGCTCTCCTGGAAGCTGGATGATTTTTCTGTAGCTCCTTGGCACACCTTTGCACTCCTTGATGGGCTTGAAGCTGTATGACAGGTTTATAGCCTCTTCCTTGGGCAGATATGAATTGCTGGAGAATGAAAAGGATTTCTAACCTCTTGCAAAACTAATGATGTTTGTATAGGGCTACTCACAAGCTATAACTTGAGAGAAGGGTGAGGTGCAGCAGAGAGGGGCAGTTCTGTGCAGACCTGGCACCACTGCAGCTGTGGAGGTGGTGTAGGAGAGCAGAAGCCTTTGGCAAGGAAATTAACCCCCATTACAGCACAGACCCCCCAGTATGTACGTGCTCATCTCCTCTGAAACCAAGTTGGAAATAAGAAATCAAAGCTGAGACCTACCTTTTACTTCTACCCCTAAAGCATCACTGAACTGTCTGACAGGTGGGGCACGGGGTCAGTTACCCTTGGACTATTCATGCCTTTGTGCTTGTGTGTTACCCCAGTTCTCCCTCTTTCTTTCCTGCATCTCCTCTGTCGCGTAAGCACAGCTTCATCCTCTGATCTCCCTTCCCTTCCATGAGCATCCTGTGGCCACATTGCAGCCCATCCCTTTGGTGGTCTATAGATACCCAGCTCCTTCAAAGTGGGGCAAGAGAGGAGGAAAAACAGTTGTGTCATATAAGCAGGAGAAAGAAGAGCGAATACCTTGAAAAATGATCCGAGATCCAGTCATGCAGGCTAGCTTGAATTGTTTTCCCATATAGGAGGAAGCAGTACAGGGATGGATGCATTTGCATGAGGGGCCCACTTGTGGCATGTTATTCACATGTGAATTATGCATGGTGTTCACCCACCTGGTGCAGACATGACCTTGGGCAACTCCTCACTCCCTTTCCCACTTGTTTTCCCGGTGTTAGGACTGCAGCAGTGTTTGCTTGGCAAGGGGTAAGTGCATGCAGCAAAGCTGGACGCTGAGAGTGGGAGCCCCAAAACTGTCTGTGAATACTGTGTTGATGGCTTTCTGACTCTCCCACTGTCAAGGATTATGAACAATCCATCCTTCCTTAGAGATCAGTGCTGGAGAACAGTAAGTTCTTTTTTTGTTACCTTTTTTTGCCAGCACAATGTTATCACCCTAGGGTTTCATTGCTTGTGTTATTCCTTGGGGCTTCTGGCTTATGGAATCATGTCCTGCTGGAGAAGCTAGTGCCACATGTTGCCTTCAGCATCAAAATGTGATCCCATCTCCATGGCCCCAGGATCTGAGTATTTACACCACTGAAGAATGTGCAGTAGTCACCTCTGGAGGCCTTTATTGGTGTGGGAATATCATATCATGTCATATCATATCAATACCCGCTAATCTGCATCCTGAAAGCTTGGGGAGTGGAAACTAAATCACCTCTGTAGGTGCTCTGTTGGGATTGTTGAGAACTGTAAATCAGAAAGTTTGTAGATGTCTGGAGGATATAAAATGGTGTCTAAGGCTGCCCTGGGGAGCGGGAAAAGCTCCTGCTCTGGCCAGCCAGTACTTGCTTTGGCCCAGGACTTGGCTTGATGGAAATGAAATGCCAAAGGGAGTTTCTTCCCCAGCTTTACTTTTCATAGATTTCAAGTGGTGTCAGGGTCACTCCACCTTACCATCATTTTCACTGCAAACTCATGGGCAGGTCTGTGGATGGACTTAGAAGCCGAAGGTTCTGCTATGCAGGAGTTTTCTTGGTTTTCACAATTTCCCCTGGATCTTCCTTTATAATTTAGGGCATCTCTTCCCCTTCATTGCCTGCCTGGAACTCACATGTCTCTGTAATGATTTGAGCTGCTCGAGTCAGCAGATCCTGAGTCAGCCACATTTGGCCAACATCCCTGAACTTTCTCATGCTTTTTATGAGGAGCTGCCATTTCAATCATGTTTCCTCAGACTCTGTCAGCAGCAGGGATGAAGATCAGCTCAATAAAAAGTATCTATGCAATAGTTTTGCTTTTGAAAAAGCTGAATTAGTGTTTGCATTGGCATTTGATATGTGAATAAATACTGATTTATCAAAAAAAAAAAAAGGGAGAAAAAAAGCAGGAATACAAAAAAGAAGTTTTCCATTAGCTACCCTGCCAACTGTTTTGGCTTTGTTGCTTGCCTCAGTGGTGGATGCAAGATGGTTTTAGTCTATTAATTTGGTCCTGGCTTTAGAAGTATATTAAGCTGGCAGCCATGGGTTTGTAAGGTTTAAAGCATAAAATGCTTGTATTCGCTCCAGTGTGAAATCTGGCAATTGAGCAAATTGTAATTAGTTCCCTTTGCACTGCTTTTAGTGCTTGCATGAAAAGAGAAGATCCCTTTGATGTCTCTAAATTTGTGTTCTGTGCAATCCTTTCATTTTCAAAGAGGTACGTGAAATTTAGCTGTAAAATTCAGTGGCCTACGTCTCCTTCGAGGCCTTTGAAAGTTGATGGTAAGAAGCAGATGGTCCAGGATGAATAGATGAAAATCATCTCACGTCTACTCAGGCTGGCTATGCTGCCAAAGACATCATTTTTAATACCGCTGCTTGATAGGCAATGGAAAAAAAAATCCCACAGACTCCCACTGCCTAAGGGTTTTTAAAGTAAAAAATGCAATTCTGACTGCTGGCTGAGGATGCTTTGAATGCATTCACAAGGACTGGCACAGGTTCCTCACTCCTTGTGAAGTCCTATATGGTTTGCAGCAGTATTTTCCCTTGGAGCTGTGTGCTCCTCCTGCGGAAGCTGCTCTTTCTCCAGTTGGATTTGAGAGAGGCTCCAGTGGCTGTGGTATGAGGACTCGATTAGCGATGCCCAGAGCCAGAAGCAATGAAGAGGAAAACGTGTCTGGGATCATCTGCTCTGTCCTTTGGCCAGAAAGTAAAGAGCTGTTCACTGCTGCCTGCTCCCCCTTGGTTTGCTCAGCTGCTCAAGCGTGTAGCCAGAAGGTCTCTGCTTCTCCCCAGGGAGACCATTTCACAGCATTTACAACTCTTCCTGCTAAGTAAATGTCCTGATATTTGGAAATGACGTGAATGAGATGAAAATCTGTCTTATCATGCCATTAGGATTCTCATTGGAAGCTGCAAGTCAGGGTTTGTATTACTAAATATATACAGGGCTGCCAAACCAAAGCATGCAGAAATGATGAGTCAGGTTGTCTGAAAATCACGGCTCACTCAGGAACCATGAGCTTTCCAAAATAATAAATGTCAAAGTCCTCTCCTTTCTTTCTTTTCTTTTCTTTTTTTTTTTTTAACATCTGTATTATGAATATTTTGGATCCTGACTTGCACTTCTCCACATCAACAGGACCTGGAATGTCATGTAATTATAATTTTATTAGATGAAAGCAGGGGTCTGTGAATTGATATGAAACCAGGCATTGGAGCATGGAGGAAAATAGAAAACACCAAGAGATGGGTGATAAAACTGTGAGAACAGAGGGCATGGGGTTTAAGTATTTTTCTCTTCCTATTCTTTATGTACAGTCACCACAGTGTGGTCCCTTGCCTCGCTATCTCAAAACCCACAAAACAGGACATGCGGCCCTCAGGAGGCACGGGAGTGAAGAAAGAAGAGGAAGGCTAGGGAGGGCATTTAGGTGCTGTACAGTGGCTGTGTGTCGGGCTTGTCCAGCAGCATTTCTGGACTCGTGCATCAGGCCTTGCACAAGCCTGTCACCTTTTGCCTTCTGCAGCCCATCCTGCTTCCCCCGGTCACAGTGCTTGGCATCACCTCTCGGGCTGCCATCCTCTGGAAGTGTCCTGCTGATGCAGCCAAGCCTGAAGGAAGAGCAGGAGGTCAAAAAGCGTGGAAGAAAGGGAGTAGTGTTGGTGTTCAGCTACCTGGGTGTCTTCTGGTCCTGGTGGGGACTTTGGTACAACCAGTGTCCCAGTGACATCCCTATATATGACTGGAAGCTGTGGGAGAAGGCCAGGCTGTCTCCCCTCTCACACTTTGTAGTAGAAGCTAGAAAAGAGAGGGGGCAGGAGGGTGTCCTCTAAGAAATGGGGTCACGACTCTGGGTTGTGACTGAGAGGGTGCAGTATATTTTAGAAGGGCCTCAGGCCACATGCAGGTAACTTATGAAGGCAAGAGTCGTCCTTTCATCTCCGCCCCATCCACACTGGCGAAGGCAGGTGTGATCAAGGAGACTTGGGGACCACAGGTCTCAGGGATGGTGGGAGTTGGCAAAAGGCTGCTGGGCAGAAATGCCGAGGAACATCCCCAGACCCTTTCATCTCAAGAAGGAAACTTGAAATGAGCTTTGGTCAGACAAAGACAAAGTCTTCTCTGCGTGGGCTCTCACAGGTAACATGTTGGTGTGAAGGTTTTAGCCCTGAAACAGTTTTAACTTGCCCACAGAGTCGGCTCTCCCGCCCCAGCTCTGAGCTCCCACGGCTGTTGTTGGCAACAGGTCTTATATAAGTGGAGCTGAGAGATTTTAACAGTGAGTTCAGGATTGCTCAAAACTAATGACTCAGTTTCTCCAGGGCCTCCTTCCCCCTCCTTCAAATGAGGGGTTTATTCATCACCTGGTCTCTCATTTTCAAAAGTTCAATGTGGACTGGGGTCAGGCTCAGTTTTTCTACAACAGTGACAACTGAAACTGTGTTTCTTCTTAAAGGGAACCTGTTTCACCTTTAGTTCACTTGATTCTAGGAACAAGATCTCCAGATCTTCAAGCCACTGCAACAGCTGCATCACCACCACTATAGCCACCACATCTGCCAGGATAGGAACATTGCAAGGGTTGTTAATGAGCCCTTTTGGAGACTGGCCAAGGTGTGCTGTGGTTGGGCTGGGAGTAAGAGGCAGTTCTATGTATTTCCATCTTATCTGCTTCTAGACTCAGACAGGAAGCAGTTTCAAACCTCCTCATCATGACAGGCTTGTTCTGCTGCCCGGAGACACCTCCTGCAGAAAAGTGTGGCTTTCTTTTCCCAAATGCAGTCTAAAAGAAATGGGATGTTAAGGGTTTTGTTAGAGATTGGTGCTAACCACATTTTTCTTCAGAACTGTGACTCAGTGTCGCTTTCACTCCAAGAAATGCGTTGTTGGGTTTTTAAATGACTCTGGCCAGTGTTTCCTCTAGCTTCTGGGATGTTGGTGTCTCCCAAACTTGGAGCAAAGGCAGTACCATCAGTAGCTGAAACCTTCTGACTCAAGGCAGGATGTCAGTATTACAGGTGAGTATTTCAACTGGAGCTGAGTCACCATTATTTTCAAGCTCTGTGAACGCACTCTGGGGACTTGAGCTTAAGTTATTGTTACCTGATAGACATACCTGGACATGTAGCTCTCCTTGGGGCAGCCTTTCTGCTTGCCACTCCTCAGACCCTTTATTCTCCCTCATCTCCAGCCCTTTCTCCAAGGGTAGTGGTTTTGTTCAGCTCAGTGCTTCTGCCACCTCCCTGGTCAGTGGGGAAAACCTGCCTCCAGCTGCCTAAGGAAACGGGTCAGGTGAGCCTTCTGTCACAGGATAACATTCTCTTTCAAATGCTAATCTCTGTAGCTTAAAACTCAGTTTTAACTGGAGGGAAAAAGGCAAGAGTGACCTTTAAGTATGCTCAGCTAGGCCTGGACTTTAACAAAATCCCTCCACTTGTGGGAACCTTCATCCCCAAGTTTTACCAGGGCTCCCTGCAGACCTATGGAAATTGCCACGTAGAGCCTGTGTCTAAATTACACCCTGGCAACTGAAGGCTCTTTTGTTTTTGCTTACAATGAGCAAGAGTTTCCCCTGCCAGCTCGGGATGCCTTCTCTCATCTGTTACCCTGACTCCTTTAATTTTCCTTCCACTGCACCAATTTACCATGGCCCCAAGTCTCCTGCACACACAGAGGGGAGTTCTGCTGGTGCCCATCTGGTGAAGATGTTGTAACCCAAAACGGGGTTGTCTCTCAGCTATTTTGGTGGAGTCTGGTAATTTGTCTGACATGGAAAATCCCCAAACTGCAATCAGTGCCCTGGACGCTTGAGTGGAAAATGACAAAATTATACCATGGCTCATCTCCCCATGGTCAATTACTCTGTGCCTACATACAGATGTGTTGGTGTTGCCTGGACCAGCCAGTGTGACTGTAAAGGTATCCAGCCTTTGTTTTGGCTCCATGGCCTCTGTATTGTGTTAAACATAGAGGGAAACACAGCACCCCTGGCTGTGCTGGCAGTGGAGGTTTGTTAGACGTGGGTGATCCTCAGTTCCTCTGAAAGTATCTTGTGCATAAAGCCATTGACCTCCCTTTCTGTCCTGTTTAGCCAGGCCTAGGCAGAGGGACTGGGAGGAATGGATTGATGGTCTCTCCTCCCAGCAAGAGGGGATGTGTCTCCTGGGCCAGAGGGAGGTACCAGGGAGCCTGTCTGTGGTGGCCAAATTTTGAGGGTGACCTCATGTAGGTGTCTCTCAGTTTTGGTGGAGCACGAGTGTGTCCCAGGGACTCCTGAGCACTAACAAATGGCTTTGGAGCCCCCAGCAGCACCTGGATTTCAACACCAGGCAGGTGGCCCGTAGCATCCTGCTTTGGAGACTGGTTCCTAGGCAGAGACAAAGCAGGAGCAAGGAGTTGCCTGGAGCTACCCAGGCCTGGAGTGAAAGCCTTAATGCAGCAAGCTTATTAGTGCTCAGCTGGGCTGGAAGAGGCACATGAGGTCACTCAGGGACTTTGCCCTAGTCCTCCACCCACCTGTGCACTCAGGCTGGGGCCGTGGTGAGCAGCTCCTGAGGGATTGGAGCCTGCCTGGTGTGCAGGACCTCACAGCTGGGCTTGAGCAATGCGGGGGGAAAAGCACCTGTACAGCTGGAATTGGAATCAGGAAACTTCTTTTAAGAATAGAATCATGGAATATCCTGAGTTGGAGGGACCCCCAAGGATCATGGAGTCCTGATCTCTCCTGGCTCTCCACAGGACCACCCTTATTTAGACAATATGTAAATAAGCATCCTACTTGAGAAAGGGTGATTTAAGCCTAAGCTGTTGTTTGTGCCAAGAGCCTTCCCTGCTCCTTTCTCTCAGCCTTTCCCACTGGGCACTGCTGCCCCTGAGCCAGTTGTTTACAGAGTGATGACCACAGGCAGCAAGAGCCCCACGACGATTTAAGGTCATCAGGAAAAGGTCACAGAGGTTAAACCTACATGTCTAAATCTTGGTATCCACATAAAAGCAGGATTCTGCAGCTTGTTTTTATGATCAACGTGAAGTGACTCCAGCAGCTTTCCAAGATAGGGTACAAGATAAGCCTGCAACAAACCTGAGAAGTGATTTTCTTTTAGTTGCTGTTGTAGGACAGTAGAGATGAAAAACGAAGTATCCAAGGGTCACTCATCCCCTGATTAGATACATATAATGAGATGGAAAGCTAATCTATCATATTTAGAATCAGTCAATTAGAGGGTTAGGGCTATAGATGTATTTAGCTTTAGCGTTAGGGAGATATTTAAACCACATACTGTACTTAGTCATTACCATGCTAAGTGATAGTAGATGCAGGTCACCCTATATATGGGCCATGATAATCAGCTTCGAGTATTACTAATTAAGCCTTTTCACCTTTGGGCTCCCTTCCATGCCACCACACATAAAATGGGCCATCGAGGTCACGGTGTGATGCTCCTTAAAACCCAACACCCACTGTTTATCGTGGAGTGGAGGGTGGATTTGGCTTTCTAGTTCAGCCTCTGCTGTGTGGAGAGAGTTGTAAACAAACAACTCTTTGCATACTTTGCTTCTGAGTTGCAAGATGCCAGCTGGGCATTGCGAGCCCTTCACTTGCCCAGCTGCCTGTCTGGCATTATTTGAAGCCCATGAACTATCCAGGTGAATAAACCATGTCCAAGCAAGCATGGCTCTGTCATCTCCCTCCTGGCAATCCTCACTCATGTTTTCAGAGGAAGTCAATGAAAGCTGCAAATGCTGTAGTTACTCTGGAAAGCAGCTTATGCGATTAGGCAGAAGGTCAAAAATAGAAAAGCCCACAAAGGAAGGCCTAAAAAATTGTGGGTGTGTTACAGTGATGCCCAGTGATGGCTTCACTCCCTCCCTCCATGTGCCCTGAGACACAGGTGGTGTCCAAGGTCCTCAGCCAACTCCAATACCAGCCCCTTCACCACAGAGTTCATGGATCCCTCAGGCCAAAAGCTCCTGTGACTTTATTTTAATATGAAGGGCATTTGAATTTGCTTTTAGGACTTTGCTGTGTCAGGCTGATGGCAGAGCCACAAGCCACCCTGCTGCAGGTGGTCAGGAGAACAGGGAGCTTTCCAGTGCCTCCCAGCTCAGGAGAAAGGCAGGGGATGCCCGGGGAGAAGGGAGTGCAGTGTCTCTGTGTGCTCTCCAGTCCAAGGGCAGCTACTTTTTTGGAGCAGCTTCTCTCTCACAGTATTACCGAGGCATTCCTGGGAGTACCCAGGTCCCACTTTCATAAAATCATAGAATATCCTGAGTTGGAAGGGACCCACAAGGATCATCAAAGTCCAACTCCTGGCCCTGCACAGGACAACCTCAAGAATCACACTATGTGCCTAAGAGCGTTATCCAAACGCTGCTTGAGCTCTGGTAGGATTGGGGCTGAGAAACAGCAGCCCTGCCCTTAAACCTTCTCCTCTCCATCCTTTCTTGAGAGGCTAATTGCTCCATTTCTGCCTTCATTTCTGGTCTCCCAGGAATCTGAGTAAAGCTGTCTTCCCTGCAATGGTAAAGCTGAATATGTGCCCATAAGAGCTATTTCCTGGCACTTCTAAACCCATCAACTCCATCCCTCCAGGGCAAGTCTTTGCAGGCAGGCAGGAGCTGGCATGGAGGGCTTGGAGGTGGGGTTCCCTGTCTCAAGAGAGCACCAGGAACTGGTGCTGCTCACCCAGAACTGGGAAAGGTCTCAACCTTGGCATGCCCTGGGACCAGAAAATGATTTGAAACACTGGGTATTTTATTGGAGATGGGGCAAGCGTTGCCAGTTTTGGGGCTGATGGAGACCTGCCCCAGAGGGGTGGAGCAAGGATGATGCAATGAACCATGGCTCTTGCACCACTGGAGCCAGGGCGAGCAGGGAAAGTGTCCATGGTGGCCAGAACCAGCACTGGGTGGTCAGGGTGGTGTGTAACATGGCAGCAGCTCTTCACTGGGCTTTGGGGGGGCTGCCAGAGCTATTGGCTTTCTTGTCAAGTCCTCAGTGTTTGGTTAGCTGCTATTCCATGGGTGCTGTAGGTGGAGCAGAGAATTTTGATTGAGCAGCAAGCAGCTGTAGCAAGAAGCCTGTGACAAACATTTCATGTTTTCATAGAATCATAGAGTGGTAAAATGTTTTGTGTTGGAAGGTGCCTTAAAGATCATCTAATTCCACCCTCCTGCCAAGGTCAGGGGCACCTTCCACTAGACCAGGTTGCTTCAAGCCCCCTCCAACCTGGCCTTGGACACTTCCAGGGATGGGACATCCACAGCTTCTCTGGGCAACCTGTGCCAGGGCCTCGCCACCCTCCCAGTGAAGAATTTCTTCCCAATATCCAACCTAAACATCCCCTCTTTCAGTTTGAAGCTATTCCCCCATGTCCTATCACTACATGCCCGCGTCCAAAGTCCCTCTCCAGCTCTCTTGTAGCCCCTTTAGGTACTGGAAGGGGCTCTAAGGTCTCCCTGGAGGCTTTGCTTCTCCAGGCTGAACAGCCCCAACTCTCTCAGCCTGTGCTCACAGGAGAGGTGCTCCACATGTGCAGACCGGTGTGTTGGTAACACATTCCTGGACTCACAGCATGACCCACTCACTGCTCTCCCTTTTCACTGGCAAAGCTGCCAAGGGTGGCTGGGGAGGTACAGTGGGGTGGGAGGAGGAGGGGTGGAGCAGCAGGGATGAACCTCAGCCACAAAGCTGCAGCAGCATCGCCAGCACAGGAAGTGCAGTCAGTGATGGCTGCTCTAACCCCAACGATATTTCACTTATGCTGATGGGGGAGCATTTTTGTCCCATGAACTGTGCTCTCCAGAGCAGGTAAAATCCTCTGCTTGATTTCCCCCCCCCTAATTCTTAGGCAATGACTGCAGATGTTGGAGGGACTTTCCATCTAGTCTGATTAGCAGATCACACTCTCTGCACCTCCGCACTTGCAGGTTGGTCAATCACTGGACAAGTCTTTGCAAATCCATGTTCAGCCATGCGAGCCCTCAGACATGCTTCACTCCATACCTACGTGATTGTCTCATTTAATCTCTTCCTTTTGTGTTTTTGCAGATTTGTGACCCTCCAGTGCCATTTCAGGTCCTTGTTTGGGGATGAGCAGCATTGTACCAAGGAGAAAGTATAAATGTGACCTGTGAAAAGTTGATTTTTATCACTATTTGTGCCTGTGTTTTGTTTTGGGGGGGTTGTTTGTTGTTATTTGCCCAGCTTGCCGAGCTACTCCTGTGCTTAGTCTGCACTTGAAAGCAGTGTAAATAAGCACAGATTTGCCCATCTGGGTAGGGATGTCTTTGCTGTGGGTCCATGCTGTATGAGCAGTGTTGCCATGGGCTTGAATGCCAGCTTTGGTGATGGCATGGCCAGAGCCCCCTCCATCACCAGTGGGGAGGGCGGGTGCTTCCCATCGCTCAGCATCATAGCAGGGCCAGAGGTGCTCACCTTTTCCCGTGGTAGGAGACAGGCACTCTCAGCACAGGGAGTTTTTCAAACTCTTCCCCACGTTGCTCTGTCAGAGCACCTCTCAGCCCCACTGGGTGTTCAGCCCAGCCCCACTCCAGGACCTCTCTGCTGGGCTCTCCCAGCCACCTGCACTGGCACAATGGGTGGGAAGGGTGCAGGGAGCATGTGTGAAACCAAGGAACCTCCTCAGTCTCCAACATGTCAGGGTGTGGGGGTCCATATGATCCACCACCCTTTTTGCTGGCTGTTTTTCCCCCTGAACTTTGCTGGTTTTCTGTAGGCACCAGAGGTGTCCCACCAGCCTTTCTCTGAGCCATGGCCCATCTGTGATATCCAAGAGCAAAGGGGCTGAATGTGTGGGGGTCCTGCACATCAGAGACCCCCAGCTGGCATCTGCTTAGAAAGGTGAAGATTTCTTTGCCAGAGAGGGTATTGTGAAACAACGGCTGTGCCAGGAGTAAGAGGGTGGAGCCAACAGGAAGCACACCTGTGGGTTAGATATGGAGTGTGAGCCTGGATTTTCAGAAGTAAACTCTGGGTCACGGTTTTGGGAGATGCTGGGGTTGGGTTGGTATTTTCCTGTTTGTTTTCTTCCATTGCAGCTCTAGGTCTTATTCAAGAGGTCTGAATTTCTGAAGGGGGGTGCTTAGCCTGGCTCCAGGCCTGTGTTCCTGGTGATGGTGATGGAAAGCCTTCCTATGACCTAAAACACCACTGGCTTTCCAAAGCCTAAGCCCAGCAAAGCCATATGTGGACCATTGTGTGATACCTCCCAGTGCATCCCAAGGGAAAAGAGAGAGAGAGAGCCCTCTCCTGACTACCTGGTGCAGGGATTTGGAGGGAAACAGAAGGCAATAGCCATGCTGGGCACTGACCCAGCCACTGAGCCCGGAGCCAAGGTGGTGTGAGCACTGTGACATGAGGGCAAAAGGCAGACCTGCCCTGTGTGAGCAAGTAACACAGGCTGTGGGGACATTCAGTTGCCTCTTGGCTGTTTGCCTATTACAAGGCTTGTCTAGGAGGGAACCTGTGTTTTTTGCAGCATTCCCTGGTGCAGTAATATGGGCTGTGACACAGTTTGTCCACCGGCACACGCAGCAAACAACCTGACTGTTAGTCCTGGAGTCCCGCCCGGCAGCCGGTGCTGAGCACTGCTGCCATCCCTGTGGGATGGGGACCCACACCTACCACAGGAGGAGATATCTTTTCGGCTGAAGGAAGCCCAGAGGCTGCTTTTGGGGCTGCAGCAGCTGAGCAGGTGCCACTGTGATGGTGGGAGCCTCCTTATTGATGGGTTTGCTGCTCGTCTTCATCTGAGGCTGTTGCGCCATCACAGCCAGCAAGTCAAACGTTGCAAGGAGGTCCCTCTGCTCCTTCCTGGGTCAGCTGCTGTTGAATCACTCAATATTTGTTCTGACTACATGGCCCTTCTTATCAGAGCTTTTTACTATTTCACCCTTCCACTTCCCGGCAGACCAGGGTTCATGTCCTGACCCACCAGCATTCCAAGCTCTGGTTACAGACTCCCAGGGTTTCCATCCCATCCCTCTGAGCTGGGCAGGCTCAGTATCCCCACTGCCTTCCTAGGCATGTGTCAGGGCTGACTAAGGGCTCTGCCTCACTGTCCCAGGGCAATTTAGCTGCAGCACTCAGCACATTTCTGCTACCTGCCCACCCCAGTTATATCTCTCCCAGGACAATTCTTCCCTCCACAGCATCCTGAAAGCTCCTCAGTGTGCTCTGGTGTCTGGGGTGTGAGGTGAGAGCATCCCAGAGGCCCAACTCATCCTGAAATGAGCCTAAACACCATGCATTTGGGCATGCCTGGTGCCTCATTTTCCTCAGGTCAGGAGGGATGGGGTCCTCAGGAGGATGATTCATGGCTGCCCTCCTCAGGTTCACAGGCCATCCCAGCAGGACCAGGCCCAGATTTTGGCTGTGACCCTAACCCAGGTGATACCACACAGGGAGCTTCCAGCTGCCCTTGGGGATGGCAGGTGGGTGCAGCCATTCCTGTGCACTGCCAAGGCTGGTGCGTGGAGCAGATGTTTCCAGAGCCATGAACACACCCCAGCAGCATCCAAGAGCTGCCTTCAGGGCTTGGGTCTGACAGGAGGTCACAACTCTTCCCCCCTGTCCCACACCACAGTGTTGGCTACCCTACACAGCCATGAGGGAGCCTGAGCAGGGTGAGGCTCCCTCCCTGTGGCATCAGTTCACTGTGCCCATGTGTTTATGCTCCAGCTGATTAAAGCTTCAAGCGAGGCAATTATGGGATGTAGGATGTACAAATAGGAGGTGCTAGGATGTCACAGTCTGGGGAGACAAGGTCCTCAGTCTTGTTGGAGAGTATCTAGGGGTGTATTTGTGGCTCACTTCTGTGCCTTCCTCACACTGCCTCATACCAGCCTGAGCCACTGGATCACCTTCACGGGATGGTGATTTCCAGTAGTGGTTCAGGGTGGTCAGCAGTGGCCTGAAGGGATTTGTTTTGTCCCTGACATGGCGGTGTCTTCCCTCCCTGGCAAGGAGAATTGAAGCAGCTGGAGAGCCTGGCCCTGTGTGTCCAGGCAAAAGTAGACCCTGGAAAGCCAAACCAAGTGAGCTTTGCTCTTAGAGTTCACTCCAGTTTTATTTTCAAGGACTTTTCTCAATTTGAACTAATGAAAGATATTCTCTAACAAGGATAGATAAACCCAGCTTGTCACTGTAGCATTGAGCATCCCTCTCACATCTCAGGGCTTCTTTTCTTTTTTGATATTGGTTTTATTTGGAGTTTTCATAGAATCACAGAATGCTTTGGTTTGGAAGGGACCTTAAAGATCATCTCATTCCAACCCTCTTGCCATGGGCAGGAACACCTTCCGCTAGACCAGGTTGATTAGAGCTCCATTCAACCTGGCTTTGAACACTTCCAGGGATGGGGCAGCCACAGCTTCTCTGGGCAACTTGTGCCAGTGGCTCTGCACCCTAAGCATTCTCTTTTAAGCATTTTATTTCTTTCTTTCTTTCCTCCTCAGAAACCAGTTGCCTGTGTGCCCTCTGGATGAATCCAGCTTTTCTTACTGCTGCCCCACCTTCCCATCTCCTGGAGCTAGACAGCGGTTGAGACATGGTATTTATGTGCATATGCATGTTGTACATGCAGAGATCCTCTGTTAATGTTAAACACGCTTTGATCAGAAAAGTAATGACTCCCCTGGCATGAATTGCTTCGCAAATTTTCTCTTTTGTGGAGAGAAGCTCCTTGGCTTGAGCTTTTCCGTCCTAACAGGAACAAGTTGTATCTGATGAACAAACCTTGCTGCTTTCACTCACAAAGCAGTAATTTACTCCCCAAGAAGCGATATCCCAACTTATCATCCCCGCAGCACCGTTTATTCGGCAGCGCACTCAGCCGGGAGGACAATGTGGGATGCAAGCCGTGGGGTTGCTATCTGCTCTGCACCATCTGGCATGACTTTCCCCTTCTTGGTATATTTTAGGACACATAAACTAGCAGGGAAGTGTTTTTCTTCGTGTGAGGAAATTCAAGTCACCACATAACCAAATTTGCCCCACAGAATAGCAGCTACAGCTCCCAGTAGATCCAGTGGAAAATAATTGTAGCCCAGCGAATTCCTCTTTGGTCCATACAGCTGCAAAGCCGTAAAACACTTGGATGTTTCCCTGCACAAAGCTCCTGTAAAGGCTTCCTGCAGCCTTGACTCCTCGCCAGCCCAGCCTCCCAGGCTGCCTGAGCCCAGCCAGGGCTTTCCAAAAAAAATCTTGTCAAAACCTCCACAGTTTCTCTGGTTTGTGTTTTGTGCAGCACTCTGATGTGAAAATATTGATTCTGGACTTTAAAGTAGCTGCTTTGTATATTTGACCAATTCAGTGGTACCAAAGTTTGGCCTGAGCTGTCCTTATCTGGTCCTTTTTTATCTTTCTAATGCAGCCTTAAAAGCACAGGAGGTATTGACATTAGGAAGAGCCAAATATAACAATGATGCAGCATAAATCCTATACCCAGGCAGTATTGTCTGTCTTGGCTACATGTAGCTTTTATTTTTTCTTTTACCCTCCAGATTCAAAATGGAAAATTTTAGAAGGCCATTTCAGGAGAATTTTAAGCATATATGCAGAAACAGGGAAAAATCAGGCTGATTGAAAAAATACAAAAACCCCCAAGCCTTTAGCTGAAGAAGAGTAGGTTTAGCTTGGATATTGGGAAGAAATTCTTCCCCATGAGGGTAGTGAGGCACTGGCACAGGGTGCCCAGAGAAGCTGTGGTTTCCCTATCCCTGGAAGTGTTCAAGGCCAGGTTAGCTGGGGCTTTGAACAACCTTGTCTAGTGGAAGATTTTTCCTGTGCTTGGCAAGGGTTTGGAACTAGGTGGTCTTTAAGGTCTCTTCCAAGCCAAACCATTCTATGATTCTATGAGTGTTTGCAGTACCACAGTGTTTCTGTAGGCGATCTGGGAGGTGCTGAGCTCAGCCCATTGCTCCCCTCAACATTGATGGAGCTTCGCTCAGGGCCAGACCCCGCCTCACACCTTGGTCCCAATGCTCTGCTGATACATCTGCAGCCCATGGTGAGGGACTTGGTACAGAGGCCATGGGGCCAAATTCCTATTTAGTGTGAATTAACACTGTGAGCATTGACCCCTCTCTGGCAGGGCATAACTTATCCCATGGCAGGGGCTTCACCTCCAACTATTGCTTAGCTTTCTTCCAGGATCTTTGCAAAAGGCACATCCTGGTCTCTGTTGTCTCGTAGAGACCAAAGGCTGCCCAGGCCTTGGTGATTTCAGTCTGTCCCCAGAGGACTGGGGTGTCAGGCCAGCTGGGAGGCTGGGGAACTGCATCCCTGCTTTGCATCTCTGACAACCTGCAGCTGCTTTAATTGTACTGTCTACTTCCCTCCTCCCAGGCCTTGCAATCAGCAAATGAAGGCAAGTGAAAGACATAATCAGCTGTGTGTGACTTTATAGCCTGCTCTGTCTTTCAGGCTGGCTGCAGCTTGAGCCATGCACAGGGAGAGGGGAGCCTCCTCCTGCACCCTCCCAGCCTCTGCCTTTCCCAGGGTTTGATCGAGACAGGGCACGGCTTCAGTCCCAAATCCACCCTGCCAGGACTGAGGTATTTTTAATGTTCTCATTATATCTGTTAATAACTTGAGGAAATGAGACTCAAAGCATGCTGGTCACAGATGGCCCTGCCCAGAGATTTCTATGCCTAGGGGTTTTAAGCAATTTCTGAGTGCAAACCTTTCCATGGGGTTGAAGCTGAAATGATTTGTTGCAAGGAGCTGGAGCGCATCCTGTGCTCACAGTCCAGTAGGCCCCAGTCAAAACTCTTTTTCATTTGGTTAACATGAGCTCAGCTTGTGCTTGTGCCTGCTCCGACTGGGATTCAGGTGGGAGCAGGGTTTGGAGGTTGTCTGGCCCCATTGTGGCACCCCACACTCCTCAGCCCAGCGCTGCTTCCTGCTAAGCAGTCCTGAGAGGAACTCTGGTGATGAACTGTTTTGGCAAAGCTGCAGATGACCCCACCAGCAGCTCCAAAGCCTTGCATCAGAGATCTGTTCACTAGAAAAGCCTTTGCCCTTAGTCAGCAGTGTCCCAGTGAGGTGTCATGCTGAGCCAAGCTAAAAATTTAACCCTTGGATGAAGGAGCATTGAAGATACATTTGCTCTAACTTGGAATTAGTTTTGTATCTCTGAATCAAAACCTTTCCACGACTTGGTCCCACTTGAAACTGGGCACATTGATTAAATCTTCCTAGTAACTAACACCTAACAACTGGGTGTCTATGCTGAACCATGGACATCTCCCACCACTGTATCTCCCACAGCTCTGCACTGGTAACAGGGACAAGTTGCACGAGGGCAGATGAAGAGCCAGGGGGCATTTTCTCTTCCAGCTTTCCACATCTCATACCAGCACAAGCCAGCCCAGCTCCTGCAGCCAGCTTTGAGGACAAGACACCCACTGCAGGGTCCAGCTGAGAAGTGAAGGTCACCTCTCTATGGAGAGGTGAGGGCAGCCTGACCTGCCCTCCAGCTCTGTGCCTTCTTGATGCTAGGGGAAAAAAAGTGTTGTCCCCTTGCCACCAGCAGCCTGCTTTTATCTCCACTTGCCAGCATCCTGTTCCCTTGCTTAGTCCAAGTCTCCTTAAAAGGCCAAAAGGCAGGAGGATCAAGGGTGGGGAATTTCCTCCTGGGCATGGCTCAGTGATGTTGTGGGTTAAGTGCCTGAATGCAGCTATTTTGGAAAACAAGGAGACAGGGTGAGAGGTAAAGGGGTCTCTGCTGCCATCGATGGAGTTCATGGGGATGCTCTGGAGCTGGGGTTGATGCAGGGACTGTGCTGTCTCTCTCAGCAATTTTAGATTGGTGAAATCCCAAAACTTTCCAGGTCGCATCCTGGTACCTTAGGTAGGTGTGTAGGATAGCAAGACTGAGGAGATACTGGAGGTGGATCATAGACTTCCCACTGAGCCCAGTGGCAGCTTTGTGGAGAGCTGGTGGGTCTCGTGAGGCTGCAGCCCACCTCTGCATTTGAGAGAGAGGGAGGGAAAAAGATCTAGCTTTCTGTTTCCAGCCTCTTTGGCTTTCTCTCAGGGCTGGAAAATATGAAAAGAAAGTGTGGGGGAGAGGGAAGGAAAATCTTGTATAAGTGAGACACAGCGTCACCTCTGAAACTGGGAGATGTTGTCTTGGTCTCATGGGAAGCTGCTGCTGCAATGGGCCTGGGTCTGATGTACACTGAGCAGCTTGGCAAAAGTGTCCTCGTGGAGCATCATGGGACAGTTTTACTCTCTCCAGCTTGTTTTGAAAGGTGAGGAGCTGATCGGAGCCTGTCTAGCCCAGCTCTTCAAGCAACAGCACGGTGTGTGGCTGCAATTCAGGGCAGGTGTCACAGAACATTAAGCTCGCACAGAGGCAGTGGGAAAAGAGCTGAACTTCAGATAGCCTGCTAAGACTAAAGCAAGATCAGCTGAGAAAACTACCCTGGCTTTCCACTGCTGCCAGTACCGGCAAAAGCCGGAGACGGAGCAGTCCCGGCTCAGACAAAACAGCCCGCTGGGCTTTGTTGCCGGCTTTTGTCTGCGGGCGGCAGTTTTACGCAAGGCTGGTTCCCCGCTCCCTGTAAAGCTGTGCAAAACTTGCATATCCCCACAAAACATGACAGGGTGAGCTAAGAGCTCACAGGTCACTTGAACTCTGCTCAGAGCAAAGGTGAGGGTTGTTCCTGTCCCCACATGGGGATTTAGCCTCCTGGGGCTCCACGAATACCCTGAAGTGGGGAGAGTGGGGAAAAAATCTTTGCATGGAAGAGCTCGTGGAGAAGCCACAGGTGATCCAGGGTACTTGGTGAGGATAGAGGAGCAGGAGAGGGCTTGGGGGGACTTACCCTCAGAAGACAGGCAAAAAGGTAAACTCATCAGAGTTTTTGAAGCTGTTTGTGCCCTGCCTGAGTTTGTGCTCTTGATGGGCGTCTTCCTTACGGCATTTGGTGAAAGCAAGTCTGCAAGTTGTTTAGCGGCAGTTTATTTTTAGCCGAGATGACTTGTGACAGCACAATGGTGTTGCAACACTACGGTTCTTGTTTGTGGTTCCCCGGTGCTTTGGTACAGGAGCGAGTGAAGACAGGGGCTCATTGTGCTGGAAAGTGCAGAGATGTTGCAAGAGCCGGTTCCCTCCCAGGGAGGCAGAGAAAAGACCTGCAAAAGCAGAAAGAAGGAAGTGGAGTTGGCCTCCTGTGCAGCCTGATGCAAATCCATGCTGCCCTGGACCTGGGTCCTCATTCCAGCCCCACAGACACACTGCGGTTGGAGCCACCTACCCCAACCCCATGTGCCCCAGCACAGCCAAGTGCTGCACAAACCACCCGTGGACCTTCTTCTTCTTCAGGGGGCTGGAGATGAGAGGCTCCTGCCACAGGTTACTCCTCCTTCCAGCTCTCTTTCCAGCCTTGGTGTTTCTTATGGTCATTAAGGGTTTTCACATCTTCTTTGCTTTCCCCTCCATCCCCTCCATGAGTGCAAACCACACCTCTAAAATAGTTGTTCTAACTCCAGCAACATCGTTGCAGCTGCATGAAGTGGCTGCAACAGGAGCCAACACAGGGCCAGGGAGGAGACTGAGGGCCAAAAGGAAATCTAAACCTACATCTCACTGCTGTAACTAAACCCGTCTGCCAAAAGCAGGCTTCTCAGCTCTGCTTCTCAGTTCAGCTTCTTACCTGGTGTAAGGGAAGAAACATCAGAGGAATAAGGGTCTGGCTTCCTTGGCTACTGCCCCTTCCCCTGTGCCCGTGTAAATCCATTAACCCTTGCCCAAGGTAACAGCACAGAATAAGGTACCTGATCTGCCTCTTTTCAGGCAACACAACCTGAGATTAAAGCTGTACTAGCTTGGTATGCTGTGCTGTAAATCCCTATGTGTTGATTCCCTGTCTCCTCCTCAAGTTTTACAGGATGCCGACAGCTTTCTGCTTGTTTTATGATTTCATGGCAGTTGCTCGACACATCAATACGAGAATTAATTAATGTTGGCTACAGGGTAGGCAGCAGCTCAGGCAGCCCAAGAGCAAACAAGGTCAGGATTTCAGCAACAGCCCATTTAGAGAACTTGCTGGGGCTCCAGCAGAGCAGCCTCATCTCTCCAATTTTTATTTGGATCACTGCTCTCTTGCCTTGTTTGCAAGTTCTGTCCTGTTGGCAAGGCTGCTGTGAAGCCAAACCCAGAAGAGGACGGCAGATAATTCTGCTCCATACAGAGAATGAGGATTAGGGCAGGGATAGTATATGGCTCACAAACATACACTCACTACAAAACAATTATTGACTTAAAATCCCTTTACTGATGTCCCAACTTCCATTTGATGATGTTAAAAGGTCAGAAGGAAAATTAAAGCGTTTTTTGCCCTAATCCCTTTAAGTGCTAAATTCGTGGAAAGCAATTGAACCAACAATTTAGATTAAGGCAATAGCTTCAGATGATGGAGCAACTCCGATCCTCAAAGGATGCCTGAATGAAATGCAGCTTTTCAGAATGAGATTGGAATTGCCCTTGGCCTCCTGTTACAAAAATCCTCCCCGTTGGCTCAGTATGCAAACAATCCAAAACTGCCATGCTTATTGCAGTGTTCTGCTCTGCAACATGCCCTTTTTGAGCAGCAACAATAAATACAGGGGAAAAGAAAGATCTGTGTCAAACTGGTTCCAAATCAATCTGTTTCCCAAATAAATCATTATTGCTACTACTGGGTAGTATTTATCAGTTGATGCTGCTCTTTACAGTCCTTGGTAGGGATGAAATACTCTTTTTATTTAATTTTTTTCCAAGCTTTCTCTGGATCATCAGGGTGCATCTCCCTGATGGAGAGGAGGGATTGCCCTCCCTCTGTGGAAAGGAGCCCAGTGAGTACAAAGAACAGCCTGGTGGGAGATGCAAAGGCAAAACCCCAAAGAGGGCTCGAGGGCAGTGTGGCTCCTTTCTTCCCTGACCCCAGGTCCCTGACCCTGCTCCAGCTGAATGCCCTCAGCTCAGGCAGGCAACAATCCAACAGGCTGTGAGATGGCAGATAGGATCTTGTACAGTTTAACTGGGTTGTAGCCAACCCTCGTTTCCTTGGTGCCTCTGTTGATAGAAGGGCTTTTACTGCACACACAAGCCTTAGCAGAGACAAAACTCATGTCTCCTCTTCTAAGAGGAGAATTGATAGATATGGCACTGTCAGCAAAATGTGTTTTCCATGCAAGGCTCTGGGTAGGAGAAGAGCCTTTCCCTGTAATGCACTTAGCAAGCAAGGGGAGGTCCTGAGGACAGGAGCCAGGTCGATGCCCTCACAGTAAGGCACAGCCAGCCTGCTGGATGTCATAGAATGATAGAGGGGCTTGGGTTGGAAGGGACCTTAAAGACCATACAGTGCCAAACCCCCCACCAAGGGCAGGGACACCTTCCACTAGACCAGGTTGCTCAAAGCCCCGTCCAACCTGGCCTTGAACACTTCCAGGGATGGGGCAGCCACAGCTTCTCTGTGCAACCTGTGCCAGGGCCTCACCACCCTCACAGTCAAGCATTTCTTCCTAATATCCAATCTAAACCTACTCTCTTGCAGAGATACCTGGTTGTACCCCTAAAACCAGAGCACCCCTAAGTGCTAAGCTGATGACATGTCCTGTTAACTTTCTGAGGAGATGTCCCCACTGACAGGGCCACCTCTGCCCACCTTTCCACTGGGATGGAGAGGTGAATTCTCCAAAGCCCCGCTCAAAGCTGGAGAGGAGACCATGCAAGGACTAAACCATTCTGGACTTTCTCACCAAGCCCAAGGGGTGATGGGATAGTGGTGTTTGGACTCCTATTGCTCAACCCCTATAAACTGATAGTTTTACTCTTATTCCCATGTGAGATGACCCTTTGTAATCTAAAACACAACAGTTGACCATCCTGGTGAAGGAGAAAAACCCTCTTAGTAGCAGCAGTAACATGTTAAATTCCCATGTACCACTCCTAAACAGCAGTTCCAGTCATCCCTCTATACCAAATCCCTTGGCTTCAATTTCCACCCCCCCTTTTTTTTTTTTTTTTTTTGAGTTTTAGATTTGCCTAGGAAATTTCTCGTCCTGAGAACAGTTCTGAGAAACATGTTTTCCATGACTGGTTCCTTCAGAAATGTTATTACTGGACTGGGATAATTCTTATACAATAAGATTAAGTTTCTCTTGCTGGAAAATTCAGACACTAAAAATTTTTAATGTCAAAAATCAAACAAGTAAAAACAAGTAATTTCCTAAGAACATACACAATCTGGTGTTGGTAGTCTTTCATGGGAAAATGCTTCGTTCCAGTGTGTGTGTGTCTGTTTCTAAGGAAACTAATGGCAAATAGGGTGAAAGGAAAAACATACAGGATAATTACAAAGCCCCACTTATCAACCTGCTTCTAACCATTCTTTGGAGTGGTAGGCAAACATGCAAAATGCTGAACCACTCTGTATTTTTATGATGCTTTGAAGTGTGAGCTCCAAAAAAATTTTAACTCGCATCACTTCAGCATTTCCATGACTGAGCAGTGCTAGTGGCTTTGGGCAACAGCCACCATTTGGCTTTCCAGAAAGAAGTCCAAAACAAGGATCT
This sequence comes from Pipra filicauda, assembly GCF_003945595.2. NCBI lineage: Eukaryota > Metazoa > Chordata > Aves > Passeriformes > Pipridae > Pipra > Pipra filicauda. The sequence goes on along the minus strand of NW_024104007.1, from coordinate 3,007,957 downwards.
AGTCGGAGATACTGTGTCCTTAATCAAGAGAAGAGATGGGTAAAGGAAGGAGCGTGTGAAGTCTTACTGGATAAGTCCACCTTGGTCCTTCTCATGCACTGTGGAATATTCCCACCATGCAGCGTGCGGTGCTCCAGGGTGGCATCTTCAAAGCCCAAACAGGTTCTTGGTTGGCAGAAGGGGAACTAAGGTCCTTGAAGTTTTTCAGAGGTGATTTTTCAGGGATGCTTTAGTCGGGGTACACTCCCTGCTTCAGCTAAGCATGTGTGTTCCATGCTCCCCCTTTTCTTGTATCCCTATCTGGAGCCGTGTGGCAACAAGAGGTGCTGGGTGTTGACACTGGGGAGCCTCTGCCATCAGCAGATGCAGGTGTTGGCAAGTGCAGGCGGGATTCTAAAAATATCCTGCGTGCTTTATTCTTGTTTCAAAGGCCATTAAGTATTTCTATGAGAGTCTTTTTCATCTTCAGCATGGAGATCTGCCTAATACTCCCACACATCCTTTATAATCCCCTGAATCTCAGGTTCCTCCATATGGGAGTAGCTGGGCTGCAGATCTGTGCAACAAAGCCTTTAGTGCTGTGTGGCAGCACTGAGAAATATGGGCAATGAACCCGAATTAGTTCTCACTTCAGCTGTCTTTGCAACACTAATTCTGCTGAGTGCAGGCTCTGGGTTTACTTCCCGTATCTGTAAAGAGCACAATCAAATCCAATTACTCTTCACATGAGCATAATCCACACATGTGACTTTTTAATGCAGAATATTTAGGTCTGCTTCATAAATAGCAATGGAGTGTTGCGAGGAAGTATCAGCTCAGCCATAGGCACCTCATGGAACCCAACACACCCGTGAACAGGCGGGAGAGACCAGCCCCTAAAAACAAAAGCACATTACTTTCCTCTCGTTCCAGGTCTGCAGATGCAATTCCAGTGTGTGTGCTCTGTGATTCCAAGCAGCCCGGGTGTTTTAGTCATCCTAATGTGTTTGCTTAGGCACCAACATTAGTGTCAAAAGCACTTAATGCAAAGGAAACTTCCCAGGAGTGCACCACTCGCTGCCAGATCCATCAGTCTTGCGTCGGGAGCGAATACGCCGTGCAGCATTTACCACTGCGGGCTGGGTAATTAATTACCCACGGATTCTGAGGTCTGCTTCCCACTAGGCCATCTGTGAAAAGGCTGCTGTGCCCCATATTGACAGGCTGAGGTGGCTGGGGTTGTTCAGCCTGGAGAAGAGAAGGCTTTGGGGAGACCTTAGAGCCCCTAAAGGGGGCCTTGGAGTGCCTGAAGGGGCTCCAAGAGAGCTGGAGAGGGACTTTTGACAAGGGGTGCATGTGTTGATAGGAGATGGGGGAATGGCCTTAAACTGAAGTAGTTCAGGTTTAGATTAGATATTAGGAAGAAATTCTTGACTGTGAGGGTGGTGAGGTCCTGGCACAGGTTTCCCAGAGAGGTTGTGGCTGGCCCATCCCTGTAAGTGTTCAAGGCCACGTTGGATGGAGCTTTGAGCAGCCTGGTCTAGTGGTAGATGTCCCTGTTCGTGGCAGGGGAGTTGGAACTGGATGGTCTTTAAGGTCCCTTCCAACCTAAAGTGTTCTCTGTTTCTATGATTCTATATCAGATGCCCATGGGTAAGGCCTTGTGCACTCACATCAGCCTTGGATGACAACGAATCTGAGCCGAGGGGAAATATTTATTGTTGACTGATGCTGCGACCTTGTTTTGAGCAGATGGTTCAAACCAGTATCAGAGATACACAGTGGCACCCCCTCACCCTGGACTCTGTTCATGAAAACTCATGTTTCCCATCAGGCTTATTAGGGCTGGGTAAGTCTGGGTGAGGTTCAGCCACTGGGGATCCCTGGTGAGGTGTCTGACCCCTTTCCCGGCTGCTGGCAATCACCTGGATTTTCTACTGTGCCCCCAGCTCTTTTTCAGTGCAAGCAGCTCGGTTTGGAAGTTGGCCTTTAAATGAGGCTTGCCTGAGCCGAGCTGTGGGTTTTGGGGTGGAGGATTTGGCCAAGAACCTTCCCATGTGACCCCCATCTTTTAGTAAGCAACTGCAAGACTCAGTCTGTGGGCTCTCCTTAGGCAAATGAAGAGAGACCTGGCTCGCTCTCTGCTTTAAGAAGCCCTGTTTCCTTCATGATTTGTTTGCTGCTTTGATTATTTCTTTTTTCAAGTTTGTGTGTCTTTGATGTAAAGGAAACAGTTAGGAGGAATTTGAGCTCGGCTGTGGAGGTGAAGAAGTAATCAGAAATCACATTTAAACCTGCTACTGGAGTTCTGAAGGCGACTGTTAGAGTAATTTTTCTTTTCTACTATCTTCTTTCTTTCTCCTTTGTAGCAGAAAATGAGCTTTCTGGGGATTCCTGGTCATCACATCTTGCTGGAGATGGGTGAATCCTCTGTGTCCATCAGGAGTTGCTGCTTTGCTGTCATTCACTTTCTGCAGATCAGCTCTGCCTGCAAAGGTGCCTGTAGTGCCCACAGCCATCCTGCCATGAATGCTCCCTTCCCCAGGGAAAATACTCATTAGCTGTAAAAAGGAAAACAGAATAATAATATTAATATAAAAAAAAATCCCGCCATTGCTGTAGCTCAAGTGGTTTTTTTTTTCTATGTGTTCCAGTGCCAAACCCTTACTCCTGGAAATATCCAGAGCTAATCCATCTTTATAGACCCCAGAGTCACCCTAACAGCAGTTGAATCAAAAATAGGCTTCTCTGCTCTTAGTTTGTACCTATATGTGGAGCTTATGGGCCCTTCAGAGCCTGGTGATGATGGCTTTGCCTGGCAGGACACTGTCCCAGGTTCCTTGAAGATGGAGGGTGGAGGATCCCGTGCCTGCTCAGGAGCTTTCCGGAGGGAGCAGGGAAGCAGCGAGGCTGTTTTGCTCTTCCCACATGCCAATTTACTGTAACGCAAGGCAAGTCACCTACTAGCTATCATCGAAGTGGTGGTGTTTATTCCAGGGGATTTTTGGGGTGGATTTGCCTAGGGCTGGTGCCTGAGCTGGAGAGGCCATTAATTAGAGCAAACAATATTGACTTCAAGCCTGTTTTGAGAAACTGAGGATCATTTTAAAGAGACAGATCCCTAAAAGGGCCTTGTGCCAATCGTTTGCCATTCCAGGAAGTTCTGAGCCAGCCTGGCTCATCCTATCCTGGCCTGCACCTCCCGCTCTAACAAGGATTTAACATCCCCACTACGAATCTGTAGTGTCAGGACTAGAGAAACTGACTTTCTTTCTATATATATCTCTGAGACAGAGGGAGATCATTACAAACAATACAACTGTGAACAATCACTTGCAACCTGAACATTGCAAATAGTATTTTCACCCCAAGTCCCAGAGTTTTTCAGCCTGCGGAGAAGGGGTGTGATTTCCTGCTCCTCCAGCTGGCTGCCTGGTTTGAAGCCAGTGGTTTTGTGCTGCCAGGGAGCAGAATTTGGAGTATTTGGGTGCAGACACAGTGGCTGTGTCTCTGTCACAACGTGCTTCAGCAGCTGGAATGCAGAGCTCCTCAAAGGGCACACCATCCAATTTCCTGGCACGGTGCAGTTCCCCGGACCCTTGGCATTTTGCAGGCCATAGAAAAGGTTTCTTGCTCAGGGCTTTGTTAGCGTTTGGCGTTTTAAAAACGCTAAGCAGACATCACTCTCCTAATCCTGTCAGACGTGCAATGAAGCAGATATGTAATCCTTCACGGGTATTAAATTTAATAGCAATAAAGTCTATTTAAGAATTACACTGTCAAATACCTGCCAAAGCAGAGGAAAATATTCTTAATTTTGACTTCATCAGGAATTTATTTCCAGTTGTTATTGCCTGTGAAAACCTTCCCTGCACGTGTGGAGGTATAGATGAGAAAAATCAGCAACAGGCCATCCCAGATCACTGTTTTCTGGATACTTTTGGGAGAAACAATTCCCTGTGATATATGACCATATTCACATGCATGCATATATGCCTGTACAACTGCTTTTATATATGGAACAGCAGATGTGGGTGTACTCAGGGGCACCCCTGTGTATAAGGAAAAGCCCCAAGCAGCATGATGCATATTCATGCCAGAGGAATGATTTCGGGGGGATGGGAGGGAGATGTTCTGAGGACTGGGAAGTGGAGAAGGTGGAAGCCCTGCCACAGGCAGGATCAGCAGCTCTGGGATCCAGGCCTATGGGGGGATGAAGAACAGATGAGGGGGTTGATCAAGGAATGGGGGTTACACCCCTGAGGAGGGGGAGCAGTAAGGAGAAGTCTCTGAGTCTCTAGTTTTGAAGCCCTTTCTAACTGGGGAGCTGTAGCTTGGCTTTGCTTGGCTTAGCCCAAACATTGGTGGAAGCAGGTAGGTTTCCTAGATGGAAAGCAGATTTCTTGGCTGAGTAAACATCTGAGTTAGCTACCTAATTTAACAATAATATTAGCAAGTGATTAAAATCTTTAACTCAGCCTCTACTTTTGGCATGAAATGTATAAAAGGTCTGTTTCCCACCCTTACTTCCCCAGTGCCATGGATGCGAGCTCTGGTGCAGGCAGGAGGATGAGGTTAAGCTGCCATGGTGGTGGTACCTGAGGCACAGGAGTGGGGGAGTCTTACAACAAAAGGCTTTTGTGAGACTTCAGGTCAATAAAGAAAGTGGAAAACTCTTATCTACACTGACCATGAGCTGTGCAGCAGGATGTGGTGGGCAAAACATGGAATGGTTGTTTCAGATGCTGAGCAACTTTTCTTCAAGCAGAAATTCCCCTTCTCCTCCCACCAACTGTGGCACAGGGCACAGGGAGCTGAGAGCAGAAAGCATTTCAGAGGTGAGACCTGCTGAAATCCAGCTCATCTAGAGCCTGGCGCTTCCTATCAGGACATCACACAAACGAATCCTGTGTGACATGAGTGCCCCCTCTCCACCTCCACCCTCTGCCCCCCAGCCTGCCTGGTAGTCAGGCAAACACACGGTTTTGCTGTGGTTTACATGAAAACGTTTTCCATGTGACAAAACGAAGCCTTGTGGTATCACCCAGAACCATCCAGCCGTTGGCACAGGAACTGCCCGAGACCACAGGCTAATTAAGGAGCCTTTAAATAGTTTCCGCCAGCGATATGATAAAGTGCTGACTCGCGAGATGGCGAAGCCTTCAGAAAGGTGACAGGGTTTTCCATGCCACCACCTTCCCCTTTCCTCTCCTACAACGAACTATCGGCAGCTGCCTTCCCAGGAAAGCTGCTCAGCGCCGAGGCAGTGATGGAAGGCTCTCCTTCCCTATTGAATGGACGGATCATCCCCCCCACGGGCTCTGGATGCTGCAAAGTGGAGCTCTGTCAGCATGGGGTGACCCGTTTGGGGTCGGAGGCAGCTCAGCTGGGTTTGTTTAGTGCCGCAGCCCGGTCCCGCCATCTGAAGAGGGTTTATTCACATCCAGCCCTTTCGGAGCGAGCATCTCCAGGCTGCTCCCTCCCTCCTGGCTCCAGCCTGCCGGGTCTCACAGGCTGAGCCTGCTCCAACACGAACACGCTCCGCGCGGAGAGCCGGGGCGAAAGCCGGAGTTTGCAGATGTCTCCCCTTAAAAACCCGGCAAATCGGGTGGAAATCCCCCGCCCCGGGGCTGAAGTAGGGGGGCCAGGCCCAGCACTGAAATGAGTTTTGGGTTGATCCTGATTAGAGGAAGGCAGGAGGAGCCTGAGCCAACGTGGCCCCCGTTGCTCTTAACCTCAGATGACCCCGTGTAGAAGTCCGAGCGCTAAAGCCCTGCAGCCGCAGGAACCGCCGGCATTCCTCTGTACGGATCTCACAAAACTCCTCTGGAAAGACTCTGGGTCCCAGCGAGGCGTTTTCACTCCTGAGGATGGGGCACTGGATATGCTTTTGCTGTAAAGTGAGACTTTGTGGGGATAAATCTTTGGAGAATTTGTAGGTCCCTCGTCACCTTCCAGGCATATCCTGTAAAACCATCACCTAGATAATGGTATTGAGTACTTTTTAAAGCAACACAGGTGTTGTATTCCCTACATAAAATACCCCTCAGAAAGCAATTAGTCTATACAGTTTGACATTAGGTAAAATCTGTGAGATAAACATCTTTTGGATGGAGAATTTGAGCTGAATTCTGCTGTGGAATAGGCAGACTGAAGTCCCCTAAACTTGTTTGGTTTTTGGGGTTTTTTTTAGCAGAGTTAGAAATGTGTGATAAAAGGCACATATTTCTGTGGCTGAGTCACCCCTTGTAAACAGAGTGTTGCATTAGTGTTTGCCTTGAAACACCTTCCCTTGGAGCAGCCAGCCTTGACCCTTTCAGACAGCATGAAAATATCTATTTATATAGTTTCAGTGGCTTTTCATACTGTCTGACCAGCTGCCAGCAGCTGCTTAGGAGCTGCCTTCCCTCGAGGCAAGGACACAAACAGGAATCTGTATGATGTGCTCAATTTTCTCTTAAAAGGTAAAATTGACTTTTAACAAATCAGAGAGATTGGCTGATCGTGGACTATTCTGCAATGGGTGCTGTTTACCTGTCAACTGATGAAGGCTGTAAACCTGCTCCCGATGGAGTGACACGGACTGGGGATTGAGAATGTTGGATTTATGTTAGACAGTGTGACTTTTGCCTCCTCGTTGTGTTCCAGGGAGAGCAGGAGAGGAAAAACTCACCCGAGCAAAGGCAGCTGCTCGCCTCCATGTCTGTGGCAGCACAATATTGGCCTCTTAATTTCCTACTGATTAAACCATAGGAAAACAAAATCTGCTTTGCCCGGAGCGATTTGGCTTCAGCTCAAAAGCCTTCTCATCAAAATGAAATATCATTTGCTGTGAAACCGTTAGCAGGAGGATAAATGTAGTTATAAAAGCAGCTATTTGTAAAACCCAAGTGGGGAGCAGTTAAATGCTGTAATTTAGGGGGAAATCTCCACAAGGGCTCTGGAGGGCAAAACTTCTTATAAAGCCCAACTTTCATTGGGATTCTCTGATGAAACAGACAATTGTTCAGCTGTCCATCATGCAGATACAGAAGTGTTTTCTTTCCTAGCAAATCTCTTGGCTTGTCTAAAGGATGAGCTGGTTGGTGTGGGGCTGGAGGGACCCTCCAGTTTGATCTTGGTGTCCCCAAGTTCAGAGGGGCAGTCGGTGACATCTTACTTGGGAAGCACAAGGCAAGAGACGATGGTGTAGCCCCTTGAACACCCATGTGTTGTCATCAGCAGGGCCTGAGGCTGGAAAACGGAGTGCTAGTGAAAGAAGGAACCTATACAATCCTACAGAACGCCGAGTAAATAGCAGGTCATTTTAGTCCTGGGAAGCAGCCGCAAGAGGGAGATGTGATTGGATGTACCAAATCTATTTCTTTAATAAGTAGAAATATCAAGGAATGGAATATTAATTCAGAGCTCACGAGAAGCTCAGGAAGAAATTTCACCACAGGACCTGAAGTTTTGAGGCGACCAAGCACCTGAGCTGAATTTTGGAAGTACTTTTACGATAGCAAAATCATCCATGATGATTTTTTTTGCTTAAAGTCTCCTTAGTCCTGATAAAAAATGGTGCTTTCTTGAACATTGCCTGAATTGCATTAAGAATTTTGAGTGAAGAGGGAAAATGTCTACCTTCCCAAAATCCTAACAAAACAAGGAGTCAAATTTTCATTTCGAGTTGATTCAAAATAAATTTTTGATCAGTGAACCAAAAAATCCTTCATTCAGACAGCGCAGCCGTAATTATCTTGCCCTTAAGGGCAGACTGACCGGGTGATGTTGAAGCATTTTGGAGTGGGTTATGGAGATGACTTGAATCTGTTTCCCGTAGCCGGTGCTTTCAGTTTAAACAAAATGTTTCCTGAAAGCCATTGGTCTGTCATCTTTCATTTCTGCTGAAAATAAAGCTCCTTATTTCTAGTCTCCCTCTTTCTTCCCCCCCATCCTCCACAAACCCAGACGAATATCAAGAGCTCTGTGAGGCTGAAGGTTTAGGAAGCATAGCCACTGCTGTGGATGCTTCCCTTTAAAATCATTTCTGTGCCCTTTGGGTCATCTGACTCTCAACTGTCATTGTAACAATGAGGAAAAACCAGCATTTTTTCTTCTCTTAGTGCTGCTTCTGTTACATAACTGCTAATACAGTATCTGGCTCGTCTAGTCCATTGGTCCTTGGGGCTTTCAGACCTATTTACACACAAACAGACTAACATCCATCTGAAAGTCATCTCGGGCACACAGAAGTGATCCTTTTGCCTCCCAAAATAACAACCCCTTTCTGCAGGGCACTGAATAACTGTTTGGCAAAGCAAGTGCCAGGTTGGTGCTTAGGTTAATCTGCTTAGATTGACTAACACAGTAGTGCAAGGGGAGAAAATACCCAGTCAAGTAAATTACATCATCCAGGGAAAAGCTATCCTAAAGAAAGCTCACGCTTTATAAGCCTGTGCAAAATCCTTCTCAGGTAAACATTTACATATATTTACAAGCAGAAGCTCATTTCTTCCCTTGTGAAAAAAGAAAAATGGGATCTTTGAAGTTTTTGGCTAGTAGAAAATCATCAGGCTAAATTAATCACTGGCCAAGGTCCAGAATGAATTAAAAACCCATTACAATTTTTCTCACATTAGTAGTACTAAGGAGGTAAAGCCCCCAATCCAGAAGAAAGGAGATCAAGGTGTTGCTTAGCATTATGTTTAAGAAATGGCACTTCCCTGGCTATATTGGGTCTATCTTTGAAATGCTGTAATTCCTCCTATTGTCAGATCATCTTTTAACAATCTCCATCACTTGATGCTTTGCTAAAATATGTTGTTCTCTCTGCAGGCTTGAATGCAATATGAGAAGGGAAAAAAAATTGAAGTTTGAACAGACAGGGGAATTTAGAGGCTATGAGCATGTCTGGGTTTAAACATTTCACTCCTGCTGTCTTGGCTTTTACTGTCCTATTCAGAAACATTTTTGGTGGAAGATCAAGTGGTGGGACCTGAAAGGGGCTGATGGTGCCGTGCCTGGCTGACAGCAGCTCTCTGGTTCAGTTTTCTAGGTTGGTCCCCTGAAAGCTTTTGCCAGAGCAAGTGCTTGAGCTTTAGCAAAATGAAAGATGAGATCAAAAGGTAAGGTTTGGTCTAGCTGTTGCCATCAAGCCAGATCACAGCACAGATGACAGCTCTTGCTCACAGCACCTCAAACAGGCATGCCCTTGGCAATTACAACCTAGAGGGCAAGCACCACGACAGTCCCAAAGAGGCGGAAAAAATGCCACCACAGATGTGTGGAAAGGTAGCAGAGGGTGCTGGAGATGGACCAGATTTTGAGGTCTCTTTTACATTCCCTGGACCAGAGCCCATTCCAGCCACCCTTATACACGGTGGTGTGCTGGAACAGAGCGGTGGTTGTGCAACAACAACTAAACTCACCACACAGGCAGGTCCCCGGGGGTCAACCTCAGTGCATAGACCCCCAAACCCAGCCTTGGCAGCTGCATTGTGCCTCTGTTTTGGTTTTGCTCTTGCAGAAAGTACTGTGTCTCATACCAGGAGCTCTGCTTCAGCTTTCTGTGGTCGTACTGAAAGCTCTCCTCGAGCAAAGCTCTTTGTCCTGGTTTGAGCTTTAGATTACAGTTTGGGCCTAAATATGCAAGTGTGTCACATGGGAATTCCCACAGAACGGAATAAAAGTAGTGTAATTGGCCTAAGTTTGTATTTAAACACAGTGGCTTTTTTTCTTTTAAGTCCTGGTTGAACTTCAGCTTGATAGAAAATTAGATTTGGGTTGAAAGTATTCTTTTTTTTTTTTCTCTTCTTCCTCCCAAATTCATCTGCTCGAGCTCTCATCAGCTTTCAGGACACCTAGATATAGATATAGACACTTATATTCATTTTATTTTGGAAGAATCTTTGCTTGTTACTTTTCCCTCCCATCCCTTTTCATCCTTTTTTTACTATGGTCTTGAGCCGCTTTGGCTTAAACTCACACGAAATAAAAACAGCCACATTGGTAAAAAAAAAAAAGGATAAAGTCTCTGAGAGTGTAATTGAGCCTTTTATGATTTTATCTTCCTGACTGTGTTAGCAGAAGGGCTATTAAGTGAATGTGAAATTTTAAACCAGGCATTGTATATGATATATTGGCTTCTGCAGTGCATACACGTGATCGACTGGGAGCTGGATGGGTGATTCATGGTTATGAGACTCAGTATTGCTCAAGAGTTGAACACGGCAGCATTAATCAGGTTCTTCACACTGATTGCCCTGCCCTGAACTGCTTCTTTCCAGCTCTCCTGTGGCTCTCCCTTCCCACTTATTCACCGGTTTGATCTCCCCAGTGCTGCAGATAACCTTATCTATCCAGCATGTAAATACAGCCACAGACATGCCTTGGCAGCGTGACGGTCATAATATCATATGTCCATACTATTATGTGTATCACAGAGAATCCTCATGCTCATAAGAATGAAGAAAGTCCTCAATAAATGTTATTACTATTGGTATTTAGCAACGGTATTTCTCACTGGCACAAGTGTTCCTATGTAAGTGTATATTAAATGCCCATTTAAAATCCTCAATCTATTTTTTTTCTGCACTACAAATGAGCTGATAAATGATTGCAGCCTGTTGGGATTATAATATGAATTGACATTCAAAAAAAAAAAGAAGTTCCAGCTCCATCTGTTTGGGTTACATAACTCCTGATCTCAAGCAATCTCAGAGGCAGGATTTTCTGCATAAATAGTACAATTTCCAGTAAGGAGATTAAGGCTTCTTTGCTGGGAAAGGAAGAAATTACCAAAAAAGCTGTCATGTCCATGGACACAAATAAATCATGTTCCAAAACACACAGGAAGATAAATTTATGTCATTTAGTCCCTCTGCCTCAGATGCTTCCACTCCTGTCAGAGAGAAGTATTTTGCCACAAAATACCATTCATCCTTTAAATATTTATGAAACACAGTCAGCTATATTTTCTCCATACGTTAACTCTTTTAAAAATCAGTGCTGCTGTTAATACTGTACATTTTTGCAGTTTTAATCCTGGTGCCTTTTTTTAATATCCGATGGCTTTCCGTAAGTGCTGGACTTCAGTAAATCCAAGCGTTGGGAGGCATAAAGTATATTTCACCAGGATGAAGAGGGGCACTCAGAACAGCTACTATAGGTAGTATAGTAGCTATATAGTATCTCCTGCTGTGTGCAGTGGAGAGAAAAACTCTCCCCAGTGTCTGACAGCACCGTGTCCGCGCTCTGCGAGGCAACGCGAGTTTTTGAGTTAAAAAAACACTTCATTTTTTTTGGTGTGAATGGGGAGAAAACTCTGTGTTTGGCCTGTTTCTGCAGACAGACGGTCAAGTGTTTCTGCAGACAGGCTGTTACCACACGTCACATCCTCCAGAGGCAAAGCTCCCATTAAAAGGCTGCTGGCAGAGAGCATTTATTAGAGCAGCCTGCAACGCCGGCTCGCCTGTGGCAGCAGTGGCAGCGCTGCTCCAAAACCAGCACTGCATGGCGAGCAGGTCCAGACCCCTGTGCTGACAAAAATTCTCTTTGCTAGAGAGGAAAAACAAGCAAAGCCCACCTGGGAAAGCCCCAGCTCAGACTCAGGCTCTGTGCAGGGGTGGTGGGTCATTTCCCCAGCACAGCTGCAGGCTCTCACCTGCCTCTCCCCAGCGCTGACCCCGTTTCTACCCCTATTTATTTTTTTCTTGCCTGTACCCAGGCCTCTCTGGGTTGTGATGGGGTTTCTTGTCTTTTATGTCTAAGGTAACGTTTTAGCATGGATTGAGCCATGTCTCCTCAGCAGATCCCTCTTTCCTCTCCCTGGTGTCATTTCCTTGGAAAGCCAAGCGAGTCGGGTATGTGGTTAACAGGAAATGTCGTGCTGGTAGCTCCCATCTTACTGCTTGTGCATTACCATCCGTCTGCTGAAACCACTTCATGCCTGAGTCATGTATTCACCATTCCTGTGCTCTTCGGACACCTCCATTCTTTTACCTGTCCCCTGTGGGCTTTAGGAGCTCAGGGACCTCCAAGGACACCCCAGCAAGATGTCCTGGGAAAACCTCCCTCTTCCCAGGCTTGGCTATTTGCTTTTCAACCAAAATGGTGTGTAAACAAGAGGGGAAGCCATCACTCTGCTCTCACACAAGTCTCCAGGACTCTAAAATAACTCCTTATCTCCTTATTTTAACACAAGGGAAATTAACATGGACACGCTGATATGCAGAAGAAATGGTGCAGCAGAGGGGCAACTGCTTGCCTGGAAGCTCGTGTGCCCAGCAGTATTAGCAAACTGAGTCAAACCCAACATGCTTTGGAGCAGTGTCCCATTTAATTCCTGGGGAACTACTGCTCATGACCTTACAGAGGTGACTTGGGAAAGCAGAGACTGTGTATGAGAGGGATTATGGAGTCAGTGCCTTCCTGCTGCCTGTCCTCCCTTTTCCATGTGCATCCCCTCTATTTGGCAGTGAGACAGACCCCTCTCTGCAGGGGTTATCACACCTAGTTCCCTCCCCAGGTGCCACAGGCAATGGTTTCCCATCAAAACCCCTTTGACTCAGCTTCACAAAAACCCCGCCCTAAACCACTGCACACCCAGCGAGGTAAACGGAGACACACGTTTCCACGGCTCATCCCTGTGTTCCTGGAGATGAGCTGAACATTGAAGGGAAAGGCCCTGGGTTTCCCTGTCCTGCTGGGCACTGGGGGTACAGTGTCTGTGTGGTGCTGCAGTGAGCACTGACCAGAGAGCTGCAAGATACCATTGCATGTGTGAGTGACTACAAACACTTCCTGTCACCTGAAAGGAGAAAGGACAAGTTCTGGCCTGGTCAAATGGAGAAGAAAGCACTTGCTGGAGCAGGAGCTGCCTGGGAGCAGGGAACAGGGCCAGTGACCTGCACGCAACCCCATTTAACACTTCGTGCCCTGCAGAGGCTGCAGTCACTTCCTAAGGGTCAAAATCATGTTATAGCGGGACGTGAACTCTGATGTTGTTTCAGAGTGACAGATCAATACTCCTGGCGTGGGAAAGCAGCCAGAGGTGAGGCAGAGCCCCACTGCCGCGGCCAGGCTTGGCAGCACCATGTGGCCTGCTAGTGAGTTTATAATATGGAATTGCTAATGCATTTATGCTTTAATTGCTATTTAGCAATTAGGCGTTTGGGAGGAGTTGCTCAGACAGGAGAGATTAGAGAGGGCCAACAGAAGAAGAGATACTAATCAACGAGACAATGGACTTTCTCTGGTCTGATGTGTTGGCTAACTCCAGGAAATTATATTTTCCTCATACCCCTCCTATAAGCCTGCAAGAGCTTGGCCTGATTTCACGGACACCAAGCACTTTGAAGCTGGCCACATCCAACCTCAGGAAGCGTAGCTGTGTCTGGCACTGGCCATAGCCCCGAGACCAGCAGCTGCCTCTGCTTAGCAGCATTTTTCAGGTGAGCATCCATACAAACCATTTAAGTACTTCCACTGAGATGTGCAGTTTTATAATTTCTTTTTAAAAATAAGCTGCTTGTGCTGTCTCAGACATGATAGACAGAACTTCATTACTCTCTCCACGGGGCTGCAGCAGCAATTTCTTTACCACCACGCACAGCAGAGGCTGCAGGATGCTCACACATGCTACAGAAACACTGAGGTCATGCGGAAACTTTTCAAGTTAATGAGGGCTCCTGGACATGACTGTGTTTTGAAAAATAAACATTGCTCCTGGGTAGTTTTCAGCTCATTTAAGTCACTTTCAGCCCATTTTTTTTAAGATGAGTTTGCTCTGCAGGGAAAAATAATAAAAATTGTGTGATGCAAGCTGCTTGTCTTTTCTTGATGGGGCAAAAACATGTGAGGGACTTTTTTTCTATAAAAAGTCCCTGCTAAGAGATTAGTGGTTATCATACAGATCTGTGAATTTGGAAATTTGGGATGTATCCCTGAGAAGCTGACTGGTTGTCTACATGATCTTGACATTGTCAGTCAATGGGCTGGCAATGAGCTGACCTTTGGGTTGAGACAAGCCTGCGTGTCTCTATTTTGAGGGAAAAGGGAGTGGTTTTTGTTGGGTTCTATTACTGTGGCTGTATTTCTGCATCTCTGATTTTCCACTTAGAAGCCACAGAGTTAGAGCAGCCTTCCTGTCCCTGCCTTTCCTGCAGCCTGATGCAGAGGGGACACCTCAGGCAGGCTCTGCCCCCCCCTCTGCACACACCTGTGGGGAAGGAAGGTCACACCAAGATGCCGTGTAAGGGGCACTGCTCAGCCAGCCAGGCTGGCTAGAGAGGAGCCTGAGATGTCACTGAGGTGTTTCTTTCCCTCTTACCCTACCAGTTGTAGGCCTTCATTGTGCAGTGCTCCGGGCATGTCAGACTGAGAGTACAGGTGAGCTGGGCGTGTGTTCCTGCTACTAACTCAGCTCTAGTGACACATGTGCCTCTAACAGCTACTGAGACCCTTTGGCTTGTGAATTCCTGGCCCAGTTCACCTCAGTTATATCTCCTATGGATCTTGGTACATAAGGAATTGATTTTCGTTTGTTTATTTTCAAATTCATATCGATTGAAAACCCTTCAAAAGTGTTCCTGTTTCACCAGAGCGGATTCTCCCTTCTCAAAAAAACACGCTCTACTGCTGCAATTAGATTTCTTTTCTGCTGCTTTGGGAGAAGTTGTTCAGCTGCTGGTCCTATCAATAATCCACGAGTTGCTGTACTCAGGCCTACGCTTGCTTTTACCTAGGGGAGATTGCGGGCAGTACTGTCTTCTCTCAGTTTTGCGTAACAGTTCCAGTAAAATAAATGACTAGTAGAGATGCTATTGCTACAGTCCTCTTGCATTTTTTAAAATAAAGTCATGAAATGGTGATGAAATTTGACTAGTTTCTGATGTTGCTGTCCAGTTTTTTGATGACATGTTTTCTTCGTGATGAACTGAAGGCTCCTCAACTGACTAAAAATGAAAATTACATCCACAAACTACTTTTTTCTTCTTTCTAAGACTGAATACCTATATGTACTAAAGGCTTGCTGTGAGCAAAAGCTGCCAGCATAAACAAATTTTCACTTGGTTCTGAAAACGGTGAGGTCTGTGGTCATTCTTATCTAGATCAAGTTCCTACGAGATCTTTGTTTCCCACGCTCATGAGTTGCCTCTTACTGATGAACAGTTTCATTACTTAGCATGTGATCTTAGATAGCAAAGTGAGGTTTGATGCATCAACTTTGTCATTATGGTTCTGAATTTTGCTTAGTCAGTTCCTTGCCAAACTCCTTCCATCCTGTGTTGACATATTTTGACATACAAACCCAGGGTTTTCCTGGGCTCTGAAATGCTGGGCTCATTAGCTTCTGCCAGAACCTTGCCAAATTCTTCATTAACAATATAAGAATGCTCCCAGCTCATTCTATGCCTCAGTTATCTCACTTTTTTGTTATTTTCCCCCCTGACAAAGTTCTCTGACAACCCAGCACTGGTGGTCCTTCTTTCATTGCCCCACACTTCACCCTTCCTGCACTCCAGGAATGAAGAGTTTGAACGAAGAAACATCTGAAAAGCGATCAAAGGGGATGCTGGTCTCTGTTGCTGCTGGCTGAGGTGGGTAGCACTAATGAGAAGACACCAGGCAGAATGCTCAGATGCTGCTTTATGGTCAAATACCTAGAGATGTTCAGTTGCTGCCATTCCTCAGCTCTTACTTGGCCTTCGATTTTTCTGACAGGAGTTGTTGCAGTTCTGCTGGAAAATACCTATTATACCTTTCCTGGGTGGAGAACTCAGTCTCCCTTCCAAAGGAGCAGATTCACAGACTATTTATGTATCTAGGTCCAACTGATTTTTATCTCAGTTGCCTGAATACCTTTGCATATCTGGACCTAAGTGTTTTGTCTGTGGTCATGCAGGAAGTCTATGGTAAGCAGAGAAGTGAAAACACAACCCAAGCAACTACTTGTGCCATTCTTCTCTTCACTGGGCTTTTTGAGGGGGCAGGAGAAGATCCCAATTTGCTGTGAATAAGAGCAGTATAAATGCCCTTCGACATTTGTCTTTAAAATAAATACCCTTATCACTCCTGAAAATGATGTCTATTAATTAGCCTCTCATAAACTGGAGAGCTCATTTCAGCTGGCACTGCCATGGCTGAAAGCCAACTTTGCAATTGATCATTTAATTAACTGGAAGAAAATTAAAGGAACTGTAATCTGTGTCTCAGCTCTGTTGTTATCGAGCTGGCAAAGTGCTTATTTCTGCCTGGAGCAACGATCGGTTCCTTGACCCTGCAATTTAGAAACACTGGTTTAGGCATCCCCCCTCACCTACCCACCTGGTTTTCTGCAAGGCAGGAAGCAACCCAACCTGATGCTTCCTTCATCTGTCTACAGATCCCAGACTCTTCAGGGGTTCCTGACTCCTCTCACAGCAGGCTGGATCAGCTAAACTCACATTTCACCATATCCATGAAGTCTGTGGTTCTAGATTAATAGGTGGAAAATCTGCAGGAAAAATGGATGTACTATAAAAGTCATTATTTAGAATCTGAAATGAGAACATGGGAGCTCTTGAGTTTACTTGAATATCAACATTTCCCCAAAGGGATTGAGATATTGATTTTCATTTTGTTACTTCTAATAAGTAAGAGGGAACAGTGTGTTTGAGAGAGAAATTAGAGGTCCTGAAAATTTGGTGAGCTCTTAAAGCTTTGACTTAACCAAGTCACTTGCGTGGTCTATGAACATAGAGAGGAAAAAAAAAAAGGTATAACAAGCCATTGTTTTAATGATTGTGTTGCCATATCAAGAGAAGAAAGACAGCTGCTTCCAACTTGTCTTTGCATGCCTAAGTAATATGTTAATTACCTCATTCCCCCATAAATGCCTACAGTCTTCCAAAAGGCATGTTAAAACAGACATAGTCATTAAAGCTTGCACTGCATTTTCTAATGTGTTGCTGGGAAAACAAACAAACAAACAAATAAAACCTCAAGCCCTTTGTCTTTTAGCTAGGTCCAAGTTGGGGAAATGTTAAGTAGAAACACTTAAGAAACTGTATCATTGGAAAGAAAGTGTTTTTTTAATGTCAAAAGAGGAAAAAGAAATCAGAACTTGAAAATTCACGATGTTGGGTCAGGTAAAAGCATTAGGGCACCTTTACATTTTCATTACAAGTGCAGCCCATTTAATTTCATCTTTCAATTTATTTTGGACTCTTTCTTGCTCTGTGTGAGAAACTTGTGGTCCAGGCTGTAAAATAACAAAGGGCTTGGTAGGAGGGATGAGAAGGATCAAAAGAGGGAAAAAGAAACCTCATTCAGAATGCTCCTCCTGATCATAACTAGCTGTAGGAGTCAGAAATCTGCATGAAATTGAAACCACGTCTCCTCCTGAGAAACGCATTTTCCCTCTGCTCTGGGTTATAACTTATGCAAAGGCTGTCGCACCATTCATGCTGCTCCTGCTGACGGCTCCTCCGGTTTCCCTTACGTGTCCTCAAAGCGTTTCACTTGTGTTTATAGTACCTTCAAAAGGGAAGCTGTGCAAAGAAGAAAGTAAAACTAGCCCGGTAGGTCTGAGGTGTTACGGGCTGATTGGCATATTGGGAGTGTCTTGCTGGCTCCAGAGATGTGGGTTAAAACCACTGTGTTGGTCAGAAGGAGAACCAGCCGGTGCCCTGCTTACCACTGTGATGACAGACTATGTTCTGGTCACTGTGGCCTCACGAGAAAGTCATTGTGCTCAGAGTGTGTGAGCAGAGACAGAGGGAGAAAAGAAAGTGTTTGTGTCTCCACCTTACACAGTTAAGACCGATGGCCAAGAAAGCAGCGCTTGGTGTGCTCGAGAGTACTCAGGACCAAGCCCAGTAACACCAAACGCGCTGTTTAGGCACTCAGAGGGGGGAAAACGTCTGCCCAAATCTCTTTTGCCTGGTTTGGCAACAAGATTTAAACCCAGCTGCCTCATGTCCCCAAGTGTCTCTCTGGAAACATCAGTTAGGGGGCTAAGGCAAACCAGCTCCCAGAGGAGAGAAAAAGGGAAGCTTTGCCCAAGTGGTTGCCAAACCTTGTTCTGAACTGGACAGGACAGATGCTGAACAAGCATCTTTGACCTCCAAGAGAGCACTTTACCCCCCAGACTTCGGCTACTCTTTCCAAATCCCATTGCTGTGCCTAGCTGCAGGGTGGAGTTACCAGCTGAGGATCCTGAGCACAGAAATACCTTGAAAACCAAAACCTGGACCCAGCTTTGGCAAGACCATGGGATCAAGCAGCACTCCTTTTTTTTCAGTGTTTACATTGTGGTTGTCTCAGTTGCTCCCTCCTCAGCTGGCTTCTGTGCCAGGTCCCAGATCTTCTGGTACACTTCATGAAGAGCTGGACTTTGTGCCGGACACACAGTGAACCCCTCTGCTAAGCCCTTTGGCAAAGGATTGTAGCACTAAAATCCAAAAGCTTTTCTCTAAGTGAGTTGTGTAGAGTCCTACAGGAAGCCTGGAACCAAACCTCAGCTCCCAGAGCCTTTGTTCAGGGCTTTGACCACAAACCCATCTTTTCTGTAAGGACACTATTAAAATTCCATCCTGCTTTTTGTCCACATCAGGAAAACCACCGTACAATTGGCAATATCTGCTCAGGAGGGGCCAGGATAGGCAGGATGCAGTAGATTGGTGAAATTGTACAGTGTAGCCTGATGAGTGTCTGCTTGCCTTACGCTTTCATCTGTTAAATTCCTTTCATGGGTAGAAAATCCTTCCCCAAATCTAATTGCAGTGAATTGGACGCAGTGCTTTTATTATACTGCAGAATTTGTTACCACACTGGGGTATGTCTCCGTGTGGAAATCACAGTTCAGAGAGTATTTCCAAATGCCTAAAATGTGCACTGAACCAAGTAAGCTTTAAGAGGTGGTCATAGTTTAAAAAATGTGAATTGTGCAAATGTGAAAAAAAAATAAATAAAATCCTGGCACAAGAAGGAGAGAAGAAGCATTGAGGTTAGAAAAGACCAGAGGAAAAAACAGTTGCCGAAGAGAGATTGTGTCTCCCATCACGTACTCTTGTTTCAGACTATATTTTATATTTGAGAAACAGCAGCATTAGGTCTCCACTGCCAATGGTTTGGTTTGAATTCGATTCAAATTTCAATTCATTTTTCTACTGTGAAGAGTTAACCACCAGAGATCTCAGGTTCTTGCACTGTTAAGCACAGTAAGTTGTAGTAACAACCATTAGATCATTACAGCCTGTGCCGCAGAGCCCTGGGTCTGCACACATTAGAGACCTCGTGGCACTTCTCTGTCAAGTCAGCGCTCCACAGCGGTGCTGTAAGACAGGTTTTGTGGTCAAATATTGATAGACTAGCATGTACCCTTCATTATAGCTTAATTATCGAACCAATGAGTGTTAATTCCCTAAATGTAAGGGGCTGTACTATGAAGAAAAAGCCCAGGAAAGCCAGTGCTGTGGGCAGGTTGTTAGTGACATCCCATGTGATGTGAGTTGCCAGCTCCAGTGGGATAAACAGAAGGATCCTTGCTTCTCCTTGACACCCTCCGGAGGGAAGGTGCCTGAGACAATTAAACCCCCGATTTCTTCCCGCTGAAGTCAGAAGTTTTGCCTCTCATTATTGATGGGGACGCGTTTGTCTCCTGAGATGCTTACGGAGCCCATCCCATAGACATTCGACCCATCAGCAAACAGATCTGAAGCCACAGGCAGAAGCACATCTCACACCTTCAGGAGGACTCATTCTGCTGCCGAATCCCTCCCGCTGTCCTCACCGGGCTGTTTGCTGACTCATCAGCTTTGTGCATTTGCCCTAATTAGTCATATGCAAACACCATTGTATTCAGGAAGTTCTGTAAACGTAAGCTGGAGTATGAACTTAGTGCAGGAATAAAGGTCAAAAAAAGTGACTAAGGCATCATATACTGCAATAAGTTTCTGTTATCAGCCACTGAGAAAGCGGGAAAGAAAATGTTTATGCTGAATTTTAGTGGAGTGACGCAAAACTTTAATAAAGGGGAGGATGTGTGTGGGGGGAGAGCATTTGCTTAACATCTCTCAAGAGCTGCTATAGTACGAAATGCTTAATTGCAGAACAAGTTTCCACTAACACACTTCTGAAAACACAGCTGGGTTTTGAAGCATTATTCTTTATTATGAGCTCAGAGTAAGCATGTTTGGCATGAAAGAAATGTGTCTCGTAAGGAGACCACAACACTTACTCACAGCTCCCCAGCCAGTTCATGCTGGGAAGTCTGATATCTTTGAACAATCATTCGAACAGTGTTAGCAATGCGTAGACTGGGTTTTTTCTGCAGTGCTTTTTACTCGGGGATCACTAACACATCTTAAGCCTCTGAGTGATTTAAAGTGATCAGAACCTAGTGTGAGAATACTCAGTGAGGAACCCTTTCCATATATAGCACATTATGTGAATTTGGACAATGGTAATAAAGGTGCACAAGTGGATGCTAAGACATCCGTGCTTATGGGCACCAAAATTGTCATTCAAAGAGTGATAGGATTGAAAACAAGAGCTTACTGGGTAGGATAAGGCAGGTTCTGTAGGCTGCAGCTGGGCAGTCCCTGGTCCAGGCTGCATCAGTGTCACTTAGTCTTTGAAGGGCACTGAGATTGCAGTCAAAGTGCAGAAGAGGCTTTCACTTTTAAGCGTGCCAGACTCACCAGGAACCTCTTCAACCTCACACTCAGATTAGAGAAGTTGCAATGGCTGCTCTGAGTTGTGCCAGCCTCCTCTAAGGCACAGGAAGTACCTCTGGTAGCACCACTTCACTACCGAAACTCCCCCAGATGCGTTTCCAGGCGCTCTGATGGGGAAGAAAGATGTCAGTGAGCTGGGCTTGTCATTTCTGCACCTGCCAGGAGAACCCCCCATTTCACCACGGAAATTCCTTAGGGGTTGTTATGGTGACTCTGTGACTGGACTAAAATACTGGATGGCTGCTGTGCATGACTGAATTTCTTCCTATGTTTACGCTGCCTAAACCTCATTTTGAAAGATAAAGTTGTCTGAGCCCTTGGGTAGGGCTTCTTGGTACTTATGCAAGACAGTCGAGGTTGAGTCTCGCTTTGATTATTTTTCTTCTCGAGGCTCCAGTGAGCACAGAACAACAGAAATATCAGTAGTTCACAGCCACACTGCCATGGGCTATTGTGTTGTCACAGCTAATATGCAAACTAAAGATGGGCCTTGTCAGTGTTTAGATGGAAAACCTTAAAGGAATAAAAGGAGTCTATAGCACCTGTGCCTCTTTTGTATATCTGACTGCCGTGGGCAGAAGCAATCCATACAGAAACTCCTTGTGATTGCTATCAAATGTCACGGTCACTGCTTTTTCTTCAAAACAAACAAACAAACAAACAAAAATCCCAAACACTCCTTTTTCTTCAAAACAAACAAACAAAAATCCCAAACACAGAACGCCCATGGTTGTATGCAAAAACGACTGCTTGTTACCTGAAAGTTGGGAACCCACAGCAGGAGTGTTAGGAAGGTGCAGTACCTGAAACACCATCACTTTGCCCTGCAGGTGTTTCTTACATCACCACACGTGTACACAGAAGCACAAGAATGTCACTTATGCCTGTCAAAGCTGCTTTTTTTTAAAGGTATCATTACCTCTGAGCTGCAAACTGAGTAGTCTCGTAAGGTTCAGCTCCAGATGATCACTTACAGTCCCTGCTGGAGGGAGCCTGCAAGATGTAAAGGAACTGCTGAGCTCCATGGGGTCGCTCTACCTGGAACTGTACCTTTTCTGTCTCCCCACAGTGCTCAGATACATATGACCCTGAGCTAAGGGTACATAGGTTAGAATCTTAATTTTAATTGCATGGGCTCTGCCCCCAGTTTTCTTCTCCCTGCTCCCCCACGGCTATGGTCTGGTTCCCGATCCAAGGGGCCACTTGTGAGTGCCTGCGAGGTTGTGCCAGTACCAGGTGTCCCGTTAAGCCCCTGTCCCCTGTACAGCCACTCCTGCCAAGCCTCCAGGGCCAGTCAAGGTTTGCAGGAGACCCTGGAGCTCTCGGCTGAGCAGTTCCTGAGGATGCCCTTGCCATGGGGGAGCAGGGAGAGGAAAATTGGGGTTAGGGTTAGGTTTGGACTGGCCCGGATGGGTAGCAGGGAAGGCAGCGGGGTCATGGTGTGAGGTGCAGCCCTGGTCGAGCCTCCTGGCTCTGCCATTGGGTGTTGGCTGGGGTTTGGGAAGTTGTAAAACTTGCTCAAAATGTGCTTAATTACCCCCGTGTTCTCCTTCTAGGCCGCCCAGCCATGGAGCTGTCTGTTCCCTTTAATTAATGTGAGGTTCTGAACTCTTTAACTGGAAATTGTCTAGAAAACATGTCTTGTGAGGAATGGCTGAGGGAGCTGGGTTTGTTTAGTCTCAAGGAAAGGAGGTTCAGGGGGGACCTCATTGCTCTCCACAACTACTTTAAAGGAAGCCGTAGTGAGGTGAGGGCTGGCCTCTTCTGCCATGCCTGCAGTGAGAGGACTAGAGGAAAAGGCCTTAAACTGAGACAGGAGAGATTCAGATTAAATATTAGGAAAAAAAATTCACTGTTCAGGTGGTCAGGCATTGGAATAAGTTGCCCAGGGAGGTGGTGGAGTCACCATCACTGGAGGTGTTTAAGGGGCATCTGGACCTGATGCTGGGTGATGTGGTTTATGGCTTACAGCAGCAGTGCTTGGTGGACAGATGGACTAGAGCTTAAGGGCCTGTTCCAAATTTTATGATGCTATGGCTCTGAATGTCCTGGGGTTTTTGTGCTACGAAACCTTCGGGAAAGGAAGTGTGGAGTCAAGCACTGAACTAAGTTATGTGAGGCAAAAAAGCCAAAAACAAAAAAGACACCCCCCCCCCCCCCCAAAAAAAAAAAAACAACAACAAAACAAAACAAAACACAAACTGGGGAATAAGCCCACGGGGGTGCGATTTGTTACAGATCTGCACCGGGTGGAACCGAGCCGGCCCCGGCTGGGACGAGCGCCCGCCGCCGGGCGCTCCGCGGGGGCTCCGCTCCGGGAGCCGCCGGGAGGCCCCGGCAAGGGCCGAGGGCGGGCGGGAGGCTCCGGGAGCCGCCGGGAGGCCCCGGCAAGGGCGGGCAGGGTCCGGGAGCGGCCGTGGCGGCGGCGCCGCCCCGCACACAGCGCCGCACGTGAGGCGCCGTCCCCCGCCCAGCTGAGCGCTCAGCTGACCCCGCGCAGGGGCCGGGCCGCGCCGCCGCTCCTCACTGGCGCAGCGCGGGGCCCGCGCCGCCCCCGCCCCCGCCCACCGCCCGCCGCCGTCGCCGCCGCGCCCGCCGGCGCCCGCACCTCCCCGCAGCCTCTGCCCCGATGCTCTGAGCCCGCGCGGCCCCAGACCCGGCCCCTTCCCCGGCCGTGCCGCCATCTCCCCCGCGCCCCCGCGGCGGCCATCGGAGCCCGCGGCCGCCTCGCACCCACAGGGAAGCCGGCGGGAGGAGAAGCCGTCCCGGCCGCCATGGACAGCCCCGGCGGTGTCACCGACAAGAAGAGGTACCGGTGCCGCGCCGCCCGCTCGCTGCTGCCGGCGCCCGCCGTCCCCCGCTTTGTTACCGCCGCCCCCTCCCCGGCCCCTTCCCCGCTTGCCTCCCCGCCCTCCCCCGGCCCGCGGAGCGCTCCGCTCTTCCATTCCTCCTCCTTTTCCTTCTCCTCCTCCTCCTCCTCGCCGCCGTCCACGTCGCCATTTTGTCGGCGGGGGGAGCGGGCCGGGGCTCGGGGCCGGCGGCGGGGCCGGGGGGGCAGCGCCCGGTGTCGGCCGCGGGGCCGGGGAGCGGCCCGGGGGCTGCCCCGCTCCTGGAAATGGGCGGGCAGGGATCGATTGTCCCGTGGTCCCGGCGCGCAGCGAGCCCGCGGCGGCTCTGGCTTTGTGCGGGAAAGGGCCGGTTCGCAATCTGGAGATATTAAGCTTAAAAAAAAAAAATAAATCCCTCAAACCCGCGTGGGATGGGGCCGGGGGGGGGGGGTGTGTGTGTTAAGAGGGGGATGGCGAGCGGACGGTGTGAGCTGAGGAGTATGAATAATTCACCGAGGATTGTTGGCGCAAATTGGGGGGTGGGGGGAATAAAAGCCTTAAAAGCCTTTGTTAGGCGGTGAAGTTTAAGGAGCCGGGGGGCTCGGGCGAGCAGGTCCGGGCGGTGATGCCGGTGTTGGGGGGGGTTTAATTGCCGTGATGGCCATCTGCAGAAAGGCTTGTTTATAATGGATATCGATACCTCTCCTTGGTTTTTTTATTATTCGAGATGGGTTTTGTCTGCTTTTATATCGGAGGGTCATCTGAGCAGGTTAAGCGCCGTAAGTGTTTCACAGCGTGTAAGTTGTGCCGGGAAGGAGCCCGGCCGGCTCTGTAAAATGGATGGTGAGCTTTGTGCTGAGCTGGGAGGGATCGGGAGCGCCGGGACAGCACCGGCTCCCAGCGCCTTTGGAGCCGTCACGGGGGTGCGAGGGGTCGGATGGGGGAGAAGCAGCTTTTAGTGAAATACGTAGAGGGGAGCACCTGAGGTGGCACTGATTCCCTGACCTTTGGTTTCTCTCTGCTCGAAGCTGGTGGCTCTTGAGAAAATGTTGCAACCAAAATGATTTGCTCTGCTGCCGTAATTTAGTGGCAGGTCTAGAAAGGGGGGTTGAGACTTAAGTTGTTCTCTGATCCTTTTTCGTTTGGTTGGTTGGTTTATTGGGCTTTTTTTGTTTCCCTACTTTTTTTCCGTTTTGCCCTTGAGCATTTGTTATTTTTTACTTACCATTCTGCCCCGCTCGAGTACTTTTTTTTTTTCTCAATTTCCTTATCCTGGATGTAATCTGCTTTCTTCAGAATGTAAGAATCAGTATGCAAAGCTTATCCTTCCTTCCTAAAGGCAGGGCTTAAGAAAGAGAATTTGTTGTTTTCTGTTTCCCGTAGACCGAGTTCAAAGTTGGGGATGTTTCTCATAAAGCAGCAAAGAATATTCAGATTAGTCCTGTTGTAGGGGTTTTAATGGAAAACATAAAGCTATGTTTATGGTACGTTCATCCTGGGGGCTGTGGATGTGCAGTTGAGCTAAGATGGCTAAGAAAAAAGGAAGGATATGAACTCAGCAGAGAACTTATTGGAAATCTCAAGCATTTATGAAGAAACATTTATAAAAAAGAGTTGTTTTAGAAGGGCTTAGGTTTGATGGTGTCCATATTCAGAATACCTTGAAGAGAGAAGGCATTTGGGTCCTGTTATTTATCATCTTTGATGATAAAACTTTGGCTGATTGTATATAAAGTACACCTCAATTTTGGCATTGGTTGAGATCCTTTTATTCCTTGCCTCTCCCTCTGCTTGTATTTGGATAGTGTTTATCTCTTGATAGTTAAGGTGAAGCTTGTTGTTTATTTAATTTCATGCTGTGAGATGGCAGAAATTATGGAATTTGATCAAGTTTGTGTCTCAGCCTTACATACGTGAAATTTAGTCATTACAGTATCTGGAGGTGTGGATTTTTATTCTGGTCTGTTGAATCCATTCTTTGATGTAGTTCCAGGCTTCTTATATATTTACAGGGGTCAGGATTTCATAAGAAATCAAGTATGAGCATCATGATTAGATACTGAGCTATTTGGGTTTTAGCCATTCCTTAGTAGTTGTATCACTTTGATGTGCTCCTGGATTTTCCCCCAGGTGCTACAAGGAGCTCCTGTCAGTGCATGGACTGGGTGAACCAGTGTTGTTGGGAGCTTTGTTTATCGACTCCAGTTTGAGCCAAATTTAGGGCTTTTGCTGAGATGTATGAGATTTCCTCATTATTCCTTTAAAAAACTCCTGTGCAGATGGCTGATGCAATGAGAAGTTTTTTTCTCAGGTCTGTGGTGTGACACTTCACTATTATCAGAGGAATTCTTGGACCTTTTTAAGTAAATGAGCCATTTAGGGTTACTGGTTACTTTGGTAGTGGCTTGCAGCTGGTAGATAATCCAAGATTCATTTATTCTAGTGTGTTTTAAGTCCTTATAGCATAAAATAGTTATTTTTAATGGTATGTGCGCTAAATAAAACTGAGAAATGATTTCTGGAGTGCTCATTCTCAGTCTTAAGATGGTATAGAACAGGATTGAGTGCCTTGCAGAAGAACTTAAGCTTTTCAATTTCTCAGAGTTGGGCCTTGAAACTTATTTTTTTGGTAGCTAAGGGGGATGATCTGAAAGACTGGTTTTTTTTTCTGATAGATCTTTGCTACCGAAGTCCAGCTCCAGAATCTGCTCGAGGAGCCTGTATCTTGTGCTGCTGGCTTTGAGGGGCAGTGGCTACTGCTGGTTTTTCTTAAACCTGTGTGAGGTCTTCAGGATTGTATGTGCCATTGCTTTTGTCTGGTAATTTCTTTGAACGCTGGTGGAACTGAGCCACCATTACTGGAACCGAAAGTGAACACAAAAACCTTTTGTATATACTCTAACTGTGTCTCTCCGAGTTGTAAGAAGAGGAGAAATCTTTCAGTAAATCTGTAGAGTTTTCCCGCAGGTATGGGGGAAGCTGAGTGGTTTCTGGCTTTCAAAACAGTGGTTTTACTGCTTTCTGGGTTTTTCTGAATTGTTTGGCTTACCTGACAGTAGTGCCTGTGTTGTCTGTTCTTTGCACTTCCTCAAACACGAAACAGTTCTGCAGATTGCTTCAATAAAAGTGCTCAGAAATGGCTTTCCATTGCCCACTAAAGGTGAAGGGGGACAGCACAGTGCTCTGCCCTTCCTCCTCAACATCAAGGCACTGAAAATCAGGGAAGAATAGCTGAGAAGGATTTCCCTGCTGCAGAAACTTTCCATAATTTTGCTCTGTTGGTGCTTTGGTTTCCTTCTATCAAGTGGAGGTCTGATAATTTGGCAGTATGCTGATGGAAGCAGCGGGAGGCTTTCTGGTTTTTGTTTACAGTCATGCTTGCTTTGCCCTTTAAAACACAGTGTCTCCAGGCTGCAGTCTGGGTCTCTTGGTTGGGATGCCTGAAATATCAACAGACAGTCCACACTTAGCCAAGAGGGCTGGTGCAGTTGGGATCAGACGGTCCAGGTTGTCAGGTGGTCTGTAGAAGGGCGATGGGATAGTAAGAGGTTTTTATTTCAAGTACTTTCAAGGTTTTTTAGCAACTCTGCCCTGCCATTTCCTTTCTGTTGTCTCTGGAGGCACATCCTGGACCATTTTTGGAAGGTGGGAGGGGGAACAAATGTAGCTGCAAACTGTTATCAGCAGCTTAAATCGGGCAGTTAAATCAACTATTGCTTTAAAGGTGGAGGTGTGAAGTGGATAATCCGTTTTATTCTCTCATTTAATTGCCATCCCCATCTTCTGGTTGGTTTCTCTCTTATCAGAAATGTCCATCAAGAGTTTACTTAGGTTAGGCTAAGTTCCTACGTCCTTTGTAAGCCTTGAGGAGGTGAGAAACATAGTTACCTGCTGTCTTTCTACTGCCACCAGAAGAGAGGCCAGAGAAGACCATCCTGCTGTCATGGGTAACACCTCAGTCAGCAGTGTAACACATGCATTTACTTACAGGTGCTTGTGCTTCCTCCTCTGCACACTGTGAAAGCAACCATAGACCTTTGTTCCTCCCTATCCTTGAACTATAATGCCTGGAGTTTATAAGGCTGGTTCTAAGACTCCGATTGCTGATGGTGAAGTGGAAAAAAAAATTAGTCAATAAATATTAATAACACTGGCAAATGTCAGCAGCGTTGCAGTGTAAGCCCAAACTCTTCTGGGGTTCTTAAGATTGCACACATTCCCTTTGGTGTGCTTCCAGCCTGGAAGCCTCAAGGACTCTTGCTGAGCCTATGTAACACAGTGGATTGAATTCTTGAGTGTGTTCATGTTGTTCAATAGTAATAGTGGACCAATTTATGTCAGAGTGCTGGATTTCAAGTAGGCTTGCCTAAGATTTTTTGATACTAAAGGGGACATTGAATGACAGAAGCTGCTGGTTTTTTGTTTTTTTTTTTTTTTGGTGCTGCAGAAGAGAATTTGGCAGTATTAACTCTATTTATTCCTGAAGAGCTTGGTGGTATGATATGCCAACAAAATAATAGAGTGCATTGCTAAGTAAACCCAGGAGGGAAGTCCTGCATGGATCAGTGGTGGCATACAAGAGCATCAGGCTTTTCCTGATGATACTGCTCTTCCAAGGAGATGCAAATACCAGTCTGATTACAAGATGTGTTCTTTAAAAAACAAACAGCTTCAAAACAAAAACAAATCTTGCCAGAGCCTTACAAGAAGGTACCTGCAAGATAACCTGTACCTATTCCTAGCAAGCTGATGTCCAAAAGGAAGGAATGTACCAGATTACAAGTCATCAGCTCTAACTGCTCCTTTTATCTTCACATACACAGTTACATGGGCAGGTGTTTACATGCCGCAGAAAAACCACCTAGGTAATGCATGGAAAGAACTTGGACCTTAATCATCTTTTCATGTTATAACAGACCTTTCTCTTTTGAATTCGAGAAAGTTTGAGCCTCTCTTGAGAAACCTCCTTTGTATTAGAGGAAAGCATGTGGGAAAATCGGAGTTTTCCATGGAGTACTGCTCTGAAATGGGAGGCATGTGGGGGTTTTATGACACGGAGGATTACAAAAATGGCTCAGGAGAGAAGGTGAGCCTTTGTACTTTAACTAATGACTGGAAATTCAGGGAAGATACGGGTTTGCAAATTACCATTGGATATGAAGGCTATTAAGGTTTTCCTCTACTGAGATCTCTGCTATTTAGCTTAGAATAAAAGTCTCTATGAAAATTAAGTTCTGAAATTTTTTGGAACATGAATCAAGTGAATGCATGTCAGCATATGTATTTTTTTAAGTACAGTTTATGTAGGTGATGAACACTTCGGGGCTCTTTGATGTGGAGCCACAGCCTCAGTTGAAGCTGTGCCTGTTCACAGCAGCCTGGGGGCTGGGTCTGAGATCTCAGAGTAAGTGCATTGATAAAGAGGAGTTTCACTGTGTGCATGATCTGTCATTTCTTCCTGTTGAAGTCTGGTAATACTGGGACTTGTGCAGAAATGTAGCTTTTTAAAAAAACCTTGAGATATTTTAGTACCAAGACATGCAAAATGGCTCCGCTGGCACTGGAGAACTGGTGCTTCAAGATGATCCATCAGTCATTCCTTAAAGATATCCAATGCAAACTGTGTGTTAGGAGAGAAGCTGTGCAGCTTCTGTTTAATTTGGTGTGAATGAATGCTCCTTAAGTGTTTTGAGGAGAAATGTTACAAGAAGTCTTGTAACTCACTACATGAAAATAGAGCCTGAACTTCAAGCACAGAATTGAGGATACTGAATCAACAGCACTGATTATATTTACAGCAGTGGAAGGTTTTACCAGGTAATTTATTTAATGCCTTTTTGACTCGATTTGTCATAATCCTGGAAGTGTAACCTGAAAAAGATGACCCATTTTGTTTACCAGAATGAGTTCTTTCTGTGTCAGTTCTAAACCAAAACTAGAGTGATGCCACTTCATGGAAACTTGTGCATTTCAAGAAGCAAAAGAATTTGAGGCCAAGTCTCCTGTTTTTGCTCACAAAAGAGAATAGTAAAGGGACTGTTATGTTCGAAAGGGAGTTACTAGAGGCTTACCTCCTTCCGTTTGTTTCCTGCTCAGCTCCATTGGAAGAACATATGCTCCAAGGAACAGAAGGCTTGAAGTAATCCACGTCAAATATAAAAGCTGCAGCCTCTACCAGCTATACTAAAGAAGGGAATGGTTTAACTGGGGATGTGAATATTTGGTGCTCAGTCCTTCAGAAAGGACTTTTTTCCTTGCAGCCTATTGAATCTACTGGATGCTGAACTGACATTGCTGCAGGCTTTCTGTCCTAGCTATTGTTGTGTTTTTCTTGATTGCTTAGTGGGACTGTTTGTTCTTTATTCATACAGAAAAATAAAAGTTGATCTCTCTTATTTTTGTTCCTTTTTTTTGTTTTGTTTTCTTTTGTTCATAAAACCTTTGATCACAAAATACCCTGTTAACTGAAAGCACTTGAGGAACTTGAGTGAAGGGATGAGAACTTGGATGGCAGCTGTAAGGGAAAATGTCCAACCTCCAGTCTAGAAAAACAAATGCAGCGAATAAAATAGATGATATGTTTTAAAGCCATGATTTAGACTAAAACTAGTTACTTTATCAAGAGTCTGTATCTGTCTGAAGACAGACCAGTTTGTAGCTGAAAAAATGTTAACTGAGAGCCTGACAGATATCTTGGGGATATGTTTTGCATCACTTTTTGTGAGCTCGGTAGCTGCAAAAGCAGGAGGGCTGAAGGGAGGAGAGCACTTAAGCGTCTAGCTCTGTCAAGCCCCTGCTCAGATATCTCTTTTGAATAGCTCTGATTTTTTTGTAATAATAAACACAATTTAACTTCCATGTATCTTTGATCTCGAAGGACAAAGCACAACTAATTAGGAAAGAAAAAATGATATACTCAAGGAAAAAACCAAATAACCTAGCTAAAAAAAAAAAAAAAAAAAGGAATTTTCTTACAAACCACCACTGATGCCATGTGGTTATTTTAAAACAGTAAATTACCATGCAAAGGTAAACTATCAGTAGGTTACATTGTGTATTAAGACACAGCAGAATCACTTCACCACGAAGTGCAATAAAAATTATGATCTTGGAAGCTTCTACCTACTTGCTCACACTTTATAAATGGGGAGCTATTTGGAGTTTCAGGTCAATTCAAGGCCAAATCCACATGATGGATAATCTTGTCAATGTGGTCCTGTGCTGACTCCAGGACTTTCAGGCTCTGCTGCTGCCTCTTAGGCCATAATTTACCTGTCTTTAAAAGGGGTGTTTATATGGACTTCATGGCCTTGGTAGTAACACTTTACTGGGGCAGTTGATGTGTAGCCCAGTGGACTCTGCTCTCGCTGCCTCTCCCCACTATCATTTTGCAAACGGCAGTGGGTTTTGGAGTGTTTGTGCTGTTGTAGCTGATTCAGGCTGAACTGCCTGCTTGCTCTCCTGATTCGTTAGGGTTTTATTAGTTAGATTTTTTTTGGTGGTAGTCAAGCTGTGGTAAATGGCTGTAACTACCCTCATGTGAAGAAAATGGTTTAAATTGCAGTTAGAAGGTAATATACATATGAATGAATTTTAATAGTTTACATACAGAGGTGTTGTCTCAGCTTGGATACTGTGTTAGTTTCTGCAGTTAAATTTCTTTTAAATCATTCTTACTGTATGTAAGGAATTTCTGAGTTCTTTTCCTGAGCTGGATTAGTGGGCTGTGATGTTCATTGATTCATGAAGAGCAAGACTTTCTTCTGTGCAATCACATGCTTGTGATTACACATGACATTTGGGTGTGGGCTTTCTTTTCTTTTGTGTCAGTTTTTTGTTTGTTTGTTTGGGGTTTTTTGTTTTGTTTCTTTTGTTTGGTATTTTTCTCACAAGAAGTCTCTAAGCAGATGGTAAAATAAGAAGAATTGGTAAATAAAATTGATCATAATGGTGAAAGCAATAGTACTTAAAAAAGGAAATCATGTCAAAGCAAGACGCTGGGCAATGTTTGTATGGGTCCATCTCAAAACTCTATGGTGTTAATGCTCCAGTTCTGTCACCCTTCATTGAAGTTGATCAGCTTCAATTAAAAAGTATTTTTAAGGGGATAAGAGGACTAACTGGCATGTTCTTCATCTATGCCAGGTGGAAGATGAGGGACTTTTGGGTGGGTTCTCTTGGTGTTTTTTTTCCTTTGGAAGAATACTTGCAGCATTAACTCCCCATATATCCAAATAATTGGATTTGAATAGTATTCTCTTTCATTATAAACTCATTTTTCGTATGAAGTTGTCTATAGGGCAGTTCCACTGTTTTAGTTTCTCTGTGCTAAGCACAGGGCTTGCCTGGGATTTCTTTCTGTGGTGGAATAATTTAGTCCAGCTCTGGACAAAACAAAGTTCTAAAACAGCGAAGAAAAATGAGTGGCTGCATATTCAGCACAGTTGAGAGAGTAGAGCTCTCTTGTAACACACTCTGGCTGCAGGTGAGAGTGGTCATCATGGGCATGCCCAATCCACATGAACACAGCTGGTTACTCTGGGTGTTCTGCTGGGGTTCAGCTGCAGACTGGGAGCTGCACCTCTGCCCTGTACAGCTGTGCTGGCAGAAATACCTGGATTAAGCTGGCCCTGAAAAGAGGACCGAGTTTTATACCAAATGCAGGAACAAGTTCAACCTTAAAAGCGAAATACAAGGCCTATTCCAGGTCTTTGGAACTTTCTAAAGTTCCAATACCATCTCGATGTCATACACTGTTAATACATTATTGTATTGTAATAGCTGCATCTCTTTTTGTGTAATGAATTAAAAATGAAGCTATGATGTAGTGGATATGGTTTCTGTGACTCCCATTTCTAGGCCAGGTATTTCCCATACTAGTTTTACAATCTGAGGAGAGGTTGTACCCAACAGTGAATGATTCTGTGACTCTTGTACTGGCAAATGATGGGAATTAATGGTATAACTGAAAGCTAGTTAAAGCTCAATAAGGAGATGTTAACATTTTTGAGGCATATTATTCATTGGTTTATGTTGTTTCCACATGGTATATTTCTGTGAAACTTGAGGAACAGATGATACAATGAATACAAAGAAACTTGATACTAGAAAACAATTCTAAATAGAACAATTTGAATTGGTATCAGATGCTTATAATCTTTTAAAATGTTCTCAAAACCTGGATCAGGAAAGGTGTGCCTGGATTAATTAATACGTTCACAATAGTTATTTTACAGGGGAATTGAAGACCTATAGGGCAAAATCTACCCAGTTAGAGAAAGTTAGAGAAAAGCTAGAAAATATATAACAGTAGTAAAGCAACATACAGGAAACTCATTGATTTTTGTGTTAATCTGATATTGTGTACACAATGTAAAAATTTCCTTAACACTGAGTGGTGATAAAAAAAAGGTAGAAGTAAACAAAGTGGTCTATTATCTAGTTATTTTTAATTGAAGTTTATCAGTTACTGGTGATATTTTCCAGTTTGTTTGTTGTTTTTTTTTTAAACCTATTTGCCAGTGGTAAATAAGCAGGAATTAATCAGTAAATACATGGCCATTGATTCGTTTTGCACTCAGGGAAATGGAAACTGGGGGCTGTATTCAGACACTTGGGGACTCACTTGTAGGAATATGCCATGGTGGGCAGAGGGGTCTTTGGGATGGTATGGGCAAGTATGTATTATTTGGGAGATGCTCTGGCCCAAATGGTTCCTGTGACCATAATGACAGGAGTTGCACAGTCAAGTAGAAAGGCCACATTAACATCTGTTACTGGTGTGCATGGGATTGCTGCTGGTGTGCTTTGCTCTGAAGGATGTTTGGGTAATTCTTGCTGTAAGACTTTGTTTCTGTTCACCATAGTGAAAGTCTGGGTTATATCCTTCAGCTTGAGCTCTTGGTTCAGCAGCAGTGAATCCTGGTCATGAAATACCATTTTACTCTGAGTCTCTAACTCAAATAACTTCTGGAACTCAGATTTTATTCAGCTATTGCGTGTTAACTTCTCTTATATATAGAAAGTGCCTGGTACTGAGTTTAAAGGGGTCAGTGAAACACTGCTTTCTGTGAGTTATAGGGATAATGTGCTTATGATTGCTCTCTGCTTCTGTATTTTGGTGACAGAAATACAAAATGGGAATGGATGTCTGGCACTGGAATTGTGCAGGACAAATCATACCTGCAAATTCGCGCAATTTCCTGTCCAGCACTGGCGCTTCTGATATTTTCACTGCATGTACAGTCACTCTTCAGCTGAGATTTTCTTCAGGTGTTTTCGTTCTGTGCAAGACACCAGAAGGTTCTAATACAGTTCTCAAGCTTGGGGGTTGTTTTAAGTGGACTTGGTTCCATTTCTACAGAATGGTATTTCTGTTGTGAAGATCATGAGTTGTACTCAGGGGCAGTTCTGAAAAAAACTGATAAGTGATAGAATTTATTTAAACTGATTTTGTGGCAGCTCACATCTTGCTGTTTAAAGTCCTCTCCCTTGAGCTTCCTTTTTTCTCCCCTAGTTGAGAAAGTGCTCACTTTGGCAATACATTTTCTTTACAGGAATTCAACATCATTTAATTGGCTACACAGAAATTTGTGGGCAGCTCCATATGCTGAAGTGTGTTTTTTCATTTACTTTATGCAATTGTAAGTAACAAAGCTCAGAGTAGTTGCAATAGTAAAGGATTTTTTTTTCCTTTTTTTTTTTTTTTTATTTGGTGGCATTCAGTGTTGAGGCAACAATGACTTCATTTGGTAATTAAACCTCATTTGTGAAAGACCTTTTCCCTATTAATTTGATCCATTAAAGAAATGCTCTTTGAAGCTGGTAGTTAATCTTCCTATTTAAATGGCTGGGTTTTACTCAGATTGGTTACAGCTTTGGTTTAAATAGCAGCTAAAAATAGCAAACTGTTGTGCTGTACAGTTTAAACATCTATCTATAGTAGTAGCCTTTCTAGAAAGGAAACACGTAGTAAAAGGGAGAGGAGACGCTGCCGCTCGGACAGCGCTGGTTGGGACCAGCATCGTCCTTTTCCTTGGATTTTGCCCTTCTCACAGTCAGGCAGCTCTCCAGCCGGTGGCACCTGAGGATCTTACTCCAGGATTAATTTTTAACAAGCACTATGAGCTCGATTTAACCTGCGTTTAGGTCGGTAATTAGTGATTCCGCTGTTGTGAGAAGCTTTAACTCTTCCTGTTGAAGGCTGCTGTTAATTGTGCTAAAACCTTGCAAAAATCTAGAAACTACCCAAAATACTTTCAAGAACATTAGGCTGTCAGAAAGAAAATTCAAGGGCTGAAAGCTCAGCTTGTGAGGTTACCATCTATTTTCATCTCTTGCGTTGTCCTTCTCTACGTGCCTTGTGTGATTCACACAAGCCTGACAAACCTGTGGCCTTGGAGTGCACTCATTGCCAAAGCAAGGAGGGGGGTTTAACTTAAAAGTGTCTGCAGCTGAAAAGGAAGCCATGACAAAACTGCAGGCATCTGAGTGAAGAGAAACCAGTTACTTCAGTAATTCTCCCTTGAGTTTCTGTTGTAGGATGAACTTTCTGCAGGTGATGGGATCTTGAATGAGTGGCTAACAAAGAAATATCAGAGGTATAAAGGTGAATCTGTCTAAGGCAGCAGAATTGCTTGGGCTACTGTCATGGTTTCAGCTGGGATAGAGTTAATTTTCTTCCTAGTAGCTGGTGCAGTGCTGTGTATGAGCACTAGATGAGAATAATGTTGATAACACACCGATGTTCTAGTTGTTGCTGAGCAGTGCTTACTCTGAGTCAAGCAAGGACTTTCCAGTTTCCCATGCTCTGCCAGTGAGGAGATGCACAAGGAGCCAGGAGGAGACACAGCCAGGACAGTTGACCTGAGCTGACCAAGGAGATATTCCAGACCACAGAATGTCATGCCCAGTGTATAAACTGGGAGAGTTGGCCAGGAGGCGCCAGTCTCTGCTTTGGGATGGGCTGGACATCGCTCAGTGGGTGGTGAGCAATTGCACTGTGCACCACTTGTCTGTCTCGGGTTTTGTTCCTCTCTCTCTTTTTGTTGTCTCCCTTATCATTACAATTATTATTTTATTAAAATTATTAAACTGTTCTTATGTCAGTCCATGGGTTTTACCTTTTTCCAGTCCTCCTCCCCCTCCCATCGGGGCAGGACAGGTAGTGAGCAGACAGCTTTGTGGTACTTAGTTGTGGGCTGGGGTTCAACCACGACAGTTACCTTGAAATGCCTTTGACAAAATTGAGTTTACAGTGAAATCTGTGGTCCAAGAAAGAGGAAGAAGAGAATTCAGATGTTTTTTCACCTCCAACCTTAGTCTTCCATCATGAGAAAAGGTACTTGAGGCCTGGCTTCAGTAAGAAATGTTTAATCAGTGAGGTTAAATAGCTAAAATATTTTTTCAGTATTGTTAAAGGTCAGACTTTTCGTAATGGCTCTTTCTGGATATACCTGTATGTCAGGAGCCTCAAGCTTCTCAGACCAAGATATCCATGACTAGAGCAGGAACGTCTGTTGTCACAAGGAAATTGAATGTGAAGAAATCTGCAAGATGGGGAAATATAGTCAGATATATTAAGCTACCCTTCTGAAGGACTTGAGCTTATATACACAGCAACCAACAGAACTGTTGTATGTCCAGAGTTTTTTCCAGCTATAATTCCTGTAAGTTAGTTTTCCAAAGATCTTTGTTATTATTATGTTGATTTAATAATGTTTCTTATTACACAAAAATAGTATTTCTGTAATCTAATGGCCTGATTTTGCCACTAAAGGAGAAAACATCCTGTTCTTTGCTCTTATAAAACTTATGACTATGAAAATCAAGCCGCTAGTGCTTCCTTCTTCTGGCAGGGGCAGGAGGCAGAAGGAGAGGACAGTGGGATTGGGAATAGGTGGGGATGCCGTACAGTTTTATGAAGCTGGAAAAAGTTAAGGTAATTATAGAAGAGATTCTTACGGCTTACTCTGTCTTTATCATGGATTATTAAGCTTCTTTCATGTTTTAATAAAAACGATTCTTTCATGTTCCGTGCTTCCGATGTCTGTTTTAATGGTATTGTCGCTTGCATGTTTCTGCACAAACTAAGAAAGTTTTTGGCTGTTGTGGGTAGGACATCAGGTAAAGGTCTGAAAAAGTGTTCTTTTGGGTATGTATTTGACTACTTACATTGAAGAGGGGAGATTTATATTAGATATTAGGAAGAAAATCTTGACTGTGAGGGTGCTGAGGCCCTCGCACAGGGTGCCCAGGGGAGCTGTGGCTGCCCTGTCCCTGGAAGTGTTCACGGCCAGGTTGGGTAACACTTGGAGTGTCCTGGTCTAATGGAAGGTGTTCCTGCCCATGGAAGGGGATTGGAACAAGATGATTTTTAAGGTCACTTCCATCTCAGACCATTCTGTGATGCTATGCCTGGTTCATTATGTCCCAGGCAATATTAGCCCATGAATTGCCTTGCTCTATAATTTGTGTGCTCTCACAACATATGTGCTAACTAAAAAGTGCTTTGGCACAGATCTGCAGACCTAGCTATGTGAATTTGGCAGTGATAGTACATGGCTTTCAAGTCTATTGAAATTTGAAAAAGTAATTTGTAAACTGCAATTGTTTTTTTGAATCAGGTGTGTGCAAAATGGAGATAGGGTGCATTCAGAAGACATAAATGTATAAGAAGAAAAATGAACAAGAAAAACTTGGAGCTCCCATCTCAAAATGTTTAGTTCAAAACTCATGTGACAGATGCATGAGGGAGATGTGGGTGCTGGGAAAAGGGGGAATTATCCATGTTACCGATGGACAGTCTGAGTTGTTTCGGTGCTTGCTCTCAGTGAGCTCTTCTTTACCTCATGTGTTGTGGGGGAGGCAAGTCTACAGAGGCCATGGAAAGAGAATGAGGCATTTTCTGAGTTTTCCAGTATAGGGGAGACTATGGAAGGGGCTGGAGAAAGAGTGAATCCTAGAATCATCATAGAATAGTTTAGGTTGGGAAAGAGCTGGGAAAGGTACTTTCTGGATCACATGAAAAGCAGGATATCTCATACTAAATCAGTATCCTTGTTCATCTGACTTGTGAGGTGGGCTTTGTAAGGACGGTAAAAAAAGCATGAACTTGGAGAGTGTACATGAGCTGGAAATAACCTACTCTGTAGTATGTTGAATGGACCTGAGGGGTTAGGAAATAGGATTTGAAGGCTGGAGAGGCAGCAGTCAAGGTATGAGAGAAGCAGGAACAGTTCTGAGTACGCACATGTCTGTTTGAAGAACTGATCCTGTTGGAAGACTCCGTAGGTTTGAATTCAGTCCTGGCAGAGCCCAGCCGCTGCAGAACTTGATACAATTGCCCTTTTAAACTGAGGTTTTAAATTATTCAACTTCGATAACTGCTTAATTGGACAGCTTAGTTTCAAATTTAACTTCCACAGAGAACTCTTGCTTCCTATGCTAACCCCAGATTTGTTTGTTTAGGATTAGCTCTGAACGCAGAAAAGAGAAGTCAAGGGATGCGGCCCGGTGCCGAAGGAGCAAGGAGTCCGAAGTGTTCTATGAACTCGCCCACCAGCTGCCTCTGCCCCACACCGTGAGCGCACACCTGGACAAGGCGTCCATCATGAGGCTGACCATCAGCTACCTGCGCATGAGGAAGCTGCTGGATGCTGGTAAGGGAATGATGGGGCAGAATCCCATCCTATTCCAGTGATCCTGGTTGGCT
This sequence comes from Pipra filicauda, assembly GCF_003945595.2. Lineage (NCBI taxonomy): Eukaryota > Metazoa > Chordata > Aves > Passeriformes > Pipridae > Pipra > Pipra filicauda. The sequence continues at coordinate 2,969,735 of NW_024104007.1, read as the reverse complement.
CATCGCAGCTGTAGTGCCGTTTTCAGTCACATTTGGCGCTTCTCCCAAAGTTAATTTCCTTCCTGCACTTGTTTGTTCCAGCTGTGCTTTACTCAGCTGTAGGCAGTTGGTGCAAGGCTGGCTGAGCTGACTGTGGATGTATCCCCTTAATATGAACTGCAAGGAATATTTTTGTAATTTGTGCCCCACTGAAGGTGAAGTTAGCTGAGGATGTGTTGTCTCTGCAGTGACACCTGCCCATGCAACTACAGGAGTATCTGAGTTAGGTTATGAACCAGTGCTGTGAGTGCTGTACTGGTTATTTGCACATCTACCTTTAAAGTATAGAGGAGTAAGTTCAGTAGCCAGACTTTGAAATCTCTCCCAGCAAGCCCATGAGTGAAGTTTGTAGTGCCTTTTTGAGATAATGCCTTTTTGACATAAATGGTAATATTTTTGCCATGTAGACTTTCTCCTTAAGGTGGAAGGTTTATTGCTTAATGCATAAAAGCACAGAGGGTTAACTTCACTCTGGTTTTCTGTGATTTGTGATACCATTACTGGAGCTTGAAGAACTGATCACTTATCTAAATGAATTATACTGGGTTTGAATGGTCCTGCAAGATTGGCTTCTTGCAGAGTGGTGCCAGATGTAATTTCTGATAGTAAGTGAAGAATGGGTGGTGTTTACTTAAACAGAAATGTGTGACTGCTTGCAGGTGAGCTGGAGACAGAAGCCAAAATGGAGAAGGAACTGAACTGTTTCTACTTGAAGGCTCTTGATGGATTTGTCATGGTTCTGTCCGAAGATGGGGACATGATTTACATGTCTGAAAATGTGAACAAGTGTATGGGACTCACTCAGGTGAAATACTGACATTTCCTAAGACTGTTTCAAATCTGTAAAAGCTGTTCCATTTTTGTATATGTGAAGTTAAACACCCATATACCTCCTATTTCTTGCAGTTTGAGTTGACGGGGCACAGTGTATTTGACTTCACTCATCCATGTGACCATGAAGAGCTGAGAGAAATGCTTACACACAGAAATGGTGAGAAAAAAGAAAAAATCAATTTAATTTACTTATGGTTAGTTCCTGTTGGCTTTAATACAGTTGGATATCTGCCAGAAAATGGTTTTGAGTGAACAAACTACTGTGCTTTTCTGCTTAAATCTCAAAGTAAACCTTGTTGAGAGATACTAATAACAGAAATAACCAAAATGTTTTGGCAATATCCTAATTATAGGAAAAATGAGACTTCATTATTACTCTTTAATCTAACAAAATTAATGACTGAAATGGAGTTCTTGAGGGTTGAAAGAATTCAAGTGCCTACAGGAATAAAATTAAAGGTAGGTTGAATGAGAATGATTTTAAGCAATTACTGCAGAAGGACATGGAGAGGTTCAGTTGGTGCATTTGTCTTGGTCTGGGCTTGCCTTTACAGGACAACTGAAAAGCAAATGCTTTCTTCCAGAAAAGTGTGGTGGTATACTTAAGACATGAGAAAAGATACTGTATTTGAATTTTAGGACACCAAAAAACAAACTGGGGAAGAATTGAACAACCCCAAAAAGGGCTTTGGGATTGATGCTTCTGTGCACCCTTTAGTTGGTGCATGAAATTGGTATCTTTTCACAGACTTCTGACTCTCCTTTTCTCCGTCTGAGGGAGCAGAACACCGTGTTCACGTGTTCTGTATGCTTTTGAATTTAACAATTGCCCATGAATTACTGCTTTTATGTCTTCTAAAGATCTGATAATGACTATAAAGACTTGGCAGCCCATCTGCCTCCAAACAATTCTGCTTTACTCAGTAGTTAGAAGTCTAAAATCCAACCTCTATAATTTCTGTTTCACCAAACAGGAGTTATATGGACTCTGAATCCAGATAGTGATGACTTACTAAACCTGACCTCTGCTTTCAGGTAGCACTGTAAATCAGAAGTCTTATGTTGTCATCCTACTAATTGAGTGGAAGAGACCTGATAAGATAACATAGCACTAAAGGCCCTGACTTTGGTTTTGTAAGCATTTTGTGAACTTGTCTGCCTTTAGTACTGAAATATATTTCTAAGGCTAGATTAGATTCCCCCCAGCCCTCACTTTTGGAATACAGTAATGCACTTTTGGAATGCAGTCTTGGGGCTGGGGAAACAACTTCCCTAAAGCAGTTAAAAAAAACTGGTTTTGTTGCAAAAGCTTATTCTTAAAAAATGTCATCTCGCTGAGTTCCATACAAACCCAGCTCTAGCATGTCTAAATTGGCCAGACTGGAATAAGATGTCTGGAAAGCATTATTACAAAAGCTGTTTTGCAAATGAAGTTGGCAGACAAAAGTCTGAATTACAGTAATAATAGTACATTTTTATATTTATTAGTATTCCCAGGTTGCATTCTACTGCAGCTCTTACATCAGTGGAATTATTTTGGTTTTGAATTGGGTATTAAATATTCCCCTTTGGGATTGTATGAGTGTAAGTGAATATGAATGTGATTGGCAGAAACAGAACTGCGTTCTCGTTTTATGAAGCTGCTTTTTAAACTTTCAAAGCTGGGGATCTTAAAAACTAATCCCCAGTGCTGAATCAGACTTGAGAAAGTTGCTCCATCTTTTACAGTTGCTTTGTAAAGCAGAGCCTTAAGCATCAGGGTTTGGTAACAATAATGTGTGACCTTCAACTATCAGTTTCTGGATTGGTTTAACTCTTTTAAAACATATTGAACTAAAGAAGTTTTAGTTGCTTCTGTGAACTCTGCTTTAGTTCCCCTACCCCGTTATTGAGGATATTTTGATGTGGCCTAAAATGGGCTTGACCCCGTTAGTCTTTGCCTCCACTAGAAACCATAGACAATGTAGGTATTGGGGTTTTAATGTTTTTCTAATGAATTTTGTCATACTAGTAGCTGCAGTGCGAGCCACCCTGAAGAATTTCATAGCTACTTTTATCTGTGGAGGATGAGAGCAAATTACCATATAAACTTGTACCAGAAGCAAGGTCATAAGTTCTAAACTTTCCCCTCTGCCACGATTCGGTCCTTGCTCCTTGGCAAGCCTCAGCAAACTGGCTCTCCCACTGCTCCTTCTCCTGGGTGCTTTATTTCCTTCTCCCACCCATTGTGAGCTGCTTGCAGCTCTCCTGATACCATCAGTTACATTTTCTTTGCCCACAACAGCGTAACTAGTAATTGACTCTGAAAGGATCTCCCCTGTAAAAGCAAAATCTTAACTTAAAGCCTGCTGGTAGCAACTAAAGCTAAAAAGTTACTGCTGCTAACCTTGATTTGTATTAGGGTTTCTCGATTTTTTTTTTTTTTTTCTGCCCAAGAATGCTAATAATGTGTTTAAAAACCTGGTCCCCGTTTACTGCAAGAGTGTAAATTGCTGTGGAGGTATTTGGATGCATGTAAACAGCAGAATTGTTAATTCTGAATTGAAAAATTTAAAGCTACTGCAGTCCTGGAGAGCTACAGGCCCAAAGGTATTTGGTTTGAACCTGAATTACTGATGCATTTCCATGGACACCAACTCAACAGGGCTTCTCATTCTGCATGTGCTTTTCTTGTCCACTGCCACAACATTAAAAAATATTAAATTTTCAGTCAGTCTTTCCCCCCCCATCCCTTTTTCCTGAAATCTGTGATTCTGGAGTTGGCTACAAAAACAATACTGATCTTAAAACATTGAAACTGGGCTGCAAAAGCCTCTCCTACGAGGACAGGCTGAGAGGGGCTCCAAGAGGGCTGGAGAAAGACTTTGAACAAGGTCACGGAGTGACAGGACAAGGAGGAATGGCTTCTAACTGACAGAGGGCAGGGTTAGATTGGATATTAGGAAGAAATTCTTCCATATGAGGGTGGTGAGGTCCTGGCACAGGTTGCACAGAGAAGCTGTAGCTGCCCCATCCCTGGAAGTGTTCAAGGCCAGGTTGGATGGGGCTTGGAGCAACCTGGTCTAGTGGCATGGGTGTTGAAACTAGATGATCTTTGATCTCTTCCAACCCAAACCATTCTCTGATTCTATGAAACTTCAGGTTTTTGTCTCCACGATAGTAAAACTTGTTCTGAAAAGTATTATTATCAAAAATGCTGTTAGGCTTATCAATCTTTTTAGTTTATTTTTTGAGTCCTCTCCTAGACTGAGAGTTCTCTAACATGCTGGGGGATTTTTTGCACCGTGACGATCCAAGAGCTTAAGAACTGGTTTGCTGTCTGCTTTTGCCAGGTCCTGTGAAAAAGGGCAAAGAGCAAAACACGGAGCGCAGCTTTTTTCTCAGAATGAAGTGTACACTGACTAGCAGGGGAAGAACAGTGAATATAAAGTCTGCTACCTGGAAGGTAACTAACGCATCGGAGTATTTACATAATTTGGCAGCTTCCTCTTCAGATGTCATAACACTGTATTTCAACATTTTTGCTTCATGTAACGAGCTTGAGTTTCACTAAGTACTTTATAATTTAATGACTGTGCTTCAATATGCTGAATTTTAATGCTGAATACATCACAGAGGTAACTGAAACAATGTTTTAAAATTAGTTTTTCAAGACTCTTCTAATGAATTTTCCATTTTAAGTTAGAGCCAATTTACTTACAAACAGTTGTAATTACTAAATATGTTTGCATAAAGCCTTCTCTGGGAAAAAAATACTTGACACCACTTATGCTGATCCCTGATTTCTTTTGATTTGACACTGAAAATGTGACAGCTGAGGTCTCTCTGAAGGACTTCAATGCCATTCTTTTCAAGCTGCTGGCTCTCCCTTTTGTAACAGTTGGAACAAAAAGAGGCCAGCCTGATAACTTTCTGCAGTGAATGCATTTTCTCCTCTGCACAAAAAGTAACCTTTTACTGTATCGAGTGGATTATGGCTCACAGTTCTCTTTTATAACTTGAATTTCATTACTCTGGATCAAACAACTTCTTTGCTGCTGTCTGTGAACAATTTCTGCTTCAGAATGGTTAAAAGAAAACCCCACAAAATGCAAAACTTCTTGTCTTTTGAAGGAAATATTGGATCCCTAACATCACTTCTGCAGAAGATCTAAAATGGAGGTTGCTGCTATTACCGTAACATTCAAACAGCAAGATACTTTTTGCTGAGGCAGTTGCTTATCAGTGTCATTACTGTAACTTTCAAAGAGCGGCAGTTCACAGAAATGCAGCAATTTGTGGTGTTGCCTCACGCAGCACTGAGGGGAAGGAGCTGACAGCCTGTGTGCCCATCACAGGGTGGAGAACAACTGCTCTCCTGTAGCCATCCCTCCATCCTTCCATCCGTCCCTCCATCCATCCCACAGCACTGCTCCTTCCTCTGGCTGCTACCACATCGAGGGGTGGGGAGGGAAGGACTTTGCTCTGGTGTGCTAATGGCAATATGAGTGTGTTGTCTGGCGGACAAGAACCTCGTCTCTCTTTAAAATACAACTTCCCCGTAGGTGCTGCACTGCACTGGACACATCCGTGTGTACGACACGTGTGGTAACCAAACTCACTGCGGCTACAAAAAGCCTCCCATGACGTGTCTGGTGTTGATCTGTGAACCTATTCCTCACCCATCAAACATTGAGGTCCCCTTGGACAGTAAAACGTTCCTCAGTCGTCACAGTCTCGATATGAAATTTTCCTATTGTGATGAAAGGTAATATATATAATTTATTCTCTAAAAAATAATTAATTTGGCTAATGTTTGCCTTGTACATTTACGTAGTCTTTCTTGATAACTCGATTCATCTCCCCAGTGGAATCATTGGTGGGATACTTTGGTTTTTACTGAATGATCAGGATACCTTCAAAGCCATATTTTTAGATCTAAGGAGGATGAAGGGTTTATTCAAGGCCAGATTGGATGGGACTTGGAGCAACCTGGTCCAAGTGGAAGGTGTCCTGCCCATGGCAGGGGTGTTGGAACAAGGTGATTTTTAAGGTCCCTTCCAGACCAAACCATTCTGTGAATAAATCCTTTGCCTGCAGTGAACTGCCTGTTCAAACTGGTCTTTACTACAGTGACGGTGACTAAATTGAAATGAGAACATTCTTCCAGACACTGAAAAAACAGGAAGGTTTTAGGTTTTTCAAATATGGGACATTTTGGTGACTGAAAAGAGTGTGTATGTAATACTTGTCAGATGCGTTTTACTGCTATTGCTTCCCCTCTCCCTTCCTCAGGAGATCAGTGTTTGCTTTCTTCAGTCGAAAAAAAATCCAAAAGTTCAGCTGTATTTTTAATGCAATACATCTGCTGTTGAAAAATGAGATTTTTGTGTTTTGGTACAAATCAGGTGTGTTAAGCAAACACAAAAGACTGATTTTGCTATCCTCTGGACACTTAGCTTGACAAATTTGATAAACCCAAGTGAAGGAAATAATCAGCCGTGAGGTTTTTTGTTGTTTGGGGCTTGTTTGTTTCATTTGTTTGTTTTTAATTTGGTGTTATTTGTTACTGCCCATTTCCTTTTCTTTAGAACATAAGTGAACTTCTAGTTAGTTGCTGCAATTAGATACAGAAGGAGGTTAGTGCAGGTTATTTCTCTCCTCTGCAGGAATTACCTTTCTAGGACTGATGGTGTTACATAAAAGGTACTTATTCTGCATCTATAATGGGGCAAAATGCAAGCTCTGCCCTTGTTAGCACTGCCCTCTAGAGACTGAAGAAATCCCATTTTCCTTAAAAGCAGGCAGTGTTTCGGGGGAAGAGTAAATCTGATTTCTCATTTCTCTTAGTTGCAGGTTTAAAACTGTTGAAGTGTGTCGTTGTTATTTTATTAAATTCTCATATTTGCCTAAGCTGGTCTGTAAGTAGCTGGTCCACCTAGAAGCAAAAAAATTACAAGTGTCTAGAAAGCAGGGATTTGCTTAATCCTATCCCACTATAAATACTCAGTGAGAAGTAGAATCCTATGCCTGCTGAAATTTCTCTTTTAAAGAAGCATAAAAATAGCAACTTATTTCAAAATGAAAAGTCCTGGTAAAACGCAGTTGTTGCTGGTGTGCGTGGAAGTGACTCTTAGGGATTTTTTAGATCTGCAAGCATCCACATGCTCTAGTATTTGTGCTTGTCCATGTCTGCTTTTACATAGTCGTTTTCTCCCTTGTTTTAAAGAATTACAGAATTGATGGGGTATGAGCCAGAGGAGCTCCTGGGCCGCTCAATCTATGAGTACTATCACGCACTGGATTCTGATCATCTGACCAAAACACACCATGACAGTAAGTGAAAAGTGAATTTAAAGTCCTCCAACTACAGGGGATGAGAGACAGCACTGGGGGAAAGCAGCAGCAGAACAAGAGCTTTTTTTTTTTAAGTGCATATGTGAATCTGCAATGGATGTTTACCTTAAATGATTTTGTTTTTTTCTGCACGTAATTAAAGCTGGTGTCCTTTCTGTTTTTAGTGTTCACAAAAGGGCAGGTGACAACAGGGCAGTACAGAATGCTGGCAAAACAAGGTGGCTATGTCTGGGTTGAAACTCAAGCAACTGTTATATACAACACTAAGAATTCTCAGCCACAGTGCATAGTGTGTGTAAACTATGTGTTGAGGTAAGTTGAGTGGACTTCGATGTTCTTTGTCATCATCTTTATTGAAGACAAAGTCAGGTTCTGATGGAACTACATCTTTTTTTTTCAACTTCCTGAGAATGCCATCCCCTGTTGAATATGTTATGATATTACTGTTCCCTACAAATGAATTGAATTTTTGCTTAGAATACTGCCAGTCCTAGGATAAGAAATTATATTTGAAAACAAAATGCATTTTGGATGTAGTGATGAGTGTAGGACCAGCCTCTTCTATACTGTCTCACTGTAAGCATTTGAGCATTTGTGTGCTCAAAAAACTCTCTAATCTTTGTCTGAGCAGTTAATTCCACCAGTAACTTGTAGTCATGGAGTCAGAGCAGTAGTAATGGTGCCTTTTATAATCCCATTTATCTTTTTCTTCCTTAGAATTCCTCTTTTAATTGAAAGCTTCAACTCAAAGCAGACTTCCTGACTGTTTTTCTGCAATTGTATAATAGTCCTAAATTAGCTTTTCAAAACTTTAGTGAACGTACCAGTATAAATCTGTCAAGATATTGCGTGTACATACGTAGTTTAGGAAATATCTAACTTTTTTTCCCTTTTTTTTTTTTCTGTCTTCCTTAATGCTTTCAGAAAAGCATGTTTATTTTTGTTACTTTTCTTTGATGGCCCTACAGTCAGTACTTGCTTTGTCTGTTACTTTTGAGGAAAGAACGAGTAAGAAAAAAAGAATTTTTAAAGCCCTTATCCTGGTAATTTTGTGGGATGTGTGTGGTGGGGTTTTTTGTTTTTTTTAGGGAAGGGGGGTGGGTTTCAACTTACAAAACTGTTAAGCCAAAATTTATTTCTTTTAGCTGTTCTTTAACAGTCATCTTCCTCTCTGTCTGACAGTGGAATTGTTCAGAAGGACTTAATTTTTTCCCTTGGACAAACTGAGTGTATGCTGAAACCAGTGGAGTCTCCTGATATGAAAATGACCAAAATATTCAGTAAAGATGACCTGGATGATACCAACAGCCTCTTTGAAAAACTTAAACAGGAACCAGATGCTTTAACTGTGCTGGCCCCAGCTGCTGGAGACACAATTATCTCTCTAGACTTCAGCAGTAATGGTGGGTGTGTGTTTAAATTGGAAAGCATCCTAATTAGCGAAGTTAATATTTTAAAGTAGATTTCAAAAAATAACCTCCCAGTACCACTTGCCCAGTGGTATTTCAGCTGCTGTTTAACTTTATTGAGGTCCATAGACACGCACAGTGCTGTTACTTAGGTTGATGGTTTCTTTTAATTTTTATAGAGTCTGATGAACAACAATGTGATGAAGTTCCTTTGTATAACGATGTAATGCTCCCCTCATCCAGTGAGAAATTGCAGAATATAAATATGGCAATGTCCCCACTACCTGCCTCTGAAACTACAAAGCCACTTCGTAGCAATGCTGATCCTGCACTCAATAGAGAAGTTGTATTAAAGCTGGAGCCAAACACAGAGCCACTCGAACTTTCTTTTACCATGCCTCAGGTGCAAGAGCAACCAACCAGCCCTTCTGATGCAAGTACCAGCCAAAGTTCACCTGAGGTTAGTTTCGTAATTTGGATATGCTGTCATTAAAATGTATGTGCTGTTGGGGCTTGTGGGGCAAATCTGGTTAAGGATGCAGCCAGAACAGGAATTGGGAATTATTTCTACCTTGTGACTTAAGCTCACGCCATGATCTGAGGAAACAGATACATTTTCATATCTTTTCATTAAAGCGAGTCTTGCAAACACATGCAATACCATCTGATAGAAATGAGGAGAGCTTGGGATTGGTCTTTTTAGAAAAGAATGATTCAGACACAACTTCCTTAAACAAAGTAGTTGTAATAAGTTACTGTAGGGGCTACTTCCAGGGTCCAGATAGGCAAGTGCTTCCCAAGTGGGGTAAATTTGAATGTATACAGGCAAGTGTGTTTTCCCTTCCCATTTGAATTTCGTGCAGCTAAGTTTGAAATTAAATTAGAATGTATTTCAGAGAATCTGTAGATAACGGTGCAAAACGGTGTAATGAGGGAAACCTAAAACTGTGCTCAAAATGTCTTCACAGCCCAGTAGTCCCAACGACTACTGCTTTGACGTGGATAACGATATGGCGAATGAATTCAAACTGGAATTAGTGGAGAAACTCTTTGCCATAGATACAGAAGCAAAAAATCCGTTCTCTACTCAGGTAAAGTACAGTAACTTAAAAGTCTTCATCATCACCATACTTATTCTGAATGTGCTTCTCTTTCTTCTTAGGACGTCTTCAGGAACTTCCTTCATTCTTTATGTAACATTTTTATTAAAGTGCAAAAAAATAGTTAAAGATTTGGTAAAAGGAAGAGCCTTGATGAAGCCATGAAGTCCTAGCTGAGATTTCTTCCATATTTATAAGTTTTACGTCTCGTCTTTTCCAGGAAACCGATTTAGATTTGGAGATGTTGGCTCCTTACATCCCGATGGATGATGACTTCCAGCTGCGATCCTTTGATCAGCTCTCTCCGCTGGAAAGCAGCTCTTCCAGCTCTCAGAGTGCAGCCACCATTACCATATTTCAGCAGACTCAGACGCCGTCAAGTCCTGCTGAGGAGATAAAGCCGGCGGTGGAACGTGCGGACGATGTGAAGACAATAATCGTCCCTTCGTCTCCTGTGCACGTGGGCAGCGAAACGAGTAGTGCCCCGGCGTCGCCTTACGGTGGGAACAGGAGTCGAACCGCCTCTCCAATCAGAGCAGGAAAAGGAACAGTGGATCAGACGGAAAAACCTTCTCCAGCAGCACCCAGCTTGCTAACAGTAACTCTGAATAAAAGGTATTTTGAAAGCGCAGCTTAAGGCCTAGTGTCAGTTCAAGGAACTAGATATGATACACCTATAAATTCTGCCATGTGTTGTATGTTGTCTTCAGCATTCTGCTTCAAAGTAGGAATTGGTACATTTAAATTGGACACTTCAAACAAGTCTGTTTTTTTTTTTTTATAGTAAACCTCCCAGGAGTTAATTTTACTGTAGCTTTTACATAAGCACCTTATGTAACAGGCAGCTACTGTATGCAGACTGTGTTCAGATTTTGATCTGCCTTGTACCTGACATGCAGCATTTGGACAAGAAGGCAGTAGGCAATTTACAGGTAGTTGCACCCACACAGTATTTGTGGTGCTTTCCTTGTCCACTTTGTTAGAAGTAAGGGGCAGCTACAGTCTGAGCTACATTTATTGCTTTTAAAATGAGCCGTATTTTATGATGATGGACTGTGGTGTATGTAGTAGACATTTACCACAATAGAAAACTACGTAAAGTCAAACGTCAGTTTTATGATGCATAAAAGATTTATCCGTACATAGAAATGTTCAGAAAAGACTTTCCCTCACCCTTCTCTCCCTTCTTTCAAAAGTAAATTGCTGAACTTTTATGCTTTTTTTCCTGCAGATTTAAAAATTTTTGTTAAAACTCATTCTGAGCTTCACAGCAAGATTAAAAGCTAACATTTGCTATGCTCATAGACAATGATTGTTGAAATGAGTCAATTTCTGAACGAAAAGTAGTAGAGTTCATAAATTCAGTTCTGTGATGATGTGTATATATAAGTGTCCACGAAAGAAGAATGGCTTGAGGAGAGTAGAAACGTCTTAACAGCCTGAATCAATTTTTCTTAGATCTACTGCACTGGATGAAGAACTAAATCCAAAGATGCTAGCTTTGCATAATGCTCAGAGAAAACGAAAAATGGAACATGATGGTTCACTTTTTCAGGCAGTTGGAATTGTGAGTTTTGTTTTACCATTTTAAAATATTCCCTTTTAACCTTGCAATTTCTGAAATGAGGCATCACTGCAGACTCCTGAGTTGAGCTGTTGATAAGCAATGGAATCTTGGGATCAGAAATAATTAATTGTTTGATAGTGAAATTTATATTCATATATCTATGCAGATACTCCAATTTTAGTTCTCTTTTACTGTCAGCTGTTTCAAAAGTGCCCTCTACTCTCAAGCACATTTCCTGATTAGGTAGAAGATACTCTACTCTGAACATACATGTTCTTCAGTAGGATATGCACAAATGTAAGACATCACATTGAAATGTGTAATTGCTGTATTTATTTCATTTTTGAATTGAAACTCAGTTTTCATATTTGTCGATACCAGAGATAGGGTTCTTATGCTTCTTTCTGTGTTTTCATTTTTCCATGAAGTCTGAGATTCCTTTACTTAATGAGATAACAAGACCATCTGAACCATGAGGGAATAGAAGTCCTATAATAACTTAGCAAATGTCTATTACTACCACTCTCTTCCATGCACACTCTGTCTAGTATTAGTGTGTGTGATTTTGGAGTAGGTCGTCATCATCTGTCCTAACTATTCAAAAGAAACTTTTTAGATATTCTTATAGTTGTGCCACTTAATTGGGGGTTGTCCGGCTTGTTATTTTCTGCAGGGGTATTTTTGTCTCCACAATCTTTGTCTCTTGCTGTCACTTCTTAGTCTTTTGAGCCCTTGAGCTTTGCCATCGTACACTGTTCTCTCTCTTCTTGCCTTCATTGCAAATTTCCACTTCTTAAGTTTTGCACAGTTAAGTCTTACTTCCTCTACTGCAATGTAGCCTTTGAGATTCTTTGTTTCTCTAGTGGTCCATCTCCTAATTGTAGTCACCTGTCATGTCTTACAGTGCAGGATTATTTTTCCTCTGAACTATGCATTATTCCTGTGCTAGTATTCTGCTTTGGGCATGAGATAAATCACTGTTTGTTGTCTTTATCGTTGCTGTCCGCTAAAAGAGCTGTGAAAGATTTTATATGTCCAGTTTTTCTATGAGGCAAACACTTTATTTTTTCTTTAAATCATAATTATGCCATTGTTTTCATTTGCTAAATGCTTTGCATGTTGTTCTGTTGCTTCCAGAAGCCATATTAGAATTCATAGCTCTGCAAGAAATTTTGTTGCCTTCCATTGCCCTTTGCTCATGTAGTGGTGCTACAGCTGTTGCAGTGTTGCTGACAAAATATTCAAAAGAGCTTGGGATGTCATTAAATACACAAAACACAAGCAGTTCAGTATTAACTGCTGTAACAGTTTTCAGTCTTCTGTGCTTAGTGCCAGTTTAATGCTTACAGGTTCAGACTTCATCCTTTGCTAAACCTTTTTCTTTTTTCTGTATCTGACAAAAGTGTTGTAAATATTTTGATGGTTTCTCAGAATCAGAAGCTCAATTTCCATGAAGCTGGGTCTTACTGATGTTATTTTAAGAAAGTGCTTTTGCTGTTTGGCTTCTTTTTCCAGAATGGATTTCTGAGAGGGATACACAGGCCTTTCACACACGCAGGAGAAAAATGATGTTAAATCCAGGCTTGGGATACACAATACTATTCTGGAATTGTACAAACACTTGGCACAACTTATTAGCTTTAGGGAAGCAGAACGTATTTTGCAAGGAGTGAAAATAAGTGAAGACCAAAGTAAAGTACTCCTTTAGCTTCCTAGGAAACAGGAGAATTAGGCGAGGGCAAGATGTGTCGTAGTCTGATTATAAAATAATGTTCTATATCATTACACTGGAACAGTTATGAGCCATACTTTTCTTAAAATGAAGGGCTGGATTGCATTCACAATAAAAAAGTGAACCAGCAACAATGTAGGTGACTACTGACCTCAGTATGAACTGCAGCCTCTGAGTAAACTGTACCTTCTATTATACATCTGTTCTTTTGACTTGCATGGGTGTTTCATAATCTGAAAACATGCTCTTTACTGTTTTAAGTGTTGGCTATAGTGGCAGGGTTCTGAAATACCTTCTCTTGTTGCAGCAGTCAGTAGTACTAACAAGACCAAACTTTGCAGATTCAACTATTTCTGCCAGGAAACTTGATACTAAGACCGCGGTTTTTCCTTCCATCTGTTTCAGTGGCAGCTGCTTCTTCCTTATCCTAATTACATGAAGCCCTTACAGCTTCCTAATCCCCATATCTTCTGTGCTGCTGTCAAAACAATATGCTAAGGAGCCGTATCTGCAGTAGACTGGCTTAGGACTGCATTCCCCACGAGGCAATAACTGGAGTGCAAGCAGAATTCACATCTTAAATTTAGATAGAATCGACCTACTGAGGTTCCTGAATCTCCTGTCTATACACTGTTAATTCCAGTGCAGGAAACCATTAGAGACTCCAGTGTAGACCTGATGCTTACTCACACCAGAGCAGTGCTAATTAAATGGGTGTGTATGTGTACATGTACACGCTAATCTTGACTGTGGTAACTGGTGATAACCAGGATTTAGTAATTGTTTTCTGTAAGGGAAGTAAGGTCTTGAAATCTGATTCAGTTTTCATTTAAGTAATTTTCAAGGTTAGTGTTCTTGTAAATACATTTCTTCCTAAGTTCTGAACAAAGGCCACTTTAAATTGTATCAGTGCCTACATTAGTAACTAGTGATGGGAACTGTTAATTTGGAAGAGGGACGTGGAGGGATAGAAAGATACAGTATTCAATAAAGAAGATTCATTTTATTTCTTTCTAGGGGTCTTTATTCCAGCAGACAGGAGACCGTGGAGGAAATGCATCACTTGCTTGGAAACGTGTAAAGGGATGCAAAACAAATGGTCATAATGGAGTGGAGCAAAAGACAATCATTCTACTATCAACTGGTTGGTATCTTCCTTTAATAGGCAGCGGGGGTGGAGGGGACTGTGTGAAAGAGAACTGAGTCAGGCCAAAACTATCCAAACTTAGCTCCTTATGAACAGCTCTGGAGGAGAGGTTAAGCATGGTGAATAAAGTGCACTTTTTCTCCTTCCCCTCCCTCTTTAGACATAGCAAGTAAACTTCTAGGGCAGTCGATGGATGAGAGTGGACTCCCCCAACTCACGAGTTACGACTGCGAAGTAAACGCTCCCATACAAGGCAACAGAAACCTGCTACAGGGTGAAGAACTGCTCAGAGCTCTGGATCAAGTTAACTGAGCTTTCACAAAACTTGTTCCTTTTTTGGACACTGGTGAATCATCACCTAAAGCAGTCTATTTATATTTTCTATATCTGATTTTAGAAGCCTGGCTACAGTACTGCACTAATTCAGTTAGTTCAGTTTTGATCCCCTTTCTACTTATTTTGACAGTCTTTTTAATATGTTCTTTATGTAACAATAACTCAAACTATAGTGCATTTTTATAATTCTTTGGTACATACACTTTTAAGTCCATTACATTTAAAACACACTTGCAATAGCAGCTTTGAAATATGCACCTAATTTTAAAAAAAAATATTTATTTTTTGGCTGGGGAGTTGGTCACCAAAACTTACCATTAGTAAAATGTCAACACAGGAAAAACTGGCAATACTTCCATGCTGCTTTTCATAGGTAGTTGGAAGACTTGTGCTCTCTTACTCTTTATGTTCAAGTAAGTTTTTTATTTTAATAGTTTTTATAAGAAACAACAATGCTTTGCAGCAGTGCATTGTAGCCACAATCGCACAATATATTTTCTTAAAAAATACCAGCAGTTCCTCATGCAATATATTCTGCATTTATAAAAACTAGTTTTTAAGAAGAATCTTTTGTTTGCCTATGAAAACATGTTTAAACCTGGATTATGTCATTATTTTAGTCACGTTGTAATATAAATTGTTCTTAAATGCTGTCTTACGCTTCTGACTTCAATGAGTGTGGTCAGTTAGTCAAAGGAAAGGGTTTATCTGGAAAGGGCTAGCAGCATTTTATTTGGATACGTTCTCAATTTAGAGAAAGTTTGATGTTCTTAAAGTAGTCACTTTGCCAGCTTAAAAAAAAAAATAAATCCCTGCCTGTAGTTGTTGAAGTTAATGCTAATATTGTGTATGATCTTAAATCTAAATGTTCAGCTTACCCTGTGTGGTATAGGTGATATTTCAAGCAGATTGTAAAACATCTTGCATTGTTAGCAAACTTTTATCTAGTACAACATTGAGTTGCTCAATATTTTGATGTTTTGGTTTTATGCACCTTGTTGCTATTAACATCCATATGTTTTCATGTAGATTTCAATAACTTGAATATATTTAGAAGCCTTTTTATTTAGAAATATATAGTTGTCACAAACATCTTATTTTCCTATATGTACTGTACAAAACCTTCATTCACTCATTCTTTTGCTCTTTGTGGTTGGATCTAACACTAACTGTATTGTTTTCTTACATCAATAAACTATATGTGGACCAGGCCCCCTTGGGGAGTGTGTTATCTGAGAGAAATGAGATAATTTATATTTTTGTTAGTGGTTATTGTTCATCCGTGTTCCCTTTTTAACTTAGAGTTGATTGGAAATCACTGCTTCCTTGTTTTGATTGTAACATCTCTGCGTTAATTATTTGAGCCTATTCAGTGCTCCTAGACAGTGTTGTACTACCACTCGCCAAAGACGTTACACTTCTCAGTCTGTTATCACACCAGTGAGCAAACCTGAAAGCGAGGAGGCAGCATATTTGTGTTACTTTAGAGCAGAAAGATTCACCTTTATGAACAGCTTAAAGGCTTGTCTCTGGAAGCTTTATCAAGGTAACACAGGAAAGCAGGAAAAAATCAAATTCACGGGAGCGATCGATCTAAGATGGGTTTTTGTCACAAAACTCCATGATTAAAAATTTAAGCTGGTACTTGATAAAACTTGTTCTACATTCTTGTCCTGTCGACTCGGTGACTTTTCTTAGTTTGGTGTCATAAAACATGATGCTACTGGTATAACCCTGTATTGTGTAAATATGGTCAAGATATTCTGTGCGTTCTCCAAACTATTTTAAAAAAAACTTATCTCTCTCTGTAAGTAATCAACTGTGGAGTCTCACAGGAATTACTTTGGTTTAACGCTGTAAACTTTGGTTTTCTTGCACTGCTTTGAAATCAGTATAATAGTACATAAGCTTAACTTGTTCTCTAAAATGACTGTTTCACTGAAAGATGCACTATCCAAACTGCCACAACTGTATTAAGCCAAAAGGACGCTATGAGCAAGATAAGGCATTGGCAGCAGCTGGTTACACACTTGTCACAGTTTTGCGTAGAAGTTGCACAGAGAGGATAAAGTGGGCAGGGGCACTCAGCTGGAGCTGAAGCTTCGTGCAGAGAACGTTTTCACTGTATACACCTGCCACTGAATAGTAAAGATTTTTTAATGCAGCCTATACAGCTTACAAAGTTCTGTGGCTGAAAGCAGCAGAGCTCCTGCCTGCCTGGTGTGCGAGGTCTCGGGGCTGGCATTCTTTCCATGGCATTTCTTTCTCTGTCAGCAGTTAAAAGGTTTAAACAGTGAAGTCAGCTAAAGCCCCCGCTGTTGGGGCATCCCTCCTGCTTAGCTCTGCACGGATTGACGTGATACTTTGGGGGAGGGTCTTGCAGGCAGGTGAGAAGTGCAGCTGGGTTCTGCTTTTTGTACTGCCCCCATTGGGTTATCCCTTTGCATCTCCCAAGAGAAATGCCACACCATCCTGCTTGATGGTGTTCTGCTGCCCTCTTGACCGTATTTTGGAGGAACCTGACCTGTTTGGATCTGTCAGTTCCTCTTCAGTGTACTTTAAGAGGGCAGTTAAGTTTTCATAGAGAAAAGTCCATGCTAAAAAGAGGAGGAAAACTGAAGTGACCCACGTGATTTGTGGTTGTGAGCCTGCTGGAATCACAGAATGGTGTAGCTTGGAAGGGACCTTAAAGATAACCTCACTCCAACAGTACTGTCATGGACAGGGACACCTTCCACTAGACCAAGATGCTCAGAATCCCATCAAACCTTGCCTTGATCATCTCTGATTTTAGTGACAGCAGCTGTGGATTTAAGAGAGCCAGAATCTTTTCAACTCTCGAGGTTTTTACTATGCATAGTAACAAGGCACAGCATTTTGTTTACTGGGATGAACTGCAGTAGCTGTTTTGATTTACTCTAGGGAAAAAAAACCAACCTAACAAAAACTTACCAGACCTCCTAGAGACAGTGAAGAAGGCATGGAAAAGTAATAGTAATTGCTCTGGCCTTGCATGAGCTTTGGTAAATGCAGATGCCAGTTTGCAAAGCTAGAAGTACACCTTTCAGTTGCTTTTTTTTGTTTGTTGTTTCTGTTTTACTAGCTTTTTTTTTTCCCTGTTAAACTACCTTTTTTTTCCCCTTAGACTCCAGGAATACACAGCCTGATTCTAAACGTACTTTGGAGGACAAGCTTCTAGAATAAATTGCTTCCTTAATGTTTTTTTATTGATTTTGAATACTTTCTTTACTGCCTCGCTGCCTTTTTTAAATGTAGAGGCACTATGTTAGAAATTAGGAGGAAATTCATGACCACAAGGGTGGTGAGGTACAGGCACAGGTTTCCCAAGGAAGCTGTGGGTGCCCCATCACTGGTATTGTCCAAGGTCAGGTTGAACAGGGCTTGGAGCAACCTGGTCTAGTGGAAGGTGCCCCTGCCTATGGCACGGGCTTGGAACTAAGTGGGTTTTAAGATCCCTTCCCACCCAGACCATTCTGTGGTTCTATGATTTATCCTTTGCCATTAAAAGTTAAGAAGAAACTGTGGGTAAATACAGTGTTTCCTCCTGCATATAGAACATGCTAGATTATGTGGAAATGATAAACTGAGGAGAATAACAAAGTTAGCTTCCTGGTTTTCCTGACTACAGCAATAGTCAAGCCAGGGTTTCTTCAGGGCACAGCACAATTATTCTTTTTAAATATGAATTCTAATTGATGTTTTAATCATCAGCAGTGATGATTTTGCTGAAAGGTAAAGGAATTTTTAAACTAGTATTTATGATGATATTGTTCATTCCTTTACCCAAATGTAGTTGCAGTAGCAACTGTGGCTTCCCAGAAGTCACTTAAATCTGCTGTCCAGTAACTTATCTTGGGTGTAGTATATTGGGTAAATTAAGGTCGCCTGTAGTCCAAAATACACATTTCTAACATACTTTCCTCTCACCTGGTGCAACTGGCTTGGACCTTGGTGATCTTTGAAAACCTTTGAGTGAAATGGAAGCAACTTACTATTAAGTTTCCTTCCTTCAGTGTCTGTGTACGCACATTAAAGTCTCACAAAGTAATACTGATTTAAAGAATCACAGATTAGGGCCAAAAAGAACAATTTACACATAACACTAGTGACAATTTAAAGACTTCAGAGCTTATTTTGGATGAAATTATCAGCTCTGCTTGCAATGAAATACAACTGTAGGGTCAAAAAAGTCTGGTGATTACAGGTTAAACTATTGCATATTTAATAGTAATTTTTCATTATTTAAAGAGCTCTTTAATTAAACGGCTAAATGATTGTAGCTAAAGGCAGAACTGTGGGTTGTTCCACCAGTATCTGTTGGCAAGTGTTCTCTGCTGTTACACTGCTGAGTAAACCTTTTGCAGTGGGAGCTGGGAGCATCCTGCCACTGTCAGCCAGGCTGGACATGCCTCAGGTCAGCCATCTGTTCTCATTCCCACTGATGATCCTGAGCAGAGCACACATCTCACTCAAATGTCACTGCACTTAAGCACATTATTCAAACTGTAATTGTTCAGCATGAAAACAAACACTTCACAGGCCAGGAATACTTTGTAGGAAGGCCGTTTTTTCATAGGAATTCACATGATTGAGTATTCAGCTTTCATTAAAAATACTATTAGCTATTAGGCACTTGACTCCCTGGAAAGCTCCATTCTGGAGGAATAGTGATTTTTGATCCAAATTCTAGAAATGAGTTGTCATTTACCTTCTGCTTCCCTGTTTACCTTGAGCAAGTTACCAAAAAGTTAAAGAGTTTGCTACTGGATTTATACAGTACAGTAGATTTTGTGAATAATAGCAGTATTCTCTCATGAAGAAGTGGTATATTTTAATGGAATTCTTTTTTGGAACCAAGTACAACGTATTGCAATTGATATTTCTCTTGAAACATTTTGACGTACTTGTGACTGTATTTCTTTTTGATTGTGTAACAGTATAAAATTCAATAAAAGAGAGGGTTTGTTTCTATTTTGTGACACCTGTGATCCTTCTGTTCATCCCATTTCCTTGCAGTAAAAGATGGAGGTGGCAGCCCACCTTAAAGTGAACTAAATAACCACTGTGCATAAATAACTGAAACTCCTTGCAGATTCGAGATCTTACTGACTGCTGTCAGAAACTTGGGCACCAGACAGACATGTGGTCACTTTCCCAAAAGCATTCATATATTTGATATTAAATATTATAGAAACATTATATTTATATAAAAGTTGAATCCTGATCACCTTAGGTGGTTATCCCACCTGTATTAAGCACACCATGTGCACAAACAAAAGAGGCCAAACATACAATTTAACAAGTCGGATATAGGGATGGTGTAGGTTTTCCTGTGGAAAGCCAAAGAGAGCAAGCGAGTGAGCAAGCAACAGATACGGAGCCAGAGAATGTTTTATGAGACCTCTTTGAGTAATCACATCAAGAACACCCTTAGTTACAAAACAGAAACCCCCTTGAATCCGCCATCATGTCTACAGGTGATTTCAGCTGCTGTCGGTACATGCAAATAACTTGACAAGGACTTATGACTCCTGCTGTCCTGTTAAATCAATACCACTTCCTACTGCACAGACTAAAAAGATTTTGCAATGCTTTTGCTTGGTTGACAAATCTGAAAGCAGAAGGCATGTGCGAGTGCTGTCACAGTAGAGTATGATCCTGTTATCCATTATTAGTGTATTTGCAAATACAGAACTTGGAATATGCTATTTAATAAAATATATCCATGATTTATTTTCATTAAAAAGGATTAAAATATTATTTATTTTCATGTTTTCAATTTGAAAATGTGTTCTAATACAGCATGTAAGATACTTAAAAAAAAAGGAGTTGTCTTGTGCCATATGCACCTGTAAAACCCCATTATTTATATCTATGCAGGATAAATGGCTTTTAACTTGCAAGTTAGAAACTAGGAATTAATAGGTCAAACAGGATTTTACCCTTTTGTTTAGGAATTAAATAAGAATATGAAGAAGATACAGTAACCAGCACACTCTTCCTTACATCATCTAAGTTTTTAAAATTTTTTTTCTTTAGTTTGAAAGGCATCAATTAAGAATTGAAATGTAGTAATGAAAAATCTGAAGGAGCACTGAAAACACACAGTTTAGAAAAAGAGTATTAATTAGTCTAAGAATTGATACTGTATTTAACTTTATATACCACATAAGGGGAATTACACTAAGAGACCCCGTTACTTGGTTTTATTCCTCTGCATTTTCATTCTTTACACTGTACCCCAACTTTCTGCAAGGGAAGACTTAGCACATGTTAATATGGGCACAATAGCCTCATCTTCACTACATCTTGCATCATCTGACACGATCAAAGTGTGACAACACACAGCCCCAGCTGCCTTAGGAAAAAAAGTAAAAATTCCATACAGTGTTTCTTGAAACACCATCCCCAAGAAATCACCCCACTCACTGCGTGCTTGAAATACAAAAATCAGAAAACACACTCAAGCTTTACAAATTCAGCATCACTCCAGAGCCAGGCTCCTCTGCTCCCATCAAATTAAGGGTAACTCCTGTAACTAAACAGGGCTTGGCTTGAGCTGTGTGTAAGGATGAACTCACTCCATGATGTGTCAATTTTAACTTACTTGTGCTTTGAATCCTTAAATCCACTGAGGGGGGAGCACATTATATCTGTTTTCCCAACAGTGCTGTCATTCTGTTCTAAAATCAGTACAATCTGTTGAAGTCAGGGTCATGTACTGGATGAAGGAGGTCACTTCCCTACATCCCTAAACGTGAATCCAAGTGATAAGATGAAAATGTCTTTTCGGGAATAAAAAAAAAACACCAAAAAAAACCCCACAAACCGAACCTCAGCAGGTGCAGCTCTCCTCCTGCAGCTGATAAAACCTGTCCAGTTCATATGCAAAAGCTCTGTGAATGCTCCTGTTCCTATAATCAATGACATTGGCAACCAGTGGTGCTCACAGGCAACAGCTGTTCACCCGATGGCCATTGTCTCCTAAAAAAGGCTGCTAAAGGTTAGATTCCAGCAACCTCTTGGGACATACAATAAATATGGAAAGATGCTTGCGTGCCTGAAGCACTGTGTGGAAGCTCCTGTCATTGTAGGAGCTGACAGCTTGATGTGCCCTGCCATAAGGAGCGACCTTTGGATCAATTAGTTGATGCTAATGGTGAACTGGAAAAACCACGGCACCGCAGCCAGCAGAATTTAACAGTCATTTTGCTATTTGAGAAAGCGAAATGTGAATTTTTAATCTGGTCGCTGGGCAAAACTCCTGCAGGTTTTAAATATCCCAAAGGCACCACACGCGTAACGCGCTCCATCCCGTGCTTATTCCACACTTTCCCTACATGCTGTTTCTCACCCGTTAAGGATCCCCTTGCGCAGGGGCGATCTCCCACCAGCCGAGACCACATCCCCGTAGCCCTCAGGGTGCAGAGGCACTTGGATGCTCTCCTGCCAAGCCTGGGGACCGCTCCCGGCGCAGGTGCCGCTGCCCATCCCCGCTCCCACAACCCGCAGGCTGCCCGCAGCCCAGCCCCGGCCGCAGGGGCAATCACCGCAACGCCGCCTTGAAACACGAGCCTCGTCCCTAAAAACCCTCCTGGGGGCGGCTCCCGCAGGAGCCACCCCACCACCGCCCGAGCAGTGCCCGCTGCTCGCCGGGTCCGTACTCACGGAGGCTCGGGGCTCTCTCCGAAGCCGGGGCTCCTCTGGGTGTCCGCTCAGCCCCTCGGTGCGCGGGGAGCGCGGGCAGCGGAGCCCCCTCCGCCCGCTCCGCGCCGCCGGCGAGGCCGCACCCACCCACCCTACGTGCGGCTCGGCAGCCGCGGCCCCCTCCCCGCCCGCCCCGCTGCCCCGGCCGCCTACGTGTGGCCGTGCATGCGGGGAGCGCCCGGCACGGCACGACAGGGCAGGGCACGGCATCGCATCCCTCCGCTCGGGGGGGCGGCCGCCGGCTCGTCCCCTCTGCCTGTCAGCTCGCTCAGGTGGAAACGGGGCTTTCCCGCAGCCGCCGGGCCCCGCTACCCGGAGGGGTTTTGGGAGGGGGCGGCCGCCGAGCATCCCCCCCCGCCCGAGAGCCGGGGGGTGGCGGGGGGGCAGCGCAGGGACCGGTGGCACTTGGCGGGCACCGCCGGCCGGAGCGTGGCGGCGAGTCACGTCCCCACGGCACCGCGGCTCCGGGAGCCTTTTCCGTGGGGAACCCGCTGCTCCCGAGCCCGTCGGGTCGCAGCCCACCGGGCTCGGTGTTGGGGGCTCCTGCGGAGACTGAAACGGGAGGCGCTGAAGCCGCGCGGCTCAGGAGCATCCCCGGGGTCCCCGGGGCTGTGGTACAGCGGCGCCTGCCCGAGCGGACCCTCCGCCGCTCCCTCCCGCCCGAACCATCTCCTGCTCCCCGGGAGCGGCCAGGGATGCGCTGCTCGGAGGAGTTTTGTGCCTGCGGACCGGGCTCACCCTCCACGGCGGGGGTGAGCGGGGCAGAGGCCGGGGCGGGGGGAGAGAGCGCCCAGCACCGACGGGACTCGCCCCACACGGGGCGCGGGGACCGGACCGCGGTGGGAGCGCGGGGGGTCAGGGCAGCCCCACCGCCCCAGCCCCGCTCCCTCCCGGAGCAGCCCCGGCGGCTCCTCCCGGTACTTCCCGGCTCCTCCCGGCACGGGCGGTGCGCAGGCGCAGCGCAGGCGCCGCTGGGATGTTGTGGAGCGGATGTGCGGGAATGATGTGGGGCGGCGGGATGGGCGCGATGGGATGAGCGCGGCGGGGTGAGCGCGGCGGCGGCGGCGGCGGGATGAGCGCCGTGCCGGGGCTGCAGGCGGACTGCGAGGAGCTGCTCGGCGCCTTCCAGCAGGCCGACACCGTCCGCTTCGAGCGCTTCGCCGAGCTGTGGCGGGAGCGCCGCTTCCACACGGTGTTCTAGTGAGTGATGCCGCCCCCCCGCATCCCCCGCATCCTCCCGCATCCCCCCATCCCCTCCCAAAGCCCGCAGCCTCCCGCTGCTGGGCTTCCCCCACCGTAAAGGGGGGTGTGGGTGAGCCGTGTTCCCCCTCAGGCCTACCTAACTCTGGGAGAGGTTTGCCTGCCTGGGGTCTGAGTGAATGGCAGGGGTGCCATTCACATGTCGGTCTCTGTGTAATACTGGAAAACAATTATTGGTTCAATCTATTTCATGCATTAGTAATGCGTGTGATGTGAGAGCTGACTCCTCCGGGAGCTGGATGCAATTCTCATGAGATTAAAAAACGTGACTGGAGGACATTGCATTTTTTACTTTGAGCGTAATTTAATACAGAGAATTTAATATGTAAAAGCTTAAGGTCTGGCTGTCCTTGAAGGCCCTCCAGGACTTGGGTCCTATGACCATATGCCCATGTTGTGATCTTGGGGATGTCCTGTGCAGGGGCAGGAGTTGGACTCGATGGTCCTTATGGGTCCCTCTCAACTCAGAACATTCAATGATTCTATACAATTAAAATACCTAAGGCTTGTTTCTGCATTATGGATTTTGTAAAGCCTGCAGTTTTATATTTAGTTGCTTTAACATACTGCTTTTTTTGTTTGTTTGTTTGTTTGCTTTAGTGGCAGAATGAGAGCCTTGGAGAGGAACAAGATCGCAAAGAAGACTTTAGAACTGGCCCAGCAGTACTTCTTGCCCCCATATGCCTTCCAGATCCGAGTCGGTGCTCTGTACCTTTTGTATGGGCTCTATAATACCCAGCTTTGTCAGCCAAAACAAAAGGTAATTGTTCTTGAGGTTCTATTCTCAGCAGATACCAGATGTAAGATGTGTGGTATACTGCTGTCTACTCTGTCATCATAAATGTTTAGGGCATTTCCTCTCGTTTTCTTAAAATAAAAGTACTTCAAACCAGATGGTCCCATTGGAAAAGGTAGGGACAGACAATGTGCTCATCAGCTGTAGGGTGAGCTACATTATACCCTCAGTTAGTCTTTAGAATTCCAACAGAATGAATAGTGGCTGAATTATTTCCAGTTCCCATTAACCAGAAGTGAAATTCATAAATAGGTTGGGAGGGTGCATGCCTGAATGACCTGCCTCCTGGCTGCCTTTAGGATCGGAGACCAGAATCTAAAGGAGTTGGAAACTCGGTGCAAGAAGTGGTTTACTTGGGAACTGTGTGCATATGCACAGGGGAGTCCAAATTCTTTAAATAACAAACTGCATTTGGAGTAGTCTACAATGATGCCATGATGTCTCATATCTTGAGCTCAGAGAAATTACTGCCTTTTATAGAAACGAATTTAGGCAATTTTAAAGCCACTGCTAATAGAGTAACTGTAAGAGAGTACACGAGTTATCAAGGAAGTTAACTTGGGTAGAGAGAAGATGAGGTGGCAGAGTAGATGTGACAGGAGAGAAAGGAAAAAATAAAGGAATGATACTTTTATGAGCATTTCAGTGGCAGCACATCCCGGTACAAGTAGTTTCCTGATCACTAGTGAATGGAGTCTCCTTGGTGCAGACTATTTCACACTCTTCAGAATGTGAAGAATTAATGTTTTCAAATGTCAGAAAGGACTTGTGTTCCACATCACTGTCAAAGAAAGCTGTAGTGAGAAGATTTAACCCAACAGCATAATGAGCTCATCTGCATAAAATGTTGATAGTAATAACAAAAGTTATAGGATCCTTCTGTAGTTCTGTGGTCATGTGACATGCTACACCCTACATGTCCAAGTATTGTCTGTGGTAGAACGTGATCGCAGTAGCCAGCTGAATTAATTTTTGTTTGTTGAAATATGCAGATCAGAATTGCCCTCAAGGACTGGCCTGAAATCCAGAAATTTCAGCAGGATCTGATAGACTCCCAGCATTATGATGCAGCATATATCTTCAGGAAACTGCGACTTGCCAGAGCATTCCACTTCACAGCAATGCCAAAGCTAGTGAGTTACTACATTAAAGACCTACACTTTTAAATAAAATATCCTTATCTTTCAGTGGCTAACAGTTCAACAGCACTTAAATTCTTGTCTAGGGAATAATTTGTGAGAAGTGCTGAGTCTGAGCACTGTGACAGCAAAGCTCTGTGCTGTTGCTGTCGAGATGGTTTTATGCCTTTCAGCATCTCCTGACTGCTGGATATGCAGTAGGAATTCTCAAGAGGAGATGCCATTTTAAGTTTGCTTTTAGGTTACAAACATTGTCTCTTGCTTTAGCTGAACTACAGAACTAAGAAGAAGATTGAGGAAAATGAATTTAAAGAAGAGTTTAAGGACCCAAGTAACAGAGTAAACAGCCTCATCACTAATGATGTATTGGAGGTACAGTAACTTTTAAACTACAGATTAACCACGGGGGTTTCTTTTGTTTTTCTTCTGCTGCTGTCCAAGAGCTGTAACTTCTCTAATCAGCACAGTCTTGTCCTTTTTAAGTCTCTTATGAAATGCAGACTAGGGTAATAGCCTGTCATTTTACTGAACGCTCAGAAACGTGGCATTTAGTTTGGCAGAATTGTGGTACCTTTTTTCAATACTGAAATATGCTCTAATGTTTTGTGGGCTTGCCTTGGTAAGGTGTAGAAGGGGAAGGGTGTAAATGGTTAATTGTCACTTAAAGAAAAATGGAAAATGGGGGGGAAGCATGTTTGGTTTGATATGTCAGCAGGTTGCAGTTGGAGACTTGATACTTGTGGTAATATGAATTTACTTATCCTGCAAGTTCATAGGCTTCTCTAACCTTCATTTCTCCTTTTCAAAACTTGGTTTTGTTTAATATATAATAAATTTTATTAAAAATGCAGTAATTCAAGCCAGGTATGGGTTCTTGCGTTGCTGGCAAATGTGTATCATCAGCAAGGTTGAATACAGTGTTACAAAAATCTGTGAAGTAAAATGCTTCCTCCGAAGAGATGAAAATAAACCATCATATCAGAATGAAACCTCTGTGAATACTGATCCTGAGTAACCTTCTTAGTTTAAATAATGCAAAATACTCTTTCTTCTTTTACTTATTTGATGGGTCAGTGCTAGGTAGCAGGATTGCTTGGCTCCCTAAAACTCAACTGATCTAAACAGAATCTGTTTCTATCACTCTTCCTGATTCAATTAGAATGGTTTATGTAGCCCTGGTTTTGTACATTGAGGACTAATATTGCCTTATTGCTGGAATATTTTTTTTTTTTTTTCTCGAGAAGACTCTTTTTTGAAATTTGTTTTAGGAACTGATGAATATTCATGACCACTATCAGAAAATGAAGTGCGCCATTTCAGCTGACAAATCCCAGCCGGACAAGGCCCTGAGCTTGATAAAAGATGACTTTGTAGTCACTCTTAAAGACATAACCTTGGAACATCAGGAATGGCAGCAGAACAGAATGGTGGGTGATATCAGCTATTGTGCTGTGGCAACTTAGCAGGTTATGTGAACATGTCAGAACTGGCTTTCTTGGTGTGATTACCTCTGAACTTGTAAATCTCAGACTGAAGTAGAAGTAACTTAACAGTGGAGACGTGGAATGTGTAAAACCTGAGGCAGAGGGATGGTGTGGAGGAAAGGACTTGTACATGGTGCTGCCTCTGTGGTACCATAACCATTGCTGAGAGGGAATCCCTGAAGGTGTGACTCATGGGCAGTGTTAGACTGACCTCATGAAATACCTCTGTAACACTTATTCTTGGATTAAAGAAAGGCCACAGTGTAAGATCGATGAAGAAAACGTGCATGGGTGTAAATAATTGTTTTGGTTTTTACAGTTCTTGTATTTTAGCTGTCTTGTATATGACAGATGTTTAAAGAAAAATACTTTTTTTTCCTCCCAGAAATTATTCCTAAATGCTAAAGAAACTGATGAAACAGAAAATAAAAAGAAAGATGAGTCTTTGCTGCAATCAGAGGTAAGAAAGCTCAACTAGTTTGCTGTGTTGCACAGGCTGAATCTGTTCATTTTTTGACTTCAGATCACTGGCTAAACAGTGAAACTCAAGGCTTGATAGTGTCATAGTAAATTCTAAGGACAGCTGGTGGGGCTGGTTGGTTTTTCTTGTTTGCTTGTTTGGTTTTGGTTTTAAATCACAATGTTTTCTGATGAGCTGTGAGCATTTATTGCTACCATAGCTCTTAAATGCTCATAATAAAAAGTCTCTCTCAGGTAAGGAAGGAAAAGAGCTGTATTTTCTGAGCCAAACTCCTTAATACTTCCTCCTGGAATTTCAACTAAATTTGCAATATTCATTTTTTTTATGCTACAAAATTGTCTCATGTTGTACTTGTCTGCTTATTTCCACTTTGAATTTGATTAAGATGTGAAGTTTCAAATTTGATTTTCTCCTCCTGGGCTTTGTAACAGTGAAGGCAACAAAAATTATGCTCCACCTTTTTAATGGAATTTGAACTTTTTTTTTCTTTAAGTAACAGTTTGGCAGCATTCTAATTATGTAGAACTAATTCTAGAGTTACAGCTGTAGTGAGATATTGCTCAAGTGATTGTCTGATATGATATTGCATTTCAGTACTGCCATGAGAGAATAAGAAAATTTTTGGTGACTGGACTATTGTTTCTTTGCAGGGTTCTGAAAGAGCAAGTGCCCTGGCCAGAATCAAATACAGGTCTTACTCTGCAGTTGCTGAGGTAGGTATGAAATTTGATGATAGGGATGTATTTATTTTTATAGGACAGTTTTAAGTACCACTTTAATGTAAATGCTGGGTCAGAAAGGAACGAGTTAAAATTGCACTCTGTAATTCAACCTTTGAATGTTCTGGTTTTCCTGACACACTGGGGAAACTCGAGGCTCTTATTATTCTTCTTAGGTTTATGGAAGAGTGCAGATAAGGCCTGTGCTTGGGGGATTTTCATTTACAAGATATCTTTTAATGTCTATGCACTGTTTAAGTAGATGGAATTTTAAGGAGATGGAATAAAAATACTTGCGGGTTTAATTGCTCAGATTCCTTGGATCTTAGGTACTGGAATCTCAGAAGGTGCTTGTGAAAATGGAACTTGGGAGTTTAAAGTCAGTTGCAAGTTCTTGGAAACATTGTTTGAATAACTGCTACTTTAAAATAAATTGTTGATTTGGCATTTTTTAGCGGGCCTAGGAGAAACATTGCAACTTCCTCTGTTTATTAAAATCTCATATTGAAAAATGTGTTATTAAATGAAACAGAGCTCTGGATTGAACAGCAGTCCAGACTTTAATGAATAGTGATAGTGTTTTTTAGGCATCTAAGTAAAATATGATGGTAAGGAGGCTTTATGGTACAGCAGTGATCTAGGGTAGTTCGGTAGTAACAGAGGATGGTTTGGGAATTAATGAGTGTTTCATTATCTGCATTTTAAGTTATACACCCATTAAATCAAAAAAGGGCCTTGCCCTGTTAAAACTGAAGAACAGCAACTAGTGAGAATCCTCCCTCCCTCTTTCTCTCCCCTTCTATCCCTTCTCCACCCTCACATGGAAGTTGGTGCTTTGGTCCTTGCTGGTTTTTAAGTGACATACAGCAATATCTGGCTGTAGAAGTTCAGCTTTCTTTGTGTCATTCATATGTTTGGGTTCTAGGCTTCCAAATCCAGAAGACACCGTCAAGTGAGGTTAGAATCTTCTGAATCGGGGAAGTCTCCGAGCCGAAGTAGAAAAACCAGTAGGAGACCACAGCCAGCAAGGAGAAGAGATTCTCCAGAAGTCAGAGGTATTTCTCCATTGCATCCATGAACCTGGAGAGACTGCAAAATTTTGTCCATTGTTGTGCTAGCAGAGGCAGCTGTGGGTCAGTGGAACACATGGGAAATTACTTTTCCTGAGGGAATTGCCTTTCTGATATCCAGCTTTTAAAATTATAGAAGTTGCTTTGCCATCTAAGATTTTTGTTTACTCGTTATTTGTTAATAAGTGGAATAAAACAGCAAAATAGTTTTGAATTATTTTTATTTTGAAGACAGGAATCTAATTTCAAAGTTCCAAGCTCTGTTTTCTGACTTTCTTCTGCTAGAAAAAAGGTTACTGACAAAATTAACCCCTCTTCAGAGATGAGCATTAGGCAATGTTGCCTTTGCTCGACTTTAAAAGGGTCGATGAAGTGTTGAGAAGGAATAAGGGCACTTTGAATTATCACACTGGACTGAGTTGCTGATTAATTTGTTTTAAATTGGTAGTGTTAATCACTTGTTATTGGAGATTTCTTTAGTGAGCCGTTCTGAAGGTACTGTGAAATGTAGGTTTCTCTACAGCATCTGACTAGGATGTGAAGAGAGCAGCAAGTGAACAGTCTTTCAGATGCTGGACCCGGGATGTAGAAGCAAAAAAAAAAAGCTAAAAAGCTGACAAAAAGTTTTTCCTCAAAATCTGTCTGCAGGTGAAATGGAAGTGGCAGAGGAAACTGTTACTCGGCACGTTGGGATGCCAGTAATCACAGAGGAGAACTCAGATGAAGAAGGTACAGTAACTGGAATTCTAACAAACTAGTGGCTTGTTTTTTAATAGCTCTCTGCTGTATTTTTCTGAAACTGAAGATGATATTTCAGATCATGCCTTGTTGCCTTGAAAAGGCTAAGATTAGTTTTCAGCCTGTTAATTGTTGTAAGGAAATTAAAACTTTCATTTGGAGCTTTCTTAAGAGCACACTGAGGCAAAATACAGAGTCATGTCTTTCCGCACTATTTTGTTGTAGTGTGTTCAGAGTTAAAATTGGTCCAGTTAAAAGGAATCTCACTCTTCTGTAATACAAGTCTGGCTTGGAGAGTTCCCTTGTGTAGGGAAAAGTGATTTTTTTTTTTTTTTTTTTTTTTTGGTCATTCACCCACTTACAGAAGATGCTTGTTCTAGTAGATCTGGGAGGTAAGATGAGGTAAGAACAGCCCTTGCTGCCTTCACTTTTGTTGAGGGGACATAGAAGGTTCCCCTCTAGCCTTAGTTTCAGCTGGACAATGTTTCAGGGATTGAGCTCCAGTACACATGTACAGTAATAGCATCCTCTGCTGTACTGGAAGTTGTCTGACATCGTTGAGGGAGGACTCACAACTGCAGCGGAGGAGTGGATGACTCAGGTTGCTGGAAATAATGTAATTTTAATTTGGAAGCAGTGATAAAGCAGATTGCTCAAAGCTGGAGTTGCTCTACAGAAGCATCAGATTGAGATGCTGGATGATCTTGGACTACTCTGCAACTCAGAAGCTTCAGGGTCTGTTCTCTGTTGCTTGAGGAGAACTTAAGCACCATGGAACAGGCACAGTGCAAAGAAAATTGCATCCTCTTTATCCAGAGGTACCTTATTTAGCTGTGCTCAGGGAAGAGCCCAGGGAACTGCTTGGCTGCCATGTCTCAAACACAGGAAATGTTCCTGGGGGAGGAGCTGGCCAGCTAAAGGCAAGATTTCCACTGGCAGTCCTAGCAACTCTAAGGCTGATGGGTCTTGCTTACACAGTGGAAGGCAGACCTGGTAGACTAGAAGTACTGGTTCTTAACCTGGAAGAGGAGGATTTAATTAGTTTGCTTAAAAAGGGGGAGTAAAGGGTTAAGTACAACTTCTGGAAAGCTTTAATGACATAGATGAGCATGAGGAGTGTATCTTTTTGAGTTAATTTACTATCCAAAATTGTATGTAATGGAAGGATATTTCATACAAGCGAGCATAATAACTATTAAAATACATTTGTGGTGAGGTAGCATGTTTATATTTGCTCTTTTTAAATTCAAAAGAGCATCTTGTAGTGCTGAAGGGAGTTTACATTCTCTGATCACTTTTAGTTCTAGACTAATCACTTTTAGTTGTCAGAATTCATTCAATTTTAAATGATCAGATTGAAGACTTAGTGGTGCTTTTAATATTGTACTTTATTTACTTTTCCTTCACTTGTCCACTTGTTGTGGACAAAAAGTTTCTTTCTAAATCAGGGACATCCTGCATTTCTCAGAATTTTCCAGTAAATTCTAAAGCATTAAAAATACCCATAAGCAGTCTCTTCAGATATTTTGTGCTTAATTTTTGTGAGTATTGCATCTGTCAACTTCATAGCAAAGTCTCAAAGTGGGTTCATGAGGAGCAGAGAGCTCTCAAGACTGAATAAGTTTTGGAGTACAGTATTCATCAATGGAATTTTAATTGATATTTTGAATGATAGTTTGCTGTAGAATCTAGAAAGTTTTTTTTTTAATATTTAAAAAAACATTGGTAGAGGAATTGGGGGGGGGGATCTCAAGAGCTCACCTAATTAATTTCCACTGCTAGATAAAATGAATTCTATCTGAACAATTCGCAGGAGGGAAGACAGATTGAAAAGCTTTTTAAAAAAAAAAAAACCTCTCTCTATTTCATTTCAGAAGTATCTCTCCCCAAGAGGAAAAGAAGATGTTAGAGGATCCAGTTGGAGAAGCACTAATGTTGATTTTAATGACAAAATGTAAATGTCAGAGGTAACACCAAGTGCTTGTTTTGGATGCCTTTGAACATACAAGAAGTGTCTGGGACCAGAACTACAGGTGATGCTGGAATACTGGTAGTGACTGGGATGCTTTAGATGTCTCATGGTACAGCACCTGGTGCCTTTATTCGTCTGGTGAATGCTTCTTGTGCGAGACAAAGTAGCTGTGTCCTGTCTGAGATGGAAAGAGAAGGTGGTGGCTCGTCATATTTAGCTTGTACATGAGAGTTGTCACTTAGCTGAGACTGTTAAAAGAACAGCTCACAAAACATTTGCCCATATAAGACATGCTTATAATCTGTTATCTCTGATCATAAAACTAAGGTTACTGACTGCTGATAATTAGTGCAATAAATTATTTTTCATGGTTTACTTGCTCCATTTTATAGTGTGTAACTTCACTGTTGATCACGGTTTGATCCCACACAAGTGGAAATGAACTTGATGACAAGCCTTTTGTTGTACCCTGTCTCCAGCAGATCATCTGGAATAATTCTCTATTTGAATGAAGAGATGTAAAGTGAGTTTGTTAATTCTGCAGATGACCCGAAGATGTACAAGGGCAGGACTGGAATTCAAAATGATCTTTATAAATGGGAGGGGAGTGGGAGAAGTGGGTGTGGAAATAAACATGGAGCTCAGTACTGAGAACAGGCACAGGATGGGGAAATGATTGCTGGGCAACAGTATGGCAGAAAAAACAAACAAACAGAATCATCAGCTAGAGTATTTTCTGTAAACAATAAAAAGCAATAAAATTTGTGTCACTCAGCCCTGAAAGGCTACAGCCTTAAATACTCCCATCTGACCACAACAATTCAAGAAGAATGTGGAATTTTTTCACCTCTGCTATCAAGAAAGGCCAGAGGAGTTGAGGTGTCTTTTTCTATAAGAAAAAACATAAAATAGAAATTTGAAAAAAATTGAATATAAAAGGAACCTAAGCTGAATGAATTAGTTTGCTAGTGTGACTCTCAAAGGCCAAAGGAATTGAATTGCTGTTGCCTAGAAGAAAAAACATTTAAATAGAATATAAATGGTTTTACCATAAAAGGGGTCCATATTAAATGCACTGGTTGGCAAGGAGGAATGGACCTAAATGACAAACAGGTTGAACACTTGTAAAGCTGTTAATTAAGTACCAGTGTTGCACTCAACCTTGTTAATGAAAAAAGAGGAAACACTTTGTAATAAAGCCAAACCTTACTGTATTGTTAACTGAACAATTGAATATTCAGTTGAATAACCAAAATCTTTACAGTCTAGTCCCAAAGTCATTATTAGTCCAGATCTAATTGTTACAGGAAAAGAATACTTCTACACAGAGAAAAAAAATCCCTATAGTGGTAATAATACAGTTAAATTTATCTTACATGCACTTACATTCTACCCTTTTTT
Organism: Pipra filicauda; assembly: GCF_003945595.2. Taxonomy (NCBI): domain Eukaryota; kingdom Metazoa; phylum Chordata; class Aves; order Passeriformes; family Pipridae; genus Pipra; species Pipra filicauda. The sequence continues at coordinate 2,936,447 of NW_024104007.1, read as the reverse complement.
TCTGGTGTACTGTTCACTCTTCCACTACTCTTCTGGTCTTAAGGTGGTTAGGCTCAGTCTGTGGATAGAACATGCCATAGATGTCATCTGCTTAAAAGGACCCCTCTGTAGGTATAAAAGGTTTTGGAGGTATCATTTCTGGAAAGTTTGAACAGTTTGGTTTTTACTTGGGTTTTCTGACTTGTGCTTTTCTCTTACCAGCACAAACCCACGGTCTCTATGCATTTCTGCTCCTAATTTTTGGTGAGCAGGTTCAAGAGACATGAGGAGGTTCTCAAGAGAAACTTAGTCAGACTTTTTTTGGTCAGTTAGGATCCTGTTGGTAATACTGCATTTGTCAGGTGTGTCAGTTCCAGCTGGTGCTTTGGGGGCAGATGTGCGGACTGATGGGCAGCAGTGTAGGTGTAATGAAGAAGGAGAGTTCTTTCTAGCAGATAGTGGGACTACCACTTCAAATTCCTACTTTCTTAAAGAGTTTCTTCACTTAGGAAGTTGCTTAAGGATGAATTTTAGAGCACCAATCCTCTTCTGCTGTTTCTAGGCACAGAGGTTAAGTTAGGTCTTCCAGCTACATGGCATTGGGTTCATCCCTTGAATGGAAACTTGAAAGTGATTTCTCTTTTCTATTTCCCTCCAACTTGCAGCTATCTTTCTCAATAAGCCTAAAAATTAAACACAGCTACAAAAACTTACTTTTCACTTTCTTGACGAGCTCTTTTCAGCTGAATTATTATTTTTCCATGTGTTAGGCTTAAGTTTATTTTAACATGTTGAAGGAGTATTTTTAATACTGTTCCCTGCAGTGGCACTTTTTCATAACCATCTTATTTGCCTCTCCTTATATCTTTGAACCGTCCCAAGAGCTGAGCAAGGGGGTGGAATTTGTCAGGATTTTTAATGTTCTGTGACATGAATCTTCCCCGCACACACCTCTGAAAATGATTTGCAGGTCTGCATTGGAACCATGCAAAGGCTTGACTAGGCACAAAGATGGGTGCATTCAACTAGCAGTTATTTTAATATTGTAATAATGAAAACAAATGTTCTGTAATTTGTTTATAAAATTGCACAGATGTAAAATGGAAGTTATGATTAAGAATAAACTTAGAACTGCTGACTATATGCATGGTTATGTTTCAAAACAGTAATCCTGAGAATTCAAGAGGCAGCTGTGAGAAGAGTTTCATAATGCTGGTGTAATCTTTAAAAAAGAAAAAAGTAAAAAAAAATAAAAGAATCCCTTGCTGCACTCTGATGGGCAATTACAGGCTTTGAAAAACAGGAGAGGGACTTCCTAAAGTGCTTCATTGAAGCAAGCAGCTGTCATTAAAAGAAACACAGCAGCAGGAGTTCTGGACTTCCAAATAATGGTATTAGACTTTCTAGTATCTACATTCTCTCCTGGTTGTAGCCTCAGCTGCTACAGTAGTTAAAAGCTGAAAGGAAACTTCATCTCTGTAACACCAGCCTAACTTCCAGTTGTGCTGATGGATAGGAGTCAGACAACGTGACAGTGTGTATCTGGATGTTGTTACAGTTTTCATAAATTAAATATGTTTTGATTGAAGCTCCTCTGAGGTGGATACACAACTGACTGAAGAGCTACATTCATGCAATAGTAATCACCGTTTCTTTTAGCTTTCAGAGCTAAAAGATCTTCTAAGGGGAGGTTTGAGCCAGTGCTGTGCAGTGTTTACAGGTATAATGTGGGCGATGAAAAGCAGAATAAACCTAAAACACTTACAGGTGACATGAGTTTACAGAACCACAGAATCAATTAGGTTGAAAAAGACCTCTGAGGTCATCAAGTACAACCTTTGACTGATCACCACCTTCTCAAATAAACCAGAGCACTAAGTGCCACTTGCAGTCTTTTCTTGAACACCAAGAAACTGTTTAAGTGGGAGGCATTTTACAATATAATTTTTATTCTTATAATTTAAGACATCAACAAGGTATAGTTAAATCAAAGTACAAAAGGCTGCACTTGGGCAAATTAAATTCAAATACCAACTTGGGAATGCTCCTGTAACAGCTGTGCTCAATCTGGATGTTTTTCCAGCCCTCAAACCGAAGGTGGATTAGCAATATGGGGGTGATGTGAAAAATTGCAAATGCCATGGAAGACAGTGAAGATCTGTGGTGTATATAGCTTGGTGTTGATGTAGGTATCACCTCTAGAATAATTGGAGAATCCTAAAAAAAAGGCAACAGAAAGAAAGGAGACTGCAAGAGAGTTTAGTCTGAAAAATAAAGGGTTTGAGAGTGAATGTACCAGTCTTCCTGGTAACAGTCTTTAGAGCTTTGTAATACGCATTTATGCAAATGGTGATTAATTAATTGTTCTCCATGTTCACTGAGGTAGAGACGTACAATTTGCACCACTATGAATTTGCTTAATAAGAGAATTTCATGGTTAAGTAAACAATTTGGCCTTATAACAAACAGCAAAATCAATTCAGGAGTTCAAAACAATGTGGGATAAACATTGGTCATGGTTGTCTGAGGCAGACCTGATCCTAAAGGACTATAGGAAACCTTAAGGTTTATTTCAGTATTATATTGCATGTCTTACATAACGGGTCCCTATGCTGAGTGTTTGTATTCTCAACACACATGTATAACAAATTCTTCAAATGACACTGATATTTTATCCCTTCTTTTCTGGAATATTTCATTTTGAAATTCATTCTACTTCTGGAGTGGCCCATTCACATTTTACAAAGCTTGCTACATGGGCGTGGCTTCCTCATCCCCTTTTCGTCTTTATTCTCAAATCTGAGCACCTGATTAAGCCAGGTAATGGAATGCTTCCCTCCTCCATCTGTATGCAGCCCAACACTTGGAAATGGGACTGCAGGAACTTCAGGAGCTACAAGAAGCTGACAAATGTGTTAAGCTCTGTCTTGCTCCTAGCACTTAGGACTTCAAATCATAGAATGTCCTGAGTTGGAAGGGACCCACAAGGATCATTGAAGTCCAACTCCTGGCACAGGACAACCCCAAGAATCCCACCATGTGCCTGAGAGCATTGCCCAAATGCTCCTGCAACTCTGTAAGCCTTGGTGCTGTGACCACTTCCATGGGAAGCCTGTTCCAATACCCAACCACCCTCTGGGTGAAGAACCTTTTCTAATATCCAACCTAAACCTCCCCTGACAACTTCAGGCCATTCCCTTGGGTCCTGTCACTGGTCTCCACAGAGAAGAGATCAGTGCCTGCCCCTCCTCTTCCCGTCACGAGGAAGTTGTAACTGCAATGAGGTCTCCCCTCAGTCTCCTCCAGGCTGAACAGACCAAGTGCCCTCAGCTGCTCCTCATATGGCCTCCCCTCAAGGCCCTTCACCATCTTCATACCCCTTGGGTCAGTCTTTATGCTGCACCACAGTTTGACTGCAGTAGAAACATGCAAAGAAACGTTATCCTGCAACAGCTTGAGCTTTCTGTAACAGAGACCAAACTGCTGCTTCTTTAGCCATAGAAATGTAAACCTGGATATGGACAATAGTGGAGGATGTAAGGGCTGGCCATAACCCAACTGAGGGTTACTGGGGATGGGGAGAAACTTCTTTAGAAATGAGTTTTGCATGGCTGTTGAAAAGTGAGGTGGCAATTAAATCTGAGAGACGGGCTCCATGCAGCCCGCCGAGCAGGTGAGTTCCTGACGGAGGGCTGAGAGTTGTCAGTGCCCGTCCCAGCGAGGGTGCGGTTGCTACCTGCAGGGCAGTAAGGTCCCGGCGCCTTACTGAAAGGAGACGGCGCAAGATTTTGGAAGAGCGTGGCGAAGCTCTTACCCCTCCCAAGTCAGACTTGGGGGGGTGGGGGGTGAAACGTCGCAGAAATGCCCCGGGGAGAGGCAGCGCCGCTCCCTCCCGCAGCCCCGCGGGACCCCCGCGGCCGCGCCCGCTCCCCCCGCTGCCCGCGCCGGGCGGGGATGCGCCGTGCGGGGCCGGCGCGCACCCTCCGCGCTGCCGGCGGGGCCCGGGCCGCCCCCCCGCCCGCTCCGCCGCCGCCCCGGGCAGTGAGCGAGGGAGGCCGGGCCGCGGCCATGGCCACGGACGGTGAGTGCGGGGCGGGGGCGGCATCCCCGGGGAACGGAGGCTCGGACACCTGCCACGGGCCGCGCCCCGCGCCGGACCGGGATGCTGAGGGGAGAGGGATGCTGAGGGAAGCGGGATGCTGAAGGAAGCGGGATGCTGAGGGGAGAAGGAGGCTGAGGGAAGTGGGATGCTGAGGGGAGAAGGAGGCTGAGGGGAGAAGGAGGCTGAGGGAAGCGGGATGCTGAAGGAAGCGGGATGCTGAGGGGAGAAGGAGGCTGAAAGAAGCGGGATGCTGAAGGGAGCGGGATGCTGCGGGGAGAGGGATGCTGAAGGGAGTGGGATGCTGCGGGGAGAGGGGTGCTGAAGGGTGCTGAGCGCCGCGGGGGACGGCGGGGGAAACCGGGCCGCGCTCCAGTGGCCTGACCCCTGGGACCGGCGGGGACTCTCCGGCGGCAAAAGGAGGTTCGAGGGTCCCTGTCCTCCCCCGGGCCGGCAGCGGGCGGTGTCCCCTCGACCCCACCACCGGCGGGTCTCCCAGGGGATGGTGGCGTGGTGTGTTGCTCGTGTGCTCCACGCGGAAAGGATGGGTGCACATGGACATGGATTTCAGGGAGAATAAAGGAATAGGAAAGCCTACTTCTGAGATATTAATGGAGAACAAGTGTTCTTGTAACCATGGGAGACTTGTCTGGGTCTAGGAGCCTCAGAATTGTTGGGGTTTCTGACCATGCTATAATACAAATGACTTTAGGGATGATTGCATGCCGATTTTTGACTGATTGATTGATTGATTGATTGTTGTTTTGACTGATGGTGTTGTTGTCCCACCTTGGCTGAGCTCTTGGATGTGGCACTGGTGCTGCTGCATGGAGGCCAGGTATTTCCCTTAATATTTCAGATCACAGCACCAGCGAGTTAAAACCTGAATTGCTGCTGTAAGCCGAGGTCCTGAGAGTCTCCTCCTGATTTACTATAAAAATGACAACTTCGATACTTCTTGGAGATTGCCAGGTTGATTTTACTGTATCTTTTGCCAGGTTTTGGGAAAATAATCACATGAGTCTTTAAGACATGCATATAGCATCTCACGAACAAGTTCTCAGGAACAAAATTCTAGGCTTGAGCTTTTTATTAAAATGATTGGGCTGAATGGGGAGTCCAGTTCCTCTTTTCCTTTTGTCACTTAGTGACTTCGTTTGTGTTTACTGTTCATCATTTTCTTTCAAGGCTGTGTCCCCACTCATCTCAGGCTGATGGGTGGAGTTATGGATTCTCCACAATGTGGAATTGTTTGGTGCTTCAATGTGGCCTTAGGAGAATTAGGAACTAACCTGATTTGTTCAGAGTAATAGTACACGGTTACCTAGCAGAACCTGTCCTTTCATGAGTTACATCCTCAAAGCAGGGATCCACATCTATCAGTTGATTCCTCATCTGTTTGAAAATTACTGAATGTTTTGATTGATAAACAATAACCTGAAATAAAGAAGACTGGAGGGAAGCCTAATGTTAAAATGAGTAAGGTGGCATTCCTTGGACTTGGTGTACTTGTATTAAAGTCCACTCATATATATAAACTATGATTTTTACTGAAGTGGGAAAATCTGCGTTGTTCTTTTTAGCATTATATCCAACATACACCTCAGCAGATGCCAGTCTTTTCTGTACTTGCATGGAGCAGTGGACCATCGGCAGAACTGGGGTTTTTTCTTGACTGGGGAGCTTTGGGAGGAGCAGGGGCATCCTGATAGCTCAGGTAGTGTTATCTTCTGTCCTTGTGTCAGAGCTGTTCCTCATAGAAGGGCAAAAAAGCCAGAGACTCTCCCTCCCTCTGTGATTCTGGGCTGCCAGAAGAGGTGGCAGTGATGACTTAAGGTGATCAGAGATATGTGTTACAGCTGTCTGCTCTGATTTTTATTGCTAAATAATTCATTGCTCCTGTTGGCTTGAGGATAAAGTGAGGGAAGTTTGGTTTCCAGTAACTATGGCTTCAGCTCAATTGGAAATGAGTATGGCTTGGACACAGTTCAGGTCAGTGCTAAAGAGAACTGTGGATGATTTGAATACACTTCTAATGATTTTAATTACAGGCCTGGGAGCAGGCTGCCCCCTGTGCTGAGAGACAAACCAGAAGGGAAGAAGACTGGCCTGGGTGAACAGAGGGCTTTGGCTGGAACTCTGGGATAAAAAGAGAGATAAACCTTTGGAAGTAGGGACAGGCAACTCAAGAGGACTACAAGGATGTTTTGAGGTTATGTAAGGGGAAAATTAGAGGGGCTAAAACCCAATTAGAACTTAATCTGGCTACTGCTGTAAAAGACAGTAAATAACGTTTCTATAAATACACCAGCAAAAAAAAGGAGAGCTAAAGTCAATCTCCGTTCTCAATCCTCCATCCTTTGGGTGTGGGGAAAAATAATAAAAAATGTTGAAGAAAAGGCTGAAGTACTTAATTCCTTCTTTATTTCAGTCTTTACTAGTAAGATCAGTTGTTCTCAGGGTGCACATCCCCTGAGCTGCCTGACAGGGATGGGGAGCAGAATGAAGCCCCCATAATCCAAGGGGAAATAGTCAGCAACCTGCTACACCACTCAGACACACACAAGTCTCTGGGGCCAGATGAGATTACATCAAGGGTGATGAGGGAGCTGGTGGAAACGCTCACTGAGCCACTTTCCATCATTCACCTGCAGTTCTGGCTAACCCAGGAGGTCCCAGGTGACTGGAAGTCAGTAAATGTGATGCCCACCTACAAGAAGGGCTGGAAGGAGTATCTGGAAAACTACAGGCCTGTCAGTCTGACCTTGGTGTCAGGGAAGGTCATGGAGCAAATCACCTTGAGTGCCATCACATGGCACGTACAGGACAGCCAGTGTGGGTCTGACAGGCAGGCCGTGCTTAACTAACCTGATCTCCTTCTATGGCGAGGTGACCCACCTAGTAGATAAGGAAAAGGCTGTGGATGTTGTCTACCTGGACTTCTCTAAAACCTTTGACACCATTTCTCACAGCTTTCTTCTGGAGAAACTGTCAGTTCATGGCTTGGACAGGTGCACTCTTTGGTGGCTAAAAAACTCACTGGTTGGCTGGGCCCAGGGAGTGTTGGTGAATGGTACTGCAACCAGACGGCAGCTGGTCACAAGTGGTGTCCCACAGCATTCAGGACTGGGCCCAGTCCTGTTTAGTGTCTTTATTGATGATCTGGATGAGGGGATCAAGTGCACCCTCAGAAAGCTGGAGACAACATCAAGTTGGGTGGGTGTGTTGATCTACTGGAGGGCAGGAAGGCTCTGCAGAGGGATCTGGACAGGCTGGATCAATGAGTCGAGGCCAGTTGTATGGGATTCAACAAGGCCATGTGCCAGATCCTGCACCTGAGTCACAGCAACCCCACATGGTGCTACAGCCTGGGGGCAGAGTGGCTGAAAAGTGCCTGGCAGAAAAGGATGTGAGAGTGCTGGTCAACAGCAGCTGAATATGAGCCAGAGTGTGCCCAGGTGGCTAAGAGGGCCAAAGGCATCCTGGCCTGTATCAAAAATAGTGTGGCCATAAGGACCAGGGCAGTGACCATCCCTCTGTACTTGGCACTGACGAGGCCTAACCTTGAATCCTGGTTAGGACTGAATTCAGTTCTGAGCCCCTCATGACAAAAAAGACATTGAGGTGCTGGAGCATGTGCAGAGAAGGGAATGGAGCTGGGGAAGGGTCTGGAGCACGTCTGATTAGGAGCAGCTGAGGGACCTGAAGGGGGCTCATCTCAGAGAAAAGGAGGCTCAGGGGCGACCTTCTCACTCTCTACAGCTCCCTGACAGGAGGTTGTAGCCAGGTGGGGGGAAGTTTCTTCTCCCAGGTAACAAGTGAGAAGAAGAGGAAGTGGAAGAGGAAACAAGAGGAAATGTCAAGTTGTCTCACGAGAGGTTTAGACTGGATATTAGGAAAAATTTCATCACAGAAAGGGTTGTCAAGCCCTGGAACAGGCTGCCCAGGGCAGTGGTGGAGTCATCATCCCTGGAGGGATTTAAAAGATGTTGCACTTGGGGACGTGGTTTATTGGTGGGCTTGGCAGTGCTGGTTGGGCTTGATGATCTCAGAGGTCTTTTCCAATCTAAATGATTTTGATTCTATGGTATTGTCATAATATTAAGACCACCCCGTACATTTTAAAATCAAAAACCTCCCAAGAGAATATATTTAAAAGAGGAGACATACATGTGACTGTTTAAAGCAGTTTTTAAATACTGGAAATATATTGGCTTTCATTTGAAATTTCATTTCATTGTATCTTGGTTTTGGTTTTCCTCTCTTGTTTCATTTTGATGTAACATTGCTCAAATTCTTGCTAATAATAGACCTGCATCACATCTGGCTGTGTTAAAAGCAAATCTTTAAAAAAAAAATGCCTGCTTTGTGGAAAATATTGATTGCAATTGTATGTTGTTTTCCAAATATGTGAAACACTGCTACTTCTGTAAAGAGCTTGTGCTTGTGCTTATGCACCTGCCCCCATGAGAAAACATTCAGATACACAGTCAGACTTCAAAGTAAATTGGAGAACATTTTAAATCTGTTTCCTTTCTGTTTTGATTCAAGTGCAGGGTATTCTCCTGGGATGCTGCCTCTGAGGAGAGTTTGTTTTTTGCAAAGACAGGCAACTACATATGCCTTGGAGGAGAGGGTGGGGAGTGCTTCACTGAAGAACTGGAATGCAGTTGCAGAGGTGCAGGCAGCATTCCTTCTTTGACAAAAAAAAAGAGCTAAGGGGCCACTGGGCTTTTAAAAATAGAGGTTTGAAGACAAAAGTGAATTGCCAAACCAAACATTTTTGGGCTTGCAGGACACCTTAAGTCAAGTCTGCCCCTGGAGCCTTGTGCTGTAGCACTGATTTAATATGCTTAGGTCGCCATGAGGTGGGTCCCGTTCAGTGCAGACAGGCAATTATGGAGGAAGTCTTGTGAGTGTGGTGGTGTGGCTGTGGATGTGCAGGCCCCGTGCTGGAAGCGCTGCGGCAGCGATAGTGCTGTGAGCTGTGTCAGGGTTTGTGAAACGCAGCTCTGTGGCTTGCCTCTGCTCTAAGTAATGATGCCAGCACTTCCTGAGGGACCCATCTGCAGGAGTCTGTAATGTTTATTGCCTTCTTGGAGTGTTCTTTTAGTTCCTGCACACGTGGGAAACAAGTGTGTTCCATCTGGCCTGGTTAAGTCCTTCCATGGTGCTATTCAGCTGTAGAGACGACTCTTATGTAAATAGGAGTAGTCATAATTATCAGGGGAGAATATCTAAAACATCAAAGGCTTTATTTTGAAAAGCAACCTCTTATGTGCCTTAGGTATGTTGAGGTCATGACTGGAGGGTTTGAGTAGTCATTAAGGAGAGCTTTTGTTCACGTCCCATTTGTATGATCTATTGTTGATGGCTCTGGTTGTGCACTGAGAAAGTTTGATCAATTATTCAGCAAGGGCTTGAGTCTAATCTGTCTCGAAGCTGGGAAGCCACTGACTCTACAAACTGGTGCAGCCGGTTGCTATTTAGGTACTCAGACTTTGCACAGACTGTTCTTCATGTAGTTTTGGGAGGTGAATTCCCAACCAGAGGAGAACACAGTTATCAACCATATATCTGATGTGTGTATACCCGGCCTATGATGGTGGCTATAAACAAATCCAATTAGACATGTTTTAATTAGATGTGGATATACTGTGTTATCTGTGTTGTCTGGAGTGGAATTCTTGGATATCTTCCTTTTTATGTGTAAGATAGATTGATTTTGCTTTAGAGGGTTAAATGAGTGGGTAAACAGCTGGTTAAAATTGTAAATAGCAATGTTGTCTGTCAGCGGCTGCAGAACTTGGTTAAACCTATGAAAAGTGACCTTTGTGGCAGCCTTCTCAGTGGGTATGAGAAAGACAAAATGCCATTTGTGAAGTCCCAAGAAGAGCAGTTCACAGGAATCAAGACGGAAAGGACTAGGAGGGGAGTTGAAAGAGTAATGGTAAATTGCAAACTGCATAACCATGCAGATATTGTACAAAAACTAGGATGATTCCTCTCTGTGAAACCTCAGAGCAAGTTCTGAGACAAGTTATGTCCTCGTTTTAGGCCAAACAAAATTAGGAGCTGTGCTTTTAACCATGCTGAAGTTTCAGCTGATTCACAAGATGTACAACAAGAACGACTGGAAAGGGGCGCCAAGATCTGGTGTGAACAGAAAGATAAGCCTGGAGATCCATGCAGAACTCTGGATCATGAACAAAAAATTGAGACTGAGACGGGAAGGAAGGGAGAGAAGAAAGAACAGGTCTCCAGGGAAGCTCAGGGAGATGGGGAGGGCATAGAGGAGGATGGGAAGCCAAGAGGAGATATAATTTCAAGGACAAAGTGTGTGATTGCACCAGAACCAACTGACAGGTGGAGGAGGACGTAGACAGTGTTGGACAAAGACAGGGTATTGGAAGGGTATCACAGAGCCCTCTTTCCATATAAATCCACAAAATTACCCTTGTTCCTTCTTCTTGTGAGATCACAGCTGCCTTGAATGCCTGTGTGGAGCAGTTGGGTGGCATTTCTTCATTAACACAGTCCTGATTTCTGCCTTGGAATAACTTGTATGATGTTCCCTGGTGAAAGCTCCTCATGAGAGCAGTGCAGGGTCTCCAAGCAGCACTGGGGAAGAGCAAAGATGGAACGGGGCTGGTTTACTTTCTTCCTTTGGGTACCTTACACCATTCTGACCCCTCTGTTTCACAAGTACCTTTCATGTTTCTCTTGGCCCCCTCTCTTAGGAGGCCTTTAGGGCTGGGACTTTGTTGGATACCAGTTATAGAATGACAGAATGGTTTGGATTAGAGGGGGCCTTAAAGATCATCTAATTCCAACTCTCCTGCCATGGGCAGGGACATTTTCCACTAGACCAGTCCTTGCTCTGGTGCTGACTTTGGGACTGGCATTTTGTTTCCCCTCCCTGTTTACCTGCACTGTTCCTGTCATGAAATGTGTTATATATAAGCTAGATATTATTATTAGCCTTATTATTTTTATTGAGCTTTTATGTACAAATGTACAAAGATACCAGGTGCCTCCAAGGAGTGGGGGCCAGTCTTAATTAGCCTTCATTGACTTTGATAAGGTTTGAAATCATCTGGGAACTTGCAGATAGTGCTTATTCCTAGAGCTGGCAGACAGGTTTTAAGATCACTGTCATTCTTTAAAAATACAGGTTTGCAGATGCCAAAACTAGTTATTTTGGTCAAAACTGCAGTTTTGAAACACTTAAGCACTTCTTACAAAAATGTGGAAAATCAGAATGTGGTTTACATCTCAGAAGTGTTTAGAGAGCATATTCAGATAATGTATATAAATTTTAAGAAAATTGTCCTGAACATTTCCCATTGCATCATCCTGAGAACCAAATGCTTGCACAGTTGAAACAAAAATGTTCAGTGATTGAACCAAAACCCAGTAATTTTAACACAGATGTATCTTGCTGCAATTGAAAGAAGAGAGCTTTCTAAAAGAATTTATTGTTCTTTGGTGTGGTAATTTCTCTTTTCCTAAGCATTAATTCTTCAAGTGTGGGGAGAGGGTTTCTGCAGGTAGAAGGCATCTGCACAGTGCTGATTTCTGCTGGTAATGTGGATTTTATCAGAAGATAAGCATTTGGGCCACTGTTTAAAGGTAATTGTTGGGATCTTCAGATCGTGTTCTGCAGCAAAGGATTTATAATGTATTTATCAGACAACGGCAGGGGGTCATGAAGCATTGTCTGTTTTAGAGTGGGTATTTCTTCTCGTTTCCTAGTGGCTCTTTGGAACCAATATTTTCCATCAACAACTTTTGTTGAAAACACTTAAGAAGTTTTGTTGTCTGAAATCTGTTTTGCATAACATGCCATGGTTGTGCTTTGTGCTTAAAAACTTTGAGTCAACCCTGAAGAACGACACAATCACCATAAAAATCACACACAAAATGTTTCATGTGTGGGAGGGTTTTATCCTCTTTCTTGTTTTGCAGCACTTGAAATCTTCTGAACTTCTTTTCAGAGGAGAAGATGAAAGGAAAGAAAGCATTTTTTTTTCATTGCCACGAGGACTAGAAGGTTATTTGATATAGCAGCTGAGATTCTCACCTTGTAATTTACTTCAGATCTATGCATTTAAGTAAAATACCTACTGCTGTTTGATGAAGGTGTAGATTTTATTTGGTGAAATTGTTATAGTTGTGTTTAAATTAGTCCTAAAAAAACCATGCATGCTCCATGAAGCGTGTGTATAGTTACAAGTTATTTTATTTTCCATTTGCAAATTTGCAAATTTCCACTTTAGAATTTCGGTAGCACTGGCACTCAACTCTATCCACCAGTCCTCATGGGGATGATATAGCTGTGTGGGGAGCCCTGCTGAGAAATTGGTCCAGGAGGTTCTGGTGCTGTACTTCAAAGTAAGTGCTTGCTAAGGTTTCACTGGAGGTGTAATAGATGAGATGTACAAATGCTCACAGCATTTTGCAGCAGTGCTTTGGGGTTTGTTCTGCAGTTTGAATTACTTGATTTGCTACCTGCATTTCATATAACATTAGCAAATGTTCTCCCCCTTAACTTGGATTTTGTATGGTTGCACAGGGTGTATCACAGGCTTTTCAACAGAAGCAGAGTGCACTTCATGCTGAAGTCAAAAAACATTCCGTAAACAACTTAAGGTGTATTTCTATTACCATAATTTATGTTGGGAAGTTCTGCCATGTTTTTTAAGGCAGTCCACAGTGAGGGGTCCGACAGCCTGCACTCTATGCTATTCGTGATGCTGTGCATAAAGGTGGTCAACCTGCCTGGTTCCAAGAGCCATGTGCCAGTGTTGTCATGCAACTGAACCGTATGATGTGCATGTAATGTCATGGAGAACCTTAGTAAGGGACATTTCATGAGTGGGAAGATAGTAATCCCACCTTTCAGTTACAGTCTTGACTGTACCTGATGATCTCATTTTAGCCCAGATACTGGCAACCTCCCACCTTTTTCATTACCCAGGAACCCTGTAGCTGGCCACATTATCTGGTCTGTCCAAAATGGCAAAATGACCAAAGAGTTGTAATTTAGTAATGACAAATGGAAAGTGCTACCCTGAAGGAGGAGTCCTCAAACTGATGATTGTACTGGCCATGCTGGTACAACTCAATGTGTCCTGGTTTTGTGCTGCTCATGGATTTCCTCTTTGTCACTAGGGCATGCTGTTATGTATTCTGTGCTGTGGAAGTCAGAAGGGGCAAAGAAGGCAGGAGATGTGCTGTTCTCTGCCACACTGAAAGTTGTTTTAGGTGTGTCTGAATCACAGAATGGTTTGGGTTGGAAAAGACTTTGAAGATGGTCTTGTTCCAACTCTCTTGCCATGGGTAGGGACACCTTCCACTAGACCAGGTTGCTCAAAGCCCATCCAACACTTCCAGGGATGGGGTATGCACAGCTTCTCTGGGCGACTTATTCCAGTGCCTCACCACCCTCACAGTAAAGAATTTCTTCTTAATATCTCATCTAAATCTACTCTCTTTCAGTTTAAAGTCATCACCTCTTGTCCTGTCAAGAATTACATCCTTCAGGAGCACTTTCTCATATGGTGTTGCTCAGCAGCCCTCGCCTGCTGGGAGTCACTGAACGCCATTTATGAGTGTTCCTTGCCAAAACTGGTAGATTAATCATAGGCAGTCCGGGAGTTCTCGAGTTCTTTTGGAGCATTAAATCCATGACTAGATAGTTCCAGAGCTGAGGTAATGGAAAACTGGGAGTTGAGCTTGGCGTACTCACTTAAGAGTTGGAGACACTGAAGGAATGTTTCCTTCCCAGGCACTGCAGCAAGATCCATGATGAGCTCTTGCCAGACAATAAACAGAAGAGTCACACAGATCAGCCAGGTGTCTCCATGGGAAGCCTTGCAGTCAGCAGCCTGTGGGAATTGCTCTAAGTCAGTCAATCTAAAACGTGGAGTAGCATAGAGTGGAGATGTGCCCCTTTCTGACACTGGAAAGAGGAGCCTTCAGATTCCTGAACTGCTGCCCATGTTCTCAGTGTTTAGCATCAGGAACCACTGGAGCATGAGCAAGAAATCAAGATTGCCTTGTGTTAGGAAACTCTCTCATTAGTGCACCTTGGAGTTCACAATGGACTTGTGCTCCTTTGGTGCTTCTCTTTGGTCCATTGATCATTTAACTGGAGCAGCTTCAGCAGGATGTACTGAGAGTTAATTCCTCAGGATGATTCCACAGGCCAGGGCAGTGTGGATGCTGGGGCTCAGATCCTTCTAGGCAAAACCAGGACTTCCACTAGGGCTGTCCCGTCTTGTAGCCACGCAACTGTTGGGGGAAAGGTGTTGTCCACTTGATCTTACATGGTGCTTCATCTCTTTGGTAATAGATGAGCTCATCAGGAAACGTAGGCAGAAGTTCCTGTGCTGTGGGTTATGGGAAGGATTAGGTACAAAAGAGTTCTGCTGTTTTGGTTAATGCTGTCATGGTTTCTGTGAGCAGGTGGGTGCCCGGGGAATTTTATTGCAAAAAATGTCAGATCCCCTAGGATTAGGTGTCAAACGACTGATGATTTTGAGGAATGCAGTCTTGAATTTGGCACCTAAAAATAGCAGGTGCGTGGGACTTTGACACTGATTTTCTTTGAGAATCAACCATTTTCTGAGAACTTTAACTTTGGGATTCTGTTGGTGTTCAATTCTAGCATGTAAATATTCATTCACCAAATCTCACCCCAGGGCCTCCCTGTAGCATTTACTGTGTAACTTCAGCTAATCAGGTGACAATTGGTTACATGATGCATAATAGGGTGAGGAGTGTAAGGCCTGAACTTTACATGGCTTGCATGTAAAGTGTTTGTACCATGATAATCACAAGGTAGCAGTTGTCTTACCCTCTCTCTTTATTTTTCTTTTGAAACCCATTCCACTTGTTTTATAATTACTTGAGCTCATCGTGAACATAAAAATAGCTTGTCTATTTAAAGAGAACAGATGGTTTTTCTAATGATTTTTTCCTGAAGATTGAATGAATTGTGGTTGAGTCAGAAACTGCCAGCTCATAAACGTGTGTTTTGATTAGAGGAATACTTGATTAGGTTAATTGAGTGTGATTCAACGTGATGTACATTTGGCCAACTTAAAGCTTTCCAACTTCATCTGGGGTAGAGGTAACAGTATCTCAGTGTTTGCAATTCGCTCAGTGGTTCCCAAAAACATTGTCTAAGGAGTAATGAAACATTGAGGGGAGGCTACTGAATTAGTGTAGGAAACACAAGCCTTTGTAAAAAAAAAAAAAAAAAAAAAAAAAAAAAAAAAAAACCCCAATAAACCAAAAGCAGAAAACAAAAATCCCCCATGTTTTTAGAACAACATAAACAGGGAATCTATACTCATGACATATGCAGGCATAAAACTTGCACTTTATTATGCTATAAATAATTGTGCTAGTAATGGAATAAATTAGGTAGGAATAGAAACATTAGGTTGGAAAAGAGCTTTAAGGTCATTGAGTCCAACTTTAAACCTAATACTGCCCAGTCCACCACTGAACTGTGTCCACCCAGGTGCCGTGTTGTGCAAGGTGTGTGGTTTCCCAAGGAGCACACACCTGTTTGTCATTGTGTGGGTCTGAGAACAGAGGTGAGATTCAGTGTGAGATTAAGGAAACATAAAGGTGTGTGAAAGGCATCTGAGCCCTCACTGCAGTTAATGGACATCGAGGTAAGACAAGTCCACGAGGCCTGGGGAGTGACCCAGCTCTGAAGTAGACTCACAGTGAGCGCTCAGGTGAGTGGCTCTCTGAGCTCCCTGGCTGTACTGAGTGCTGATCCACTGGCTGTGATGGGAGCTGGGATGCCCAGTGCCCTCCTACCTGCAGGAGACTGGGTTTTAGTGTCTCCACCTTGAACTGAGGTTCGCCCTTGCTGTGACATCCATGTGCCAGCTGAGTGCCTGTAGCTCCAAGGAGCTGCCGCTGGAGATACAAAATTCAGCGTGTCCAGATACCTCTGGGGACATAGTTGCAGCAAAGAGAGTGTGGGTGAAGATGGACAAGCCAAAGGAATGTAACACTTGCAGAAGGACTGGGAAGCACTTAGAACACCAGGACATGTTTGTCCATTCACATCTTATTCCTGACAGTGAGGTTTTGTCATCACTACTAAACTGTAAGCTCCTTCCTGTTTCCACCCACGAGGCTTCAGATGAACATACCATGTTCAAATCCAAACCAAGAGACAGCTGAAGGCAGTCACGGGGACCCAGTCTGAAGGAGAGAGGCAGAGAGAAAATTGTAGAGTAAGTTTGCCTTTGGGAAGTCTCATGTCATGAGACGGAGCAGAGACTTGTTTACACTGAGCCTTGCTAAACTAAAGACTTCGGGGTTGTGTTTGTGACATCCAGGATAATGTGCCTTTTAGCAGATAAGTCAGATTTTCTGACTTCAATAGAAAAGGTGATATAAGATCCTCTGAGCAGGCCCAGTTGTCACACAAGGTGCTTTAGTTAGGCCATGGAGTGAGTTTAATGTGCTGTAATCTCTGTGCAAACTCAAACCTTGTGGGATAGAGTACAGCAGAGATGATGTGGAGCTTGGGAAAATAGACAAACTTCAGAGAATAACCCTAAACCCCCAACTTCTTGACTCTCTAATGATATTTGCTGGAGTCTAAGGGATCATGATGTCTCCTTGAGACCTCAGTCCTCTTCCAGACACTGGCACATAGCCAGAAAAACTCTTAAGAGCCATGTTCTGTTTCCTTATCTTCTGTGACTAGAAATGGGATGCACAAAGTGCAGTTCTTGATGTTCCCACTGTCATCCAGCAGTTGGTCTGGGCAGTGTCCGTAGATGCTTCATTTCCTATGACTGTATAAGACTGAATAACAAATTCAAAGCTCTTTGAGAGGGTCCTGGCAGCTCTGGTTTTGTAATTCTCAGCATGTCTTTTAGCAACCAGGCAGTCATTCTTTTCTTTCATTTCTTTTCCCCCAGAGCTCCTTATTCCTGCTCTACTTTCCCCATATGGATCACGAAGCTGAGACCTTCTTCTCCAGACCTGATCTCACTATTGCTTCTGTGATGCTGAGTGGGTCAGCAGGCCAGCTGCTAATGGACAGCAGGAGGCTGGCTCAACCACGTCTCTGTGTTCTTCCAAGGGTACTTTGTGTGTGTGCACCTTCAGGCACAGATCTGTTACGTATTTGAAATGAATCATCTCCCACAGCAGTTTGATGTGGGCAGCGACAAATCAAACAAAACAGGTTCTATCCTTATTTCATCCCCTTTTTGTGAGCAAAATTGTGTATTTCAAAACAGTGAGGTAGATATCACTTGTTGGCACAGTACACGGGCTGCTCGGGTGCATAACTAATAGGGGTGAAGCAAGAGGTCTGGGATGATGCGTAGAAGATGTTCCACCAATCCCAGTGCACAGGGATGAAATGTATCAGCCCACCTCCTGCTACAAGGGCAATGTAAATGTGTCCATATAGTTGTTGGAACGTAACACTGATGGAAGATGCTGTAGTTTTGGTATTTTAGGGCTAAGGTGTGTCTTCCATCCTCTCCTTGGGGAAGAACAGTACTGGTTAGCCCACATGAAGGTGGATATGTATGTATGGTAGTGAGCTGTGTTGGAGGATCTTTCATTATGAATTTGAGAGAAAGGAACTAAAACCAACTTAAAATCAAATCAAAGCACTCATAGGAGCAATATCCATCTTTCTCTAGCACTACATGAAGTTTCAATGCAGCAGGTCCGAGTGCAGCAATTTTCCATCTTGAAAGGAGCCAGGTAGATTCTTCATCCTGTGATCTGAGTTACAGGAATAGTGGCTCTTGGGAAAGAAGCAAGCAAGAGAAAAATACAATATTTATTTTTCTCTTTGCTAGCATCTTTATTTCTGTAGAAGATAGAGATACTGATGTTGAAAGTCCTTCCTAAAATGCAATACCTTATTCATAGATGTGCCTTTATAAATAGTGTTGTGGTCAGGTGAGATACTGTCAAAGTAACACGACAACCACTTGAAGAGTCTGAATTTGAGTTCTTGTCTTAATTATTGGCCATGCATCATATCTGGTAGACAGCACTCCCCTCTGTGGTTTCCTTATAGCCAATTTTGTAAGAATTTGTGTCTAGATGCTGGAATGAGAAAGTGAGAGAGGCTCTAGAGGGCAGTGCAGCATCCCTGTGATGGGAGTGCCTTCAGGGTTCTTTCACAGGAATCTTACTCTGCAGAATGATTGCTTAAAATAGTTAAAAATAATAAAGAATTAAGTAGAAGTTTTCTGTTATTTCACAACAAGTTTTGACTGGTGAAAATCTTTTGTACTAAGAAAACTTGGCCTTCTTTTTGGAGGAGCTTTGGGCATTAGATTGGTGTACTCGTGTTGAAAAGGTTTTAATATCTTGAAAAAACTTTTACGATATTTGTGTATGATTTAAGGAAACAAACAAACCAAAACTCACCCTTCCTGTTCATCCAGCAGAGTCCACAAAAGAACCACTCGTTTGCGCACTGTTTCCCCCCTCCTCCAGGACACTCTTATAATGTAACATATCCTCTGACTGGAGGTGCTCCTGTTTCCCTTGTAGAGAGATAAATCAATAAATCATTGTGTCAGCAGAGCACAGCTTGAAGCAAAATTTCCCCGTGCTGGAAGGTTTTGAATTAATTTTAGGTGGGAGCTCAGATGTGCCATACACACACGTCTACTGATAATGTTGCAGGGCAGCATTCAGACTGACAGGGTGGTGATTCAGTGTGTCAACCTGCTCTTCAGGGTGTCGAGCCACAACCTGGAGGCTGCCTGTGCTGTCAGAAGGGGTCGGTAGCTCCTTGCTACCCAACAAACAGCTTATGTGCAGCTGGCTGATTATCTAATGAGCATTTGGCGTGGGTTTTTGCTTTATGAGAGAGTTCAAGTCTCCCGTCTGTGACCTTACACATCTCCGTAAAGTGAACCAAACCCCAGATCTGCAGAGCCTGTTGTCCTCTGAGCAGTTGCTTGCTGCGAGTAAAGTTGAGGAATTGCACTCAGATGCCTCCACTTCTCTTTGGAAAGGTGCACGTGCCTGTGCATATGTGCACACATGCGCTCACTTATCTCCAAGGGTGTTCTGAAGGGGGTGTTTGGCTTGCGAGACCCTCTTCCCCTGGCAGCTCTGAAGCAATTAACAGGCACATAAAGTAACATCTGCTGTTTACAGCCATCAGTCGTGGGTGGCTTTGTCTTTGCTGTCCTTCCAGAGGAAGGTGCACACAGTGGCGGTGTGCACAGTCAGGAGGTTGTTCACATTGCCCCCATTCACATCACCTTCAGTGATGGGCATTGAGGAATCAGTGCTGAAATCCAAGAGAGAGATGCTTGAGCAAGGATTGTGCTACCAACACCCCTCTGTAAGCCAGTGCATGACAGATTTCTATTAACTTTCACAGTAGCAATGCTTCTTCCAAATTAAAATTGACTGCCTTTCACAGCAGGAAAGAGAAGATTACCCCAAATAGTTGCTCTGGGTGCATGCAAAATTCTGTATGTGGGCTCAGCATTTAACAGCTCATACTTTTGAAAGATATATTTGTTTGTTTTCGAAGTAGAGTAGATCTTGTTCATCTGTGCAAATTAGAGATGATGATAGGAGAGGAGAGCTGGGCATAACAGAGACAGGACTTTACATAACCGAGGTGAAAAAATAAGATACAACATGCTCTCATTTCAACCTGACAGAAGGAAAATTGCTTATACATACTTCCATAATAATATTTTTTTTTTAAATAAAGCAGTGTTTCCCCTCTCACTTCTATCTGCTTTCTTTATTTCTTCAGTTCTGCCTTTAAAAAAAAAAGTATTTGAGCCTATAAATGCCACATTTCTGCCATGACTTATTTCTCTTGTTGCATCAATACCCACTTGCCCTCTCTCCAGTTTTTGGAAGCTACTAGTGCCTTAAGGCTGGAAGCATCTTGTTGCAAAAGGGGGCTGTTATAGTGGAGGGATCACAGACTATTTAAGGGGGCTCTCCTGCTCCTCTGGCCTTCAAAGGGCCATGCAGTGTCAACAGAGAGTGGCCAGAGCAGAAGCCTTGGCTCCAGCCACCAGGTGATGAGGTGTCTCTGGCCCTGAGCTCCTGCTGTGAAGAGCAGGTGTGCAGCATTTGGATTGATTCACCCCCCCCAGGATGTGTGGAGCATTTTTCAGGGCTGCTGGTGGTGTTGTTTGTCCAGGTGAATTGAACAAACTGCCTGTCAGACCACCCTGGTTTTCAGACACCAAAACGTAGCATTGTCTGGTACCTATTGGTACCAGACTTTGTAGATCAGATCGACTGCTGCCTGATGAACGTTGCATAGGTATTACTGTAGTAGAGTCTGCTGTTAATTTATGTTTGAACCAATTAATTTCCCTATGTGTTTCCTAATTAAATAAGGTATCACTGTAAAGTGGATTAACAGAATGATGCCAAATCCCTGTCTACACAGTCGGCTTCCGAATGAGCCTTTTTATTTCCTATATGGTGTAAAACTGAGCCGTGTGTACTGTCTTACTTGATTTAGATTAAAGAGTATGAAATCAGCTTAATTTCATACTGTTATTACTTAAGGCTGCTTTGATTTTTGAAGAAGAGAGATAGCCAAAGGGCTTAATGTCATTGAACTGATATGCTGCAAGTTCTTGTCTTCGGCATTTCTTTTGTGTGCACACTCTGACAACCTCTTTAAAATAAGGGACTTCTTTTCTGTACACACTGCTTGGTGTTCTCACACAGTTCCTTTGACTGCCTGATGCTCCAGGTGTTCAGAAGTGGATTAATAATGGGGGGGGGGATTTTTTTTTCCTAAAATTTGAGAGTCAAAATATGGTTGTCAGTTTTTAAACACAGTGATGTTTTTTATTTCCCCTTTTCCTCTGTGTGATTTGGTCTCCTATTAATGGGGGTGATCTGTAGTGAACTTGGCTGAATTTTGCCTGTTTTGACAACAAGAGATAAAAACCCCAACACCCTCTAAGGAAAAGTTCAGAATCTTAAAATAGATTCAGTATAAGCAGTGCCTGGGCACACAAAAAAGTTAATTGTTCTACTAATGAGAGATAGTTCTGCTTCACTCAGCTGGGTCAGTTGGGAACTTAGAGAATCATAGATGATGACTCTGGGCCCTAAAGCTTCTGCTGATGTCACTGCTTTTGTAATTTTTGCTCTTGCAACCAGCAGAGAGAATGATGACCATTTGGAGTTTAATCTTCTCTCTCTTTGTATAGTCTTATTAAAGGTGTGCTCATGGCTTACAGGCTGGGTCTGATGTAACCATCACAGCTCCCCAACTTCACTGGAATTAGGTTCTACACTGCAAGATCTTACCCAGGTTTTAAAACAAAATGCAATTCGCTTGAGCTAATTGTGAGGGCTGTTCCTCAGCTGCTGGGGCTACAGGAATGTGTCAGCTTCAGATAAAATCTGGACAAACCCCTGAAATGGAAAGGTGAAGCTGACAGCAGCGCTAGGGAAGGTGCAGCACTCTCCTGTGTGGTTTTGTTCAACACACTTGTTCCTCAAATGATGCTGCCTATTTTAGTGCTGAGTGAAACTCTTTTCTCTCTTATTTGTGAGGAAACAAGCATCAAGTCATGTGGCAGACGAGCACATCCATGTGGCAGGAAAATTCCTTTTCATGGCTGAGCTGGTGACACGGGAGAGAGAGAGAGAGAGAATGTGATGCTGAGGCTGGGAAGACTGGTCCTTGGGTAGTGGGTCCTTTTCCAGGGAGCACAGACTCCTCGGTGCTCTGCTGGGATGGTGTGAATTGCTGTTGCTACAAGTAGAAAGTGCAAGACAGGGACTGGCGGGCGTCATGAAACATAAATCATTCGGAGACCTGACAAGTGTGTTGCAGTTTTGCCAAGATAAAAGGGCTGGTTCCTGGCTCATCCCCTGAACCTGTCTGCCAGGAGCATGGAGTATGGGAGCCACAGGGGATCGTGGTGTGGTCTAGACAATTGCTATAACAGGAGCTTGCAGGTAGTTCAGTGTGTGCCTGCCCTGCAGTTTAATGTAGTCATTGCTAGCCTGGTGTGTGGGAGTGGGAAGAGACAGAAGGACCAGCCTGGCACACTGGCAGAAGGTGGATGTAGGACCCATCCTTGAAGCACTGGCAGACATAGAGAGATAATGAAGTTTTCCAGTCTGTCCCTGGGGCTCCAGGGGGAAGCATGACTGCAGTGGTTAGAAGTAAGATCTGTCTATCCAGCATCTTGTCTGTGGCAGCAAGCGGTGTCTGGTAGGAGCACAGAAGCAGGACTGGCATGAGAGCTGCTTCTCTTTTCATGATTTCTCCCAGCTTTCACAATTTGCAGTTCAGGTCCCATCCCCAGCCAAGGGATGGGTGTATCTACTGCAAACTTCAGGCAGGCAAGGTCACACAGCTTTCCTGTAAATGGCAGGCATGTGCAAAGTGTAATGGATAATTCCATGATGTCAACGACCAAAAGCAAACGTCTCGCAGGGTGTAATTGGTTTCTCTATAGTGTCAAGTGCTTTTATGTGTTCAGCATAAATATCTTTGCATTGATTGGGAGAAGGAGATAAAAATCGATGATTTACAGCACTGAAGTGCTTAGAACATGACATTAAAATGACTCTGGGAGACTTATCTCATAGGGGACGTGGTAAATACTCAAGAGGTAGAGGAAATGAAGAGACTCTTCCCAAGTCCTGAACCCAAGCAATAAATTTAATAGAGCCTGTGTTTCTCTGCCTAATGGATTTTAATACTGACTCTCCTTTTGTAGAATTACTCTCTTTTTTTGTTGTTTAGTTGTGGTTATTTGTCACTCCTATTTGTCCAGGTGTTTAGGACCCCAGGCTAAGCAGAGACATTATTGTTTTGTGAGGAAACTCTCTGGCTTGAGCAAACTGGGAACCAAATCCTATTTTGGCTGGCTTTGTACACTAAGCAGTAGGAGGGTGTCTTGACCTGTGAGTGCTGAGGAGCACAGATAGTCATAGAAAATAAAGCCGGATAGGGCCATAGGTCCATTCCCTTGCCCCACATCCAGATGTACAGTATCTAACTCACTCCTGACAGGTTTTCTTGCTGCAATTTAAGCCTTGTATCTAATCGATATAGAGATCAGATAATCCCCTTTCTATCCATAGTGATTTTTTATTTCCCCTTTCTTTATATCTCCTTGTGTATCATGTTTTCCACATCTCTTTGTGTGTGTGGTTTTTCTAATGGGCATTTAACTCAGTCCCTTTCTTTACTCCCAGTAAGCTACCAGACACTGCAGTATGCAGCAGTACTGAGAAAAGAGGAAGAATTGCTTCTTGTGCCTCATGCAGGGATGGTCACAGCTCCATACGGCCAAAGGCAAAGGCAACCAACTGTATGGGATGGCCCCATGCAAAATTTCACCTCAGTGGAAGAGGAAGAATGTGCAGCCCAGCAGTGTCAGCTGGACATGGCACTGGTGTTCCTCGGCTGTCAGTGGCACTGTAGTTGCAGGGGAATCTTTATGGGTGAAAGGGCAGGATTCCAGAGAAGCTTACAGGCTTTTCTGTGCTGCCCTGCAAACTAATCCTCGGCAAGAATACTTAGCTGGGCATTTCTGCCAGGGCAAGACTGCCTCCACTACTTGTGCAAACTGGCTTGAAGGCAGCTGAACTCTCTGCTGCATCACCTGATGCAGTGCCCCACGTGAAGCAGACAGACAGCAGGGCAACCTCTTGATCCTCTCTTGCAGAGATTGTTCCACATCAGGCCAGGCTTCCCTTGTTAGAGCTCTGCTGCAGCTGAAGGCTCTTGCCTAGAAGAGTGCTTGATTCCCAGTACTGCCCCAAGACTAATGTTTTCACTCTACACAAGAGGCTCCCAATTCTGTTGCAAGTATAATCATCTTGAGGATTATCTGGTTTTTTATGGTGATGCTTTCACATCCACCTCTTTTTCATATGAGTGAGTTTGATTCCTCTAGGGCTTGAGAATTAGACTCGATGTTTTTTGATGGAGGTATTATACAGCATTTTTGTATTAATCAGGAAAATCCTAAATGCCTTTCATTGCTGGCAGCAACGTGTGTGATGAGCTGTTCCCAGGAGAGGATAAATGCTCTGAGCTTCCTGAGGACTTGCAGCCCCTTGTCTGAGAATCTCAACTTGAGTTTGGGCTTTAAAGTAGAAGAAAAAATGGCAAATTTAGGATGAAGGATTCCAGATTTGCCCGGAGCAGGAGGCCACACGATGAAGTATGCAAATGGATTGCTGGTCTGTTTATTTGAAAGTCAGATGCTGTGTGCTTGCATTTATGTGAGGAGTACAAAGCAGGATGTCCCTGAAATCTTATACTGTCATTGTGCCTCAATATTAACAAAAGACAGCATAGAGCTTTACTCTGTTCTTGAAATATCTGGAAGTAACAAGGGCAGAAAACCACCTGAAGGGAATTGTCAATGATATTTTTAAGAATTTGCACTATGATTGCATGCAGCTACCTGCAGACACAAGCTAAAATGTCAGCTAGACCTAGTGTCACTTTCTTCCTCAAATCCAAAACGAGGAAGGAAAAACTGTTTGCTCAGGACTTTCTGCCTCTTCAGTGCACAGGCCTAGTTTGACTTTGGCTGCCTGCTTTAATTGCTGTTTAATGAAAAAGCTGTAAAAAACCTGTGGAACAGCCAGTAAATCAGTAACATATAAGGAAAATTTAAAAAGCATGTGTGTTCCTGAAGTGACATGAGAACAACAGGAGATGTGGTCACCTGAGATCTTCTGACCTTTTTTCCTCAAAATCTCTGCAGGAGCTCCTGTTTTTCCACCTGGCTGTTGTCAGAATCGATGATTTCTGTCTCGCCATCTCCTCAGCCATGGCTGCCTTTGAATCCAGTCCAGCCCAGCTCCTCTGCCAGGCAGACTGGTGTGGGTGGTGCTGACTGTACACTATCCAGCACCGCCAGTAAACTGCTGCCCTAGGGTGAGGCCAAGAGTACTAAAGTTTTTAAGGAACAAGTTAAGTCTACTGCTGAACTGAGCATAGAAACATGATGTGAACTGAAATAATTAACACTGCTTTGATCACAGAAATACAGATTGTTTTGTCTAAGGCTTTATACAGAGTTCCAGGAAAGAGTGAAAGGTGTTAATGATACCTCTTCATTAATCTAATCCTTCAGATTGGCAAATTAGCTCCTGGTTTCTGTCCCTACCACCAGTGCTGGTGTGTGGTCTGAGTTCTACCCCTTCCCCATTGTGCCTGCAAGCTCCCCTGCACACAGGCAGAGGAAGGTGCTACAAGGGACTCCATGTAACACCCACACCTGTGGTTATCATTTTAGCAAAATTGAGTTTATTTAAAGTATTTGCATTCATTTGTCACAGAACTGGTAAGTGAAGTGAATCAGGATGACTGGATTAGTTGTGTTGACTTGTCTATATCACCAAAACTATGAAAGATGCAAGGGCAAAAACAATTTTGAACAAACCATTGATAATGCCTTTTGTTAAGTGATTAAATCTATTTTTCTCCTTCCTCAGTGCTGCTTCTCTTCCCGTGCCTTTCCCATTGCTACCTTGTGGTTTGGCAAAGAGTGATGCTGGATCACTGGGTGGAATAAATTTATGACAGTCTGGTAAGGTTGCCACTGGTGAGGTAAAATCAGGCAATAATGACCTTGTTCTGCATGGGCATCTGGCATGCCAGGAGCTATCCCAGCCTGCTCTGTTTAGCCATTGCTTGTTTTACACTTGGATTGCCAAATGCCAGTCCAGTTTATGAACATGTGTGCTGAGTCCACATGTTAATTATCAGGCCAAGGGATGATCATACAGGACCATGGCACTGACGGGCTGCAGGTGTCATCCAAAGGCAGCCAAACCCCATGTTCTGTCTACTCCCATCCCAGACAGTTCAAGACTAGGAAGGTGATGGCTGTGCCTGCAGCTGAAAGGTCATTTTGACTATTAGGAAAAGTGTAGATGTGTGATGCTACTGAGGGACAAGCAGATGCCTTCTGCCCAGTGTCCAAGTACAGATCCTTGGCAGGAGGAGTGGTGTGGGCTCTGCAGTGCTCCAGGCTGTTGCAGTCTGCTCTGGGAATGTACAGGGCCTGCTGATGTTATTGGGGTTGCTGTAGGTGTCAACATGTCCCCTTGGCAAGCCTGCCTGTTTTGTGCCACCCTGGCCTGGGGAACAATTCCTACCTGATCTGACCAGTAATCTGGTGTGTCACTGCTGTAGCAGCTCCTGGGGACCACTGGGAAAATGTGGGTTTGGCTCTGTGGAGTGGAGCAAGAGGGGACATACTGGTTCCTCCTTTTCTGCCCCATCAAGGGAGCTGGAAGGCCCATTTCTGGAGAATGCTTTGGCCATTTTATGGAGGGGTGTGTGCATTGGGTTGACTCGTGTGTATTTGATTTAATGGGGAGAGAGGAAGAAATTCTTCTTTATCCTATACTCCATTTTTATTCTTGCCTGTCTGTCATCATCTGCTGCTCACTCCTCATGTCTTTTGCAAGGCTGGGGCAAACCAAAAGCATGGTAGTGCTTTCCCTTCTCCCTCTCCTGCATGCCCTTGTAAGAGCCCCAGAGAGGGAGAATCACTGTGCAAGCACACAGCACTGACTGGGAACATCTGTTCAAGCAAAAGAATAAGCAGAAATAATAATTTTTGCAAAGCTGGTGAGGGTTTGAGAGAACAGGAGTGATGGATGAGGACTCTGCCATCCACGCCCAAGTGGTGGGCTGTGTGTGGGGTTGTGCACCGGGGTGTGGCTGCCCCAGGCAGAGCAGCTCCAGCAGCAGCAGGCAGGGCAGGAAGCATTCCCTGTGGGGACAGCAATCCTGGCTGTCTTTGCAGACCTGTCGGGAAAGCGGGGGAGGAAGCGGAACCAGCGTCTGTCCCGGTTGGCTGCCAGCACCTGCCAAGGGCAGAGGCAGCACAGATGCTGCTGGTTGAGGGCATCTGCCTTGGAAGGACACAGAGATCCTGTGCAGGGAGTCAGCAACCACTGAGCCTGTCTGGAGGAAATGAGGTTAGCAGAAACAGAAGTTTCTACAGCATGCCTACCAAGTGACGGCTCAAGTTGGCCCAGGATGTTGGAAACCACTTTTTAGCCTGGGCACTTCTCCATCTCCATCCAATCTGTGCAGAAACCCACCATGCTAAAGAGCAGGAATGTGACTTTCCCTGGACCTGTCTTGTAGAAGGTAAAGCACCATATGGAAGCTGATGGCTCAACCTGACTGCAAAAAGTAGGGACGAGGAAACATGAGGCCCACATCTTTAGAGATAAAGAAGGGTGTGTGGGTGCCATTTCCTCAGCAAATGAAGCTGCTACAATGTCTGATCTATCTGTGGGTTTTGTCTCTCTTCAGCAGCACTTCTGCTATAGGGACAGTTGTGAAGAACTTTTTCTCCATAATAGACTTTCAAGGGAGATCAGATATGAGATCAGTGTGGGGTTTTTTCTTGTTAAGTTCATATTTTGTCAACACATGCTGATTGTTTCAGATTTGATCTTTTTGATTTTGTCCATGAGATTTCTGTTTTGAACTCTGGCAGTGCATTCCTGATAAATCCTTGGGTTTTTCTATTTCTATTTTTTAAATTTTCATCATTCTCTCTTCTTTCCTGCTTAATGTTTTATAGTAATCACCCCTCCTATTTTGCAGTACCTAAATTTGAGGCTCTTTAGCTATTTAACGTAGAAAGTTTTCTGCAGGTAGGAATCCATGGGAAGCACTGGCACTTAGAAGGTACAAAAATTGAGTGTCAAGGAGGACAGACAGAAATTAAAATGCTTTTAAGTCTGGAGAACTCGAAAATGTTTCTTCCCTCTCTAGATATCTTTCTATCATTTGCAAGATTGTGGTAATCGAACCATGGAAGGTAGCTGTGAACACAGCAAATAGGTGGTCATCACTTTTTGTACTCTTGCAATTCAGAATGACAATCCACATCATTAAAACTCAGTGCATGTGTACTTGATATTAAATAAATTGGATAGCTCTGAGATTGCTTATTTCTTCCAGGGATACAAGGATGAATTGAGCCAAAGCAGTTTGCAGCCCAGTGTGTCTCAGCTCAAGGCTGCTAATGACGCACCCTAGAAACACAGAGCATCAGCAAGTCCTTTGTACTTTGCTAATATTTTTCCTGCAGTAACACGAGAGCAATTACAGCTTGGAAGGATGGAAGTTGGAAGGCTGGAGAAGATGAAAAAATTCAAAGGGAAAAACAGGACTTCATGAAGTGAAGGCAGGGAGTGTATGTGGGTGGGTGAGGGAGCAAGCATCTGTAAATAGTTGGCACTCACAGCTGCTTTTGAAATGTATGGGAATCTGGAAAGAGAGAGGTGGAACAACTGCAAGTGTGTGTATGGTTTATGGAAAGGAGAGAGCAATGTGCAGCTTGTGAGGGAAGGAGCAAAATAGCAGAGCTAAGCAGGAATCCATGGAAGGGGTGAGAGAAAGTGGAGCAAAACCAGAGTGAATTTGGGGAAGAAAGAGGAAAATTCAAAGAGATTTTCCAGAATGGATATAAACTGTAGTGCAAATGATGTAAGATTCACTGTCTTGCCAGTGACTGCCAGGGAGAGGAAATTGCCATTGCTGCCTGCCTGTCAGTCCAGCCTGTCCTCCCTCCCCCTCTTTTATCTTTTGATTTATCGCAATAAGAAATTGGCCTTCCTAAGAGCAGGTCATGAGACTCAGCCGAGGGATTAAAGCCAAGTGTCTGACCTCTGAGCATATTGTAATGCTTGTGAGCTGTTGACTCATCGTCTGTATTGGCAGGTTGATGGATTCCTAACTAGGTTGTTAGTGGCATCTCAGTGTTGCTGCCTGAGATGTGCCTTTTGTATTTAAACTCTGACTTAAGAGAAACAAGTTCATTTCAGGCTCTTTGTGTTTCTCTCCTCCTCCTTTTCGCAGCTTTTACTTCTTTAAATGTAGACTTCTTTTGACAGATCATCTCCATGGTAACTAACAGGACCGGGCTGCCTACAGAAATTGTAGTAATAAAGTGGTTGGTTTTTACACATGATGAAAAGATGATGAAGCACAATGATAGGTGATAAAGACACAGGTAATTGCTCTAGAATAATATTGCTGCCAAGAAGATGACTGAACTCCCACACAGAAGATGAACAGATGGTGTATTTATTGAAATTCATAGGCTGAGGGAAGAAAAATGTAATTGATGGCTGTGTAGGTTTTGTTTCAGTTTACTATGTGCTGAGCAGAGCCAGGAGCGCGGCGTGCCGGCAGGTGGAGCCCGTGTGCAGAGTGTTTTCTCACTGGAGATCAGAATTCCAATCAGAGCCATAAAAGCAGCAGAACCACTAATTGCTCTGATGCATTTCACTGTTTTAGATCTGTCACACAGCCCCGGTCTATTTTAGAAAGGGTGTAACACTTTTGTAAGAGCAATAGCAGTGGTGGTAAGTTACCAGGAACGTAGAGGTAGAATGTGGAAAAGTGAACATTTGCAAAACTTCTGCTCAGTGCAAGTTTTCCAAGATCAGGTGTGTGTCTGTGTTAGTAAATGGCAGCTGTGGCTTGTTTGTTAACCTGGTGGCTGGAGACTGTCTTCTGGTATGGCAGGTATGTTGTGCAGAATTCATTAGAAGGCAAGGGCAGGGTGTTTTCTTCAGTTGCTCTCTCTGTGTTTTCAAGTATAAGAAAAAACTGGTCAATTTGGTGTTGAAGATTTAGTAGAAATGTTGACTGTCTGAGTATGGCAGTGCTATGGATCAAGTTTGAACGATCCCCAACATAAGAAAGACGTTGACCTGTTGGAAGAAGTCCAGAGGAGGCCACAAAGTTGATCACAGGGCTGGAACACCTCTGCTATGAAAACAGGCTGAGAGAGTGGGAGCTGTTCAGTCTGGAGAAGAGAAGGCTCTGGAGAGACCTTAGAGCATCTTCGAGTACCTAAGGGGGATACAAGAAGGCTGGAGAAGGACTTTTCACAAGGGCATGGAGTGAAAGGACAAAGGGGAATGGATTTTAACAGAAGGAGAGTAGGTTTAGATTAAATATTAGGAAGAAATTCTTTACTATATGGGTGGTGAGGCACTGGTACAGGTTTTCCAGAGAACTTGTGGACTCCCCATCCCTGGAAGTGTTCAAGACCAGACTGGATGGGGCTGTGAGTAACCTGGTCTAATGGAAGAAGGGATGCAACTACATGATCCTTAAGTTCCCTTCCAATCCAACCCATTCTATGATTCTATGACTATGTTGCTGCCTTGGGGTGTGTTGCAGTGGTCCTGAGTGTGGAGTGCTGTGGTATCCCCTGTCACTGGGATTAGTGCTTTCAGGTTCCCAAAAAGATCTCTTCAGTGATGCCAGAGAAACATAAATATCCATGGGAATCAGTCTCTGAAAGGTCTTTCTCTGAGAGGTACAAATAACCCTATTTACAACAAGAAGTGACAGCTCTGGAGCATAAAGTTTTTTCTGTATGCATAACAAATGCTTACTGCTGGGAGAAGCACTGTTGGGAGGAACTGGTTGAGCTGAAGTGCTGGTGGCAGATTGCTGCCTTTCCTGAGGCTCCTCTGTGTTCAGCAGCTTTAGCATCCCTGTTGTACCCCTGCTGACTCCCATAGTATTGTGATTTATTGGTGATAATGTCTGGGTGCTGTTTAGTACATCTCATGACTCTCTCTCTGCAGTCTGGTGCTACTTTATTGATTGTATAACTCATTTTCTCATCAAGTTCTGTAAGGAAACCGCTTCCCACTTGGGTTTACATCCAGCTGCACCTACTCACATGTTGACTACATTTCTAGCTCTTGCACGCAAGGAGCTTTGTGAAGGCGTATAAATAAAAGAAGAAATAGGTTCTTTGTCTTATAATGGTAGTGTCAATGAGAATGAAAATAAATAGGCAAATACTACAGAAGAGACTCTCTTTCCAGGACACTTTGCCCTAGTGAGGAAGCCAAAAGTTGAGGGTTCATCACTTCATAGTGTTTGTGTCATATTCACCCTTTTTTTATTCCTTCTCTCCAGATTGGCAGGGCCCCCACAGCTTTTGTGGCACCTGAAAAGTCTGATTTGCATGCAAATTGCTCCCGTTTAGGTTGAAACATTTCTGACATTCTTCTTTTGAACTTCTTTTTCCTGCAGAAAATGAGGGGTAGAAAAAGTTACTTAAGTAATACACCTTCTTCATGCAAGATTAAACAGAATTGCACTGGAAGCGGAAAGATGTGCTTTTTTGAGACCTGTCAGCCAGCCAACACACAGAGAGATGTACTGTATAATGAAAGAGAGAAAAGGAAAGGAAGAGTGTGAATCTGAGGACTGAAAGGAGACTGACCTACCAGCTGTATCTGAGCAGTTACTCGAGTGCGTGAAGCCCTGTTGGAGTCATATTAACCCAGCCTGGTGACTGTCATTGTGGTGACTGGTTCCTAAGGAGCTCTTGATTTATTTTCAGAGCTGGCCATCCCTGTTGCTAGATCCAGGCACCTGGGAGGCCCTGCAGACGTTGGCAGGGCATGGCAGGGTCCGAGGGACCTGAGCAGCCTGGTGGTGTTCTCTGGAGAAGATGGTACAGGACATCTTTCAAAAGATAAGCCTTGCTTGAGAAAAAGGGCTGGATTTGTCAGCTTGAACATAGATTTGTCGGGTGCCTGGTGGACTGGGTGCTGCCAGCTTTTCTGTCAGCCTGGTTTTGTTTGCTGCCCAGCTGCTGGCCTCTTTTCTTTCCCCTCCCATTACTGCTCTGCCCTTCACCACTAATTGAGTGTTTCAGGCAAAGCTGGTCAAAACATTTTTATTCAAAACTTATTTTGCTGGCAGCCAAGCTTGGCAGCAGCAAAGAAAAAGATAAATAAAAAGATACTGTCATTTTTCTGTGAGAAATTCTCATTTCAGAGTTGGAAACTGAACTGTTGTCACCCAGTTGAGAGGGAACACATTACCAATTGCTTTTTCCTTTTCTAGTTTACCTTCTTTCTCTTTTTCCTTCCATCTCCGCTCCCCCTCCCCATCTCTTTTTTACCCTACTTGCCTGTATAAAAACTGCCACAAGGGTCAAAGGAATCTAGGCTGATGTGGAGATTTTCTCTCAGGGCTGTGTTTTTAATTCAAAAACTAATCGGATGTTTTGCAATCTCCCTTCCCCAAAATGTAATGGTTATTTCTGGGCAGGTTTCTGCTTCAGATAGAATCATAGGATATCACGAGTCCCACAAGGATCATTAAAGATGGACTAAGGCTTCTCTGGTTTCTTTGCCCATCAGGGAAAGCAACAGCCAGTGGGGCAGAGCTGGGCTGGTGCTCTGTGTGTTGGTTCCCAGATCTCTCCTGCAGGCAGCAGAATTAATCCATGGAACTCTCTGTACCTCTTGAATATCCCACTGCTTGCATGCGCATGATGAAGGCTAAAAGAAGGATGTTGTTTTGCCATTGTTATAAGGACATTACCTGGGAAAGAAAACTACCACTTGTAAGTGTTTATCTTTGTGGAGGAGGAGACTCCAGGCTGGAGGAGAGGATTCTGGTATCCTAGTAAATGGAATCACAGAGTCACAGAATGGGTAAGGTTGGAAGGGACCACAGTGGGTCATCTGGTCCAACTGCTCAAGCAGGGCCATTCCAGAGCACATGGCACAGGATTGCATCCAGATGGTTCTGGAATATCTCCAGTGAGGGAGACTCCATCACCTCTCTGGGCAGCCTGTTCCAGTGTGTGGCCACCTACACAGTAAACAAGTTATTCCTCATATTCAGGTGGAACTTCCTATGCACCAGTTTCTGCCTGTTTCCTCTTGTCCTGTCGCTTGGCATCACCAAGAAGAACCTGGATCCACCCTTTTGACACCCACCCTAAACACATTTGTATACATTGATGAGGTCTCCTCACAGTTGTATCTACTCTACACTGAACAGGCCCAACTCTCTCAATCTTTCCTCATAAGAAAGATGCTCCAGTTTCTTAATCGTCTTCACAGTCCACCACCGGACCTGCTCCAGGAGCTCCAAGTCTCTCTTGTACTGAGGAGACCAGAGCTGGACTCTGCTCTCCTGATAGGGGATTCATTTCCAGAGTGGTGACCTTTCCCTGTGCTGCTTGGCATAAGTTGAGAGCACCTCAGTAAAACAAACACGAATAAAGATAACACTCCAAATTAATGCCTCACCCTTGTTTAGGGGTGAGCTGGGATTATGCAATATCCATAGTTTTGAACAACTGAGTTGCAGGACCAGGAGACTGGTATTGACTGGTTTGTACATAGCACACCAGTTGGGCTGGCATGGTATGCTGTTAGTTGCTTGGTGATTAGCAGTGGGAATTAGCTTTCAGATACCATTCCTGCCCCTGAGCCTAAAGCAAATGATCAGAAAGGTTTATTTGACAGGTAAAATTACTGGAGCAGGTTGTTTGTTTGATTTACTGAGTGAAAGCTGCAAACCAAGCAGTTAATTTTTTCATACTTTGTTAACAGCTTGCAATCTTAGGGTCCAAACTATTTTTAAATTTAAAAATAATTTTAAAACATAAACAAAAAAAGCAATCTGTGGTGCAGTGCCAGAGTAATGGTTGTGCTGTGTCAAAGCAAAGATCCCTGATGCTGGGTGGTAGCAAGTACCTGGGGAGAATATTTTAGAACAGAATTTGGATATGTATTCCCAGTTTCTGACAATCAGCAGTCTGGGGACTTTCTAACCCAGAGGTTATGTTTGGTAGCCTGTGTTGAACCCATACTTGATTTATCTGTTTGGTTTTTGAAATAGCTATGCTTTCAGGCCCTGAAACATCCCGCAGCAGTGAGTTCCACAGTCTTCTGTTGCATAAAACACTATTCCTGTGCATTGTGATTTGTACCTGATACCTGCTCATCTTGTTGTGTGCCCTCTAGTTGTTTTCTGGAAAGGTGTAGTTACAATTTATTCCTTATTTGCCACCTCCATGCCACTTACTGTTCTATTACCCCTCCGATCCCTGCCCTGATCTTTCCTCTATCTCACAAAATTGGGATTTTTCCTTGGCTAGAAGCCCTTGCAGACCACTCATTATCCAAGCTGCCTGTCTCAGGGTGGTGCTATTATAACCTTCTAAGACTTCTACACAGTAGTGAAGAAAGGGGGTGCAGTATGGATTCCTAATGGCAATACTGTTTTTGTGGCCTTACTAGTTTTCATGATAGTTCTTTATTTGCCTTGTTCCTGAACACTGAGCTATTTTCAAAGAACTATTTGGACAGTCACCGAGATCCCTCTTCTGGGTGACAATAGTCCTGGATTACATCCTTCAGCTTCTCTGCAGGTAACACTGGTGCAAAATTTGGCTTTCCTACTCTAGGCTTATCATCACGAGTGTTCCTTGTACACCTTCATCATCAATGACCTCACCAGCTCTCAGGAAGGTGTCCTATTTCTGCAACACTTGAAAAGGAGTTTTAATTAAATTTTTATGCCATTAGGAAGTTGCTTAGCACAGTTGTTTTTGGGTCTGCCCTCCTATGATTCCTCACTGAACTTGCCAGAAGTTCATGATCTGTTTTTCTTTTCCTCCTCTGAACATGATATTCACATTCTGAAGGATGTTCTTTTTTTCCCTTTTTGGCTTTACTGCCAGTAATTGCCCTAATCTGCTGCTCAACCTCAAACAACAACAATTGATTTTTTTGGTTCTTATTAAAGTATTTTGAATTAAAGATATAAGTATCCTGTTGCTTTCCTATAGTACCTGTACATGGTCTCCTGAAAGTGTTTCTGCCTTTCCAGCTATTTCTTTATACTGCTACGCTGATTTTTACGTAGTTCTCCTTTTCCAAATCCAAGTTTATTGCTTAGATTTCTGTGGGCTTTTTTTTCTTCTGTAGAGTGTCAAAGAATAGCCATTCTTGTGTGTTTCTGGGGATGAGCTGCTTTTCTATTACAGGTTTTTAACTAGTTATTTATAATGTCTAAAAATACAGTGTTTTCAGCACCCTGTCAAGATAGTTTCCCAGTCTGTGTGGTATAACTGCAGTTTCAAATCATTCCTCTTTTCTGTCTGTGTACCCAGTCTCCTGTAACCCTGAGGACAGTGTCACAATCTGGTAGGTTTTAAACTAATCTTAATCTGTGGGTTTTTAACACTTCTCATCATTTCCCCACCGACCTCGCTTGCTCTGATGTTCTCCTATTTTTCATATTCTAGGAGTTACAGCTTCCCACTGGGTTTTGTCTTCCATTGAGCCTTATTTTGCTGTCCCCCCCTTATGTGCCCTCCCTCCTATCCCACACCAGCATGAGGCTTGCCTGTTTGGAGCTGGGACCGCGGTGGGTGCAGCCATGCACACAGTGATAGGAAAAGGGGAGAATGGCTTCAAACTGAACGAAGGTTTGGATTAAATGTTAAGAATAAACTATTGACTGTGAGGGTGGTAAGGCCCTGGCACAGGTTGCCCCAGAGGAGCTGTGGATGACCCATCCCTGGAACTGTTCAAGGCCAGGTTAGATGGGGCTCTGAGCAACCTGTCTAGTGGAAGGTGTCCCTGCTCGTGGCAGGAGGGTTGGAACTGGACGATCTTTAACGTTATTTCCAACCCAAACCATTCTGTGATTTTATGATCCACGTAACAGCTGTGATTGGAGAACAGGCTGCTTGTGGGAGAGAGGTCCTTGGAGAGAATAAAAACTGCTGGCACGTTCCATCTTGTACTGAGGCTTTTGCTGCAGGTTTTGATTTACATCTCTGATCTCCAGCAGACCTTCACCTAATTGAGTAGATTGACCCTGGCTCTTATATTGCCTGCAATTAATCAAAGACTGACTAATTAGCTCTCTCAATGGCTGGCACCTTGCAGAAAGATTGGGAATCACTTACATGCTACCTCTGCAAGCCAGTTTTATGCTCTGAGATTTATAGCCAGTCAATTCTACTGAACTCCATGGATTTACTGTAAACTTTAATTATTATAAGCTCTGAAACATAATAGAAGTTGCTTTATTTAGCTACCTTAAGTGGGAATTTAAAAACAAAGTTCTGTAGGTACTTTAACTAATTATACTCAGTATTTTGACCACAGTATTAAAATTTAGCTGAATTTGTCGTCTCTCCCTGTATCTCTTAAATACACTGAAAACCAGTTGGCTAAGCAATAGAGTCCAAACTTACTCTTTAGGGCTTAAAAGTAGTTTTTTTTCAAAGCTCTTAATTTTAACCTAGATAACTTCTGAAGTTAATGTTTGACACTGTTGAAATGTAGAACTTGACTTCTGAGTTAAGGTCCGCATTTACCAAGTTGCAATGATCATTCAGTGATGTTAACTGCCACCCATTGGGAGTTTTAAAACTGAAGATGCACTGTAAAATAAGATGAAATTAAAGCAGAAGAAATGTCTACAGACACTTACTCTTTGCCCAAACTCATTTAAGTTAGTGCAGTTTGTGCCGGGACAGAAGCAAAGGGCAGTGAAGGGATAGAGTTGGAGGCTGTGGCACTGTCCTGAGGGCAGCCAGCCACTGGTGACATCCTCATCAAGAATGATATGGGGGGTTACTTTTTTTTTTTAATTTTTCCCCAGCCTATTTATGAACTCCTAGGTGGTCCACTGAGCCCCAATTGGGCCTCATTTTTCTGCAGGAAGAGGGTAAGCAAACTGTACTTTGCTTGTTTTGTTGCTTTTAACTATGACACTACAGAAAATCACATTTGTTCCCTTTCTTGTAACAAATATCCAAATCTCTATTTACCAGTGTTAATGCACTTAATTAAATAAACTAAATTGCTGTGGGCAATTATGTAGGTTGCCTCTTAGTGTACTCCAACTTGCTTTTGGTTCATCTTCTCACAATCCTGAGCCCTGGAGGTCTTCTGCTGACTTTTTCCAGTGCATCCCACAGATGACTGACATGTGGAGCCCAGACACACTCACCTGTGCTGTGTTATGGTCCTTGGTGCCTGTAAGGTTGAAGTTGCCTGCTTTGCTTGACTTTCTCTTAATGACATTTGTGTCCTTTTTGTCATTTCTATGACTTAAAGCATGTTGTTAACACTGAAAGCACAATACTTTTTTTGCCCTCAAGTCAAATCCTGAGCTGAACTACCCTTGCAACTGAGCCTTTACTGATAGTGAATCTCCTCCCGTACATGAGACAATAGTCTCATAGCTATTTTTTCACTGTTTTATTTTCTTTACAGTGCTGTTAGATAATTATATTGCATTCAAGTGGAGTTGCATTTACTCTGGAAACATGGTTGATCTCTTTTAAGTGAGGATTCCCTGCATGTTCTAGAACATGAATATTGAGTTTCTCTTCAGAGTTCCTGAAAGTTTTGGAGGACCATTTTTGTGATATCCACTGTTAAAGTATTCACTTCCTCCCTCTTCCTGTCTTGTTTCGGAGCACGGCTGGAGCGGGGCTGGGTTGGCAGCACAGCCCTGGCTTCCTCCTTTCCCCTGTGCTCCAGGGTATGCTCCAGGCAGATCCCTGGCTGTCATTCATGTGTGCTGAGCATGGACAGATGACAGTGCCTGTGCCGTGTCGAGTACTGTGAAGGTTTTCTGATAACATTCCTGGTGTTTTGAGCTCCTTATTGGCTCCTTATTGGCTGCCTGCTCATGGATCTCCAAATGGTTTTACTGCGTATCGTAAGCAGCTGGTCCCTTTCCTTCAGTCTGATACTGCTGCTTATCAGTGTCACTGGGATTGGACTGTATTGTTTGTACATGACAAGTGTTTTAATTAGCTAAAGTAACTCTGAAGGCATTTTCCTCTTATTTGGCACTATTTTCAGTTGGTGTATGTGTTGCTGTTTGCTGGTTCTTCTTTCTTTTTTTTTTTTTTTAATTTCCTGGTGTATGGTTCTGTCTCCCTCATCTCTCTCAAAATATCTGTTAGGGTGAGTATTTCCCTCTCTACCTCTCATATCACTTTCCATGGTGGAGTGTTTGCTTTTGCCTGTATTCCAGGTCTGTCTCATTTGTCCAAGCTACATAGCCTATGTGCTGCCTTGGTACTTGTGTTTTTGTTCCTTCCCTGGACAGAGTCATTGCCTGTGACTCTACTTACATTTTTGGAGATTTAGATCTGCTCTCGTCCATACTCTTGCTTGCAAGCTGGACTTGTGTAACCCACAAGTTCTCTATTTAATCTGATGTTTCCAAAGAACTTTGTGCGTTCAGTTGCAAGGTGAAGAACTCTGATCATTTCTTTCTTGATTTCTGATCAAAATCTGACATTTTTTTCTGAGGATTTCCAGCCTCCCTTCATCTCATCTGCAATTGTAATGGTTGGGGTTGTATTTCTGGAAACAGTCTCTTTCAATGTTGGACTATTTTTTTTTTCATATATAAAAGAAATCACTCAGCTTTAATTAGAAAGAGAAAATCCTTGCCACTGATTTTCAGGTATCTAAGTAGACTTGAACTACCCTTTGGAAATCCACCTCATGTGGAGTTTGAGTTGGCCTGTCTGCTTGCTTTGTTTTTGGGTGTTGATTTGCCTACTGGCTTGTAATTGCTGGGCATCCCATTAAACTGAGTGCTGCTCCAGCCTTTCCTTCTTCCCGCCATCACTGTCCCAGCAGAATAAATGTAGGTTGCAACAGAGACACTGGGTTTCCCCTGAAACTTCTGCAGGTTCCTGTGAACTGGACTGCTCAGAGTCACTTTGGATGCTATTAAATTAGTGGGAAACTGTTTGAGTGGAATAAGTGAGCCCTGGGGTTCAAGCTTGGGGTGGAAGTTAGAATTGGATCCAAAAACCCATCTGTGAAGTGTTCAGGAACACAAGACTGGCTGTAGCGAGCCTGGCCATCAAGCAGCACATACTGGAATAGCCACAGGGAAAATGGTTTTATCAAATTACTGCTTACTTAATAATCTACAGACACAACTTCTCTCTTTGCATACTTCAGTAAACCAGGTCAGATTTCTCTACTACAGGTTTAGGGGGCATGTGGATTTTGTTGATATTTTGGACTACAGGCTCAGCTTACCTTGTTTGTGGCTAATGGCTCACAGTTTCATTTCAGTTAGTTTTCAAGTGTGTTTTTAGGTAAACAAGGCATTTGGTCTGTGCTGCCTCATAGAAATTTTTGCAAGGAAATGCTGCGGAGTCCAGACATGTCTTTAATTGAAACACTGCTTCTGCTAAGACAGTTTCCTCCTCATGAGTTCGGGACCTTGTCATCTATACCTGTCAGCAAACAGCAGGTGAACATGACTTAGGCAGAAATGTGTGGTGTAAATATTTCTGACTTCACGCTTGTCTGGCACAGGCACATTCCTTTCAGTGTAGCCTGCTCCTGAACTCTGTTAGCCCACAGGAGTGGAGTACTGGGAGACACTGGGTGAGTTCAGTAGGACACGCCGGAGATGTTTCACTCATATATTCATACCCTGGTAAGACTGCCCTGAAGTCTTTTCATAAGCTTTTCCAGCTTTGGGGCTCTTGACTCAGCGACCTGACTGTTGCATGCAGTTTGCTCTTTTGTCTTATATTTCTCTTGAATAGGGCTTGGCGCAGAGGGGGAAGAATAATTTGACTTTAAGCCCAAGAAGTGGGAGATGTATTTGTTTTTGCAAGTCTAGAGAACGTTGAGAAAGGCTTCATGTAGTGAGCAAAGTGAAAGCGTGAGCCATTGCTGTCTGTGTGCAGCTTTATTGCTATCCTGCCTTCCCTGCACTTTAATGGCTTTGTTCAGCCAAGTTTCCCTCCAGCAAATGCTGTGTGCAGTGATAATTGTTTTGCAAGGAACTGCAATGAGAGTGGTGTATGCTAAATACTGGTGGAGTGTCATGGCAGATATCCCATGGCTGCTGCTCTGCAAGGGAATGAAATAAGCCACACCAGTGTAAAGCCTCTTTTCCTTGGCATAACTGGGCCATGCTGGGGTTGATCTCACATCCAGACCCAGGGCAATCATGTTGCCAGGATCCCTCTCTGCCCTTCGCTCTCCAAAAAGACATGAGAAGACACAGGGCATGGAGGTAAGTAAGGATCTGTAAGGGCAACAGGACAGCTGGTGGCAGGACTGGAGCTCTCAGGAACCCTCTAAGGTCCTGGGGTACCCCCTGGCTCCCTCCTTCTCCCAGGGTTTGCAAAGCCTCATTTGTCCCTTTCCCTCACCACTTGATAACAGGGTTTGTGATTCAAATGAGAGCAGAGTGGGTCTGAACAACTCTTGTCTTGGTTTGGCTCATTGTGGTGAGACACTGCCTGTCTGGGGAGAAAGATGTGTGGCATGTGAAGGCAGCGAGGACTTTGTGTGGTTTTAAATTAAAAAGGTAAATTCAGACCAATGAAGAAGCTTGGCTGAAATACCCTTTCACCATCTCTCTGACAGATGGGAGCCTGGTGCACCTTAAAAGCAAGAATTAAAAATCAGTTTATGAAGGGGTCTCTCAGAGCTGCTTCATGGCAAAAGGCTGCTGATGGAGTTTTGAAGAAGAGCATTGCCTGCCAGGCACCAGTTTGGCAGCAGATGACTGAAAGTGATCCTGAGGCTTGGCCAAGCTGGAAGCACGTCCCGTTGCTGGGGGAACAGCCATGCTGTGGCTCCCAGGTGAAAGGATGTTTGATCTTTAAAATAGTGGTGTAAAGGTTCATGTGAAATACATTGTCTGGGTTTTAAAAATACCAGCTTGACATTTAGTGGGACATAAACAGAATATATCTACAGTTTAGCTGGTGGTTGACAAATAATAATAAAAACTGACTACATCTGAAAATGTATTTGAATTTCTGCCAATTGTGCTCTAGCTCTTTTAGCACAACAGTTCTGGAAAAAACAACCAGAAAAAGGGTAGCATTGAGTTGACAAGGAGGAGAGTTTATTATCTTAACATTATTGTGCTATTATTTCTGGACTACTTTTTTCCATTGTGACTTAATAAATGGTGGATTCAAGAGTAAAGTTTAGAGTAAGAACTTAACATGGGAGACGAAGTAAAGCAGCTGAGTGGATGGGAATGAGAGTGGATGACTTGTAGAGACTCCCATTTTCCTCCATAAATATGAGTCCTGATGAATTGTGGAGAAATTTGAATGAAAGTGAATAAGCATTGTATTTCCACAGAAAAGTAGTTAGGAGCTACAGTGAAAGTTACAAAGGGGAGAGTTCAAAAGTAAGGGAAAAACAGAAGAATAATTGGGAAGAAGTTTGGAGTAAGCAACTTCTCAGGTACAACAGTAACTCAGTGGCAGTGGCTTGAAGGAGGGTGGGTTTCCTGGGCGAACTGTACTGAACCTGAGACCTCATTTTCTCTTTGGCAACTCATTTCACAGCCTCCCTTCTGGAGCTGCTAGATGGACATTTATTTTCAATCATGCAACATTGGAACTAATTATATGTACAGGGAATGATGCACCCACAGACCTGTGTGCTCAACTGCCCTGGCCCGTTCCTGGCAGCCCATCTCTGCAAATCTTCAACGGACTGGTGCTCCCTCCAAAATTAGCAGGGAAATTTCCCACGCTGGCTTAGCAGAAGTCTCCTGGGCAATGGATGGAAGCTGCTCAATCAGTTGGTTTCAGTGACATAACCAGGCTTCGCCTTTCCCCTGTTGCCCTGCTGTGCTCTTGCATATTTTTAGCATAGTTTCACAGCTGACACCTCCTGCTCTAGGACCTCGCACGGCTCGTCAGCAGGACTGCTCAGCCGTGCCTGATGTTGGCATCACGGGGACAGGGGAGAGGCTGTGAGTCTGGAGAGAGCCTTGCTGAAAGGCATGTGTCCCCAGCAGTGGCTTTTCAGCAAGGCTCTGCCCATCCCATGCCTTTTGCCTGCAGCCATCACCCACCCCAGGGAACCAGACACCCTCTCCAGCTGCCTGATCCACGGGGATTCTGCTGTGGCAAGACTCATGTAAGTCAAGGGGCTTGATGTCTGCTCAAGAAGGACTTTCACCCCCCCTCTTGAGCTCTTTCTAAGTAGCTTTTATTTTGAAGATACCAGTCTGGACTACTCTTCAGGGATCTGCCAGGTAGCAGCTTTTATAAACAGGATCATGAGAACACCTTTTTTTTTTTGGAGGGGGAAAAAAAGAGTTGCATTAGGAACACCTGCAGAAAATTGCCTCAGGGAGCAGTTTGCCTTAGAGAGGCAAGATACTGCTGAGAGCAGATTAGAGCCAGCTTACAAATTGCTGCAGGCAGTGGGGCCAAAGCTCTTTTGGCTGTGAGCAGCCAGGTCTGTGTACTCCCTTCCTCCCATTTTCTATCTACCTTCCCCATTCTCTCTCACGTTTTGAGCATTGTGAGTAGCTGTGTGATTTTTATTTTACAGCCTTTCCATGTTGTTTTTGAGGAACACCAGGTACTCCAGAAGCTGGAAACAATTTTTTTCCACTAATTAGTAAATTGCTGGGAGGAGCTTCAGTTTCACAGAAGAGAGACCTTTTGCAGGCAGAGACAGTGGGGATGGATTTGCCCTGAATGCTGAGGGAAAATAGCCCTTCTTCAACTGGGATTCAAAACTACATCCAAAATGCACGTTCAAAGCAGCACTTGTGTGGATGGTGAAAAGAGCATGTGATCTCACAGTAAGTATCACAGAGCCTTCCTTAAAATATACATTAAGGTTAAAATGAATTAAAAAAGAAAATAAAAACAAACTTGAAGTCCATTCTCTACTTTTTTTTTTTTGGTACATTTTTGCAGTGAAGTGTGACTTGATAAGAGCCAGTCTCCAAGATGAAATCTCCAGCTGTTCATGGGTGTGTAGAAGGTCTATGACCTGGTATGCATTCGGATCAGTGCTGTGCTTACACCTTCTGCTCTAAGAACAGCTGTTACCTCTGTGTAACACAACTCCCATCAGCAAGCACAGAGCTGCTGCTGGCACAGCTTTGCCCTTCCAGCCTGGGAACCTGCAGAGATGGAACAGGGCCTGGCTAGAGGGTGAGCAGTGATTCAGGGAAGTAATGACTGGTTGAGGCATGGCAAGTGCTCCTTGGAGAGGAAACTCTTTGTTTTAGACTGCTGTGATCCTTACTTTTTCACTGCAAATTTGTGTAAATTTGATGGAAAATGTACATCTCTAAAGTGGATCCAAAATACTTACGACCAGAGTGTGGATTTAAGCTGGGCAATAAATTATACATCTGTACAGGAGAGAAAATAACTTACAACTTCCTGATAAATGAATGGCAAATTTTTTTTTAGGCAAATTTGACAGCAAGATAATTGTTTGAATGAAGACTAGCACTCCTAAGGTGAGAGCAGTAGGAAAGCTACAGGTGAGGTAGTAGTTTTTAAATCAGCACCATTGGAAGTGGCATAGGCAGCTTTATCTTGTTTCCCTGGCTAGCATTCCTTTGGTGGCTGTCACATGTTTACCAACCAGCGGGGTTCCTTCTTCCTTGGGATATTAAATCAACAAGCACATGCAGAGAAAAGGGCAAGAGCACCTGCACCACTCCTGTTTTTCAAACTCAGGACTGTGTCTTTCTACAGCTTTGCCCAGCTTGTGTGATCACCACAGAGTCCGAGGATTCAGCAATCTGTCCCAGGAAGAAAGTTTTGAAATGTGTTATTTGTGAGAAAAGTGTTCTTGGGAAATTTCATTGCTGGTTTGACTCGTTTTGCTGCTTTGTGTAGGTGTGATTAGGTAAGTCTCATGTTTGGAATGCTTTGGGGCTATTTCTTGGTGAGAAGATAGCTTTCCTGTTTTGTTACTTTGGTGACAATTACAGTTTGAAAAGCAAACCCTGTGTGACCCTCACTTCTTACTTGGATTTGCAGGCTGCTTTAGTTTTCTTGAAATATAAAGGTCCTCGAAATTGAGAGGAATGAAATAGGAGTTAGTCTTCTCTTTTCTGCTTTTACATTGTTTTGTTTCCTGCTATAATATCAGATTTTATTGTAAAGCAGTAGTAAGACCATAATTCTGGATCCATAATGAGTTACAAAAGTGCAAAGTATTTGCATTCCTGTTAAGCAGAGGGCATATCTGATCACTGTGCAAGGGAAGCCACGGGTGCTTGCACGTATTTGTGACTGAGGTTGGTTCAAAAAAAAAAAGGAACTCAGTGTGATGGCTGTGGGAGAAAACAGCTGAAGGGATCAAAATAAAGTAGTAAATAGACTTCATAGCTTGACTTCAGTGTGTCTGAAAACATCCCAGGAACATGCTGAACTTTATTCTTATGGTCTTTTATGTCAAGTGTTTTGCAGAATGTTTGCACACGTGGGCTGGGCTGGAGCATCAGCACTGCAGAAGCCCTTGAAGTACATGGAATCTATTTTAGTCTGTCTCCATTGCATCTGTTTTGGCTAACACTCGCCTCTATCTGCCTCCCCCCTTCTCTTCTTCTGGCTGTGAAGTGGCATGGCTCTCCATTTATCCCTGAGAACAGTCAGATGTCACAGCTTGAAAGAAGCTCTGGGTAGATGC
Source organism: Pipra filicauda (assembly GCF_003945595.2). Taxonomy (NCBI): domain Eukaryota; kingdom Metazoa; phylum Chordata; class Aves; order Passeriformes; family Pipridae; genus Pipra; species Pipra filicauda. The sequence goes on along the minus strand of NW_024104007.1, from coordinate 2,892,055 downwards.
TTTGAAACTTGTTAACGCAAATAAATCCTCTGAGACAGTGCTGTGGTCGCGTTCATCTGGAGAAGGCCCTTCTTGCAGGTTTTGTAGTGCAGGGATCCTGCCCTGCACGTCACTTTTACAAAAGAATTATTGAGGGCGGATTACATCATAAACATTTGTTTTCTCTGAGACCGTTCCTGCTCCCCATCAAATCAGTGACCACTCTGCTTTTGACTTTCCATGGCCTGTAGAGGCAGATATTTTGGGCATAAGTACCAATCTTTGATTCAGTTCCGCTGAACTTTTCAATTTCTGGCTGAGGTGAGAATTAAGGAAGACTGAGGAGTGCCTGGAATAGAAGAAGGCATGATATAGGAAAGAATAAACTGGGAAAGCACACATAGGTAGTCAGTTGGTCTCCTGGCCATTTAAAACCACCTCTGGTTCCCTCTTTCTTATGCCTGCAGGACTTCACTGCTTTTCCCTTCACAGAGCCCTGGGTTATCTGAACGATGACTTCAGTTCACGCCATTCTCCATGCAGCCCTAGTAACTGGTTAACTGGTTTGTTACACTAATGTGGATAGAGAAATGTTCACAGTACCATGGGAGGAAGTGGCAGTACTTGCTAAGCTCTTCACTCGGTTAAATACACGACTCTAGAAACCACTGACATTTTTTTTCCCCCAAGCATTTGTTTTAATGGCTTTGGTTGTTGTTAGAACATATTTTCCCAGGGCGTGGGTCACTTGGTCGATACCAGAGGCCTAGAAATCTTCCACAATATGCTCTTTCTTTGAAACCACACCCTGCTTTATGAGCAGCAGCCTTCCGCTTCAGGGCTCCCTGTTATATACCAACAATTCCTCCATCCTGTTCCTCAAGAGCTGGAGCCTAAGGCTGCTGGCTAGCCCAGCTCCCAGGAAGCTGTGTGGTGGAGCAGCATCCCCTGTGCAGACATCCTTTGTATCAGGATGAAAGATACCTAAGGATCCCTCTTATCAATTGTGGCAATACCAGAAGTTAATCTGGCAACAAACCACCTGCGTGGAATGAAACTCAGTGTAGGACTTGTGGCTTTTAGGTTCAGAGAGTGGTGGATTGGTGTCCTCTGAGACACAGTAAAGAATGATCCAGGAGGGGAAGTAGAGCCTGAATGCCAAAGTTGAGTCTACTGCTCTAACACCCTGATTTCCTTTGGCAATGACATGGAAAGGGCACAGCCACAGCCATTTTAGGGGATGTAGTTCTCAAGGTTGTTAGATGGTAACTGTGGGCTTTTCACGGATGTGAATCTCATCACCACCACACAGAACTTCTTGCCTCAGCAGCAGCAGGGCTGTAGAACATTACTCTCTCCCCGCTGATGTTCATGCCTCTTTTTATGGCCCCTTGGTTTGCTAAATGCCAGACAGATCGTCTGTGTTTGTGGCTGGGCTTAAATGCAGGGGCTGAAAACCTTTAGTGGAATGTATAAAGGTTGGTCTGGCTTTTCCTTGAAAAAAAAAAAAAATCAATTACTGGTTGTGCTTTCAAGGCAAAATTAGGCACTAAAGCTGCCCTTTTAGCATTGCCAGTTAGAAGTTTTAGAATAAAGCAGGTGTTCTGCGCTGACGTTTGACAGCAGTCCCTGATCTAGGAAGGTCGAGGGATACACACTTGTCCCACTTTTTCTCTTTGATCAGCAGTTTGCCACTGCTGTTATCTGGACGTGTTAAATGGGAGCTGAAAAAGGGACGCAGTGGCTCGGGAAGGCTCAAAAGAAGCAGCACCAGGATTGTAGGGAGTGTGTGATGCCAATACTGGAAACTTTGTTTTCTTTCGAAGGTCAGGGGTTGGGGTGTGGCCCCTGTGAGGGTCCTGCTGCCCAGTGTCCTGCTGCCTGTCTTCCCTGCATACAGCCAGGTATGTGCTGAGTGCAGGCGTGAGCTGCTGTGCAGACAGAAAGCACCTTGTGGCCTCTTGCCACTCCCTCATCTCCTTTGGAACCTGTCTGGAGATGCCTGTGGCCTACAAAGAGCCAACGAGTTACAGGTCAAGGAGGAGCCAGGGCTGTGTTCAGAGGGTGCCCTGCTTTCCATGGGCACATGGCCTGCTCTCCACAGATGGGAAATCGCCTAAGTATTAAGAGATTTGGTTTGATTAGCTAAAACCTCCTGTTGGCAGAACATTTCCAGTCCCTGGAGCAGTGGAGATCAGACAGGTTGCCAAGGCAACGCACAGCCTTCAGTGAGAGGTTTGCTGTTGCATCGTCCTTGGTCAATTGATGGAGTAGGGTTTATTTAGGTCTTTGAAAAAAAAAAAAACAAAAAAACAGAGCTGCTGTCCAGCCTTTTGTTGTGGTGAGTCATTGTGCCTTGGGTCAAATTGGTGAAACTAAGAACAAGGTTTTGTGGATGAGAAAAAGAAGTACATGAGAGCATAAAGATCCCGATTAGATTCCTCTTTGAAGAGGTGAGAGCTCTTCAGTGCTGAGTAGAGACAACTTATTCTTTGTTATGTCCCCAAATAAGAGAAACAGCAGCTGAGATCCTCCTTTCTCCTCCCTCTTCTCCCCTTTCCTCTCTCTCCCAAATGTAAAATACTTTTATTTGCTAGAGGACTCTGTGCTCACTGTTTAATTCTTGACTCATACCAGAGATCCTTTCAGTTTGACCTTTTGTCACTGCTTTGCTTGTCGCTCTTTGCTCTCTTCTCTGTTGCAGAAGGCTTGGTAAATTCAGCTTATACAAGTTCTCATTTCATCACATTATTCCTCCTTTTGTACCCTCTGGGGGGATGAAAAATCTCATCCTGTCAGCACTGTGAATGCCACTGTGGCAGTGGCTTGTGCTGAGAGTCATTGTGTCTGTCGTTGCCTATTCATTGATCCGGACCCAAAGTCAGGGAGTGTACTGGGATGTGGGCATCTCTCACTATGACTGTTCCCTGAATTTACTGGCATAACAAAATTGAACCAGCAGTGTGCAGAGCCTTCTTTGAAATTTTGGAAGGGACCTGATTCAATGTTCCTGTATGCACAGTCAAGGAGGGAAATGCCATTGTACTGAGTCCAAGCCTTGACTTCCTAAGTTAGTAAAGGCTTTTTTTTAAAGTGATTCTGGCAGTGATAGGGAGGACTCCAAGGCTGCAAAGCAAACAGTATCACACCTGGTGAGCTGAAGGTGGTGTATGGGAGACACCATCGGAACGCCCCTTTTTGTTTCTCTTGCTGTTGAGATGAATGTGGGTTGTTCTCAGCAGTGGGTACCTTGTTAGTTCGGGAAGAAATCACTGTACGAGCAAGAATTGCAAAGGGGTCACTGTGTGGTTTAACATGGGGAGCCTGGCTGGCATTTTCTGAACATGCAGGTACTGTTCTCTTGTGAGTGTGCACCTCAGCTGGTGTCATGTAGCACAAGGAGAAGAGAAGGAATTAAAAAATAACTCTGGACACTGCTTGCTGTGAGATAAATTTTGACCTTCTCTGTAATAAAACCAAGGCATGAACTTTATAGACAGTGAATTGTATGTGAGAGGGAAAAATTTAAATGGGTGGGGAAGCCTTTAAAAGTCTGCATTGGCATCTTTACTTATTTACCCTTCCTGAGAGAATGGCAGTTGATAGATGTGTCACTGTGCTGATGCACAGTTATCTTCTTTCCCTGTCTCAAAATACTGCATTAGTGGTACCATGGCAACAAAGAAGTTGTCTTTAAGGAAAAGGGAGGAAAAAAAAGCATGACTTCAGTGTTCAAGAAAGGTGGCAGACTGACAGCCCTAGTCTTCCCTTTCTATCAGTATGGCAGTGTTAGTGTCAGCTATGACAAAAGTGTATCAGGTTATGAGCTTTATGTTGTACCATGGCTGAAAACAAGCCTGGAACATGATCTACTATGGGGAGAGCAGGATGAGAATCTTCAGAGAAAATGAGCTCTTGTCGGACAATTAAATTCTGTTTAAGCTATAACTTTTTCTAAGAAATGGATCATCCTGAAAAAAACTTTCCTAGACCCAAGTTGTGTCCTTTTTCAGGATGGAATTCCTCTCTGAGCAGAGCGTGGCGGTGGTGAGAAAAAACAGCTATTCCTTTCTACTGCAGTATTTCTGGAGGTTGGACACCAAATCAAAGGACACATGGAAAGGGAAATTCAAGTCTCTGTCTTTCTTGATTCAGGCTTGCATTTAAGTACAGGTCTCACCTCTAACATGAGAGCCCTAAGCAGCAGGAGATTGGCTTTTAGGGACTAGATTCTTTCTTTCATTTGATCTAATTCAAATTGTATTTTTTGTTATTACTACTGCCTCTTTCTTGCTTTCCTACATCATAGGTGAAAGTTTTCACCTCTAAGTTAGTCACCTCACTGCTTTGTGTGACGCTTGTTTTTACAACAGAAAATAGTTCCAGTGCACAAACCTGAGAATTTGAGCATAGCTCAGAGATTAGGGTGGACACTGAGACAGAGAAGAAATGACAGCAAACTTGAGTGTAAGGGTATCTCATAGATTGTGGAATAGGAAAGTAATTTCCGGCCTGGTTCTAATTTTTCTCCACTGCTCTGGAGAAGAACTGACAGAAACAGTTGTGAGGCTGCAGCTTTCACTGTGATTATTTCAGCTGTGGGCCCAACACTGAGAACAATCCTGGCAGGGACCAGTGCTGGTACAGGAGGACCAAGGCCTGGAAAGGTGTGACGTTCCTCGTGCATTGAACCTATTCAGCCCTGACATGAAGGGAACCAGCTTTCAGTTCATGAACAGCAGTTCAAGTGCTGTGCTGCTCAAATTCTGTCTCTCTGGCCCTGTTAACTTCAATGAATTTTGAATACCATGCTGAACTGGAGCCATTTCTAATGTTATTACTAAGATTGATAATGAGCCTCTGGATCACCCTTTAGAATGACCTCCATTAGACAGAGTGACACATTTCTGTTCCCTTGTTCCATCTATGTTTGTGGTTGTGTGTCCTTACAGATGGAGAAATGGGGAGAGAGCCAGGACTCTTCTGGATGCAGGACATTAGGTGTCATTGTTTGCAAACACTGTGTTCTTGCTGTTGACTTGAACTAGTGCTCCACACTTGTTTGAAAAGCATCCAGCAAAACTAATAATTCATCTTCTCTAATTGGAAAATACCTTTTGTTGAAGGCAGAATATTTCAGAGCTGTGTCTGCTTGGTTACAAATGTCACCAAGAGCACTGCTCAAGGCCAGGATGGCATTTCTGCTGCTGAGAAAACAGTGCTGCCATAGGGCTGTACAGAGTAAAGTACAGAGCAGCCTTTGTAAGGTGGAAAATCTGGCCTCAGGGAAAGCTTTCTGGAAACTGGCCCTCCTTGTTGCTGGCTTGTGGCTCTCGTAGATTTGCTGCTGGATGCTCTGAGGTTTGCCCTTCCAGTGTTTATGTCTTGGTCATTTATCTATAGCAGGTTCTCTGTGAAGCCCAGACTACATCCTGAGAATTCAAGTCTGAGTCTGACTTTTTTGAGCCTCAGTGAGCAGGTTGAGAAAAATTAAGTCTACTACTACTACTACTGGCCCCAAAACAGGCTGCATAAGGGGAAGCCAAGCTAAGCCTGAAGGGTGGAGGGTGCCCTCCTCTAGTTGTGCACCTTAGACATGATACTGGGAAAAGGAAAATGTGGGTTTAAGGGATAACTTATCTCAGGCCTCCCATTTCTTAGGTGAGACCACTTGCCAAATGCCACTGACTCTGAGTGCCCTGGTGTGTCTGATGTGCCTTCCCTTGAACTCAGTGTAGCCTGGAGGTGTCAAACACCTCTACTGGATTGCATCCCTAAGGCTTTTAGGGAAAAAAATGCTTTCAGGTGACCCAATGTGACTGAGGAGAGATGCCTATAGTCCCATTACTGTCACCATGGTGCCACCTCTAGGAAGGTACCGTGGATGTTCTATTCAGTAGCCTCAGCTTTGGGGCAAAAAGTGAGATATTGCTAAACACTGAAGTGCCTGTGTAGATGGATGTGACTTTTCTTGATTGTTCTTTTGTGTTTAACTTCCACCATTTCGGGTTGAGTCTGTGCAATAGCTATCCTTCTGAGGAGCATTTGTGTTAGGAATTCCCTCCTCCTCTGTTTTGCTGGGGGGATAAATGCATTGAAGCCTGTAAGATGTTTGGGTACTGTGGTTCTGTGGGTTGTAGAAGAAAGGGAGAAGTTGCTGTGGTGTCTCTGAGACCTTTGAAAATGCATGCCTATGTCATAGGGTGTATGGGGAGCTTAAGTCTCTCAAGATGACCTACAAATACACCAGCAGCAGATACAAGTGAGACCATTCTTCCACCCTTTGATCAGATAAAATTTGCAGTCAAAGTAAATAGAGGTATAGTCAGGTCATAAGTGCCTTTCAGTTCTTCGTATTCCTTATATAAAAGGTCTGGAGAACCTCCTCATTCCTGCTATCTGTAAATCAGCACATAAAAATAAAGTGTGTGAAACTCAGCCTCGTTTCAGGACAAATCCTCCTGCCTTGGTTGGGAGTTTCACTTCTGCTACAGCACTGAATGTTGGTCTGATTGCGTTTCTGATAATGTATTTGTGGATCACCTTGAGGAGAAGAGGGGGAGTTATACAACTGTTCCCTCACAGCGCTGTTAGGAAGGGTCGGGCTTTGTCTCCTTCGAAATAGATATCAGGAGAGAGCTGCAATCCTGTGAAAACACACATTTATTTCTGAAGTGTTTGTGTATTGTGTGTGTGGTGCACATGAATAGAATTGCCACCTGTCCGAGGCTGATAAGGACGAGCAGTGGTCATGCGCTCCTTGTTCCGGCAGTTTGCTGTGCGAGGAATCGGCACCTACAGGTTCCCTCTGGGTTTATGAAATGCTGCACACAAGGAGTAGCTTCGCCATTCGTGGCACTCTCTGAGCTTGCACAGATATAGATTTGTCAGAGGTTTTGCGATGATGGATACAGTGTTAGCTGTGGCTCCTGAAAACCTTTACCTTTTATTCTGTCTTGCTCTGTCAGAAATATTCCATTAGCCATACTGTTGCTTTAGGAATCCACATATGGCACTGTTTTCCTTTATAACCTTGGCCTCAGCTTGTGAGTGGGCAAAGTGACAAGATTCTGATACCCACATGCTTTGGGCATGGAGTAGAGGAAGTGACTGAGAAACCTGCCTGGTGTTTCCATTGCAGCCAGCGGGGAACTTGTCCTTGCAGTGGGGCTGCTGTCACCATTTCATCCCTCATAACTTTCCTTCAGTAGTTGCTGAGCCTGGCTAAGCACAAGGATGGTTACAGATGGACTCCTGGGCTTTGCTGCACTGTGGCACTGCTGATAGGGATGAGGATGGGTAGGTATGCAAGTAGGTGGAAACTTTCTAATACATCATAATAGTAATAATAATAATAATAATAACAACGTACACTTGTACTGCCTTGCAGCTTTTGCTAGAACTTCTGCCCACGCATCAGCCTACTTGGTTCACAATGCAGTGAGCATGCTAGACAATTAGTGGCTGATAATGAAAAATGTCATGGGAACCAGCAGGAAAATCATAGCTTACTCCAAATATATAATGAAATGTAATTAGCACAGACAGCAAAACAGACAATTTATGGTTTGGTTTGGTGGGGGGTTTTTTTTGTTTGTTTGTTTTTTGTTGTTTGTTTTTTTTCATAATTAAAAAGTACCAGTAAACATTCATTTTTCAGGAAGTTTGGTATCAAATGAAATTAAAGAACTATTGTCTGGAATAGGATTTTATGCAAAATTTAACCCTTGTACAGCAGAATGGATTAAGGTCTTGCTAGTTGCGTGCTCCCCAAGTGAATCTACTGTGATGCCTCTTGCATTCATTGCCCCGGTCCTGGTCTGTCTGAAGGGGCAAGGTCTGGTAGCAGAATTGCTGTGAAAGCTGCTACGAGCCAAAAACCCAGCTGGATTCAATGCATGTGATGGTGTGGCCAGTACTTCCCTCCTTTTCTTCCAGACAGACTCTCCCTGAGGCAATCTCATAGTGTGGAGGTAGTTTTGAGGGAGAGGTTGGAGCAGGAACAGCATTGTGATGCCTTGTGGTCCCAGTGTCCTCTGTCAGATCTGCTGACCTCACTTCCCTTTCTGATCTTCTCTTTTCTACCTTGGGGCCCTTGACACTGTGCATCTAGTTTGTTCTTGAGCAGTGTACACACAGAAGTCTGTGCCCTCAACTTGCCAGGAGCACAAAAACTGTTTCTTGGCTTGTGCTCTCACCTGGAGCAGCAGAATGTGTGGACCCTCTATGGCATTGCACAAAGGTGTCTATGGCATTAATTTTTTAGCTTCAAAATGGATAAGTGGGAGAGGGTTCTGGCTGAATGGACTGTTTATGTCCCAAGACATGTGGTGGCTGGCTCCTTCACTGGTCTTGAGTGCCCAGGGTTTGAACCAAGAGTTGAACACGTTACTGTCTCATTTTCCTGCTCTCAGGTACAGTCTGTCATCCACTGCTGTAAGGATGGACTTTTTACCTGTGTGAGAAACTCTGACACACTCCAGCAATGCTGTAACACAAGGGACATGTGTTACCTGTGTGCATTTCTGCTGTTTTTCTTCCTCAACACTTTCTCAGGCCCAGACATCCCAAGCCAAAACAGAGCTCTACTCCAGTTCAAATTTACAGTTATTTCCCCGGCGTAGACTTATCCTAGAGTTTCAATTCTGCAGAGAAAGCCCTTCAGCTGAGGATTGAGAGGAGAGCTGAGAATGGTCAGGACTGTGTGCAGGTGCAGCATGTTTTCCTCTTGATGATGCAGGAGCAGAGAGCCAGCATGACTCCCCTCTCAGAGGGATACGAGCTTCCAGCTGGAGCCAGGTGCACAGACTTTAGCGTTTCTACCCACGTACATGACACAGTGCTCAGGTGGAAACTCACAGCCCTCCTTCAGAGACAGTGTGGAACAAACTTCTAGTATCTGGCACGGATAATGTGAGTGAGAGAAAAGGAAACTTCTCCATAAAGCTGTGGGATAGGATGTACGAGCTCCTATGCCTCGTGCTGCAGAAGTCCCAGCCACCTCCTCACAGTCAGACAGACCATCTTTAGGAGAGGGACACTATGGTTTTGCTGCAGGAGCCATCTCTGCAGGAGATGTCACTTCCTGGCAGAGCTGATGTGGTCCTTCTGGGGCACCTTTCCTCTTTGCTTGGTGCCTACACTGAAGGGAGGTGAGTGAGGGATCCCAGCCCTTGTTGGTAGCAGGCTGATTGTCTGCTGTACAGCGAGGGTCTATGCAGGGTCTGTGCTCCCAAAAACTCTGCCTCTGTGTGGACAGTTGTTAGTATTTGGTTTTGAAAGCTTCCTGCTGGAATTTGATGCTGGACCTTTTGTGAGCTCTGACAGGAGATGCCTTTTAAATTTTTGCTCCAAGAAGTAAGGGAAGGCTGAAGGGTTGTCCCAGGTCCTGCACTGAGCTGCTGCCTTCTTGTTCCTCTGTAGCTGACCAGGAAACAAGAATTAGACAGGCAATAACACTGTTGTGCCACTCTGAGTTCCTTTAGAGCTGGTAGATAGCTGGTGATAATTTGTCTCCAAACTTTCTTTCAGGATGCCTGGTCTAGTCAAAGATCTGCTTTTTCCTCTGGGATTTTGCAAGGAACTGTGAAGGTCTGTTGGGGAAAGGGACACTTTGAGGATTTCTGTAGCTGGGGGTTGTGTAGCATTTCAGAGCATGTGTTGAACAATTTGTGCTTAAGAAGACTAGTGGCTTGCATGTACTCTGTCTGAGAAGGGGAAACCCTGGTGTCTCCTTGGGCTCACTGAGGTTTTCATGGAAGGGTTTAATAAATAATAACAGTGGCATCCTTGCCACCCCTCCATATCACACCCTCTGCAGTGAAATCACTCACATAGAGCCTTCAACACATGAATGTCAGTTTGCAACATCCCTGCTGCAGCTTCACACACAGAAACACACACAGACACACACATGTGAGCATCTGCACTCACAAGACATGTGGTGATCCATGTGTTTTATATGCAAGGTAGAGCATAATAATCCTTATTCCTACATATGCTATGCTCAAAAATAGGACAAGTCAGTGATGGGACTCAGCCAGGCTTTCAAGTATATTCTGGAGTTATGGCTACTTTAATTTACACTCATCTCCTCTGATTTATACTTGGCTCCAGCAGCCACTTTATGGTGACTTCAGCAGCTGAAAATAGCCAGAGTTGATGTATCACTCAGCCACTCTCACATCCCCAGCCCTGCTCCCTGGGTTGATGTGTAAGGGGAAAATAGGTCTGATATGTGCCTGCCAAATTATCCAGGGGAGATGTGCCTTCAAATTTCAGTGCTGGCAAGGAGATCCACTGTCTTCATGGACCCTGCTTAGTGCTGGTGAGGCACATGGAGGTCAGAGAAGTAATGGCCGGGTAAGTGTTCAAGGCCAGGTTGGATGGGGCTTTGAGCAACCTGGTCTAGTGGAAGGTGTCCCTGCCCATGGCAGAGGGGTTGGAATGAGATGGTCTTTAAGGTCCCTTCCACCCCAAACCATTCTTTGATTCTGTGAAGTGTCTGTGCCCATGCAGAAGAGAGCAATGGAAATGCAGACTTGATCTTGTTGTCATTTAAGCTGCTGCAATTCAGTGCATATTTCTGTTCCTCCCTTAGGCTGGAGTGAGAAAGGTCACAGCCACCTCCAGAGTTTGTGTAACACATATTCCTCTGGGTTCAGTCCCAACCACTCATCCGTTTTTCATGTGGGCCGCTGCTATGCATTGGTGATTTTTGTTTCCAATTGAGACACGTTGGCTGGTATTAATTTAGTTTTTTAAAATCCCCTAGATTGTCGTCCCACTGTGTACTATCAAGGCTGTAACTGGAGACAGTGTAGCTCTTCTAGCCTAAGTCTTTCGCTGAGTCAAGTCTTATAAATTCCCAGAGGGATGTTTCACAGGCAGGTCTGGCGCTGTTTACATCCTTTCATCCCGCTCATCTCATCTGAGCTGCTGCTTTGTAATCACAGGCATCCCTGGTGTGCCACTGATGCTGCTGATGTTTCATTTTTATGGGGTCTCTGACTTGAATTGAACAGCTGAACTTCACCCCTTCCCTGGTGAAGTAATTATCAGAATAACAAGCCAATTTTTTTTTTTTTTTTGCAGATGGCACTGAAAGTTTTTGACACGTGTGCCCTTGCCACCCACATCAGATGATGTATGTAGTGTTTGTCCCTTGTTTTGGCATTTTGATATGTGTGAGAGAGGTGAAATGGCTTTAAAAGCTTTTTGCTGGCGCCTGCGGTTTGTTGCAGACCCAGTGGCACAGGCAGAACATGATAAATTGAAATCAGATTGTTTCTTTACAGTTTGACATAGGGATGTTGATGTACAGGGCTAGGGCACCAGCTAGTGCAAAACTGCTGTGCTCGTTACCTGTGCCCAATTCTGACACTCAAGGAGCTCAACTGAATTACCTGAGCTGGAGGCTGGGGTTTTTTGCAGAAAATAATAGTAATTATGTAGTATGGTACTTACTTAAGGGTAAAGTAACAGTTGAATGAAGATCATAGGCTATACATTAACCTTGTTCTTAATGTAATGAAGTTAGTGATTACCATTATGTGCAATCTGATGGTTTTAAAGAAAATACACAAATTGAAATGGAGGTGTTGGGGCCTTCACCTTCCCAAGCTAATCCTCCCTGCAGTCTCCCCTGAGAATTTGCCTCTAGCTGTGTAGAAATATTTAATGACCAACTGCCCTTTCTCAGCTGCATCCTTTTTGCAGTATAGAGGGAGAGTGCCACTGTTGAAGCTGGTGGAATTCTGCATTCATACTAAAGTTTATTAAAATCAGTGTCTTTCCTGTGTTACAGTTCATCATGTAGCAGAAATCAAGACCTTAATTGGAAAGAAGTCTGATATGTTATGTACCTTGTTGTTGATGTTCTCAACAGACTCAACCAATGCGGATGTTGCATCCATTTCACACAAAGCCAAGTCCTGCTGGATTTCATTTCTGTTTCTTCTGTGGAGAGGATGGGAAAGCAGAGCCATGGATACAGCTGTGGTTAAACCACATCTTCCTCTGGGTAGTTTTCCTGCTTGTGCTGATGTTTTCTTTCTGACTTTCTGTTCTTAGTTACTCCTGGGGCCATTGGGTTTTTGTCTGCAGTTGGAGCCTTCATTATCCTCCCTGCAGTCCTCTTCCACTTCATCAACAAGAAGTTTTGCTTTGAAAAGAGAGGTGGGCTCCCATGCCTGGAACAAGGGCAAAGAAAACACTACAAAGAGAAGTCCAGAGCTTGTGAAGGCCTTGGTAAGTATCACAGTATTACACTGCTTTTGATGTACAGAATCTTCTTGAGGCTTTGATCGCTGGGAGGACAGAGACAGACCCATTTGCTCTTTCTCAGGTTGTTTGTGGAAAACAGCAGGATTTTGCATAGTCCATAGTAACCTCCCAGAGTCGATCATATGGATATGCTCCCATTATCTTTGTTGTCTGGAGTAATCTCTTGAAAAATGGAAGGCAACATTGGGGGAAAAAAGCACACTCCCTGCTCTGTCTGTTGTGGGAGTGTTTTGTTTATCTAGTGAAGAGCAAAATGTGAACATTTTTGAGTAAGGACAGTGCCTTTCTGCTCGCAAAGGGTTTGCATGTCCTGATTTTCTTGTAGTAGCTATTACACACTCCTTCATGTGTTTGTTGTTTTCTGGAAACATGTCTCGGGTAAACCCATGAGTCCTGGAGTCAAAATAACTGGGAATTTTACCGTGTTACAAAAATAACATTTTAATTTTTCTCAGCCATCAAAAACACATCCATTGTGGTAATGATGGTAACTGGGAATTTGGTAATTTCTTTATGTCTTTCTATGTAAATTTGTGTGTCATAAGCTTATAATCACTGAAATAATCAGCCAAGAAGAGACTTCAGAAGCCTCCCAACTAAAAGTTCTCCTTCTCAGTGGTTCAGTCTTAAAGCTGTTGGAGAAGGACACAATCCCAAAGCGTGGAGGACACAATCCCAACCCTGGAAGGTTGTTTTGTTGTACATTTTGCCCTGTGCCTCAGCGTGGCTGTTGCAAAGAGCATGATCTGGTCATACCTTAAGGCTCCAGGCTTTATGGACATGTCAAAGGCCTGGATGTCACATGTGATAGGAACTCAGTGGGACTAAGTCTTGTTAAATTTATTACCCAAAAAGGTACAAATACCAATGGCACTTGAAATGATTCCCACCTACCCCCGCTCCACTGAAAATCCTAACTTCAATGTTTCTAAACAAAATCTATATATTTTTTTATAAGTTTCCTTTGTCAATATTATTTTTAAGTCTTTTTCCCCTTCTCTTCGCCTCCCATCAAGTGGTGTAAAAATGTGGCTTTTATTTCGGTTTGTAAGATGACACATCTCCTAGGAGCGTGTGGGTGTTGACATTCTATGGAGCTGTCACAGACTATCATGTAAACATGTATTTGCAATACTTTTTAAAATGTGAATTATTAATAAACAGGGTGGCTTGCTTTTTTTTTTTTTTAATATTTTGTTGCTACCAGATTTTAAAGGACAAGAAATTGCTTTCCAGCTGACACTCTCAATAGCAATTTTCATTTCAGACTAAATCTCATGTGTCTGAGTAATAAACCTTTGAAAACATGGGTTTATAATGGAAACACTAATTCAACTTTAACTACAGCTGTGCCATGCTAGCAAAATACCACATACATTAATGAGGTGCTAAATCTGATACGGCAGAGGAATGTGTTGTAATCATTAATTACAATTGGAGCTTAAAGTTGGAGTCTGCTTTTTCTGTTCAAATAAAATCAGCTCGGCGGGTTGGAGCAAAGAGTTATTTAAAAATATCATCTCTATATTTAGTTTAAATTTCACCGTAGCGTTTTGATACTTGTAAAGCCAATATGGAATATGTGTGTAGGAAATGCCAATGCTTTTAAAGGACAGCAGCATGAGAGAATATATTAAACCCTGGGCTAACACAGTGAGTGTCATATGGCGAATGTAGAAACCTGGAGGCTGAGCTCGGGCTGCAAAGCCAGGGAAGGCTGTTTCTAGCACGGCAGTTGCCTGGTGAGGGAGCTCTCCCAAGAGCAGTGTTGACAAGCAATAGTTTGCTTCACATTCGGAATCTGACTTTGCTGGGTAGAAAGGAGCGGGACGGGAGGGTTTGTAACATGTAACTTATTGGTAACTTATTCGCTTTTCCTCTTCTCAACTTCTTCTGGTGAGCTGTGTATGTTACGAGGAGATCCCGATTCCGAGGACTCTGCTGTTCTTTACCACACTAATCCCACTAGTGGTTGCTCTTCCCAGTTCTAAGCTCTCAAAGTGGGGAAAGCTTTTTGATTCTCCACATCTGGAATTAAGAGTGGTTAGAACATATCTGTCTGCTATGACTATCAGCTTCACAACTGTTTAAATAGGAAAGAAGGCGTTTTGAATTTTGATCCCTCTGGCATGACTGTAACATCTACTGTAGGATAAATCCCAGCTTGCAACAGCAGAGGTAACTGAAGGCTGTGGCCTGAGAAGTTGTGTATGTGTTCTGTGCATGAGCTGCTTCTCTTGTCCTTGGATCCAGTTAAGTTTTGAGTTACCTAGTGGTGGAGAGTTGGTAGAGAAGCATAAGCAAACCTGTCTACTCTGCACTTTGCAGGTGCACAGGCTGACATTCAGAAAATGCGTTGTTAAATGTCGAAGCCTTTTTTGTTGTTGTTTTTGCTTTTCTGTATAGAGCCTGACCTCAGAACAAGGCAAGTAACAGAATGAAATTGGTGTTTCCATCGTCATGGCTCTAGGATACATCTGGCTGATTTGTTCCTGATTTAATTCTAATTGCACAATTTGTGTCCTTATGAAAGGAATGAGATAAGGAAAAGATTGTTATGAAAATGAAGATTTCATTGAAAAACTTTCAAGAGACTTCAGGACAAAGACTCTTAATTGCTGGGACGCAATGGATAGCAGATTTTTGGTACTTGAGGCTTTTGTGGATCCTGTTCTTGACTGGTTCATTGACATTAGTGATGAGTCCATCTCTTGAGCAGGAATGTGCTGCCCTGATTGCTTCTCACTCAGCTGCAGGAGTCCATTCACTGGGAGGGCTGGAACTCATCCGGACACGGCCAGCATTTAGGATGCACTTGGCACTGCAAAGTAGAGCTCAGAGCAGGCTGCAAATCTTAGTAGAGAAGCTGGTAACAACATAACCAACAGGAGAGTAGCACAAAGCATACCAAGCTTGCTTGGCTGCACCCAAGCATGTGCAGGAGGAAGTGATGATGGCATGAAGCAGTCCTGGCCTGCCTGGAGTGATGTAGAGCCTTGAAGTAGGTCATGTGCAGAACTCCTAAGTGAGGGAAAAATTAAATACCACACCTTTAGAGTCAGCTGGAGTGGTTCCCCACAGCATTGGTGATCTTTCTGTCAGTGGGAGAGTGTGCTTATGTGAAATTTCCCCTTGAATCGTGTCTCCACACAAGGAAGGAAGACCTGCCCTTGAGCAAAGGCTTGGCAGAGGTCAGTGAGGTCTCGTGTGAGACCTTTTGATGCTGTGATGGTTTGGTATCCCTTTCTGTAGCGTGAATTTCAGGACCAAGAAATGGTGATTATGTTCTTACATACAGTGTTTATAATGTTGGGGAGCCCTTTGCTTCAAAAGTTCACAGGTGCAATAATTTTCACAGAAACATGAGACAATACTGTGCAAACCCTTGTGCAAAGAGCTGTATCTAACCATATACTTCAGTGCCAAGACTCAAAAAACTAAAGGGCCCTCTTTGTTCTATACAGTCATCTTTTTATAATGATGTGACCTGAGGCTGGGAAAGAAATCGTAGTTTCCTGACTGTGCTTTATGCAAAAATATTCCAGTTGTGCCTTGCCTTGAACACTTGTGATGTTAAGGATGTACTCCTGATATGTGAAAACAGCATAAACATCATGAGGTTCAAAGGAACATTTTTTTCCATTTTTCCTTCTGTTTTGGCAACCTCGAGAGTGCTTTCAGTTCACGTTTTCAAGCTGTTCTGCTCAGCCACTGCTCCAGCCTCTGGGGCTAGCAGCACACTTTAAATAAATAAACGGAGCTGCAGTTCTTATATAAACCACTCATCTCCCATAGCTGAGGCTGCAAGGAAAGCATCAACACCTGTAACACTCACCAAGGGCAGGAATGTTAGCAGTGCTGCCTGGGTGCTGACCTTCATTGTCAGTACTGCCCTGGCGACCAGTCACATGCAGTGTTTGGGACTGTCATATGACAGCAGAAGCAAAGCTTCATGTTTAGGAGCAAATAATGTGGGTGAGTGTGACAGCACCAGTCTGGCATGCACAGTGTGCTGGCTTCCTCCAAAACAATGGTAAGCTGCGGAAAACCCAGGAATGTACTTCTCCAAAGAAATACAGTCATGGTTGGTCTTTGTAACTCTGATGCTGGGTACCCAGTAGCTCCACTATCCTTGGCAAGTGCAGGTTGAAAATGAGCCTGTAGTTATCCACATCACATCACCTAATTGAGATATGTAGCTCAGCCAGGGCGTTCTGTTCCTTGACCAGCCAGTGGCAGGAGTGGAGAGAAGCTTGTGAAAGGAAAGTTTCTCAGTACCCAAATGAAGCCACTCTTCCAGAGTGCTTTTTCTCTCAGTTGCTTCTACAGAGGCACACAGGAAGAGTGGCTGGACATGGGAGAGTGTGACTGTTGCCACTGATGCCTGCCCTAGAAGTTAGAGAGCCTGAAGTAAATGAAGGATAAGAGATAGCTGAGAGAACAGTTCCTAAGCTGGTAGGGACAACTGCCTAATCAGATCTATGGCTCCAAATTCCTTTAAATCCTTTCAACCTAGGTCTGGTTTTGCCTGTGACCCCTCAGCCTCCCAGCATGTCCAGCTGGACTGGTGGTTGACTTAGTAGAAGTGAAAGGAGATGGAAACTACAGACACATGTGTGCACACAGAGGTGGATAACCAGGAATCATCCACTGCATTTTTGGTTCCCAGACAGCTCTGTCTGCACTGCTCGATGGTGGTCCCTACAGAGCAATTCCCGCAGGCTCTGTGAGGATGGAGTGTGTGCGTGGGGGAAGGAATAACAGTAACTGAGGGACTCCTCAAAATGTTTCTAAAATATCTTCATTGTGTTAAACAGCTAGACATGCTCTCCCACTGCTAATTTCCATGCAAGTAATTGCTCTGATTGACCCTGGCTTGTTCACTTGCTGCAGACTGGCTAGTGTGATTTCAGGCGGGGAGGAGACTCGGTCCACGGGGTCTGCTCTGCAGAACAGCTTGACAGCACAGGTGGGTGGGTTCGAGTGGTGGTGTAAATTGATGTTTCTCCAGCCTTTTGAACTTGTGATTTCCTTTTGGCTCTTCTGTCTGCATGCAAGCCAGTGAATGACAGCAGCTCAATTACAGAATGTGCTGTAATTTCTGACTGCAGGTTTCCTCTTTCATTCCCCTAATCCAGTAATTACAGATGTTTCTCACTCCTTTACCCTGAAAGAGCACAGTTGCCTCTACTAACACCACTTTTCTAATACACCAATGGTTTGTGGGTTTCTGTATGCCCTTTTTGCAACCCTCAGTTGGAGAAGTATAAATAATGTTATTCATTGCTGCTTTTTGTACTACTACTTGGCACAGAGCTGTTAGTTTTTTGTGCCTATGGTGACAAATGGCTCTTTAAATGCAAAGGGCTTTATTTTGATTTGAAGGATGTTCAGTGGAGTGACTCTGGAGTTAACACCAGTGCCAAGTCAGAATCTGGCTCTCTCATATATCCAGGCCAAATATTATGGTCAAGAAACGTGTTTCTATTTTCTCTCTCCTGAAAATTTGATCAAGTTTTGTATTAATATTTTGGTGGCAACAATATCTATCTGTACATTCACAGATCCTCTGTTTTTTTGGGCACACTGGACCTACATGAAATCACACCTCTGAGTTCAGGAGGTCTTACAGACTGGGCAAAACCAAAGGTGTGAAGTGGTCAGCATAGGAAAGCACCATCAGCTCCTCAGCCCCACTGCTGGTGGAATTCCTGAGCACAATATTTGGATATTGGTCTTCCAGGAACACTTTTTTTTTTTCTTGAATTTATCATTATATACTCTGTATGGTGAAGAGACCTGGATTTTTTGAAAAAGGCTCCACAGTTTTGAATGTTTAATGTCACATTTGCATAATTCCTTTTTTCTTCTATCCCTTTCCTCTTCTCCCTGTCCCACTGAAACTGTGAGGATCAGTAATTGTTGCCATTATTATTGACAAAAGAAGAACATGAACAAAGGAATGGGAAGAAAGGAGGAGACACCATGGAGCTAAATATCCTGATCAAAACCACTTCTGTCATTTGGGTATCAATTTGTACAGCTAATTTGGCACAGCATCACTAGAGAACTGCCTGCAAAGACATGAGATGATTTGGGAGTGAGAAATAGGTCTGCAGGCTTCCTCTGCGTAGGCTGAACCCCGTGCAGCCGGGTACGTTGCTGTCTGTCTGATCTCATCTTTGTTTCCACTTCACCCTTTTGGGGCTTGCAGGACCAATGCACTGCAGCAGTGGGTTTATTGCCATGTTAATTTGTAACCCGTGAATGTTTCCAATGAGATGTTTCTAATTTATTGGCATAAAACATTGGATTTTCCTTGAATGCCCTGGAGTTTCTGATTCACCAGCTGAAAACTATTATTACAGAGCACATAATCACTTGGAAAGTGCCTCTGTCTTATCTTTTTTTTTCTTTTTTTTTTTTTTTTTGGTGTTAAATTCAGCTACCTAAATAGCATTTTTATAGCACAAAGGCCAAAAAGATATCAATGTTCTGTATTTCAGTTTTGTTTTTACCTTAGGGAAGCTTGGTCAGTAGTGGCGCTCACAGTTGATGTGAACCTTGGGCACTGTCTGTGAACTTGCCTCATAACACTTCTGCAAGAGGCTCCAATCAACTGAACAGCTCCAAGTGCACAGACTGGGGTTGGCATTGCGACAATTTTGACTGGAAATACATTTTCATCACAGCAATGTTTGGTTATCCTTCACTGTGAGGGTGGAAGGGCTTTGCTAGCATCTTGTTAGATATAATTCTGGCAACTACAAGAGGAGCAAAGAGTCCAGATTGTTCTCAGAACTGGGACAGAGGATTTTTTGGCCCAGTGTTGCTATTGCCTGCCTTCATCTGAGTACATTTCCAATCTCCCCTCTGCTATTTTAAATGTGTTCTAATTGGGTTCTAGTCTTAAAGGAGGATCAGGCTCATTAATAGTTTTCAGTAGCTCAAAAAGAATTATTAAATAATCTTAGCCCTCCAAGCCTTTCTTACTTCCTCCTTTCATGAACAGCAAAATGACCTTACCTTTTGCACAGACCCTTGATGTTCTGGGTATCAGCTTAGATTCACACCTTGGTTTAGATTTTCCCCCCTAAGCTTGGAGCAGGGCTTCATGGTGGGTCTGTCACACTGCTGTTCCTCGATGCCCGCACAAATAAAGCTTCTGTCCATGGATCTGATCTGTGACAGGCCAGGTGGGCATGATGCTCTTTGTATGAGATCGGGAAAGAAAGGTGTAAATCATTATCAATGTCCTTATTAAAAGTCCTGAGAGGTGGGGAAGGCAGGAATCTTTCCTCTGGGAACGTAGGCACATGTAGTGTGGCTGTTGAAAGCAGAGACTCAACATGGTGCTCAGAGTTCCAGTTGTGAACAAGTGGATTCAGCAACTTGCCCAAACTGCTAAAAAAAGCTTCTTGGTACAGTTTTCTTGGTAGTGGTAAAAGAAGTACATTGTTCTAAAACTGTGGTGTGACAAAGATGTCTCCTGATCATTGGAAGCTGGTTTCATCTTTCTGTGTCTCTACAGGGGTTGGTGCATTCCCAGGCAGAGAGATGAGTCTGTGCATTTCTTCCTCATCTGGTATTTCAGAAAGAGTAGAACTCACTTAAAAATTGTTCAGTTATTATATTTTGGGACACTATGTTCAACCCGTGCTCCGTAAGACTCCCTGCAAGGGAGGAGCTTGGTAGAAAACTTTTGCAGGGGCCACACAAAAAGTGACTGAAGCAAAGGAAGTCTGTGCCCATGCTCTGCAACAGCTTGAATAAGGGAAATTGTAAGAAATGCACATCTGATGGCACTTTTTTAGGAACCTACATATCAAGAAGACTGAAAGACACTTTGGTAATATTACAAACCTCTGCATTGTGGTAGTGTTTGAAATTCTGCTCATAGTCTTTTTTTAGCCATACAGTAATTGCACCTCTCAATGGGAATGCTACTCAGGAATAACGATCCTATCAAGACAAGGGAATATAGATTATAGTAAAGGTTATGATGGTTTCTGTGAGAAGCTTAACATTGATCCTTTTAGCTATCTGATTTTCCAGGAGGGGAAAAAAAGCATAACAACTTTGAGTTAGGCATGTGATTTGGTGTGAAAATTCTGATGATTAGTTTTAGAAGATGGAACTCGAAGTGAATTTGCTAAACTTTTTTTCTCTCTCTTTTTTTTTTGGATGAATACTTTTGAAAAGAAATGGATTTTTATTTCCACACAGTTTATGTTTTTCTCAGTTATTTTACTTTTTTTTCCCTTCTAATGCAAGTCAAAACTGTTAGAGAATTCAAAAGCAAAAATCTGTTATGTTGAAAAGGCCATGTTGTGAAATATATCATAAACACCCTGTTAGAGCAGTGTCTCCTAATTAAGGGAGAGAGCTCCTGGGAAACAGCGAGCCTGTGACACAGCTCAGCCCCCTTTGATCCTCTGTTGAGTTTTTAAAATCATTGCCTGCCTAAACTTGTCTGCAGCTTGTTACACATTTTATCCATCTGCTGCAAGAACAAAAATAAATGATTTATAATTCAGTTGAACTCCAGTTGTTCCACTGACTGTGGAGTCTTCAATAAGAGGGAGAAGAGAGGAGGAAAAGCCAAGCAACGGCTAAATGGAGTCAGGCACCCTGGAAAAGGCATTGCTTTTGGCTGTAGGGATTGTATAGGTACTGAGTTGCAAGTTGCGTGAGTGAGTTGCAGGTGTTACTGCAAAATGGTTAGGAATTTTTGGGTGAAATGTAGTTCAGTGTCTATCCATTGTCTATAAACTGAAATCAAAGCACTTGTAGGGGTTGTCTGGCTTTAATCCAGACAAATATCCAGGTCTCGGGTAGAACTGTGAATGTGAATATTCGAATGTGTTTGCATTGTGTTTTCCCCCAACCTACTTATAGCAAGGTGATCCAGGCAATTACTTGGTCCATGAAAGTTCATGTTCAGGTTTTATCTGCCACTTTGGATGACTGGGTGACCACATGCAAGCCCTGCAGGTGGCTGCTAATCACTGCATTAATTCCCTCGCTAAAGTAAAATCTTGCCTTGAAAACTTCCTCCATCTTTATGGTTGTGATTACCAACCCGTCTGTGTCGGAGTCTCTTGTGCAGGACCACGATGTTTGCCTGAGCATGGTGCAGTCAGCCACAGCATCCAGGAGCAGTGGGATGGCTCTGTTGGACCAATTAGGTGTTAGCTCATAAATCTAATAACAAGAGGATCTAATTATTCCCTATGCAAATATCACAAGGCTACGTTCTGTTGATTTTTAGAACAGATCAGCACTTCATTTTAGCACCCATATGTTTTATCTGTGTTGGTTAGCTATCACTCCTGGATACCTGCATCCCTCTGAGGGCTACTATTGTCATGAGTCTTGCTCCTGAGATGGAGGCCGATTTCATTAGAAGTCAGAGATTCATTTGCTGTTGCCTGTAAATAAATGGCAGGTTAAAGATTTATCTAGTATCCAGGACTTACCCATCTGAGTTTATCTCCTTCCATGTCTAGGATACCCCCACTGTTACAAGTAGTTACAAGAAGTCTCCTCTCAGTGGCTTCTCTGGTGCTGTGATTTACCAGTAGCAAATCTGCAGTGTGCTGAAAATGTGTTGTTGGGAGCATGTAATCTCTTTAGGTCTATGAGAAAATAAGTTGCACAAAGCAGAGTGGTTTTGCCAAGGGCAGGGTTGGAAAGAGGAGAGTCAGTGAAGGGAACAGCTCACCTGGGAGGTTGGGCTATGACACTGTCTGTTCCTTGCCAAAGATTTAATGCATGGCAGGAGCTGTACCCGGGTCCCGGCGGCTGAGCCAGAGGCCGGCGGCTGACAGACGGATCCTGGAACAGTCTGTGCCCTGAGCACAGAGTTTGTAACAGCCATCAGCTTTTAAAATGGCTTTAGTAACCTACATTCATTCACTGCCCTTGCAAGGACTGTAATTCTTAGCACACACTGAAGCTGCTAATAAACCTGTTAGAAGTGTCTGCAGCATAAGTCCACTGAACAAAATTATTTGGCACAGGTGTTTTAAAAAGTAAAGTCCTATTAAGTCACTGATCTCATCTGTAAAAGAGCTGCTTACCAAGCAAGGTGGGTTTTCCTTAGTCCTTGCTCCATTTCAAAATCCAAAATACTGGAATTCCCACTACATTTCTCTGGAGACCATTTCACAGGTAACACACATTGCTGCTGAGTTTGTTTTCTTGCAGCTTACATTGTATTTACCCTTTTATGATTTGATTGCTTTTAGACCTATCGATTCAGCAAGACACTGGTATTACTTTTTGAAACTTCTTTTTGCTTCTTTTTGGTTGTCTCTTAGTCTAAAATCTGCAACTATTTAATTCTTTCTTCCTAAAGCCATCATCCTATTTGTAGGTTTCTCCTTCTTCTCAGAGTTCCTAAAAGAATATCTGTCTTGTGATAATGTGGGAAGATGTATATCAGGCAAAAAGGCATGTTAACTTTCTGCAAGTTATGTTTTTATTTAGAGTTTAGATGAATTTTGAGAAAACATCATATTGACATGACACCAGTGCTTTTGTTAACTTGCTTCTGTTCCCAGTCATTTCATACCTATAATATTCCACCTCCTCTGTTTTGTTTCTTTTTTCACTTCTATGAAAGGTGAAACAACTCTGTGTTGTGTTTCTCTGTGGGCAGAGAGAGCTTTTTCAGAGCCTTTCTTCAGCAATGCATTTGAGATAGTTGTCTGCCATGGGCTGGTACTGTATCCTTTGGGCCTCTGGCTTTATTCACTCAAAACATAATTCTCCCCAAACTGTCCTCCCTTCGATTTTCTCACCTGGACAGGCTAATACTAAGGATGTGGTAGTAGTTGGGACCAGGATACTATTTGAGATTTTTGATTGCAGGTTGTTTTGTACTTTTTTTTTTTTTTTACCAGGTCTGTTGACAGCTGTAACCAGAATGTGTGCACGTCGAAAAGGTACTTGTGTTCCAATGTTCTGTGTTTTTATTTCTTTATAAGGTTTAGAAATTGAATAAAAGCCTTCCAGATCTCTGCAGGAATATATGTAATTTGTCCATCATTTCTGGATTTCTAGTGGTATTCTCAATGGGTAGAAGTGCTTTTTCCATTTTTCCCTCTCAGTTCTAGACATCTTACGTAGATAGTGTGTCGACAGGTGTTGATGGACAAGCAATTTACAGTAATCTCTTATGGTGCTTATTCTGTAGCTCCCTGAATTATAAGTGACATGCTGGCAAAGCTGAACAACTGATCACCAGATACTGGCATAGTATTAAACATGGCTTCTGAGGCTGCTCAGAATTTCCTTCAGCCACTGTCTTCTTGGATGTCTCAAATATATGAAGCTCTCCAACAAGCAGGAGACTCTATATCTGCTTCACTGCTGAATTTGAGTGGAGTGGGTCGTAAGTCAGAAGAAGAGAGGAAGCAGGACTTGGAGAATAATGGAGGAGTTTATGAGGATTATTCTGAGGAATCAGAGGATGAACAAGACCTGGACCTCTGGGATGAGGAATATTTATATCCTAGAGAAGATGGTTACATTGATCTTGCTTCGCAAAACCTCCCTCATGGCTCTGACTTGGGTCCACAGAGGCAAAAACGGGTTAAAAATACCAGCACCTTGCCAGAACACTGTGTTGAAAACACCAGGTCTTTGACAACCAATGGATCCTACTGGACAAGTGAAGATCTCCAGCCACTTGATCGGCTTCCTCCCATCGCTGAGGAAGAAGGTGAGCCCTCTATGAGGATGGGAGGTCATGAGCACAACCTCAGCTTGGGTGGCTCCTTAAAAAGTAATAATGACAAGGCAAGTTTTGCAGGTAAGCAGCCAGCATGCACCCTGACAGTATTACCCAGACCATTCTTTTCCTGGTATTGATTTGATTTAGTTGCTAATCTGCTCATTATGTTCTGTGTTGTCTTTGTTTCCCCACAGCTAAAATAAAACTCCCCAAATCCCAAAGAAAAATCTAACCTTTCCAGTTCTTCTCTCATTCGTGAGACTAATTTCATTGAAGTAAGTGGAAATCTCCAGGGTGAAAGGCTGCGTATTAGAAGGCAATCAGGCCCTGTTGCTGCAGCAAGGAGTGTTTTGCTCCCCCCCGTTTAGTTTCTTGTAGAAGGACCCTTCAAAGGGAATGTTTAGCCTTAAGCCTTTGCTTTGAGAACCATCTGCCTTTGCGTCATTGCTATTAAAGATATATATAATCTCAAACCTTGTTTCTTTGTGCCAACAATCTCAAGATGTTACTGTGCCATGTGCTGTGAAATGCTGTACTAAAAAACCAGACAAATCTCATGATTTTATGGATGAAAGGCTCCCAAATCGCTTTCCTCCCCTCCCACCACCCCCACAGGCTTTTCAAATAAGACTGAAGAGGACAGCAGGCAGGAGATTATGGAAAGGAGAACTGAGTTTCATATTTTCAGTTTAAAATAGGCCTAACTATGACTTCTGATCATTAAGTGACAGGAACAGCTTTTCAGACGATGGCGTTCAGGGCTGAGTTCAGCCTTGTGACTTGTACTCCCTCTATATCACCATTAGTGATGCTGAAAGTTTCCTGAGTCACAGAGGTCTGATGGCGATTTATGTCCTGACTACACACAGGAAAGCTGCAGTCCTGCTGGCACCATCCTTGGGTCTTGCTGGGATAAAGTTGCTCTTTACAAACATCCCAGGAATGGGGATAAGGGAGGAAAGGGGAGTGGGGGGACTGGGTCTGCAATATGGAGCTGATGAAGAACTTGACTCACTGAGAATTTTCAGAATTTGGCTTCAAATATCTAAATTTTTTTATTTTTTTTTTTTTAAGCAGGCAGTAGATGCTCTTGAAAATGTGTGTTTTATTATGACCAGGAGCTTTTCATCACTCTTGGCTTCTAGGAAAGTCTTACATATTTAGCCTTTTCTATGCAGACTGTGGAAGATCAACCTGTTTGTTTTTGAATTTAATAGGAATATCAGACTGAGAGGGTATAAACCTTGACGGTGTTCTTTAATGAATGTTAAAATTAGCTCTTTTCTTTATTACTATTTCTCACAATGTTATGGCCATGGAGTAAATAATTAAAAAGAGCTTTTGGTCTTGTTATTCTGTCTCCCGAACTGGGACTGCTTGTTTAATGTTCCAAATGAACCATTGCCAGTTCTCAGGTTAAGTACCTCAGAGCTGTATCTCTTGGAGTCCAACCTCTACCTTCTGGTATCCTTATACATCTCCTGTCTGATATCCTACCCCAGGGTTTGTTCATAGGGATCGAGTCAATGCTGCTGCAGGGCTGGATTTACTGTGTGTGCTTGGATTATGTGCCTAGGGTGTGCACAGAAGTCATGGAGCAGGGCAAATAGTGTCCTTTCAGGCAATGCTGGGGCCAGGGATAATCTTGACAAGTGCTATCCTGGGCATACCTTCCTCCTGCAGAGTCTGTACACCCTCAAGAGGGGCTGCTAGAGCAATTCACAGCAAATCCTGGGGCTCAGCAAGGTGCCAAATGCATCATTCCAGTGGTAGCCTCCATATCTTTGTCCTGTCTCTGGACTACACCCTTGCTGATAGTGGATGGGAGGAAAGGAGGTGAGCTCTTAGGGAAATGGGAGCCAGGAATGGGCTGCTGTCACTGTCAGAGCTGCTTGTCACCTGCAGGCTTGTCTGCAGGGACATCTGAGAAAGGGGGTCCTTAGGAGTGTGTGATGGACCAGATGAAGTTTCCTGGTGAGAGAGATTTAGAGTGACAGACAGGTGCCAGAGTAACCCATCACTGCAGCTAAAGGGGAGGGCCGCCCTGGACCTCTCTCCCAACTGAGAGCAGGTACTGATCGAGTTGCTGTTGGAGTCCCTCTAAATACTTATTGGTTTTCCTTCTCAGTAAGCTCCCTGGAGCCATTGTGGGCAGGAAGGCTGGCCTTTCAGAGCTCCCCAGCACCTCCCTTGCTGCTTCCTAGAGCTCTCTGCTTCCACATGGAGCATTGCATAGCTCCATTAGGGAGCATTGCATAGCTTTTTACACCAGAAGGAACATCATTCCAAATGCTCTGAAATAGGCTTTAATCTTTTAATCTCTGCCATGCGCTGCACAAAGCGCCATCCAATGGTTTTAATACTTCATAGTCATAAAGTTGGTTGGTTGAGGGTTAGAGGGCTGGGAACTGATGCTTTTTTTTTTCAGAACTAAGTTGTATAATGGGAGAGAAAGTGCTGAACTGTGATTTGAAAATGTCTTCCACAAACTCTTTGATGTGAAAGAACTCGTTTTGTTCTTCTAAGTGAACTTTCACTTCCAAAACACACGTGCTCTTTATATTTTATTTTTCAACTCTTTATTTCCTCTTTTCCCTTTAGATTCATTCTCTAACATCAAGAGTGTGAACTCTTCTGATGGTAACCTAGACATGCAGAGAGACTGTAATACCCTGGCAACTTAAAATTTCAGTCATGGATTAAAATGATCAAGAGAAGATATTTGAGGTATCCTTATTTCTGTTAGCTTTGTTACCTAACCCTGAGTGACAATGTAAGCAAGTGTGTGGACTTGCTGACATTCAGCAAAGCCATTTAGTAGCATCAGAACGAGCTTTGAACATTTTCCCTTTCATTTGGTGGTTCCCCCCCTTCATTTCTGCAAAATACATGTTTCTTGTTTATCCTTATATTCTTTTCAGAACATTGCATCTTGACTTTATTTCACTTAATGTACCACATTTCTCTCCACAATAGAATATTTTAAAGCTAAATTGGCACAAAACAGTAGCAAAACTGAATGCTTTTTGTTGCCATGGAAATATTTCTGGGCACTTACTGAAGACCTGGTTGCCAATAGTAATGTAACAGAGAAAATAGATATGCTTCATTTAGCAGCCACTGGTGATTAAAGAGCCACAGAAACTTGTTACAAGGTCATTCCAATATATAGTTTATTGGGTTTAGGGAAAAAAACCCCACAGCTCTAGATGAGAATAATTCTCTTTTAAAAGAGATGCAAACCGAAATCCAACAGATGTTCCCTTCTGTTAAACTGACAGCATACTTCTGAGATGAAATAAAATAAAGTTGTAGCTAAAAACCGTCATTACCCCTTCTCCTTTTTACCAAATATGTTTTTGATCATATTTTTGCCTCCCAGGATATGTTTCCTAACTCCCAGAGTAGATTTTCTTAGGCTCTAAAGCAGCGTGCACATTGTTGAAAACCATTTTTAGTCTTAGGGATTTAATAAAGTGTTTGAGCAATGAAATTTTTGGGTTCTTGAGTAAAACTTCTGTCAGACACTGTGAGGCATGCTAATCACAGGGTGCGGGTTTGGCTGCTGCTGAGCCCTGGTCTGTAATTAAATGATGTTAGTAAAGTTGTAGCAAGGTTTCCAACAAACGCAGGAAAAGTTTTTACCTTTGGGTGCTTTTGATTCACAGCTTATTAATGAAGGGAGTTCAGGAAATATTGCAATGCCAGGTGTTTGTTTTAAGAAGTTAGGGATAGGAAGGCAGTGCATGCAGATCCCTGCCGCCACTTGCAAATGATGTAGTTGTGAATTTTAAAAATACAGATGAACTTGCTCTTGCAGACCCGTGTCCGTTGTCTGACCTCAGTGTTTCTGATAAACTGTCTCACATTGCAGAGCAGAGAGAGACCAGCCTTTGCATCCCCCTGTGGCTTAAATCCTGCTGCTCAGCTGACTGGGGGTGGCTGGCAAGAGTGTGGCTGCCAAATCCATCATTTCACATTTGGCTTAAAAAATTGAGAGAAAAAAAAAGCACAACAGCAGAGCAATAAACCACACCAAAAAGTAGTGCATTGCAAGCAGAGGGGTAGATGTGGCCAGTCCATCCTCTTCCCAGCATGAATCTATAGGGAAAAAAACAGTAATAATGAGAAAGGTGAAGAACAGCACTAACTGTGCCATGAAAGAAATGGATTTAGCCCACTTCTTCCTCAGGGCCTATGTCCTTTGCAAAGAAAAAGCCAAAGTGACCAATAAGTTAGGAATTTCAGCAGACACTGCCCTGAAAAGGCATGGGGACAGACACAGCAGCAGAGCTGAGTTTTCTGAATCAGAGCTGAACTATTTTTGCCTAGCAAGTTCTGTGATGGAAGAGTCTCCCGAGCTGTCTGACACTGTGTTCATAAACACTGGTGTAATATATAGGTGAGCACGACACTTCAACTGCAAGAAGTCCTTGGAGATTTTCCCCCATCAACTAGACAATCTCAATGCTAGCCAAAGATGGCATTTTAGTTGCACTAAAATAATTTTTGTGACCTTGGAATGCTAAGAAGTCTGACATCCTAATAGGAATCTTGCCTAGATGGGTGGATAGTGCTCCTCAATACATGTACAAGGAGAGGCACACCTCTGAGGCCCTAGGAGTTTTTAAAACTAGAAAGCACTATTGCATCTTGTTACCTTGGCCTCCAGCTTCACAGGGGTCATTGATTTTTGCCACTAATTGCTGTAGTAAAGGAAATTATTCTTTCTGCTCTATATGAACACTCCCGACCTCAGTAAATGATCTTTCCATGTGGGCAGGAAATCCTAGGCAAGAAGTGAATTTTCATTAGGTCCTATAAACCCATATAGCAAAATATACCCACAACAAAAAGATACTGATTATGTGATAAATTAAATTTCTGCTTGAACTTGAGAGTAAAATAGGTAGATGGCCAATCTCCATGTAAAGAAGTGAAATGTTTATGGATTTTATCACCTGTCTGGGTATGGAGACAGCCAGTGTTCTAGCCAGAATGTAGCCCTATAAAAATCAGTGCCTGTACTCCAAGCAGGACACTTAAAGAGGCTACACTGAGTCAATAGCACCACAAGGACTGAGTGAAGGAAGGCAAAGGCAGACAGTGGAGAAAAAAAAACTTCACAGAAAATACTCCTGGCAGCTCGAGTGGGGTGAAGCACAAATGTGACTAGGGACATGCATCTGGTCTCTGAAGAATGCGGTACAAGTCTGCAGCTTTATGAAGTGAAGTGCAGACGTGAGTTTGCATTGAATGCCTTCTCTCTGGGAAATTCAGAACCACTCAAAGTGTTTGTGCACAGACTTTTGTCCTTGTGAAGGTGGTACAGTGTTCCTATTTATATTTGAAGTACTCCTTTGCCGTTCTGTCTCTTCAGCGTTTCAAAGTATAAGGGATCTTCATCCATGACACCAGAAGTGAGTGGTGATGAGACTACACAACAGCCCTGAAAGGAGGGTGGGTTGCGGTGTGTCAGCTTTACAGCTGGGGAAACGAAGCCAAAGAGTGGTTCAAACCACAAATTTTCAAAGATGGTACCACTGCCAGCTCTGTCTCGGGCCTGTCAGCATTGCTGTTCATCCTCAGTCAGGGATTTTGGACACAGTACTTTTGTCAGCCTACAGTAGATCAGTAGTATGGGCTTTCACCAAGTTCCTTGCTTGGTGGGCAGAGGTTTCTCTTGCCTGTCTCCCTAGGGGCATGAGAAGGGATGATCTGTTCAGGAGTACTTGTCATCTCCTCTTGTCATCTAGAAGGTTGCATAAGCTGTATGGAGAAGGATGTATTTGGGAGGATGAAATGGATTTTGCTGTTCAGAGCAGTTACAGAACAAATTGTGTGTGTGAGCGTGTGTGTTTGTGCATGTATTTTCTGATCCACTCTTGCTAAGTGACATCCTCTTCCCACTCCCCATATGGCAGTTGCGACTCTATCTTCCTCTGGGAAGGTTGTTTAGGACTCAAGAGGCTTCATTTACCAATAAACAGCATCTTGGCAGCATCTGGGAAATGCTGCCTCTCTCCTAGAAACCCTACCTCCTCACCTTCCATCTCCTACTACAGACGAGGCAGGTGTGAATGATCTCATTGTGTTGTGGTGGAGGTTACGTGCAGGCATACTAGCAGCATTCTGTGCAATGCTGGGACATAGTATTTCTGTGTGCTGATACAAACAGTAGTACTGATTGTCTTTTTTTTTTTTTTTTTTTTTTTGATGTGTGTGGGGGTTTTTTTTGCATTGCAGTTGTTGCTAGTTTGGCCTGCATGTGCTTAGTGAAAGCATGGATAATCCATCTCCCGTTCCCTCCTGATCTCTTTGCATTGCTTAACAGCACAAAAGCCATTAATGTAAGCTTAGATGAAACAGGATCACTCTGCCAAAAGGTGAGGTGGTGTTGACCTCCACTCCTTGCCAGATTGGAGTGTGGATATGACTTTCTTGTGCCCAGTTAATCTTTGGCTGTTGTGAGGACCTGGTGGTAGCAGCCATCATTTTGTGTGGCCTCATAGGCTCCTGAAATAGGTTTAGTAACCCAGGGGGAAGACTGCAATGAAAGAAAATGGGGAGATTGCAGTCATGGAGGTAAAAGTGTGCAGTTTTAAAGACAGTGGATGTTCTTGTTGGGCTGTGGGGGCCTTCCAGGTAACGAGGAAGGTGTGTTTGGACTGTACCTCTGCAGATGCTATTTGTGTGATTCTCATGCAGTTTTCACAGATTTACTTAGGGAGGCTTCATCAGCACCTATTTGCGGACCAACATGAATGCCTTTGGTTGAATCCTAGGTCAGTCTATAGCAAAATCTGTAGAAAATCCCTTCTAATGAAAATAGGTCTTATGGCATCATCGCCCTGCCTAAAAGCTCCCTAATGTCCAGGCAGGTGCTCCCCTATTTAGAGAGCTCAGTACCCATGTGAGATAAAGCATCCCTGGAGAGACTCATTGGACTGTGCCTGAGGATTTGCCCCACCCCAAGCTGAGCACTCGGAGGCATTCCTCTCCTCAGGCTGGGAGAGATTCAAGCCCATACTGTCTATACAGTGGCAGCATAATCTGTGTGGGAGTATTTTCCAGCAAATAGTATGAGAGTGGTGGTGCTGCTGACGAGAAAGCCCTGAATTTGGATTAATGAGAGCACTGAGGTTTGCTGAAACTCCGTGTTGCAGGGTCAGTTTTGGGGTCTAGACTTATTGCCATAAATAATGTAGCTATAAAACCCTTGGGCCTGAGTTTTACAATTGCCAGTAACTGATGTAAAACTGCAGCTGAGATACAATGTCCTTCCCCTATCACACAGTAGCGTTGCTTCCCATGCCTGGCCCCATGAACAAGCCACTGTGTGGTGAACTGGACCAGCCCGTTCCTTCAGCCAAGAGTTACCAACCCCTTCCCTATTACTTTTGAATCGGGTGAGTTGGCCCTATGACTGCTAAAACTGAAACAAGAGGAAGAGGGGAAGGGGAGCAGGACAGGGCTGTCCCTTTTGGATGACTGCCTTGGTCCTGAAGGCATGTGAGTCTTGTTGCACCACATCCTCACCCTCTGCTGCTCCCAAAGTTGGTGATTTTCCCAGGAGTGCTGTGGTATCAGAGGTGTTACAGCAGTGGTAAAGGGGGACTGTGGTGAATCAACCCTCTGGCAGCAAACAAAGTTTCAATTAGAAAAATCAGTGGGAAAATAAATATCTGCTTTGTTGCAATGCAGTTGTTATCTGTAGCAAATCCAAACAAATATCCTTTCGAGGGAGTTCGTTTCCACCCTGTTAGTCAGCCAGCAAAGGCTTGTGGGTGTGAAGCTGGTGGTTGGGTGCTATGAATGGTATGTGCACACGCTGAGTCTCACAGGTTGTGAGTGTGGAGTAGTGAAACAGCTTTACAGAGGAACAAGACTCAGTGACCTGTGTTTCCTAAACGTTTCCTTGGCCAGTTTGATTCCTGCTAGATGAAAGGACCTAGTGCCCATTCAGAGAAACTTCCTTAAATGTGTTGGAGGAAGCTTACAAAATGACTCCCTTGCATTATAAGAAGCCAAGCAAACAAACAGAAGAGGTGATGGATGGGGAACCTGAAAAGATTCAACCCATGGTGGTGCAAAAGCTGCCTGGAAAACTGTCATAAAAATAATAGTGATACAAGTGAAAGTTATTTCTTTTGTTGGAAAGAAAGGACAGTGTTTTCTACTTCATCAGCCATTGGCATCCAGCACTTTGTTTAGTTTCCAAGTCCATGAGCATTTACAGCCCCACACCCCAGAGCACACACAGCTACACCTGTGCCCTGCAGTGTCCCCGGTGTAGACGTGACATCTGCTGACAGAAGGTGCTTTTCTGCCTCTGCAGCTGCATGTTTTCTACAAACAACCTAACCTGTGCTGTCAAAGAGGTGTAGGCTGACTCATGGATGTAACTGCATCCACACCAGGGGGTTTCCTGGCTTAGCTGTGTCTCCTATAGTGTGTAATCTCTTTTTTCTTCCACTTCTCCACAAATCCTGCGCCTGTGCTAATAGAACCTAGTAGCATAAATGAAGCCTGACTCATACTTACTCCACATGTAAAATGTAAAGTAGGTGATTGGGAATATCAGGAACGATTGTGGTTCAGCCTCCTGGCTGCCATTTCCTATAGCCACAGAAGAACCTTAGACAGCACAGTGAGAATCAGTTTGAAGTTGAATCCCATGTGCCTATTTTTGAAGTCCAAATTTGGAAGTAGGAAGAAAACAACAGGAAAATATGTTGGTTTTCATGCTGTTTTCTGTGGGCAGTTCTCTATTTCTTTGCACAGCAGTGCACAGAATTGGAGCGTGTTGCTCTGACTGGTGTGTTGTTCCGCTATAGAGGTGCTTGATGGTCAGAGAGAGAAATAATGTCTTCTTCTTTCTGATTCCTCTCTGACTTTTTTGTTGTTTTACCCTTTTTTTTTTTTAATTATTTTTGTTGGAAATATCCCCTGGTTTGAAGGCTTCCAAGTTGTGATTCTCTCTGCCTGCATTGCATGCAAACACCTGAATGCATTTGCCTCAAAGGGCTTCCCAGTTGGTTTGGTCATGGGGTGAAGACAAATGAAGAGGTGTTGCAGAAAGCAGGGCACTGTCAGTTTGACACTCAGCAGAGAGGGGCAAACCTCACCTGTAACACTGGACACCAAATGGTTCCCTAGTTGTTATACTTAGCAGGAAGGGACAAAAACACATAGTGGTGGGTGCAAGGAGAAAACTCACCTGAAGACTGTCTTCTCCTTGTTAATAAATAATTGGTAGGTTTTAGTCAGTGGTGCCTGGTCACTGTGCTCAGTCTCTTTGGCCATAATGGCATGTATAGAGGCATGGTCTACTCCATAAATTTTAAATGAATTTGGAGCCTAGGGGAATGGTTTGGATTGGGTGCTCTCCTCAGTCAAGCCTGTAAATCAGGTAGTTGCATTACTTCGTTCTTCAGTTTGGACTCCCAGTTCACGTGGCTGTGACAGCAAGAGCAAGAAAAGAAGACTCCAAACTGACGACAACTACAGAGCTATAGTTGCACAGGAATTGGTGGGAGCAACTCCACTTGTGTTGCTGCATGTTCCCTATACAAAATGTTCCTTCTTTTTCTGAGAAGCTTTAACAAATCCCTAGTTTGCGGCAGACCTTTCCAGTTTTCCAGAAGGAAAGCCCTTTTCTTTCTTTGTGCGGTTCTGGGTTTTGCTGAGGTGGGAGCTGTGACAGATCACTTTTTCTCTCTGTCATCCTGATAATGAAAATTTTAAGGCCAGGCCTGTGTGACTGTTTCTTGAACAGGAAAGAACATGGCAACGAGTGCTCCTGGGATGCGCTGGGTGTATGCATTATGCATAGATGCACTGATATTGTCTGGTTATGTGATCAAATACGTTCCTTTTGTACAGTATTTCTGTTTCCTTCAGGGCTTGGTGATGTTCCCATTGAAACTCTCCCTGACTTCCGTAGAGCAGAATCAAAACCTTTAAGACCGAAGTGGACACACAAGGGCAGTGTTAAATGTATAGGAAAAACAGAAATTTGGCATTTGCACAGTTTTCATTGTTCAGCCAAAATGACTGTTGTTTGTTGCTGTTTTGGTTTTTTTTTTACCACGCAGGCACACAGGATGTATGTAGTACATCTATACTTCACACCTACACTATGTATTTTATTCAGTGATTTTTTTTTTCTTAGGTAAGCTTGGAGCAAATGATAAGTTATTCTTTTTACTTGGAACACTGCAGAGAAATCTTGAATTATTTATTTCATGCATTTTAGCTTAGTGTATCTGGATGCCTGTAAGCTAACTTTGTAACTGCTTGGGTGTTTGAAATTTCTGAATAAATAGTGGTAGTTTGAAATACCTTACCAGAAAAAGAGGTCACCCTCCTTCCTCCCCCACTGTCTCCTCTGGGGGGAAAAAAAGTAATCCCACATGCCTCCTTATGAGCAGTGGGAAGTTGATTTATAAAACAGATGCTGCAAGAAGTAATTGAGTTGAAGTTGCTAGAAATATGTATATGCTACACAACATCTGCAGATCTCAAGATGTATTCATTATCTTTCCAGAATTTAGATCATAATTATGGGTCCTTTATTTAAGTTTCCATGGTGATATAGAAAATGTTTCCCCCTTGTCCTTTGCTAATCAGGACACTTGTGTATTTGAATGGTGATCGTTTTCCTCTCCCCTGGGTAAAGTTACTTTTATTAATACAGAGATATTAAGTTGACACGGAGCTGTCTGCTGCTCAGGCACCGAATCAGTAGCAGACGTATCAAGGATTTGCTACAGATTCCCCAGTGCCACTGTTTAATTAGCCTGGATGCTTCCAAATGTTTGTGAGAAATAGCAGCCATTGTCATAACGTGATGCAGTCGTGCTTTGGGGATTGGTAAAGTTGAAGTCAAAGTCAAGCAGCCAATAATATATCAAACCAGGCCAAGCTCCTCTACTCCATCCCTTCACCCTTACCTGTCTGTCCTAGGGAAAGGCCTCTGCTGTGTCTTGCAGGGAGTTGCAATCGGGTCAGTGCCCTTACATGAGCAGTCCAAGGGTGCTGTATCCATGTGGCCTTTCCAAAATTTCCTATAATAGTCAAAATTGTACACCATGTTAAGGCACATTTATTTAACTATACAGCCTCGTGCCCATGGACCCAGGATTTTAATGCTACAGTTGTTTTAGAAAATGGTGAAAGATGTGATTTAATTACTAAAGATGCTATTTTACTCAGGATTT
Organism: Pipra filicauda; assembly: GCF_003945595.2. NCBI lineage: Eukaryota > Metazoa > Chordata > Aves > Passeriformes > Pipridae > Pipra > Pipra filicauda. The sequence goes on along the minus strand of NW_024104007.1, from coordinate 2,856,829 downwards.
TTGCCAAGCTGTTTAAGTGAAAAGCGGACTTTAATTTAAACTAGAATAATTTTTATTTTTTTTTTATCTTAACCACCCAAAAGATGCACATATAAATAGAACTTAACCGCTTTTGCCAGGCATTTAAATAAGTTTTGTAGAGCTTGCACGAGCCTCAGGTAGTGAAATGCACGTAGTTGGCTGAAAAGGAATGCTCAGTTTTATGTGCTTTGATTATTTGAATAGATCATAGCACATTTAGGCCACAGGGTTGTTACACCTTGAAATAACTTTTATTTAAGAAAATTTCAAAGAAGCTTATTTTTAACAACCTACATAAAAATAATCATTTTTTATGGTAGCCGTTCACTGACCATTTACAAACTAATGTCTAAAACGTTTTTCCTTTCTATCAGAATAGGAACACTTAGCTTTTTCCTTCAATTGAGGACAATTTCCTGGAAGGAACAGCAGGCTTATTGTCAGACTGGCAAACCAGACCAGAGGGTCAGATGTACCAGCCTGGTGCTGGGAGCAGTTGGCTTTGGTGCTCCCAGCATCCTTGCTCTGTCCTCTCTGCCCAGGGAGTGCTGTCCTCTGTGCAGCAGCAGGAATATTTGTGGAGCTGTGACAGCATTTGTCATTAAGTTTATGCTTCAGATTTTTAACAGACCCAACGCAGTGTGTAAAACCAGGATCCAGTTTCCCCACCTGTAGCTGTGTGGTTGATGTGAGGTTCGAGGTGGAAAAAGGTGCTTTCCCTCCCAAACCAGGCAGTGTCCCTGACACAGGTGCCCTCCACCCCTTTGCCTGCAGCGCCCGTTTGTTCAGCTGCTGGGGTTTGCCGTGGTGATTATCAAAGCGGGTCTTGGCAACCATATCCTACACTCCACGCTCAAGAGCAAGCAGTGGCCTGACCACACTTGACAGCTGGCTTGTTCACTCACATCCCCACAAACATGACAAACACCCCACTGCTCCCTTCCCCATGCGTTGGTGGGTCAAAATGTCCTGCTGTTGTGCATCCCTGATGCTGCTGGCAGGGAGATCAGCAAAATGCCTCTGTGTTTCCATCCTGACAGAGCAAGGCCAAGTGTATATATAGTAAGTACTGAACCCTCCTTCCCCCATCTGGCGGGTATTCACACACTAATGAGGGTACAGTCATCTCCTATGCAGAGCACGTGTTGGCAGCAGGAGGGGAAGGGCATCACAGGGACGTGCTCAAATGCGTATCTTCACTTTTAAAGGTTATAATTTACATTGGTCTCCCGAGTTCGTCTGCTGCTGGCAGATGGAGTCGGCGGTGCCTGTTAGCCACGTGCCATATTTGTGTGCTCGTGGTACTACCCTGAGCAGGTTACATCTGAGCTGCTTTTTCTGCGCGAAAGAAGTTTCGCTCTCCACCTTAGGAGGAGCTACAGGGGAATGGAAGCGTGGAAAAGTTTTTATGTCCTTTGCTTGCTACTTTGTCTTTGCACGTGCCAGTTATTTTACAAGTGGTTTTCTGTGTGTTGTGTCTTTGTGCTTGTATCTGTGTGTATCTTCATTCATTAAAAAAATATATAGTTTAACATACCGAGTTGGGGGACGTCTAATAATATGTACACAATATGACATTCACAGACTTTCCAGAGGTTTCAAGTAGCTGATTCTCAGGTTCATTCCACAAACCTCCCTAAGCCTTTGGTCCCCTTTTTCTCCCCAGAAAGTTCACCTGCGAGCCAAAAGTCTGCCATGTCCTCTGGCTTCTTGGCCGAGGGCAGCAGACTGTCCGAAGCCCGAGTTGTGTTTTACTCCCAGTGACCAGTTACGGGGAGGATGAAGAACAGTCAGCATCTTCAGGCAACAACGATGAGGTGATTAAGCAGTTTGAGTTCTCTGTGTCACGCTCACAAAGTTTTCGATCAGAACTATCTGAAAAAGCAACACCAGCAGGAGTGGAGCGTAGACCCAAGTTCAGGCACTTGCCCTCCAGCCACAAGGGAACAGTACAGAGGTATCTGAATGCAAAGGAATTGTTTGCATGAAAAAGGCTGAAGAACTTGGACTCTAAGATCTGTAGCCACAACACAGGGAGGTTCTTTTCTTGCAGAGAACAAGTCCTGGTTCTTGCTTTCTCTCTTACTAAACTTGGTTTCCCAATTGGAAATCTGCAGCTAAAATACTTAGAGGGAAGAGTCTGAATCAAAGACTTGCTGAAGTCCATGAAGATCTTTCCATTAATTGTATACAGTTATCGAATTCTGTCTCCTTAACCCACAGGGATTTTCATGGAATTTTACTGGAAATTTTACCAGAGTAAAGACTGCAGGACTTGGTTCTAATTATTTTTCATCTATACCACCATCTCTTTAGAAAGCTTTTTAGCAGAAGTTAAATGCCTCTTTTGTAACAACTTTACAAACACAAGGTGAACAGTGAATGAATTATGCTGTATAATTTGCCAGTGCATACGCCAAATGTCAGGCAATGACAGAAACTAAAAATTTATGGCACAGAAGGGAGGAGTTTTATGATCTTCTATGGATTAATGTAATGACTCTTTTATACAAACAGAGATGAAATGCATTTAAAAACACAGCCATTTAGAAAATTGGCCTCAACACATTCTAAAATCTGGAGAAGTTCATTAGAGGGAAGGGCCATGAAAGTGCCCTTTGTTTTTATTTCCATAGAATGTTTTAATTTTGAATTATAATTGCTTGATTTTAATGCACCCTCGAGTTGGAGCGATCATTTGAAGATACGTCTCTCCATCAAATTCTTCCTCTGGTACAACATGGTGCGGGGTTGCTCTTACTTTTCTTTTTGGAAGTAATATTAATACTGGTTAAATAGCTGTTCAGAAACTCGATGAAACCAGGTGTTGAAGCCTGCTTTCACTGAGAAATTTGGTACTCTCTCCCATTACTCATCAAGCTCAAGATTAGTCCTTTCATTACAGACAAATGCCTATAAACTAATCCTTAGGTGTGCCAAGTCACCCTCAAATCCAGAGAGGCTTCTGAGCATGTAGAGCTGCTGTTACTGCATGTAGAGTGATATGTGCACACACCTACAGCTCCTGATATGAGACCTTCCTTTGGGAGAAAAGTGGTTGGGGTAAATCCTAGATAACCCCACATCCTGCTGCCCTCCAGTTACTGATCTGAGAACTTCATATGTGTGAGAGTCCATGTTGCCCCCTGGCTGGTGCTGTGATCACAAAACATAAAGATTTGTGGGAGTAAAGCCATCATTGTGCCCCAAGGGTGTATCAAACACCGTTCCAGCGGAGCAGATTCTCTGGCCTGTCTGGGGTTGGAGGGATGAAGGATCTTTGGAAAGTGCTGAGTCCAGACTGGGATCATGGCATATTCAGACTCTGCCTGAGACTTCTCTTCTCCTCATATTCTTTTAACAGACCTTTTAGACGTATTGCTGGTAGTTTTAATTTCTTACAGAAGCAGAAATCTATAACAAACTTAGGCACAGAGTGAAGTTGAGCATCTTGGAGAGCCCTGAATAGCTTCTCTCCCACTCAGCCTTGACATACGGCAAAGTCTTCTCACATCATGTTCTTACAGGAGATTTTCCTTGACCCTCTGTGTCTGTTATCGATGTCGTGACAGTCTGCACTTTGGTCTCATTTGCCTTTAACTTTTCACCTGTTAAAAAAAAATCTTAGTAGTAACCTGAATAGATGTTGGAAAGAGGAGTGCACGCTGCAGGAAGGAAATGTTTGGAGGATGCTCTGGGGAGATGAACGGCATGAATGCCAGCTCTGCCCACAGCCTCTCTGCAAATCACCCTGTTAATAAAGAGCCTATTTTAGTTCTGGAAACATGGAGTCTTCTCAGGCTATTACCCAGCGTGTGGTAAATTAAACAATCTTGGCCTGATTGCATAATGTCACTTGAAATTTAAGATCCTTTTTCTCTTTAACCCCTAAAATTTACAAGCCATTTTTGTTTAGATTTATTGTAATTAGATAATGATTCTGCTCCTTCGAGGCTCTTCTAGGAAGTTTTTTAGCACTTTAATGGTGGCTCATCTCAAAATAACCAGGAGCAGGAGCACTGCTTCATCTCCCTGCATCAGGTTTGTTTTGTCTCAGTGCAAGGGGGCACCTGGTGCAAAGGGTACTGCAGTCATTTGGAACTGGGGCTGTAGCAGGGGCCAGGCAAGAGGACTGCTACTGTATGAGGACAAATATGCCTCAATCTCACTAATTTGTATCTCTGCTGCTGTTACTGTCTTTTAGGAAGTGAAGGGTTGAAGCTGGGAGCTAGGAGTACTTCAAATCCAGAAGTACCTAGATCCATATTGAAATCCTTTTCTCCTCTGGACCATATTTAAACAAGTTGTTACCTTTCATCATGAGTTTTTCTTTCACTTTGGAAAATCACAAAGAAAAGACATACTTTTATTTTTTTTGTGTGTGTGAAAGGACAGGATTTCCCAAGATTTCACAGAGAAACATGGCCTCGGTCAGCACAGGTAATAGGGACACATAAGCTCTTCATATGTGTTTCTTGTTGGTCGATGACCTATATGGTGTCAATTTAGTAAGATCTACCAGGCCCTGTATTTTAGCTCTGGCAGTGTGTTTTAGGAAGTGATGAGACCTCTCAGGACATTTCTTTGGCACACTGTAATGCTTCATAAAACTGAGAGATTGCGTGTCATTTAAAAAAAAGAAAGATACTGTAGATTAGCCAGAACATTTACCTGCCAATGTGAGGGTGGACTTCACAGTATTTTCTAGCCTGATTTTCAGTGTTTGATGTGCCAGTATTTCCCTGTCTTTGGAGATATCCCAGTTCCTGTTACAGCTTGATTAGGTGGCGACGCTCATTCTTTCATCTGACAAAAGTCACAGTTTCTTCACGACCAGTTCTCCAACCTTAAATACAGACTTTTCTGATTCATTGGTAATTTCTGTTCCCCAGTCATTCCCCTTGCTCCTTCCTTGTGGACACATATGACACGACAGGGAAAGTTTGGGGGACCGGATTCTTAAGAAAAGTCACACTCTTCTGATGTACAGTACTATCTACCCTTGATCTTAGAATTGGCTGCTCTTCTCTATGGGGACTCTCGGCTAATTAAAGTTCAGGTGGTTAGATAATGCTGTCTCAACCTATATCCCTGATGCTGTGCTGTTTATTCATGTCAGGTATTCATAAGACAGTTGACATTTTCTTCCTTAAAGATCTCTCAGGTAAATTACAGGCATTTTACTGCTCTGACCTTTTCCTTTACAGGAAGAACTTTTGTTTTCACCGTTTATTTTGTGAATATAATGTTAGAACGGATGTAATTGGAGAGGTGTAGTTGTTCTAGCCTGTATAGTTGGGCTATTACCTGTAATGATCCTCTAATACTGGTATTTATACGTGATTATCTCTTACCAAATTACTTTAAATTTAAAGAAAAAGCCAGACTGCTTCTCTGAATGGTTTTGGTGAATCACCTTTTCCCTTCCTTTCCCTGAATATTACATTTGCTTTCCTAACACATTCATTTTGCATTTTGTGCCTGAGTCTTAGGAAGATGGCTTGCTCTATTAATATATTTCTGGAGTTCTCCTGTTATGAATAGACTTTTATGGCTTTAATGTAGTTTTTGAAAATTCCTCTATTATTGATCTAGATATTATCCCAGCAGGAGTCAAACCCACAAGACAATTGTGTGAGGATAATTTCTTACTACAGAAGCATTTTATTCTGAAAGCCTGCTGTGTGGTGTGTGCTTTGATGGATGACCCACTGTTTAAAATGTGTGTTAGGCATTGGTTTGCTAATTAAATGCCTTAAGGAGTGCTGGTATTCATTCGGTCTCAGTAAATGTGTGGAATTTCTGTTCTTTTATTTCTTGCTTACGCTCTTATGTTTACTTCTTTCTGTTTTCTGACTTTGTAGAGAAGAATAGCAAAAAGTCAAATTACTTTCTACCCTCACTCAAGACTTTCAGCTTAGGGCAGAGGCAAAACAAAGAAGGCTTTTGGGCTCAGGACTAGGTCTGCCAGATGGGAGGATGAGGAGGAGAAGAAATAGGGTTTGCATTTCAGAAGGGAGTGAGAAGAGCACTCACCTGGAATTTGAGAGATATGAATTTGGATCCCTCTTTGCTCCTGAAGGACCATCTTCCATGAGGAAGAGGAGATAATTACAAAGCTATGAGATGCTCTCATACTCCTCTGTTGAAGTGCTTGTGCTGGAAACATTTACTGGGAGGGAGAGTGTGAGACCATTCGTAGTGGAAGAAAGGGGATGAAGTTATTCTCCTAATTTCTGAGCTGTTAAATTGAAAGGGCAGCCAAGGAGAGGGGCAAGGACTTCTGTACACCTCCAGGAAATGTTTCCTGAGTATAATCCCCATTCCCCTTCTTGGATTTTGTGTGTGTGTGTGTATAGCAGATATACATTAGGAACACCACATTTGCTGCTAAGGCCAAACATAGAATTTGTTCTACTCAGAAAGATTTGGGCTTTTTGTTCTAGACAGAGGAATGTGTAGAGAATCATAAAATGGGTCAGGCTGGAAGGGATCTTTAAAGTTCGTTTAGTCCAATGCCCCTGCTGTGATCAGGGTGCTCAAAGTCCCATCCAGCCTGGCCTTAAACACTTCCAGTGGTGGGTCATCTACAGCTTCTCTGGGCAACCTGTTCTAGCGGTCTCACCACCTCATAGTAAAGAATTTCTTCCTTATATCCAATCTCAATCTACCCTCTTTCAGTTTAAAACCATTACCCCCTTTCTTGTCACTACAGACTGTGGTAAAAAGTCTTTCTCCCTCTTTCTTATAAGTTCTTTCTAAGTATCAAAAAGCAGCAATGAGGTCTTCCTGATACTTTCTGTTGTCCAGGCTCTCTCAGCCTTTTTTCATACAAAAGGTGCATACAAACCCCCCTGACCATTTTCATGACCCTCCTATGGACCTGCTCTAACAGGTCCATGTTTTTCCTGTGGTGGGGACCCCAGAGCTGGACTCAGAACTCCAGGTGGGGTCTCATGAGAGTGGAGTAGAGGGGCAGTATCCACTTCCTCAACCTGCTGGCCGCACTGCTTTTGTTGCAGTCCAGAATGCAGTTGGCTTTTTGGTTCATCCATCAAATCCATATCTCTCTAATTTAGAGACAAGGATGTTGTGTAGGACCATCTCAAAAGCCTTAGAGAAGTCAAATTAGATGGCATCTGTTGCTCTTCCCTTATCCACCAATGCAGTCACTCCATCACAGCAACCACCAGTTTGGTCAGGCAGGTTTGCCCTTTGTGAAGCCATATTGACTGTCACATTCCTGTCACATTTCTGTCACATTCCTGACATTCATGTGCATTGACATATCTTCTGGGAAGATCTGTTCCACGATCTTTCTGAGCACAGAGGTGAGACTGACAGTTTGGTAGTTCCCAGGGTCCTCCTTGCTGCCCTTTCAAAGGATGGGTGTGAAGTTTGCCTTCCTTTGGTCACCAGGGACTTCACCTAACTACTGTGACTTCTCAAATATGAGGGAGAGCAGCTTAGCAACTGCATGAGCCTGTTCCTCAGGATCCTGGAGTGTATGTCATCAGGTCCCATGGATTTGTGTTCAGGTCCCTCAGAAGGTCTCAAACCTGATCTTCTCCTGAGGTGGGTGGGGCTTCATTCCTCCAGTCCCTGCCTTGAGGTTCAGGGACTTGAGAGGTGTGGGACAAGCAACTGAGAGTGAAAACTGAGACAAAAAAAAGTTGTTGGGTACCTCAGCCTTCTCCATGCCAGCTGTCACCAGGGTCCCTTGTCTAATTTGTCAGGGAATAAAAACGCTGATTCATCTAAACAAAAGTAAACTAATAGTTTTCCACTAAACACAGTAATTAATATTATTTTTTTAAGATTTAAATTGGAGACCAAATTTGAAAGAAAAAGTTTGTTCTGTAATAATGACCCTCTTAAGAACAAACAAGGAGGTGTCTCTTCTTGAGCAGGGGAGTGGACAAGATGACCTCTGGAGGTCCCTTCCAACCTCAACTCCTTCTGTGAGTCTAAACCCCAAATAGCTGTGCCTGCAAAGGAAGTAATTCTGTTTTCATTGCTGTCATCAGCTGTCTGGAAGCACAACTTGTTTTCTTTCACTGTAACTGCTCCTTGCCTCTTTGAAAGAGATGGAGGCAGAATCTTGCTCTTTGTGCTCCTAAAGCAAGGCCCATCAGGAGATGCATTAGGAGAAGGAAGGACCTTGTTTTTTTCCTGAAAGTGGTTGCAGGCCACATCCAAGGCCAAATCATGATGTTGTTTCCATCTCTGTCCCTGGACATGTAATTATGTGTGCTGCTCCATCCAGAGAGCTCTCACCGGTGCTTTCAAGCGGAGAAAAGATCCCTGTGTTCAAAACAGAGATATCAATGGTAGTAGAAAATGAATCTGTGGTGTGAACCAGAGAAGATTATTTTGTTCTCTTTAATGAGCCTAACTTTAGCCCATGGAGTAAGTGTGTAGGAACAGATGAATTCAAACTAATAAAAGCAGGCAGGAAATTAGGGAACAGAACACATCTCCCCTCAGTTGTCCTTTGGGCAATTTTGCCCAAACATGGGATTTGGAGATTCCTGCTTGGCTTGTGGGGCTGGTCATGCTCACTCAAGCTCTCAGAGGGGTGATAGGTTCACGGTGGCACTCTGTTATCTCTGTGAAAGTCCTTTCCTCACCTGCACTATGCCCTTGAGGACAATGCCAACTCCTCTCTTTTCCTCCTCCTTCTCCTCCTGCATGGAAGGAAACTGTGATACCCATTCATCAGGCCTATGCTGTGCTTTTCTGTAGTTTGTCTGACCTGTGTTTTCATGGAAGAGATTGCTTTGGGACTGCAAAGCAGCTCCAAGGCACTTGAATATCCCAGATACTCCATTGATAATTGCATTTGGTGGTTAACTTTGTCAAGTAAAGGCAACTGGTTTCTCAGTTCAGTCCTGTCCCCTCCATCAAATGCTGATTTAAACAGGATTTGTTATTTTATAGATTCAGCGCTGCAGTACTCAGAAACTGAAACGAGAGGGGAAAAAAAAAGAAAAAAAAAAAGAAAAGAAAGGAGAGAAAGGCACATTTTGAAGTTATAGGGGGAGGAATTTGTTCTAATCCCTCTGAAATTATTTTCTTGCTGAAAATTGTTAGATCTGGATGGACTAAGCCAACTGAGTTACCAAGACAACCTATCCTATCGTGGAGATGACCATGTATCTGTTGATTCAAGAACAACAACTGGGAATAGGGGCACTGGGCAGCATAAAGGGCCCAGGATGGAGCCCAGCATCGGGGATGGTGTTAGCCGGGCAGCCACGGAAGGACACTTGGAAATGGAGACAGCACCTGCCAACCAGGGATTGGAAGTAAATGATGCTACTGGCAGCTCATCGGCTTGGAGCCCTGAGGTACGGTGAATTGTCATTTATCACACATGGTGTAAGCTTTTGGAGGATACTGGGGGCCAAAAAGTGTTAGAGGAGAAATGAAGTGAAAAATTGATCAGCGCAGCCCAAGATAATGGTACTCATGTGTGCGTGAACATACACCCCTCCCTTTGTGTTTCCCCTCTTTCTGGTATTTTACCTCTTGCTACTAACACTAATTCACAGAAGCTCTTTTATTGCCTGCTTTCTGACTGCAGTCTCTGAGCTGAAATTGGAGCCATTAGCTGCCTGACAGCATTTACTGTCATTTAGCAAAGAGCACTCTGTGGTGGCCCAGGGCTTTGTCACTGGCTCTACATGCAAGGTGCGCATCTCGGGACGTGGTATGTGGTCACTGGGTCAGATCTGTGCCTCTTTTTTCAGGTATTTTCTATGATTTAGACAATGGGAAGCATCTGGAAAGCTGGACACAGCTGGTGGGGGTGGCCTGTGACTTGGCCAAGTGACCATCACCCTGGTCCCCACTGATACCAGGCAACCATTTAGGGAAGGAGGGAACCCAAGGCTGCTTTCCCTTAGTTCGGCAGCTTTATTTTGAAGCCTCAAGAAAACATTTTGGATTTTAAGGCATTGTAAACACCTGATTACTTAGCATCTCCCTTTTCTCTCCTAATCTCTCTGCCTAATGTGTTGCTTTTCATTATTTTATCACAGGGTAAAATGTCTGAAAAAATATCAGCCTGCATCAGACATATTAAAAGAACAGCACAAAGGTCACACTTGCCTGAGTTAAAAGAGACTGTTCTTCAGCTGTGGAAATTAATACTTCCATCACATTCTGAGCAACAAGGCTTTGAGGGAAAGGTTCCTATCCTCAGAGCAGGCTGCCTGCAGCCACTTAAAGAGATGGAAGGCAGCTCCTTGGGGCATATGCTCAAGCCCTAAGGGGTGTTTGGAGCAGCATTTTGGTTTGCTGAACAATCCAGTCCCACAAAACCCTGCTCATCACATGCAAACTGTGTGGCAGCAGCTCTGCCCTCTTTTTGTTGTTTGTCTGCCCATCTGAGGCTCATTTATCCTTTTCCAAATTTGATGTGCATTGCTGTGGTTCACATGTGCCTCAGTGTCTCCAGTGTCCTCTTGTATTTCTTTGGAATACATCTCTTGTTTTGCTCCTGGTATCTACATTTTCCAAATGCAAAGAATGATTCTAGCATCAGGGGGCAGATATGCCCAAGACCCAGTTTATCTGCTACAAGCAGCCTCTCATCTGAAGGTATTGTGTGCATTAATGAAAGACTTTTTATTGCAGGAACTAAATGTTCTGACATGCCAGAAATGTCCAAGTGCTATTATGCTCCACTCAAAGGACCTCCACTCAAAGGACCTCTCTTTAGAGACGGAAATGGTAATTTTATGCCCCTGCAGTGGAACCACAAGTACCGTTTCAATCCTTATCCATGATTAGCTGTTCTTTCAGGTTTCTCTGGCAGAAATGGACTTATTTTACTTAGTGAAGTGGATATTGGCTGTCCTGAATGACCAGGTTAGACATGCAGTATCAATCAGTATATTTGGCTTGACTTCACAGCAACTGTGCTGGGCAGAGGGAAAGAAATTCAGATGAAATATCTAAACCCCAGTCATTCCTTGGATTCCAATTTAAGTGTCTGTATAATCAATATGTTCACAATGCACTTGTAGCCCAGCTGAGCTTTGAGAGCTGAGGGGAGTTCTATCAATGACTTCCACGGAAGGGAGATTACTGTGTGTGAAGCAAACCTGTACAGGGGTGAGTCCTGGATAGCACAGAAAGGGCCACCCTGTGAGGTCTCCAAAGCTTGGTTGCCCATGGAAAAGTTACTGCCATGGAGTGTGGCATTTCTCTTTCCCTCTCTGCCTCCAGTTCACGTAGTTTTTCTCTGCAGTGGATGTGACTGCAGCTCCGGTAGCACGATTTGACATTTCCTGAAATCCAAATCCTTTCTAGCTCTTCAGTCAAAAACCAGATCTCTGACCTTCAGCCTGCCCTACACGCTGTCAGAAGGTGAGATGCTTAGCCCTGCTGGGATGGGAAATTGCCTCTTGGATCTTCGTACCTGTGGGTTTATGATGGTGCCCAGGAGTTCACCTTCTCCAGCTCAGGCATGTGGATGAAAGCAAAGTTATGCTGCAAGCACGGTTGTCTCCACACCTTAGCAGCAGCCTCTGAATGTGCTTTGATTCCATCTCCTCAGTAGCAAATGCACAGATAAAAGTGTGAAGGGATGAAAATGTGGAGGGAAATATGAGTCAAGCACAATCCCATTACGTTTCCTTCTTAAATATTATTTCATCAACCAGACAGAAATAACTTGACAGCTACAGAGAGCAGCACTTAACATTTGCATAACACCACGCTCTCTCCAGGCAACCTGGCCTACCTTGCATTTTTGTTTTTTGCAGCCTGCTGTTCATACAGAAAGGTATTTTTGTGGCCAACCAAGTCATTTTAGGTGTTGCCCAAGCGGTGTTTTTTTCTCCCTTTGACATTACTTCTGCAAGACATCTGACAGCAGGTCTCCAGCCTCAGTCTGCACACTTGAACTTTTGTATTCACGTGCACAAGTCCTAAACACCTCTGAAAATATGGAGAGCTGGAGCTTTGCACGTCATGGCAGATTAATCTGAGCACTAGGAAAAGTAGATTGGCAGGAAGTAAACACAAATTTTGATGTTTATCTGTGGCCTTGTTTGAGACACGTACCACCCTAGACACTTCTGAAGGGAATTACATCAGACATCCCAAGGCCCATCATCTGTTCTCTGAACAATAAGATTCCTGTGTTGAAAAGAAGTGTTACTTGAAATGCAAAAGAAGAGAAATGTTTGAGGAGGAGGGTGACTCAGATTCTGGTGACAGGCCTTAATTCACCTTCTGGCTATTAACTGAAAATCTTTCCCTAGTACAGTGTATACTCATGTTTAAATACAAATCATTGATCACTATAGCAACCCCTTTATCACATGAAGCACATTCTAGCTCTGAGATAAAAAAGCACTTTTGAACAGAAATGCACACGCCCACTCAGGAAAAGGTAAGGTGAGCATCCATGTTTTTATCTTGTTTTATCAAGATGATTTTTGTTTTAAAAGTAGGTAAAAGATTGTGTGTGGATTGGTCTGCACATGTTGTGCTTGTTTATTTTGAATTTTTATTCTGAATGTATTAGTATCCAAACAGAACAGAAGGAACAGATGCTTCTCTTGGGAGATTTAAAAAGGGTATAAAGAGTCAGTATGTATTTAATCAGACTGTTTTTCTCCATTATCATTGCCTTAGCTGTAGGAAAACTATTGAAATATAGGGTAGCATCTAGAAATGGAATTTCAATTTTGCAAGAAATTCTGATATGGTGATTTCCTCTCCCATCAAACTGAACCACAGTGCTTAATTTTTTAAATTTATAGCAGAACAAAATATCTAAAAAGTTAGCAGGTTTGTCTGAATTGTTTGATTTTGCTAATGCAAAAAATATGTCTTGACAAAAAATTCCAATGTACATTCAAAGTAACATTGTAAGTTGGTAAAAACATTTAAGTTGGTCAAACTTACTTACATAAGTAAGTTGGTCAAAACATTTTGTTAATGCCTCAAAATTGTCATGAATGAAATGTAAAAAAACCTTTGCTGAGTTTTTCCCTATGAGGAATGTTTTCCAAATTAACTGTCTCCTGCAAAACATTTAGATATTGATGAAACTTTTTGTTGGAAATGTTTCAACAAGTGCTGTTGCTTACTAGAGTGTATGGGGAATATTACACAAAATCAGGCAATTAACAATCATTGCCCTTTCAAAAAACAGTAGGGTCTTTATTTTGCACAGGAACTGCCTACACTTGCAGGCACGAGGAAGAACAATCTTTTTTAAATGGAGTTCAGATCACAGAGACAGTTGAACTCCAGTGGAGGTGTTATTTCTTCCTTCTCTTTGCAGGAACATAATGAAGTGAACAGTGTACCAGCTCATCATGGCACTCATGAGCCCATCTGCAAATGTGGTGATCTAGATGTCATCTTCAACTATAAACCCTCGAGTCAAAAGCTGGTGGTTACTATCTTGGAGGCCAGGGATATCCCAGACAAAGACCGCAGCGGTGTGAACACCTGGCAAGTGCACACAGTTCTGATGCCAGGCAAGAAACAGAGGGGTAAAACGAGCGTTCAGAGAGGACCCATCCCCGTCTTCAAGGATAAAATTGCCTTCGGTAAGCTGGAACCACAGGAGTTAAGCAGCCACGCCGTTCGCTTCCGCCTCTACGCGGTGCACAAGATGATTGGGGAGAAGATGATGGGAGAGCAGCTGTTCTACCTGAGCAACATCAGCCAGGAAGAGGAAGTGAAGGTGACGCTGGTCTTGGAGCCCAGAAGTAACCTGAGTGTAAGTTTGATGAAAGACATATGGGATCCATAAAATTGTTTGTCTGGTGAGCGGGGACCAGCCTTTCTTTCATTCAGGGCTGTTAGCATGTGACTGGTGGATCTGTCCTGCTGTCACTTAAAAAGTTATCAGTAAGGGGAAGCACAGGATATTTGTTCCCTATGCAAAGCTGTGCTTTATTAACAACAGATCAGCTAGCAAGCTGACACCAAACCATGTGTATGTACTACATCTACACGAATCATCACATGCTGTGCCATTCAGAAATAGTAGGTTGATCCAGGAACCACCAAGGCTAATTATGTCTTAATTTCAATAAGGACAGTGATTCTTGTGCACCATTGTGTTGGTGGACCTGTACTACTGCCAGTGCAGGAGCTACCTCATTTGGCCCTAGCTCCTAGCTTGTATATCTCCACATGGTGCAGTTTCCATGTTGCCAGAAATGCTTAGTAATGTTCCTTTACATGACAGATGGAATTGGAGAGGTGGGTCACGGGAAGAGGAACTGGCTGTGCTGCTTCCTAATTTTCCAAGCACATCACAGTTGTATCCAGCTCTGGCTATGCCAATCAATTTGTGTAGAGGAGCTCTGTCATGATTCATTGTCTACAAAAAGCTCAGTGAGAGGCTGTGCACACAAAATGAATAAAACATCGAACTCCAGGTGAAGAGGGAATAGAGAGAGCATTGTGGGAGCAAGGAAAGAAAGTAAGAAAATGCACAGACCAAAAAACCCCAAACTGCAAACTGTATTCCATCCAAAAGCCATTATCAAGGAGATTGACTGAGCATTAATGTAGTAGGATGTTTGGTTATCTCAGAGGCTTTGATTTACAGTAGTGATAACACATTATGCAGAGTTCCTCATCTTTAAAGAGAAAGTTCAGAGATGTGTTTTTGTAAAAGTGACGCTCTGATTCTCCTGGTGCCCCAGCATAATTAATTCTTAGTTATTGTAATTTCTTAAGAGAGCTGTTACCAAATGAGACTAGAAGATATAAATTGGGGGAGGGTGGTGGCGAATGTCCTGATGATTCTCTTGGTGCTCTTTCCCTGCAGAGTGCAGATTCTCAGCTTAGTCTGTCAGCAATCTCTCACAGTGATAGCGCTTCTTCAACACAGTCCCTGTCGCATGGAGGGGTGCCAGAGCTGCTCGTGGGATTGTCATACAATGCCACTACGGGGCGGCTGTCGGTGGAGATGATCAAAGGCAGTCATTTCCGAAACCTCGCAATTAATAGGCCACCTGGTAAGTACTCTCACTGCTATTAAATAACACCATTGAGTCAAAATTTGCTTTTTATTTTCTTCCTCGAGATATTCAATTATGCCTTTTCTGAGCCGGGTTTCCTTGCAGAGCACCTGATGAAAAATTAAAAGCCTTTATTTCAGATGCGTGTGTTGGTAAATGTTACAGGGTAATTGGAGGCAATCATATGAAGACACAGCTGATGGGATGGTAATACCTGAATGTCTGTTTTATTGCATATACCTTTACAACATCTGATTAAGGCAAAAGTGTCATTATATCCAAAGCACAGGGTAATTCTCAGCAGATCCATAAAAAGAAAGAAGCACTTTCCAAGTGTTTATATGTTACCATGTGACCCACAGGGGCCCTGCCTCGTGCCATTAAGTGTTTCCCAGGGCTACACTTTGTTTAGTCCCCTTGCTGTGCTGCTGAGTGCTGGGTGACCTGGTGCTTTGGGCCCTTTGGGGATCCTCCTGCTGTGAATTCTCGGCTGCTGCACAAGAAAATCTTCTGCAGAAGGAAAATTGGAAAGTTGTCACAACAGGGTCACAATAGTTGAGTTCCTTTCCTCCAGTCCTACAGGAAAAAATGGAAATTGCCTTACAGTAGGTTTAGTTAGTGCCTGAGCTGTAGTTAGCCCTTGACATGGATAGTGCTGCTGTCCATGATATAGATGGAGTCACAAAGCCATAGCACCTGATCTTATCTGCTTTGCCGCTAGGATGCCTCATTCAGGGGTTGAATGGCAGCACTGTATTCATCCTGTGTTGTCCTTTTGCCTCCTGTCTGACACCAGCAACTGATGGCAATGTGAAATAATGTGTGTTTTTTGTTTGTCTGTTGGCGTGTTTGCTTTTCGTGATGTTTGCCTACTTGTCAAAGATAATAACCTTTGACGGTTCCTTGCCTTCGCTGGATTTGACATAATATCTGTAGCTGCAAAATGCTAAGATTGCTTTTGCAAGATACTCTGCTCTTTGGCCCAGATCTAGCAAAATATTTATGTAATATTTCAGTGTATGGATGTGAAAACTCAAGTTTCTACTAAACTATACTGGAGTATATTACAAAAATAATGTGTCATCAGTTAGTCCCTCGAGAATTAAGGGCAAGCCTGTGCAACAGTAAAACACCTGACCCCAGTCTGTGTAGTCCTAGCTCATCTTTTATTATCTGTAGCAACATAGGTCTCTATGTGAGTTACTTAAAGGCATGTTCTTGTTAACATTTACATGTTTTATTAAAAACATTTTGTGTTTGTTGATGACAAAAGAACAGAAGCAGGGTATGGGCAAAGGAGGCATTCTTTGAGGGACTTTTTATTTCAAATTCTGACTGAATTTTCCATTTCTATGTTTGTGGGGCTTCAGATAAATCTAATTTATTCTGTTTGTTAAGATGGGTGGTCTTCTGTCAGCCAAACTAACAGTCCATACATTGTTTCATAGCAGTTCTTTCATGTTTGCTGTTAAGACTATCTCGAGTTGTTTCTTCACATCCTTTCTGTATCCAAAAGAACTTTAACATTGTCAGACCAGTGTCTCTCAGTGTTAGATCAGCTTTTAGGTGAAACATAGAGATCCATAAATGGTTATAGGCAAATTCTGAACCTATCACAATCTACTGCTTTTATTCCAAGTTGCATTGTTGCATCTGCTTTCTGAATTGTTCTTCTGTGCCTACAAAGTTCCCAGCGGTGTGGTGAGAAAAGGAAAACCCAGTGAAGCAGAAACTGAAGGAAATTAAAAAGAAGGAAGAAAACCAGCACTTGTGTCAGATGCTGGAGCAGCATTTCACTGATAACTCCTCAGGCACGGCAGGGGAGTGCTGTGAGGTCCGATCGTTACTGTCTGAAACATGCTGGTGGCTGAATGAGATGCTCAATAAGTCCTTCAAGAGGTGAAAACTAAAGCTGGTATCCTGCTTTCTGGAGGGTGAGGAAAGAGCCCTTGCATTTTCTTAAATAGGTCCTATTTGTGGTTCTGTTGTTTGAGGCTCAGAGGGAGTGATTTCTGTGAAGTATCATGGAAATTTCAGATATAATAGTGCTTTGGGGCACTTAAATACCAAGCCCAAACTGCCATTCAGGGCAGCCATTTATGGTAAGACCAGGAGAAGGCAATGGACAGAATCTATCTCTATTCCCAGCCCTGCAAGCACAGGCTCTACACAGGACCCATATGTAGTCCTGTTGCAGCCCAGTGGCTTTAGTACTGGCTGCTGCTGCCAGCTGCAGCTGTAGAGAATGGAAGGAGAGTCTTGAATAACAGCAAAGTCTCCAGCTGTGTTTTTTGCCCACCTTTATCCTCTTCTCTGCCACCTGTACTCTTATAGCATGCATGCTTCCTTCTTGGCATCCTGGCACAGGGATTTCGCTGTGAACAGGAGAAGGAACTGGACTGGGGCACTGGTGTTAAAGGTTGCAGAGGCTGAAAGAGTTGGTTTTCTGGAGAAGAAAAGGAGGATAGTGCATGTTTCAGTTTTTCCTGGGCACATCATCTCCTTCACCTTTAAACTGAGTCAGGTAAATATCAAAGTCATGGGTGCTTACATGAGTAATAACCAGGTTAGAAAACAGCTGGACATCTTACAGAAACTTAAATCTGTGTCTTCTCTTCGGGTCACATTTGTGCAAGTTAAGGATAGTTTGGGCAAGGATAAGTGTCCAGGTATTGTTCTGGGTAACATGCTGAGTTATAGGCCTAAGCCTACAATCCCTGATCACATAAATAGATCCATTATAATTCAGAGCACTTAAGAGCACTCAAGAGTATGGCTGCAGCATCAGACCGTAAATTATCTGTGTGCCAAAAAGCCTCATGCAGGAAAGCATTTACAGTTTTGTCAGATGTGGACACTGCTGGTATTTTAGTGCTAATGGCTTGTGTGCTGTGCACCTCATTCTATTCGGTTCTTGTAAAAAAAAACATTAACTTGTGCTAAAATTTTGTAGGAGTTCATATTTTGTTCTGTGGTCTTGTATCTTCTTAGAACAAAACGCAGCATGTTCTCTTAAAGGGTGTTTATTATAAAAAATGTAACAAGAGAAGCCTACACCACTGTCAGAGACATCTTTAAAAATTTATAACCAGTTACATACTATGTGCATGGTAGTAATACCTTGGGATCACAGTGATGGAACAGGAATCATTTGAACTAGTCAGTGTATGAACACAAAACAGAGAGATGCCTGCCCATGTGATGTTAAAGCTTCATCTGCTGCTCTGCTGGGTGCAGCTCTCTCTCCTCTAATCCAGCCTTCCTTCTTTTCCCTTCTGCATTTCTTTTGGGGTTTATGTCTGTGTGTAACGCAATTTGAGAAGAACTATTGTAAAGTTATTCCCTCGCCTAAGAAAAGTCCTCAAGGTTTTCAACAGCTGCAGAATTAATCACACATTATAATTACATCCGTACATGATCATTATTATACCAGCAGCATATTAACCCCATTAAACAAATACAATAGCATTAATGCTGGAAAAGACAGGAGGGAGAGAACAAGCTATCAGGATTTCTATTGGTAACAGGAGAAAGTTCTTCTTGAATTAAAGACTTTTCTGAAAACAAACATTTACCTGAGCCATGGGTAACAATATCCAGGAAACACAGAAAATGCTCCCACAGAAAATTTAGAATCCTTACATTAGGATCTGCATTGCTGTGATATCAGGCTGCTTGAAAGGCATTAGTGGATTTTATTTTAGCAGATTATTTGGGAGAGAAGTAAAGTTATTAACCATGTTACATTCCTGGAGAACTAAGGCACAGGTTAATTCCTTTAATTACTCCAAATCAGGCCTAGAAGCTGAATAAAAAAATTAACTTTTAACCTGCATATCTAGCTCTGAACAAGGAACTTGCTTGAGCTCCTAAAGCTTTGTGATTCATGCTTCCATGTCATTGGTAATAGAAGGGGGACCTTGCCAGGGCAAGATGGGGTGGATTCAGTCCTCCAGAGAGCTTGGTTAACAGAGTTGGGATTTTCTGGGAAGCTTCTTGCTGCCAAGTGCTTGCCAGTCAGTCACAGTAAAATTGTAGGAAAGTCACTTCTCCTTCTGCACCTTCTTTTTGCCCATCCTTGAACAGCTAAAATAAGCTTACAATAAGAACAGCTGAGAAAGCTTTGTTCTGGGTGAGAAAGATGAGGCCAAATGCAAGTAGCCCCAGAAGGATGTCTTAGTAATGAGCAGCCAGGCAGTGAGGCAGAAGATGAAGTGTGGATGAATGTAAAGTATTGCATGGGAGCACATGTGGAATTCAAACTTAATCTGGATGGACTCAATATTTCACTTAGGAGTGAAATATTAGTCTTACAATAAATAGCTCTAGGAAAATGTCAATTCAAGGATCAGCAACAGCAGTGAAAAAAAACCCAAAACAAATGTGGACAAAATGAAAAATTGATATTTGATTGTAAATACGCAGTCAGTGGTCTAATGAATGCTGTGTACAGTTCTGGCTCCCTCTGTTTAAATAGAATATGGTTGAACTGAAAAGATGTGGTGAGGAGTGTTGGAGACAATCAGGGGTATGGGAACAGCTTCCAACGAGCTGCAGCTGAATAGACTGTGCCTCCTACGATGCTACAACAAAGGGAGATGGGGGAAGATTTCACAGAGGTCTACAAGTGTCATTGAGAAAGTGAATTGACAACACTTACTCATTGTCTTCTCCTGATACAAAACCAAAGGATCATAAAAGGAAGCGAGGAGGTAGTGGGTTCTGAAGAGGAGACAGCTCTTCACCTACGCTGTTGAATTCCTCACTACAGAACGTCATGGATGGTAGAAATCTACTTGAGTTCTGTGCAACACAGGAGAAGTTCTCAAAGTTCCACAGAGGATCACTAAATACAAAGACACTGCCTCTGACTGAGGAAGTTCTTGAGTCACAAATTGCTGGATACTGGGGGAGTATTTGGGAAGGGAACCAGCATACGCCGTATTTTTATAGCTTTACTAAGGTGTGTGTACTGGGGTACTGTTGGCTGGATGAACTGGCTGGGCACAGCTCTTCCCACCACATGTGAGACCTGATTAGGCTTAGAAAGACAAGTGTCAGAACAATGGACTTCCAAGGAGCAATTGTGAGATTTTTGTGGGGGATATTCTATGATAATTAGACATCCAAGGATAGCACATGGTTATCCAGTAATGTTTTCAATAGCTTTATATTTATAAAAGGTATATGAAAAGTATAATCTGTGTTACAGGGCATAAAAATGAAGATATTTCCGAATCAAAGGAGTGCATCTGAAGTGGATGTATGGCGGTGCTCTCCCACTCCCATAGCTGTAAACAAGAAAAAAAATGGTTTTTTCCCCCCTCCTAAAACAAGCCGAAGAAAAAGCCATTGCTACCAGAGTAGAACTCTCCTCATTCCAAGTTTCAGCTGGAGCTGAATGTTAAGTGCAAATCTGCAGTGACTTTACAGAGCAGTGTTTGCAGGAGATCTGATGACAGGATGTGTAATAAAGCCATGCCTGTGGGCACCGCTGCTGGAGGTGACAAAAGCCAGGCTTAAGCATCCTTACATCATGCCCCTACCATTGCCGTTGCTGTTGCTGAGGTGTGTAACCATGCTTCCTGATAAGCTCGCTCTTAGAGTTCTCCATCTCCTCTCTGAGGCAGCAGCAATGCATAAATGTGGAAGGTTTTGAAATGCCCTTGTTAGAGGAGAGTCACCTTGTGCATCTGGAGAGATGATTGTGTTCTCTTTTAGCTGGGTCAGCCTGCACTAAAGCTGCACCCCCTCAGGGCTGGGTAGTACAGGCAGATGGTAAGCTGGCTCTGTAGCCTAACAGGTGTCCCAGGTGAGGGCTGGTGTTGTAAAATGGAGTGGACATGGGGTGTCGAGGCAGCAGAGAAGGATCACAGAGGAACTGAGCTCCAAGGGGGAGGATGTTGAGGTGCTGGAGCAGGTTCAGAGAAGAGCAACAAGGCTGGTGAAGGGACTCGAGCACAAGTCCTGTGAGGAGAGGCTGAGAGAACTGGGATTGTTCAACCTGGAGAAGAGGAGGCTCAGGGGAGACCTCATCACTCTCTACAACTCTCTGAAAGTAGACTGTAGCCAGGTGGGGGTTGGTCTCTTCTCCCAGGCAACTATCAGCAAGACAACAGGGCATGGTCTTAAGCTGTGCCAGGGAAGGTTTAGGTTAGATATTAGGAAGAAATTCTTTACAGAAAGGGTAATCAGGCATTGGAATGGGCTGGCCAGGGAAGTGGTGGATTCTCCGTCCCTGGAGGTTTTAAGATAAGACTGGATGTGGCACTTAGTGCCATGGTCTGGTAACCACAGCAGTAGTGGATCAAGGGTTGGACTTGATGATCTCGGAGGTCCTTTCCAACCTAGCAGATTCTATGATTCTGTGATTCTAAGGTGTCTCTGGAAACAGCTTTCTTTCCTGAGAGACCTGGACCTTGCTTTCAGGGAGCCCTCATCTCCTGCCCCTCTTGCATGTCACTGCTGCTGGCAATTCCGTCCCTCAGGCCAAGAAGTGCTTCCAGGGAGCAGTGCATTCCTTTCTGCTGCATTTTAAATTAGAGGTGCTGCTGGTCTGTTCTCTGATGACTCACATGTTGTGAAGGTTGCCAGATTCCAGCCTCTCCCTTGTGTGAGAGCTGTAAGCCCCAGGAGAGGAGACTTGAGCAGCAGAGACTTGGTGGAATAGGGGAAGGAAAGTTGGCTTCTCAGCAACATAGTAGGCAGTTCTCAGCTCTTGTATGATTTATAGAGTAGGCCACAAGCTGCCTAAAATCCAGACTTTCACAATGTGGGGTTGGGATCAAAAGCTTGGGTCTAATTCTTCTCCCTGCTCTTTTACTGATCCAGCTGCAGTGAGCCCAGTTCAGAGTATTTCTGCCCCACTGCTGGTTTAATGGGGAGGTAAAGCCAGGACTAATGGTCTTCTGGGTCTCAAACTGAGACCCGGCATGGAGCTGCCAATACAGAGTAGCACAGAGTTGAGCTCTGGGGCTGCTTCGCCGCGCGGTGCTGCCGTTTATTATGTAGGCTGGGAGCGTGGGCACGCCAGCTGGGGGAAATTAAGCTCCAGGCCCAAGGCTTTATTCTGCTGCGGCTGTTATTAGTCTGGATTGCAGCATGCTGACATGGTTATACTGCTTTTGGAAATGAGCTAGCTTGCCTGGAGCGCGGGTGGGAAAGTCCATGCGGCACCGTGGGGTACCCTGCAGTCCACAGACGTGAGGGGTCAGGAGTCTTTGGTTGTTTATTTCCTTTCTAAATATAAATTCAAGCAGGGGGGTTAGATGCTTTTGTATTGGCAGTGTTTTTGCTCACAGGTCAGCTTTATTAATAATGGTAGTGCTTAGGGTAAATGAAAGCAGAATGCATGCTATGGTCCCTGCTCCAAAAGCGGGAATGCATAAATTAGAGCTGATTATTCCCCTGAGTTGTCATTATCAGTTAGTTCCCTGAGAAGGATCATGACAGAAATGGGTCATTAGAAGAATAGTGGATAAAGTGATTGCCTTTGCAGATGAGCTCTCAAGAGGTGTTTTATGGTTGGGGCAGTGTTGATAGAGACAGAGCAGTCTGCACAAGGAGAGATTTGCCCAGACCTCTGGAGCAAGATGATGCAGTGCTAGCCCGAAATGTGTCTGGCTCCTTGCAGCATTCCTTGATTTAGCTCTTTTCACTCCGGTATTAAATGCAGAGGTGTTGATATTTTATGTATACGTGAACATTGTTCAATCTACTCATACCAGAGATGAAAGATAAGTGTAGGGTGAAAATGATTTGCAGCAAGAACTTCTGTTCCAAAACCTGCATGGAAGGGAGAGTCTGGTAGATGCAGTGCTAAAATTGGTCTTGGCAAAATTAGACTTCGTTCTTGAATCTTCACAGACTTTTGTGTAACCATGGGCAAGCTGCAGTCTCAGACACTCCCAGATATTAAGAGGTCTTGCTCTTCTTCATGTCAGTGAGGCGGGTGCCCAAATAGGTGAGCACTTAGGCATTTTAAAGAATGTTAGCCCTAATCTCTTTTCTCCCTTTGTGCTTGACAGAGGTGGCATGAAAATAAACACTTTGAAGAGTGTAGAGTGCTGAGACACCACTGTAATGAGGCCATTACTGAATCTGAGCATGTAATTAGATGGAAAATGTTTGCCTTCATAATGAATAGATGCTCTTACACATACATTCCTCAGTAAATTGTCAAGTTCATCCTTTCTGTAGTTTCAGTAATTTCACTGTGTATCTGGGGATGGATTTTCTTTGGCGAAGTCGACAGGAGGGGAGGGGGGACCAGACTGGACCACAAGGAGGACTAGGAAATGTTTTCTGATGAGACTCCTAAAAAGATGCTGCAAGGAGTGCAATGCAGAAAGGGCAAACTACAATCTTTAAATGTAGTTAGTGAAGCAGAATAACAGCTCAGTCTCATATGTACCAACTCTGCAAAGCAAATTTCAGATGCTAAATATATGATACACACCTACTCTTTTATTTCTGTTCGGGCAATCTTGATTCTTTTGCCTAGTAAAATACACTCAGTGGAACAAATTTTAGGAGAATTAGCAGCCTGGTTTAGTTGTCACTTGCACTGTTTTTGTGCCTGTGCTTTCATGGGCATGAATAGGGCTCCTGATATTATCTCTATGCTGAGCACAGTCTCCTTACAGCTTTCACGTCCCTGCCTGATCCAGACGATACGTGCAGGGTCTCCACCACCCTTGGTACTGTAGAGGCAGGGTCTTGGTGCAGAAGTATGTAGAAAATCTGATGTGTATTAAAGAAAAAGCCACATTTTCTGACTTTGGTTTAAGTCATTGTTGGTGTACTGCTCAGTTTTCTTCAAAGCCAGCTATATTACCCCACACGTGCAAAAGCTGAGGCCTCAGTCGGGGATGTAACATCCTAGTAAGAAACTCCTCCCTTCATAGCCTCGAGAATTAAGCAGGGCATCCTGAAACAGTATCCTATGGGGCTCTTTAGCTGTGGCACTTGCTTTAGTGTTAAAAACTAAATCATCTATAATGGCAGCACTGCCTACTAGATCGATGCTGAATTATGCCATATGCTTCTTTGATTATAAATGGGTTGACTCCTTTGGGGGCTGTTCAAATGAGTGTGCTGCAGTTAGGTGTGATGAATCCCACCTGAGCCAGCAGTACTGGTGAAACTCAGAAGGAGGGATGATATGAAGGTATACTAGGAGTGAAATCTAGACCTCAGTCCTCTCCCTGTCTTCTTACAAGAGATACAGGCATGTGTGGGTGACCTTTCCCTCAAGTAACATGGGAAAATAATCTAAAAAAGTTCTTTATTTGCTGTTGGTTATGTGGTACATTGCCATGCTCAGGTGGGATAGCAGTGAGAGTGTTGGTAGCAGTTCTTGGCTGCATACAGCTTCTCCACTCTGCCCATTCCCTGCCCCAGCATAGGCAGGGAAACATCCCCAGGAACTGCCAAGGGGTCCAGGGGCAGGATCATTCCAGTGCTGCTCCATGCCCCAGCTCTGCCCTTCCTGTTCCCAGCTCCTGCTGTGAGCCCAATCAAATGGCCTCAACTAAGCAGTTTTCAGAGGGTAGAGGGAAAAGCAATGTGACACCAAGGACATATCCAGAGAATAATGGAAGAACTGGGCCAGGAGCAAAGAGAGGGGGTCTCATCTCTGTGAATTCTTAGGTCTCGGCACTCACTTCTTTTCCAGCAGAAGTGAGATACTTCATCTTTCTGCCTGTAAATGGGATTGGTTTGGAAAATACACTAAAATTATGTGAAGATGTGAGCTTTTAATTCGAAAGAAAGAAAAATCTTAAAGTTCAAACAGGGAACTGTACTAGTTAGTTGTTTGTTTGTATTTAAAAATTAGCCTGGTGGAGATCTTTTACTATTTGGAAATCCCCTTCTCAGAAGAAGAGGATGAATACATAAAAAAAAAAAACATCTATAAAACCTCTTCTCCTCACTTATCTTTATTTCCAGGGAGTTCCTTGCAGCCTAGACCAGCAGCCAGGACTCACACATGAGGAATGCTTCAGTGCATGTTGTGGTTTGTCAGTCCAAAACAAAGTGACATCTCTACAAACACTGCAAGAGTTGTGTCTGGTAGTTGTCTTGCAGAGTTCCACATTGAGTTGAGGTAGAAGAGGGAGTCCTCTCTTGGGCTTTGTGCTTCTGATGGATCTGAAGTTGTTACAGATTTCAGTCCCTCAGCACCACCAACACTGAATAGTAAGGTGGAAATTAGTCCACCTCTTAATAAAGCTTTTTTTTTGCCTTTTTTTTTTTTTTCTTTCCAGATACCATCAGGAAATTAAATCAAAGCTCTGCTTTTCTGTGCAACAAGTAGGTCTTTGTTGGCAAGATCTAATTCATCGCCAGTGTTACGCTGGGAGCCAAGCTGGCCCCCCCAGCTAATGACTGGGCTGAACTTTCCCCGCAGTAACTCGATAGCTGTACAGCTGTGCAGGCTCACAATTTGCTCCTTGATTGTCAGTCTCCTGACAGCTTTTTCAGTGGAACAGTTTGAGAGGAGTGGAAAGCCCTGCTTTGGAGACATAGAAGTGTTTTCACACCTGAAGTGTAATTTCACACCTTGTGTTGCTCAGTAGATAAGTGCGTAAAATAGCACATCAAACGGGAACAGAAGAGGATAGAAATGCTGTAGACAAGAGACGGAGGCTTGTTATTTATTTCCTATCTTCAGCACACTCTGAAATAATACTCACTTGCAGGAACCCAGGCACAGATTATGAAGGGGTTAGCAGAGGACTTGTCTAGCCAAGCAATCTGTCACTGTCACGTGCAGAGCAAGGTGAAAACTTACACTGAGCTGGATCTGTGGAGCATTGGGAGCTCAGAGACCGCAGTATTAACAAGCACATAACAGAGGTGAACTAATTAATACAGGAGGCAGCAAGAGTTTAAAGAACAGATTTACAGGAACACTGAATTGGACCATTCCTTCCTAGGCATGTTTACTCCTTACATTGATTTAGATAGTGAATAAAATTGACCCTGAGTCCACCAAAAAAGTAATATGAGAATTTGGAAAAAACTTGAAATTATCATGGGAGATAAATCATTCCACTGTGTATGCAGGTTTCTTTTCCCTGTCTTTCAAGATCCTTTTGCTTGGTATCTCAAACAATAGGTCACAGAGGCATTCTTCCAAAAGAGAGTGGTGGAGAGACAAGGGCAGTCAAAGGAAACCTGGGTAAGAGAGCCCAAATGAAGCTTGATTGTGAGGGAGAGGAAGGGAAGATGGAAACACACCATTTGATGTGGAGAATCCATAGAGATGCTCATAGTTTCAGTTAATCGTAGACAGGTTTGTTAGGACTGGATACCAGGTACCCTGCTCTTTCCAAGAGAGTAGGGCTGAAACACATCAGTTTTCTTTTTCTCCACAGCTCAATATGAGAAAATCCAAGAGGTGCTTTCATCTGCTGCTTCTCATCCCATGGATTTTACCAAGGAGAGATGTCCAGCCGTTATCTGTTATTCACTACAGACAAAGCTGCTCTACTTGGAGGGGCTTGGGGTGTTTTTTGACCACTTGGGGCTTCCATTTAGTCTGTTACCTGTGCCAGAGGTATTGTCTCCTCTTTTATCCTGTCCTAGATACCTATGGAAAGCTCTGCCTGCGCAACTCTGTGGGTCAGGAGATGTCTCGCTGCAAGACCTCCATCCGCCGAGGACAGCCCAACCCTGTCTACAAGGAAACCTTCATCTTCCAGGTTGCCCTCTTCCAGCTCTCTGATGTCACCCTGATGATCTCCATATACAACAGGCGCAGCATGAAGCGCAAGGAGATGATCGGCTGGATTTCCATGGGTCAGAACAGCAGCGGAGAGGAGGAGCAAAGCCACTGGCAGGAAATGAAGGAATCGCAGGGGACGCAGGTCTGCAGGTGGCACACGCTGCTGGAGTCCTAGTGGTTGCCAGGGCAAGTTGCAGATCCTGGGACAAAGGGCTGTCTTACCTTGTTCTCAGCCAGCAGAAAACAGCTATCCCGTGGCAAGCGCTGTGCTCTGATGGGGCATGTGTGCTTTAACCTGGCTGCTTGGTGTCAGCAGTCATGGGTATCAAAGGTGGCAAGGCCTGGGAAGCACATTTAGTTCTTGTCTTTCCAGGTTGTCCTGCATTTTCTTCATCCAAATAATTAACCCTGGCGAAAAGCAGTGGGAATACCTACAAAATCCTTTCCTTGGTCGTTGTCTTGCTGATTTTGTCATAGGCTTAATCATCACAGGCTGATTCTGATGCTGTTTTCTTCTGGGTTAAACTCTCTCTTCTCTCCCTCCCCTTATTTATATTAATGAAGTTTGCAAATATTCTTCACACGCAGATAGCTCACAGAAAGGCTAACCTGCATGCAGATCACATCCTCTCCCTTTTATTATCGTGTTTCTAAGTCCTAGAAATAAGCATTTGATACCACTGTAGACTGGATGATATATTTTTCAAGCAGCATGAGAAAGCACTCTTGAATTCTCTGTCAACTTTAAAGTGCCTAGACATTACTACTGTTCTCCTGTACTAACAGCTGATATTAGGACTTAACACTATTGATATTTTTAATTAGGCACCCTGCGCACTTGTTAGCCTGCATTGCCATAGGTTTGCACAAGAGATAATGAGCATCAGTTTTTCTATTGCATTATACAATGCATGTTTAGATGTTTACTTGAAGTTATGGCTTCTGTCATCACAAATACCAAAAAAAAGACCAGAAAAAGCTGCACATCCACCTTTGTGCCTGAATCACTCTTTTCTGCATCACTGTTTTGCCAATGTGTTAATTTGGTTTTTAGAAACAAGGTTCATTCAGAAAAGCATTTCTGTGAGCATTACAGGTGAAGGCTTCAGATCTGTGGTTTCTCTGTGATTCAGCTGAGCACTACTCAGTTTGCTGAGGGCTATCCTTTAATATCTTCTTGGGATATGACAGGGGACTAGTTTTGGCATACTGAGCCATAGAGGATGCCAGACCATGTCACCTCATCTTGGGGGCGAGCTCTCCTGCAGGCAAGGAATAGGATCCAGGGGACCCCCCAGAGGGGCTCTGCTGAACTAGCACCGGAGAAAAGTATTGTGCTTCCTGCCTCTCACTGAAAACAATGCAAGGAGCAGGCTTGCTGGATGAGGTGATGACACTTTCACGTCGTAACTTTTCAGACTATATTGTCCTTTTCCACTCTGTTCTTTTTCCCTGTCTCTGCGAGTTGAAGCCGTGGAGATGATGGATAGGGGACGTGTCTCAGTCTGCTGCTTGACTAAGTGGTTGTTTTTGCAGTGCCGTGTGTGACACAAAGGAGGATGTTCATCTTCAAGTGCAGTGATGGTATGTAGGCAGTGAGGTGCTGAGATCTTCAAATGCTATCAGCTGCCCAATCTCCCATTCCCCCTGCTCTCTAGGAGAGGACTGGCATTTCTCCATTCCTGCTGATGACAGCAAGACACAGGAAATATTTTGCTGAAAAGGTTTGTCTGTACTGAGTCACTTCGTGTTTTGGTTTTGTCATTTGCTGAGATCTGGCACCAAATTCTGCCTCCTACTGCACTGCAGCCATCTCCTTCCTTCAATGGTGCTGTGCAAATCTAACTAATGCAAATTTTGGCACTGGCTGTTTGACCAAAATTGGGCCTCTCTGCTGGTTTGGCTCACATCCAGGCCAGCCAGGCCCTGAGAGCACTGCTGTGCTCTCAGTCACAGGTTATCACTTGGTGTCATACACACAGGCTCTGTCTGTCCTCATGAGGCAGACAGAATAATCTGCATGTAGGAGGGCTTCTGGTACAGGTGATACAAGTTATTCTACAGACCCTGCTTTTGTATATTCTTATCACCTGTCTGAGTATCATTTTTTCAGGGAGACTTCTGGGTGTCATATGCAGGAGGGTTCTCCTCTCCTGTCTAGATAAGCTGACATATCTACTTTGCACTACTGGGACTTTCTGTCACAAAACAGGATACAATCTAAATTCAGCTCAGCAAACAAACATATTTTTGACTGCACTGCTAATGCTGCTGTATTACCAATGCAAAAAAAAAAAAAGAACATTTGAGTGGTAACCAGGAGAATAGATTTTTTTTTATCACACACTTTTCTTCTCGGAAAAAAAAGTAGAGGAAACAGCCCAATTCAAAGGTACATTTGCTGATTCCAGTTGCTTTCCAATCTCGGCATCTTTTTTTCCCTGAACTGTATAAAATGTATGTGCAAGTGTTTATAATTAATTTTATTACCTGGAATGTGAATATATGATAAACTTACTGAGATTTTCTCCATAACTTCTTGAACCTGTGAAGTGTTGCTTATGCTTCATGATTAGCTAAGGGAAAACTGTAAGTTGATAATGTGTTTCAGCAGTGAACTGGAGATAACCCAGATTTATAACAGTATGATTAAAAAAAAACTATTGAAAAAGATCATTTTAAAAAGCAATGTAATAAACTGGTTTTGGACTTCCATGCTGTTTTCACAGTAAGATCTTTTCCAAAGATACAGCATTATGGGAATTGAATTTTAATATATAATTTCAGTGTAGAGTATTGGGAGTCAGAGGAAAGCAAGAGAAAACAGCTTACTTAGAGTAAGTTAATATCTGAGCATGTATTAAAACTTAGTTGTTCAAGGGAAGCAGGTTGCTGCATTCTTGCTGCAATCTTTTGGCCTTATATTTTACCAGAAAATTTTGGAGTGGGGGTAAAAAGGGATGCAGCAAATGGACCATTGGGGTTTTGGAGCTACTGCCAAAACTGTTGGCATATCCATGCCTTGAGCAGTACATTCATGGGGTTCATTATGTTCCTACTAAAGCAACAGAAGAATTTTTTGAATCTTGGGATGAACAAAGTGCTGGAGGTGCTTGTGCTTACTAGTTGTATTTTGATATTTTTGCTGCTTTCGTGGTTTATTTTTCTTTTTGGTGTTGACTATCTGTGAAATGAAGGATTTGTACCAGCCCTGGCATATTCCAAAGCTCCTCTAATTCTTCCCATTGACAGATTGAATTAGTCATTGCTAATATTGATACAGGCTTGGCTTGTGCTTCTGGTCTTTCTTATGTAAATACCATTGCCCTTTCAGTCAGTGTTTTAACCCCTTGTTTCCTTTGGAAGTGGCTGACAAGACTGAATTTGCAGAAAGGTTTCAATTCCTTGGGAAGTTTGACTCTCCCTTGGCTCAGAGTTGGTGATGGGTGGTAGGCTGTGCCCTGTGCTTCACTGGCCTTCCTCCATGTGGATGCTGATGCTTCCTCTCTGTTTCTCTGGGGTTCCAAGGGGGAGAGAGGAGCTTCCCGTGGGAGGGCCATGGGAAGTTCAAGGATCAGGATCAGAAAATAAAAAAACCTGAAAACCCACAAAACCATTGTGTGGGAAGGAACTTAACTGCACTGGCATAGGCCCAGAATATTGTGGGCAAGTGCCCTGCATACAGCTCTGTATCTTGAACAGCATCGTTCGGCTGGTTGCAGTCTGTTCCTTCCTTGGTCTCTCTCCAGCCAGCTGGAGCTGTCCTGCTCTGTCCTGCTAAGCTCTGCTGTTGTTTTATCTTCTGGTTTAAATGTGTATCGACAACAGAACAGAATGATCTCACCATGTTTATATTCCCCATGATGTGATCTTCAGCTGATGCCCACAGAAATGAGTACCTCTATTAGCCCACTGAGCTGCAGTGCTGGCTCCCTGAAGTGTCCATTTGCAAAAGCTTTGTCTGGATGGTCTTCTGCATCCTTTGATTTGTTTGGGTTTCCTTTTTACCAGTGTCTTTAATTAGCTGGACCCTGCTGTGGCCTGCTCGTTCCTGTCGCTCTGCCTTGCCTGCGCTTCCCTTTGGAGATAATGTGGGTTGTGTGGCTCCTGGAGTACATGGACAATGCTCAGATATATTTTTAGCGGCTGCAGATCCCGAGGAGTTGTTTGGTGCTTTACATAGTCAACTGATCTTCAGTCATGAATGTCTTTAGATGTTCCTGGATGCGCAGAACCAAAAGCTGCCAGCTGCTATTGATCATTTTTCCAGCATAAAGCCAGAGGTGGCAGCTTGGCAGAGGAGCAGGCGTTTCCTCTGGTGGCAGTTCGTTTTCCCCTTCAGTTGGAGCTGGCGATGACCTTGGAGCTGACGTGCCTGCAGAGCTTGCTTTCCACTCCCATATTTATCATCATCTTTAATCTGTGTGATCACAGCGCTTCATCTCTCTGCCTCTCAGCTGCCTTCTGCCCTTCAGCACGAAAGGTGGACAAAAAGGCTGAGCAGAGAATATGGCCTTCTCCATCACGTTATCCCTGGGCCTGAGGGAAGCTGACTCCTAGAGGGGTTGTCTTAAAGTCATGGTGCTCATGATCAAGACGTTGCATCCCTGCTGTCTAATCCACTTGTGGACTTTGAAGGTTGTTAGTTGGGCTGTGATACTTTAATATTTACAAAGTAGTGACACCCGTTCACCTCAGTGTGGACCAAGTTAATGACAGAAGAAACAACCTGTTCTGTGTTTGCTTTCTTCTTTCTCATGGGCATTGTGTTCTGTGAAAGGACAACAGAGCCTGAAGGAATTAATATGCAGGAACATCCGCTTTCCATTTAAAATGTACTGTGATGTTTGCAGCTATGGTTTGAGGGGAAAAAACAAAGCATCCAGGGTTTTTAGAAAAGCTCACACTTCGAATGAGGCACGTTTTCCCCTTCAGCATATGCTACCCCAACAAATACGTTCTCATATCCCAGGAAGCGGTGCTGGCTCTCAGCTCATCTGCTTCTGTGATACAAGCAGCCAGAAGCTGACAGATCCTAAAGCTTGGAAAGACATCCAGGATAATTCCACATAGCTGTTTTGGGTGTTTATTTGGGATCTGGTGCAGATTTAACAAGATGTCGTGCAAAAAATGAAAACCCCAAGCAGTGGTGGGAAGGTGGTGAGGAGGGAGGGAGGCAGGGAAGGCTCTCAGTGTGCTCATGCTGCTGTAGAACTGGGAGTCTGCTCACTCTCTACTCCAGAAAGCAGCACAGCTGGGCTGCAGTGGCATCAAGCCTGAGCTGAAACCCAGTTTCTCTGCGTGATTCCTGAGTTCCAGATCTGCTGAAGGCATACAGCCTTTTTTTTCAGTGCAGGGTGAGCTCGTGTCTTCCTGCAGCCTACACTGTGGGCCTGAAGAAATGAATGTGTAAGTATTTTGTCTCTCACAGCGGCCCAAGGTCATCTTTCTGGAACAGCAAACAGGCACAGAATCCAAAGAAGATCAGTCTGTCATAGGAGTAAGGTTAGCATCTGCACTTACAAATGACAAAGGCTATTAATCCTCATGCTGTAATCCCCAAGCTGTTTGCCAGCTGGCAGCAGGAAGATGTTCCCGCTCAACCCACACAGCTATCCATGTTTTTTCACCTTTATGGAGCAGATATAGGTCAATACTGTAGCCTGGATAAAGAACTTGGTAGATACCATTCATCTCTTTTGGCATTACAATCCCTCTCCTCTCCACACAAGCCATCTGTACAAATTAGTAAGAGGAGAGCTGCAGGCTGGGCTCTCCCTGAGCTGCTCCCTCAAAACAGAAGGTTGAAGGTGAGATTTTTTTCCCTCCCCTCTGCTCCTGAGTTTGTCATGGGAGGATGAATTTTGAGATTTTGCTGCAGAATTGAACAGCTTGAGAAAAGCTCTGTCACTAGACAGGTTTTGTACACAGAGCAGGGAAAACCTAATGCTTGTAGAAGGCAGAAAAAAGTCCAATGTTGATGCTTTTTTCGATCCTAATTTGGGAACCTGCGTGGGAATTGGGTATTGCCCATCACAGGAACATAAAATCCTGAATCCTACAAGTTATCGCTACTGATAAGGCAGAAGGAAGACTGCTGCTTGGCAGCAATGCAGATGGACTGTGGTAGTCTATATGATCTCACCAAAAACCTATATGGTCACCGTGTTACATCCAGTGAACATTAGGCAGGCTGGGGTTGGAAAAAGTTGAAGAAGAAACACAAAAACCAGATGGGAGCTGTGAAGCTCCATTTAGACCTGTTACTTGCTCATCTCTGTAGAAAATTGGAAAGCAAATTGTTGGGTTTTACTTAACAGAAGTGGTTTAACAGAAATCACAGCTGCTTGGGCAGCTGCAGGTGTGAGGAAGTAAGGATGTTTCCTCCTGGCTCTTGCATTTCCTCTGGCTGTAATGAGTGACATAAAATAAACATCAGATACTCCAGAGGTGTCTGTCCTCTGTACCATCATACCAACATGGGCTGATCTTATTGAGTAATAAGAGACAGAAAGCTGATATTGGCCATGGGTGAAGAACAAGGATTCAG
Source organism: Pipra filicauda (assembly GCF_003945595.2). Classification (NCBI taxonomy): domain Eukaryota; kingdom Metazoa; phylum Chordata; class Aves; order Passeriformes; family Pipridae; genus Pipra; species Pipra filicauda. The sequence continues at coordinate 2,823,522 of NW_024104007.1, read as the reverse complement.
GATCCAGACAAAAACTAGATTCTTCCTGAGCCCCACAACCATTAATGAGTTGTGACCTCCAGGGAAGGCATTTTATTGTGCCAAATACCTCCCTTTCCCTTAATTTCTCAAACTTAGGATAACATTGCAAAATTTTCTCTTCATTAGCAGCTAGGAAATAAATAATATAATTTTGCCAGCTTTCATCATCCCTGTGTCTTGTTAACACTTTCCAGGTGCTTTTCCTTCATGCTGTCTCCATCACTGTGTTTCCCATCCTCTCATTAATATCTACAGAGGTCTGCTCCAACACAGGTCTGTGCCTGGTAGCAATATTTTATGTTCATGGTGCTCAGGATAAAACCTATCCTCTGATCTCTTGCTGTCACTACGTGGCACCTCAAGCACAAGTTTTCCAATTAAACTGGTACCACATCTCTCCTGTATTCTTCTGCTGACATTGCCGTGTTTTGTGTTTTGCTGGGCTGTATTCTCAGCTGTAACTTCATTGACTTTTTCCCAGCAGAGAGTTTTGTTTGTCAAGAAGAGTAAATGAGGTAATCATTCGGTAGACTTAGCATTTAAATACTGCGTGACATTTATATGTGTATATATAAAAATGTTTTTTATGGTAGAGTGCCGCGAGGCATTTGCATGAAGCACATCTCAATGTATATTTGACTGTTGATTTAAATATACTGTATATAATAAGTTATTTTTAGTGTGTATTGACTTCTTTCTATATTGGAACAATATACCACCTCTGGCAGGCTTTTGTTGTCTCGCTGTCGCAGTCACAGCTGGACACTGGCAATGCGGAGACTGAGGTGTCCCTCTCTTCTTTCCTCTGTGTGCCCTGTGATGTGGAAGTCTTCCCCCCCCAGCAGCTTTGTGAGTACACAGATATAACTCCTGGGGTGTGTTGCCACAGGACAGTGTTCTAAGCCTCTTACTGCATTTCCCTCCTGGAGTTTAGTAGAATAATCTGCCTTGAAGATTTTTCCTTTCTTTGCTGTAGTCTCCTAAGGACATCCCATGGGTGTGTAGTGAGCCAGTTGGTATTCAGAGTGATTCAGCCCTCTGGATGAGGCTGCATCAGGAGTAATAGAAATCTCAGCTCCCCTTTTGCAGCCTGAGGTCACAGAATCACAGAATGGTTTGGGTTGGAAGGGGCCTTGAAGACACACTTGTTCCAAACTCCCTGCCATGGGCAGGGACGCCTTCTGCTAGAGCAGGTTGCTCAGAGCCCAGTCCAACCTGGCCATCCACAGCTTCTCTGGGCAACCAGTGCAGCCAACTCCCAAAGTATAAACAACAGGAGGACACACTATCCATTCCTACTGTTAAATAGTGAGCACTGCTGGCATTCCTCATACCAGCATCCATCATTACTCAGTATAGAGAGATACTCCCACCAGTTACAGGTCAATAAAAGCTCTAGATGATCCAGCAGTGCTTCAACAGGAACCAACAGGCTGCATGGCTGTTTCTCCTGGCACATTTGTATCCAGCTTTCACATATTGAAAAGAAAATGTTACCATGAATTCCCAGAGAAACAAAAATGTCTCATAGAATCACAGAATGGTTTTGGGATGGGAGGAACCTTAAGGATCATCTAGTTCCAACCTCCTGCCGTGGCAAGGAGCACCTTCCACTAGACCAGGTTGCTCAAAGCCCCATCTTACCTGGCCTTGAACACTTCCATGGATGAGCATCCACAGATTCTCTGGGCAAACACAATATTTATCTATAAATTAATCACTTTAAATAATAACAATACAGAAAAATTAGCAACAAAGGCCAGGTCTCTAACTTCTGTTGTTTCAAAAGCAAGGCTTCTAGAGCCTGCATTTATTGTTGAATTATTTTTATGATAAATAAATCTATAGAGGGAGAACTGTTCATGAAGTTTATAAGAAACAAATTCGTATATTCTTTTCACTTTTGTAAAGCTCAAAGATTTGCACTGAAAATTGTACCTTCAGTCTAGTTAATAAACAGCTGGTATTGACTGGTAAGGCCACCAGGGTGGTGTGACTGTTGTTTCACTTGCTGGGTATGTGATTGAAGGAGATATCTGCAGTGCAAAACTGTGACAAAATGATGAAATATATGATGAAAAGATGTTTGGATATTCATCAGGAAGAGTGGTACGGGTTTATTCTTAGCTTTTCATGCAGCTGACAATGAAACATTTTTATTCTATTTAAGTGCTAACGTGCATGATCATACAATATATTGCCTCTCGCTAATTATATGCTGTGTTAGGAATACTAATGTCTAGATGATATCTGACTGGGGGGAAAAAACCCAAAACGCATCAAACCCAGCTTCTGCAAAATTCTGGGCTGAAATTACCCCCACACACATACAGCCATCCACACCTCAGAAACAGTCTTATTTTGTTAAGGTGAACTCTGCTGTTGCAGGTTTTTATCAATAAAATAGAAGCAGATGGCTCATGTAGACATGCAAAACCGACGTATCTTCCTTTTTGTTCCCATTGTGGCTGAACGGAGTGAATATGCATCTAGGAGAGGTGGATGTGTTTTGTTCGGAACTGGGATGCAGGTGCCTGGTGCATAATGCATAACTGGGAGGAATGGGAAGTATCTGCCCCCCACCCGGTCCCCATGTCCATCCACACTGACAGAGGGGCCCTGTGGCAGCAGGCTGGGGGGGCTTTGGGGGATTGGAGAGGTTCCCATGTCCCACTGTGTATCTGCTTCCCCCTGCACACCTCCTTTCAGCCAACTCTGTGTGGGGAAGGAGAAGTGCTGGCTATGCCTTTGATGCCTGCTCTTCCCCACTCTGCCATCCAGTGCCACCAGGATTTGGGGGAGAAGTCCCTCCCACCCTCTCCATGGTGGTTCCCCAATCACTGGGTTTCTCGTATACACCAATGTCATGTTGGCATCTGCACCAGGGCATGGGGGGGTCAATGTCACCATTGTGTCTCCTGTGTGTAGATACCAGCCTTGTTGGCATCCTGGGACACTGAGGGATGCCCCCATAGCAGTTAGGCTGGCCACAGGGTGGAAACAGAAGTAAGTGCTCAAGTGATGAGCTGGAGAGCTGAAACTGGGCTGACATGAAGCCAAGCATGAGGGATATGCCTGTATCTGGTGAGTACTTTTGCTTACATCTACCTTTGATCGTGATCTATTTGTGTGAGTGGTTTACTTCTGGCAGGTTGAAGTTGTAGTCCATGCCTACGTTAAGACAGAAAAAGACAGAAGCTAAAAAAACTTTCCAAACTGGTGATTTTGAACTGGGGTTAGTTTGTTCCTCTCAGAATAGCAGTGCCACCTTTGAGGGAGACATGAGAAACCACGATTTCTGCATCCCTGCTGGCATCCACAGGGTTGGCTTTCCAGGACCAGCCCAGAAATAGAGTTTCTTTTTCTGGCAACTGTTGGTAGCTTCAGTCCCTGGAAAGCTCAGGAAAGGTGGCCAGTACGAGACATGTCTGGGGACACAGAAAACCCAGCCCAGAGCCCTTCATCTGAAACACAGTGGGGAAGTGGGTTATGCTGGGAGGCTAAGAGAAAAACAAGGGATTTTGGGAAAACTCACCCTCCTTGGTATAAACTGGGGATGAAAAACGTGTTTTGTTGATGTTCATGGGTGACCAGGCTCAGCTGAGAGGGCTTGGGTGGGGCTGCAGGGCAGGCTGGGGGTTTGCTCTGGAGTGGCAGCCAGCAGCTCCCCCAGACACAGAGGAGGATCTACAGAATCAGGCACCATCTGCAAGTTGCTCAGGGGTTTGGGAGCTCAGGTGGGCACGGCTGCCAAGGTGGTGACATGGTCTGAGTCGGTACCAGCACAGAGTTTTTCTGGCTTGATTACCCATAACACTGCTTCACCCCATGCATTTTCTGAAAACCACTTAAAATTCTCCCTGCCCAATCAACCAGCCTCAATCCTCCCACCAACTCACCCAATTCCTCCCGTGTAAACCCAGCACTGAGGGGTGCCAGCAATTGCTCTGGATGACTCGAGCACTGTGGGGGAGACCACATTTTTGTTGCTGTTCCTGCAGCCTCACCATGTCCTTTTGGGAATGTCCCCAGCCTCAGGGTGGGTTTTCTCAGGCTGGTTCCCAGTGCAGGGCTAACCAGCATGGGGTTTGTTTCACCCCTCCGTGCAGACTTGCCTGTGTCCCTGTGCAAGCTCGGCACACGTGATGATGAAGCTGCTGGCACTGAACTCGGGGAGAGAGGGGGTATGTCTTGGTGCCAACACTTGGTTAGCTTGGCCTTAGTGAGGCTGCCCATAAATTTGGGAATAAAAGACTCAGGATTTCTATGCGCTTGGTGGACAACTAGTGCAAGTGCAATGGGCTTAGCAATCCACTTGCTGCTCCTGCTGGGATGGCCCTGCTCAACATCAACTCGTGTGGGTCTCGCTGGGCTCCTGGCTCCCGGCTGTGTTATGTTTTATCACTCTTATTATCCCATTCTTCCTCCAGCTGCATTTTAATTCCTTGCTTAGAATGACTTCGTTCCTTGGCAAAGCACCAAGTAATGTTTTTTTCGTCCCTTTTTTCATCCTAATTTTGACCAGTTGGAAAAGTCACATTTTTAATGTCAGGAAACTAAGTTTTGAATTTCAGCGAAAGGGTGATATCATTTTTCACGAGAGGGTGAAAGCATTCCCACTTCTCAATCAGCTCAGTGGAGGCTAAAGCTGAGCTGTCTGCCATCTGTCTCCTCGCCAGTCTCTCTTCCACCATCATCACTTTTTAACAGGTTGGCCAATTTCAATCACATTTGAGCGAAGGGTAACTGTCTCAAAGGCAGTTTTGCTTCTGCAAATTTTGTCAGCTGGCAGAGGATCGTTTACAGGGAAGCAGAAAGAAGTAGGTTTGATGGCCAAGGGTTGGTCAGCTGGTCCATCATGACAGTGTAAAGCTCCAGACAAGCTTCAGCATGTGCTGACTTTGGTTCTGTCTCTGGTTGAGCTGTGGGTGTCCAAGCGGACACGGTGGAATTTGTTTGGGGGTGGTGGGGAGGGTGTAGGGGATAAAGAGCACAAATAAGTAGGAAAATGAACTTCATTAGTTCTGCTCTTCCCCAGCTTGTTTCAGAAGGTTTTTCTAAGTTTTTTTAAAATGTAAGGAGGTAAAAAATAAGTTTTCAAATTTTAAAATACCAACAAATTTTCTTATACAATGAACTGGGAGATAGAGGAAAAAAATAGAGTTCTAGTACTGGAAGAGTCGAAAGAGAAAGAGCTAGTATTTTGAAATGAAATGCAAAGGCTTCATTTTAGATGCAGGCAGGATTAGCCTCCCTAGGCATCTAGTCCCTCTGAGGTTGGCCAACTGTTGGGAGGCATAAACAGGGTCCAGAAACTGGAGCTACTCATCTTCATTTGCTGTGACGGGTCAATGGCTGGGAAAGCTTTTGAGAGTCTGTGTCTGCTGGAGGCAGCTGAGCATGCCAGGCCAGGAATAAAACCTGGTCCAGGATGTAGCTCCTCACATCTGAAAGTTCTCAGATACAAATGCTGAACATTTTGGGTATATTTTATCTTTTGAAAATAACTTCTGCATGCTGTGTTTAGAAATACAGTACCTGTGTAGGCATATGCTGCCTGAGAGGACTGGTGCTTTTGTACACACATCTTTTGAATGTTTGGTGCTTGAATTCATTACTTTAATTCACTTTTTCTTTAACACTTGACTTGGGGAGACAACTGTTTTGAAATGAAGGAACTGATTTTTTTTTTAATTTTGTGAGACAGTTAAAGTAAAGTAGATGCTAATGTTCTGGGCTTTTATATTCGCAATTGCTCTAAACCATTTTAAAATATACATATGTTATAACACTGACTATGCCAGGCAATCCTGCTTTCAAAAGACTAAACTAAAAGAAAAAAGCTGCTCTTCTGTTGTCCGCCTGTCCGGGTTTTATCTTATGCAGTACACATTTAAACTCTTATCTTCTCAAATAATATCACTGTCAATAGGGACTTTGATCCCAGTTCACAGGTCTGTTTAATTTCCGTTGCACTGAAACATTGTGCAATTCAGCTGGACAGTGATTCCCAACCAGGCATCCCTGGCAGAGGGGAAAACTCCTCTTCGGACAAGGAGGGGAGGTGATCTCTCATGCTCCCATGGCAGGAGGAAGGGGATGGGATGGTTTGAGATGGAGCATCTGCTGTTCATCTTGGTGGAGATGCCTTTCAGCCAGCAGAGCAATGCTGGTTTACACTGGCAGGGATCTGTTTCCCTGCACTCTCTGCCCCCTGGGAAAGCGGACAAAGAAAAGCAGCTACATCTGGATTGCGGAAGAATTTCTTCCAGGCTGATCAGGGGTTGGAAATACTTCTTGGAGCCAGCTGAGGAAACATAGCTGACCTTTTGGCTGTAAATTATTGCCTGCTAATAAGTCCTGCTTGTGTGCTGAGAGGAGAGGGGAAGATGTATCTTTGCAGCCGAAGTTGTGTTGAATGCTAAAAAAAAATACAGTAATTTTCACGAAGATTGGAGAAAGTGAGGCTGTCGTTCATTCAGCTCTTAGGCACGGAGTAGGTGCTTCTGTATCTTCTGTCTCTGCTTACAGAAGTGATATTACTGAATTAATTATGACATCTTTGTGAAGAGCTGACGAATCGCTCAAGTTCTCTATTCAGCAGTAGAGAAATGTCAGGTTCATCTCACAGTAAATTTAAAATTACACCAACCTGAACTACTGCTACTGGCAGCATAATAATAAGGTAGGTAATCAAAATCAATTAAATTCCAGTGCCATCCTATTGTCCTAGAAAATTCAAATTTGAAATCAGTTGGAGTTCATTTGACTTCTCAATAAAAGAAGCAGAGCTTCGGAGATAATTTGAAGTAAGTATATGGCTGTGAGTGATCTTTCCTCAAACTGCAAAGACCAGGAGAGCTGAGTGCATTCACACATTCGTGCATGCTGAGTACCAAACACAGCCAGATGCTCAGAGTCAAGGGAGTAACTGGTTTGAGTCTGTGGCATTGATGTGTGTTAGCTGGGACTCAGGCCTACCAAGACTCAGTTTGTTAAAATTTGGATGAGATATTGATCCAGGGGAATGCCAGTTGAAGTGTGCTTCCATTCCTACCATGTAAGAGGGAGGAGGACTAAGGCTGGTGCATGCTCCTCTGCAGGATCTTCAGAGAGACTCTGGAGCAACCAGAGGGAGGGGAAGTCCATGTGTCCCACCAGCAGTGATATGCCAAGTTACAACGTGTGTGGGACACCATCTTACAGATCACAAGAGCACAGGGGATTGCCCAGGACCTTCAGATGCTGCTGAAATGAATGTTTTCCCATAGCACCTTGCCTTGTTTTTGGCACTGTCTGAGACTTTGAGTCACTGTCAGTAACAAGATGGAACATAATTGCCCAGAGAAGGCGTGGATGCCCCATCCTTGGAAGTGTTCAAGGCCAATTTGGATGGGGCTTTGAACAACCTGGTCTAGTGGGAGGTGTCCCTGCCCATGGTAGGGAGGCTGGAACAAGATGATCTTTAAGGTGCCTTCCAACCCCAACCATTCCACGATTTATGGGCTGGATGGAGTGATGGGGATGGCTATGGTATTAGCATGAGCCTCTCAGGAGCTACGGTGTCATCCATGCTAGTTGTGTGGAAAAGGACACAGCTGGGAAGCACAGAAGAAAATTTATTGTCTAAGAAGATTTCCTCTTGGAGAAAAGTCCTGAGCAAAGCCCAGGCTTGGTGCTGGGACTGATCTAAGACAGTATTGTGCTGGTAACTTCACTGCAGCCATTGGCACCAATCTGGCTTTCCAGAAAAACTCATCTTGTACACCTCCTTTTCAACTTGTATAACTCCTCTGGGAATGCCTCACTTCTTCCAGGGAAGTTCCCTACGCATAGTTGGCTGTACTAACTGTTTTTTAAAAAAGAATTTTTTAAAAAAATTTTTTTTCATATTCTTCTATCTGCCAGTATTTTTGGGAAAGGGATTTCCCCTCTGTTCACTTACACATTTAAGATTGTATTTATTCCTTTTAAACTTTTTCTGGGCCTTGCTGGCTGGACCCTCGGTTATGAGGGTAGGCTGAGCCTGATATCCTACCTATTGCCATAAGGAGTGTGCTCAGCAGTAAAATCCTGCTGTCTGAGTGAGGCACAGTAGTTGTCCCACCCCACAGTGACCTGCTCTTTTGTTCGGGAGGAGATTTGGGTTGTTTTGCTCTGCAGCTTTTATTCCTGCAGCAATCCAATTTCTGCCCATGGGATTGCAGAGTGCTGTAGTGCCTCTTTGGGATCACGGGTGTATTTGCCAGGGTGAGACCCAGGGCACAGTGGTGGAACATCCCGAAAGCTCAGGGGAAAAACAATGTGTGAGGATCTGATGTGGGAATGGAGGAAGAAGGGAGCAATTTAAGTCGGGAGGGAAGAGAAGCGTGACCCAGCGAGAGAGCAGAAGAGCTCGGCTCTCTGCCAGCAGTACCAAATTGGACTCATCTCTCCCTCCAGCCTTTCTAGGCACTGACTTGTGTTTTTCCCAGTCTTGCCCTGAAGCAAGCAGAGCTCTCGCCCTCTCAGTGCCGCAACGGGCACTCAGCACCTCCCCGGCTGCCGACCCCCTCCGTGCCTCCTTCAGTCCGCCCCAAAGGGAGGTTTTATTCCCCCCTTCCCACTCCCTCGGGCTGCTACCCCCCTCCCAGTTTTGGTGTTTCACATCCCCATCCTCTGCCGCGAGTCTCAGGCAGCTCCTCACCGCCTGTCCAGCTCTGAGCCGCGGCATCTGCTCCATCCTCCGGCTCACCCCGCAGCCCGGCGGCCCGCCCGGCACGGCACGGCACGGCTCGGCTTGGCTCGGCGCAGCACGGAGCATCCCGGTGGCGGGACCTCCCCCTCCCTCCTCCCTCCTTCCCCGTTCCTCCTCCCTCCCCGCGGCCTCGAGTCGCGCCAGTGATGGAGAGAGCGTCACCGTCTCCTAGCAGCGCTCCTAGCAACGCTCCTAGCAACCGGGCAACATCTGCTCCCGCTGGACCAATCCGCGCAGGGAACATCTGGGCACCCACCTCCGCGGGCTGCGGCCGGGAGGTGATGCGCTCCTCAGTGGCTGCAGGGACCCGCAGGAGCTGCCACCACCGCCACCACCGCTACCACCACCGCCACCACCTCCTCCAGGAGCAGCGAGGGAAGGACGGAGCAGCCCTCCCTCTGGAGCCGGGGCTCGCTGGGTGAGTGGCGCTGAGCCGGGGGAGAGCAAGCTGTGGGGTTGTCCGAGGCAGTGAAGTGGCGCGGGGCTTTGCTGGTGGGATCTGTCCCAGCGGGTTTAGCAGGCGGCTGTTGACGAGGAGTAAGTTTTGTGTTTGTTTGTGAGCTCTCGGCTTTGCTGCATCGTGGAAGAGGGCAGAGAGCTGAGAGGGAGGCTCACGCACGTCCCGCAGTGCTATGGGCTACGGGCAGAGGTGCTGCTGCTCTGCCGGGCTGTAGCATGCTCTACGAAAGGTCATTTCAATCAGAGTCCTCTTTTTACGGTCAGAGCTGAACTCTGAAAAGTAACCATAGCTCTTCTTTCATTGCCTGTTAATGGTGTCATCTCTGGGATGACACAACTGTCTAAATATAGTTGTCTTATAGCTGCGAGGCATGAATATGCACACATACATGCTCTTTCTTTCTTGTAGGATTTAGACAAGTCTAATTTCATTCATGTGCATAAACAAGCGTGAGTGTCTCTTCACACACATATGAAAGTGCAGAGTTTAGGTAAACTCCCACATATCTGTGATAATTTTTGCCCCAGAGTGGGAGATATTCTTACACGCCAGATACTTCCCCGAGAATACATCAGCCTGGAAGCTGCACTGTATGTCAGGTAAACACTGAAACATGCCTCCTGCAATAATTCTGTTGAAGAGAAATGGGAATATGACTTTCCCCGGACCTGTATTGCTCTGCAGGCAGTGTGTGTATGATAGGAAATTAATGCTACTACTCAAAATAATGGTGTTGGTTCATAGTAGCCCTTTAGCTGTCCTCCGAGGATGACAAGAATTAATGGAGAAAATAATGTGCCAATTTAAGAGGTGGTCAGGGCAGAATTCATGTTCTAGGTCTGGAAATGTCTGGATATTTAGAGGAGCAAGCTGTATTTTTGCAGCATTTGCTCTGAGAGGATATAACACTGAGGGGCTGAAATGTCTTTTCTTAATGTTTTATGATGATGTTTGAAAGGGATTCCAGGAAGCAAGGTCAAAGTTAGAGAATTGGGTGTGACATCAGAACTCTTATTTATTCCTGCTACTAAGCCCTGTGGGGATGCTGAAATAGCACTTTCTTCTCGTGTGGTCCAGCTACTTGCCGTGTTTGTCCTGACTTTGCCACCTGAGCTATGTGTATTTCTCCTTGATGCACCACCCCAGGTAACCGTTCAGCAGTGCCGTGCTGCCAGAAATGCTCGCTGAGCCCGTGCGAGGGGGAAATCTTACCAGAACTGCTGAGATTATCCCAGAAAGACCCTTTGCAGATTGACTCCGCATCCTCAGGTAACTAACAAGTTTGCAGACTTCAGCTGGTCGAGCTGAGTGAGGGAATTTACTGGGATTAGTGTTGAAAGGGGGTGAACCTGGAATTATTATTTTGTTCTATTGATAAAAGTAGTGGGATTGTAGGAATCGAGACAGGAATAGTCACTCAGCCATTAAGTGTCGTGCCTTCATGCCCTCATGAGAGCTATTCAGATGCTTGTGCCTTGTACACACGTGTGCCGAGGGAGAATCTGCAATTAGGGAGATCTGCAAAGCGATTAGCCAACTAAAAGGTAGTTTTAAAGTGCAAAGCCAGCAGACAACAGTACGGCTGTGGGTCCCCACCTTTCCGTGAGTCAATGAAAGGAGGCTTACTCTGTCTGAGAGAGGGATAAGGCTCGATACGCTGGAAGGACTGCAATCGATTGGCAGTCCGTGTGAAATCCTAGGGCTGGCATGTGTTTTCAATCCACATGTTCATCTGCCTGCGGTCTGGTAGCTTTGCGTTATCAACTGGGAATCCCACAGTGGGACCAGCTGCTTATGCTTCCCCTGAAGAGGGGGAAAAGCTGCGGCAGAGCGCGAAAATCAGAGGCAGGTTTCAGCTGAGCACCCCCTAATTGCAAGTGCTCTGAAGGTTAGAGATGGGGGAATTTATCACGGCAGTTTGACAGCAGTCGCAAGGACATGATGATACGTCCTGCCATGTCCAAGTCACATCTCCCGCCAATAAATAAAGGCCAATTTCTGTGTGCTCAGAAGCCTGAGGTTTTCTATTTGTGCATGCAAGAGATGCTCAGAAATGGTTTCCGTCTCAGCCAGCTTTAGCTTGTATATTGATTACCCTCCTTAGGCTGCGATAGGAACCCTGCAGGGTACCGGCACATTTGAGTCACCACCTCCGTGCGCAGCGGCGGCAGGTCTGGCTCGGCCAGCCGGCTCTGTGCTTACCCCCTGCAGATGTCTGCATCGACACCAAATAGTATCGACTCGTACAACCCCTTTCACTGCAGCACTGAGCAGAGAGGGATGAATTTTCTTCCAGAGAAAAGGTAGGGGAGGTGGAGGCACAGGCAGGTGTGGGGATGCTCCCAAGGGCTCACGTACAAGTTCTGGGACAGAGCTGCTGTGCAGACCGGGGCTTCCAGATTCCTCTCCATTGCCTGAGATGAAAAAGCACGAGATTTGGTTGTTTTTTTCCTGGCTGTTCAATCATTTATTAAACTCTGTCTTAGCTCCTGTCTCGGCAAGGTTGCAGCCCTGTGGAAATCACCCGGCACTAATTCGTGCCAAAGAGGGGTTCCTGTCACTGGGGCAATGCAGGCGCACAGGGGCCAGATGAAGTAAATTTCTTGCAATTTGCAGTTCAACTGGGAAGTTGCCGTGCTATAAATCTATTTCCAACCCAATTTAGATAAGATAACCCTCTGTCCAAACATGCCTAATAACTCTGTGAGTACCACGCCATCGAGCACCATAATTATTCCCTGAGAAACAAATAGGAACGGACATATTCTGCTCTTTTGAAAGTACAATTAAAGCCCCTGCGAAGCTGTGTTTGAGAGCTACAAAGCTCGAGACAGAGGCGCCTATTCCGTCCTCACTGCCGCGCATGGGATTTATATTTTAAACTTCCATTAGCGCTAATGGCAGCTGCAGCCGCCGTGCTCCGATGTGCTGATGTGCCGCGCATGCAGAGCAGGCACGGCACCGGCGGGGTGTAAACACCGGGCAGCGTGAGCAGCAGCGCCTGCCCTGGGGCTCCCGAGCCCTCGGCAGCACTTCCCGCTGTTGCAAATTGCACCGAGTCCTTGGTGAGCAGCAGAGGGCTTGCGGCTGAACGCTGCCGGGACGCTGAATGCGCTTTTCCAAGGTTCGTCCAGCCTGGAAGGACAAAGCCCAGGCTCAGGACTCAGCGCTCCGCTGGTTAGTCTCCCCGCGGGGAAATTTGGCCCCGTGCCTTGACTTGTGGTGTAGCGCTGAGAAAAAACGTAATGTGATTAAGATGTATCTGTCTCTGAGCTTGAGTGAGGCAGAGGCAGTGACTCATACCACCTTGCTGTAGCTGTCAAAACACTTGGCTCGCGAGAATAGCCTTCTACACAAAAAGCACTGATTCAATATGTTTATATTTAAACAAAACACTAAGGGTCTGATTCACTGCGGCATTACTACAGCCTGTAACCCCAGCCAAGCAGCTCCCAGGCACGCACAGAGCCAGTGCACGCTGACTTTCAATAAGTGTTAGAGAAAGGCTTGGTCCTTGAGAGCATCCTGCAGGGAGAGGGGCCCCTGGAAAGCTTTAGCATCCGTGTTGGTGTCGAGGGCACAGTACAAGGCACAGTTCATGCTCTCATTCCCTGCACCTGCAGACAGGTGTGTGGGAATCACCAGCAGCCACAAAACATGGCAGTGACAGCGAGGCGGGTGGTGGTGGGATGGTAGCTACACCGAGCACAAAAGCAGACCTCAAACTTCTGTGGAGCAACCCTGGGATGGGACTTGTTTGCCTTCAGCTCACTTTCTCACCCTAAAGCTGCAGGTGTGCAGTCAGCACCCCTTCCCTCCCGGAGAGAGGAAGGTAGCAGCTGAGCTGGTGTGGAGAATTGAGTGCCCCAGGCGCTGCAGATTTGGAACTGCTGGAATTTGCTAACAGCTGGTGTGTTGTCAAGCAGCTTGAGGGTACTTTGCTCCTAGAGTGTAGTCTTTCATTTAAAAGTGGGAATACATTTAAAGCCGAATTTACAGCCTAGAGATGCTCTTGGTGTTTGCTTGGTCGTTGTTTCCCTTCCTTGCTCCTAAACCAAGTTATGGGGAGGTTGTTACAACTCTGCTGCTTTAGCTTATGTAAGATCTTTAGGAGTTTAAATACAGTCAACCACTTTGCACCCAGTGGGTACATCCCAGGCTGGTGCTGAACATAACCCCACAAATTGGATGCTCAATGAACTCACTGCCAGGATGGTCATATACATCCCTCAGCAAAATACAATTTTTCCGTCTGCTCCCGCCAGCCAGCAACAGTCCCCATCCTGTGGCATGTGCTTAAACACAGCCTTCCCTCACTCTCTCTCCCTCCCTCCCAGGGTCAGGGGGCCAGTGCTCCTTCCTTTGTCCCTGTTCTCTGCTCTTTGCTGGTATCTATAGGACAACCTGTGCTCAGAGGATGCTGAGTTTCACACTGTCACCCTCCATTCTCTAGGGCAGGGAGAGAAATTCCTGTGGCATGGAGCAGCAAAGTAGAGGTTTGTACGGAGCTAGCGGAGCTGCGGAACTGAGCCACAGTGCTCTGTGCACTGTGATTGTCTGTGCTGCCCCTGCACTCAGGCTGATTTTCTGTTTATGCTTCACACAGGCAGTACTAGGGCCACACTCCCAGCTTTTTCCCTGAGAAGCTCTAGGGAGCAAGTTAGAGCACTTAGAGTCTTGGTTTGAGGGAAAGGATGGGTCCATGGTTGACTCATCTACCTGTGTGCTGGGTTTGGCTCCATTCCCAGCCCTGACAGCCTGGGTAGCTACAGGACTGTCACTTCATCTGTCTATACCTTTGTCTGTCTCAGAGAAGTGTGAGGAAAACTGTAGAATTCTCCCATCCCATGGCACTGGGAGATAAACGCGTTTGTTGTGCTCAGATAAGACAGCAGTGGGGTTTCCACCAAAGGGAACCTAATACCAGCGTAATTAAATGTCCAGGCTGTCAGGGCTTTGGTGTAACTCAAATATTGGAATAAAACCTGCAAGCAGTGAAGGTTGCTGCATATGAATTTAAACCAGTGTTTGCAGCTGCTCAATGCCAATGGAGTGGGGAAGACCACAACTGTGCCCTTGCCCTGGAGAGCTGCGGTGGATGCAGGGAGCATCCCTGGTGTATGTGGTTGTCCAGGGTGATGAGAATGTAGTGTTGTTCCACTGCAAGAGCGATAGTCCATCACCCAGAGAAATGCTACTGTTTTGTTCAATCCATGTTGGGATGGGTTCCAGAGCAGGGCTGAGGGGTCTCCACTCCAAATGGACTGTTAATCCACCAGTCAGGAGTTTTCTGTAAAGATTTGTAACATACTTTATGAGAAACCTCCCTCCTCATGGACTTGAAATTCAGTGAGAAAGCACAAGAAGAGTCTTGTGTGAGGGAATTTCTTCTTCAGCCCCTTCTTGTGGGTTTTTGATGTAGAGGAAGGAAGGAAGGAAGAGCACATTGATCCTTCCTGCTAGTGAAGGAGAGATTCTGTCAGTCCTTGAAATGGTTGTGTGGGTATCTTATTACTCCCACCTGCAGCTATGACTCAAGGAGTCCTTCATGCCCCATGGCAGGATCCTTCTAATGATGTGAGGTCTGTGTTCTAGCTGTGCAATATCCTTTGGCTTTTCTGCTATGACAGGGAAGCTGTCCAGAACCAAATCCTTTATTTTCTCAGAAAAGTTTCAAATGCTGCCATAAAGAGATCTCAATTTGGGGAAGAAAACATTTCCTATAGGACCTGACTTTGAGTTATTCTATGAAGCGGGTCTGGATACTTTCCCTGAATTGACTTTAGATATCAACATAATAAGTTTTAAAAAATGGTACATTTAAAAGTAAACAACACAATTTTCTTATAAAAGAGAGAGTGTGGGAATTGATGCCTCTCGCAAGTGCACGTGCCCCCTCTTATTGTCTGGTCAATAGCAAAGCAAAGACGAATCCTGGCTCTCACAGGGACCCATTGTTCACCAGACTGAGTACCACCGGAGTTATGGACTTCATTAAGATGCTGAATTAACACCATGACACATTTCCATAGAGATGAGAGAGCTCAGAACAGCCAGCCAGGCCTGCCTGCAGGAGCACAGGGTGCCCTAGTCCTCTGCAGGTCTCTGCTGTGAGGAACCAGACCTCCACTAGGATCTTTTCACCGGACAAAAGAAAAGCCCAGTAGTTCCTTCTCTTAGTCCAGAGGTTGAGCCTTCACCCTCTGTGCCCTGAAAAACTGAAGCAACACAGAGAACAAACCAACTCCATCACCCTCCCACTGAACTGAGGCTCTGCTGCTTCTCTGAGACGACACTACCATCTAGTGAATATGCTCTGTATTGGTTTTCCAGGGAAGCCACGGAGCTTCTGTGCATGGTGTGTGGAAATCAAAACCCATCCCTTGGCCTGCACACCCCACAGCATGGGACACGGTCCTGTCCTGCAGACGGATGGTCCCATCCCAGTCACTCCTTATGGTGACCTTCCTGCCTTGGGCATCTCTCGCCTGCTCCGTGATGCTCTGGCTGGCCAGGACAGCCCACTCGGCCTGTGCCTGGTGCTGTGGTGGTCAGTCCAGAGAGGGGCTTGCTGTGCTGATAAGCCTCAGGGTGGGTGTTTCAGAAATTCCTTCACATTTGCCAGCCTCTCAATTGTTTTTCCAGTGTGTTGAAGGCTGCAGGTCGAGGCTGAGTGTCGCCCTGGCTGCATTCCCCCTCCGGACCCCTCCTTCCCCTACACACCCCAGACTGTGACCTTACAGCCACCAGGGCAGCAAGCAGTACTGACCTTCTTTTTCTTCTTCTTTTGTGCAGAGCTGGTCTGATCAGGGCCTACCAAAGACATTAACGACGTCGAAAGTAGCCTACTTTAAGAGAAAATATGCAGAAGAAGAACATTTACATCAAGATTACCATGAGTATTGTCCAAAAGTGAGTATCTCTCTGATTCCAGACCCCATCCTCCCCCGGTTTCACACTTTGCTGCTAAAGACCCATTCACTTGCTCTTTACTCCCCAGCACTTGATATTACCAGAGGACCGGACTTGTATCCTAAAACTATCCCTCCAGAAACTCCGCTTCCTGGACGACCCCGAAGCCTATCTCCGTAGGTCTGTATTAATTAACAATCTGTTGAGGAAGATTCACCTAGAGACAGAGAGGGAGAGCTATGAATACTTTAAGGAGGCTCCGTGCTATAGGACTGCTTACTCTGACGCACGAAAACGGCTGAAGTTTATGGTGCAGGAGTGCTGTTCCCAGTCGCTCTATTATGAAGAGCTGCACTCGTATCGCATCGTGCCTTACTCTGCAGAGAACGCCGTTTACGGAATGGGCTACACGGGCAGCCACCTGGAGCAAAATTCTCAGTTGCTTATTTATAAAATGAATTAAAAGTAGCTGTTAGACCCACTGATGTTTGTTTCTGAATGCTTGAACTGCTTACTGAGGTGTTAAGGTGAGGCACTAATTGCAGATCAAAGGCGGATGCCTTGGGAGCTGAGTGGAAGGTACTTTGGATAATGCTCTGCAGCCCCCGCTGTTAAACCCCCCGGTTGTGAAGTACCTTGCTGTACACAGAGAGCTGGTGCAATACGGAGGTCCTTACCCGCAGAGACTGCGTGCAGCGCGCTTTGTAGAAACAAAGCTGCATTTTTAAGTTCCCTGTGTGTAGTTACAGATGTTCCAAATCACTTTTACAGTTAAATTATGCCATCCCTGGTGAAAGGGGAACTGCCCAAAGCTGTGGAGTAGTCTAACAGTGAGGAGTAAAACACAAGTTATCTACTGTAAAGGTATAGATAGAAAGTTTGTTTGAGAAATGCTTTGACCATGAAGGAGTCAGTGCCAAAGGAATCAGCCTTTAGTTTAGGATTTTCAGAGACTGAACTCACTTGCTACTTACAAGACACTCTATACTGAGATTTGCAAGGGGTTTTGGGTTGGGTTTTTTTAAAAATAATTGCATCACCTTTTACTTATATTATCTCTTAGCTGGTATCTACTTTGCTATTTTAATAAGAACCAGAATGACTCACAGGAAAGATTGTTTCTTCAGCCCCTCATTGGTGTTCCCTTAACTTCATTTGCCTCTTTCCCTAGCTGTTTCCCTGATACTTCTTTGCATGCTAATTTGCTGTTTGGCCTGAGGTTCACACTGGTGCTAGGGAATAGACAGCAATTTCTTTTTATGTGGAATATAAAAGGCAGAAAAGCAATGATAACCCTCGTAGATAGAGAATGAATGTATCTGACAGATGCTGATAAGACCTCAGAGGTTCTGATGAAACTGCTCAGCATTAGTAATAATGTTTCAGGTTAAGTGAAATGCCTAATTTCAATCTGGGAATTAACTTTAGAAGATGTAAATATATATTTCACAAGCTACAACATGCGAGATGTTCAGCAAATGGAATGACTACAAGTGGAAAGTTTTATAGCTGCCAAAGCTACGTCATGAAAATACCAAAGAGTAACATAAGGGAAAAGATGATGCTCCAGCAATGGGGTCAAAAGCAAAGATTGCACTATAATCTGGGGAAATGTGATTAATGAGCCTGTAAATTAGCTGTTAGCGATACACCTGCAGTTCACCCACGGGTGACCTGCATCCCAGAATTGCTGAACAAATATACAAGATGATTCAAAGCCTGACAAAGTCCTGCAGGTCTGTTGGCTTACAGCAAAGAAACTGGCTTTGCCTCGCTGGCTATCACCACTTTAAAGCTTTAAAGCAAAGTAAATAATAGCGCACACTCAGCTGGAGGCAGATATACATATATATATATATATAAAAGAAACTAATTTTTTTTATTATTATTTTGAAAGGCTTTGCTCGTGCAGATGTGGCTGATGCTATTTCTGAAGCATTATACAGTATGAACAAATACCATGGCTTGCCAGGAACGTGCTTTGTGTCAGATTCCTCCTGTCACCCTGCTTAGAGCATCCTAGTCATGTGAGTTGCACATATCATCACAGCTATCAGGCACGTGTTAGTGCAGGAGAAAAGTCAGGAAAGCAAAAGCAAGAGGTATGAAGAACAAAGTCAGCTCTGATATCAGTGGTTAGAAGCCGGTAGAGGTATAAGAGACAGAAGAAAGTAGTAAAATCCAGATTTATTTTTTTTTTTAAATAATAATAAAAAAAAGGCAGCAGTGCAATTCAAAACAAGGATAACCTGCAAACTGGAGAACATAAACAGCACAGATATTGTGGGAAGGCTGGAAAAACAGGGCTGTGCTGTTTGGGAGGTGCTGTTAGTCATGATGAATGTTCAGGTTTTAGTTTTTATTTTGAGACGAGGCATATTTACTTGTCTTGTACAAGAAGATATCTTTAAATCCTTGGTCAGTGCAATTCACCATCAGAGCTGCCTGGCTATGTGTGGTTGATTCCTGCCGCCCCTGGGCTTGCAGCAGCCCCAGATCATGTGAATGGTTAAGCTTTCATTTGGTGTGGTTTGAGAAATCTCCAGTTGAAGGCAGCCGTGCCCACCTCAACAGGGGACTGAGAGAGGCCAGGCTAATGATCAGGTGTGTGGAACAGCCCCAGTACCACCAGTAGGAGCTGGCAGAGAAGCCCATCTGCTGCGTGGGCTGTGGGCTGGCCAGAGGAAGGCTGTTGTGAGAGCTGCCATTATCCCCCAGGGAGCTCTCTGGCCTCTGGGGGCACCTCACACGCCTCGTGCTGCCTTTAGGGCTGGGATGGTGGCAGAGGAAAATTGCTCCTGTCTTCTGATTTTTCAAACCATGTAATTTTCCACTCCGAATTGATCTGATTTATGCATTTTTTTCTCTTCATGTCCATTTCACTTGAATTCATGATGATCTAGCAGTTACATGAAATGCTAAAATGCTTCTTTTCTCTCACTGACTGACTTTATTATATTCGTAGGATGGTTCTGGCTTGAATAAATAAAACTTTTAACTTAAAATTAGTAGTGTTTCAATGAAACGAAAAAAGCTCAGTAGGATCAAAGTCTTTAACCTCACTTGAAAAAAAAACAAACCACTGGCCCTGTCAGATTCATCTTTGAAAAGGTTCTTTGCCTGGAAGAGGCAGATACTTTCTCGCCTATTGAAAGCTTCTTTGATGAGGTGTTAAAATAACTGAACACATACAATAGACAAAAAATCTGCATCAGATCACAAAACTCCTAGGACAAAGGGTGATATTTTACTCTTGTTTCTCTCATGTGTTGTTTTCTTGAACAAAAAATATTGTTCAATTTCTTAACTTTTACTTGCTCTCGGAGCTGTTCAAATGGATTATTTCTTTCTAGAGAACAAATTGGTTTTGTTTGGTTGACTTATTGATATTAGCTTGAATCAAAGGTCCCCAATTCTAAATGTTTTTAGTCTACTTTAGTTTTTACTGCCTTCCACTTTGCCCAGTGATTGGTCCTGTTGAAAAGTGGATTTGAAAGATTCTACTTTAGTGCTTAAAAAACATAGTTTATGGGGTGATGAAGAAGTACAAAGGTGCAATAACATTGCAAGTGATTCCCAAAATATTTAGTTGTACAGCTTTTGAACTGTATACTGATTTTAACATTTAGTTACCAAGTTACTGGGTACCAGCACTTTAATACAGCTACACACAGTGATTTTTCTTTATGGGGTATGTAGCTACAATTCAGCTCTTCTGGCTTCTGATGTGTGAATCTGTCTGTAGGTGGTCAACTTTCAGTGAGATATATATATATATGTTCTATTATGACTGCATTAGGAACTCCTACATATGGGCTATGTTTGCACTGGATGTAAAGAAAGTCCTTCCTTCCCTTTGACTCAGTTGCCTTGGAGATAGAATATTCATCGGAGAGAATATAAATGAGCTGGGTGACAAGGACAGACTTGGTGATGAGAGCTGATCATTTAGAAAATGACTGGCTTAGGACGATTCATTTTCACCTTGGAATAGCAGCACCCTGGGCTGTAATTAGTGTTTCTGTGAGTTAAGTTTTCTTTGTGTTGCTTTTCCCTACCTGACTGGACATGTTGATTGATAGTGGGGTGGCTCCGTGGCAGGCACAGTGTGGGTGTCACGTCTCTGCCTGTACAACCCAGTGATGAACCCCAATATATTGCTTGAGCAACCTGGTCTGGTGGAAGGTGTCCCTGCCTATGGTAGGGGTGTTGGAACTGGATGGTCTTTAAGGTCTCTTCCAACCCAAACCATTCCATGATTCTATGATTCCATGATATTAGGGCCCTGATCCTGTAAATGCTTCAGTTATCATCCAGTGTCCTTGCACAGACCCTCTTGCCTAAGCCCAAGAGGCCCCTCGTGTGCTTGATGCTCAGCATGTCTATGAGCCTGTGCAAGGCTGGGGCTGCTGGTTCTCCTCAATGGCCTCATTATCAGTGAAAGTGATTATTGAGCTGCCGCTTGAATTCTTGACTACATTTATATTGCACTGTAAATTGAACTTTTGTTTTCAATGAATGTGTTGAGTATATGGACTATTGTGCCTTAAAGTCCCATCCTCATGCGAGCCTTTGTAAATGTTCTGTAAATCTGCAAACCGCCTATCGCTGATGACTCTGTGCACTCTATACAGATCTGATTTGGTACTTGGCAGGACCTTGGGAAACCCAACCCTGACCTCAGTTTGCCGTGAACACAGAGGGGATATGCCAATTCCCTCTCCTCTTCTTTGGTTTGTTTTTTTTTTTTTTTTTTTTTTTTTTCAGATTGCTTTCCTCTTCGCTGTTCATGAAATTCTGTTTTTCTGGTTTCTGTCATAGCTGGGTTCTGAGTCACCTACAGCACCAGGAGCCACTTGCAGGAACTCAGAAAGTTGTAAAAAAAGTTGTCTCCAGCTTTTAAATGCCACCTGTGGGCGTGCTCTCAGGAGGGAATCACAGCTGCATATAACAACTGTGGCAGGTGTTGTCAAGTATATCATCATATATTTGACATGATTAACAGAGCAGAAAAGGGAACACCTATGTCTATTGAAACGCATGAGCCTGCATAATGTTAAATACATGGTGATTATGCACCAAGTAATTGGAATAACACCTACTGGTTCTGTAACAAAAAACAGCTTTTTAATGTTTAAAATTACCTGGGACCTGATTGAAGGTTTTTATGAAATTGTTTTCTAAAGTGAATAGTAGAAAAATGTATATGTATTTTAAATATACGTATGATGTGCATGTTATTAATAAAGATCTATTTCTATTGAACAAGATGGACTCTTGTTGAATGTATGTGGTTTGGTTTAGAAGTTAACATGTAGTATTACTAAAGAAAGGTTTCTAACACCATTAATCCCCTGAAAAACTTATAAGCTGCAGATTCTTTGAGGGTGAACCTGGGGCTACTCCTTTGGATGCTCTGCAAACTCTGGCAATCACTTGTCCTGTCCTGATCCCACTGTCTGCATCCCAACTTGCCTATGGGCTTACAAAGCCCTTCTTCTTTTCCTTGTTTACTTATTTAATTTAAAAATCTGCAAGAAACCATTTTTCTAATTATATTCTGCAGGGCATCTTTCAGATGCTGTCAAAGGGTGAAAGAAAAAAATAGTTAGCTATCAAAGCAGTTCAGGAAAATGGTATTTTTACTAAAAATCCTGAATATAATGGAAAGATCACCATCTTCCTCCTCCTCAGGGATTTTCTTTAGAATTCTTTTCTTGAAGAAGCTGAAATGAAACACTGAAAATATTCAAGAGATACTGAAAAGGAGAAATATTTACAAGAGGATCTTTCCCCTGTGGTCAGGAGCCTCTTGAAGCAATCACAGGGAGACATTTTCCAGGGCCAAGTGCTTTAGCTCCCATCTCCAGCCAGGACTTGGGTACCACTTGGGGCTGCAGGTCCAAGTTTTTTAAGGACAAAGCTTTGCAACCAGGTGCCATAGGCACAGCAGTACACCAGTCACCTCCTATGATGGTGTTGCAGTAGGAGACAACAGCTGGGTGTTGTCAACCTGAGGGCAGCCCTGAAATCACTGATCCTGAGTCCCCTACATACCTCATCTGGATGTAGTGTTACCAGGATTAGCAGCCACCACCCAAATCCTGAGATGTTTCCTGTCTCTGAACTGCTCTTCTTTTAAACCAAAGAGCTGCATCTAGACCTTGGCATGGGGATGTGTATGACTTAGAGGAATAGGCTTCTTGCTCCATGCCAACAGGTTTAGCCTGTTTTCTCCCCATATTGTGTGTTAATGACCAAGAGTCTCTGGAGTGACATATCCCTGTCACAGAGAAATATATTCAAATGGGCAAAATTCCTCCTAGATCCTGGGTGGGAGCAGCCACCTCTGAGGATTCACCACACTGGTAGGAGATACTGGGCCTTGCTTGGTTCACCCACGGTAAGAACTGCTTTAGTGTGGAAATAAAAGACAGTGGAGCAGCTTCACACCTCCCAGCACAGACATACCATGTTGTCCAACACGTGCAAATACTTTCCCACTGTGGGTATTTTCAAAGTCCTATGAATCATCCTGCTACAAGGCAAATTCAGCTGCAGACCGAAGGTGGGGTGTTCTATGCCAATTATTCTGCTGCTAAAGGAGGTGGTGCCCAGACCACCATGGGCTTGCTTTGCTCTCAGCTGTATTTTCCTATTTAGCTCTTTACAGCCATTTGCAGCCACTTTGAACCGAAGTGGCTTTTGGGCTGTCCTGCCTTGGCACTGCCAGCCCAGACTCATGGAACAGCTGACACAGGACCCAGAGAACCCATCTGAGAGCTGTAACTCACCATTACATCCCACACTCCGTGCATGTCAGGGCTTAATTAATTCAGGCCCTAAACTAAGTAGTGCTGACAGTCAAACTAGGCGACGCTTTGAGGTCCTGGCTGCAGAGTGCTGCAAAGCCCTGCAGCATCCCAGCTCTCCCAGTCCTGAAGGGAGTCCTGCTCTGCCTTGCTGATGTGCCATTGATGGGAAATTATCCCCACTTGGGCTGAGTGGTGCCAAATTGGAGCTCATGGAACTGGTGGAAGGTGGCTTTTCCTGACACAAACTGCTTAGTGGAAATTGTTGCCAATCTGCTGCAAGGAGGTTTGTGTGTAACATCTGCTGTCAGGGTAGAGGAAGAATGGCTGGAAAGGGAAAGGTCTTTCTCCCTGTAAGGTGCCAGAGTCCTCTGATCATAGCCGGGAACTGTTATTGCTCTCCCATGTTGTCCTTTGAAGCTCAGGACCATGCAGACATTTCAGGTCCTGCATGGCCAGTTCTAGAGGGTGATGCCCCACCACAACCGCAGCCTTTGGCTCATGGAATCAGAGTGCTGTTCCTGATGATCCCAATGAGTTGGGCCCTTTTTTTACAGCATTAATGTAAATAGCTATTTTTCTGCAAAATTTTGAGTCTAAGGCCAGTGGGCATCTTGGTACCCTTTGAGGGCACAGGTCCATATGCAGATAGCTGAGGTGAAGACATGTCTGCTCTGGAGGAGAACCAGAGACTGTCTCTGGTTGCTACATAGACAGGTGGGTTGCAGAATGGAAAAGCTGTTGTGTTAGCACTTGAATTAAAACAAAAAAATCTGTGCTGGAAGAGGTGGAAGGTCTCAGCTCTCAGGAGCCTTGCACTTGCTACCAAGGAGTTACTCTCCTCCTTTTGTGTCTTGGGAAATGGGTCTGAGTGAAGCAGTGACCAGGGGCTGATGGACCAGCTCAACAGTATCTGCTCTAGTTCCACTTGAGATAAAAAATCAATGCTGTGAGCATTGGGAGGGAGACTTGCCACAAGGCTGAAAAAGCTCACATGCATCTTGCATTTGCAGTTCTCAAGGCTGGGATCACCTGGAAAGTGAGGGCAAGCTGCGGCTAACAAGGGGCAATAGTAAGTCAAATGCTGATACCCCTGGTGACTGAGTCAACCCTGCAGCACACCTTGTCCTTCCTACTCCTCCCGAGGGGTGCAGGGCAGGCTTTGTGCCTGAAGATGGCACTGCTGCACTGAAGGATTTCAGGAAAATTGCTGTGATGGATCTGCGCGTAAAACCAGAGCTGTTGAGGCGAGCTCAGGGATGGGTGCAGCGGTCGGCGCTGTCTGGGTCTGAACTCGAAGGACCCCGTTTCCCATGACAGCAGTCCCAAACCAAGGCTCTCTCTGTACCTGTTTGAAATATTATTTTGAGTTTTTCCTTAGCGTTCCTAGAATTTGTCCTCTGACAGAATCCAAATCTTGCTAGTTTGGTGTAAACTCTCTCCTCAGCTCTCTTAAGAAGTTGTAGGGTTGCTGAGTTCTACAGAGGTCTGATGGGAGCATGACAAAATGCAAGGAGCTGCTCTGAGTTATTCATGAGGGATGATTCCCTTCTTGTCCTGGTGGTAAGAAGGCGGATGGGGGTGTGACCCAGGCTCTGCCCAGGTGCTCACTTCAAGTAAAACAGGGGTGGTCAGAGCCACAAGGTGTAAACGAAGTTGTCTTTTCTATGCTCATGTCCTGCTCCCTCTCTCCTCTTCTTGAACAATTTGAAGTAGCAGCGAATAATCCCTATGTTGTGCAGGTAAGAATTAGACCATAGAGTGATGAAATGATGACCCCCACTGGCCCCTGGATGCCCAAGGTGTCCCAGATCTATTGTCTGACCATCAACACTGGCTCTGTTTCATTGCAAAGGTGATGGGAGACTGATTGCAATCAGGTTGAAGTGGCAGTGATGTCTTCTAGGGATCGTGAACATGAAGTAACCTAAAGGCAGCATCCAACCTGAGCTTGGTGGTTTGGGCATTACCTGCATGCCAAGAGACTAAGCAGGCAGGGTTGGGACTGAATTAGGATGGAAGGGTGTCCTGATGCACACCCCGCAATTGAAGGGCTCCTGGGCAGAAGGACACCATCCCGGGTCAGATGTGGGTGAAAATGGAGAAGCCTTGCTCCTCTTAAAGCTTTCTGTGCCTCAGCTTTGTGCTGAGGTCTGCCTGTCCTCAGCCCCTGAGCCACAGTCCTTGTGGGATGGAGCCAACTTGCCCACTCGGGGTGGGTCTGGATTTACTGTTTTCTGTACACTGGCACCCCCAAACGCCACCGAGAGAGAGAAGCAGCAGCATTCTTTGCCCATTACTATGACTGCCTCTATGCACACACAATAAAAATTCATAGCTGTCTGTCTTTATCTTGACCACTGGAGGGCTGCATCTACCTGCAGACTCTATTTAGGTTACATTAAACCCACAGCACCTGTCACCTTGTGAGATATCTTGTACTAACGTAATTGGGGAAGGCTGAAAAGCAGGAACTGTTTTCTTTGGGGAAAAAATCTGACTGTAGACTTCATTGGTTTGCAGTGAAAGTGCTTTTTTCCCTGTTGGAAGCTTTGTGGATAGTTCTAAAAAAGGCAGTGGGTTGGGAGGGAGAGAGGGAAATTGCTTCAGGATAGTCAGGCTGTGAAAATAGGAGCGTTAGTTTGTTTTGAACTGTGTTCCCTCTTTCATAAATTAAATATTAGGGCCATATGCCATTGGAGTCAAAAAGGTCCTTGATCTCCTGAACATGCCCAAAACCATTTATTTCTCTGTTGTGCCTGAACTGGACAGTGGTACCCTGTGGCTCAGCCCCTCTGGTCTCCAAACCCAAACCCTTCTTGGTCCCCTTTGGCTCATCAGGTTTGTGCAGAGCCCACACAATGGGCTGAGCTCCCTTTTTCTGGTTAACTCAGAGGAGCAAGATGTGCAGTTGAGCACCAAGAGCTTGACAAGTGAAATGTCTTATCTGCAGATGTATTACAGTGTGCTGAGGAGCTGTGCCTCTCCAGGGGTCTCTGCTCAGGCTGTTGTGGGGTTTTATTTTCCAGCTTCACACAGACTTTGCAGATTGCTATTCCAGCTTTGAATTTCTATAGCTTGGAGACACAGCATTGCTGCTAGAAACATGAGCAGCAAGCCAGGTATTGCCTCAAGCTATGTCTGTCCCCTTTTAGCTGCAGGGTGGTATCTGTGAAGTATGATGATTGACTCTTGGGAAGTGTTTCCCTTGGGATGACTGCCTCAGTGGCGACTCACACTTACCAGAGTGACTTTGTTGCTTGCCCAGTTGGACTTGTCACCTCTTTCTCATGCCATCTTGGGCTCACACTTCCAAGGGTTGGTGGAGGAATTCAGTTAAAAGCAGTAATCTTCCTGCCATGGATTGAATAAAGCTCTTCTCAGACTACAGAGGGCAGCAGATCGTTCAGAATTCAATAGACTTAATCCCATACTAATTTTAGCAGCTGTAGCTCTGTTGGAGAAGTTCCCTGCAGCTGAGAGTGGGGCTCCTCTGCAGGGACCAAGAAACAGCCAGCGTGGGCAGAGCAGTTGGGGCCTCCCTCCTTGCTGATGGTGGCTGGTGTGTACCTCTGCTCTACTCCACAAACTCCTGAGGAAACATGTTTGCCAGTAAAAACTACCTGGGGTGGAAAGTTGTGCTTTGTCTTTTCCAGATTACAGTGTGATATTTAAAGTGTTGATTTCTGCCCCCCCCCCCCCCCTACCCCCCATAGGTATGTGCTCTCCCCTGAAAAGTGAGAGAAGCAAGAAAGGAAGGCCTGGGGTTAAAACCACCCACAGATAAAGTCTTCTGCATTGCTTGCAGGGGTTGCATGTGCATATAAACTCCTTTGCACCTTGGTGTTTCTGCTTCTTTCTAGGTGCTGGGCATGGAAGTGTGTAACTGCTTCAATAAAAACTTTTGGGGAGTTCTTAGAGAAATCTTTCATGGAACTTCAAATTTTTTAAAAGGCCTTTTCAGATGACAGCTCTTTGTGCTGCATCTTTCTGTCTCTCTCCCTCCCCTCCCAGATGACCATGTTCCCTTTAAATGCCTTTGAAAATAACAGCTTTGATAAATAAATCAAACAGCATTGTGCTTCAGAATCACTAATGGAATCTGACACTGGTCAGCCAGCAAACTGTTCCATTTGAAACTCTTGTAGAAAGGGAACCAGTTGTATGAGATATCTTGTGTCCTCCTGTCATTTATATTTCTGGAGTGAAGCTGGTTGCCAAGTGAAGTTGTGGGTGCCCCATCCTTGGAAGTGTTCAAGGCCAGGTTGGATGGGGCTTTGAACAACCTGGTCTAGTGGAAGGTGTCCCTGCCCATGGCAGGGGGTCAGAACTAGATGGTCTTTAAGGTCCCTTCCAACTAAAACCATTCTGAGATTCTGTGAGCCATTTAATTTCTCTGGGAACCCATGGTATCATTTTCTTTTCAGTATAGAGAAGCTGGATACGAATGTGCCAGGAGAAAGAGCCATGCAGACCTGTTGGTTTCTGTTGAACCACTTCTGCATCACTTAGAGCTTTTATAGACCTGTAACTGGTGGTAGAATCTCTCTCCGTACTGCATAATGATGGACACTGGTATGAGGAATGCCAGCAGTGCTTGCTATTTAAGAAGTAGGAATGAATGGTGAAGGTTCCAGAGCACAAGTCTTATAAGGAGCAGCTGAGAGAACTGAGGATGCTTAGCCTGGAGAAAAGGATGCTAAGAGGAGACCTTGTCACTTCTACAATTACCTGAAGGGAGGTTATCGCCAGCTGAGGGTCAATCTCTACTCCCAGAAGAGGAAACAGCCTCAAGTTGTGCCAGGGAAGGTTTAGATGGGATATTAGGAAAAATTTCTTCACTGAAGGGTGATCAGGCATTGGAATAGTCTGCTTAAGAACGTGGTGGAATCACTGTCCCTGGAAGTGTTAAAAAAATGTGTGGTGTGGTAGTACTTTGGGACAACGTTTAGTGATGGACCTGTCAGTGTTAGCTTAATGGTTGGACTCAGTGGTCTCAGAGGTCTTTTCCAACCTTAACAATTCCGTGATTCTATGAATGTACATAAACGGAGTGAAATACAAGTCTTTCCATCATGCATGTGTCCAATCAATCCACTTTTGCCCTTCCTGCCTACGGGATGGTGGGTGCAGGAGAGAAGTGCAGAAGGCTGTACTACAGATGTCTGTAAATGTATTGCTTTTCTACAAAAGGCAGTTTCTCTTCCAGTTCAAACATACACAGAAAGGGATGACAGCAGATAAGAACCAGCTGGGATAAGGTATTATCACAGTGAAAAAGGCATTGGATTTTCTGTTTTGGGTGGTCTCTTCATTTGAAGGATAGTTTTGGTAGAGGCACAAACGCTGCTAAAGTCCAGGTGAATGTGGATCAAAATAGCACTGCACTGTCATTGTTAGGAAGGGATATTTTATCTCTTTTAATGCAGCTATTTTGGAAGCTTAGATAAGCTCAGAAGGAACTGGTGGTGAGTAAATTAGAATTGGTAAGTTAGAATTGGTAAATTCTGACTGGGCCCTTATGGGGTGACTGCAGGACAACTCCCAGAAAGTATCCAGTGTTGGTTTGGAGACTGTCCTTTCCTCTCCCAGTGGTCAAAACCACTTAAATAGGTGACTCATAATTTTCAGTTCTTTTTTTAAAGTTTCTTGCTTCTAACTGGAACTGGTCTGGACTCAACTTCTAGCCAGGAGCGTTTTGTTAATCCACTCTCCTAGATTAAGAATCCTTTTTAAGTGCTCTGTTATCTTCTCCATGTGAAGACAGTGTAATGAAGTTGCCTCCCACTCTCTCCCTTTTGAGACTAAACAGATTGATCTCCTTGTCTGTGGCTAAAAGGCCTTTTCTAAACCTTCCATCAGAGCTTCACTTGGATATCTGGGGTTGAAATAGGACCATAATCACTAAATGAGTCTTGGGCTAAAGTGATTTTCTAAAGTAGGACATGAAGCATTAAGGATTTCTTGGCCTACACAGAGTGTAGTCTTTTTTTATCCAGTTTCTTGACTCTTGCCTTTTTATGTTTGTTTCAGTGGACTCTAAGATGCAAAATTGATTTTGGATATATCACCCTAGAGTGCCAGCAGACAAATTTGTTGGCTTGGGGTGCAGACCCCAGTGTCAAGATGAGAATATTACCTGTTCTCATTAATTCCAGAACACACGGGAGAAAGAAGGTGAAGACACATCTGCTGGCAGGGGGCTGGGAGACAAAGAAATTGAGAGTGCAAGTTCTGAACTCAGGAAAGCCCAATGCTTAGTTTGCTGCAAGTGCCAGTGCGATGGCTACAGGACAGGAGGTACCAGACAAGGGTTGTATCGACTCCCCATGGGGGTTCATAGTGGTGCCTCATTGCCTTACATGACATGTTTTCCTAGCATAGAATTTCTGACATGAAATTCTCCACAGATATCTGTTTTTCCCTCTACCCCAAAGGTATAAAAAAATACTGCATATCAAAAGAAAAAGGGGGGAAAGCCTGTTAAAAAAACATGGACAACAAAGGAATGAAAAAAAGCAGGAGAAATAGCCTGCATTGTCCCCTTGAGTGTTGCTCAAGCTGTTGTCTGTAATCCACCCTGCGGTGTCTTGAGAGCATTAGAGCTCAGTGGATCATGCAAGTCCCAAAAGCCTCAGACCTCACAGTCAGCACAGGGCACTCTGAGGCCACCAAGGTGTTATGGATCACTGTTAATCAGGAAATCCCAAGCCTGGGAAATCTTACTTTCTCCCTGTAATATGAACCTCAGAAACTCTTGAGCGCTTCTGTAGCCAGTGTTAGAAGCTGCTACTGCAGATCAAGAACAGGAGAAATTCCTGTTAAATCAACTTTAGGTTAATATTTATAGTGCTATGACTGATGAGAAGACAATCTGCCTTCACATTAATGCTTAAAATTTATTCGGATTCCTGTTGCAGGAGCTGGATCTGCTCCCCCTGGAATGTCCTGTAATAATGCTGCCCAGAACATGCCCATATTAGAAAATCCCCATGTTGAAAACCTCCTGTGTGTAAAACTCAGATGACTTCAAGTAGCTATTGAGGCATGTTGGATCCTTTTTTTCTTTTGGGGCAAACTTCCACTGACGCAGTTCATACTTAGAGTGCAAGTGGTGGGATGGAGACTGGGATGTGTCGTGGGAAAGGATGAGCAAGGGAAGACCAGAAACCGGTTTAATGGCAACTTGTCACATGGATCAGTTTGTGCAGATGGGTTTGTTGCTGGCTAATTCATTCATGAGGATGAAGGAGAAATGCAGGGAGGAAGGAAAAGCAGAATATTGCCCTCTGCAATAAGAATTATGGTGGTACGTAATATGCATACACATGTGGTGTATGTCTAGTTATGTTCTTGACAGTATCTAAGGATTCAAGGAAGCATATCACATTTCCTCTTATAACCAGGAAGGGTTTTTTTCATTCCAATTAGTTACTGGTTTATATTGCTGTTTATCTTTTATAAACTGTAAGAAAAAAGCTCCAAGATTTTTCATAACTATATCAAAAACAGAACAGGCAAAGCCTCATTTTTTTTTTTCCTAGTAACCCCTCTGCCTTCCTCCGGAACAAAAAAGATAAACTCTCAAAATTTCCTTGTGTGGGAGAGAAAAGCCATCAAACAATCTGTGTCTTCCAACTTATTTTTCAGGGTCCAAATTAAGGAGAGGTCAAGGACTGAATGATAAAACCCAGAAATATGAAGACTACAAATGAAGCCAAGGGCACTGTCATTGCTTTTTTGAGGGGAAAGGAAGCATGTACAGTTGCATAATTACTAGTAGGAAGTCAGGCATGCTTCCCCTCTCTGAAAGGATCAATAAAATGGAGAGCTTGCTTTCTGGAGACAAAGGAAATAATAAAAATTATGAAATTGAGCACTTCAAAAATAAATGTATAAATATCACTGTTCACTACTAACTCATCATCTCTTCATGAGTTATATCAATTAGTAAGCTTTGATTTCCTAGTGATGGTCCTTCTAATGAGAGCACCTTCCATCTTTCTGGTGAGCAGATGAAGTTAAACATTTATAGCAAGTGAATGTGTTGGCTGTGACAGGTCACGGTTATCATGTGGCCATGAATGTGCAAAACAGAATGTCCCATAACAACTCATTAAACATTGTTTTTCTTTCTGTCTCATACACTTTCACTAATTTATCAGCTCAAGGTGTTTTGGTTTTTTTCCTTGTAATTCTCTATTCTTGCTCTCTCTGAGAAACTTTTAAGTACCTCTCCAACCTCAGCCTGTAGAAAAGAAAGCTTTTTCAGAAAGTCATGCCATGAAATCTACCTGCAAGTGCAAAAAGATGACCCGATGACCCTGTTGTTCATAACCCAGCTGAAACCATCACCGGAGATAAATTTCCAGGTGTGCAAGTTTATTTCATCCTGATGATGCTGAGTACTCCTTGTACTTTCTGTTCTGATCTCACACAGAAATGACCATGGCAGCTGCTAAATGGGACTGTCCAGCAGACAGTAGTACCCAGAACACAAATTAAAAACTACTCAACTAAAAACTGAAACCTTCATGCTCCTTTGGAGCAGACAGGAGAAAACACGGATGGACTACATTTGGGAAAGATTGGCATCTGTAATTCATGGGAGTAAGTTCTTCTCTGAGGTGATTGTTGCATGACAGTGACCCTCATTTTAATATGTAATATGTGATAAATAGTCTGACAGTTTTTAAATTCATTTAATTTTACTTATCTTTGAAGCACTTTAGGACTCTACACTTCTGTTTCTTTGTGCTGCTGTCACACCCAAGGTAATTAATTCCACAGATAAGTTCAGCTTGGGGCCAAGTGAACCCTTTGGGGAAAAAATGAAACAAACCAGAGAATCAAGTGGTAAAAACCTAGAGAGTCTGTTTATTATGCTTTTGGTGAAGGAATGAAGTACACAAATGTGCTCTTCGCTTTGTATGTGTGTCTAGTGCTGTGTTATACACAGGAACCCCAGCACTGTTATTTGTCATTTGGTCATAGTTTGTGCGTGGTCCAGTTTTAATCCTCCCTGTCCTGCAGCCTGTAATGAATTCCAGTTGAGTCCAGTTCCAGATCTGAACAACCCTGTGGTCTCCCAGTAAGCTGGTTGTGCAGGTGACCCAGATGCACACACTGCAATTGGGTAGGAGAGGTCACCTCTGTGGGATAAATTGAGGGTTATCGATAAGGTTTGACTGTGGAATGAAAAGATTATATAGCAGCCTCTGCGCTTAAATGAGAGTGTCAGAAGCAAAAATTGTTACTTTTCCTATTTATTCCTCCTTTCCCCCGCCCCTCTCTCCCCAGGTAGCAATGTGCAGGTTGGTTTGTGCTTGCAAGCTGTGCTCTGGTTTGTGTAGCCTGAGTTCAGGAGGCTGTGCTGCCCCACACCAGCCTGGGTCAGTGCCATTCCTCTGATGGGCTCTTGACCCTTCTGTAGCATGGGAACTGAGCCATCCCCTGCCCTGTAGCAGGACGTGGATTGTGGAAGGGATGTTTCTGCGAGTGACAGCAGTACGAGCCATCAATCTGAAACAACAACACACAGACGCGCATGAAAATGTCGTGCTCTCTGCCACGGGAGAGAAATTACTTCCACAAAACGACTGTGGAACAGCATTAAACTAGAGTAAAGAGCTGAATTAATCACAGGCTCCATCAGAGCGCTGGGGAGGGTGGCACAGATGAAGGAAAATGAGCCACCGCTGAGAGCTGAGCCAGCAGCCGGCTGATGAGGTGCTCTGCTCACTTCCAAGAGACTTGCAAAAGGATTTTTTCCCCCCTTGGAAGTAAGGTAACTTTTCAAATGTGGGGAGGAATGATGACAGTAAACATATGTTCTGCTTCCCGTTAGCTGCTGTCTGAGATTTTGCTCCTCCTGAGTACGACTGATTCTTGATTTGTTTCCACACTCCTTTTGCTGTGCCCAAAAGCAGGAACAAAAGGGCAGAGGAGCAGCAGAAATGTGAAGACCCAGAACATTCACCACCCACAGGCCTTACTTTTGGGTATTTTTCATAATATTTTTATGTCAGGGAGGGCTGCATGTGACGAGAGGATTTATGGCTCTAATTCCTTGTTTCTGCGTAGTCACCGTATCCTTTGGTCTCCTACTTCTCCAAAACATGTCTCACAAGCTTATTTCAGCCATCAGCTGAAACTTTTCATTTTCAGTATCTGAAGTATTTCTGCCCTTGCTCCCCAATAACTCTCCAACCTCTAACAGAATTTATTTGTTAAACAAGGTATTTCTGGACCAGAGATCGTGTTGCTTTTAGAGCTTCGGTGCAACACAACTTCCCGGATTCCTTTCTTCCTCTTGGTACAACTAGCCCACACAGGAGGCAGGTAGTGGTTTAGCTAATCTCTGTGCAATCAGAGTTGATTAAACCCCTCCTCTTGAATGACAAACAAGGTGCAGTGTAGTCCACAGACAGGCTGATGCACTACTGGTCTACTACTAAGTGGTACCAATATTGAGAAAGTCTTGGAAATTTGTAAAGCCTTGAGAGTCATGGGTGCTTCATGGCCAGATCTGGACTTAGGGCTCTTGTTTTAAATAGTGCCTCCGGGAGGCACAAGGGGAGAGAAAGCAGAGACCTTGTTTTATAATTCTTTCTCTACAGGTCTCAGTCAGTCTTTGTGAGGCTTTAGTACAACTTAGGAGTAATCCCAAGAGGATGTAAAAGGTCTTATGCAGGACAGTAGACCCTCCTGAAATGTGGCTCTGGTCTCCAAAGTTCTGCAGTTAGAGTTATAATGAACCTCTTATCTCTGTACTGGGCACAGAGAATAACCCATTTAACATATTTACCCTCTCTGCCAGCTCCTTCATCACGTGCATCGGCCAGAATACTTCCCGAGGTTGTGCCTATCCCAATATACATCCTTGTTATGTGTCACATAGCTCTTGACTTCAGTTTTGTCACGGCCTAGGCAGTGCTGGATCAATGCTGACGTTGCTTCATGTGTCTCTTGGGTGTCTCTCTTCTCCTTCAGACCCTTCCTGTAGCTTCTCCTTTTTGAATCAAACAAACACTGTCACTGTGTGTCACTTCTGGGAGCAGCTGCGGGACCCAAGTCCTCTTTGGCAGGCACGTCACCTACTTTCTCTCATCTTATTCTTGCAAAACCATCCAGTTTGCCTCCTTGCCTAATGCTTTAACTTTTTTGGACTGCTTCTCCAACTCATCATGTGCTGCTCTGTGATGTCTGTGCACCAGAGCTCCAGGGCTGCCATATATAGAAGTATTGGTGTGCTGGAGCAAGGCTAAACATGAGAGCAGTCAGATTTATTTATTTTCTCTGACTGTAACATTTGCTTCTGGGCAAGCACTGGGGACCTGCCATGTAAGCAGTTACCAGTTGAGCTCAAAAGCCAAAGTTCTGCAGTTGGAGTTATAAACAGCCTCGTATCTCTGTGCTGGACACAGAAAGTGACCTATTTAACACATTTACCACTCTATTTTAAAATAGTTTCAAGAATTGCAAGTGCATGATGAAAAGATGTGCAGAAACAGTTCAAACAAATTTTTCTTCTACAGCTTTTGCTAAAATCAGTCTTTGCCCCCACCCGCTCCCCCCCCCCCCCCCCCCCCCCAGAAAAAAAGGTTATCTTTGTTTGTCAGTTGCCTGCATGGTTAGTACCAGATGGAGTTTAATAGCAGGTACATAATATCCTGCTGTTTAAGGGTTTAAACATTTTTTTTTAAACAAAAAATTCTCTTCTCCCTTTTCTCACTTTTTAGAAGGGTCACATCTATGAATAGGCAAAAGCCTGAGTTTTGCAATGTTCTGCTAATTCGTAGTGTTTAAAAATGGCCTTGCCCTTTTCTAAGATGCTGTGTTTTTTTGCTTGAGTTTGATTTTTCTTTGAAACAACAGAAGTGAAAGTCACAGATATCCCTGAGAATTTTAACTATTTTGCTGCCATTGCAGCTAAATCAGTGGAGTTGTAAGCATAGAGGATGACCAAAAATCATCCCAGTACTGAAGGACAACAACCCCAATCACTCTGCCCGGTAGGAATACAACTGCAAAATACACTAGAAATTAATTTGAGAGAAAAATATGAGTAATAAAAATTCTGATATAAATTCTCTACTTCTAAGGATCTTTTTCATATGTAACTTAATGTTAATTCAGCATTTACAGAGCGTGTGTGTTCGTTGAGGGGATTGAGACAAGGAGGAATGGGAAAGATTTCAGGATGCAAAGGAAATTTCTTGTGCAGTCCCAGTTTCCCATCCCTGATGAAGGTAAAAGTAAGCTGGGGACTGAGACAGGCTATAGGTCACTGCATCATTTTTTACTAACTTAGGCTTCAGAAAAGCTTGTTTCTGCTACCTGCAGGACCACCTTATGGAAAACTAGAGCATGAGGATAGATATTAGAAAGAGGTTCTTCATCCAGAGGGTGGTTGCGTGCTGGAACAGGCTCCCCAGGGCAGAGGTCACAGCACCAAGGCTGACAGAGTTCAAGAAGCATTTGTATGACATTCTGAGGCACATGGTGCAACTCTTGGGAATGGTTCTGTGCAGGGCCAGGAATTGGACTCGATGATCCTTGTGGGTCCCTTCATTCAGCATATTCTGTGATTCTGTGACTCTTCCCCTTGGGTGTGGAATCACCCTTAGACGTGATAGCAGTGCACAAAAGCTCAGCACCTTGCAGGTCAAGTGTGTTTTGTGCTCAGGTCACCCCTGCTGCCTCTCCAAAACAGCGAATCATTGCTGAATCACTGATGGGCTTCACCTAAATGCCTTTTGCCTGTAAAACTTTCTTTGCAGAAACACATAGACCAGTTTATGTTGCAGATGAAGTGATCAAAGGCATAATACAAAGATTCAGTGTTGCTGTGTGCTGCAGAGGAGGGCTGGAAGTAATTTGGGTCAACTAAAGTTAGAAACCATCCTCACCTCACGAGACAGATGTGAGCTTTGAAGTCGGGGAGATCATCAGCAAGACAATCTGGTAAAGCCACTTTCCCCTCAAATCAGTTTCTAACTTGCAAACTTGAAGCCTGTGCAGGACTTGGTGCCTACTGCTGGGTGAGGACTCTGCCCAGTCCTGTGACCTGCCCACTACAGATCTGAAAAATGACATCAGAAAAAAACACTTGAGTGAGTAATGCTGCAGCATATTTTTGGAAAACAGTCCTTGGTGACCAAAGGGATTTGCGAATAATTTAGGCTGAAGAGCAAAGGAATTGAGGGTCCTTGTATTTGCTTGCTGTATCTGGTGTGAACTGCAGGAATAACCACAGCTCTATTTACTAATTTCAGTACTTTGGCTTGTGTCTTCTGGGGCTGGTGGCAGCATGTAGACTCAATATGACCATCCTGTACAGCTGAAGGAATCCTGTTCACAGACTAAATGGTCTTCTGTAGGAAGACCTTTATCTCTGCCTTGCACTGCAGATAGAATTTGACTTACTTGGGAATAACAGAGGGTCTGTCTCCTAGATGTTCCTCCTCTTGCCTCCCTTAGCTCTGCAGAGGTGGATGCTGTGGTTAAACAGTGCAAGCAGAGGTCCAGAAAAATCCCCCAGAAACTGGAAAGAGCATCTTTGACGAAGCCCCACTTTTGTGCCTGTGCAAGCTCACTACCTCATTGTCACTCTTCCTTTTTTTCTGCCTGGGAGAAGATAGTCAACTCAGTTCCTTTGTGCTGTTTTGATGAGTAACCCCATTATTAGGGAAATCCCTGACATCTGTGTCTGGCTTTCCAGACTGCTCTGTACTGCACACTCCTAACTCCTAAGTGATAAATGACTGCCACCACAGTCTGTAATCCATGCTATTAGTGAAGCAGTCTCTGTTCTACAGATGCTATCTTACCTTTCCAAAGAAAGGTAACCTTCACTTACAGGTTCCAGCCCAAGGGATGGCTTTAACAGCTTGGACTGTCCTCCCCCTGCAAGTATTTTATGGACCAGCGTGTGGACCCAAGCCAAGCACAGGCTGAAGCAGAAACCACTCAGCAATGAACCCATGCCCAAATGCCTGGTACAAACAAGCAAATGCCTTGATCCTGATCCTGGTGTATTGACCCAATTAAGGCAAGTTAGGGAGTTAAACTCACTCAGAAATTCTCGTATGAAAACCCTTCCAGTGGTCTATACACCCAGAACCTCATTTGTGTATAGGAGGCTCACTGCTCCAGCCCATCTCCCTACGTCCTTCCTTCCACAACTGTGTGACACCGGGTGCCATTGTCCTGATGTGTTACCTTGGCCTTCATGGGTAGCTTTACCTTCTTTCCTGCCACACCATGCAGGCAGAAGGACAGTTCTGATGTGGGTCATGGATACAAGCACAAATCATCTGCTTGTCTCTCTTTTGTTGAAGATCCTCACCCTTCTTCTGCAAGTGAAAGAGGACAGTAGCTGACATAGTAAGACTTTTTGAACAGACAGTTTGGAAGACAGAACTACAGGGCAAACATTGAAGCTAATTCTTCTGCACATTCATTTATAATATCAAATAGCAAAATGGTGAGAGATATTTGGATTTCTGGGTTCTTGTGTTAAAGATGTCAAGTGTTAAGTTCTCTCATATCCCCACCTGATCTCCTACCTCTCTCTCCAGTTCATTCCTCATCTTCTCTGCCTCCTGGTTTCAGTCTTCGTATTTCCCAACCAGTTTACATCCCTGTCTGTAATTTGTCCCTTTGCATGTTAATCCCTTACTTTTTCCCACTTATCTCTTGACACTTACACACTTGAAGGAGGATGAGGTGCACCCTTTTCCTCCAGCATGGCAAGGCCCAGCAGGAGATGCTATGAATGGGTCCATCACTCCCATCAGACCCAGAACTGCCCACAGTGATGTCCACTTGAACTGGCAGGGAAATGATCATCTTCCGTGGGAGCTGAGAAGGGTCCCTGGGTATTTTAAGAGTTGAAATAACAAAAATAACAAATGTGGGTCTTCATGTGGTGAAAGAAAGAACAGGCTGTTGGTGACTGCTAACCCCTTTCTCTTTGCTGACATCCCACAGCATTGGTGTGCTGGAGGTTTTCAAATAAAAGCCTAAAAATCCCTTCCTCTCTCCCCAGGTCTGGCACAAACCAAGCCAATGTCTTTATGTTATTTTCTTTTTTTTTTTTTTTCCTCCTCGGAAGCCACTAAGCTGTTTGGCTTTGAATGTTCTCCAAAAGTGCTCCCTGAAGCTGCAATACGAACACTTCAGCACAAACACTTAATGTTAAACTGAAAAATAAAAAGAGTTGGGCAAGCTTAATACCAAACGGTGTTGTAAATCAGGCCTGTAATCTAAGCAGATCTGGCACATAATTAATCTTTGGGGAGTCTCTGGGTAGCAACTTGCAGGTTGTTAGTCAGTGAACTCCCACAGGTCTCCCTGGGTTTGGGATTAAACTCTGTGTGTGAATAATCATCTAATTAATCACCTCACGGAGGGGTTTTAGAACCCTTCAGTCCCTGCTCTTGGAAAAGGCGTAGGTCTAAGCACAGTTGTGCCACAGCATGCTAGCAGGAGGCAAGAGAAATTCAGAGAGGATGTAGTTTTCATCTCAGGTGGTGCAGGAGGTTTGAAGTTCTCATTTATTACAAAGGCAAACTCTTCTCAGCCATGATACGAACTCAGGCACGTTTACCTTGGGATGATTCCTAAAAATTATGAAACATTAGAGACTTTTTTTGAGGTTAACTTATATTAAACTTGATGACAAAGGCTGTCCCAGGCCACCTCCTGACTTACAGATATCTATACCTCTTTCTGATTCAAATTATCTGTATTTGAGAACTCTTTTGCCCAAATTAATGTTGCCTTGTTAGGACCAAGTACAGCTGTGAGCTGAACATGTGCTTCAGCCCCATTTTGACCACTTTAGCATTTCGATAAGGAGAAGCTGCCTGTGGGTAAAGGGTGGAAAAGCCGCAAGTGGCTTTTCTGCTGAATGTGGGCTGTGAATTCCCACTCAGCCTTTTGGCTCTTCAACTCGAGCTACAGCTCATCTTCTCAAGGGGTGCTTCACCTTCACCCACAGGAGCTGAGAGCTCTCCTGCTCATCACACCTCGGTGAGGACAGCGTTCAGCAGAGCACCTGGGCTGTGCAGCTGCTGGAATCGCTGTCATTTGAGGGTCAGTTTCTGCTCCTTTGTTACAGAAAGGTCTCCATTAGCAGCATTCACCTGCACAGTTTACCCTCTGGACATGGCTGCATGCTGCAGAGCACTCAGAGAAATCGACTGTCTCGGTAAACATCGAAGAGAGTGCTGGAGTTAAAGCTGCGGAGACTTGCCTGTCTTGTAATTATCAGAGTTATCTCAGGAAACTGGAAAAATTTTGGAATGCAACTCCTTAAATGTGAGTTTTCCAGGTAAAGGATCTAAAATATGGTTTTGAAACTTTTTGGTAGATACATCCCAGAAAAGAGTCTTCTGAAGTTATTGCCTGGTAGGAAACTCAGGGCCAGTTTCTGCTCTTTCAGTCTGCTGCAGCTTGCAATATATTTTTGATGCCCTTACAATGATTTAAGTAAGAAGAAAACTAGAATTAATATGCACAATATGAGCAAATATCTATTTTAAAAGTACCATTCTCCACAACAAGGCCATGGATTTAATAGGCTTTTTACTGTATTATCGATAGCACAATGCTGTGGCATTGAACCACAACTATAGGGAACAATCCAATTATCATTCAATTGAGCCAAAGCAATTAGTCGGCTTAGGCCAGGGGATAATGCAATCAGCTGAAAATATTCAACAATCAGATTTGCAGAAAGCTGAAACTCACATTTTCTTTCTTTCTTTCTTTCTTTCTTAGCTGACTCAGAGATCTGGTTCTAATGAATGAACAAGGGAAAAGCAACAATTCAGAAAAGGGTGGAAACCCCAAGAGGTCTGTGGCCGAGGTAATGGTGACTTTTAAACTGGCAGGTTATTTCTGAGATGCACAAAATCACGGTCCTCTCTGTATTTCTTCCTCCTATAACGCTGCTAAAATACATTTAGACTAGTCTTCACACTTTGATGCTTATTTTCACTATCTAATTCTTTAAAAAACGAAAAGAAATTACGAGAAGTTTCTGTTAGATCAGAGGTATAAGGATATAAGGACTGAAGTGGTTGTTTAAGTGGATCTGTAAACTTGTGTTCTTCGGGGCAGGCTAAACAAAAAATTATTTAATCAAAGCTTTTCCTATAAAATGTAAATACTTGTGTGAAGGTCACTAAAATTTTCTGGAAAGGTTTTTCTCCAAACTGTTTTTTTTTTTCTTTTTTTTTTGGACATGGCACTGCATTTTGGTGATTATGTTGCCTGTGTTGAGCAAGAGATTAAAAGATTTAAGCTACAACGTTATGCGAGTATCTTCCCTGTAGCTTAAGGATCTTTTGAAGGCAGAATTAACATAACCAAAGCATTAAAGACTCAAATACTTTTGTCTCATGCTGAATGAGCAACTGATACATGATGGGTCTGACTGCTATCTCACAAGTATTATGCTCCCTTTGACTTCTTTTGTGATTGTTGCTACTCAGACTAATGGTATATGTAATCCAAATGATCATGTTCCTAGTAGGAAGAATTGGGAGGGGGTGCTTCATAACTCTACAGATTGTTGCTTTTGCCAACAAAAACTGAATACAGTGAAACTCTTCCTATCTGAGGATAGCCTGCTTAGATATTCTTTGTGTTAACCTGCCTTATTGTCCTGAAATAATTGACTGAATAGGCTCTTGTGTTTTGTTATGCAGAATAGCTGACATGGTGCTACTAACAAGAGAGAAGACAAAATATAGTTAGAATACTTTAACTCTGGAGATCCTGATCTGACATAGGTCTTCTTCAGGCACAATCTGCTAAAAATCTCTGCGCTTGATTTCATTACGTTGCAAAAAGTCAGAAGACAACTTGATTTTTCCAAAGGCTGAACGTAATCTGAGTTTGAGCAGAACAGGCCTAGGAGAGTTTGTAGTGTTGTAGACGTGATTCCTTCTGCGCTCACGAAAAGAAAGACTGCCCTAAAGCTGGTGTCTTTTGAACTCAAGTCATCACTTAATAGGGAGATTACATTGCGGTACCTTCTAGCGTGAGGGTGTAACCCAAAACTGCCTTGGCCTTTAAGCTTGGGTTAGAAGGAAACTGTTGGATTTCTCTGAATTAAGCAAAAATGTAAAAATAATGCACATGTTGGGGTTTCTTGAAGGTTGACATGAAAATAAGTCGTGGCAGCTCTTTCTGAGTTCCGTCTTTTGCCTGCATCTTTGTGTGAGATATGTACTGGGCACTGCTCTCGAGATAGATAGGAAGCCTCACTTGGAGCAGTCTTTTGTGCAACTCTTTAAAGCTAGCTCAGAAATCTATCAAAGTGAGAGCTTGTCTGGATAAAGGAGAGTAGTTAGGGTTCTTCCTGTCTAATTAATAAATTGAAGGCACTGATGTGGAATGGAAGAGCTTGGGCTAACTTCCAAGCTAATATACTGCTGTATGTGAAAATACTTCTGCATTAATAACGAAATGACGGGATTTACAGACTCTCACTTGCCTCCAGCATTGATAAAAAAAGCTTAATAAGCCCTTATTTTGTGCCCTCACATCAGAATGGATTTACAGGATGGGGACGGGGGAGTGGAAAAGAGACCTTGAGGTGTTTCCCCCAGAACACCAGGCTGCAACATCAGCTGGTCTGGATTATGCCATCTCTGCAGATGGATTTGGCCCTTGCGTGCCGTTGAAGGGGGAAAAACATCATTATCCTGGGAAATTCTGAGTGAATACAAAGTCTTTAAGCGTGAAAAAGGATTTTTCTTGCTTCTTAGTTTATCTTGAGGCTGTTCCCGAGTTCTGCCCATTTGCCTTTATACATTCCAAAGAATTTGTCTCTAGAGTTGAAAGCAACTGTTGTAATGCTAAGTTAGAAATATTTGGGGAAGACATTAAAATAGAATTCTAGAGGGTTTATGACATGCTGTGCCATTATGTACCACTGTATGAAAGTTGAATAAAAAATCATCCAAATGAGCTGCACTATTCATATAAGGCTTTCTAACCTATGAATAATGTGATCACCCCAGATACAGCACTGTAAAGGGTTTATCAGCATTGTTAGAGTATTTTTATCTGTATTTGCATGTCTTAAAAGGAGGAAATAAAGGTACAAGTCAAACTTCTAGCACTAAAGAACTTGGCTCTGTGTTCTCCATTTTATTTTCTTTTAAGTTGCTTACCTAGGGTATGGAATGCTGAGTTTTCCTTTATGAAGAGAGCAGAAATTTGGTAACATTGCACTGACTCCATATCTGTTCTGTGGATAAGTCTTTCTGTGTTACATGGAGCCATCATAAATGTGTAGTATTTGAGCACCATGGAGGGAACTTGTATCTGCTCATGGCAGTGCCCACCTGCCCAGACACCCCTCTCCTCTCCAGATATGTTGTGTGATCCTTAAAGCCTTTCTGCTCTTCATGAGAGAAAGAGGATGATTTCATAGCTTAATTGGAGGGTGCCCTGGTACCACAAACTTTCTGTCTGCCTGGTGAATTCCTATGTGATGCTGTGCAAACCCAGCTCTTCCAAATATCCACCAGCTGTCCTCAGCTTTCAGGGCCACTAAGAAAACTACAGTGTGGGAGGGTGTGTGACAGCTTTATCCTTTTAAGTAAGAAAACTCTACCACTTTCCCCACTTACTCTGGTTATGTTGTTCTGAAGTTCATGTTGCTGCTCAGATCTTGAGTTACAGTAAGAGGTAGCAGAGACAGGTTGTCACTCACGGTGGGCAAAGGCTGGAAGGAGATGAATTTTACCATCTCAGCTGTCTCCTTGTACTTTCTAATGCCTGTGGATGGAAAGGGACTCAGGACTGTGCTCCACGGGAAAGAAGAAAAAGCCCCAAGCCTTTCTTTGGATCCCCTGTAAGTTTGTCTTTTCCTGACATCCTCCCTTTAGTATGTAGCCGCACTATTTCAGGATATGGACCTGAAAAAGTCCACAGGAGGCCATGAAGGTGTTCAGGGGGCTGGTACACTCCTCCTATGAAGACAGATTAAGAGAGCTGGGGCTATTCAGATTGGAGAAGAGAAGGCTCCAGGGACACCTGAGAGTACCTTCCAGTACCTAAAAAGGGGGCTACGAAAGAGCTGGAGAGGGACTTTTACACAGGCATGTGTTAGTAGGACAAGGGGTAATGGCTTTAAACTGTAGGTGGGTAGATTTAGATTAAAGATTAAGTAGAAATTCTTGACTGTGAGGGCAGTGAGGCACTGGAACAGGTTACCCAGAGAAACTATGGATGCCCTGCCCCTGGAAGTGCTCAAGACCAGGTTGTATCAGGCCCTGACCAGCACGGTCTAGTGGAAGGTGTCCTTGCCTGTGGCAGTGGGGTGAGAATCAGATGGTCTTTAAGGTCCCTTCCAACCCAAACCATTCTGTTATTCTGTGATAGGACTGAGCATCCAGGGACAGGAGAAAGGACAGGGTTTATCTCTAGAAAAGATGGTAAGAAATGCTATCT
The DNA here is from genome assembly GCF_003945595.2 of Pipra filicauda. NCBI lineage: Eukaryota > Metazoa > Chordata > Aves > Passeriformes > Pipridae > Pipra > Pipra filicauda. Next base: position 2,780,102 of record NW_024104007.1, on the reverse strand, counting down.
TGAATTAAAGTTAAGTTTGGTTGGCTTTCCCAGTAGATTCAAGTCTCTATTCGGGTAGAATTTGTACAGTTCATTTCCTGTGATCTTCTGAAGCATATCTGGAGTCAGACAACTGTTGCAATAGGGGGTTTGGCAATAGTAAAGTTATGTGAGTGTCTGAAAACCTCTCTCCCTGGTGCTCTTTGATCTACAACCTTTAGATAAGAAACCACATGATTCAATCGGCTTACACTCAGTAGTGCTCATTTAACTAAGTGGAAAGAAGCAGGAGCATGGATCACATTGATGTGTAGCTGTGTATGTTACTCAGCCTCTGGACGAAACTGCTGCTGCTTATTCACCTTTGTGATTGATCACCACTGGGTTACGTTCTTTCATGTTGTGAGTCACTTACCGGACAGGACAGCCCTTCCCTGGCTACTGAACATTGCCCAGAGGTTGCTAATTGAGTGACTCACTGCAGTGTATCACTTCTGGTGTCAGCACTTTTTTTTTTGGTCGTTCATCCAGGTTTCACTTTGGATGGGGTTTTTGGTGCTGTGGGATGCTTAAGCATTTGGTTAAGGTGAAAGCCTCCTGAAAGGTATGACTCACCAAGGTGGTCTGGTAACCAAACCACGAACATTTCTAGCATGGGAAAGGATTCCTTCTCTTAATCCTGAGGGCTGTGTTTGCTATTAGGTTGCCTCATGCTTTGTCACACCTGACCAGGTATGTTATACAACAGCCTGATGTGTTGGTGCTGTGAATACCCAGCCGGTGACTTACATATCTTGTGTCCTGGGGCCTTTTGTGCTCACGTGCATGGAGATGTGCAAAGGTGGCTTGGGGATATGGGGACAGCAAACATCTTCTAAACATAGTTCGCTTGTTTGATGTAGTCCAGCTGTTGTTTCCTGGGCCCAGAATGCTTTTTTCTTCCATGGCTGTGATCCTGCTATGTGATCTTGTACTTGAGAGGTACTTTGTGACAATTGCTGGAGGTGTCTCAGCCCTTGGAGCAGCACAGTGTGCAGGGCCCAGGGGAGTTCAGAGACAGCTGGTGCATCTCTGTTGCAGAGCTCAGAGATGAGCAAGGAGGCAACAGAGGCCTGGAGGCAGCAGAAGTTAGGGCATTTCCTTGCTGCTGCCAATACATCTGTGCTGGTGCATCTACACACTGACATGGAGCCAGCATCTCACACTCCACATCTTACAGATAGGCCCTGGGTGTCTCAGTGATCTCTCTTCAAGATTAGAAAACGCTGTTTGTTCCTCTCTTCCTCATCCCTGTCTCAGTCAAGTGTGATTCATTAAAGATGCTCAAGTCCCAGATGCTACGCGGAGAAAAGTAGGGAGCTGTATGGAAATGAATTGTGAGGACACAGAAATAATATCTGCTTTTCAGTGTCACTGTCACTGCATCTCCTGGGGATTCCCTTTCCCATCCACAGCTCACTAAATTTATGCCATCTGCTAGGAGATGTTCTTGGGAAGCACTTAGTGCCCAAGGCTGTGCTGTGCTCCCACAACACAGTCAGTATCTTTAGTTGCACTGCTTGGGTGAGAAATTGCTGAAGGCAAGAATCTGCACCAATTAAGAGCAATAAATGCTGAGGAATAAAGATTGGGGAGGAAGTCACATCGCTTAAATCTACTCAAAACCAGTTGTGTTGGACATGCTTTTGTTGAGATCTCCAAATTCTTGGTCAGCATTTCTGAGACGATTGACTGTTCTTTGCCACCCAAGCTTTACCGTGGCATCAGAGAGTGAAATAGAGCTCCTCTGGGCCTTTCTCTATGGCCTGGCATTTTGACTCCTAAACACAGTGAACTCCAAGGGGACTTCTGTGCTCAGAGGCCAGGTCTGAGTAAAGAAACCACTCTGGGTTTTAAGATGAAGAGACTTCCTACATGTACTCGAAGAGGGAAGGATGGATATCTCAGATGAGTGACAGAATTGTTTTTAGAAATTTCCAGCAAGGGACTTTCAAACCTGAACTGTAAGAGATGATCTCTTGATGTGAGAAGGAAATACTGTCTTATTCTTCTTCCCAGGTAAGTTCAGTTTGTGGTCCTTTGTTATGATGAGTTTGGCAAAACAACAATCTGCTTATGTTACTGCTGGCTCAGTCACTGTAGGAACTCCCACACTACACTGTAAGAGTTTCTGGCAAACTCGGTTTAAGTAGTCCAGGACCCTTGGTTTTAGCAGTAAAAGCCTATGGTTCTGCAGATGAACTATCTGCCCCATGGATAGTGAATACAGCTCTCTGTATGTGTCCTCAGCAATTTGTAGATCCTGCTTGTATAATCAGTTTTTCATTATTGACCAATAGCAGTGCCTGATTTATCTAAAGTCTCCCTGATGCATGATTAAAAGTCAGCAAAGTCAAGGGGTCCTCAACAAAGTTAAGATCCTCTAGAACATGGTCAGTAGCTGTCTGGAGGAATGAACAAATGAGCTGAAAATCAAAATATAATTTAACCACAGTGCAGATGCCTCTATATCAGCCAGGAATTTTTCATTTTCCTCTATTATGTTTTGTTATGAGCTTTATTCATATTTGAGTCACATGCAGAAGAAGTTTCAGATCTTTCATGTCAGACTATAAAGAAATGTAGAAGCAATAACTTCTTCCAAATATTGTGTTATAACCTTCAGATGGATTGCTGCAATTATCCCACTGATGAGAAATAGTAATTCTCCCCAACGTATTTCCATGACACATCCTTTGAACTTACAGTGATCTGTAAGCATTTTAGCTCCTCATAGAAAAAGTCTTTCACTTGCTGCCTTGTAAACAAATTGAAGAACTAATGGTAAACTGAGAGAAAAGGGATGACATTTTTTTTCTTTTACCACCAATAAAGTGGAAACATTTTGGGTGCAGGAAGGGATAAGGCACCCAACAGAAATGCCTCTCCGCCTCAGTATTTGGCTCAGGAACATGTCTCCATTTTTAATTAACCATGACTGTTTTCAAGTCCAGATTTGCCAGTCTTCTAAATTTCAGACTTTTGTGAGTGCCAGATTTTGGCTCTGTGTGTGAGTTTTCAAGCACAATGGTGCTGGCCAGAACTCTTCTTTACGTGGTTCCTGACAACTTGTCTTGGCTGGAGCTAATAGAGCTGTAGAAACCCTGGATTTTCCTGAACACAGGAAATCCAAAGGTGGAATGAGACCTTCATGTGGAAGTCCACCAGTACATAGAGGCGGGAAGAGAGGAGGCTGTCTTCTAGCACCGTCCAGATACATCTCAAAATAGTCTCAAAATAGTTCCTTTTTTGAAATTTCCAGCCTGATTTGGAGACTGAGGCCTCCCCAGTGTAGTGTTAGTGACAATCACAAGTGCTTGGATGTCCACTCACATCAAACACAACTGGATTGTGCTTTGGAAGAAAGTCTCCCATAGTATTGAAATAGGCAACAATGACAACACTCCACCAGAGTTTCAGGACTGCTGCTGTATTCAAAGCTGTATTCTTAGAGTAAGTCAACTATTTCCCATTGTATGATACTGTTTTCTAAGCCCTGTTATGGGACTTTCAACAGACCTATGGCCTGTGTGCACCATGTTGTAAGACTGATCTTTATTTGAGGGGAGGGAAAGGTTTTGGCCAACTCTGTTCCATATCAAAGGGCTTTCAAGGCATCTCCTTGATAAACAAGGTAATATTTTTTTAAAGCTGTAGCCAGAGGCAGTGCTTGGCATCTGTTCACGTTAACATGCCAATGACACAAGGGGGCAATTCCTATCCCTTGGAGGTAAGGTTTTGCACTGTTTTGTACATCCTTCAAGACAACTCAAGAGAGTTGTGTCCATCTCAGATGGTTTCCTGAAGGCTGACTGTGCTTACCTGCATTTCTGATGTCAGGAAAGTAAAGAAGAGCATTAAGCCTTTAAACAAGAATACATTAAATTTATGATTATTCTGAAATCCCGTAAGGAGGAGTAGATGAGGGGAAGGAACAGTGATTAAAGTAAATTTGCAGTCTCATTTAATAAGTTATGACTGGGCTGGGGAAAAGCTGGCAGAAGAACATTGCTAAAATCTTTTAAACCAAAACAGTCCAAGCTTGATGGGAAAATCTTTGAGCCTTCCAGGAATAACTCACATGCTAATGAGGATGTTATATTTTGTTTTCTTCCAGTAACGTCTATGGGTGAATTAAGAACAGGGCTCACTGTGCTATGAGTTGTATAGACTGTGTTTTAGGCTCTCAAGACATTTCTGAAGAGTCCTGAAGAGTTCTCAAAAGAGAAAGGATGTAGAAGACAAGAAGGAAGAAGAGTAACCTTGGTAACTCTAGAAAGAAAGCTAAAGTCAACCGAAGTTAAGGAGATTTCCTGAGTTTCCATCATCTGCCTTGTCTATATGGCCTAACTTTATAAATGTTCCTGTTAAAAATGGTCCATTTCAAATGCTATGGATCCCCCTGTTTTCTGTAATTGGAAAGCTTTGAGTGTTTCTCAGCTTAATGTTGTTGAAGATCCTCAGACAAAAGGATTTTCAGAATAATCATAAGCTATCAGTAAATACACACTTATCTGGCTCCTTATGTAGTTCTCTTCATCATCCTCTTTGCAAAGAGTGCTGAAGCAGCATCTGTCTAACAGCAAACTGGCATCCAGACAAGTAAGGCAATCTGCAGGAATGCAGTTTGCCTGTGGGATAAATCAGGTTCTCTCCGCTGCCTGGTTTCTAAAGGGTATATATTTACAGAAAAAGTGATGTTGGGATGGGTTGTGATGGCTACTAAGAAAATCCTTTTTCTGTTTGGTGGTAGAGAATCTGTCCCAGCATAGAATCATAGAATAGTTGGGGTTGGAAGGGACCTTTAAAGATCACCTAGTCCAAGCCCACTGCAATGAGCAGGGACACGTTCCACTAGATCAGGTTCCTCAGAGACCCATCCAACCTGACCTTGAATATTTTCAGGATAGAAGTATATTACTGGTGTTTCTTGACAAATGAACCTGTAATACAAAGCTTATGAATAAAAGAAATGGGAATATTCTTCCAACGTGGCCCTTCTGTTTCTAGGAATATTACAGCAAATGTGTAAAAAAGGTTTGAGTGGCACAGAATTTAAACAACTTTTTAAAAATCCACCTGATGTTGAAACCTGAAAGATAATCCAATATTGTGTGGGCTTGAAAAGGTTGGACAGATATGAATTTAGCAAAGTGGTTCCCATGCCAGGCTGTATCTCTCTTGGAATAGACCTGTAGGAAATGTGTGTCGGAGAAGGGACTGTCAGAGTTTTCAGAAGATGATGGTGCAGAGGCAGATTCCTTTGCAGGGCCAGCTCCTGGTTCTACAGTAGGACACCTTCCACTTGGCAGAGGTTTGCATAGCATAGCCTGGATGGGATCCACTGCAGCAGACTTACTTGCTGGGTTTCTTCACTGGGGCTTTCTAGCCTGAAAAGTTCCAACATCTGCATTTCCTACAAAAACATGGGAGCATTTAGTGAGATACTGAGTGTAGTACACTCGTGTGGCTCTCACCTGTCTTGAAATATGAATTGTTCTATGACTAATGAACTCTTTAATTCCTGTAAATAAAAGATGGGAACAGATTTGCTAGTAGAAAGTGTCCCAGCTCAGCACCTTTTCTCAGCCCCAGACAACTGCCATTTGCTTGCATTACTTTCATAGATTTGTAAATATTGCAAAACATGAGGAGTTTAAATTTTCATGCTTTAATGTGAGGCTGTGGCTGCACTATGGCAGGGGATTAGGCTGGGAGCTTGAACACCAACCCCGGTAATTGATAAAAACATACGGGAGGGGTAGGCTGGGAGGCTTCCCAGGGTGTCATTTGAGTTCATCAACTGTGTGGATGGAAATGTCCTTTCCAGGTAGAAGGTAGAAACAGAAGCCTTTTGACTAAAACACTGGAGTGAAATTTTCTTTTTGAGCAGAGCAATGAGAGATGATGCTGATGGTCTGAGCCCCTTTTCTCGCTCCATCCAAGAGAAAGGGCTAATGCATCCTGTTTGTTTTTCTTTGCTCTTTTATGTGATATCTTACTGATAGAAAACACTTTTGTTACAAATCTCAGATGCAGCAGAGAAATAACCTTTGTATGTTCTGGCTAAGCCTCTCTCAGGAATGGAGTACTAAGCCCCCAGATAGTGCAGGTGGTCTTTTCCTGTATTAAATGAGTCTAAAGCTGACCACTGCTAGTTGTGCTGGGCTGGCCAGCCCTAAGCCCATCCACATGAATTCATTTAAGCAACTTAGAAAAATCCCCAGATTTGTAAGAGAACCCCTACATATTTCACAGCTTGCTTTGAAGTAAGGGGGCTTTCTTGGTGAGAACATTTGCTGTGGTCAGACTATGTTAGCAGCTGTGAGCTCCTGGCTCTTTCAGTGTATGGTGTTTTGATCACATGACTAGCCTTTTGTGAGCCAAGGAAAAATTTCCACACTGACTGTCTTTTTTGTGTAGTGTTTCTTTCCTGAATCGCTCACATAGTGTGTATAAACCACACAACCAAACTGCATGTAGAGCAGACTTGCAAAATACAAGTTACATATTTCATATCTCCACAAACCAAAAAGTTTGTGGAGATATGAAATATGTAACTTGTATTTTGCATTCACAGCAGTCTGAAGGAAAGAGTGTGTGCTTTTGGAAAGCATCTCCAGGTATTTTTCAGCATCTTCATTTTAAGGTGTCTGGCTTGAGGGATTTTTAGAGGATTTCTTCTCTGAAAAACTTATTTGAGTAAGCAATAGGTTATGAGTACATTCAGGCAACTTCAGTCAGTAGTGACTTCAACAATTCAGAGTCCAGAGGCAAGGAGAGCTGCAAGACCTGGCTTATGGAGATGTACTGAAACAGTGGAAGCAGTAATAGGTGGACCCTGTTACATTGATTTCTTCACCATCATTTGGGATCTGTGAGGTTCAAGACCACTCTATTCTTTTTAAGGTGGGTTTATCACCCTTAAGTCAGTCATTAGGATCTGCCTTGATCTATTTGGCAATCGTGGTCTTGTCAGATGTAGGTATTCCCTAGTTGTAGGGCTTGCTTGCTATCCTCTGCAGTGACTAGGCAGGGCACTTGTACCTCCTGCATGGACAAAAATCAAGCTTTTTCATCATGTTTTTACTGTATCCAGTGGTGGAAAGTGAACAGCTCTAATACCATTTTATTTGCTTGAGTGATAATAGGTGGGAGGGACACTTACACAGAAATTGTGTTAACTGAGAGCAAACCTACATCAAGGTGGCAGTAGATGATGTGGAGTTGCCCACCAGTATGTGTACCAGTCTCCCAGGCCCTTTGAAGAGTCATGCACCAGGGGATACACCTTGGTTTCCTGCAGCTGTGCTTAGTGACAAAAAACCTGTGGGACCAGTGCTGGCTCTCTACATCCATCTGTGAATATTTTGGCATGACACTGGCTCAGGGAATTCTCCAGGATTTGGCCTGTTATTAGTAATTCTAAACTGATGATTGCTCACAAATCCTTTTTCATAGATACAGCGACACGCGTGTATTTAATCTAAAGCCCAATTACTTGGATTTTAGGCAGCAGGGATGAATTGCACCCAAAAATGGTTTGGGTTGCAAAAAGTGGTGCTCTTTGATTGGTTCCCAGTACTATTGCATTGGAAATACCTAGGGCTTGGCTGGCTGAGGGGTGTGTATAACATGTACTGGTGCAGTGAACGCAACTCTTGGGGACTAAGACTGCTCTGCCGTGACCGTCACACCACACTGCATACCTAAGTATGCAAAAAATCCCCTGAAAATGTACTGCCTGTCATGTCTTATTGCTTAATGATGTAGCCAGAGGCAGACTGGGCATTAAGGCCATTCTTTCCTCCCAGTGGGAAACGCATCTTTAATCCCATCAGAGCAGATGCATTTAGAAACTGCAAAGAGAGCTGTCACTTCCCTCCCTTAATGAGTCCATTCTTCAATCAAGGTAGTTTCTTCTCTGGGAGCTCAGTGATAATGTTTGAATATGAGATATTTATAGTGTTAGTGCCGGGCTCTTAACAGCCTAATGGCTGAAGGCAGGCATCTGCTTTCGTAAGCTGATCTAAGCTGGATCAGCCGGGCAGGGGGAGAGGTGGGTGGGATGGAGGGCTTCGGCTGAGCTTTGCAATTTAGACTGCCTCAAAAAAGGAGTCTGGAAAAGCTGACACCTTATTAATTCCCCTTCCTTCTGGATGGGGCACTACTGAACAAATCATGCCAGGCGAGGAGAAGGGAAGGAAAATAAAGGGTGTAAAAATTAGAGCAAGCTTAGCGCTTGCTCTGGAAGCAAGGACTGCAGCACAGCATTGTGCTGACAGTGCTGGGACTCACCTGCCTCTGTCAGCAGCTCTGCCAGCTCCATTTGCTTTGCTTAGCTTGGCTTTGCTTGTCTTGTTTTGCCTGGACTATTCCTTTAAACTAATAGAAGTTGGCTGTGGCAGAAGTACCAGACTGGTGGCACGCAGTGTTTGGGGAAAGTCTCCTTCGTATAACAGTATCTTTTTTTCTGCCCGATACTCCTATTACCTGAACTCCTCAGTTTTCCAGATCATTTAGGACTAAACAATGTTGCATACTGAGCCCTAACTGGAGCTGTTGTGTTAAGTTTTCATGTGTTTTCCATCAAGATTCTCAAAACCTGACACCAAATCCAGGCCCTGCTAGTTATGGATTGCTCCTGGGTCATTAAGGAGAGGCAAGAGTTTTCTTATACCTGTAAGCCACAAAAATGCACTTGACTTGGCCACAGGGTTTTCATAGCCTTCTCCTCAGGTTGCTGAGTTTGCTTAAAGATGTTAGGGTAATAAAAGGCATTGCCCACTAGCTCTCTGCAACTCCTGGCACTCAGCCATTCTTCCACACTCACCTCCTATTTTTCAAGCTGTGAAATGCTAAAAAAGTGTTGCTGTACAGCTTTCAGATAAAATATTAATGAGTGGTTGAAAATTATCAGTGACAACATCCAACCATGGCTCTGCAAAAAGGAGAGATAGAGCTTTACCCAACACCTAACCCTTCTCACCAAGGAAAAGCTCTGTCAGTTGTCCTTCTTGCCACCATCAGCACTTTGAAACCAGAGAGTGATTTCTACGATGCCCACAGGTTGGAGAGGAGGCTGAAAAGCTGCCAAAATACCAGCAGTGCTTAGAGTCAGTCTTGTAGATACTATCAATTTCTTCTAATCATGGAACACACTTGTGTTTTTCTCCTTTGGAATGCCAGTCGTGAATACGATGCTGTGTACAAGATGCTTCTTGTGCAGACTTGATGGTCCCTTAACCTGGATAAAGTTACTTTGTGTTATACTCAAACAGCAACATTTTCCATGGAATCACAGAACAGTTTGGGTTGGAAGGGACCATCTAGTCCAACCCCCTGCAAAGAACAGGGACATCTTCAACTAGATCGGGTTGCTCGGAGCCCTGTCCAGCCTGACCTCGAATGTTTCCATCTTAGGTTTTACTGTTCAGTGAACAAGGGGACCCAGTGATGTCCCAGGCATGCAGGCAGTGCTTCCTGTTACTTGTTTTGGAGAAAGGCTCAGGTCTCGGAAGTTTGTTTCTCCTTCTCCCTCTATGCCAGCTGATCTGCAGAATGGAATTTGAGTGTTTAGCCTTGCATGACAGGTAGTTACAAGGATCCTGCACTCATCTTGGTTTTAATCATTACACTGTCACAGTTAAAATAATTCTGTGTGGAAGATCACTGTAAGTTTCCCCCCAGGAACTCTTACATTCTTGAAAGTGTATGAGAAAGATGTTTGTGCATGTTTCCTCTTCATGCACTTATTGCTTCTGTCATGAGAGTGCTGGGGTATTATTTTTTAAAAATATATTTTCTTAGGCCTTGTTTTTTTATAAAATAATTGTGTTCAGCGAAGCATCATCAGGTCAAAATTGTCTTCAGTCAACAGCCTCGCACTTTAGTTCCTGTCCTCTTCCTGATCTAAGAAGGCTTTGCTGTTACTCATGCTGCAAATACATGACTCACAGAAAAAAAAATAATGAGCCCAAATCAAACCAATATTTTTTCATAAATGAAGCAAGGCTGTGTGGAAGCTTGGCATCACCATTGATATTGCAAACAAATCTTGTTTATAATAATCAAAAAGGCTGTTGTTGTTTCTGTGCCAATAAAGAAGGCACTCAGGAGGACAGGGCACAGCAAGCACCACCTGTGTCTGCTTCTACTTGAGATGGGCTATTTTGGAGTCTAAATCAGTGTCTTGCACACTGCAGCTGAAGTTATGAATTTCATTCCTCAAAGTGTTTATGCAAAGGTGTCCTGTGATTGATGTTGTGCTTACTGTGGAGATTTGGGCAGGCTTTGGGTTGGGGTTGTTCAGATCAGGTTCAAATGCTATTTATTTCAGGGCTGCTGTCCTTCTTCCATGGTGGGATTCAAACCAGTGATGCTGAGGAAGGGTTGGACAAGGGTGAGACCTCATTCCTCAGTCGCTGCAACTCTGTGTGGGAGAAGACTGTGATGACCCCTCTTCTGCCTGTCAGGGCTGTCTTTCTCCCTTTCTTCCTTCCTCCCTTTCTCCCTTGAGATCATGTCCTTGCTTAGGGCCCTCATGGTCTGTGGTCACTAGTGCTCCCCACCACCTCTGAGTTTTGGGGGTTCTAGTGCCAGATGCATTAAGCAGAAGGTCAGATGGGATGACCAACGTGGTTGCTACTGCTGTATAAGTCAGTGAGTATCAAGGCAGGCAAAACACTGAGTGGGAGCTCCCTTTTATTCCCTGAATGGTTGTGTCACGTAAAAGACCACCCATTTCAAGGCCTGGCATGTGAATTGCCCTTTGCTAATTAGACCCAAAGAAGGAGAAACCGTGGCATCAAAAGTTTAAGTCCAAGCCTTTATGCATTTATTTACTATTGTTTCACTGGCTGTTAAACTATTTGCTAGCACTCATCCCAAATTCATGAAGTACTATAAATACTCACAGAGAAAAACTTCATTATTTTTTCATAAAGGACAAGAAATACAGTTGGGAAGTTCAGATTAGTAGTCATGCTTCTAAACAACTGAGGGCTTGCTGGGTTCCCATTAAAAGCTTGTCAGATGGTGCCTATGCTCTGAGCCCTGGGTGGCCTATTCCAACTGTAAGATGGAAAAGTTAAACATTTCTAATTCGACATATTCCCATATCTGAGAGAGATAACCTCCCTCTGACAGAGTACTTCATAAATTCTCTAGAGACTGTGGAAAATATTTGCTACCTGTTACCACCTGCCAAGCTACACATTTGATTCTTAAGCCCGGGTCCTCTTTTAGGTCCCTTCATGCTGCCAACTGAAATGATTTTGGTATGAGTAGGAATGGAATTCTGCCCATTGGTTAATCATAGGAAATGGCTCCTCAAAGTCCTTATCTCTCAAGATTAGCAAACAGCTATCTAGGGCATCCTTCTCCCCCAAAGTCTATCAATTCTGCTTTACTCATTCCTGGCATATCAAGTCATAGAATCACAGAATGGTTTGGGTTGGAAGGGACCTGAAAGACCATCCAGTTCCAACCATCCTGCAGTGGGCAGGGACACCTTCCACTAGACCAGGTTGCTCCAAGGCCTGTCCAGCCTGGCCTTGAACACTTCCAGGGATGGAGCATCCACAGCTTCTCTGGGCAACCTGTTCCAGTGCCTCACCACCCTCACACTAGAGAGTTTCTTCCCAATATCTAATCTAAACCTACCCTTTTTCAATTTGAAGTAATTTCCCTTTGTCATGTCAATACACGGCCTTGTAAAAAGTCCCTCTCCATCTTTCTATGAGCTCCCTTCAGGTATAGGAAGGCCACAATTAGGTCACCTCAAAGCCTTCTGAAGTGTGAAATTTGACACATTGCTTAAATTCCTTCTTCAAAGGGACCCTAATATGTCTTCCCCATCCATCCACATTTCTTCTTCTTCAGCTGCTTTGCTGAGTGTTAACAATGTTAAACCTGTGACAGCCTGAATTTTCTTCTGTTATAATTTAAATTTACTACACCTTGCTCTCCCCCCCAAATGTGGAGAACAGTTTATTTCCACTGTCTTGTTTACTGCCCTTACATGCATTATATATGGTTCTGTGTACACTTAGGTTTCTCTTTTCTGGGCTAAGCTTTCTCTGTGCTTCTTCAGAGGTCAATATTTTCTACCTATCTGAATCTTGCAGTCTCCTCCAGCTTTTCTTCAACCAGCCAACATCCCAACTGTGCTGTAGTGCTGCACATGGGAAAATCCCAGCATGGCCTTTACACTGGTGAATGGAATGGAAAAATAATTTGCATCCTACAGGTGGGGCTCCCATTTGTGCATTCCAGTATAATGTTTACAGCAGTGATACACAACTGAGTCAAACTTCTTTTACAGTTGGAAGTGTTGTCTTCAAACCTAAGAAATCATTTTGATGGACTCAAGCTCTCAAATTCAGTGCTTCTGTATCCTTAAATTGTTTGCATTGTGTCTATCTCTCATTCAGATCATAATAAACTTGGGCTGATGGAAAATAGGTGCTTTTGTTTCTTGCTTGTGGTGACTTTGTACAAGGCCCTTTGTGCTGATGGGGGGCACTGCTGCTACCCTTGTCAGATTTTACCTCAGATATAATCTGATTCAATTTTTTAAATTATTATTACTGTACTCATTATATCCCCTTAAGCGATATTTTAAACTTTGCTCTGAGTCATCAAGTAGGTTTTCTCCCCTCCTACCCATTTGTAATATTTTCTAGATATTCACTCAGGTTAATGCTCATTAATTTAGGTTCCAAAATGAATAATCCCCTGATAAAATACTCTTGTTTAAATAACTCCTTAGGCATAAGGCATATGTCATGTGTGAGTCATAATGTATTCCCACCACTTTGAGAAGAATATTGTTCACAATGTCACATCCAGAGACATCAAATTATCTGCTGAATATTTAGACATGAGTGTAAATTTGGTAACTAGAAAGGAGAGATATAAATGTGTGTTCCAAAATGCTATTATTGTAGTGATACTTATTAGGTGTTTTTATTTCTTGGCTGCAATATAGGTGTTTCAGAGTATCTGACTTTTTTTCAAAAGTCAAACGAATAAGACACTCTTACAGGAATGCTTGTAAGCATTTTCTAAACTAATTTTCTTGCAGTCTGGAATAAAATTGATAAATGTCTCAGCAATCCTTTTTACAGCTTGGTCTGTACTAAGCTTGGCTTCAATATTAGGCAGTCTGGGAGATCAAGGTAAATGTGCTGCTCTGTCCCTGTCCTGTTGCCAGTTTTCAGGATAGGTCTCAATGTCTTGGATTTTCTAAGCTGACTTTATTCAAAACTCTTGTATTTACTTTTCTGTATCAGGTTTAATGTCGAGGCTGTGCTGATGAGGCACTTACACCACTCCCTGATTGCCACCAGGAACGCACAACCTGTGCACAGCAGCTGATATGGTTGCTCTTGATCTGAGCAGAGTGAAGGTATTAAGGCCAAATTTGTATAAAGTTAATTAAAAAAAACACCACTGAAAGAAACATAAACCCACTGAATTTGGTGTTGTGGTTTAACCCTGACTGGCAACTAGGTACTACACAGCTGCTGCTCATTCCCCCTGCTGTGGTTGGATGAGGAGGAGAATCAGGAGAAAAAGAGAAAAAAAACCCCAGACTCACGGATGGAGACAAAAACAGTTTAATAATTGAAAAAAATATAATAACGTAATACTAATGATAATAATAATAATTGTAATGAAAAAAAGAGAGAGAAAATAAACTGAGAAAGTGATGCACAGTGCAACCGCTCACCACCCACTGACTGATTCGTAGTCTGTCCCCAAACAGTGACCAGCACCTCCCGGCCAGCTCCCCCAGTTTATACACTGGGCATGATGTTCTGTGGTTTGGAATATCCCTTTGGCCAGGTCAGGTCAGCTTCCTGGCTGTGCTCCCTCCTGGCTTCTTGTGTATCTCCTCGCTGGCAGAGCATGGGAAAGTGGAAATCCTTGACTCAGAGTAAGCGCTGTTGAGCAACAACTAGAACATCGGTGTGTTATCAATATTATTGTCATACTAAATCCAAAATACAGCAGTGCATCAGCTACTAGGAAGAAAGTTAACTCTATCTCAGCCGAAACTAGGACACTTGGTTTTAGTAGCTAGTGTAGTGAAGCAACAGGCTGGTATGAGTCTGCAGACTAGGATGTAATCTTGCCTATGGCACCAATAAATGCATGCCAATAAACACCTCTGTGCTCTTAGCTTTTCCTGCAAAGTGCCTGCTAAGTTTCCTCCCTTGGAGAAGAGGGAAAAAAGGAGTGCTGAGGTGCGCCCAAACCCTCAAAGGATGCGGCTTGAGCTGCCTGTTTGCTCAGCCCACATCCCACTGACAGGGAGAGACACTGCTGCTGGATAGTGGCCAGTGGATCCCACTGTCAAGCTTCTGACATGTCAGCTTCTGCTTGTGGAAAACTCCATCTGCAGGTTTGCAGACTGTGATGTTTAAAGCCAGATTGGCACTGAAAGCCAAGAGGTGCCCCTGCCAAAGCACTGACAGTTGGAGAGCATTCGCAGCATCCCCCGTGTGTGCCAACCTTTTGAAATCGAAGCCAGTTTTACCTAAAGCACTGATCCAGAGTCTGAAATGCTCACATCTCCTTCCCTGGGGATGTCACCCATCCGGGTTGGCACAGGGACCGAAGGGGTCGTGTAACTTTGCTTGTCACTCTCTCAATTAATGTGCAAAGGAGTCACAGCAGGGCTGGAGGTTCCTGCGTGTGGGCCACTAAAGAACACAACGGATCCGCCAGGACTAGTGAGGTGTGTTGGTGTGATGGGAGACAAAGACATCAAAAGCTTGATGCTGATGTCCTGTGGGGTACATGGGATACACCAGCAGAGAAGACTCCAAGTAAAAGACTCAGATGAGGACCCTTCAGCTACATGAATACAAGGGAGGAAAAGCAGGTAGGAATCAGGGAAGCCCTACAAACCCAGTGGGCACTGCAATTCAAGAGGGATGTGATCAGTGAGACATGGTCTCAGCTGGAAGCTGGTGCTGCTGATGGATGTAGGAAGTGAACTTTTTGTAGAGGAAGATGGAAAGAATGGGGTCTCCTGAAAATGGAGAAAACTGAGGAAGAAGGGAAGCAGTCCTTAATTGTGTTAAGTGTGTAAGTGGCTTCAAAGAGCGGGGGAATAATCTGTTCGAGTACATGGTGGGTAGAATCAGTAATAATGAATTTAAATTAAAACAAGGGAGGTTTAAATTAGCATAAGAATTTTGGCTCTAAGTATAGCAAAAAAACTGGAATAGAAGGTGGAGCCTCTGTTATTCAACCCGTCCCTAAATCTTCAAACAAAATCAGTCGAGGATGGCTCAGGCAGAGTTAGATTTTAATTTTTTTTTCTTGGCCTTATTTTTGCTGGTTGGTAGGGGAGCAACAAGGTATTTATATCTGTATTCCCTTTGCTCTTTAAGACTGAGATTCAGCTTTGCTACCTTGTTCTTCCTCAAATAATCTCTATTTAGGTGGGGTCATGCTCTGAAATGACAGCCTTCAGCTGAGCAAAGGACTTATTTATTTAGTTTGAAACTGTAAATTTTTGAGTTTTCCTTTGATTTTTGGCAAACAGTGTCTAAATCTTCCTTTAGAGAGAAGTGAAAGTAAATTACTTTATATTGACTGGAGACTTGATCTTGATTTTGTGACAGTCTTTTTGTCTTACCTTGGGTAACTCTCTAACGCACCTTGGCATATCCAGGTGAGGACAGTAATCTTTATCCTGCAGAGAAAAGGGCAGATTGTACTTTCTTAGTGATAAGTAATATTTCTTCTCTTACTGCCCCTCGTGTAGAGATACAGTCACACTTGAAACCTTCCTGCGACTGCAATAGGCAATAACCTTCCTTTGTCAAAATCTGGGATCACCAATGTCACACAAATACAAAAAGCTCCCAGACAACACTTACTAGATGAAATCCTGTAGTAATATGCTTACAGAGTTCAGAAAAAAAAATAAATGAAGAGAGCTCACTCTGGAACTAATGCAGAAGGACACGCTCACACAAGCCCAAGGCTTTCTTTGTGTCTCCAAGGTAGGTGTGTGCTGGTGAGACCTTGTCAGGCATTTTGGTACCATGCTGTACAGCCTGCTGGTCTTGCAGTGCAGAGGTTTGCAGTCATTAGCACCTGTCGGGCTTCATTTTGGGAAGCACAGTCCCCTGAATGAGGCACAACACCACTGCAGGGAGTTACACGCTGCAGCAGGTTGCACGTCTGCAAAAACAGGGCTTTATAATGCTTGAGGTTCTTACAGGGGAGAAAGTATTTCTTTTGGCTCAGAAAATGAGACAACATTTGTCTTCATTGCTGTCCTAAAATTTTTGGCTTCTCTTCCCTTGAAAAATTGTTTCAATCTACCTGGTTACTGCAGCCCCTCCTGAGTCATGTTTCCTCATCAGCATTGCTCTTGGGCACTCCAGAAATGTCACTGGTCATGTCTGTGTTGTGAAATGGCACTGTTTACTCTGCGGGCAGTATATCCATGGTATGCTAGGAAGATGTGCAGACCCCTGATGAGTCTCTGCTGGCCAGGCAGTCTGACAGTCAGGTGGGAATGTACTGCTTTTTGGAATGGCAGATCCCTGATCTTGCTCAATTTCTGTCTCCTGGTGCGGCCCTTAGGGTTTATGCCTTCTCATGTCGGCAATTTTTGTTTGCTTGAGTTACTGTTATCATCGCAGCAACATGATTTCTGTGTCCCTCTCCCATCCTTTCCTTGCATGCAGACTATTTGAGCTCACCAACAATTTTCCAGGGAAGAATAACTACTTCAGCACAGCTGCAAATGAGCACAGCTGAATCCTGGGCTGGAGTTATAGAACTGCTGCCTGATGGAGTTTATGCATCCACCAATAGTCAAGTCTTGCTGATTTGTGTTGAAGATGTTCATGGTAATTTTTACCAGCGAAGTGTTGCACTGCACTTGAATTTCTGGTGTTCCCTTCCTTTCCATAGAATTATAGAATCATTAAAGTTGGAAAAGACCTCTAAAATAATTGATTCCCACCACCAACCTAACACCACCACGTCCACCAGTAAACCACGTTCCTAAACACTACATCTACATGTTTTTTGAATGCTTCCAGGGACAGTGATTCCACTGCTTCCCTGGACAGTTTGTTCCAATGCTTGACCACCCTTTCAATGAAGAAATTTTTCCCTAATATCCAATCTAAACCTCCCCTGGCACAACTTGAGGCAGTTTCCTCTTGTCTCTTGTTACTTATGAAAAGAGACTGATCTTCATCTTGCTGCAACCTCACTTCAGACAGCGGTAGAAAGGACTAAGGTGCCCCTAAGCCTTCTTTTCTCCAGACTAAGCACCCCCAGCTCCCTCAGCTACTTCTTATAAAACTTGTGCACCCTTCCCCAGTTCCATTGCCCTCTTTTCTGGACATGTTCCAGCATCTCTCCCCCGAGAGTTAGCAGATTCCTTTGTTAGGAACTGGAAGCTCTACAGGATGAGAATTATTTTTTTTAGCAAAGTACCAAAAACGGTCCCAGGGGCACACTGTGCCAGGGGTTTTCAGATACTGAAGTAGAAGGTGCCTTTCTTAAACACACACGCTATTAGGCTTGATTCAAAATTCTCCATGTCTCAGAAAGTGGCAATAGGAACAGCTTTTTAGCCTGGAGAAGTGTTGGTCCGCTCCTGACTTTGTAGTGTCAGTCTGTCTGTGGTGTTAGCATCTGTTTTCCCTGGTACTTTAGCTTAAACAGTGAGGAAGCTGAGATGGGGAGAATGCAAAAAGCAGGATGGGCTGAGCCCCTACAGGCAAGCACTGAAGTATTTCTATTCTTAGTTGGTCTGTCCTTGTGCAAATCCATTAATTCCTGTGACATTTCTATAAGCTTATGAACAACTTTTTCCTTTCAGAATTCAAACCCCTGTGACTCTTTTGTTCCAATTTTTTCCCCATCACCAAGCAAGCTCCAAGACTTTTCTCTGGGCACATTAGGAGGCAGCACTTCTGTCTTCACCTGTTTAAAGCAGGAAACTAAAAAGAACACTCTCCTGCTGCAGGGACAGAAAAACCTGACAGTGACAATAACAGAGAATCAAGATTTTGCATGGAGGGCAGGCACATACAAAGTGAGACCTCTTTTGGGGAATGATCATATTTCAGTAGGACTGTGCAGAGACAATGAGGTTTTCTCAGACAGGGTTCAAATTGGAGCAGGAGAGCAAGGGATTTAAGCTATCCTGGATTTACCTGTGGAACCAACTTTAAGTAGAGAGCAGCTGAGGCAGTGATATAATAACCACTAGAAAAGTTGCAAAACCTTTGATTTAAAGCTGTTCTGCTCCAATACTGTCGCTATCAGGCACCCTTTTCAGGCACTGAAAGCTTTGCCAAGGACAAAGGAAAAAGAAGCAAGGCACCCATATAAATAGCACAGTAGTTTGACTATCTAGTTCTTAGTGCATGGAAAACTTTTGGTTGCCATGATAGTGGCAGCAGCAAGAAGCATGAAGTTTGACAACTTAGTGTCTTCTCCCTCTGATCCCTGTTTTCTGTGTGCTGAGCAAGGGTCTAAGAGCACCTGTGGTTTCCTGTGGTATCCAAAACCCCAGATTTCACTCAACATCTGCTTTTGGTCTGGCAGTCCTTGCTGTGGAGATTTCTCCGCTTCACATCCTGCTCTGCACGTGAAAGAGATGTCTGTCTGAAGGGATTAGATCCCATCTTGTAACACTTGCAGAAATGCTTATCAAGCTGTGGGACAAAGCACAAGGAACTGAAGTGAGAAGCAACAATCTGCTCTGTGCAGCAGGGAGGCACTTGGCAAAGATGCCATCTATAACTGAAAGAGTTGCCAAGTTTTTTGTTATAACTTGTTCTGCTGACTTCTGCAGAAATGTAACCTGGGAGATTTTAGGATGGCTCCTCTGTAACAGATTTCTGTAGAAAGTGTGGTGTAAAAGAACAAGATGCAGTGGGGCAAATTCCCAGCTTCTCAAAGGTCCCTTTGTTGCCAGAGTAAAGAAGGTCTGAAGTGAACACGGAATCATAGAATCATAGAATCAGCCAGGTTGGAAGGGACCTCTGAGATCATCAAGTCCAACCCTTGATCCACTACCACCATGGTTACTAGACCATGGCACTGAGTGCCACATCCAGTCTTATCTTAAAAACCTTCAGAGACGGAGAATCCACCACTTCCCTGGCCAGCCCATTCCAATGCCTGATTACCCTTTCTGTAAAGAATTTCTTCCTAATATCTAACCTAAACCTCCCCTGGCACAGCTTAAGACCATGCCCTGTTGTCTTGCTGATAGCTGCCTCGGAGAAGAGACCAACCTCTACCTGGCTACAACCTCCTTTCAGGTAGTTGTAGAGAGAGATACAAATGATAAAGCTTCAGTAATTAACAAATCATTTTAAATTCTTGTTTAGGAAGAAGGAGTTTGGGGCAGGTCTGCATAGATACTCTTGTAAACAGGGGCTTAAAAAAAAACCCATACTGGTATAAAACCAAACACATAATCCAAATATTAAATAAATAAATATATGCAAATCCATATATATAACCCAAACCATTTGCCCCATTCCTGGAAGTGTTCAAGGCCAGACTGGGGGGAGCTCTGAGCAACCTGGTCTAGTGGAAAGTTCCCTGCCGTGGCTGAGGGGTAGGAACAAGATGATCTTAATGGTCCCCAAAGCATTCTGCTGTTCTGTGATTGAAAAAAAAAAAAAGGAAACTTCCAGTTTAGCCCTAATTTATGTGAACTCAGTTGCATTCTAAGAAATCTGGTCAGAAGGTTTTCTTTCAACTTTTTTACTTCAAAGAAAAACTAAATTGCCATCAAAGAGCAGAAAAGTGCCTAGAAGACTACAGATTTGTTTCTGTTTCTTTTGATGGGGATTCTTAACTTCGGTTTGGATTTGACCTTCACCAAAACAGGTTGTTTAAACTGACTTGGAGGTTACTGTGGGGATTGTCAGGGCACAGGGAGGGCTAAGAGCTCTCCAGAATGACAAGGTAGGTCATAACAGCCAGGAACTGTCCCACCACCCCAGCGGGGAGTGGAGCATTGAGCACTGGGCACCCAGTGGTGAGATGGGAATTAAAGTTTCTTGCTTTGCACAGGGAAAAATATTCAAATATACATTTTGTTTTAATGTGTATTTCCACTCACTTCAGAGTCTGTCTCTTCAGTTAGTCTTTGTGTCCGTGCTCATCTTCCAGATTTATGGAATATTTGGGGTTCCAGTCTTGCTCAAAAAGGTTTTTTACCTTTTCCTGGATAGGCAGTTGTCTATTTTGCAGGTTGGTTGAGCTCTGTTTGATAATTAGTCCCACGCCAGTTATATAAATGAAAGAATCATCTGACCAACTGGAAGTCCCTTGCAATGGCATGGTAGCTAATTAGAAAACATTAATTTTGCAGTGCTCTGTTCAATCTGCATCCTTGCTGTGTACACATTGCTGGGCTTTGCTGATCCGCTGTCTGGCTGCAAGTCTCCGTAGGGCTGATGGGGCAGTAAACTCAGGTCACTTCTCTCTTAATTTCAGACTCCAAGTTTAGGTAAGTCACTGATCTCTTCTCTGTGGTGATCAGTGGCAGGACCCCAGGGAATGGCCTGAAGTTCTGTCAGGGGAGGTTTAGGTTGGATATTAGAAAAGGGTTCTTCGCCGGAGGGTGGTTGGGCACTGGGACAGGCTCTCCAGGGCAGTGGTCACAGCACCAAGCCTGACAGAGGGCAAGAAACATTTGGATGATACTGTTGGGCACACAGCGTGACTCTTGGGGATGGTCCTGTGCAGGGCCAGGAGTTGGACTCAATGATTTTGTGGGTCCCTCCCAACTTGGCATATTCTGTGATTAGCTGAGCCTTAAACTTTCATAAAAGCGAATCCTTAGAGTCTGTGGCAGAGATGTGTAAATAAGGGAATAGAGTGCAGAATTTGGATATTAAGAGGGGTAAAACCCAACTGCATTTAGAAAAAGAAAGAAAAATCACTAATGTACTTAATTCTCTGTGGCGCAGTGTGCTACCAATAAAAAAAGTCTCAAGCAGATTGTATACCTTCAGAAGCAAAGGAATAACAGCAAATGATTTTTGGAACATAACTTGTTAAAGGAAAATAAGCGGAGAAATCAGATCCTTGATGAACAAATCCTCAGGAGTTGTTCTGAGTCAAACATGCAATACTTGTTTTTAATCAGCTCTCCCTGTCAAACCTGGGAGTCATCTGGGGCTCTCTCCAAAGCTATCACCATTCAGAACGTCAGACCCTGTGAATAAAAAACACTTTTAAGCATTTAGCATTTCTCCTGGTGTTTGCCTTATCCAGAAAAAATTGGCTGTGCTTAAGAAGCATGAGTATAAGCATGCTTAAGCACGAGTATATCTGCATATCTGTCTTCAAAAGGCAATTCAGTGAGAAACAAATTATATTCAAGTCCCTTAACACTGCAGTTCTCAGCTGGCCAGAAGTTGGGGCTATTTGCTGGTTCGCCTTGCTTTGGGGGAAAGACTGAAATGGAAGATTCCTCTCACTCCCTTTTCTGAGGGATCCTAATGTGAGAGTGAAAAATAAATGCCCCAATGACTGTCAGGAACTGAGCAGCCACGGATGCTTTTGTGTTCTCATTTCCACTCCCAGAGTTCTGTTCAACAAACAGGGCATGGAATTAATTCCTCCCAGCAGTTTGTTGTTTTTTTGGTTTTTTTTTAATGAACAATAATTTTACATACTGGAGCATTAGCTGTCACTGCATCATTCTGAGCACACAGACTGTGAAATTCCTATGGTGCTTGTCACGGGCTGTGCACTTGGGGTTGTCATAATCCATTCTTAATGGTTCAGAATTGTATAAAATAATCTCTTGCTAAACTTGACCTACGTTATTTCTCCCCTTCACAGCTCTACTACTTTACGCAGGGCGGATGTTCTGATAAAGCTGTATGCTTTGACATGTTTATCTACTTTACACGACAGATTTATCAAATGTAGAAGTGTTGTTGACTTATTTTTCAGTTAACAGCTCCCCCAGGGAAGTTGTCACAGCACCAAGCCTGACAGAGCTCAAGAAGTGTTTGGATGATGCTCTCAGGCACATGATGTGACCCTTGGGAATGGTCCTGTTCAGGGCCAGAAGTTAGACCTGATGATCCTTGTGGGTCCCTTTCAACTCAACATATCTGTAATCCTCTGATTCTGTCCCTGCCAACCCAAATCATTCTGTCATTTTATGATTTTGTGACTGTGACAACTAAGAAAAGGTAAGTAGCAAACACCAAAAGCCTAGTAAAGCAAAGACACAACTTGTAGCCTTGATATTATTAACAAACAATAATAAAAGCATGAGCAAGGCACACAAGTTTTCACGTGGGTCTATGGCACCTCAAATTTCTGTCTGTTAAGAAAAAAATCGCTGAAGTGAAATTAGATAGTTCATTCCAGCCTGTACATGGCAAGAGGAAACCTATTCTGGTGAGAAGAGATTCTCTCTGCCTGAGTGTGATCTATGCTTAGACTGCATCTTTGTCAAAAATATGTGCAAGTATAACCATTGCTTCTCTTGTCAATTTAAACTGATCTACATCAAAATTCTAAGGAAAACAACAGCAGTGTTTTAGCTTTATCCCTCAAAAATAGAAAAATAAATAAAAATAAAATGAAACAGAACAACTTTTAGCAGGAAAGGTAAGGCCTGGTAATGGAATGAAAATTTACATCCTTAAAGATAAGACAGACTACTTAAATTCCCTACCTTCATATGCATCTTCAGCATTGAATCCTAGAAGGCCAAACGTACAAATGTAAGAAGTACAGAGAGAAGAATATAATTTATAAGGAAGGCAAAGAGAATGATTAATAAAAGAGGTTATAGCCTATTTTTTTTTTTAACAACAACTCCAGTTTCTGATCTTTCATAATTTGATTTTGAAGCACACAGCTGACGGTAATTTCATGTGCCAGTGCAGGTAACTATCCTTTGATTAAAGGATATGGTTTATAAAGTTTTATCTTTCTTGCAACGTTCTGAATAGCTGCACTATTCTAGACTCAGAGACTGTGCCTCACTGGATGGTGAGATGAATCAACCACGCAAATCACACAAGAACATTCCACTCCTGAGAACGGAGCACCTCACATTTGCATTGCTCCAGGTCTAGACTGAAGATCTGTCACTGAAGATACACAAGAATAAAACAAGAGAATCACTAGAGAACCAACCCAAGAATCCTCCCAGGTAATTCTGTCTTCATTTTCTTTCTAGTTGCAGAACTAGTGCCAACCACTAAGATTCTGTGCTAATTAGCCTTTAAGTACTGCACAGAAAAGCAAACACTTCAGCAGTCCAAGCCCTGTTCTGAAACTTTAACAAAAGACTTGAAAGAAATGAAAAACAGCATTCCCACCCATGCAAAAAACCACCCTGAAGTTGAAAAAAAGCATTAAAAAACAAAGATGAGGAATCAACATCAAAGTTTACTGCACCAGAAGTGCCAGCTACAACAACACAGATATCAAAGCTCAGTTTAGAAATACCTGATCTGAAAGAGAGCCCAGATAAACAAACACCACAGGCCTCATCAGAATTCCCCCAAAAGAGGCAGAAATGAACAGCAGACAAAAGAAAAGGAGAAGGTAGAATCCAAATAGATGTAATGGATCACACAGCACGAGGATCCATACAGGTAGAAAGTTTGAAAATGGCACTGGTAAAAAAGAATTACATATGTCACCTGACACACTGGTAATGAGAAAAACAAGCAGCAAAACAAAATTTAGGATGTTTGGGAGGGGGAAAACGCCTGTGGAGCTATGAAAAGTTAGGAAGGAATCTTTAGAGGAAGTTCCAGAAGACATGAAGCCTGCTTACACATCAGATAATAGTTCTAAACTGAAAATACTGGACATTTGAGATTGTTCAAACATCATTTCACATCTCCTTCCAGTACGCTGGGAATTGAAGTTTTTCAATCAGATTATCTTTCTTATGCAGAAGGAGAGAAGACTCCTATTACTCTTTCAGAGAGTGTTGGATCTAAAATTCCTTCTGTCTGCAAGGGAGATAGAGCCTCTACAAATATTGTATTTAGAATTTCTGGCTTGGGTTTGACCTACATTGATACTCATTTTTCCAAAATAGAACAACAATCTGCATTACCAAAAGGGAATGCAACGCTAAATATCAAATAAATGTTTCAGAATCTGAATCAAATATGCCAGCTCTTGCTGATATGAATCTGCAAGAGATTTTGAAATTTTAAATGAAGATGATTCTTTGAAGCAAAAAAATCTGAAGCCAGGAGGGAAAACATCAGCTCCTGAAATATCTGTAGGTGACACAGAATGTGCAGTTAAAATACATTAAACTTGAAACCCAAAATTTAGAATTTCTTGCTTTAGGGGAAAACTGTCAGAAAGTGACATTTGTTCTAAAATGGAATCTGCAACTGCCTAGGAAAAAAAATCTGCTGATGAAGACATCTTTCAGAAACCTGAAGGAGATGCTTCAGTTGAACTGAGGAACTCTGAAATAGGATCATTTTTGTGGTTGGAAGAGAGAAGAAATTGAAATATTAAAATCTCCATATTCCAGGAGCAAAAGTTTGGCATCTCCCTAAGAAAAACAAAAGGGCCAGAGTCTGAGATCTGCTCTCCAAAACCAGAAGCAGAGCTAGCCCAGCTAAAAATGTCACTGGAAATTGCTGACGCTTCTGCGCAAGTTCCAACATCAGAACTTAAATTTGATATGTCAGATCCTGGAGGAGAAGGAGGTGTTGAGAATCCCGAGAAGAAGGAATCAAATGAAAAGGAGAACATGAGATAAAAACTGTAGAAGTTGAGACCGAGGCAAACCAGAGATGTTTTTATATGACAAAATACAGAATACCTGCATTAGGCTGGACAACCTTAAAGGGAGGAAAAAAAAAAGATGATGCTGAGGTTGAAAGAAGTCTGGAAAAGTCTCAGGTAGACGTTCCTTCTGCCAAAATACAAATTGAAACAAGTATTCCTGAAAATACCTTCCCTATGCAGGCTTCAAAATTTTGATCGGAAAAGGAGGTATTTCAAAATTAGGAGATTGTATGAGGAGTTCTGGTGTAAGCTTGCCAAAGATGAGAGAAGATATTTCATTACCTGCAAAGAGAACAGGATGGGAGTGAATATTGCAAAACCAGATATAGCCATATGTAGAGATATAGTTAAGGCTGGTGCTGAAGGACAAGACTGCATAATTCAGAATTCACTGTGGCTTCAGCAGAGCTGCTGAAACCAGAAATAAGTGGTTCAAAAACTGACAAAAAAAACCAATCTTACCAAAAGTTTCCTACATGTTCTCTG
The DNA here is from genome assembly GCF_003945595.2 of Pipra filicauda. Taxonomy (NCBI): domain Eukaryota; kingdom Metazoa; phylum Chordata; class Aves; order Passeriformes; family Pipridae; genus Pipra; species Pipra filicauda. The sequence goes on along the minus strand of NW_024104007.1, from coordinate 2,754,782 downwards.
ACTCTTCAAGAGCACAAAGTTAAACCACTGGATATAGAGATCCCCAAAGTAGAAATCTTTACCGAGTTAGAAAATTCAGTAGAATTTAAATGATCATTAGCTGAAATCAATGCAGGTGGAAAACAAAATATTTTTATGTTTGTCTTCCAAAGCAAGAGCTGGACATTTAAAGAGGAAGCGATTAAAATAACAAAGTTTATGGGTGAAATTAAAATTATAGGAGAAGTTAAGCAAGGAAGTTTATAAAAAGGTCCTAGGTGTGAATAGTCTACAAGAAGGGGATCAGAAGGTGCTGCTTATACTGCAGCAAAGCTGAAAGATATAATAGTAGATATTTCAGGAGTGAAAATGGATGGGAAAAGTGCTAGAGAAGATCCTGAAATAGTATTTCAAGTGGAAAGTGTTGAAAAGGACATGTCTGCAGGAGTGGAAGAGCGTGTAGCAGAGAGAGCACAAGAAATCTCATCACCTACAGAGACAACAATAGGCACTGAAAAATTTTAAGTTGATGGGACCCCATCTAATGTTCCAGTGTCTCAAACTACTCAGCAAGAAATGAACTGATCTTGCTGGAGGAAAAAATGCATGGTCATTCAAATATTCCTGGAGACATGACCAAATGAGGATTGTCTTTTATCAATAGCTAATGAAATAAAATAATATCTGTGTTCTTAATTTTCTAGGAACAAAAAATGAAGCAAAACTTAAACCTGACATTTATGAGCACTTTGGTATTACAGCATGTATAAATTCTCAAATATATGATTGTGTTCTACCATGCACTAATAACGATATGGATATGTTTATATCTGCTCAAAAGGAAAGAAACAACCATTGCTGTCTGCTGAAATGTCCATTTAATGACAGCACAGTTTCTAGATGTGGTGAGAATGTTACTAACAGATATGACACTTTTCACCCATTATGATCCTGAGTTTTACAGATGTGCATGTGCAGAAAGACGTCTTTTTGCATCCTATATTTATACTTAATAAATATTTTATACTTAATACAGGAAAAGCAGACACAGGAAAACATTCAGAAATTGGCTTGTTAAGGAAACGTATTTGGTTGTCAGACCATGCATTCCTCATTCCCTTGAGGTAGTGCCAAATATTTCAGTGAGAAGTGGTGGCAGCCTGTGTTCCTCTTACTCTCTGTGAAGAAGTTGTTGACCTAAGTATTAGGCAAGTGTCAGGCATTTGGATCCTGCAACATTTCTCTGAAGGTTTTCCCTCTTTACATGTCACTGTCCAAGGGATGCAAAATTACCATGTCAGACAGCCATGACCTTCACCAGAACTGAGGAAGGGAATCACCATCACACCAGGAAAACAGAGGCCAGGGAAATCTAAGGTACCTAACAATGGACATCCCATTCTAACAGCAATTCATGACTGCTTGCAAGGCCACCTCCATGTGAACTTACCCAGAAACTGTGCCCCACCAGGCAACTTACTGAACACTTGCACTTTACAAAGTTTACTCCCCGCCCCCCCCCCCCCTTTTTGTTGTTGTTGTTGCTTTGATTACAGTGAAAGTGTAGCTTGGAGTGCCCAGACAAGAAAAATGCTTCTGTTGGTCAGAAAAGCTGGTCAAAAAGATTTTCAAACTGACCCACTATTCACATGTATTTATTGTGGGGCACTAGGAAAAATCCAGTCCAGAGATTGTTCTGCATATGTGCATTAATACACAGTCAGTTGTTTTTGTTGGTACAGGATAATAAACCTGCGAAACATAACTAATGAAAAGCAGCTGGGGGGTGTTTTTGTTTGGCAAGACATTTTAATTAGTGAATGGAAATCTCAAAATACTAAGCAGAATCTAGAGAAGAAACCAGAGAGGAGAACATTAAAAGCAACTCTATCTCAGTATGCAACTGTATCCATGTATGTAAATCCTCATGAAAAGCTAGTGTTATCTGTAGTATGTACCTTAAAAATCTTCATGAAGGACAACATGCATTGTTTTGTAAAGATGCACTGGCTCATCCCTGCACTGGCTCGTCCCTGCACTGGCTCAGGGATGGAAGCTGCTGGGCCTGAGCTGTGGTTTGGTCATAGAAAGGGCCTCACTTGGGGTGGACTCTGAGTTACCATTAAGATTCCTGAATGGAATAAACGAAAAAATTGTCTTGTTTTGAGGTCAGGTTTGCAGATGAAGTGAGTCGGTTCCTCAGCTGATATTAAGTGACAATTCCCAAGGGATTTAAGAAACCTTTTTTTATGTTACTGTGTCTTTAAATGCAGGATTGTTTTTCTCTTTGGGTGATTTTTTACCTGGGAGGTGAAATCTTGTTTTAAAACCTCTGAGTGGTAGAAGTTGCGCTGATCCTAGTTTTGTTGAAGAATGTCTACAGGCTCCTAAAAATATTACTGGGGATGACTGACAGTCTTGGAAAAAAAAAAAAAAGAGATGGAGATAGGGATGTAAGGGACAAAAAAAGAATTGCTGGAGTGCTCCCTGCACTATTGAGGAACAATGTCTTTTCAAAAAAAGAAGATGATCTGATCAGGCAAGAGAAAAAAACATTCATCAGCTGGAATGAAAATGTGTTTGTGACATGCCTGTATCAGTGAAAACACACTAAATAAATCAAATAATCTGAACCTCAGCTGCTGAACATTGTAAACTTGCTCTGCTAAATGCTGCTGAAAGCCACTTGAAATCAAGAAGCAATGGGATTGACAGGATCCCATGACCCTTTCTGGATGGGTTCCTACATTAGGATACACCAGAACTGGCATCCCTACCCTGAACATTGTGGTGGTGTATGAGGGGCTGGATGCAGGAGGGAGAAGCAGGTGTTGCTTTGCCTGGCAGACTGATGTCATGGCTTAAATGCCATGAGTAATGACCTATCTAGGTTTTGTTGTCACTTGCCCTCCCTGTTTCCCACGGCACAGCTGATAAAAGTTTTTTCCCATGAAAATAGCGGGAAGATCTGTGTTGGTCCTTTCTCCATGTAGAGAAGAAAAGCCTCCATCTCCCACTAATGCCAGTGGCAATTGTTGGAGGTCACAGTAGCCACTATCATTGTATTAAATATGAGCATTGTTACTGCTTTTGCAGCAATAAATATTAATGTTTGTAATGCCATAGGTTGTGTGGTTTGTGAATTTTAATGTGCCCAGCAGAGCTCCCTAAAGGTGAATTACTCCACAGAATCCATAACAATCTAAAGCCTTTTCTTTCTGGTAATTTAGAAAACCAATCTTGCTCTGCTGCTGTAGCTGTTGGTTTTCAAGGCTTTCATTACCTACAGAGAAATCATGTTCGACACAATACTGTAGTTGTTGAGAATACTAGTTATATTACACAGTGCACCTAATATATCAAACTCCACATAACCCCTGGATGCAGACAAGATAATTTTTTAATCTTTTTCTGAGTCATAGGGGACAGCTACATCACTGGTAGAGACCACCAGTATTACAGCAGGCAGGACAAAAAAATAATAGAATAGTACTTGTTTATGTATCAAACAGTAATTTTTTTTTCCTGTAGATAGGTTATTCTATGACTTTAACACTGTTGTATCATCTGTTGAAGCAGCTGGTACCTGCTGTTGGTAGCAACAGGATGCTGGAAAAAATAATCCTCTAGTTTTGATCCAATTCCTAAAAGCACTCTCTATTCCAAAATAAATGTGCTTTGTTTTGGCCATTATTCTCATATATGAACCCTGAGGAGCAGTAGCTCTGTTCTTTTGGGGCTCAAGTTAGATGAAAATGTATAAGAAGGCAAACATGACAAGTGTTATTGATGGCAACTTAATTCATGTTGACATCTCTGTACTTCTAATTGCTCTGACTCTCCTTCTCTGCCTCGTAGGAGATGGGGGAAAACTGTGTAAGGCAGTAAAGTATCCTCATCAACAAGGAAATTGCTTTCATCAAAATGGTAGATTTTATCAAATAAGTCTGCTGCCACAGCAAAAGAAATTCTGTTACCTGTGCCCCAGACTGTAATTCACATGTAAATTAGCTGGGATGAGTGTAGGCTTTGGTAGGGACCCTTCATGACCTGAATCAGGCTTAAGGGAGAGTAGGACCATCATTTTTTTCCTTGAGAGACAGTTTCTCATCACGAAATGCAGTGTGTGTCTAATAAATTACAGATTTACTAAGAATTCCCCTAAGAATACTCAGAATAAGATGAAAATTAATTCATTATTCATTAGTAAAACTGCTTAGATTTAAAAAGTGTTTGTGGTTTGGACCGATGTGTGAAGTCATCAAGTAGCACTCTCAGTTAAGTACTCTGCCAAATTGCTGCCCTGAGGAGACCGTCACCTGTCTACACAAAGTTTTCTGCAGTCATCCGGAGGTAAATGCATCCCAGCTGCTCAGAGCTCTTTGCAGATACCTTATATTTAAAATGGCCTGTAAGGTAGTTTCCTGCAAAGAAAAAAGTCTCCTTTCTGCTTTACCGGTCATATGCTCACACGAAGCAAAGGCATCTGATCCTGGTTAATATCTGAGAGCTCAGGGTTTTGATTTGTGCAGTGTTCATAAGTCGGAGAGGCAACTCCTCCATGCTGAGACTTTTGTGCTGCATAAGGCACCTCCCATGGTGCTGGAAGCATCTGTTGTCTGGTTTTAATGATATTCTTCACAACACCCCTGTAAGCAGCCTTATGTCTGGGGCTCTTCTCCCTGGTCCCCACTCTCACTATGGCTTGTTCTTGCTAAAGTGATATCATCTGGTTTTCAAAACCATGCTGGCCTAAGCATGGTGAGATAGACTCTGTTAGTTTGCAGTCCTCTTGCAGGAGCTTAGATGGTTGCCATTGGTGACTGCATATACATATATATATATATATTTATTTATATATATATGGTCACATAGATATGTATGTATGTATTTATGTATATATATTGCCCACTACAGGTTCAATGTCTTTTCTCTTTCCTTTTTTGAATGAAAAGTTTCTGTTGTTTCACCATCTGTGTTAGGAGTTTTCTTGGTCTGCCACTGCTGGAGGTTTGCCGTTTGTATAGCAAAGTCCCATTTTCCCCACCCAGCAAAAAGCTTATCTTTATTTTTTTTTTCCCAAAATAAAAGGAGGAAAAGGTTTCAGTTTTCAGGAAACCTTGGAATTTCTCCCCCTGCCCCTTGTTATTTGCCAGTGGAGAGAGATTATCAGATTCTTTTAACCTGACACTCACTCATTTGGATTTCCAGCCTCTGTGTTTCTAGGAATTTGTCAATACCTTTGTGCAGTTGTTCTGGTCTTTTCTGGTCTCCTGAATTCCCCTCAGGGTTTAATAAAAGTTAATATTTTCTCAACTTCTTGGATGCCCCTAACAATCACTTTTACAGTGTAGGGATGTAATAATCATTTTCAATTCTATTTCGATGCTTTTATATCCTTCCAGCAGTAAATGGATATGGTCTTGTAAGAATGTTTATATGGAGCTGTTAAGTTTATTGAAACCTATTTTGATTCAAAAGTAGGATATCCTTTGCTGGATATGCTTCTCCCAGGCTATGTGAGAGCCTGCTGTCTCTCAGGCGTAAATTCTGTGAGCACTTATGCATGTGTTTAATTTTACAAATTAATTTCATTGGGACTGTCCCTGTGTAAGCTTTCGAGGAATCAAAGCCTTAACTGGCTTCCTGATGCTGTGTCCTTCCTTTCATTCAAATCCTCTCTACTACAAGTTCATCTAATAATGTCTTTAAGGAGAGGATCTGTTTAAAGTGTGCCACAGGACGGACGTCTGAAGAGACTCAGTCTTGTGTTCCCTGGGGAGCAGAGGTGGAACTTTTGGCTCTCTAGGTGACCACCCAGGACCGTGGGGCTTCATACTGTGCTCCTGCAGTCCAGAGTTACCGGTCAATAACTTACAAGACCAGGAGGAATGTTTGAAGATTCTGCTGTGGGAAACTCAGTGCATGGAACTTGACAGATCAGAGAATCAGAGAACGATAGAATGGTTTGGGTTGGAAGGGGCTTTAAAGATCATCTACCTCCAACCCCCCTCTCATGGGCAGGGACACCTCCCACTAGACCAGGTTGCTCAGAGTCCCATCCAACCTGGCCTTGAACGCTTCCAGGGATGGGGCATCCACAACTTCTCTGGGCAACCTGTGTGGTGTGCGGAGGTGTTTCCATCCCCAAGGAATGTGAGGATGATCCTTGGAATGAAAATAGTAATTTGGACCTGGAGGAGGTGGTCTTCCTGGAGCAGAAGAAACCACGTATGACTAAAGCTAGGGCTGTCTGTCAAGATCTAGAGGGGATCTGGTTGCTCCCTACAACTACCTGAAATGAGATTGTCTCCCAAGCAGCTAGAGATAAGACAAAGGGGAAATGGCCTCAAGTTGCACCAGGGGAGGTTCATGTTGGATATTAGGAGAAAGTTCTTCACTGAAGAGTGGTTAAGCATTGGAACAGGCTCCCTATGGAAGTGGTGGAGTCACCAAGTGTTCAAAGATTGAGTAGACCACATGGTTTAATGGGCATGGTAGTATTTGTTTGGAAGTTGGACTTGATGCCCTTGGAGGTATTTCCAACTTTAATGATTCTATCACCTTGCAGCAAGGAGGATTCCTAAGATAGAGAGGTATCAATTGCAAAGGATGAACTGGGAGACCTGAAGGGGTTGTGATGAGGAAGAGCTGTAATGAGGATGACCCGTGGAGCCTGTGCAAGGATTCATCTCCCTCCACTGAAACCCTGAATTCAAGAGGAGACAAACCAGAGCAGACTGAGTAGATGGCCTCCAATCTTTTTAGCCCAAAGACAAGTTGTGATTCAATGCTCTTTCTTGAGAGAGTTGAAATGTAATTATTTCCCTATTTTACACATGGAAGGAGATCCCCGTTGGGTTTTGGTTTACTCGAGGAGTGACAATGAAGTTCCTTGGTCACTTTGAGAAAATTGGTTAAACCCTCCATCCTTGAGAGATGGGAACATTGAGTGAAGAAGATGGTCTTTGTCATCTTCTGACCTTGGAATAGCCTTATGTAGGTCTGACTTTTTCTTTTTCCCTTTTTTTTCTGCCTGATAAGGATGATGAGGAGAAAAATTTTAATCCAAACGCAGATGTCCAAAATGGTTTTGGAATAAGTTAAGAGCTGTCTATACAGTAAAAAAAGGTGTTTGGATTTCTCCTTCTCATTCCTTTGCAAGCTGGGGCTGTGCACACATGCACAGCAATTGCAGCCTCTGAACCACAGTGGATCACTTTCAAGATTAAAATATTATTTTCTGAATTAAATCAATCATGAAAATATGCCATCTTCTGGGGCTGCTTTCAGTCATACTTCAGCATTAAACCCTTGAATTTAGCAAATGTTTTCAAGTGTGCAAGTATTTCCCTTTCTTCTTTGGACCCTGTTAGAATGGGTGCTTAAATTCTGCAGCATGGGAGCAGTCGTGTCTCGTTAATTTTTATCCCACTTCTACATCACATGCACAGTAAAAAAAGGCCATATAAAAGTGACAAATAGCTCACTTTCTTCTAATCCATCCCTCGAGTTTCAGGAGCTGTTTCTGTACCAGTGATAGATATTGAGCTCTTGCTTTCTATGTAGAAGTAGGATTATTATTATGGGGAAATGACAGTTAGCTGATGAATAGGTAACTTTATCAAGATTGTTTTCATCATGCTGCTATGATGAAGAATAATCTGTAATTAGAAAGCTGTGTTGAAGTTTTTAGTCTGGAATCATTCCACATCTTCTCTGACAGGCAGGTTTATTAATGTCTTCATTTCAGTTTTGCTATTGCCCCTTACTAAATCCATACCTTGCTGTGCAGTGCTGAGTATGATCATCTATTATGTTCTCCTTCTCAGTTAGGAGATGACCAAAGATAGGAGTGTGAATTCAGTAAACTTTAGAATCCTGAAAAGGTTGAAATCCTTTATCTCCATTTAGATACCTTTTGGAATCCCTTTGGAACTTAAGTACAGGGCTTTTTTTATTATTATTATTTTAGAAATGTCTGAAACTTGATGAATATTGTAAAAAATTATTTAAAATTTATTGGCTATTGCATGTTTCATGTCATCAGTGAAAGATTTAAATCTGTTTTAGCATCTAAACTGTCACCATCAAATATCCCACCTAGAGACTTCTAATTTCCTTAGATAATTATTTGAGATGGCAAGATTAAGAAAGCAATGTTTTTTATTGGCTCACATGCAAATTTATTCCTAAAATTTTGGGTTTTTTAAACGATGGCTTCTAGAAAATTCTTTTCTTAATAGATACTGGAATAGAGCTCAGAGTAGGAAGCAAAGTTTCTCTCTAAGTCCCAAATGCTCCCTCAGCCTTTTGATGGAGCTCCTGGCAATCCTGCTGGCTGGCAAATCCCTCATCTTGCTTCCCTGTGGGGGATGTGCTGCTCCTTTTCCACTCTCCAACAGTAGATGGAGATGCTCCATTGACAGAACAGATCCTCTCTGCTGTCTCAGATTGTCATAAAGAATTAATTGTACAGTTATTTTGACTTCAGACAAAAATGTTAGCCCCCATCCGAAAGACACTGATCCTTATCAAGTATCATCCCAGCTTATCTGAGCTCTGCTGTGTGTGTACTTTGAGGCAGAAACGTGACAATTTAGAAATTGCAGCCTCGAGAAAGCCTTGCCTTTTTATTTGTTTGTTTGTTTTTGATCTCCACTATTCAGATTGAAGGAATTGTGTGGTGCACAGTGGCTTTGGCAGCTGACCCCTGGAGTCGGGAAGCTGCACTTTTCCCAGGGAGTGTCACCATACATTTTTCAACTCCACCTTTTTCCTTTGTAGCAGTGATTGCTGCCTTCTTGCTGGATATCCTGGAGGATAGAATGACTAGCATCACAGGTGAAGTCCTTTTCCCACATTAGACATAATGAACTCACACTGTGGGTGACAGGCAGAGCTAGGATATTGATTACAGAGAGAGGCAGAGTTTAAATGGTCAAAAATTGTTGGGAATGAGGATGTGCATGTGACCTTGAAGAGTATTAACCTGTATAACTGGTGTTCACAGACTAAGCTAAAAGGTTTCTTGGGGATGTTTCCAGTGAAGTTGGTGCTGACTCTGACAGGAACAGCTATGGCTCTGAGAGACCATCTATGCCTCTGAGAAACAGATTGGGCTCCTAGTAGCCAACCTGTTCATCAAGCAGAACTGGGGTTTCATAGAGACTGTCTTTTGTGCTGGGGTTTTGCCCCAGCCCCCCCAGCCCTGTGTTGCTCACTGGCTTTTCACACATCCTGAAGCCTGAGCCTCTGCACCAGCACAGCAGCATGTTTGGTCTTTGCTGATACAGAAAGTCGTTTATCTTCTTGTGTCTTGCTGTGCAGAGCAATAAGGGTTTCAAGCAGGCAGGGCTTCTGGTTTCTGGAAAATAAGCTAACAAACTCCACTTTGCAAGATTACCATTTCCTCTTACTATTTTTGGAAGTGTTTATTTTAGAGCCCTGAAATTAATCTCAGGAATGCCAAGCAGCACTTTAAAGAAGGAGGGGTGATGGGGCCTGGGGAGGAGGGAAGTAGAGGAGGGCTTATGTCACTGAGTTTTCTTCATGTAATTGAGTTTGTTCTTTAATCACAAAACCCCAGTCATTTGGTTCTGAAATAACTGTCATTGCAGTACACCCTCCTCTTTTCTGATTTCTGCCATTTTTGGCAAATACTGCAGGCAGTACAAAGGCCCTTGCAGAGTTATTAATCATGTTTGGCAGCCAGGCTGCACTAATCTACTGTCTGGAAGGAGAGAAAGTACTAACTTGTGTGTTTAAAGATGTAGTGGTTAAAGCTCTTGATACCTTTCTTGCTGCAATGAGGACTGCAGGAAAAAAATGGATGACCATGGAAAAAGCAGAGCTCATCAGTCCTTCCCTCCGTCCCCCAGCCCTAATCTGTACTGACCACAGTTGGCACAAAATTGGCACTGTTTTGTGGGATACGGATCGTAGCAAAGCACCAGGGAAGTGGTAGCTGTGATGGTGTAACGCAGCTTTCATAGCAAACAGATGAGAAGGGCGCCTTGCCTAAGGGACCTAGTGATTTGGGTGGGAACGAAGAAGGATTCAGAACTTTGCTTGCCTGGTTCCCATCAGGAATTTTGAAATGAGGTTCCTGGTTGAAGGCAGATAACTTGAAGGGAAAGGGATCAGAAGGACCCCAGCCTTTTTCTCGCTCTCTAGCCCAGTGGCCACATCCTTCATGCCTCTATCTGGAATGCATCAGGAATAGAAAAGTGGTGTCAGTAATTCAGAACCCGCAGCCAGCAGAATGTGACTGCATGTATGTGCTTTACTCCATCAATCAAAACTTCACAGATGCCAGGGTAACAGTTCACCTGCAAATAAAGTCCTTACTTTGGCTATGAATATCCTCAAGCTTCAGCTGTACTAGAAGTTCCAACTCCGACATACATCAACTATAATGTTTCTGACAAATGGCTCCTACCTATAAAGAAGGAGAAGCTGATTGCCAGCTCTGAAAAGACCTGCAGAGTCTCAAATCTGGGTGCAGATTTTTGGTCTAATTCTAGGATCCCATCATGCAAGGAATAGAAACCAGATCTGTGATTACAAAAGGTCAGATTGGCGTGGACAGACTTGTAGTGATTTTTCACTTCATTGATTGATTTTCATTTCACTTTCACAGCACGTGAATGCTGTGTTGGTTACATGGAGCGGAATAGTGGTACAGGTTACTCCTGGACAGGAATAGTATGATCTGTCCTTCAGTTCTGTTATTTTCACTCACTCCTTTTGTATTCATATACAGTGCTGTGGTTCTGCTAGGTGCTTCCTGAGCAGGTGGATTTTAAATGAAGGTCTCTTATTGCCCAATAATTGAAATGGAAGCTAATGGTTTGTAAGACTTCTCATTTAGTGGAAAAAGTGGTCTAGGTAAAGGTGCTTCGGACTGAGAGTATTTGGCTTCTCACCAATGGCAAAGAGTTACTTAAAGAGTGTTAGCAATTTGTTCAAGGTCTGCCTAATCCATTTTGAAGAGAGTTAATGCATTTCTTTCTTACAAATACATCTGAAGTTATTATGAAATTGATGAGTCAATGTGAGTCTCCTAGTTTACCTCGAAAAATTGAAGCTGAGAGCTTTGGGAAAACCAGAAGATATGAGCATGGTTTGTCATAGAGGAAATATTCTTCTTTATCCTGGCTGAGAATTTATGGATTCTAAAGCTCATCTTCCTGCAGGTAAGGAACGCCAGCACCAGTGATGCTCCAAGATTGTGTTTTCTTCATGTGGCATGAAGTGACAAGGGCACCTGCTACTGCAGAGAAGGATTGGTTCTGTTCTCCTGAACATGGATTTTGGGAAAGTGAAGTCCCATAGCAGGTTAGGAAGGATTTCAGGGATCAGTGGTGGAACTTTGCATGGCTGAATCTCAAGTGGAGACAGCAAGTAAGAGTTCTGCACTAAGATATTTTACCCTTAATTATTCTAGAACAATTTCAATTTTATTTGTTTAAGATGGGTGTAGGGACTTGCCAATACCTGAGCATGGCAGCTGCTTGAGTTGACCCTGCTTGACCAGGGGCAGTGGATAAAAGGGTTGTCTGATCCTTTGGTTCTGTAACAGCAGAGGACTTGAAATACATAGTGCATTATATCACCTGCTTCTATCATAAATATGGAAAAGCCACTGGAAACTCAGAAGCAGGGTTAAGCAAACAACTCGATCTATTTTCTTCAGTGTGAGCTTTCATTCAGTTACCTTTTGAGACTTTTTAATACAGTAAGAAATGGCATAGGCAGCAGATTGGTTTTCATGGACTTAGTATATAATGGCTTTAAACTCTATTAATCTACTGTCCTGAAAACATAATAGAACAGTAATGACTCAGTGATCTGCAGTGGAAATCAAAAGAGATTAAATTCCCTTTTCTGCTGTACAGGATGACATTGCTTGTTGCATCACATAACACAAAAATAGGTCTGAATCTGAATCTCTTGAATCTGGTGTTGCACACAGTGAAATTAGTGTGTAAGAGAGCTACAGAGAGGTCTTGTCTAAATCTTAGTAGCTGAAAAACCTATATACGAGACAATTTTTCTTAATAACAAAGAGTTTTCAAGTAAGAAATTATTTAATAAAAACCAGAATCATTTATGAAATCACGTTGATTTCATTTTCCTGCTCAGGATTTCTATTCAGTTTTTGTATCTATTTAATTTGTATTTCAGATATTTTTCTGGGATTGATTCATTATTTCTTTTAGGTTTTTTTCTTTAGATTTTGTCTTATGCTTTTGTTCTCCAAGTACTTTTTTTATTTGTTTGCTTGTTTGATCCTATACCATTAAACCCGATGGAAAGGCTCTGTTTTGAGCCAAAACTGTATTTACAATTTCTGTATCTTCCCTCTCTTTCTTAAGAAGTGATGTATGCTCCATAGATCAGGGTGGAAAGACATTTCCTAATCATGATTTTTTTTTTTTTTTGGTAGCACTGAGTTTGTTTTTTCATCCGTGCCTGTCTGTTATACAGAGTATCATGAGGTGTCACTGGGAATTTGTATACCAACCATTGCATTTAAATTTTCAGTTGCTGGGCATTAGCCTTGGATTTATTGGTGTTATTGACCAGACTGGATGTTACCCCTGAGGAGATAATCTAGTGCACCACTAATAAGATGCTGAACACACCAGCAAAGTGCATCGTCGTTCAGAGCACCAAGGGGGGCTGTACGGTTGTTTGTGGATGCTATCCCATTCTCCATTCCCAAGCAACCCTGGAACATTTAGATGCACAAGCAGGTCCACTGTGATGCTAGAATCTTGCAGGAGCAGCTGCTGCTGACTCCCAGGGTTTTGTTTATTGGATGGGTTGATGTTAGTGGTGCTTTTCCCAAGTTCCCGCAGCACTGTGTGGGGTGAGCTGACTCCAGACAGTCTTGACAGCTTGATCTGAATTTTAAGATGAAATTGTGGGGTCATGTCTAAATGTTCAGATGTCTACACTGTGTTTCTGTGTATTTTGGTGAAGAAAATGTCTTGCTACCCAGTCGGGAAGCAGAGGTACTGAAGACAGGAGCCCAGTGGATGAGGAGACTGGGCTGCAGGGAAGGGACAACAGTGACTGTCCTAGCTGCAGGATGCACAGCCAAGTACCGGGAAGTCGTATCTGGAAATACAGCAGGATCTCAAAGCCATTCTTTTCTGCTTTTCTATGCCCAGCTTTGCAGAGAATAAAATACAGATGAGAGAAGTAGTGTTGGTGCTTCAGAGTCCAAAAGGGACAAACACCATCAAGACCATTGAGGATACTGAAAAACCTCAAGTAAGAATTTTTTTATGTTTGCCTTGCAGTCATTCACTGGAGAGAAGAGAGTCTAGAGCAGAATATACTCAGAGAAGAATCTCCTCTCCCTGGAACATGTAAAGGGTTGTGACATGCTGGCTTGTAGTCCTGCAGCCCTCTGACAACACAGCATCCCCTTCCCTCCCATATCCATCCCACCATGAGACAGTTGGGATCATTTTCTTGAAGGTCTAGTTGAAACAAATCTAGTATCCCTCCTCAAAGTAAGAGTAGGATCTGAGGGTGTTGTTTTCAGTTTGTGCTGGATTTTGATTTGTATCTTAATGTCCCTTTCAACTTCGTTGTTGGATTAATAGAAATATTTACAGTTTCTTTTGGTTATTTGAAGTCTACAACTATGTTTGGTCCTATGCCTTTTCCTACAAACACTGGCTTTCACATGCAAATCAGATCATTGCCTGAGCAAATAATGACTAATATTCCTAATTCCATTGTTTGTACAAATACCGCTTGACATGTGAAAAATTTTGAATTGTATAATATACAGTGTGCCTTGTTTCCCCAGGCACTGCAGTGGAAGAAATCGGATTCTGTGAGGCTCCATCACATAAAAAGAGATTTTTAGTTCCTGGTGTGACTCACTCTGATACCCTCCATGACAATCTTCCTTGTCTGCTAAATTAGCACATGGGTGGCGTTCGCTAAGTCGTGGTGTCTCAAATACTCTGGCTTCCAAGAGACACTAATTTTAGCTCAGACACTTGTGAAGACTGGAAGAGGTCTTCTGGGTCATTAGGTCTTTCTTACTATCTTTCAGAAGGCAACCAAAATCTACCTTGGATGAAAGTATACTTTCCCATTACCTTTGTTCTTACTGGAAGATTTTCCAGCAGATTTCTGCCTTTTTTTTTTCATTGAATTTTTCTGTGTTGTAATGCAATCACAGAAAAGGGCTAGAAAGTACATTTTCAAGGTGCTGTATCTAATTGTCAGTTTATTTTACATGTAAATTCCAGTATTTCAAAGAGTGCAATTAAATATTCTGACTATCATTTAAAATATTTACAATTCTCTTAGCCGGATAAGACACAATATTTTTAGTTGAAGATATTCCCTAGACATCTGCTTTTTTCTAGCCCATATGGTGGAATGTGTGCCACATCTCATCCGTACGCTCTGCCGTATAATTGCTGCCAAAAAGGATTTTAAGTTACTATCTAAAGCAAAGCTATTAAAAAAATCTGGCAAAAATGCTTTCCAGAACTCTGTTTTTTTGTAATCTCTGAGCATCCAGACATCAGTATCATATTCTGCCCTTTGTTTTGAAACAGTACTGGAAAGTGATGGCTTAGTCCATGGCCCTCTTGAACAAGAACAAAGAGGTTATTCACAATCCTCCAGCTGACCTGTACCTGTTCCACTGCAGACCCTTCAGCTATGGATTTTTTTCTCCGCTCTTCCTGTTGGTACAATCCAAAGCTGCAGTGAAACTTTCTTGGTTATTAACTGGAGATTAAATAACACAAAGTATACATTGAGGACTTCTGTTGCTATCAGTCTTCATTCTGGATTTAGATTTTCTCTGCAACATTTTGGGGAAATGAGGTCTGGCTTAGGATATTCTCCAATTAAACTGTGATTAAAAACTATATTATCGTATTTAATATAGATTAAAATTTCATATAAATTTAAAAATTCATATATATATATATACACACACGTATATGAAATCCTTGTGTACGAATTTAGCACCAAGGATTAATGTAATTAAGATTCTGAAATTTGATTAGAGCCTAGTGACATCTCAGGTTTATATCCTAAGTGTTGGTTGTCTTTTGCTCATGCTAGAGGTGGAATCGTGTAAGAGTGGATGTACATTTTAGCGAGAGCTTAAATTGCTGAAGGCATTGTGCTTTAAAACTTCTGTAGTACAATGTCTGTTCTGCAACAACAGGAGTCCCTAAGTCTCTCATATTGAGATGTGTCACTTCTCTGTGCTCTCTGAAATGTTTTGAGCAGCTGTGTGATGTGTACATCAAATGAGGGGGCTATACTTTTATATCAATGTATGTTATTCACATGTTAATTACCCAGATGGGCACCCCGTTGGGTTTAAAATTACTGCTGAAAAGTTTCTGTCCCTGGTGCTCAAAGGATATCTTATAAGCCTCTCCTTTCTCCTTTCTTAATGATGTCAGCTTCCTCACCATCCCTATGAAATCAGCTGCAGTTCATGGACAATTAATGTAGAAAGATATGTAGGATATCAGCTCAATAAACCCATTTTCGCTGTGTTGCTGGGTCTACATAGTTTCATGCATTTATGCCAGAGGCAAAAGATGTTTGTATGCAGTCTTCTTACTGTAAATTGTATTTTCCTGTTCTGTTGTCTAATTCAAGCTTCACATTTGCAGCAGAAATATTGCAAGGAAGAGGTATTGTGCTTTTTAACAAGGTGGGGAATGTAGGAGGTTATTTTCATAACCTGATGTTGAAAGAGGTGAAATGCAAACACCACCAGCCTGCTAGAAACCCATTCCAGTTTTTACTCACCTTAACCCTTTCCAATTAGTTTTGAAGAGTTGCCTGTTCACTTCCCACCACTGAGGGAGAGATGTGAAATGCCCTTTAATTTTGCCTGAATTCCTGCAAGTAAATCCTGTTGCTGGATCCTATCAGTTCAGCCATTTTCTGTTGTAGGGACCTTACAGAGTGTCTCCCAATTGTTGTCCCATCTGCGACATTTACTTTCTGTTGCTGAGATTCTTGTCCCTTCCCACACTCAGCAGAGGTGGGTGGTGGGAAATAATTACACCCCTTTTTATTTAGGTGTTGGTGCCTTTCACCAGAATTTTTATAGACCTCTTGATATTCTGAGGACCTGTCTTCGCCTTTCCCAAGTGTATAATTATTCTTGTTATCTTTAATGAATATGTGCACGTAGGTATACCAAATTATTTCCTTCTCTTTCCTTGCCTTATTACAGCTCTTAAATGGGGGCAGTTCTGTTATTCTTTCTCTGATGGAGTTCCTGGGACTAGTTGTGTAGCTCTTTCAGGGTGAGAACCATCAACATAAGCCTAATACTGACCTTCCTGCTTGGAGCATCAAAAAATGGGGTGCTTTAGGAACAGCACAGCATACATTTTACTCTCCTCCCACTTCTTGATTTTCCACTGAGACATGATGGAGTGGGCCCCTGATGTGTTTGGGGACTGCCTATTATTGCCTAAGAGAGACCTTCTGCTGTGATGTGGATTTGCTGCTTTTGGCAGGGTCAGCATTCCAGTTAGAGAGCCCTGGTCAGCTCTTGGTCAGATGGCAGGTTGCAATGAGTCAGTGTTCTGCCAAAAGTTGTCTTAGAGAATCAAAGGGAGAGAATAAACTTTTAACTACTTTTTCTTGTGATGTAGTTATATTCACTTACATGTGTTCAGAGTGTGATATGCCAAGACCCTCTGTGGTGCTGGAGAGATCTTTTAGATAAAAAATCAGATTAACATGTGTCATAGAACAATAGAATGGTTTGGGTTGGAAGGGACCTTAAAGATCACCCAGTTCCAACCCCCTTGCCATGGCCATGGACACCTTCCACTAGATCACATTGTGTATGAATATATATTATACCCTCAATTCATTTGCAGTGCTGTGCTTTAAGGGACAGTTTATGGTGTATGTTGAACTGAGGTGTTCTGAGCATGGTAAAGCATGGCATTAAATTGCAGAAGTCAGTGCCCATTAAAAATCACAACAAAATAACACAGGTTTTGGAAATGCATGTGTTTGGATTTTTGTGTCTTCTTGGCAGACAAAGGAGCTGGACTGCAAAAATTTTTCTCTCTCTAATATATTTTATTCCCCTTTACAGTTCTCCACAGGGTGTCAGGAAAGCCACTGGTGATGGAGCTCAAAGTGCTGCTGTTGCTGGGAGGGGGGCCTGCTTTCCTCTTCCACTACGGAGACACAGGCAGCAATCGCCTGTGGGCACAAAGACTGACCATAGAGGAGCATCCACAGCTTGGCTAATGAGCACCAATTAAAATTCTGACCTGGTGTAACCCAGCACCAGGGGGAAGGGTAGAAATTACAGGTGAGGAGCAAGCTTTTGAAGTATCCTCTTACGCAGATAATGCAAAAGCCTTTCACTTGCCTATATTAATCTTGAAGAAATTAGCATTTAATTTCTATAATTAGCCTTTCATGCACTCCAAGGAAGCGAGCATACACTTACACACTCATTCTTGTTTCTTTTGAATCTCGAAGTCTTGCCACTCGGTTGCTAAGGGGAAGCAAAGATTTGAGTCGGAGACGAACAAAAAGCAGAACTTGCTCCCAGGTGTGTTGGTGAATCATCAGGGAATGAAGGTTTTTAATAATGTCTAAAGGAAGGGAGAGAAGGGAAGAATTTAGCTTTCCTGAAAGGCGCTGAGCCTGACAGACCAGGGGCTGCTGCCCAGTGGGGTACAGTGGGGACCAGTGGAGACATGGCTGGGTGGTGTGTATGTGTCCCCTCTGCCTGAGTCATCACCTGGACGGGGTGGACCTGAGCACAAACCAGTATCCTGGGTGTTCATTTTGGAAATGGCCAGCATGGCTTGTAACAGGGATGCTCATCTGCAGGCAGATGGGCTAAGGCAACCCATGAACAGTGCTGTCCTCTTCCAAAGCACAAAGGATAAATGAAGGGAAATTAAGAGGGGTTTAAGTGCAGGGTAATGAGTGTATTTTAGAGGTAAGGAAGTTTCTTGTGGAGGAGATGTGCTGGAAGGAGACTGTCAGTGCAGAGAAGAGAGGTTTTTTAAGAAAACAGAACAGGCCATGGAGGCATGAAGTCTTAAGTTATAACAACATTGATCAAGAATTTCTATTTCCTTAAATTCAAAAACAGATACATACTAGGTGGAGCAGTAAGCTAATGAATAAAAAAATGAGAACTGGAATGAATTCTCCTGCATAGGTTACTGATCCTTTCTAGATGAGTCTGTGGAATAAACCTAGGGACTTTTAAGCCATGATTTTCCAAAATTAGTACAATTTCTTAAATTTATATTTTAATATTTGCACCATAGGTCTGATCCTGAAGCTGCATTTTCGGTCCTATGGCTGAAATTCCCCTGTCAGCAATTGATGCAGATCAAATGTTGAATTTCAAATATGTGCAGCAATCAACAGATCAAAGATTGTGCACGGAAATCTTAGCAAACAGCCTTTGAGTAAAATGGGAAAAAAATCTGTACTCTGCTTGTAGGTAGCTGGCAAACAAGAAGAGCGGGGTGGCGGAGAATGACTGGAGCAGTTTACAATGAAATATCCACTGGGATGTAGTTTGTCATCTGTGGCTGAACATTATAGAGTACTGCTGCAGCTTTGCCAATATAACACTGATAGTGGAATTGCTGCCCAGCTGGAGCTTTCTCAGAAAACAGATATAATTATTTAGATTCTTTAGTCTTCAGACATTGGTCATGTCAACAAGGACATCCCACAATTATTAGGTGCCAGGTGATCTATGTTGCCATCTATAAAAGGTTCACACTTATCTACTGTTCTCTCAGCAGCTTCTGCCATGAGACTGAGATGTGTTGAGTGATTTTATTCCAGATCAGAAGAGCTGGTCCAACTTGAGCACTTGCCAGGGGTTGGATGTATCACCTTCCCAACTGTGATTAGCCACTACTGCAGCCTCCTGCTTGATGCACAGTGCCATGTATGCTCTTTTTCTCGGGGAGTTTTCCTTCCATCTTATCAGTCTCTTTTCTGTGGATGCTGTGGCTTGACACACATACGTGGTGGTAGCCTCCCACACACGTCCTCCTGGGATGCCTCCTGTTCATCCATCTCCCTACAAGAAAGACTGAAGAAAGATGGGAATGGTTTGTTAGAAAAACTTGACTCAGGTGCTGCCGAAATTCAACTATTCAAGCAAGATAAAGGGCAAAGGGCAAATGAGAAGTCTTCAGGACTTCTCTTTCTTGACCCACTAAGAAAAGAATGTCGATATTCTGTGTTCTGTAGCTGACTGTGCCAAACCATCACTTGGAGTTGGAAATGCTTTCCTTTCATCTCATAGGAACTATAAGAATTAAACACTTCCGTAGCCAAATGTCAGCTTGGTTAGTCAATAATATTGCTTCTGACTTTCTCCTAATGCTCAAATACTGCAAAACTTTGCCAAGGAGATTATTTTTTGCCCGTTTATTTGGGGATTTTTGAGTCTTGTTCTTTCACTTGCACACAGTCAATGACCTTGTCTTTGTCCTTCTGTTCCGTAGCAGATAAACTTCACAGCTTTTAATACCTGTTAGGGTTTTAGTGTGGTGCACAAGCTTTCCTCTTGCAACATGACTGCTGTAAAAAGTAATTTCCATTTTGAAATATTCTGTTAGATTTAGGTTTTAAAGACAGAAAATCACTGTTCTCTTTTTTTTTTTTTTTTTTTTTTTTTTGTTTCTTTGGTATGATTTCCCTGCCCCACCACTCCTCTTGTGCCCACTGAGTCAAGACTCTGCTGAATATATTACTGGTATTTCATTTTGGTTCTCTGATCACCATTACTAGATGTGATGTAAGCTCCAGAATGTTGTTGATTATTTTTATTTCTGTCTTGAAGCTTGTCAGTGAGCTGCCTAGCTCAGAGATGAAAATGGAGCTATTCCTTACAAAAACTTTTTAGGAGGGAGAGGTCTTCGAGTAGAGTCATTCCTCCACATTCTAATATCAGAGTGAGAATCAGCTTGTCTTGCTTGCTCCTGCTTCTAAAAGTCTTGTATATTTAGGATAAGTAAGTAATTTAGGACTAGAAATGTTACTTGTTAATTCCATTGGTAATCAATGAGGTAGATTGAAATTGTATAACTCAAACACTGAAAACACAAGGAAAAGCACTGCAAAGTTAACTGGTACTTGAATTTTTTTTGTTATCCCCTGCAAACAAACACAAAGCTTGATGATTCAGTGCATCTGCAGTTTCAGAGAAATATATTGGAGATTAGAAAGGGAAAGCAACATTATATTGCTATGCAAAGCCTGCAGCAGGTAGGAATATACTCTCACACCTTCCGTGGGACCCAAAGTGGTAAAAAATAAACAAAACCTCATCACATTGGATGAATTTAATTTCTTCAAAAACATGAGTGCATTCAAAAGGAAGGGCTAATTCAAGTTCATTGTGATAAATTTCTCAAAACCAAAAGGAATTTATAACCAAACATTTTATTCACTTCAGTGACTTCTCCTAGATAATCTAGGAATAGATTATCTACAGAATGTGGCTGATATTTTGCTTGCTTCTTGCTTCCTTTGCCTTTTAAAAGCAGAGCATGTGGGAGTGTAGGAAGAATACCTCCCAGTTTTTCAAGCATTATTTCCCTCAAGATTATTATGACAATACCCTGGCAGTATTTTTGTATATGTATATATGCACCCTGAATTGAAAACGCCAACAAAAACAAAAGCCAAGAACTAAAACCAGAAACTAAAACTCCAGGCACTTGTTAAATCTAAGGTAAATTACCCGCTGGGAAGAGACACAGCGAAGCCCTGCTTGGAGGGCAGTGTGATGATAAAGTCACTTTGAGCAGTCACCTCCACCTGGGTAGGGCTTAAAAATGTGTCAGGAAGGAAGAGATCAGAGTGCAGGGAGCATCTGCCACTGCCCGGTGAGCTTCATGCTAGGGGGTGGAGTTACTGCTGGAAATAGTTCCAACATGCTTCTTACGGAATTCTGTGCTTTTAAAAGCCCTGAGAAAAGCAGCAATAACGCGCAGCACAAGCAAGACTCTGTACACTTGCTGGTTGAGTTCATGCTGTTCTGTCACCAGGGCCCATCTGTGTCCTAAAAACCAAGAACTCAGGCTGTCTCTGTCATGAATCCTTTGGCATACCCTCCCAGGTACTTCCCCTGAGGAGGCTGGGGACAAGCTCAGGATACTCAGAGAATCTCAGAAAGGTCACACTTCTGTTCTGTAGGATCTTCTCTCCTGCAGCCTCGGTCTGTTCAGAGGTATTGTACCAAGTCAAGTGGCTTGGCCCTTGCTGCCACAGAGTACCACTCCTAGTAGATCTTTTTAAAAGCTTCTGGCCTTTGAATCACATCTACAGGCAGAATTATTATTATTAGGTGGTGGCACCACATGCTCAAGAACCAGATTGGTAACCCACAGTGCCATGTGGGCACAGGACCTTCTCTTGAACCCTCTGTATCATTTTTAAGGACTATGTGAGCTGAGCAGAAGGATAGCAGGGACCACATCAGCCCTGACAGTCCCTCATGGTGAGTCTGCAGACCAGCCTTCAAGTGTGTCTGAGTGCCACAAGGCCAGGGCTGAGCGCCTGGAGGGACATGTTGCTGTTGCAGAGCTGCTTCAAGATAGAGGAGAGGGTTTGATTTTGCGACCCTCCAACCCATCAGTTCTTGGGGTTAGAGATATTTTCTCTTTGGCAGCGGTTAACAATTGACCGTGAACATGGAGAATCTTCTTTAAAGGTGTCCCCAGCCAGAAGAGCTTCATAAGGAGGAAAAAAAATGATCCCCCATTGCTGCCAGGAGCAGTGAGCTTTTGCTGTGGTCTGTAGCAGTCATGGAGTCAGGTTACACTAACGTGGGTGAATTTACTGTCTTGGAATCCTTCACAAGGGAGCTGGTTGCCTTCCTTAGTTATAAAAGTCAGAGCCCAGAATAAAGGCTTCTTGCACTGTTGCTCTGAGAATGAAGTATGCAATAGAGAAATAAAAATATTAAGTAGATGGCTATTGAGTTGATTGCTAAAAGCTCTATTTTATAAGCTTGGGTGCCCAGGTACACCAGCAAAAGTGCCCACCTTGACTGCCCAAATGTGGAGACAGTTTAGTTGGAGCTAAGCTTTTTTTGCCATGTAAGATTTTGTATCTGGCATGAGTGCACTAGTCCATACAGAAAAAGAGTTCTTTTTGTCCTGCTGTAAAATTCAGATCAATAAAAATTAAGCCATTGCAGTATTTTTCTGTTTTGTTTTCTTTTTTCTCAGCTCTACTGGAAGGACTTGGAGGATTAATTTCTCATATGGCTGCTTTCTATTGAGGTGCAAATGAGCAGATCCAGTGACTGCACATGGTGTGTTCTCTATCATTTGAAGCTGAAGCATCAAGATTGGAAATTTTTCTGGAAGCTGTACGTTGGGTCAAGCAGAGGTCTTGTGGTTATTTTATGAATGATGATTAGAATTTTAGGCTATGCTAAAAGGCCAAGCTTTTACCTGTGCCTCTATCCAAGGTGTAATGAGAACAGGTTTTTTTCATCCTATCTGCCTGCTTTGAATCAGTAGTGGATTTGTAAATCTGCAGGATCAGAAGGAGGATTACTGACCCTCTATTCTGACCTCCTCCAGAAAAAAAGACAGTATTGCTTCCTGATCTAAATACTTATATGAACTAAAGCAAACCATTATTTTAAAAAACTAAAGTAAATAATCCAATCTTCAATTAAGAATTACCTAAAATGGTGAACTCACTGGTTTAAAGTTTGAGATGAGTAGTTAGTCCCATATTTTAAAATCCTTGGGATTTAACCAGGTTTTTAAAACTACCTTTCACAAGCCTACTTTTAAGGTTTGATAAAAAAAGCCTCACAACTCCCACCATGAAGTTCTGCTAGACTTACTATCTACTCTCAGTCTTCAAAGCATGTGTGGGTGGTGATTGATGTAGATGTATTGCAGAGTGAATATAATTGCCAAAAATATTAAAGCTCTTCAAGTTTTCTGTTTCTATAGAAAAATGTATCTACTCCTTTTCTTTGCTGAAAAATGCTGAAGTTGGTGTTCAGTTGTCTTGTTTATGGAGACCAAGAATCAACACATGCTATTTTGTTAGGTTTGGGCCTGATTCCCATACTGAACGTGTTGTGGTCTTTCTAGAACTGGAATAACAGCTTTCCTTGCTGAAAACAAATAGAGATTCAAATCCTGTTCATATTTGTAAAATGATGTATGGGTGCATTTCTTACATGATTTTTATTTGTATTTTAAAATGTAATATCTACTGCACATTTTAAATATGTTAATGCTAATTCTCTGGGAGAAAGATTTACCCTGTTTTTCAGTGAGACTTAAAATTATTGTCATTATTTTCCTTTAGACTAAGTGGTGGAAGTTTTTATACTCTACAAAGCAGTGGTATATGACACTTCATTTGAGATGTCACACCATTTTGTCACCTTCTTTTATGGATACTAAGACTTACAGCCTTGTTTGTGGTAGGCACTCACAGACACCTCCCAGGGACATGGTCTATGCCCTGATTACAGAGCAGACAGAACCAGTGCAGAGTGAAGCAACTTGTCTCAAATCACAGAGGAGATCAAGAAAAGAGCTAGGAACAGAAGACAGTTACCCTGACATTCCAGGCCAGGCTGTGTGACTTCTTGTGATGTATAAATCACAAGATTCTTTCCACAGAATTGAAGAGTATTTTATTAAGAGCGAAACTTTTCTGATAGAGCAATAAATCAGGTGGTCTGATGGTGGCAGCTAACCAACAATGTTAAGATAGTTAATTACTACTCAAAGTGCCGAAAAGCAGCTTTAAATAACATTGTTGTAACTGTTTAAGTGCTGACCTTGCAGCAATGAATGTGGCATTTCAGAGTCTGAAAGTATAAAAACGTCCATTATCTGCAGAGCTGGCTGGCTGTCAGCTGGTGATTGTTTTTCTTGCAAACTATTTCTGTGCATTTATACAAAAATATTGTTTGAGAAAATTGGGGAAAAACACATTACAGATTTCTCTGTGTACCACAGAAAATGTGGCAAGGCACAGAAATATCTACCACCAAGTCATTGCCCTCATCCCTACCTGTTTGGCTCAGGCTTGTGTGGGAAGTTACAATAACAGTTCCACCTGTGGTTATCACTGCAACTTGTTTACCTGCAGCGAGACTGATGAACTTGGAAGAGGAGATTATTTTTTTCTCTTTTTCTTGACCTGAATGAAACTATACAACTAATTAGTGATTTACTACAGCTTCACAGAGAGACGGAATTTTCTTTACACCCTTTTTAAGCAAGGTGCTGAAATATGTATTTTTCTTGAAGGAGTAAAGAAATTAAGAGAACCAGTATTTTGCTTTATTGAGTTATAACTGGATAGAAAATGAAGGATTTTGATAAACTGGGGATTCTAGAATTTGAATGCAAGTTACAAAAGAAAGAACTGAATATGAGGCAATCCTGGGGATGGCAGGTACTGGGGAAAAGAAGTAGTAAAGGTCGTAGACTTTTGGGAACAGAAATCACATAACTGTTAGATTTGACCTTGCATATTAAGCTGTGGAGGTGAAGGAAAGAGCTAGGCTTCTGAATTTAAATAGACCCAATTTCCCCAGAATGAGGGAATTGATGGGCATATATAATTGGATGATGTTACTGTAGGGTCATGGTGGAGGCAGGGAGGTTAGCAAGAAGGAAAGACTGCAGCTACTAATGGCTCAACAGAACCTGTTCTTCCTGGAAATAAATATTTAGAGGGGCTGGAATGACTGTGTCTAATAAAGAAATTATACATGCAAACTAAGAAGGCTTGTATAGAGATTGGGAGGGTTACTAAACATGGAGAATGGTGACAGACACAAAAGTAACTTTAAAGTGTGAGAAAAAGAGAAAATTTTATATTCAGTCCATAAAATCACTTAAAAAATCATTCTGATAGTACTCTGAAAAACTGGTGGGAAGGGTTGTATGGTAGATTATGTAGATTAGTTACTGCATATTTAAATGCAGGTTGAAGTGTATTTGCTACAACCGTACGTGCTAAGGAGTCTTTGAAACAAAGGGACAGGGAACTCATGTTTTTTTCTCTCACTTACTTGGAGTAGACTGCAAGGACCCTGGGAAATTGGTTATATATTCACATCACACAATTGTCTAAGTACAGGGAAAATGCTTTTATATTATGCTGAAGATTTGCCACCTCACTACAAGGGCTTTACTTCTCATCTTCAACAATCTTCAGCACGGTTATAGTTTGGGGTTTGTCTGCAGCATCTTCTCTCTTTTTCTATTTTCCTTTGTGATTTTTTTTTCTTGTGTTTCCCCTTTGATTTTGGTGCTTCCTGGAAAGTGATTTCATTAGAGGTGCTTCAATTTTAGTTTTGATCAACAAGCTTGTAATAATATCTTCTCCAAAGATGTCTGAAGCAGTGTCCATCCTCAATGAATGTTGTACTGTTTTGTTGTCTGATTGTGCCAAACATTGGGGGTGGGGTGGGGTGTGAGATGGATTTCAGAAGAATCTTAGATCAGATTTTAATGATCACTGGAACTTGTAGGTTGTTCATGAAATATACATAAGGTGATTTGTGATTTAGGCTTGAAAGGACCTGAGGAAGTCCAACTCCCTCCTCTAATTAAGGATAGGTTATTTCAGGTTGCTCAGGCCCTTGTCAAATCCAGTTCTGAACGTCTCCAAGCACGGAGATTCCAGCTTGGGCAACTCATTTCAGAGTTTCACTACCCTCACAAAAAAAAATTTCTTTTTTTTTTTTTTTTTTTTTTTTTTTTTTTTTTTTTTTTTTGAGAGGGTGGTGGTTTATGCCCCCAGTCTCTAAGGGGAATTACCATAGTGTCCATTTCAAGACACATCTGACTCTAGAAACTGTGCAAGATGTTTGTGTTTCTGAACATTTTTACAATGGGGAAAATATGCCCTCCTAGATGTCACAATTTTAAGCATGGAAACATGACCAGGCGGTAGTGGTAGTGACAACTTCTCCTTAGTTTCTCTTTCATGGTGAATTACTGAATCCAGTATCGCAGATAAATTGTGTTATATCTCAAAGAACCTGGATTAGAGAAATGCCCTCTGAATGCCAACATATACAAGACTATTCCATGCAGCTTTGTGAACAAAGCAAGGATAAAATGTGTATGGAAACCTGGCCTTTCAAATGCACTTTTACTTCCTCCAATGGTGGCAGCTGAGACTTCAGGATTTTATTCTATTTCAAGTTAGTCTTATGTTTGTAAAATAATCCAGTATTTTCCAGACTTAAGGCATTTCAATTTTAAATCTATCAAAGTCTTTTTGAGTAAGAGGGTGCTTATGTACAATATCCACTATATATCGGCACATAATTTCAGTGTTCTCCTAAGAGTAAGTCGTTAATTAGGCTAACATAATGTTCATAACTGCATAATTTAGACCTGCTAAGCTCTACATGCAGCTATATTTTTTTTTCTTGAAATTGCATTCTAACTTGTAATTAGTGTCTTGAAACAACTGAAGGATTTTCTATTTTTCTTACCCTAACATCAATTTCTCCTTCCCTTCCACTAATGTGTAAGTGAAGCTTGATAAAAAAGGGGCATTTGCAGCCAAATTCGGGGGTAGATGTGGGACGGTTGGAAAAGTCTCAAGGAAGATTACAGGTGAACAGTTATCCACAGGGAGATGTCAGAGGGAGCTTAAGGCACAGAAATAGCATCTGTGTGGGAAATCGTGTATATCTGGATGCATTCACAGTCGAATTGACTGCGAAGATAAGAAATTAAGGAGGTCACTCTGTGCTTCTGATTACTGCCATCATCGGTACCCTTCCTTTTCAAGTTGCTGAAGCAACAGCACTATTAGAAAAGCTTTTTTATTTACTTATTTTCACCATCATTTATTTAATCTGTTTTGGTTTTATTCTTAAGAAAGAACAAAGGAGACGGAATTTCAAAGTCTCTATTACGGTAGCTGAGGGATGAGGTTGAGATTAAGAAAATAAACCAGGCAAGAGACTGTCAGGTTTCTGCAGCTGCTGGTGGGTTTTTCTACGTGCTTTCCCTTTGGTTTGCACATTACCATGAGCAAATGCTGTGTTGCTGACTCTGATTTGCAGTCTTCATATTCTGCCTCGAAATTTTAGTGAGGTGCATCCATTCTCTTAGTGCTCTATAAACACAACCTTGAAGCTGAATTTATTGAGTTTGTTCAATGTGTTGCAACTGGTTGAAAAATCCAAATGTAGTTCACTTCAAATAGATGTATTTCCTTGTTGATTAAAGCTGTACTGATCACAAAATGAGGATATCAAGAAAGGTTCAATGTTTTCTGAACTAGTGTGAAATTAGAAGCTCTGGTGTCAACACTTTGATCTTTAGCCCTTCTACAACCATCTCTAGTCACCTGGCTGACAACAAATTCTGTCCTAAAGTTTGCTGTGAGGAATGACCCCTTCACTAGTGCTTACTACAGGAATCTTCTAGCTTGTAAAACATTTTTTTGCCTTCAGGAGAAGGGAACCTCCAGGTCTAAGAATGCAGACATCTTCAGGCCTTGAAAAGTGACACTCTTCCTCTTGCAAAGCCTTTCTTCAGGCTGCCCCATGTGAGGGAGCGTGTTAGACCCTGAGGTTTTCATGTGGTTGTAAGCATTTAATGATGAGCAACACACCCAGCTGGGGTGGTCTCATCCAGCATAGCTGTTTTGTGAAGCAACATTGACCTGCACCAGCTGAGTGTGTAACCAAGTTCTTTCGTAGTCTAACCTCGAAGCCTCCTTGTTAACACAGCAGCAAATGTACCCATTGCAATTAAATCTACTTCTTCTCAAGTAAACATATGCTGAGGTTTGTGCTTTATCACTTTGAAATAAGATTTTCCCAACTTTGCTAATTAGCAGTGTTGCCCAAACAGAAAGAAACATATGGCTCATGCCATGCTGACTTGAAGGCTTTGGAGTTCCACTGGAGAATAATTAAAGTGATTTTGATTTACTGGCGTGATGAAGTACGAGCCATTCTCATTTGGCCTTATGTCTAGAAGCTCTGAGACAGTAAGGTAACTTAGCAGGAGGGCTGTAATAATTAACACGAGCCAGATTGTTATTATTGAGAAAGCTTTGTTGCCGTTAACAATCATTTGTAATTATCAAGAGACTTTACATAATCCATGCAATATCTCACATTTACCTATCTCTGGAACTGCATGGTTAGGTACACTTAGCTTAGGCTGAATGGTTGGGAGATTGCAATATTTCAGCTTTTCTGGAAATCACATGGCTAGTTGTAATGAAAAAAATCTCTCCTGTCAAATGGAATCCTTTCCCCTTTTTTTACTGTTAACACCAAGGAACATGCTGTCCAGTGCAGATTTTCAGAGGTGTATATTTATCTTTGGTTTTCCCTTTTGAAAGCAGATGTGCATGGAAAATGCAGATTTCTTCACTGAAGAAGTGAAAAATGTTAAAACTAAAGTGTTGACTAAAATGTTCAAAATCAGGTCAACATTTTCTCTGGAAAACACACAATAAGGGATAAATGATAATATGAGTAAAAACTCAGCTTCCTCCTAGGAATAAGTTAAGGAAGAATTTTTACCCAGCATGGACAATTCACTCTGCTCTCCTGATGCTCACCATGAAGTGGTGATAAGCGAGACTGCACATCACTATAAATTTTACTGCACAGATAGCTATTTAACAAAGGTATGTGTTGTCTCCTGCAGGTTATTTAGTATAAACATAAATTCCTCTGAATAAAGGAAAATTAAACTCTGTAATGTAGGCAGTAGATGTCATAAATATGTACTGCTTAGAAAGTGCAGAATAAATAACTGATGTCAAAATCTTTGTTCACAGGTAAATGGTATCAAAACCATGAAATAGGGAGAGCTTGTGCTTCTTGATTGAGAAAGTCTTGCCAATTAATTTTCAAAATACATTTCTCTGGATTCTGTTTAACACAAGCTTCTACAGATGCTCTCAGGTGTCAGCATGTGAATCTGTGTAAGTTGAAACTAAGGCCAAACCACAGCTTGGTTTGGATTCAGGTTGAAATCTTAGGTGTTTGGGAGGCTCTGGCTGAAGATTAAGAATTGGAAGGATGTCTGGGATCAGGTGTGTACTCATGAACTCTTGGTCAGACACAGTCTAATGAGGATAGTTCCTCTTAAAGGTTTCATCCTGCCCTGGAGCTGGAATCACTGATTTATAATCCTGGTGTTAGAACTGTTTGACCCTTTCTCTCAGGAGATGCATCTGAATTGTGTTGTCTGATCTACAGAACTTCTTTAATGCTATAATTGGGAATTCAAGAGGCTTTTGAAAATTTTTAAAACCACTGATTCTTTAAACCTGATTTCTTTTATTTAATAGTAGAAGGTTTCTTGGCTTTAGATACCAAAACTTCTAAACTTGTGTACAAATCTTACTTCATAAATGGAAAATTGATTTTAGTTTTGTAAATTACTAAATATTTCATGTGTTCTTTTCAGAAAACAGATGGAAATCTGTACTTTTAGAATTTTCCTTTCTAGTGCAGATGAGTGACTTTAAGTGATGTAGAACTGTCCTTTATCTTGGAGGTGGAGGGAATTTATCCTGTATCTCATGTTTTGCTTGTTTTATCTTACTAGGGCCAAGTTCTGTATTGCAAAGAGCTCCTTATGTTTTTCTTGGCCCAGCCTGCTATGCACTGATGTCACCTTTCTGGTTTTGACCGGACCACAGACCTTGGGAAAGCAATTTCTTCCCCATCCTTGCAGGCAGCTTCAGGAAGCAGGTTTCTGAGGACTCTGATGTGAGACAGAAATGGAAAAGGATTTTACTGGAGTGGGATGGTGCATTTTTGAGAAAGTCACAGATGACTCTTGCATGAAGAATCAAGAAGCCTTGCATTTTGTATGGGTTTTTGCCGTGCAACTCTCTGCTCTGATGGAGGGCCCTATATAGACTTTGGTGCCTAAGTAGTTTCCAATTAGTTGAAAACTGTTGTGTTTCATTGCTAATACAAGTTCTACTCAAACAGAAACTGTAAAATTGATCTGAGGCCCATCCTAAGTGTGAATCTTTGCCTCTCTCTCAAAGAGCACGGCTCTCTTTCAAAAATGTAATGCTGTGTGTGACGCAGGAGTTGCCATGGAAAAATACATTGAGCCAATCATTCATGATTTATTTATAGCAATTAGAATGCACATCCCAAGATCCAATACTACCTTTGATTTGAAAAAAAAAAAAAAATCTAGACAAAGGATTGAAGCACGTAAATTCTTGGGAACATTTGTGAGTCTGTACGGTTAATATATTATTTAAAAAATTGACTATGTATGTTCCTGGACAGGGCCTTGAAGTATAAGTGCTGCTGATATTTGCTTCTATATTTCTCCTGCTGATAATGTTATTACAGTTGTCCTATACTTACCATCTGTTCAGAGCCTATCTAATGGGTATAGTAAATATCAGTTCAAAGGGAGATTTTTCTTCTAATCATCTCTTTCGGAAAACATTTGCGTTAAAGTGAATGCTTTGGAGAAATCTTTACACCTTCATCTTGCTGGAAATACGGCGCCCAAGATCCTTAGAGCTGGATACACTTGTCTATGGTGCTTGAATTATAACAGACAGTGAATGTGTCCCTCTTGGTGGCTTTAAATTGCATTCCTGCAGAAACCTTTTTTTTTCCTACTTTGATGAACATTAACTGTATTTCAGTGTTGACTTTCTGTAGGTAACTGCTGAAGTATCAAAACTTCTGATATTCCACATATGGGTGGATATCAATATCCAAAATAGCGGATGCCCCAATCCTGAGAGTGTTCAAGGCCAGGTTCAATGGAGTCCTGAGCAACCTGGTGTTGTGGAAGGTGTCTCTGCCCATGCAGGAGCTTGGATCTGGATGATCTTTAAGGTCCCTTCTAATCCAAACCATTCTATGATATGTGCTTCATTTTCGGGCAATGATGAAAATCAAATAAGCAAACCCACAAGTTTTCAGGTTAAATTATTTTTATTTGTCTAATGGGTGGGCACTCTTCAGGGCTTTCTTTCTTCTCCAGGGATGTGTCTTATGGAGACTTTGTTAGTGGCTAAGGAACTCCTCTGGAGTTTATTGCCCTTGTCCTTCTACCATTATGTGGCTTGCTGAGTTTCATTTCAATTTGGCATTGAGTTGGGACTGTCAGCTCTCTTTGATGTATGGCTCCCTCAGAGGTTAAATCAATACTGTTTTAAGCATATCACTTGCTTTCAATGCCGTTGCTGGGGGAATTCTTGTCATTTTTCAGCATCCATATTTTGCAGTGAAAATGTAACATTGGGGTACAAAATCTACCTCGACAAAAATCTGTAAGCAGCTACTGCATAGCTGGTTTTAATTGACCTGAAGTCAATACGTGGAGTAAAAAACTGAGGTTTCACTACCGTGGAGCTTTTTCTGATTATACTTGTGCCTGTCTCATTTTGCATCAGTTCCATGGACTCCTGGTGGGAAAGGCTGTCACACAGCTGCTGGAGCACCTGGGCTCATGCTCATGGGCTTGTAATCAGTCAGGCTTCCTAGAGAGGTTCCTTATTAGGGAACATGCCTTCATCTGCTCCCACACTGCATCCTTCACTTAGTCCACCTCCTCTTCCCAAAGGGTTGTGGAGCTCTGCTGCAAGTGTGTAAAGGGTGAGCTGTAGTAGGAAATGAGAGAGAAGAGTCAGAAGACTGAGGTTTGGGTGGGGTATCTGGGATTTTCAGAAGCCCTTCAACAAAAGAGAGAGGCTCTGAGAACTATGCTGGCCATGCAAGCAGTGTGAGACAATGGCTTCAGGGCTTAGGTGTCCTTGAGCATCTGAGCACTGCTGGTTTGGGCCACACAACACATTCAGCTGGGTGAGGATCTCATCCCTCAACTGCCTCTCACATCCTTGATTTGCCAACAGACTAATAACAGCTGCCCCTTGGTGGGTTTCTGATGTGTCACTTATGAATGTTGCAGACCAAATCTCACTTGTGTGTGGGGGTTTCTTTGGTGTGTGCAATAATTTTGCAGAGAGATTTTAAAAAAATCATAAGATTCTTGTGGAAGTGGCAATAGAGAGCTGTGTCCCTTCAGAGAACAAAGCATCAACCGTGCTGAAGCCTAGTAAAAGTTACACCCTACATCTTGTCTGCAAAACCACAACTCTGAAGCTCCACAAAGAAACAAGCTGACAACCAAGAGATTGCCTTTCCTGCTTTGCTACAAGGAATTACAATTACAGTTAACTGCAAGCTTCCTTTGTCTGCAGGCTGCAAGTATGGCAAACGCTCTCCCATCTTTATTAGTACAGCTTTCACCTCCAGTAATGTGGAGAAATGCCTGGGGCTGGGATGACATTTTGAGCTGGGATTCTTTGGGTTCAACCA
Source organism: Pipra filicauda (assembly GCF_003945595.2). Taxonomy (NCBI): domain Eukaryota; kingdom Metazoa; phylum Chordata; class Aves; order Passeriformes; family Pipridae; genus Pipra; species Pipra filicauda. The sequence goes on along the minus strand of NW_024104007.1, from coordinate 2,722,411 downwards.
GTAGACATCTGCACTTCAAGCGGCTGATCTTGTTGTCGAGGATCTCTTAAAAGCTGACAGAGAGAAATGGATATTTTTAAGAGGTGATTTATTTTGTGCCATGACAACTATCCAAAATCTGTCAGATGTATCGAACCTTAGAAGTTTATCTTTCTTTATTGGTGAGAAAGGAGCCTGGACAACTAACATTTTCTTCGTTTAAATTTTGCTCGTTTGAATCCAAACCTTGAAATCTGTATTATTTATCTAAGCAATATGTAGTCACAGAAAGATAACATCCAGCAGCGAATAAGCTGCTCTCTACTTAGTGCTTTTGTGACAAAATCTGCTGGCCACAGATTCTTGCTCTGAGTGAATTACCCTTAAACTTTCTGGTGATACAGACACGTGGACTTGATTTTGAAGATTTGCAAGGATCAGCTGAGTCCCTACTCGGCTGTAGTTACCTAGACAAAAGCTGACAGGTTTTTGTTTAATTTTTCTGCCCTGGAGTGAATATTTTCTGGAGTATACCTGCTATGTTTCCCCCCCCCAAAAAATGTGTTGACCCAGACATAGCATGGGCCTTACCTGCCCAAAGGCTTTGTTTCCACGTCAGCTCTGAGGGCATCTGCAATTTCTATACCTCTTTTTTTTTTTTTTTTTTAAGCTCTGGGGTTTTTTTCCATGTATCTTTCCAGTCATATTTTTTATGCTCAGGCTTAAAACTTATAAACAAAACATAAGCAAATAGCTGGGCTACCTGTGCCCTCATGTGAGAGGATGTTCTTGTGCTGTGAGCAGCTGTAGCACATGGACATTTCAGTGCCACTTGCTTGTCCAGGGTAGGGCACAGCCCAGTGCTGCAGTCAGCATCTTAGAGGTGGTTGTGCTTCTCTGTTGGTCTCGGGCAAAAGAAGAAAAACGCTACCTTAAATTATGTGCTTATGCTGGTAAAATCAAGAAAACTCAGATGTTTACTCTGGTGTAATTGACAATTCAAATTGACCTGCAGTCATATACAGCTGAGAGGCATGTAAAGGAAAGGGACTGTTCATTTCCTAGATGGATTAGCAAGATGCTGGTCAGCACTAGGGGTGTACCTATCCCAAAGGATGCACTAATGTCCACTGAATGATGGCTGAAGAGACCTTTTTCTATGCAAAACTCCGTGACAGCACTCAGACTCATTCCCTCAGAAACTTCCCGTAACTCTTCTCCAGGAGGTGAGACTGGAGCAATTCTATCTGTCCCAAATCAGTTTCTACTGATGGGACCTGGAATAGGAATTTCTGCTGCCTAGATAAAGCCAAATGTATGCTCAGTAGTGCCCTTCATTTTTTCCCCCCAAAAGTGTTCTTTGAAAGATACCGGGATATGAAAGCCAAAGGCATCTTACTTAGCATGGGAGGACTGTGCATGTGAAAAGCAAACACTTTAATATTTCATGAAGGGTTCATCTCCCAATGGTAGGAGGACTTCCAAACCTGAGGCTATCACAGGGGTGCCAGTGTTGATGAAAACTAGCGGATTTATGATCCTACTCCCCTCACTGTCAGATAGGGAATCATCAGAAATGGAGGCAAAAGTCTCTCAAAAGCTGATGTGGGAGGCAGAAATAAAGCTGCTGAGGAATTGAGCTCATCCACCTTTGTGTCTGCTGTGAGTTCTCTCTAGTGGGCTGTGGCTAAACAGTAATGGACAGATGCCAACCTCACATCCCCCATGGGCTGTGCACATAACACGCTCCTGTTGGCACACAGACCAACAGTTTCTATTTAACCAAATACATGTTCCTATCTGTAATTCTGATGTTCCCATAGCAGTTGAGAGACAGCCAGCATAGGACTCATTTGATATGTTCTTCGAAGTATTAGAGGCCCCAGAATTCACCTCTCCTGGCAGCAAGGAAATGTCTGGCCACCACCATATTCTCAGACAGCTCCCAGGAAATTTGGCAGGGGTGCAGCCTGCCAGTGTGTGGATTGAATGATTCATGCCCTCGTGTTGTGAAGTGCTGCTGGCAGTGTGCTGTGACTGCCTGATGTCTGTCTGGGCTATACCAGTCTGCAGCAGTGGGCAGGTTTGCTTAGGTCATAATTCTTCAGCATTGGATTTTTTTTTTCTTCAGTGCTGGAGTGACTTGTGGTTTATTTATTGGTTTGTAATCTTTGCCCAGTTACTAGTGTGCAAGATTTGGAAACATACTGTGTTGGACAATTCCTTTCAGAGGCATCCAACTTTGCTTTGTTCGTCCAGTAGCTCTATCTTTTCAGGTTGTAACTGGGCTTGGGTTGAATGCAATTTTGGGGGAATATTTAGCTGAGCCTAATTTTGGTTAGCTGAGGTAATTTTGGAATGTGCAGTACTGTGGTACTGCAGCAATGAATGTTGCTTGTACTGTGACCAGAAGGAGAAGAAACTAATAGCTCCAGCAAAGAAGCTGCTTGCCATAATGTGTGTATTCTTCAAAATCACTGAGGGGAGAGCAGTGCCCTGCTCGGTCTGATGATTTCTCAAAGGGACAACTTCTTGCTATTATCAAACAGCACTAGCATTTCAGTATGGTGTGAGCCAACGAGCTCCTCTGCATAAATTAAATCCCTAAAATATCTTTCTAGGCTCACTTGGGTTTGAACAATGAGAAAATAAGCTGAAAATGAAACCCAGAGGCTTGGTTTTTTTATTCAACAGTAGCCCTTGGATCTTGGTTTACGACTCAGATTGCTGTTCCATGCTATACAAATCCTCAAGACTGGCAGAAATGTTGATCTGCTGGAGGGCAGGAAGGCTCTGTAGAGGGGTCTGGACAGGCTGGATTGATGGACTGAGGCCAGCTGTATGATGTTCAATAAGGCCAAGTGCCAGGTACTGCACTTGAGCCACAACAACCCCAGGCAGATCTATAGGCTTGGGAAGAGGGGCTGGAAAATGCCTGGTGGAAGAAGACCTGAGGTTGCTGTTTGACAGTGACTGAATATGAGCCCAGGTGTGCCCAGGTGGCCAAGAAGGCCAATGGTATCTTGGCTCTTGTATCAGAAATAGTGTGGCCAGCAGGACCAGGGCAATGACTGTCGCCCTGTGCTCAGCACTGGTGAGGTCACACTTCAAATCCTGGGTTCAGCTTTGGGCCCCTCACGCCAAGAAAGATACTGAGGTGCTGGAACGAGTCCAGAAAAGGCCAGTGGAGCTGGGGAAGGGTCTGGAGTACAAGTCTCACAAGAAGCAGCTGAGGGAGCTGTAGTTGTTTAGCTTGCAGAAAAGGAGGGTGATGTGAGACCTCATCATTCTCTACAACTGCCTAAAGGAGGTTGTAGCCTGGTGGGGGTTGGTCTCTTCTTCCAGGTAATAAGCGATAGGATAAGAGGAAATGACATCAAGCTGTGCCAGGAAATGTTTAGATGGACATTAGGAAGAATTTCTTCACTGAAGGGATGTTGGGCACTGGAACAGGCTGCTCAGGGAAACGATGGAGTTGCCATCCCTGGAGGTATTTAGAAGTTGTGTAGACGTGGCAGCTGGGGACATGATTTAGTGGTGGAATTCATAGTACTGGGTTAACAGCTGATAATGTGAAAGGTCTTTTCCAACCCAAATGATTCTATGATTCTAGGAGAAGAGAACATCTTCAAAAAGAAGAGTCTCTCCCCTTTTCAGCGGCTTGTTGTGTAGGCTATGTATGATACTTCCTTCTGAAGCAGGAGAAGCACTAGGAATAAATATTCTTATATACTATTAAAAATGCCCTCAGCATCTCCTAGATAACCACAAAATCTATCCCAAATCTGGATGTAAAAAACTATGCAAGTTTTACTCTTAAAACCCAAAGTTCAAGCAGCTAATCCCTAGGCTTGTAAAGTGTACAGAGCACATGAAGCAACTGCAGCCCCTATGAGCTACTTATTTTTTGGTTGGTGAGACAACATCTCTCCATAAGGAACCAATATTAACCCGTGCAAACGTGAATGTACACCTGGAGACTCCCTAAGAGCCAGAACTTCAGCAAGTTCATATCATAAATAGTGCAAATTGCAAACCAGTGCACAGTTCTCTGCTAAGGCACTAACTCTTAGTCCCAGATGCTTTTTGTGGGACTGCCAGGCTGAGTCATCAGTTGATGTATGGAGGAGAAAGGTACAATGCATATCTATCCTCTCGTGCTAAGCATGCTGCAAATTGGAGAAGGAAATCTGTCTGCAAGTATAAGCTTCCTTTAAGTTGCTTTACTGCATAGTGAGCTGGGGGAAGGCTCATTACCAGTCGTGGATAGACACTAAACTTGATAAAGTGGATCACTTACTGCTGTGACATGACACAAAAAGAACATTTCTGCCTCATATTCTCTGTGGACTAAGCTGAGGTGCTGACTGGCTACAGAAAGACAGTTTGCAAGTGCTTGTGGCTTTTTTCTGTAACCCTTCCCAGGTGATGCAGCACAGAAAAACAGGGAGGAGAGGCCCCAAGTGCTTCTCTAAAAGGCTATAGAGAGCTTCTGTTAGTAATGTGGGAGGGAGTGTGGTGCAGGATGTAAGGGATGCTGGCATGTGAAATCATAACCACTGTAGACTAACTCCTGGGTAGTTCTGGGCTTTTGATTAATCTGAGAGATCATAAGGAGAGCAATAACATAGGTGGCTTTGAAACTGGACAGATGATTTAGATTTGTCAAGCTTGGGATGACCTGGGTCTAAACTTTTTGTGTCAGATTTTGCTCACAAAATAGGCATAATGATCTTTTTTTGCTCTTGACCATCTTTCACCTACCTTTATTTTTAATGTTTTATTTCAAAAATACCTCCTATACGAATTTCCACTTAGCATAATGGAGGATGCACCACAGTTGCATTTTTTATTGGTGCTGCAAGTACCAGGAGTGTATTGCTTGCAAAACCTTTTTATTGTACATCTCTATAACACTATAGAAAAATCAATGAACTTCTAATTAAGACCTTAAAAGAAATGTAGTCTAGTACTTTAATCCTAGATCAATTTGCTTTTATTTCATAATAGCATAAAAATTTATCTGCTGAGAGCATTATTAACTACTTCAGTTTTTGGATATCCAGATATAACATTTAATAAAAAATGCAATAAATTATTTATTTCACATTCAGCATGAAACTTCATACATAATAATAGGCTTTATTAAGGGAGAGGACTTGAAAACACTGTGTTTGTATAGAAGAGGGGGAAAGATACAGATGACATTTCCTGCATCTGATGTTCTCTGTGAAAAATCTAAATAGCATATACTGTGGGTATGTGGGTTTGCTCAGGAATGTTATAAATATTTGTGCAAGATCAAACAAACAGCAAAGGAGCACTGTTTTAGTCGTGTAGCTTTTCATAAGAATACACCAGACCTGCATCCAGCGAATATGGGCTGGCGACAGACAAAGCTCAGTGCTGGTGGTATTTAGTCTGGGATGTTCTGTTAAGCAGCATTACAGAAACCATGCCTTAGAATACAGAAACTTATTACATGGTGTTTTCCCTCTAGATGCCCCCCCGTATCCTGCCGTCTGGTTAGGGAAGAAATGAGCATCTGCAAGAGGTGGAAACCAGAGGATGGGACAACACAGTCCTAAGCAATGCAGTCCTTATGCAAAGTCTGTTCAGTCCAGTGATCAGATATGGAAACACTTGGCAGCAATGGGGTGCAAAGGTTTTGCTTCAAGTTCTAGGTGCTGTATTTTTAAGCCCAATAAGGTTATTTGCAGCTCTGTGTTTGGTATTATTTCTACACTTTCCAAGCGCCTCTCTTTTCCAACTGTGTTTTTGAGAGCTAAACTTGGTACTGGGGAGAAGGGGCAGTAGTTTGGCTGTTGAATTTTAGTACCTGGATCCAACTGATAGACAATACCTGAAATCACAACACATTTCACTGTTTGTCTTTATTCCTGGTTAGGCTTTGTGTAAGTAGATTAATTCCAGCTACTGAGGGGGAGACTGTTATTTGAAAAGCCAGGAGGTTATCACAGTGAAAGCAAGGCAGAGCTTCATGCTGAAACAGTAACAGTGACAATGTCCTCTTGGCTTATGTTAACATAGCTTGGCCCTACAAAATAAGTATCCTGCCCCATGTCAAAACTTGAGTGTGAGTTAACAAGAACCTCTGTAGAGACACTGCTACATGTGTGTCCACATGTGTGTGTTATACCTAAACTGAAATGAGACTTCTGTAGATCACCCTCTGGGAACCGGTGCCTTACAGTGAATATTTTGACTGTGTCTCTTGTGCTGCCATGAGGAGGAAGAGTGGCTTTAATGTCACAGCAGCCTCTGCCCGTGACAGCCTGTTACAGCCAGGCTGCCTGTCTCTCTCTGCCCAGGCACTTTCTGTGGTCTTTTGTTGCTTTGTCAAGGTAAATTCACTACCTTTCCTGACTCCTGCCTGCCTCTTTTAGCTGTGAAAACTACGTTTCAGCTCTGACGTTCTATTTCACTGACTTATGGCCAGAGTAGCAATTAATCCAGTGGGAGATAGGAACAATTTTAAATTTTATTCAGCCTGCTGATGGAATAGCGCAGAGCAGCTTATGAGCCTAGATGGAACCAAAATACCTTTCTTTGACAAAACGCGCAACCAAGCTACTTGCTTATGTTAGAGGAGATTGCTGTGGTCTGAAAATGCTACTAGCAAGTAGCAACATCAGTGGCTGGGAGCAGCATGGGAAAGGTCTTTGGACACGTAATTTCCTCAGATTGCTTCATAAAACCCAACCCTAAACTTCCCCCTCAAGGGCTTGAGGTTATCAGAGTACCTAGTCAACAACTGAGGCAGATACCTTAGCACCTATTCCCACATTCTCCATATCTGACTAGGAGTCAGAAACTTTGAAATGGAAAACTAAGGAAAGAGGAGGAAGTTGGCTGTGCTGGACCAAAGGTCTGTCTAGCTCCTGTCTCTGGCAGCAGGTGCTCAGGGGAAAGTTGTCCTGAGTCCTTACTGTCCCTTAGGCAACAGTGATGTCTTTTCCATCAAACTTTCTAACAGCTTCTTGAACTCTGTGCCTCCTTCTCATGTCTATAGCTCCAGCTGCACAGCTTAATTTTAAGCCATTTAGAGAACTGCTTCCATTTATTTACTTGCTTGATGCCAGCAAGGTTTATCTGATGGCCTTTGGCTTTTGGACTGAGAGCAGTGGTGAGCAGTATTTGCCTTCTCTGTGCTGCTCGTAGTCATACAGAGCGTGGTCTAAAGCAAAGCAAGCCACCCTCCTTAGTGTTTCCTTCTAGCAAACACCTCACAGCTCTCAGGAAGGTTGTGGTTTTTGCTCTGAATTGCAAATACATGCCAGTCACTGTTGAGTCAAAATGTTGAATACGGTGTGGATGTCAGTAGCTGCAAAAGCATTCTTCCTTCTGTATCTATAGGTGCATTGATAGCACCACTCCTACGTTTTCAAATAGGTTTGTATAATTAGAATTGGAATGCAGAAGGTCTCACCTTTGCTTTCATGATGTCTCCTGCCAAAGAGAAATTTAGACTTGTTTTTCAAAATGCCGTGAAGAGGAAGATATAGAGATAAAGGGCTATTTTGAGACAGGCTTCTTCCTGACTTATGGTGAAATTGTTACCATTCGTGTAGAAAAATTAAACATCAGTTTTCCAAGTCCCAAATTAACCTGTGGTTTCAGAGGGAAGTCTGGGCACCAGTAGGGCAGAGGAAGGTCTCTGGATTTGAGTCTGTGCCCCAGTTCATGTCAGGTTTTATCTTACACAGGTTACTGTGTCTGCACATATTGCTGCCTTTTGGGTGGCATCAGAACTGAGAAAACATCAGAGATCCACAGCAGAGAGAACCAGTTTTGTCTTCATTTAGACTGCGATCTAGCTGTGGAGAAGCTCTGGATTTTGGAATGGTCCTGTGGCAGGACTGCACCCAGCTGGACATGGGCTGGTTAACAGGCAGAGAGTGATGAGAATATTTGTGTCTTCTAGAAGATGAATTTTCTCCCTGTGCTGATCTCTGAATACAGTGAGAATTTAAATGGATGCACAGTGATTTTTATCAATTGCACTCTGTTTATTCCTGGTGTGGATAAAGTATCACAGGTAAAGAACAACAATAGGAATAAAAAGAGGGAATTGACTTCCAATGGATGGATGCATATATGGACGGATAGATAGCTTCCCTGTCACTCCTCAGGGCTACATCTTTGAGGCTGTTGTCCTCTGGAGAGTACTTCAGTGGCAAACAAGATAGAAACAGCAGGTGAAGTTTTAGTATTTTTGGAAATATTTCTGACATTCCCCCAAACCAGAGTGTCTCTCTGTTTCCTGATGTCTAATGAGAAGGGAGCTCATGTTAAGGTAGTACTTTTTTTGGATCTTTCTTCTCTGTTGTTGAAACACATAGGAAACATTAGTCCATTAGTGAAACTGTAGGACTCAATATGTTTTGAGATCTTGTACTCCTGTGACAAATTGACTGAGGGGTTCAAAACTTTGGGGGAGTTATGTATGTACACACACTGCCGAGTGGCATCTGTTGTGCAAGTTTAATTCTGTTTGGAAGTGAAGGCAAGAATGGCAATGATAACAGAGAAATGCTTGTCTTCCAAAAGAGATTGAATAAAGTTTGAAACTGAAACAGGAATATTAAATCACTGATGGATTAAAGAAGACATTGCTGTCAAAAGCATATGCTTTGGGACCATGTCTAGAGAAAAATTGGCAGTTTTTGAGAATCCCTGGTTTGTGCTGCTGTGTTCTTAAATTGTTTTTTCTGCAAGCATAAAGAAAAATGCTTTAATTTTTATTAGAAACATATTGATTTATAAAAATAGGTGTGTGTTGTATTTAGAGATGTAATGACTTTAAATTCTGCAGGTGAGAGGTTTCCTCCCCTCTCGTTATTTAACATGTTTGGTGATAACCTCTAGTTCTATTCCGTCATACTGTGGGACAGGTGCAGAATGATAAAATCAGATATTGAGCTGCCTGGTTTGGCTGCTCTTTGTTAGAACTGATGCAATACAGAGTCTGTAAGTAACACAAAACTTCCATTTGACTACAAAAGACATATGAACAGATTTAGTGAGGAATATAATACACAACAAACAGGTCCCTTGCAGGGTTGGGAAGGGGGTGAAGTTGATTCTGCTGTTATGTTGTCAGAGCATCAGAACATCTGGGCTAAATTCAGCTTTCAAAGTCGAAGATTAGCGTTTTAACAGAAAGGTCCTCAGGATCTGATCTGAGCTCACAACAGGCTCTTTGGATCCCTCATTGCCTTAATGTTGGAACTGTGTAATATTTAAGCCACTTCTCTATATGATTCACATAATAGCAGCTACTGTGTCAGTAATCAATTCCCTCTGGAATCTAGCAAACAAAACGCTACACTTTTTTTTTGTGGGAACTTCCCATGTTATAAATGACGGTTTGTACATCTGAAAAGTAGTTTGAGAAGACTGCTGTCTCCAGCTCAGCTTTAGGGTGTTGGATTCCGAGTTGTTTTTAAAATTTATAGCCATCTTTGACTTCACTACACATCTGGAATGCCCTTTCTGGCATCCCTCAGCGTGGGATTGACAGAAATAAAAACATCCTTTTTTTTCCCTCCACCAATTTCAAATGCTTCAGAACTGCTGATGGCAGCACGGCCTGAAGAGCAGACACCTTTTATGCATGTTGCTTTTGTGCAAGGTTTAGATTTAAAGCACCAAGAGCAGACAGGAGCTTACACAGGTACAGTGAGTAGAAGTTTACCCGTATTTCTCTGCTGTGGTGGTAGGTACATTTGTGTCTTATTTAACTGGTTCCTAACAGCGGTCCTGGCAGAGTCAGCAGTGAAAAAACACATGGTTCGACAAGTGATCTTTGCTTTGCTGTCCGTGTTGTGGTCCTGCTCAGAGAGTCTCCTGGGAAAGTAAGCAGTGGTGGCATAAAGGGCACACCAGGTGTTGCTTGGAGGAGCAGCAGCTCCTGGAGTAAACCAGAGCCCTGGCAGCAAGAGACAATGGCTTCAGGAGAGGGGAAAGATCAACGAAGTTGGGCAGTACTTGGAGCACCCAAAGAGACTTGTCAGGCCACAAACCTACCCCCTGAGTCTTCTAGATGCTCTGCATTCCCCTGTGTTAGCTTTGTGTCCAGTATTGCAGCTTGTCTCCCATTGGCAGCCACATGTGATTATCATCACTTGGGCTGGTCTGTATGGTTTGAGGAGAAGGAGGAGTGATGCTACCAGCAGAGCTGCACCACAAACAGGACATTTCATCAGATTATCAGAGTCTGACACAGAGTTTTCTCCTGCAAGATGGTCCAGTCCTGCCAACTGCTCAGCTGGAGTCCTACCTTGTCTCTGGGCACATTACCTGCCACGACAGGCAGAGGAGGCTGCAGCTTGTTTAGGAACTGTCTTTGGCCAGCTGAAGCCCTCCAGTAAACCTTGGAGGTGCATGTGCTGCTACCCAAAGGGACAGGGTTGCCCTATTTCTGCAAGCCCAACATAGAAAGCAGGTTGCTGAAGGACATTCTTGCTCTTGGTGCTCTGTGTGTGACTGATCCAGAAAAGGAGGGTTTTGTTGAGACTTGAGTATTTCTGAAGGAAGGGGGGCTTGTGCATGTGTGTGGGGAATAAAAAAAGAAACATCAGCGCGTTCTGACGGAGTCTCATCCCCTCTTAACTTAATGACAGACACCCACCGATTTCACAGGGGTCAAGATTTCAGTATCCTGTGTGCGGGGGATCTGTCAGTGATGCTATCCTTGTTATAGCAATAGCTGAACTCCTGTTAGCATAGCAGGCTACAGGGAACTGCCAGTTAGCAGCTCTGTCACTTACGCTCCCTTAATGTGAATGTTTGCATCTGATTGCTATCTTGGTTAGCCAAGAAGTCTTCATTTTCCTGGAATGGCCCTGGAGTTATCTCAGTGCTAAGAGACAGTGAGGGAAGGGTTCTCTCAAACTGGGCAGCTGGAGTCTCACATCCTTGTCTTCAGTCTCGTCTCATATGAAGATCACTTTACATCTGTCACCTCTCCTGCCTTACCTCTCCACCTAGACCCTGTACACTCGGAGCCACTGCTGACTCTCATATTGAAAGTCAACTGTTCCCAGGACTGACTCTGTTTTAGGGAGAAGTCTTTTGGTCTCTAGACCAGTAGAGAAAAAGAAGCATGGGCTTGAGCCTTGAGAAAGAATGAATAAGATGGCAACAGCATCTTATTCATAATGAATTGGAACTCTAGAGCTGTAAAGACCCTCTGGACACTTAACTTTGCTCAAACCATTTTCTGCAGATATCTATTCAGCCTGTTCAAAAAACAAACCTCTTAAGAGGATGGTTCCACCTGTGCACAGGTGCTCTTTTGACATTGTACCCTTCAGTGCTTGGTTGAGTTTACTCCCTCTGGGACCCTCTTTGTGCTTTATGCCATACAGATGAAACTCTCTCTCTCAAAGTTATCAGTAGGAACTGGATCTTAATCAAGAACAACTCATTCTCCAAATAACTACAAAATAAAACATACTTGAAATATTGCATCCACTGTGGAAGAACTAATTCCTTCAGCAGTAGCTCTCTAACCAATGTCTGCATCCAAGTTGCGTTTGGCAGAGTTGTCACTGAAAACAAAAAAATCTTTCATGTTTCTGTTTTCAAATGACTGATCCTTGCACTTCTTTTACAATTTATTTGAAATACAACAGCTGATTTCCTGGGATCTGTTTTCTGATTTTCTGGTCAAGATCTTGGTATACTTCCTGATGATGTGATGCATTTTGGGACTCAAAGCTTTTTTTCTACTTATGGGGAATCTCTTGACTAAACTGTTGTGGCACTGCAAGCTTGACGAGGATGGATCTTTTTATTCTTCACACTTGTGCAACTTCTGAGATTGGTAAAATTCTACAGATTTTACAACTTCAGAGTGTTGCCAATAAAAAGATAGTGATTTGAGCTAGAAATAACATTTTGGGAACTTGCATTTCTTCAGTTGAAAAGATAATGCTCTTTCTGTTGTGAATGCTCTTCTGCTGTACAAATCTGTTGTAAAACCTGGAAAAACTAGAAAAGCATTTCAGGTGGTGCTTTTTATGGTCCTTTGTAGGTTACATTTTGTATCCTATGTTCTTAGTTAGGCATTTCCTGTGTTCTTTTAATTGACTTTGTATGCATAGCAATACCCTGTTGTCATCACTAGATTTGCCAAACATGCTAAGCAAGTGCTGCAAAGGTTTCTCACCTCCTATTGAAGTTTTAGATCTGTGCTCTAGAGAAAGTCAGCCTTTCTAGGCTCACACAGGCCATTTCCAGTTAAAGTCCTTTCCAGGTTCCTTTAATTGGCCATCTCTGACACACTAGCTGCTAACACCCAAGAAGGACACAGGCACCATGGATCAGGAGAACAATTCAGATTTCTTACACCCTGGAGGTGTCTCCATTGATACTGTTGTCTGTGTGCATTTGTTGAGGACTCTTTCTGATCATCCTTCATGATATACCAATGATACACAAATGACAGATACTGATAGCAAAGTTTTAATCACAGTAGTATCGAAACCTGGGAGCACAAAGCTTTTCTTCTTATCAAGAAACCAAAGGCTGATCTTACAGTTGTACCTTTGGCTTAATGTGGGGAAATACGTGAAGAAGTGATTGTTTCTTAAAATTTCACGAGGCTAATCTTAGTCACTAGGGCTTGCGAAATCTAATTTAAAACTGGCAAAACATTAGATGAACAAATTATAACTGTTTCTCTCAAGAAACGGATGGATTTACAGGGAGAAAAAAGAAGTAGTTCATAGGTTACTATTTTAACTAAAAATCTTCAAAAGGTACAGAAAAGCAGAGGTTTAATATTGGTATGACATGGAATACATGGCAAAAGTAAGTCACCCTTGACATGGCTACTGTCTAATAAAATGATTAATATCCGATATAGTAATTAGAGAATAGAATAGGAGAGAATATGAAGTGACAGATCTGGAATCAGGCAACTTTTCCAAAGGACCAGCTTGCTTAAAGTGGGATCCTTTTAGACTAAATGATGAAACTTGGTAATACACAATATATAGTGCAATATTTTTTAATTATAGAAGATTGCTGCAATTAAGTAAACATAATTTAATATTACTGTGACAAAAACTAATGCACTTAACCAATTGACTACTTCATATCTGTCAGATTATGTGCACAATACATAGTTAGTAAGTAAACATGAAGATGAAAAGGGTTTTTGGAGCTGTTTCTAAAGATGACGTGGCATCTTGCCTGCTGCTAATCACATTTCTAACACACTGGGGTTTAGGCTGGAGTTAGTTTAAACAAATTCTAGCAAGGATGATTAACTCAGTTTGTTTGGTTTATGCAAACACACTTCTCTAACAGCTTTGGTCCTTCTTAACAGGCAAGGGGTTATCAGTCTGAGAAATAAGCTAATAAACTGAAGAAATAATTAGATCTTTCTAAGCAGGCAGATGGCAGAGTCATGTCCTTTGATACCAAGAGTGCCAACAAGCTTGTCCATTTTTACAATTAGATTGTTTCATCTAGTAATTAAAAAAAAAATACAAAAAACAAACTAAAAACAAATGCAATAACAAAATTCTCAAGCCAAACAAAATATGACAAAAATGTTGTCTATTCCTCTATAGGCAATATTTACTGTAGCAACATTTTTGCCATAATATAAAGCCTGATAAAGCTACTAGTGGGGTTCTAAATATCGAGCTGAACAGAATGCTGGCATGTTACTTAAAGTATATATATATATATATTTCAGGGTTATGACAGCTTCCTTCTAAAGCTAAGCTGTTTAAGCTCATTGTTTTTAGGAACTGGGTCTGGTACTGGAAGGCAAGGAAGGGAATATGGGCTGATTGAGGAAACATGTAAACCACTAGAACAGCAGCAGGAAGACATTTGCATTTGTACTAGATTTGGGTGTGCCAAGTTTGTGAGAGGACATCGGCTTGGAGGGTGCCATGGGAAAATTTAAAGGCAGCACTACCTGTAGAGGAAGGGACAGGAAGGGTCCTGGCCTTTTCAGTGTAATAAAAGTAGAGTACAAACCAGGTTGGAAATGTCTAAGCAGTACCAGAGAAGTTTTACTAATTTGCTTATTGCTAAATGGAGAAGGGCAATAATATAAATAAAAACCTTTTAAAAACCTTTTAAATCAGATAGTGGCCATTTGCTTGCAAGTCATAGAATGGTTTGGGTTGGAAGCGACCTTAAAGACCATCCAGTTCCAACCCCCTGCCATGGGAAGGGACATCTTCCACTAGACCAGGTTGTTCAAAACCCCGCCCAACCTGCCCTTGAGCACTTCCAGGGATGAGGCATCCACAGCTTCTCTGGGCACCCTGTGCTGGTACCTCACCACCCTCACAATAAAGAATTTATTCCTAATACCAAGTCTTACTCCACCTTCTTTTAGTTTGAAGCTGTTCCCCTTCATCCTGCCACTCCTTGGTCAAAAGTCCCTCTCCAGCTCTCTTGGAGCCCCTTTAGGTACTTGAAGGTGCTCTAAGGTTTCTCCGGAGCCTTCTCTTATCCAGGGTGAACAATTCCAGCTCTCTCAGCCTGCCCTCAAAGGAGAGGTCCTCCAGCCCTTGCCACTAATGTGGTGATCAGAAGAAGGGATGTGGGAAAAACATGTTCCTCAATGCAGCAGTGAGGATATTGGGTGTGCCTGGTGAATGACACATGACATGGTACTGAGAGCTTTTGTCTTTGCCTGAGTAGAAGACAGGAGACCACAAGTGTCATGGTTTGAGATAGCCTCAACATCCAATTCCCTAGCTCCAGTCCCCCTCCCACATCTCAACCTAATGTGAGATGGGTTTTTCCAGACAAAACACACCAGACTCAAGGTGGGGGAAAGGGAAATATATTACAATGACTGTACAAATAAATATAACATCACATTATACACATGATCACAAACTATCTCTACCATGACATATAGTATTACAATGGATCAGATCTCTTCTCTCCTCCAAATAAAAGTCCAGACCATGGGGGAAAAAAACCAAAACAACCCCAAAACCCCCCAAAACAAAACAACAACAGAAAAAAAAAACCAAAAAAAACCCCAAAAAACAAAGAAAAACCAACCCAAACTCCCCAAAACCCTCTAAAAATGTGGATCAAGCCCAAAAGTACTGCACCTCAAGGAGGACGCAGTGGTACATAATTTACAGAGGGCTCTTGGTCATTAGATGATGTTCAGAAAGGTGTAAAAGGCTACCATTGAGAAAGAAACATGAGAATGTTTAATTCTTCATAGCTGCCATAGAAAACTATATTCAGGAGGCTTCAAGCTCTGATAAACACATAATAATGTGATGTTAGAGCTCTACATACCAAACTGAACCTGTTTACAATCTTTGTCATGCTTTGTTCCCTATATAGTGGTAAATTCCTCTTTGCAGAACAGCTTATCAAATCTTTCAATCATTAAAGTAATTCCCTACTCACATCTGAAATGTTCTATAATGACTATAAAGAAGAAAAAATAGAAAAAGAAAATCTTTACTTTCTCAAAATAACCTGGAGTGTAGGAGCAGCCTTTGGGTTTGGTATTGCAGTTCCTGCTCTCTGCCTTACTTTCACTAATCCTGTTATTGACTGGGTGTAATGGGTTCACTTTATGCTTTATCCAAATAGATTCAAACAGCAATCTGGCTTAAGGCTTAGACCTTTGTTTTACCAGGAGTTCCATTTTTGGATCTCACATCTGCTCATGAAATACGGGAAATCACATTTTTAATTGCTTTGAACACCAATGTTCTGTGGAAAATGAGTATAATAGATGGATTTCATCCAGTTCATCACATGCCTCTTTCCATACCAGGTTTTGAAATAACAGTGAAGATCCTAAAATACGTAAGTAGCTACGGAGGGTTGTGGGTAACCACAAAGGCTCTTCCCTTTCTGGGAAGGCGGCCTCTTTAGGCTTCATTTAGAGCTGATAGTAAGAGACATGATCCTCTGAGGCTGAAACAGGACATCTGAATTAGGTTCCTGGACTGTCTCTTTCTCTCTGCAGGAACCTATTTCTCTTCACTGACTATGGACAAAGCTTGGGAACCTTGTCTCCTTTTGAGTAACAAACCTTTGAGTAACTGCTGAAGACTTCGTAACTTTTTTCTCCTAATGAGGTCCATTAGTGCAATTTAAATCTCATTAAGCTAATTGTAGTCTGTTAGACTATGCATCCCTGAAAATACGCTTAAAAAACATGAGTGATGTTTAACACAGCAATGTGTTATATGAAGTACTCAATTAATACTTGAGTAAATTTTCCTTGCAGTTATGCTTGTATCTGGAGCAATTAGGCTAAGGGGATATTCACCGTAAAACATCAGCAAAATATTGTGAAATAATTGTCCTTTTCTATCAAATATATCAGTGTTCTTCCTAGAAAATTAACCCTCTAAGTTAATGGAAAGATGAAATGACATTCTTGGAATATGTTCGTTCAGGGTATGGATCTATATACCCAAGTTTTGTCATCTTTCGGTACCACTTAAAATACAGATCAAAGTGCCCTTCTGGGATCCCTCCCAGGTGCATTGAGATGAATGCTGCTGCCTCCCTGTGAAGGAGTGCTCATCACTTCCATAAGATTGCATTCCTTTAAGAGGTCTTCCACAGCAGAGGCATCCCAAACCTCTGCTCAGCCTAGGAGAAATCTTGGCTACCGTCTAAGGTTTTAAGACAGAAATAGCAGCATCTTCTCTCCTGTGTTAGAGAGTATTTGACACATTTGTGTTACTGCAAAAAACTTCTCAGATCTTTGTTTCTCCAAAGACATGTCAGGCTTCAACCTTGAGCAAATGCCTGCTGGGAAAGGTTGGCTTTGCTTGCTGCAGGTGGTGCAGGACCTGATTCCGACACTGGGGAAGGAAGTGGGGCCCTTCCAGAGGCTTTTGCCAGCAAAATGGGTTTGGCAGGGAAATTCCATCCAGTTCTGCTGTGCTTGGGGAATGAAGTAGTCTCTAAAGTACACAGATTCTAATTCAGGCAGGTTTTTGTAGGTCAGAGCTTAACTCTGGGCTTCCCTGTGGTTCTGTCTGGGAATGTTCCCAAACTCTAACTGATGAGTGAACTGGCTTCTTCCTTCACCACCTTTTACTTCTGGTGCATGTCTGTGGTCTGACCAGTGCATAGAAGTAACGCCCTCTAGGCAGGGCAGTAGGTGGAGATCAGGCTAACAAGAGATACAAATAAGAATTACTGGGTTTTTTCTTGATTAAAAACAGAAATTCTTCAGTTTTTCATGTTTAAGTTATTGCTTCCCCATTCCAGCTCACCTGCATTGATACTAAAACCTCTGTGAGCACTCATGGGCAACGCAAAAATTAGAAACTGACTTCTTTCTTCCTTTCTTTTCTCCATGTGTTGTACTCACTTGACTTTCCCAATCTGAATCTTGGTCAGTCATAAAAATCCTCTCGGGCTTCTACCCTACTGGGCTAGTGAAGTCTGTAATGAATGGAAGGGGTGAGTTACAGGGAAGGATTTTGATATCTGAGAGAGAACTGGGAGGGAAGACTGTACTAATTAGTAAAACTTGTGATTAAAGTAAGTACGGGGTAGGGAATGAGAGTAGAGGGGTTGCTGCAGCAACAAAAGCTGTGCGGGTGCTAAATGTGCTGATTATAAGCTTGATCTCCTTGGAGAAAAGGGATGCTAATGGTTTGTTGCTGACAAAACCCGGTTTAGATGGAAAATTGAAGTATAACATGTTTGGGTATGCAGAAGTGTTACTTTTGGCTTTCAAAGGGGGAGAGTCGCTCTCCATTCTGCTTAGCAATGGGGGAATTCAGTGTTAAATTTGGGGTTTGTGACAGGAGTAGGAATTGGAGAGCAAAGAGCCTTTCAGAATCAGGATAATAGATTAGTGCAGTTCTTGGTATCAGTTCTTGTAATGGTTGGTACATTTCCCACGGAAGAATATCTGTAAAATAGAGTTGTGCATTTCCTGTAATGATGCAGGAAATGTGAAGCTGTTCTCTGGGCTATGGGAACACACTGAGGAATAGATGTGGGGGATCACCACCACCACCACCACTGATGTGGCTGGAAACAAAAGAGCAGTAACAGAAGGGTTAATGACAGCCAAAGCTGTTCTCATCTTTAACACTCCCTCTATTCAAAAAGCAAGGATGTTGCTGTTGTTCATATAAAATCAGATATTCCTTGAATCCCATATTTCCTGAGAGGAAGACCTGAGAATAAACTAGTGGCAATATTGGTCAGGTTACTTGGTACAGTGCCAGAAAACATCACTAATGAGCTCCAATAAATGTAAAAGCAGTGAGGGAGAACGTGGAAGGCATGGAGCTCTGGGGAGAAACACCCTAAAAAGAGAAAAGAAACATCAAAGCCATTCTAAGCTGGGAAAATGACAGGATAACATGAAATCTCACAGAGAACATTAAGAACTAGTCAGGAGATACAACAAATGTCAGTGAACTTTATTTGCTTGCTTTTTTTGGTTTGTTTATTTTTTCAATGAGAAGATATTGTAACTGGAGAAAAGTGCTATATTGGTCAAATTATGAAAGAGAAGTGACCAAAAAAGAGGGTGGACTTTATCTCAAGAGTTTGGGCACTCAAGAGGTTTCATCTTAAAGCCCTAATTCAGACTAGGACTGAATACAAATGAACATTCTTTGTGAAATCTGAGAAAACACTGAGAAAAAAATTTCTCTTATGACCCAGTCTGACATATCTTAGAAGTAATAACATTCCCCCATGGAGGTAAGAATTGGTATTCAGATCTGCCTGTTGTTTTGACTTTCTGGCACTGAATAAATGAGTCTGTGTCCTCCTCACTCTTCTTCTGACCTTACAACTCTTAGGTTATTGGCTACAGAAGGGCTTTAAGTTTCTAAAACGTTCACTGCTGTACAGAAGACAGAAATCAGGATGGACATGTCAGCTGCTAAGTGCAGAACGCTTCAACCTGAATTTTGATCTCCCTAATGCTCTTTTCTGCAATCCCAAGATATAGACCTATGTCCAAGAGTGTAGCAGTTTGATATGTGTCCTCTTGACTTCAGCAAGGTTGACTTTTAAGTATCACTTATTCAGCGTATCAAAGTGTGAATCCTTGTGCAATGTGTGATGAAGTAGTGTGAATTTTATTCTTTGAACAGCATTTGCTTGTACTTGCAGACCTTGCCATCAAGCCTGTGCCCTTTTAGCTTCTGTCCTCAAAATGCTAGAGCTCTGTCTAGTGCAATGTTTGAGCTCAGCTGGGGCATTTCCGAGGCTTTTAAAAATGTGATTTGGATTCTCTCTCAAATATTCTTTTGCCTTTTTCTGAGAGAGCTCTAAAGAAAAAGATCTTATGTAAAAGATATCCAATCTGGATTGAAAGAACTCAAAGGAAGGACAGTAACACCTGGCATATTCTACATTACACTGTGACTAAACTCCCATACATTTTGCTCATTTCTCTTTGCCTGAATATGATCTAACTTCAGCTTCCAGTCTTTGAGTCTTATTATGCTCCTCTCTTCCAGTCATGGACTAAACTGTATCTGAAATCTTTCCCCCTATAGCGTTACAATAGGTACAAAGTGGCAGTCTCTAAAGCAGACACTACGTAATGGGGTAAAGCACAATAAGCAACCATTTATTAAAAAAAAAAGGAAGAGATGTACATATGCATCTCATTGTCTGATTTGAAATTGCCAGCTTATAAAAGGACCTGGCACAATGAGGATGATGTTTTGTTCCTCCATTCCTGCTTTTTAATAATCTGAGAATTTGAAAGGCATAAATATGCAATGAATTTTTTTTCCCCCAGTTATTTTTATATCACAAGGCATGATAAGAAAAGATACTTTAGGTGAGGTATTTTAATATTGGCCCTTATTCAATTGTTGATGATAGAAAAACATACAGCAACAATAAGGTACAAAGCCTGACCATGAGGCAGCTTCTAATAATTCCTAGGCACAAGTTTGTCAAGGCTATATTAAAACATTATTAAAGTTAGGGGAATAAAATCAGCAAGAGCTGTTTATCGGCTTGCTTATGTATCTGGAACAAGCTGAAACAGACTGTTAAGGGGTTTTCACAGCATGTGGGAAAATGTTACATTTCTTTCCTTGGGTAGATTGTCCTTAATGCTGTTCTTCAGTAGAGGTGAACATTTGTCCCCTCTCTTCTTCCTGTGTGTCCTTGTCCCAAATACGAAGGTAGAATGGGGCAGGCTTGTACAAAAATGAGGGGGAAATGCTTTCTAGTGGGAACTGATTCTGCAAGCTTTAACACATCAGCTTTCTACAAATGTTACTTCTCTCCCAAGCAAATAAAGAAATAAATAAATAAATAAATTTGTCTACTTATTTGACTGCAGGAATCCAGAGTATAACGGATGTGGAAAAAAAAGAGACTTATCTAGAGAGTGAGGCAATATTGAGGGAAAAGGTTCCGTGGTGCTTTGAAGCATTTCCTATCCCATGAAGAAAACTCTATTTATGTTTAGAAATCAAAAGCATATTTAATATGCCTGAATATGTAAGTTAAGGAATCCAAAGCTTAAGTACAGGAGACAGAATTATATATAACATGATAGAAATTAAGTACTTCAGTATGTCTTCAGTATTTTCTTCCCATTTTGTTCCCATAAATAATCTTTTGAGTGACAGAAATTATACTTTTCAGTTCACGTACATGTTTTGGTTAGCAAAGTCCTGCTTTCCCCAATCTTCCTCCCCCTTCCTCTGGAAACCTGGACAGTCAAAAGAACATGGAAATGCTGCTATAATTAAGCACGAGGTTTGTAGTGCACTGGCCTTATCTCCCTGGTTTCCCAAGCCCCTGAGGGAGGTGCTGGGGTGGGATGTGTTTTCTGTAAAGCACAATGGTCACCACCCTCGTGACAGATGAGGGACAGTTAGTTGCTCAGAGATGGCTGTGGACACACGAGCTCCATCAAGAAAGATGGCCAGTGTCTCTCATGCTACTTGCAAAATCAACAGTGTAGTTTGACCATAACGATGTTCTTCTGTTCCCTTTAGCTGGGTACCAAGCCTTTCCTAATGGGAGCACATAGATTTGCAATGAGTCAGCTGTTCCTTCTGAAATCCTGGGGAAGAGAAGAGGGCCAGTGTAGCACAGGGCAAGGTGGACCATTCTTCTGTGAATTAATTTTTAGACCTTGTGTTGTATGCACAAATGGGCAGGAAATTCTGTTTAAACACATGAAAACATTCTTACTGTGAATGTGGTCAAGGAGTGAAACATTGCTCACAAAGGCTGTGAAATCTCCATCCTTGGAACTATTCAAAACCTGACTGGGCACAGTCTGAGCAACCTGCTCTTCCACGTCATGTTCTGAGCAAGGGACTTCGACTAGACCATCTCTAGAGGTCCCTTTCAGCCTCAGCCATTCTGTGATCAGAAACTTTCCCAGACCAGAAATGGCCTCTCTGCTTTGTGTGCTGTTACCAGTCTGATGCCCTGTGGATAAGGAAAGGTGGAGTGAGCCAAACACAGCATGCACAGATAATCTGCAAAATCATATGTATTAAGGATTGTTTTCTGTCGGATGCTTCTCTGTCTGTCCATTAACCAGCACTACTGAACCCTGGGTTCTACTTCCCAATATCTCAGTACGTTCCATCCTTTACAATGGCCCAATCCAAAGCCAGCTGAAGTTCCTATGTTTTTGTCCTCTGATTTTGGACAGACAGGGCTTCAGTTCCTAATTTAGCTTTGTTCTCTGCTGGTGGTGAATCTGGATTGCAAAGATGATTTGTCTTCCTGATTATTGACTAAGTCTCGTGCTGCTGCCTGGGCTATTCTAGGGCAGAGTCTTATGGAAACTGCAGTTCTGGGTCTCTCTCTCTAAAGAAAAAAATGGAACCCCTCAGTTTTGAGGCAGTTGATGGGAGGGCAACGAAGATGGTGAAGGGCCTTGAGGGGAAGCTGTATGAGGAGTGGCTGAGGGCACTTGGTCTGCTCAGACTGCAGGAGACTGAGGCGAGACCTCATTGCAGTTACAACTTCCTAGTGAGGGGAAGAGGAGAGGCAGGCACGAATCTCTTTGCTGTGGTGATCAGAGAGCTGAGCAAATGGTCTGAAGCTGTGTCGGGAGGTTTAGGTTGGATATTAAAAAGAGGTTCTTCACCCAGAGGGTGGTTGGGTACTGGAACAGGCTCCCCAGGGAAGTGGTCACAGCACCAACCTGACAGAGTTCAAGAAGTGTTTGGGTGATACTCTCAGGCACATGGTGTGACTCTTGGGGATGGTCCTGTGCAGGACCAGGAGCTGGACTTGATGATCCTTGTGAGTGCCTTCTAAATCAACATATTCTGTGATTCTGTGACTATTCAGCCTCCAAAATGATTTGTCTGCAGAAATTACTGCTATGCTGTCACTCCACGCAGCCCCCACCACATGTGCCTGTGCACACACACACTTTCCTGCCAGTCCATCCTCTCTGACTGGCTGCTATTTTTGCAAAGCTGCCTTCTGTTTTGTCTCCTGCTTTCCTGCCTTTTCCCACATGTGTCTCACACTGATGCTGTCTCTCCCTTTCATGGACAGGGAGCTCTTCTCACACTTAAGGCTGCTTTGCTTTCCATCCCACTCCAACATGTTCACCACCATGGGCAGGGCCCTGAGAGCTCTTTACCTTTTCATTTAAAAGGTCAGACTTTCAGTTTACACTATTGCCAGACTATTTTGTTTAATACATAACCATGTGCCCTATGTCTTTCTTTTCCAACAGAGACTTCCTTTGTAGCAGCCTTTGTCTTACAGGCACCTGCAAGTTCTTTATTGATTTGTCTTGCCAGCTCTCCCTGCTCAGTCTCCACACTGTCAGGTCTCTGGCTCTGTTTACTTCCTGTAGCTTTTCTCTCCTTATATAAAGATGCAGGCAGATATACCTGTGAGGCCTCTATTGTCAGCAAAAATGGACTTCCAGTGTGACCAGAAGTATAAATAGCTTTCTTGTGGTCTCATCTAAAAAGTAAATTTAAACAAAGCCCTTTTATCTGTTTGCACCCACAGAAAGTACAAAAAACCTCCACTACTGTGTCTTCTATAGCTTTATAAATAGACTGTTCCTTTCCTTTCCCTGCTTGCTCATTGCAGCTGCATGAAGACTTTCCAGGGATATTTAGTGCCCTGCACCCCCCAGCAGACATGACATTAAAAAGAAAAGATTAAAAACAAAAAGAAAAAAGTTTGATGTAAAATGATCATTTGCTTCAAAAGAGCATTGATTGAATAATAGATCAAGCTTCACTTTGGTGCAGTGTTTTTAATAAAGGTTGTGTCTTTGCCCACATGTTTCTGTTCAACATTAACTTGAGAGACTGAAATGTTTGAGTATTCCCTCTAATTTAATAATCAGTGGTTAATTCTCCTCTGGCCTCTTCTGATCCTTTTGCTATGCATTGGCCACTAAAAATGTGAAGCTGAGATTTAAACTGAGTTCAGGTCTCCAAAGCTTTAATCAGCAGACTAGGTTGGGTTTCTTTGGCAGAAACTAATAGGTGTTGGTGCTCAGATTCCCAGCTAGAACAAAACCAGGAAGCGCTCCTGCAATCTCTAGCGACACTGGATTTTTCTGGTGACACAGCTGAAGTCTGTGTTAAGCGTGGGGCTGACTCAGCCACACTGAAGTTTTAACACATAAGCTGTCTCATGCTTTCCAGGGAGTTTGCCCGTGGCTTAAAATAGAGAAGTTTGGGTTGCACATCTTTGATCCCAGTCCGGTGTCATCACAGGTGAAGTGCTGTTTTTCTCTACTCCCCCTTGCATTGCAGAAGTGCTGCTGACTCCCCACAGCCCACACAGTGCTGCTTCAGCTTTTTCTCCCACTTCCCACCCCATTCCTCCTTTCACCCTCCACGTCAGACTTGCTGCAATTCTCATGCCCCCATCACATCAAGACATTTTCTTCTGCCTGACCCCATGAGTGGTGCTGCTCCAGCTCATCTCCCAGCTGAAATGGATCAATGGAACTTGACCTTCTCAGGCTGAAGACTGACACTGGTGGTTGCTCTAAACCAAAATTGTACTTCCATGGGCTAATTTCATGCTAAACTTCACACTGGCTTCTCTGAAAGGGAAAAATAAGATTATTTGTAACCTGTACAGTGTTGATTTGCTATATGTTAGCCTTGACTTTATCAACCTTAACACAGAGGCACTAGGGACATTTGTTTAAAATGCTGCTAAAAGGGAAAGGATAACTTCAGATTTCCATTTGGTTAGTTAAAGTCAACCCCTATCCTTCTCAGGAAAAAAAAAAAGCCACCAAAACCAACCTAGTTGTAGTTTTCAGGTGGCATTTTTCTGTACATGATGAGACCCATGTTTTTAGAACCTAAGGTCAGATTTATTTCTGCTCCCAGTTGTTCTCCATGGAAACTTCACCATTTACATGAAGGGCAATAAATTCAGGTCATCACTATTAGCACAAATAGTCAAACCACCCTCTCGTTTCATCCAAGTTCAAATTGCTTGCTGATAATTTGAGCAATAAACTGGCTTTGATAAATTCCTTTCCCAACATTATTTTATCATCATAATTATTTGCTGTTCTGCTTTGAGTCTGCAAATTATCTCATAGAGTTATATTTACATATGCAATAAAAACTGGGCACTTGATTTATTGTCTTGTCAACAGTAAAATAAATAAAACAGTTTGTGAAAGATTATTCCTGACTTTTGGGCAGAGCTGTAATAAATAAATAAATAAATACTTAGTTGATAGATTCTCAGAAGGGATAAGTATGAAACAAGTTTGAGGTGCAACACTTTAGTAAATACACAGCTGTAGAAGTTTTGTCTGAAGGCTGACTCTAAAGCCCTGTTCAGATTAGAGATGGAATTGTAATAGATTTTTCATTTTGAAACGTGCTGATAAAATATTCCTCTGTAAAAGGAACACAGCCTTTGAGTTCGAACATTTGTAGTTTAGTCAATAAACCTGTCTAAAAGACACAGTGGATGAAGGTACATCAATCACATTTTATGATTATGATAGCAACATGCCAAAGAAGTAATGTACCAAATAAGTATTGAAATTGATGGCTGCAGCCTTTACAGGTTATAAAGAATAAAGGCTTGGGAGATGTATATATTTTTAGAATTGTTGGCAAATTGTTCAGGCATTTTGGTTACAAATATTATAAAGTTAGATGCAGAATTATTGGCATGCATTTTTATTTCTAAGAGTGTGTAAAAACTGCTGATTGAGAAGACCACCAATCATATGTGAAATAGAAATTCACACAAAGACATATTTCAGGAAAGTTCTCCTAGAACCTTCTCTTGTGGTTTATACAATATTTTAAATTACTTTTCTACATTTACTGATAAACAAAACTTTTAGTTAAAAACATTTTTAATGAAATCAGTGAAGTATCTGAGAGTCTTATCTGAACTTACCTAGGTAAATGTTAGTGAAAGAAATTTTACTTGCTTTTAATTTGAAGCTGACCCATGAACCTCCACATCACTTTCTAGATTTGGTGACAAATCAGTGCACTCTATATACTGAACAATAAATAATTCATGAGCACTCAGCACCCTGACAGAAGTTGAGAAAGACTTGCAGAAATGTAACTGCAAAAAAACCCCCAAAACAAAAACCAAAAAACACGATGGTGGAAGTGATTTGTGAAATGGAAACGGGTCAACAATGTCAAATTACCAATTTCTTCTGAATGACTCACCCAGCCGCAGTACTTGCTGTAGTGTATAGTCAGCAAGAAGGAATTGGGACAAAAACTCTGGATTTTCTTCCTTTTTCCCTCACATTGGGCTAAAATTCAAACTATCCAAAGTATTGCTAGGACAGGGACTGCTAGCACTGCTAAATATCAATATCTCTCCTGGGTTTGTCCACCCTCTCTTCAGTCCCACAAAATCTAGTGGCATCTCTTCAGGTTAGCAATACCTTTTCTATTACTTCAGGTTCTCATTTTTTTCTAGCTGAGTAGAGTCAGGCTTGATCCCTGCAGTGGTGAAAGCCTTGTGTGAGAAATTGTGGTTACCCTGCAAAGCCCTAGTGAAACAGGTGGTGTATCTCTTCGCTGTATTAGCATTCTGGGTATTGTAATCCTATGGTCAGCACGTTTCTGAAGATGTCATCACAGAATAATTTAGGTTGGAAAAAACCTCTGAGATCATTGACTCCAACGTTTGGCTGATCATCACCTTGTCAACTAGATCATGGCACCATAACATCCAGTCATATCTTGAATACCTCCAGGGTTTGGTCATGGACCAAAGGAGGTGGTAAAACTATGATGATAAAAATCCTCCTGCAAGACTCTAGACGTTGTCTCAAACAGATTTTAGATGACCCACTCAGGGTAACCAACAGTCTGTAAATACATCAGGGTGTGCAATTAAGTCACACCTCACCTTCAGGACTGGCAGAAACTTAGTCTCTGCACAGGGGGAAAGTACCTGAATTAGTGGGAGTCCTGTGTGGTCTAGGAAGCCCAGGTAAAACACATGACTTGTTAGTGACACTGTAGTCATCTACTACAGTTGTACACTGTCTGAACAGGCTACTGCCTGTACACTGTCTACTGCAGTCTGCACAGTCTGCTTCCAGCCCAGAGATGCCCTGTGGCCCAATGGCTCAAAGGATGAGGACATCCTGCTGGAGACTCGCCGTGTTCTGCTGTCTCAATATGCCTCCAGAGTTGCTCAGTTCCCACTGAGTCTTCTGTTGAATGCAAACACTCCTTCTCTCTCTCACACTTGTTGGGTGTTGTGCATGGGGAGCTTGGCATGTCCTGAAGGACTCCATGTTTCAACATGAGTGAGTGATTCTAGGGTACCTGGAATGTTTTTGGGTATGAGATTTTTCTGTCTGCTTGTACTTCTGCTATGGGTCTTTTGATCTTTCAGGATGGGAAGTCTTACTCTGTTTGTTTATTTTGCTTAAGAAACATCAAAGAAGGTAAAGACCCCTTGTGTTGAAGAAGAAATGGACATGATCTGCAATGGCCAATTAGTTTGTAAGGAATCAACACAGACTCATTGCACTTAGAGAAGTAGCAAAAGCAGGGCAGAATTATAGAAGGCAGCAAAACCCAAGTTGTGTATCAGGTGAATCAATTCAAGTGGAGCCACAACGAGAAACTCAACATGAGTTTTAAGTCTATCTTTGTGTGCCAACTGCTTCACTTTAATGTCTTCTCCCAACCTGCCATATTTTAAAAATTACTATAGATTTCTTGTAAATCAGCACTAATAACAGCCACTGAAGTACTCTTTGACAGCCTTTTTGCACGGTGCTGAAAGTAATCAACTCTATGTAAAGGTAATACGCGTGGAATGCAACGTTCCCTTGGGGAATAATTTGTCTTCCCATATTGCCTTGCCCATACCCTTCAACTATGCTCTCCCTAGCTGTGATTGCTTTGCAAATACAGATATTGCCTTTCGCATAACTACTTAAATTCTGCTGTGCAGTATGTGCCTGGGGTGCTGGTTCTTTCAGCTTTTAGTCTGATAGACTGTTACAACACTGCAGCAAGCTATTGGAATGTCCTTCTGGCCTTTACCTGCACTGGCAGATGTGGGAAAAGGTTAAAGAATACGAACTCTTTGCACAGGATGCTCTTTTAGCTTGTACCTGAGGTGTACAAGGATGTCTGTTTTAGGTTAGAAATGCTTTTGCTATTTGGCAGAGCTATTTGCACCCATTGCTTTAGTGCACTTCAAGAAAGTATCCTTGAGAGTCACATAAATTCCCATAAATATATAGACACCTTGCAAGACACAAGAATGGGTAGAACAGACAGCAGTGAACTGCACTGAGTATATTATAAACGCTTTTGCTTGCTGTGTAACGTGTTAAGAGATCCATCTGTGTAACACCTTCTGTGCTCCTTGTTTGAATGGTGGCACCTTGGGCCTCCACTGGACTTCAGCCTTGCTAAGTTCTGCAAGGGAGAGAAGTGGAGTGGTTATTTCCATTTACAGCTGAAGAAGGTGGGATTGCTGTCTGTGGTGTCAGATCCAGGTAATTTCTGTGAGGCTGTGCAGCCCACACACAGCTGAACTCTGACTTGAACTAGAGTTTCCAGCAGTGCCTGGTTCTCTTGACACAAATGAAGGTCTTTCACTGTTCATATGAGGAGTCTTTCTAACGCACAGAGCAGAGCTGCCGCACTGAAGACTCTTCCCCTGAACTATCCACATCTGTTTCCAGGTGTACATGGTCTTTGGCTATAGGAATATAGAGCACAACTTCTGTTTGCCACCTCTGTTTTCTGCTCTCCCTGCTTGTGAATGGGTGAGCCTTGAGCAGAGACAGGTCAATTCTTGGCTGCTCTTTCTCGGTGTGGGAGTCAGTGATGCTGAGTGCATGAACAAGGGGAGAACTTGGAGTCCAGTGATGACTCCCAGAAGCGATGTTTTCTGTTCCATTTTAAAAGTGATGGATGTTCCTTATACAGGGCTTGCAACCAAATTGCTGAATATCTCAGAACTGCTCCTCTGCCCAACCTTATCGAGTGTCCTGGAGTTGAACTGTATCTGATAGCACGTGTCTTGATAGACGTTTCACTTAGCAAAACTGAAGCACGTGTTAGCCTGTGAATAATACTTCTCGTAAAGGCAGGAGAAAGTCTCAGACCCTGCAATGAAGCAATGCTGATTATTGGCAATGAATTATGTCCTGGGCACTTGCTGTACATCTTGTGTTTATGACAACCCTTTACAATTATTGCTCACCTCCCTTTTACACTGCGGCACAATGCACTTATTGGGCTCTGAGAGCACAAAGTACATTGGATAAGTTCAGAGGACACAGGCTCAGATTTCAAGGTAAAGAAACATGGGTTCTGCTCTCTAGAGTTAAAGCGTCAAAGGATCTGAAAAATCTTCCCTTGGGTTTTCAGAACTGTATATTTCTGGGTCCTCAATATCCATCCTGTGCATATGATAGTCAGACCTCCCTGAAAGGATGCCAAACTCTGCCAGCATATTTGGGTATTCCCTTTTTCTTGACAAGTTCTACTTTGCATGGAAAAATTAAATGCACCTGGAAATACAAAATGTGAGCTGTGGAAATGGACAAAGGAAGCCAGCAACAATTCATTCCCCAAATCCATTTAAATGCTGTCTGTCTGACACTGGAAAGGCACCACTATGTTAATTTAGCAGGGATGGGATAGCTATCTCCCAAATGCTTAATCAAAGGGTTTTATGAACTAGAAGTATGGGGTCTGTAGTAACAGACACAACCTCCTAGGACTTCTCTAGCTTTGAATATATAATTTTCAATAAAATGTCTTTGTTTCTCCACAATAGAGAAACTCCACTTGGAATTTTACCTGGTGCATGGGGGTATATCAAAGCAGTGTTGCACATAGACGCTGAGGGGCCAGGGTATTATGGGCAGAGAGTTTCAGCATGGAAACTTAGGGTATTTGTCACCTGAACAGCAGAAGTCCCCACAAAACAAAAATATCAGGCTACTGTTAAAAGTTCAAGCCACTGGAGAATTCATTAAACCAATGCTGAGATGTTCTGGCCTGCATGTACACACTACGTATTTATTATATATCTCCAAAATTATACTAAAGATTGATTGAGCTGGACCAGCCTATCTTAGAAGTCATCCAACTCAGTGCACTCTAAAACCAATATGAGTCTGTAAACCTATTTAACCTTCCCATTTGGGAATGCATTTCGTTGAAGACAGGAGCTTGATGTTCATTAAAATTAAAGATAGAAAATAATATTAGATAATGCAGTGCTTTTCCCTTGGCAATGTAGGGCTGGCACCTCCTTGATGTTCCAGTTTGGCCCCTTGAATTGTTTTGAGAAGATGTCATTTATTTTCACATTATTTGGGATATTTTCTGTCCTTGCTCTGCTTACCACTTGTACATCATCATCTCATGGTCTGTCTTTCCCCATTCAGAAACTTTTGGGAGGACAGAATACCTAAATAGAAAAGTTTTATATCTATTGGTCTTTCATTTAGCATATAACAGTCAGTAAAATATATAAATAGTCAGTTTAGGACATTGGGCTTGCTGTAGGACAAAGAAGAAGAAAGGAAATTCAGCTATCAAGGTACAAACAAATGCTTCTCGCATGATGAGCATCACTGTGGCTGTTTGAGTCAAAACTACAACAACAATGCTGATTTTGTGGATATTATGTATTGGTTACAGCTATAGAGGGGTGTTCCCAGTGTTGTGTGTATTGACTTGTTGGATCAGGATTTTTCAACCTAGCACAGCTCTGACTTAGCTCAGGCTCTGGAATTGGGCTGATTTATCTTTAAAAGGAAAAGCTGGAAATGAGTAGCACTTTCAAAAATATTGAATGTGGAAGACGGTGTTTATAAAGCTGTAGCCTCAGGACTAGAGCAGTTACAGATTCAGAAAGGCAATATTTCAATATTAATGTATATAGACCCTTTACAGAACATCAGGATTATCATAATGGACCAAATGTGTCCTGTGTGTTCATCTGTCTGAGGTCACTGTTGTACCAGTGACGCTGCTGATGTACAACATAAAAGAAAGAGTGCTCTGATTTTTTTGTTGTTGTTGTTTGTGGAGAATCGTTGCTAAGCAATTGGGAAAATGGTAAGACAAAAGATATGAAAGCATAATTCACTTTGTAAACAATAAAAATCTTTACAATTTTGGAAGAAGCTGCAGCAATAATACATAACATCAGAAAGGAGAAGCTCTTACAGAACATCAATAGAACATTATTCAGGTTTTTTTGTTTGTTTGTTTTAAGAGTGCCAGAAGATTGACTACTTGATGCTGATGTAGAATTGAGTTATCATCACTGATATCAATCATTTCCCTACCGTGGTTCTCAGTCCCTAAACACACAATGAAGTTACAGAGGAAGGCACATGCACACGCTCACAGTGCAGATATATTTCACCAGTGTAACTTCATCACATCGAAACCAGTGACAAAGTTTTACCAATTGCAGGTGAGGAAATTTTCTTCATGTTAATACAACTTTGTAAAGTTAGTGTTTTACAGATAGTTTTGCTATCTGTTTTGTTTTTCAGGAGTACCAATAAACATCTATGTTGCACTGGCTTTTGCCTATAAATTAGAACAGGAACCGCTGATTTCTCAAGGACAGCAGAAAGTTTCCTAATCATAGCAATATTAATTCCTTGTTTATCACTTTTCTGAATGGTGCTGATTGCCTGGTAGGGCAATTCCATCTCGGCACTTACCTGGGTGTCCTGCACCATTATTCCCTGTACCAATCCTTGTCTGATTAAACTCATGCTGCTCTTTTGGAATCAACTGAACTAAGTCATTTTACATTGCCCAAGGAACTGTCCTTATGTAGAAATACTTCCTTTTCTGTCAGTTCTGCTATTACCACTGGCATTTTCATCTGGTTTGCAGGTGAGTTTGAAGGATGCAATATACTTTTATCTTTTAAACCAGTTGCCAGTACATTAAGAAAGGGTGGCACAATCTGTTCTCCTGTTACCTCTATAAAAAAAGATTCAGTCTTTTCTTTGAAACTCCCAGATTTGGGAGTCCACATGTGCTCAGTGCTCCTGGGTACTTTCTGAGAGAGTGCTCGAGCGAGCCTCATGTGTTTTATACAGAGAGATGAGGGAAGAACAAATCTGGGTATGTGAAACTTTGCACAAAAACTTTATTTCTTCTGATGTTCATTGTATTTCACCACAAATTATTCCCCTTCAACAAATTTAGGGGAGAAAACCCCAACATTCCTCTGTAAATGTGGACTCTGGCATCCCAAACAAGCTGGCTTGTTTTAAATCAAAACAGTTATCTTTTTTATTTTTTTCACAGCTAAGTCCCTTGGCTGATTTAGAAAAAAAAACTTTTCGGGAAATTTTTAATCCTTTCTAGCAGCCGAGAGGGTGCAAAGTTTTTGAGTCAATATTTTATCCCTTCCCCCAGCCTCTCTCATTTGTACTTAGCTGCGGGAAAAATAAAACTCTCATCCCAAAGCCACTCTGATCCTCCTGCTACACCTCTGGATTGCTGCCAGCTGATGCTGGCAAGTGCAGTGTGCCACAGCTCATCAGGTCAGTCAGCCCCATTACCAAAGCAAAGTCCCTGGCAGAGAGCACTCTGAGTGCATCCATCTCCTGGCCTGAGCCAGCCCATGCTGCTGCTCCCTTTTCTTTTGCTCTGTTCCTCTCCTGGTTTGCTCCAACCACCTGATACATCTCAGTGGGATGGGATGGGATGGGATGGGATGGGATGGGATGGGATGGGATGGGATGGGATGGGATGGGATGGGATGGGATGGGATGGGATGGGATGGGATGGGTGGGGTGCTGGACCTTTCTGAGCTGTTTCCATGTGTGCTCTCCTGGCATTATCAGCAGAGTCTTTGCCTTCGCTGCAGCAGAAGGAGAACTGAAAACAGGATTGTGAATCCTCAGATGAGTGACAACCTTTAATGTCTGCAGGGAGCAATGGGACCTCTGGTACTAAGCCTTTAATTAAAGCTCTGAAATTAAATTCTAACAGGTTGCTATATAACCTTATGATCCTTTGAAATCAATGGCCCAAATCCTGTTGATTACAGTGGATCCAGGCTTTGTCCTAAGGTTTTTCTGCTGTATTCACATCCTCAGAAATTCTCAGGTTGTCACAGTGTCTGTTCATTTGATGTAGAGCCCTGAAAGTTCACAGAGACAGGCCAAAAATACTGGGTTTTGGTCATCTACAGACAATATGAATGTTTGTTCTTTTAAGTTTCACTTTAGGTTTTATATTTTCATTAAACAGCAGCAATTCAGATTTTATTTTTCGTGCAAGTCTGGTAATATAAAGAGTTTGTTTGGTACATAGGTGAACTCATCTGTGACAAATTACATGGAAACTATGGAAACACTCTGCTTAATGGAGTACAAGGTCAGGCTGTCTCATGCTAAAAAATTAATCATTCCTCTGCTTTTTAGCTCGAGGTTTCTTGGGAGGTAGGAAAAAGAGGTTCAGATTAGTAGATCATGGGAAGACTAAATAATGAAATTGATTATTATTAGTTGAATTAATCACTTGAGAACAAGTTACCTCACAAATTTAATTTTTTTCTTTTTTTGATTGCTTCCCTTTCCCATAGAGGAAGTGTTCATGTCTGCAAGTATTGATCAAATGATTTACCTGAACAAGTTCCCATTTCTGGAGGACTCATGTCACTTACAGGTGTGCCCTTATGTCCCCTGAAACTCATATTGGAGCCTTCTGTATCAAACAATTAACAGCCCAAATGAGGAGACAGAGTGGCTTTGTGGATGAGCCAGGAGCCCTGGGTGGAACTGGGATCCTTGGGCATCTTTTGATCTTCAGTGGCTTTGCTGGTGGTGGTTAAAACAGGTCACTCTGCTATAGCATGCCAAAATATTTTCAGGACATCAGATATGGACACTCTCAGTTTCCACTCAGCCTGACTGCAGGAGGGTTGGTTCTGCACTGGGTACTTGGATTCATCCTCAGATGAAATTTTATATTGGCCTTTATGACAGCAATTATCTCCTCTTTTCCACAGACTTCCTGTCCAAGATAGGTTTATCCAACAGGTCTCCTGGATCAGTGTGAGTGCTCAGCAGAGCAAAGATAATTTTTCGTGGATTTGATCTTAGATTTGTTTGGAGTTTGAGAATTTGATGAGATTTCCAGTTATTTCTCCCCCTCGGTATTTTCAGATTGTGATAAAAGCAGAACCAGGTTTATTCTTTTAAAATTTAGGTAATCCAATTGTTTGTTATTCAATTTAGTGTGTTTGAAAAAAAACCCTGTACTTTTGGACTCGCACCATACAAAAATTACTACTGTGAAGAAGAGAGGTTGCCTATCTGCCACCTGCACCTCTCTTCCTTGGTCTTTCTCTTGAGCTGGATGTGATACAGTCAGATCTGCTTAAAAGAATGAATCCTGAATTCTGAATGGGGAGGAGATTCATGGGTTTCAGAAACAGGAGAAATGAGCTGCCATATATGAAACCCTGATATCCTTAGTCTAATTTTATTTAATACAAATACTTCAAGCAACAGAGTAGGCTGTACCAGTTAGTTTGACCTCAATAGGATTTCAGCATATACTTGAATGTTATGCTGATTTTGAGATCACAAATACAGCTGATTTTGAGCATTTTGATGAAAAAATGCATTCACAATTACAGTTTTCCATGTTTATAATGATACTTTCTTTAGAGAGACAAAAAGGGGAAGAGGGACTGAGACTCCACTACCAGTACTTAAGAGTTTGACTGGGCTGGCAGGAAACAGCTCTCCAGGTCTGTACCTGCCTGTGTCAGAGACCTGATATGTGAGGAGCTTGGCAGACTCAGAGTGTTAAACCTCAACCATTCCCATCCTCCCCATCCATTTATCCAGAGGAGGATAAATAAGCAAATCTGTATTTCTGTGGCTACATTTCCTCAAAGATCTGTCTTTATCAGTGCTCTTTATCCATGAAGACGAGTGGCACAACTTCCAGGGCAGGTCCAATCTTAGAAACTTTGAGAAGTGTCTGGACAGTAGGTGTGCCTGTAAGTATTTAATGGCTCATGAACACATATTTCTGCCTGGAAGTTTGAGTACGGAAAGAAAGGAGCCCCAGAATTGCTAATTTACAGGCAGCTGTGTTCTCAAGCAAGCCAAAGGGTGGTGTCTGATGAAACTGGTTTTGGTCTGTATGTTATGTCTCTCTAAATCTTTTTCTTGAGTGGTGGCTCTGGAGGGAGGTAGACTGCTTTGTGCTTGGGGCTCAGTGGAACCTGGTCAAGGAGGCACATTTCCAGGGTGCAGATGATAAGAGGAGAAAGACAGTGTGAGCATTACAGCAGAGAGTCTGAGAAGAGTGTGGATATGAGATAGACCTCACACAGGATGGAGACAAAAACCTTCCCTGGAACTGGGAGGGATTCACAGACTTTTTGTGACTGGGAAACTCCAAAGCAAATCCTGAAGGCTGGAACTAGCTCTGCCAAAATGTAGAGGGAGGGAAGCTGATAAGCCCCTTTTCATTTGTCTTCTGCCTTCCTAGCTTTCCTGGTGATTTTCAATTATCCTTTCTGCAAGAAGGGAAGTATTCTGCTTCAGGTTCTACTAAAACTTGATATTTTTGAGGTTTTATTTATTTTATTTTTTTTTTTCACCAGGTAGGAAAGGCTTGCACAAACCCAACTGAGACCTTTGGTTCATTTGGGCTCATATCACAGCAACACTAACTTGCTGACTAGTACTTGTTTTTGATACTGCTGAGTGTTCTGTATCTCTGGGATGTTTTGTTGTTTTGCCTGACACTGATTTCTCATTTCATATGAGAACACTAGTATACCATTTATATTTTGAACAACCACAGAAAATACCATTTTCCTTATCAATTCTTTTGCTTTCATCTTCACCCTGCTCTTGTTCCCACATGGTCTATAGCTCTGCTTTCCTCGAGTTTTATGTTATATCTGGTATTCTCTGAGTGCTGCCTGGCTGGAGATCTTCCTTGGCATTTACCTAGGCTGATATGAACTAGGAATGCACATCTATTTTCATGACCATGCCCATGATTCTGTAAGGCCAGAAAACTTGCAAAGATTGGATTTCTACCAATCTTTCCGATTCAGGGTTATAGACACAGGCACACCTGATGGCTTTCTCTCTGAAGCTGCTTATGTGGGGATGAATGATGCATGCAGGGAAAGGATAACTTTACCATGGGAAGGAATCTCTGGTTGTCATTCAGTTTCCTATGATTAGACCCTCTGGCATGTATACCTAGAAGGAACATGAGTCACCCACTTGAAGTTTTTTTGTGGCTCAAATTCACTTCCCAGCAGGTTGATTCAATTTTGCCATAGCCTTATGAGGCAAGGCAAATGTTAACTTCCCCAGGGTGAGTTCACCCCCCTTTTCTTCAATGAAAATAAGCTCATATTGAGCATCATTAATAACTTCCCTACATGTGGACTACAAACGTGTCCACATTTACTCCACTCTCAAACTTGAACCAGAAGTATTTCTGAAACGCAGCACAAACTTGTTCTCTTTCTGCCACCCCCTTTTACCTCCATCTCAGCAACCTTCTTCTCCAGGCAGATGGTTCCCACCCCCTCTCAGCTCCCCTTGACACCCTGCCAACACAATGCCCAACCACCCTTGTCATCTGTCTCTTGCCTCTAACCCAGTTCCCTAAGATAAGACAGACTATGGTCTCCTCTTTCTCCCTAAAAAGAAACACTGCACCAGCGTGCCAGCCCCTATGAAACCTGGTCAGCCAAATGTGGATGGGGAGCAGAGAGGGGGCGTAAGGCTTCCCTATGGAAGTTTTTTGACTTTTCAGTCAGTAAAACCAGAAACTGACAATTTTTAGGTGATTTATTTCTCCCTGCTGGAAAAAAAAAATAAAAAAATCAAAGACACCTTCACTTCCTCCTCCTTGTCTGGTTAGAAATGCTGCTGAAGCACAATGTGGGAGCTCTAGTTCAATGCCTTGTGCATCCCTTCTCTCACGAGGCTTCCTGACCACCCCCCACCAAAGCACTGCATTGAGACTCCTGGATCCCATCTCCATGCTTCCCATAGGGAATGCAGACCAGAGAGATGGAGAGAGCACATGGCATTTCAACATCATGCCAGTCACATGTCATTTTTTTGGCTGAAATCTGAGACCTTTTCAGAATACAAGTGCTTTGGTTTTCCATTTTCCGTAGCAGGTTGAAATTTTTTAAGAAAGGTAAAATCCCTCTTTTTAGGTGAGGAAAAAAAAAGAAAGAAAGAAACCACAAGACATTTTCATTCCCTCAGTTTCTGTTCAAAGAGAACAGAACTGTTCAACTTCAGCAACAAGCTGACTTCTGCAGTGTATAAGGTAGCCTTAAATGTGACTTTTCTTGAGACATCTCTGTAAGATCTGCTGGCTCCAAGTTCAATAGGTTTTTTTGTCTTTGGTACTCTTGAAGTCCCCTGATCACAGTACTCTGGTCAGGTTTTCTTCATGTATTAAAGACTGTCATGTTCTCATCTCCTAGCATTAGGCTTGCATACAAACCTTTGTAAATTAGCCCCAGGAGAGCCTGGGGAATTTATAATCAGGATCATAATATACCCTCAATAAAGTGTCTTCATGTGAGATTTCACATTTGCAGTTAGACACGTCCCTTTCTAGTTCAGGGAACAAAGTGGGACCGTCTCTGTCTTTAAACTCATAGTTATAAACTCCACTTAATCCAGTACCTCTCACTGGCACTGGGCTTTCAGTGATTTGCTCATCCTTGCTCTCCATCGGTCTCGTTTGTTTAATATAATTTACACTCCTCTGTCCTACAGTGATGTGGTTTCTTGGTTGCATTTGTCACAGTGGTACTGGGGAAGGCATCATTAAGAAGCAGTTCTCATTTTCCTTACCTTTTCAGTGCCTCAGTATGGAATCTCTGTCAACAGGATAGTGCTAGTACTGCACAGGGTTCTGAAGAGGTACTTTTAGAAGCTCTTCGAGGTTTCTCTGTGCTTGGTGTTATATATTTTGGAAGACATAACCCCAGGTAAGGGAGCATAAAAAATCGAGAAAAAGACTGCTATTATTTCTCATCATGTAATATACATGTATGTTATCACATTAATAAATATTTATCTGTATCTTGAAAGCATGCCAATGAATGCTGAGAGGTGCACTCAGGCTGAGTTCCTTGGTGTTGTGGCATCTGCGACAGGGACAGTTGTTCTTTGAGTTTTCATTCTGCCTTACTTTGATTTCATGCCCAGAGAGTTTCAATGAGAAATGCAAACTTAACTTTTGGTGGTTGAAACTGTGCTAACATTTGAAAACCTCACTAATTCCAAATAAAGCATAACAGAGGCCAGGTTGGTTGGGGCCCTGAGCAACCTGGTCTAGTGGCAGGGGGTTGGAACCTGATGATCTCCAAGGTCCTTTTCAGCACAAACCATTCTATGATTCTGTGAATAGGGGCAAACTGAATGGGCTGCTTTCTTCTGAGATATTGAGTTGTAATCAAAGAGTCTACAGGCCTGAAAATCCCATCATAAAAACCATAGGCAAGGACTTTTTGACTTTCAAAAGCAGCTTGGTGTCTTGGGTGACACCGAAAATCAGTAAGACTTATGCTCTTTAGAAATTTAGGTAAAAAAATCCCCTCCTGTACTACATTTGATGTTAAAGCTGAGACAGGCAAAATCCTGAAAGTGAGAATGGAGTCAGGCAGACAGCACTGTTGTTTCCCCGATGCTGAAACAATGATCAACCAGGCTGGGTTCCCACTTTCTCTAGAATTACTGAAGTTCTCAAGGGAAGACTTGCATGAAAGCTCTTGATGTTTTTGCTTTTGTCTAATTCGCTCAGGAACCTTTTTTAATATGTTACTGATTTCCAGGGATTTTTTACCATTAGTTCTGCTTTTGCATTTGTTTCAGTCTGGACAATGGAATTTTCATTAATCTATTTTTAGTCATAAAATATTTTTTTGTTATTATGTTGCAGCCTACCATTAGCAGTGGGAATTGAGATGAAATTTTAATTTACAGGACTTGATAAACCTCACCAAGCACAACTGCTTGTATTTCGTATTTAAATTCCCTGAAGGGGTGGGAAATCTGTCCTCTTTAGTTTTAACCCAAAAAAATGTCACATTTGTAATATAGATGTAGAAAGCAGAAGAAAATTAAGAATAACAAATTTGGACATGTGATTAGGATCCTTCTCTCCTAAAACTGTTTTCTGAAGAGTTAAGTGCATAATGCTGTTTAAAAAGGTGAATAAGTAAACACTGTCATCCAGTAGCAGCTTCTTCTGGGTTTCTATCTTTGTTTAGAAAGCTTTAGCCTCCATGATGTAGCTTTAAAGGCATTTAAATTCAGCATTCATAATGCAGGACCAGGAAATAGCTGCCCCTGTGCAGCAGGGCTACCCATCTCCATCCAGGGATGAAGGCAATAGAGATTCTGCTCATGGCACCAGAGTCGTGACTGCAAGGAAAACAACTCCCAGATTGCCCCCTCATTGCTAAATAAATATTAGGTGAATTAATAAGTGCTCATTATTTCAAGCAGTTAGGTTAGCATAAAAAGGGAGAAAAATAATCACTTTGTGCTGGCTGGGGCAGCTACCCTGCTGTGACTGCCTGATGTGCGACAAACAGCAAGGGTGGAAGAGGGAGCAGACATTCACACCCACCCTCGGAGAGTGCAAGGATCATTGAGCACATGCAGACAAAATATTCATTATTTTTCCACTGAGGAAGAAGGAGGTTAGTCTGGAAATCAGTACTTGGATAGTCCATGTAGCCCATGACCCCCTTCAGTCCCATCCAAAGACCCTTTCAGCAGCACTCCAGCAGATTGGTGTTCATCAGTGTTGCCCATACAAGGTCACTGGGGAACTTATTTAGGGAGGAAGCTCTACCTGCTCTGCTCACCACCCAGCACATTCCTCTTGCCCAAACGCCATCCTCCTCAACAGATTTAAGTGGCCTGTGTAGCACTGAGTACCTCTGGGTGTTTTGGCTCTGCTTCTGTTCAGGGTTTTGTGGTGAGGCACTGAAATGCCGTGAAAACGTGGTTTTATAGTCTAATTGAAGCCCACATTGCTGCCAAAAGCTGCAGTCTCACCTTCCACAATCTTTATCCCACCTCATTGCTTTCTCAGACCAGCTCAGCGTGTGTCTGCCCAGAGGGACACTTTGGGGAAGAAGACGGGAGACAGAGGGGCCTTAGGGCAGGAACAGGCAGCTGGGTGTGTAGAGGGACAGGTGAGGCACAAGAGCAGTTGGGACCTTTGGGTATCACAGACCTGGTGCTGCTGGTTAGGAGGTGAAGAGAGGTGCCATTAGTGAGGCCATCACTGCAACAACACGTTCGGTTCTGGTAGCCATCCTAAAAATAGAGATTGGAAAACTTGGGAAAGAGATACAGAAATGCCTCCAGGCATGGGGTTGTGCCCTGGAGAGACTGAGCTTGAAGGTGAGATAGTTTTTCAGCTCTGTGATGGCTTCTGAGACTGGGGAATGGTCTTCAGATTAGTGAACACAGAATGTGGTCAAAAAAGTGGAAAAGGAAATTCAGACAAATTCATGGTGGAAACAGAGTGTGATTGATAATAAGGATTATTCAGTACTGAAATTACTTATGAGAAAATATATAAGAACATCACCACCTTAGACCTGATTGAACAGCCTTCTAAAACATGGACAAGAGCATCAAAGAAACTGTGGGTTTGATGCTGGTTTTGGGGTGGGGGATCTTTGGTCCCCAAGCTGAAGATACAAGGCTCTAAACAATTCTCTGTACTTCTTTATAGGAAACACTTTGTTGGCCACAACATTTTTTTCTTTGCACACTTGAGGTATTTCTCTGTGTCCTGGAATGAATAAAATGCTAATCTTATTGCTCTGTTGTTTTTCATTTAAAATTGCAACATTTGAGAAGGATTTTTTCCCCTAAGAAACTTATGCCTTTTCTCTGTTTTTTATGGCCTGGAGGTTTTCTCTCTCTTTTTTATTTATCATCTCATATTGCTATAGTTTGAAGACACACAGCAATGACGCAGGCTGCTGTTGAGTTTTGGTTCTTTGACTGGTTTCTATTTTTAGAGTGTTCTTAGTCTCACTGAAAACAACCAGCAGCAACTGTATTGACTCCAATATACAGCACAGTTTTTGTTAGAAGATGCAATGTGAATAACGTGGCTTGCCCTATATTTAGGGACTATGCAGAACATGATCCTTTCAATACTCATATACTCTACCTATAGAGGTAACAGGTCTTACTGTAGCTGCCCATTTCTCCCCCCCCGCCCCGACAAATGAAACCAAAATTAACTTGGCTCAGCATCTGAGGCACAACGCTGCGACCAGCTGTGTTAGCTCACCTTACAGAAAGAAAGGTGAGCTTTTCTGCTGCCTAACTGGCCATGAAACACTTATCAGGCTCTGGAGCACACAGGTACTGCTTTGCAGGTGGATGCCCTAACGAGCCCAGAGGATCAACCTGCCTGTTTCTTCTGCCCAAAGTTTGATTAAAAAATGGAACATCTCCTCCAGGAGGGAAAGATCCTCATCTCGATCCTCGGAGCAATTAGATGACAGAAGAGCCAGGATTAACTCTTCCTGGCAGAGCAGTGCCCGTCCCTCAGCTTGCCAGAGTCCAGCCGAGCATCCCTCATGCGATTAGTCACAGTTTATCCTCTTTGCCAAAAGCAAAAAACATTGAGCCCTAATTTTCTCCCAGGGTATGATGGGATCACTTGGGCATTCCCAAAATTTTCACAGGTCAGAATAGATAAAATTTTCAAAAATTCCCTGTCCAGTACTTGGTATAGCTTTTTTTAAAGTGTTTGTGCTTTAGAGGGAACAGGAACTCCCAGTTCTATCCTTTTCTGCAGCCACCTTCTGTCTAACTCAAACACCCCATAGGAGAAACCTCTGCTTGGGATAAATAAAATGAAGTAATTTTGTTAGCAGTTTCTGTAGAAGAAGCTTTGCCTGTGAAAGATTTCTTGAAATTGATTTTCCTGATATGTGGTTTCCTTTTTTTAACTCAAATTTCCTCTGAGGTTTTGTCTCTGTATTTTTGCCCAGAGTACCTGAAGAAAGGAAGTTTTAGCTGAGCTGCTTTTGAAGAAGGAACACCCGTATTAAGAAAGAAAGATTCTGCTTGAGATTGTCATTTCTACAATTTAAAATTATTCCTAAGTTTTGAATAGAAAAAAATAAAAAACAAAAGGAGTTAGTAAGAGTGAACAGGGCTAAATGAAAGGAAATGTAGACTGAATGGTGGTGTGGGTTTTGACTAGATTAGAAAAGGTACTTTTTCCTATTCCATGTGAAAACATTATCCAGGCCAGGTATTTAATGCTAAGGCCCATCTCTGTCAGCTATATAAAACTGCTCCAGCTGAGGGAAGCATCTTGTACAGGTTGTATTATTTCTCACATTTTCATGTGACTCTTCTTCCCAATTATGTTCTCAGGTCTTGCCCTGTTCCTGTAGATATTCTGAGCAGTGATTGTCACTGAGCAGACCATGTCTATGTTGCAAAGCAAGCTCCAGGCCCTTTCCTAGTGCCAGCTGGTGGCCCAAGACACCCTTGCAGGCATCAGCTTTAGGCACCATGAGATTTGTGTGAGGGAAAAGCCTCAGCGTGCACTCAGACTCCTTCATACCACATGGAGAGATCAGACACAGTCCAGACAGTGAACTGACAGCTCTGTCCCCAGCAAATATCTTCATAAATGTCTGTTTTAAGTCAAATCTAGTTAAATCTGCCAAGAGACAGCTATGTGCTTAGCATCTGCATGGATCGTGGCTCCAATATGTTGTCTTCTACTTAACATCCCGGTTTTATCACCCTTTCTCCATCACAGACCAAGCTCATGGGCTGAAAAGTTCAAGAAAGAACCTCACTGTCTCATTTTCTGTCTTGGATCAGGTCTCATGGACATTTGCTTTGTGACTATTCTTAAATACTTCTGTCTAGCATCTGATTTAAAAATATCTCAGACAAAGTCAAGCTTCATGCAGTATCATCTGTTCAAGGCAACACCTAAACTGAACTGTTACTGTACACTCAGTGTCCCTGCTTGTTTCTGAGGAGGAGTGAGTTTTGTCCTGGAATGGAAGGATTTCTCCAGCTTCTGTATCCTCTATGATAAACTTTTAGCTTGAGATGTTTTCTGGAGTTGCAAAAGGCATGAGACTTCTTTACTTCTATGTTTATTTGCAGTTGTCCTTATTAGTTGCTACTTTTGTTTGCCCATGTTGAAATGAAAATATCACAGGGCAGCATATTTTGCCCTAACTAAGGTATATTAAAAAGTTATTGAAAATAGTTTTGTTTTGATTTTTCAGCCCACACTAATCGGAATGTCATTAAAATACCCCTCTCTATATCAGTCCAGTAACAGAAGGCCTTAAAAATTTTTCCCAATATCAGTATTTTCCATTTTCACATTAGCCTGAATTGCTGGTTTTACCCTCCTGCTCTTCTCTTTGCATCGCTAGTGACTGAGCATGATCCTAATGTCAGTTCTAAGGCATGTTCCACTCTCTCCTGCCTGGTACCCCTTCCATAATGAAATATGTTGTGAAACTCTGCAGGAGACCACCGTTATCTGTGTGTGATGAATTGGGCAATACATGGGGTTAGTAATAGTAGTACCTTGGTAATTATTGAATAATTTGGATTAAAAGGGATCTCAGGAGGTCTTGTAGTCCCAAGCAGGTACAACCTTCCAGATACAGTCTCACAAGTGCTGAACAGAGGGGAAGAATGAATTCCCTTACACTGATGGCTATACTTGGTTGTTCTTTCTTGGTGATTACTTATAGCCAAGTTTGCCCTCGAGGGAGGTTGCAATGAAAAGAAACACCAACATTTCTCTGTTGCACAGAGCTGTTGGGGCTTTTTCTGTTGCACAGAGCCCCAAATGGGAGTGATAGCCAGGATGGAGTGTGAAAACAGCCCTGTAGAGGAAGTTTATTTAATGCTTCCCTGGGTGTGGGCTGGAGCTGTGGATTTAATGCTTCCTTGGGTGTGGGCTGGAACTGTGGATCCAGCAGAACACCAGAGAGCAGAGTAAAGGATCAAATCCTGTGTGTCTTCCCTAGGGGCTGCATCCGTTTAGAGTTCTCACATACTCAGGGAGATGAGTTTTGTACTTCTCTGCACCAGAAAGCCATAATTTAAATCCACAAGAGGCTGTTTATAGCACTCCATTCTAAACTCCTGCCTCACACAGGCCTGAGTATTCCTCCCAGTAATTTCTGCCTTGTGCAGTGCAACCCAGCCTCTGTTTCAGCTAGAATAGATCTCTCAGAAATAGAGATTTATCCATGTTTTAACAACACTATGAGGTGCAGAATTTGCAGCTTCCCTTTGTAATCTTTGTAATCTAAACAAGCCCCTGAGCAGGAAACTACGCCTCAAACTATTCCTGAATAAACTGGAGCTTTAAACTCTTTTGTGAAACATTTTTAAAATAGATTTGCTAACTATTAGGAGCTTAATCTTACAATTCTTCATCCAGAAAAAGGTGGCTTGGCGTCAGCAGCAGATCTGGCAGGCTCTGGAAGACAATTTCATTTCACCTTTCCCTCGGATTGCTAAGGAATACTACAGC
Organism: Pipra filicauda; assembly: GCF_003945595.2. Lineage (NCBI taxonomy): Eukaryota > Metazoa > Chordata > Aves > Passeriformes > Pipridae > Pipra > Pipra filicauda. Next base: position 2,678,354 of record NW_024104007.1, on the reverse strand, counting down.
TTTTTGCTCCACTATCTTAAGGTTATTCTTATAGCCATTAACCTTTGCAGTAATGTAGATATGTGACTGGTATTGATGCTGTTAATTAATCATATTTATTATTTTAATCTCATCTGGGAACGCGCAGTCCAGCATGCAGATGCCAGTCAAGCAAAAAACCAGCCCAACCCCAAGAGACAGAATCCTGATGGATGCTTCTGTCTTGCAGCACTCATTGCCCATATGTCTGTTCATAAATCCAATACTTTTCCTGTGTTGTTGACCAGCAGCATGAGAGTCCTATTCTTTCATGTCAGTAGTTTGTAAAATGTCATTTGGACATTCCTTTCTTCCTAAATGCAGCCCAAGATCAGGGTGAGGCTTTTGGCTGTGCAGCAAAGGAGCTGATTGCCCTGAAATCTGGGGCAGTCTGAAGTGAGTTGAAGTTCTAATAGTGCCTTTCCAAATCTGCCTGTCCAGCCATGGAGTATCTGTCAGGGCCACACCAGATGTGAAAGTGCTCAGTCCAGGCCCCCAGTGTGAGGTTGAAAACAAAGTAATTCATCAGTGTTCCAAGAAGCAGCAAGAAAAAAGTTGTCAAGGAGTTCGCTGAGAAGCTCTTGAGCTGGGGGGTTCTGTTAGAGGGCTTTTGTGAGCCCTATGCAGATCAGGGATCCTTTAACATCCCAGATGTCTTCACTGCAAATGTGATGGTGGTGGTTTGTGTGTGTGGTTCAGCCCTGTGTGCATGAGGGTTGGACTGTGGGGACTCCTGAGCAACCTGGTCTAGTGGAAGGTGTCCCTGCCCATGGCAGGGAGGTTGGAACAAGACAGTCTTTAAGGTCCCTTCCATCCCAAATCTTTCTATGATCTTGTGATATTTGTGCACCTACAGCAGCCATTTGGAGACCAAATGTTCACCAAACAGTGGTTGCCTCAAAAATCTGAAAAAACCTATTCCTTGGATACTTTTCTCAAAATATATGATGTGTTTTTATTAAAACACATAATAAGTATGTCCTGGATTCCTCAGGGTATCCAGTAATCAAATCAATCTCAGATTGCTTTCTGTCTGAGGTTCTAAGCTCCATGGGGATGTGGCACAAGGCAGGTACAAAATCTCAGAATTGTTTGAACTATGCAAGCAAACAGAAGAAAAGGGGTAGGAGGAAATTTCTGCAGAAACATGTCACTCAGAGCCAGAGAAATCAGGGTGATTGTTCTTTTGGAGAGATTACTAAGTCCTCTGTAGTGGAATCTCTGCTGTATTTCATTCCCATGACTGGAGCTTCACCATAAAATCTGCTGTGTGGTGACTCCAAGCAGTTCAGTGTGATCAAGGGCAGAGGTGTGTCCTCCTGACAGCACAGGCAGGACTGCATCAAGGAATGGGATGTCGGTACCTGCAAGTGTCTTTCCACTTGAGTTAATTGTTATAAACTCCTGACCTTGCTTTTGGAAATTGCTCACACCAAATCAAGATGTACCCTACAAGATTGTTACTGTGATCACAGCTGAAAAGCTTCTGGGACTAAGAGTGGGATCTGAGATTATATCAGAAATTCTACAGTATCTGCTTGCTAATTTAAATTTGGATGGTGATGGCGATTGCACCTCATGTCCTCTTTTTTTTTTTTTGTCTACCATTTTTTAGCAAGTAAAATATTTAGCCACTTTCTGAGCACAGCCAGGTGTCACACCTGGTTGCAGAGCACACCCCTGGCAGACTGTGTATGGAAACACATTTTTTGTCAGTCCTGAGGACAGCACACGTTCCATTTCACAGTTAAGAGTCTCCAGTGGTAGAGATACCAGGACAAAGTATTTTTTATTATGATAATCCAGAATTGGATTATAGTAGCAGAAGTACTTAAGAGCCTTGCCACAAGAGTTTCCCAGGACCTCTGTCACTCCTATAAGTCTGCTTGTTTCTTCAGGTTTTTTACAGTGTAATAGCCCTCCCCAAAAAATGCTTTGTATAAACAAGGGGAAAGCAGTTTGATCGAATAAGTGCTACTTCTAACCTGCCCTTCACAGTGCCCTCTGAGCTGGGATGACACACATCTGGCACATCTGCATGGTGAGAGAGAAAAGGCACCAGCTGCAAAACCACTTTAGCTGGATTTGTAAGCTGTTGTTCAGTACTGATCTTTTCAGTGAGTCTGGTTAAAAGAAAACCTTCCGAAAGTTTTTACACTCACTAATTTGTTAACCCAGGAGCAATATTCCACCCGCAGTCTGAAATTCAATCACTTCTTCACCCAGATGAAAGTCTCATTCTCTGTAGTATGCAAAAGGGGCCCAGCAAAGAGATGTTGCCACTAACAGTAGCATATATATCCTGACAAGATACATATCCTGCTACCACTTTTCATTAAGTTTAAGCTGTTGTAGTTACCTGGTTTGGCCTCCTGCACAAAGAAGTTTATTTTTCTTGAAGCCAGGTACTTCAAGATTGAAATGGAGTATACATTTTATTAAAACATCTGATCTTCACTTACAAAGGTCAGATGATGGTATGCTATATTATAGTAAAGCATTCTGCTCCTATGCCTACCTATTTTCACCATTCTATATTTGGACTTTGTAGATTTAACTCTCCAAGGATTGCTACATTTGCTGGTTTAAAGAGTCTTTTGCATGGGCCTGCTTCCACTGTTCCTGTCTCTTTCCTTCATTTAAATTACATCTTAAGTTTCTCTCTGATAAAGAAAATAGTATGAATGGAAATCAGAAGTTCCGTTCCATGAAAAATAATGGGTTGGGGTGTTTACACTAGTTGGGTCAGAGCACATCTATTAAACTGTACTGAAAAATTTAGGTAAACTTTTGGAGAAACATCAAGCTGCAATGTTTTAACATAACTCAAATATTTCAGTCTGTGTATTTGTGAGAGAAATTCAATTTAAATAGATGATTTTGTGCTGAAAACTTTTCTTATGAAAAGATAGCTTCACATATGAGATCATGCTTATGATAAATTACTGGTTAGCTTTGGTTTCTTCTCTTTTCCTTCAAGTTATATCTTTAAGATAATGCAGTTCTTCAACATCCTTTTATATACATGGATTTTCCCTCAGTGACTTTATCATTCCATATGTGGACAAGACATAAACAGAGTCTATGACACCCCTTTATAAATACAAGGACCTTTTAGGAACTCTTGTCTTTATATTTTGTTTCTCTCAGTTAATTTTCTTGCACCAGCTTCTTTTTCAATAGTTTTCCATATTTTCTTGGTCAATTACACAAATGAATTGCTAAGGAAGTCATTTGCTGCCTCCTCGTGTCATTGCTGTGCACAGATTGACTTGATTAGACCAGCCATGCCACCTTGCTTCGAGTCCTTCTGCCACTTATTCTGCCAAATGCAATGTTAATATATCTTTCATAAATGTAGTTTAGTGATTTTATTGTCAGTGATTTTATTAGGTGATAAACCACCTCACAACTAGTTGTTGCCTCTGGCTTCATAACAAACATGATCCACTTGGGATCCAAATTACTGCTCTGTGAACAATTCTCATTTCTTTTTCAAATTGTAGACATCTGTGTATTCTTTGTCTCTGCATACTTTTACAAGTGCTTCTCTACTCTTATCATTTGGTATGCAGCTGATTGTTGGCACTGGTATAAATCCACAGAGGTCATTCTGTTCCCTCAGCATGGAGCTGCTGGGAACTTGGTCCCCAGATAATTTCTCCTCCCAGTTTTGGACACTTTCTTTGCTATTAGTCTGGCTTTAATGATGATTCCATTGTAAAAAAATGTTCAGGAATGCATTTATTTTATTGCTGCCTCATTGATAAACCTCTCATGTGCATGCAGGAGCCTAGTGGGAATGAGATCCCTCATGAGATGTGGATATAAGGGAAGAGGGGGACAATACACAGCAAGTAGTATTGAAGTGTTCCTCACCCACCAGTCATATGTGTAGACTTTGGAAACTGAGATGCAGCCCATGTCCCTGTGGTCTTCCTGTAAATTGTCCCTCTGCTCCTGTGCTGGTCCTGCTGCCATGTGAGGTCCCACAGACACATTTGCCCTATACACAGGTGTTATTTTGGCATCTTTGCTGGGAAAATTTTGAAATTTCTTCTGATTGTCATGTTTTCTTTTCGTATTTATAACCCAGGACCAGGGTCTGAAGGCTAGGACTATGCTGCCCTACTTAGTCTGTGATCTTTATTCCATGATGGTTTTCATCCTCAAACAGGACTGATGTGTGTCTTGTGGGGAAACTCCAGCCTTAGAAAATCAGAAGCTTTTGATCTGCAATTACAGATGGCAACTGTGAAATGTCTGATCAGAGGGGAAAGGACACAAGATACTCAGGGTAAAGCCATGTCCACGAGATGAGATTCAGTCCAAGTGTGCTTCCAGCTCCAGAAAGTATTTCTCTCTCTAGATTTATTCCTCAGATAAATTTGTCCAGTTTCTGAGTGACAAATGGCCACTTCAGTGTGACTGCTGGTTTCTCTTATAGGTCTACTGTTTTGCTGACATATAAACTCTTCCCTGTTCTTGGGGATTGAGTGTCCTAAATCTGAGTCTGCAGAATTTCTGCTTTCCCCACGACTTTTTATGTACAATACAGAAGGGAACAGCTCCAACAGGAGAATTGTGGAAAAGAGACAGACTGTCACAATGAGCCAAGTGCTTTAATGTAAGGACTTTTCCCTAGATTGCAGGAGATTTGGTTTCAGAATCTTTACTGACACCTTATGCACCTGTAATTGGCAAACTCACATTAAGGAAGAATAATTTTGTTAATAGCCCCTCTTGTGTTTGGTTTGGGCAAAATTTTGTCTCATTTGAATCATTAATTCTGGACTGATGTTAATAAACCTTGCCTAAATAAGCTTATCATCAAAATCCAAACCCTGAAGGGGTTTGGTTTCAGTCAGCCAGCAGTTTTTGATGAAGAATAATAGTAATTTTATTTCCGTCCTCCCAAAAATTCCTGTCAGCTGTCCTAATTACATGTCTAGCAAAAGATCACAAAGCTGGTTAAAGACCCGATGGAAGTAGGTGAGTTCCATATCTTTGAAAGATCCTCTGCTCATCCAAGAATCAGGATGCATAACCCAGGATATTGCATAAGTATGTAGGCTATCGATGACAAAGAGAGCACAGGACTGTGCTTAAAATAGACAGAAAAATATAGAAAATTATATGTCAGCAAAATCATCTCCAAGCATGTTTCAGAATTTTCCATGAGGCATCAGGGATCTTTGACCTAAGCTCAAAAAAAATTATTCTGCCTTTCGTTATGTATCTTAGTCACAGACTGACACTTTAGGTTCACTTCAGCAGCGTCTGTGCCATCAGAATCCAGTGTGAGTTCTCCTGTGACAGCATTAGATCAATCATATTTTAAAGAATGTAAGTAATTGCATCTACTCCATCTTCTGAGACAGTCCAAAAGTGACACTTTGGGTTCACTCCAACCTGAGTTGCTAACATAGGTTGGAAGGTGAGAGAAAAGTATCACAAAGCTGTATTTTTAATATTCTTATATAAAACAAGTTGCTTTCAAGTTAGAAAGAAAATATAAGCAAAGTGCCTAGAATTAGTTTTTGGAAAATGCAGTAAACTTGGGGACTTCATTGAAATCCTAGCACTGTTAGCCCTTATTGAGCATAGACTGAGGTTATAGTTTTAATGTGTACGTCAGGGTGCTTGAAGTCCATATGCCTGCAATAACTTCTGTGAATAAGGTCTTTAAAAGGAATCTTTGCTACAGTGACAGACCCAAATAGAGAGCAGAAAATGCCACTTGGGTCTAACTTCTTGGTGAACACCTTATGAAGGGCTGGTACATGTTGTCTTTGAGAAAAATGGGTTACAATCCCAGTGAAAGAGGTTTTCCTCATGCTGTAGATGTTCTAAAAGACTATCATGATATGTGCATCTTTGCTAAACCTGCGTTTCCTTTCCATAGCCTTGAATGCAGGCACCGGGAATTCCAGAAAAGCCAAAGCTAGACTAGAACTAGAGTGTGTTTCATGGCAATGGCAGGTAATCCCTGGAGCAAACGTGGAGTGTTTTTGTCAGCTGTTTGTTACTGGCATCTCTTAAAATGAGATTAGGTATTTTTCAAAATAGAACAGGACTCGAAATGGGGAAAAACCCCGAGAAGTTCTCCGGCATACATTACACAGAAAGTCAAACCACATAATAACAGACTTTCCTCCTGACCTTACAATCTCAATATATATTTTACGTCACCTGGCAAGGTTGTGCCACAAGAGAGGAAAGACTGTGGGGCAATGGTAATTAAGACATTTTCACTGCTATGAATTCACACTCGCAGAGCACTCCCTCTGGCTTTACTGCTGCTCTCCTGCTAGCAGAAACGCCCTACACATTTCTCCTTCTCTTCCCAAGTCCCTCAATGGGCCCTGCTGAGTGGGAAGATTCTCTGAGAGCATCCTACAGCTCCTGAAGGCTTAGCTGAGGACTCTCATAGGGAAAGGTGGATAAAAGACTAGATGACCTATTCCCTTCCTCTCCCTTGCCTCATGTCCGGAGGAAGCTTATACCTGGCATTTTGTTCAGCTGGAAGAAGGATGAGCATTCAAAGCAGTAAGGATTATATTTCGCTACTTTTTCAGGGTTTCTAGCAGGTAGCAAGTCAGGATGGACCAGCACAAGTTCTTGCAGATAGCAGTGAAGAAACAAAGGCCGAAGGAATGGTACAGGCACTAAAATTTCTCCTTCCCACTTCAAAATGTTCTCATTAGTCCTTCCCAGGCTCCATCCACAGGTAAAGATGAGTATTTGGTAATCACTGGTTGTGACTGTTCCATGAAGATCACAGTAAGATCTGTGATGAGGAAATGAGGATACATCAGGACAGTTTCCTCTCTTCTCGGTGCCTTAAGACATCCAGTTTTCTACAAAGAAAGGAGAATTAAAAGGTTTTATTGATTAACTTAATCATCTGAATCTGTTTTTCATGTGTCCTTGATAAAATCAAAGCCCTGCACCCCTGCCAGGCATTAAAAGGTCAGATTTGAGGGTCATTAAAAGCAGCAGAGTGCTTAATCGGGAGCCCCTACAGAGCAGCACAAAGATTCTCCTCCGTTTCTGTACATGATTTATTTCTTAATAAGGATGACCAAGATGGCAGTCTGTGCAACACACTGTGCTCTGCTGGATGCTCTGCAGCAGGACCTGGGGATTTCCAAACTCTCTCTGCAGTGTTAATGTCTACGTGAACAACTTGGAGGAAACTGTGCTGCCCTATTGCTCTGAGTCCTTGCCCCGGTCATATGGGCCTGACTCATTCTGGGTGAAGAAAGAAGTTGCAGGACTCATTATGCAGATATGAATTTTTAAATGGTGTATCTTTATTACCTTATGGTTTCCTACACAGGCTCCAATATCGGGTGACCCAAGGTACAGGAACTCACTCCCTGGGTCTTTTGTGGACTATCTAGCTTTCATTGGAAGATGCTAGCTGGTTGTTATGGTAGGTTTGGCATATGAGCTTCATCCTCAAATAGCAAGGAGGATAGATGTGGGACTAGATGAATCTTCAGCTGATTTTTTATGAGTGCAAAATGCAATAGAGGGAGTTGAAAGCTAAGCTTTTTGCCCCTGTTTGTTGTAGCTCCAGGAATCCCCTTGTGTGGGATTCATCTCTCAGTTTAAGTACAGAGTCTCCTTGGCAGGTGGTGTGGACCTCACAGCATCATCTTCTTCAGAGTAGTTTAGAAGCAAGGGTGCCTGCACCAGCTATCCACCCATTTTGTGTAGAAAGAATACGGCCTCATGTGTTCCCACCCTGAAAAGAACCAACCAGTCTACCGTGCATCGTCTGCCACCATTCCTTCATCCTTTCAGATGAGATTCACTGCCCCATCTCCAGTCACCACAGCCACAGTTGCATAGGGATTGCGTGGCCTTTGCCCTCTCCTCTCTCCAGCTCTTCCAGCTCCAACTGAAGCTCAAATCATCAAGCCTGGCAGCAGCTTGTGGCTTGGCTGCAGCAAACAGACCCTCAGTGGTGAGGGTCCAGTGGTTTGCACAGCCCTTACCCAGGTGTGCACCCAGCCTGACTGCTCCTGTAGCAGAAGTGTGGTAATCAAAGTACCTCAGAGCACAAACGTGCCACAGATCAGGCTGTGATATAGGCAGCATGTACCAGAGGATTGCACCTCCTCTGTCTTCCCACCTTTCCCCCTTTGGGACACATGACTATTATGTTAATTTTTGTAGAAAGGCAAGGTTTTAAAGAGGGAAAGGGCAGGCAGAGGGTACAGACATGAACGATATACGGGTGAGATAGGCCCCTCTGTCCTAGAACATTTTCAAATACTAAAAACATATAATTGGGGGCAGTTGAAAGTTGAAAGAGTGCACAGGCAGCCTTTACAGTGAAGGGCTGGTGCTAACATGAAGGATTGCCCCTTCATCTCTCTGATCCCAGCAGCCTCCAGGGACAGTCATATTCAAATGGCTGAAGGATTAGGAAAAGAAGTTCCATGTGGTGGACAAAATAAGAATCACATTTGCCCTTTCTTTTCAAGTCTTCCTTTTTCATTCTGAGTTTTTGCTAAATAAAAAAATAAATCCTCCCACCGTGTGTTACCGTTTATTGTCTGCACTTGTGACATAAACCTGCCTCTTCCACGTTCTCTTTTGTGAGCCACAGAGACCATTCCAAAACCCTGTGGAAATGCAACTGTGCATCTAATTTCCTACTGGTGAAGGCAAAGGTTTTCAAGCAGATCTGATGTCTGTGGGCAACCACTTCATGAGAAATCTAAAGGGAACCTGCAACTCAAAAAATGCTGAGCCTTTTAAAAGCTGTCTGCTTAGACAGAATTTGATGAAGGGAGAGAAAAAGTTTGCTTGTTTTTTCTGTTTTTAAGCTTGCAGATGGAGCTCAGCTCTTATGAGAGCAAGGGATGAGTAGCGTGGATATGAGCCAGACGCAGGACTGGTAGGTTGTGTTGCGACTGCCCCAGATAGATGTGTTGATCCCTTGGCATGAAACATCCTCTGCTGTTCCCATCCCAAACAGCTCCTGATCACAGACTAACAGCTGAGATGTGATGTTGATTATCATAACACTCAGGGCAGGTTATAGAGGAGCCTGCTTTTTGTCAAAGACTGAGATGGGAGAGTTCATCTCCCTCTAACTGAGCCAAAGTTTTCAGACCAATTGGGCATGTTTTACTGATCTTGTTGCACAAACTCATCCCACTTGTGTGGCCCTGAGATAGAAATATTTGAAGATTACCTTGTATTTGCTGTGTGTGCATAAGCTTGTTCAGAGAGTAATGAAGGCAGAAGCCTCGTATTCCTCTTTTATGCTGAAGGATCCAGAGGCATCTCCCTTGTTATAAATACTCTAGACCAATGAAGGGCCACCACTTTTAGGAGTGACATATACAGTATAGCTGTGGGTAAAAGGAGAATTATCACAGTATCATAGAGTGGTTTGGGTTGGAAGAGGCCTTAAAGATCACCTAGTTCCACTCCCTCTGCCATGAGAAGGGACACCAGTCTTTAGACCAGTATCATCACCAGTTCACCACACTGCTGCTGTCACAGAGCCCTGCCTTTCTGTTTGTGTTGCCCTGTTAATGCAACGTAGGCAATACCAAGCAGTTTGTATGTGAAGTGGTCTGAACTCAGAGTATTTCCTTATAATTGTAGGAAGTGTAACTATTTTCTCCAGGTCCCAAGGTTAGAGCAAGATAACAAGGAGTGGTGTAGCACACATAAGCTACGTTTGGCTCTGGTAGCCTCTCCTTGAGGAATGTGTGAGGAGGGTAGCCATGTTCATCTGTCAAGAGAAAGTGGTTTTGGAAGCTTTGAAGCCCTTTGGAAGGTTAGAAGTCATTAACTTCTCTGTGTCTTTTTCTGTATTTTTATTAACGTGCATTGTTAATATATCCAGTATGTAGGTGTTTTTCTTGTAAAGCATAAGATAAAAGGGCATATTAGTAATATTGAATAAAACAATTTCCATCTTTTCAAAAGGATTTTTGACTGTGTCTCAGGTGGAAAATTTAAATTTTCTTTGGAATGATATTTTTGTTTTGTGAACTGGACCGCCAATCTTCAGAACAGGAATGCATGGGAAAGCCAGCAGAGCCGTGGTGTGACCACACAAAAGATTCAGCACTGTTGTGTGGCCTGAAGCAACACAAGCTTTATGTTTGCTTGCATGCTTGAGACAAGAAGCATCAGCAGGAAACAGTAACAGAACAGAGCTTGACCTAATGGACATGGAAAATACAGATATGCCCTGCAAGAAAATATCCCAGCAGGGTCTGGATGTGTATTACATGTTCTGGCCTTTTGGACAACTGTTCAGTTCTCCTAGATACTTTGACCCCTAAAAATTATGCTGCTTTTTAAAGAGCCTCCTGTCGTGCTGCTGAGACCCTCCCAAACAGGAGCATACTAGCACTAGCTAGCCCACCTAATGAATATTCATAATTAATGAATAAACTATCATTTGTATTCATGCAGCTTGTTCCTCATGCATGGTGGCAACAAAGTAAATACAGGGGTTTTAAATGTGAAGGGCTGATTAAGAGGAGAGGGGAAGGCAAATTTCACACTTCAGTTAGTGCTTTTGAATCAGTCCCTCTGGTTGCAGATTGCCTAATGCAATCGACTGCTCCCCACAGCTGCTGCTGAGGATGAGAAGCAATCCAACTTGCCCTGAAGTCTCTGGTTAACAGCAAAGGTCATGGGAAAGCGATGTTGTGGTACTCGACACGTTAACACTGCAATTAAAGAGAGGCTGGGAAATAAAATCCTGCTGATGGCTGGTTTGTCTAAGTCATATCTCTGCATTCTGGCTGATACTCAGGACAGATGCCTATGAAAAGCAAATGAAATCCACCCCTATTGCACAGCCTGCAGAAGGAGTGTGTCTTTCACACCAGGAAAGGCACAGACAGGACTCAGAACTGCTCAGATGTATCTGCCCCGAACACATCCTGGCAACGTGCCCCTCTGCTGAAAGCGGCTCTTGGTGCAGTGCAGCCATCTCTGCAGTCTCTCCATAAAGGCATTTGGCTGTTTGTTGCTTTCTGTCATTCCCAGATTCATACTTGTGGCCTCTGTCAGACCCTTTAGGTTTACACTCCCTTCTTTTCCTACCTATTTTAACTCAGCTGTAACTCAGGGAGGAAATGGAAAGCTCAGGAAAGAGGTGATACTTTAAACAACCGCATAGATCTTGCTCCTAGTAAAAGGATCTCCAGAAGACCAGACAGAAGGATGTGGATCCTTGCTGCATGGAAAGGGTGGTTTGATATGGAGGCAGGATGGGGACAGAAGGACAGTGTGTGTGCTGGTAAAGGTCCCATTAGCAGCCTCTTGGCTGATAACAACCCTCTCTGGTTCCTCCAGCTTAGCATTTTGACTTCATGTCATGCAGGCCCCTTGAGAGGCCAGACAGCAAGCAGATTGTGGGGTCTCTCTGGAGGTGGCAGAAGTGATCTAACAGCATTTTTTGGCCTTTGTATGATTGGGTAGCAGAGAAAGCAGAGGAGCAGCCTAGACATCCCTTTTGTGCATCTCTTCCTGCCCAGGACTGTGAGTGACACTGAGAGGACCCATTTGGGTTCCAACCCATTTGAATCCAGGTGGGTTTTCTCATGATGACAGGTGGCTGAGGTGGAACAACATGTCTTGGTGCTGCCCCAGTGCAAAATGTGCATCTCAGCCTCTGCATGTGCATGCTGCCTTCTCCTCTTTCTCATGGGCAAATTTGCTCAAGATTATTGTAGAACACAATGCTCATTTCTGCAACCCTCCATGTTATCCCTCGGCTGAGGAAGCACTATTTTAAGATGTGAAATATATCAGTAAGAAAAAAAAAGAGAACATTTAAATGTCTTCAAACTGTGCAAGTCCTTGAGCATGTTGGAGGGGAAGAAATCCTTCAAATAAACCTCTCTGTGTGACTCCTCCAGGGTGCTTCATCTCCATTGTTTGCCCTGTCCGGGTGTGGGGGGTGAGCTTGTGCAGGCTGGAAGGAACCACAGAAATACCTGTCTGGTCTGTTCTCAACAGAAAAAAAAAACCTTTTACAAAGTGCCTTTTCATGAGGAATTAACTTTTCTAGAAAAGCAGAGTCTGTTTTGGAAACAAGTGCACGCCAAGTCTGTGGGTAAAGAAAATGCACACAAACTAAAATTCCTTAGGGGTGTCTACCTCCACTCTTCCTCAGACCCAAATAACTTTCAAAAATAAAGTAGTGGAAGGCATGAGTCTGAGTTATTTATCAAACACAGGGACTAAACCTTTGTGAGCCCTTCTATCTCTGCAAATTTTGTGTTACATCCATTGTCAATCCTGTGATGGGTAAATATGTTCCCTTAAACCTATTTCCTCTCCTTTCTTCCTTTCTAGTGCTCTCGGAAATAGTTTTCCTTTCCCTTGGTTTATTAGATTTGTCTGAACTTGGCTTTGTAACATTTTAAAGTTATCAACACCCCTCCTGGCTAGTTTTTCAGACTGATGTACTGTGTGTAGCTCACTGCTGTTGTCCATGAAATATTCCTTGGTGCTCACCCTGCAAGAAGAGTAAAAGGATTTTGGTAGACCAAAAGACAACTGGAATAGTGCCCCATAGCAGTGTGTGAAAATAGGCCTATTGTATTACTCTAAATTACATTTGAAATGTCTTTACTGAAGGTGACTGGTCAGAAAATGTAATATTTATTCTGCAGGAAACTTACAATTTTTGTTGTCGAACCAGCACTAGAAGTCAAAATTCAACTTTAAGTGAAGTTTGGGAATTTTTTTGTTCCAGAAACATTGAAAAGCTTGGTTGAAATGCTTCGTAATGGTAATTTAGAACATTTTGCTCTTATTTCTGCTTGTCACAATGGTAGCTAAAATTATTCTATTGACACAAAATGATTGAATCTATCACAGTGAAATGAAATTTCCAGTGAATGTACTGATGGAATTTGATACCTTCCTGCAACATTTCCTAATTTTGCCAAAAAAAGCACTTATTGTTGTAAGACTTGATCAACCAGCCTTTTTTGACTTGTTATTCCATTGTTACCTGTGATACTTTGAGTAAAAACAGCAAAATATAAATCAATGCCCATGGACAGAAACGCAGATTTAGCCGTCTTACATTTAGATAACCAACATCCAGTAAGGAATCACAGAAGTTTTGTTCTGTGTCCCATCTCATTTTCTGTTCAGTTGATCTAATAATTAAGTCTCACTGAGTTCCCTTCCTCCCTCCAAGGTATCTGTCTAAGCATGGGGATGGAAGTCTAGGCCCCAATGACAGGAAAACCCACTAAAGCTTCTTGATGACCATCTGTCTTCTGTTTCTCCTTCTAACATAAAAGATGTTGAGCTTCTGCAGCACCAGGCTGTGGTACCAGACCTGAGAAGACGTTCCCTCTCCATCCTGACTGGACTGGTAGCCATGTCTGCTAAACTCAACATTTTTGGCAGTCCCCTAGAGTCTACCTTTGCCCAGGATGCCTCCAGTCCTGCTCTGCAGTGTGCCTGGTCTCTGCTTGGCTTTTTCTGATGGAGGCTGTGACCTTATTTATTTCTCAGAGAACTGAGCTCAAAGGGCTGTAACAGCTAGACAGGGTCATGTGTAGGGGTGGAGGAGGTGATAGCTATTAGATGCTGTTTCACAAAGTGCTTCTCTTTCTGGTTAAATTCCTTCTCACCTGCGCTTTCTGAAGACCAGTCAATCCTCTTTGAACCACTTGGGAGCTATAAATGATAAGTCTTTGCATCAGGTAGGCAGAGGGGCACAGTTAATGCTTACAGGGGCTCTTGGAGAGGAAGATCCTCTCCCACATGGAGTTATTCACCCGCCTTTGCAAGTGTGACAGCTCTCTAACACTAATACTCCTATTACTTCTAACATATCAGCTTTGCTAGGCAGGGGCATAAAGCCCACAATATTAGCATTCAAGACACATGTCTATTAATAGCTCTTCACCAGTTCTTAATTAGATTGGCATATATTGAAGATATGTAGCTGAATAAAACTAGACTGAATGCAGAGCTGCTAGCAGAATTTCTGGACTTTTAACTAGATTTTCCATTCTTGTCTTTGTAACTTCAGTGATATTTTAGTTAGGATGCTGCCTTGACATAATACAGGGCACCTATAGAGAGATAATAAATAACCTGGCATACGTTTCCCCCAACCCCACTCCCTTCTGCATGATTGAATTTTTCAGCACCTAATAACAGTTCCTGCCAGCGCAGCATCGTTTCTAAATCCCAATACACAGGAAAAAAAAGTAAGTTTAGACAATATTGAAGTGAAGCAACTAAAACTTGGAATTGAAGTCTTGGCACTGAGTACGAAGTCTGCCATTTATTCAACTTCTGAAACCTCACAGGCTCCATTTCGGAAGAGCTTATTGTGGATATCTTAATTCAATGTCTGAGGACTTCATGACTTCTTTCAGGGCTTTTAAAAAGTCTATTAAATGTTCCAATTACTTTCTCAGAATTCACAGTTGTCCTCTGTGACTGACTTCTTTTTTCATATTGGGTGGTTGTATTTTTTTTACTTCCAGCCTCAATAATTCAGACCTGTTAAGTGCTGACTGATTTTTTTCAATGTCTTGAAGAGCACTAAAATTTCAGCCAGGTGCTGTAGCTAACTGCTTCACGGCATGAAAATTCATAGGATTTCCAAAAGACCTGGCTTGTTCCCACTCATGGTGCAACTGTGCCAACCAGTTCTAACATTTTTGACAGACGTACAGTGACTGGGGGAGGCAGGCGAGGGAGAATAATATATCACCAGAGTATAGGATCAGTCAGCTATAGCAACAACAACGAAAACCAGCAACGCTGTCTTCAAACTGAAATAGAAAGTAATGTTTTCAAAAGTAGACACTCACTCCTCCAGTGGGAGTCACTTGCCCAGGATGTCATGCACCCATGTTTTATGCACCCTGTAGGAATATCATAGCATAAACTCCATAGCCATCAAGTATTTGTGCTTTTATAACAATGTTATGCAAACACTCTGCCAGACCATGCCTCAGAAATGCCTGTGTGGCTTCTAACTCTGCTTATGTCAAAGGAATTTATTTGCTTTTGTTACACAAGCCAGTAGTTAAATTCGCCTAATGTGTCAAATCGGAAATGCTGGAGTGATTTTTCAGCAGGAACTTCTCATCTTTTTGAGAGACAAGTTGGGGAGGGGGGTTACAGGGAAGTTTGATGCATCATCTACGTTAATGCAGATGGAAGTGAATAATGAAATGACTCAATGACTTTACTGATGGAATTAAACACTGTGATCAGAAATGGAAAGTGCCGGAAGTGAAAAGACAGTTCAGGAAATTAGAAAAAGAGGGAAAAGAAAGCTTGTCATTTGACCACAAGTATTAACTTTGAAAGAGGCTGGCAAGGTGGAGGTGTGGTAGGCATTCTAATGATAGATCATTAGACACCTCAGGAGAAGTTCATCTCATACCCAACCTCTTCAGTCAAGTCTTCAGTGAAATGTGTTTTAATTCTTGTTGTTTATCTTTAATAATGCAACCTGAAGGCAGCCTGCAAGAAAGATGGAGAGGGACTTGTTACAAGAGCATGTAGTCAGGACGAGGGGGAATGGCTTCAAACTGAACGAGGGTAGGTTTAGATTAGATATTAGGAAAAAAATCTTGACTGTGAGGTTGGTGAGACACTGGAACAGGCTGCCCAGAGAAGCTGTGAATGCCCCATCCCTGGAAGTGCTCAAAGCCAGGCTGGACGGGGCTTGGAGCAACCTGGTCAAGTGGAAGGTGTCCCTGCCCAGGGAAGGGGGGTTGGAAAAAGATGATCTTTAAAGTCCCTTCCAACCAAGGCCATTCTATGATAATACAGGTAGGTGGTTTCACAGTGCTGACCAGAGGAGAGTTGGCTGTCCTATTGCAGCAGACAAACAAAAGGGAGAGGCATGACCTGTATTATTCAGCTGGTCAACAGCAGATCTGAAACCAGAGAGAAAGTCTTCTGTTTGTGTCTCTAACCATTAGGAACTGAGGCTTTCTTTCAATATTCATATATTAGGAGATTGCAAATGAAAACACTGTGAAATAATACCAGAATAAATTTACATGTTGCTTTATATGGAGTTACACAATGAGTCTTTTAAGACAACAAAGCTGATCATAATTAAACTAGCATTATAAAGACATTTCATGGCTCCTGGGCTCTCAGTTGTTTTAGTGTCAATCTGGGTTAATTGACTGTATGAGAGAATTTGCCTCCAGTTTATACCGTTTTAATCAAGATTGAGAGCTATCCAGTAATGCTGCATGCTTGCCTGAGTCTGTAGTGTTTGAAATATAGAGTTTTACTGTCAAATGGGCAGTCGTGTGTTGTTGCAGATTTAGCAATTTAATAGAAAATCTGCATATTCCAAATTGGTATCTGTTATCTTTTGAACAAAAAAATGGGAAACTAGGAGCTTTGCTCTAGTTGTTATGTTGTTAGACATGCATTAGTTCATATTCTGATGAAAAGAAAATAGCTGGAGTTGACTGCCCACTCAGGCTATCTCTGTGTACAGCTAACAAATGCTGTTCTCCTTCAGCATCTGTTCTTCAAAATCATAGACATTTGCAATGGTGGAAAAGTGTTTTTTTGGGGAAAGAGTATCTATGCTTCTATTGTAAGAATAGAATTTGTTCAGAAGCTGCATGACCCGGTAACAGTCTTGTTTAGTAAGATCCTTTCTAATTGGCAAAATTTTGGCATCCTTTCAGAAGAATCTGAATCTGAATATTAATCATGTCAAGGTTCTTGGTTTGCTTGGATCTAGGCTACTTGTCGTGATAGGACATTTATATTGAGGTAGTTGTCATATCCAGGAATGTACAAAACAATGATGTGTGTGTAGTGGGTGTTCATTTAGACTATTAACTGTACAATCCAGAGAAATTGATGCTTATTTACAGTGGGCTCGGTTTAAGAAAGGTTTGGTAGCAGTTTATACAGAGAGTTGAACTCCTGGATGTATATCATGATGCTTGAGTCACTCAGCTTTAAGATCTTGAGATCCTGAGAATTCATCTTGTAGCACTGGGATACAAGGAAGAAAACTAGGGGTTTGTTAGAGCAAACCACATGGTGCTGAGGGCATCGCTGATTTTATGCTTGTGGCAAAGCAAAAAGTTCTGCAGATGTTATTTCACTGGAGTGAGCAACAAGCTCACCCAACATGCAGCCTGCTCAGAGGTAGGAGTCTGCTGGCAAGGGCCGCTGGAGTTTCCTAATTTCTTTTCTCCTGTCCTTTGATTAACGCACTGTCAAGGCTGTTCTTCACTTACAGCCCTGCAGCACTGGCAGGTGTAAGCAAGACAAATGTTGCACTGAATGAACTTGACTGGGGCAGTGCAGTCGATGGTGACCCCGAGGACCGAATGGATGCGTCATTGTCAATGTACTTGCTCCGAGCACAAGCACTTCAATCCATCAGGGTGGTAGCCCATATCTAAAGGAAGCAGAAGGCCAAGTAGTGCCTTGCTACAGGATATTTCCAAAGACCAAAGCTTAAATATTGTATTTCTTGCTCACTCTGTCTTTGTGACTAGTAATCCTTGAACACATGTGAGGTGTGCTACCCAGTGTGGGGAAAACAAGCTCCTTGCTGACCACAGGGCCAGATGGTTGTAATGATTTCTGGGGTGCTTTGCAGCTTTTCAGTTGGGTTTGGGTCCAAATTTTGTGTCATTTTTAAAGGAACAACTAATGGACTCTGCTCAAACTGGACTGCCTGCTCGCAGGGCAGCCCTGGCACAGCCTGCAGTCTGCACGCACTGTTGTGACTGTTCTCAGCTGTATTATTTGGTTTGTCCTTTCCACAGAGCTTGGTACCGTAGTTCAGAAAGGCAGAAGCTGGGGAAGGCAGGGAGATCTCAGCTAGACACAACTGCTGGTGAGAACAGCCTAAGCACAGAGTTTTCAGTGGTGGCATGTTTAAGCAAGCTTGTCCTCTGGAGAAAGGAAGTCCCTGGAATTGTTCAAAGCCAGGCTGGATGGGACTTTAGCAACCTGGTCTAGCAGAAGATATCAGTATCCATGGCATGGGACTTGAAACTAGATGGTCTTTAAGGTCCCTTCCAATGCAATCTTATTCTATGATTCTTAACTGCACCAAGTAGAAGGAAGGTGTGAACTTTCAAACCCCACATAAAAAGAGACGTGGCCAAGGGTATTTCCCAGCCAGAGCCTCACGCTCCCATCCTCAGGTGAAGGCTTCCTAGAAGGAAGGGGGCATAGAACGATATAAGTCCCATTCCCAGTCTCCTCCCTGTGGTCATTGCCTTAACTTTGGTCTTACTGAAACCTGAGTGTGGGCCACAGGTTTCAGTTTCTAGACTCGATCTTCCCAGCTGAGAAAAGGTTGAAAATGTTCAATATGATCTATGCGAGCTTGTAAAGAGCCATCAATGCTTGTCTACCAGCTTCCAGTGAAGTCTAAATGCTCAGACTGTTAATGCAATCTCCCTGTATTTCTTTCACTTGACCTACCTTTGTTATGAATTAAATACTTTCAACTAGAAAACTGAAAAAAATATACACCTGATTGAATATACGTATTTTGTGTCTGAAAGATGTCTGTTGAAGCATCATGGCTTATATTTAGTGGAGAACACAGGTATTCTGCCACTAATATTCAATATTGTAAAAAGAAAGTATATTATACTGCTGTGTTTCCAGAGCATCAATATGTTCATGGCTACAGACATTGGAAAGATTCCCATACTTTCTGGATTTTGTATTATTCAGTACCCAAGAACTATTCCTATTGCTCAGTAACAAATGAATCCACTGTTTTGATGAATAGCTTTAGAACCAATTACTATAATATTTTAAGTCATCAAGAACTTTTTCTAGAAATCGTTGCACTAAAATATCATGAGACCCTTTAGAGATTGTTTAAAAGCAAATATATCATTTGTGTGCATGTTAGAATGTTGGGTTTTTTTAGGAAAAAATTCTTCACTGATAGGGTGGTCAGGCATTGGAACAGGCTGCCCAGGGAAGTGGTGGAGTCACCATCCCCAGAGGGATTTAAAAGGTGTGTAGATGGGGCACCTGGGGACATGGTTTAGTGATGGGCTTGGCAGTGCTGGGTTAGTGGTTGGACTTCATGATCTTAGGCTCTTTTCCAACTAAAATAAATGTATTATTCTATGTTTGTTCCATTATATTATAATATTATTAAATAGGGCTCCTAGGAAGCTTCCAATTATGGATTATCATTCATTCTCATAGGTACTGCTGAAAGCATAGTAGAAGATATTTTTAGAAGATGGTCGTTACCATAAGGAACTGTTCAAAATGTCCTCACTTCAAAAAGGACACTGAGGAGCTGGAGAGTATCCAAAGAAGGTCTATGAAGCTGGTGAAGGGTCTAGAAAACGTGTCTCATGAGGAGCAGCTGAGGGATCCAGGAGAAAAGGAGTCTCAGGGGGTGACCTTATCACTCTTTACAACTGCCTGAAAGGAGGCTGTAGCCAGATGGGGGTCAGTCTCTTCTGCCATTCTTCAAGTGAAAGGACAAGAGGAAATAGCCTTTAGTTGAACCACATGAGGTTTGGATTAGATATTAGTGAAGATTTTTTCATTGAAAGAATATTTAGGAATTAGAATAGGTTTCCCAGGGAAGTGGTGGAGTCACCGTCTTTGGAAGTGTTCGAGGGGAGTCTGGATGTGGCACTTAGGGATATGGTTTAAGGATGATTATGGTGGGGCTGGGCTGGCAGTTGGACTAGATGATCTTGAAGATCTCTTCCAACCTTGATGATTCTGTGAATATATGTGTACTGGAGTGTCACTAGACCCACACAATGACCTTGTAGGTGCCATATCATACATATGTGAAACAGAAGCAAATAAAAATGATCAGACCAGAAAGCCAGCACACTCCCTACTAGGTCTTTAAGGGAAAACCAAACAAGATGTTTTCCCATGCAGTTGTTGTTATTTTCTGAGGCTGAAACAGAATTGCCTGTGAAATAAGTTATATAAACTGGCACTGTAACATTAGCCATTGCTCTAGAGAATCTGTAAGGTAGGAGGTGGTAATCAGGATGAGTGGCAAACAAAATCCTCATAAAAGACTGTGGCTCCTAAAATACTGGCCTTTTAAACCACATGGCTAAAATGCTGCTTGAAAGTGCTCTTGCACTAAGGGAAAGCTAATGTTGCTAGCGTAGGCTGAAGTAACCGATATCTGGACATTTTTAACAAAAGTTTGGCCCTCCTCCTTTTTCAAGCCCTTGAGAAGTGGGTTCATGACACTGTCAGAATAGAATGATTGTAGGAAAACGTAGGCATTACGGAGCATTTTTGTAACATGTAGAATCCAATTTTCAGGTAGGTTCACATTATACACTAAAATTAAAAGGTTCATGTATATCTGCAGTACAATCTCAGCAGCCTGGTAATGCTTCATCTCATTGATGTGAATTGTTGGAGGTTTTGTATTAAATGAAAGGTAATTGAAATACAAAAACATGGTTTTGGAAGAGGGAACCCAGGGCATTGAATTCAGTCCTTTGCAAAAGCAAGACACCAAACAGTACTCAAAAAAGTCCACTCAAAAAAAGAAGCATTGTAAATCATGTCCCATTTAGACCTGTAGCAAATAAGCAAATGCATTAAGTGTAGGACAGAAAGAGAACAGAAGGCGAGAGAATCATCAATGTTTTCAAACTCATGTGATACCAGAGAACCCAAAAAACAGATTTTTCTTCAGATTATATAAGAGAGAAAAGGCACATAAAGGAGGCAAGCCAGAAAAGTCTCAAAATTCCTGCCAATCTTACCTGGAGGAAAGATTCCCTCCTAGCCCCAAAACTGGTGTTTTAGTGCAAGCCCTGCATACTTCAAAGAACAGAATATCATTATGAGCCCCAGAAAAGCAGCCTCTTTCTCATGTTGAAGTTTGTCTGCTCTTCGATGTCCAGATAAAGCAGAAAAAAAGCAACCAACCAGAAATAAAATTCTGCAGCAAGATAAGACACAAATGTGAAATTCTTACCAGCCACTGCCAGCAGCAGTGGCCCCGAAGTCTGAGACTCATATCATGTGGCTAAAAAAAGAAGTCACTGGTCACTGTCTCTCCTTACAAACCTGCTTGGGCATATTTACAGATCAGACAAAATGCTTTATTCTCAGGGACAATCTAGGATGATGAAAATAGACCATGAGGTGCTGTCTTAGGAGGGGTGTAAGGCGGAGACATTCTGGGTCAGTATTCCCTCAATGACTCTGCAAATCACTGCCGGTTTTACTCTCTGCTTTTTGCTCTCTAAGGCAATCAGGTAATTTTCTTAATTGCTTTTGATTTTGCCAAGACTGTAACAACCTCAGTGCATCTATAATTAGGTAGTTGTTCTGCTGACTGACCAGGATTGTCTGTCTTTTTTAGCCTGTTTTGTGCTTTCTTTCTCTAACAGGAATTGGTACGAACTAGGGGTTTTTTTCTCTTTTATTCTTTTTTTTAAATGCAAATCCAGGAAATTTCTCTTCTAGATCTATTCTTTCTAAAAAATAATTAGTAGCATATTGGTGAGGTTCAGACAGAACTTCTGCAAAAAATGCCCTCAGATGGAGTGGGAGCCTTCAGGTATCTGCTTAGAGTTGATTTTGATCTCAGCATGTTTTAAACATATATTGACATCCTCAGCCACCAGATGCTGTAAAAGTCTGGTCAGCCAGACTTACTGGAGAGGAGGTCTCCCTTTAGCTGCACTGCAAGAATCGCTTCTTCTCCTCCTGTTGTAAACAAAAGAGCAAGGTTAAATGTGAAAAACAGCACTGCACCATGAGTCCCCTGGACATACAATTTTGCTTTCACACCAGAGTAACGAAACTGCAACAAGGCTTCTATTTGAGACAGGTTCTCCCACTCCTCCAGCAACCACTCCACAGAGAGCGGCTTCGTTCTCTCACCGCTGTCATCTTTTCACCTCCTTGGAAATAAAGTCTGTACAAAGCACCTGCTCCTCTAGCAGCTTCTGTCAGAAGGTTTCAGGCAGACCCAGGGGGTGAGTCTGCCCAGCTTCCAAATTTGCGGATAGTTTGGCAG
This sequence comes from Pipra filicauda, assembly GCF_003945595.2. NCBI lineage: Eukaryota > Metazoa > Chordata > Aves > Passeriformes > Pipridae > Pipra > Pipra filicauda. The sequence continues at coordinate 2,656,297 of NW_024104007.1, read as the reverse complement.
GTGCTGTATGAGCTGGTCCTTGCGTTTTGGAATAGATACCAATAATCCTCGCTTTCTTCCAGTCTTCCCATTTTTTTGGGGGTATATGGGGCAAGAAGTGATCAAAGGGCATAATTTAGAACTAAGGAACTTGGCAGATCCCATGCTTCCAATATTTTAGCTCTTTCTGTGATCCCTGATGGGTAACTTGAACCTCTCCACAGCCCCACAGGTGATTTCTCAGGTGAGCTTTCTCAACACCTCACTCCTCGTTTCCCTGCAATAGAGCCTACTTCTGAGTCCTGTGAAGAATAACCTTTTTTTCTGCCAGCTTTGCCTGTTAGAATGGAGCTAAAGTGGGGACAGATCATCCCTTTCGTGTGGTCTTAGCTCATTCCATTCCAGAGACTGCAGCTCACAGGCTGAGGATCACTCTTATCACAGCAGCAATTGGACTCAGAGAGGCTGCAAACAGAGCTTAAAGGTGTTTAGGACCCTCTTTACTGCCACCTCCCCATTGGGAGGGTTGTGCAGTTTTTTATTTTACTTAGCAAGGTAATGCTAAGTAAATCCTCACTAAACAGGCTTGTCCTCTCATCAACAGCCCAGGGAATCCTGGATAGGACTCTGGAGGACTCTTCAGCTGAAAAGACAGTCCATGTGTACCCTGATTTTTGGAGCATGTGTTGGATAGCCCCAAGTGAGAGAGTGGCTGAAGCACTAGGGCATGGCACAAGGAGATCTAGTGGATGGTGACCTTTATCCACATTGATTAAAAGAGCTGAAAAAATTCAATATCCCAAGCTTATTCCTAGGATTTTTTTTCCCTTCCAGTCCAAGACTAATCCCCGTTAAAACAGCCTTCTTGTTTTAAAATGAAAAATACATCCACTGGTGTCACCTCATAGAAATTGCTTTGGAAAAGGCGTGAATTCAATTTGGAGGCCTCTGGCCGAATTCATCAGCATCCAGGCTGACCTTGTGCCCAACCCCGGCAGAGAGCCAAGGCAATATACAATGTCTGTCCTCCTCATTTGTGCAAGAGGGCTTGAAAGGGGCAGGCAAGAAGATGCTGCACCAGGGACCTTCAAACCACTTTCATCTGAGGAGATCCAGCCTTTCTGTGGTGCTCCTGCTCCACTGCCTTTCCTTCTTGCTCCCTTCTCTCCCCATACCTTGCTGTGAAATCTCACCTCCTCCCACTGTCTCACTGGTGTCATAATGTACACTTGGCATTAAGCTGAGTATCCAAAAGTGGCTGCAAGGCAGGAGGGTGGTTGCTGGATCAGACATTTGCTTGCAAGGTGGATCTCTGGAAGGGAAGGCAGCAACTGAGTACTGCAGGAGTTGGTCCCATCTCTCTCTCTCACTGAGAGGTGGATTTTCCTTAATGAAAATCCAAGTTCTCCATGCTAAGTTTTTTAAATGTCTTTTACATTTGCATAAGAAATGAGCTAAATCTTAAAAGTTAATGATTTTGCTGAAGGGAACAAAAAGAATCAGGAGCTAAAGTTTGAATATCTTGCTATAATTACCAAACCGCTTGGTGAGTGGTTGGAAGAAAAATGAGGGATCGGGCCTTGGAGGTTCAATACCCCACTCTGCTTCAGTTGGTAATGCATGAAAAGTTTCTTACCCTCTCTGTGCCTTAGGTTATCACAGTGGTACACAGTAGTACTTGGTTATCTCTGGGGCATTTAGAAGATTTATGAATATTAGGCTTGAAAAGTACATTGCCACCAGACGATGAGGGATATTACTGTCTACAGATGCCAAGAAGCATTTGTAGCCTCAGCACTCCTGGTAAAGGCTGAACACAGTAAATTTTCGGAAATATTAATAATAAAAAGGAAGCTGTTAGATTTTCCCAAACTTGCAAAAAGATATGATGCAGTTGTTTTGGGAGACTTTGGCCAGAGTTTAGAACAGTTTAACCATTGCTAATCTTTTTCTTGAAGAATATTTTTTCTGCTGCTGGAGAAAAACAACCATATACTACTCGCTACTTGTTTTATGGCATTTACAACAGAGTCACTGTATACAGAAAAGCAGCACAAGGTGGGGTGTCAGGCAAATCCAGGTGTCAGCCCCCAGAATGAGAGGCTGGGGAGCAGCACAGCTTTCTTCATAAGACAAACTGCACCCTCAGCCAACTGGGCTAAAGAATTAGATGTCAAAGTCTAAAAATCTTCAAATGGAAAATCATCCCTTTAAAACCTAGAATTATAGGCTCTCATTTTGGGATTTTTAGGTTTAACTGACTGACTGTAGTCAGTACAATACTCCATTTTTAGGTACTGCAGGTATTGTATGTCTGATCCTCTTCTAACACCCTGTTGCTAGGAAAGGCTGCTTTTGATTTCTTTTCAGGCAGTTCAGATAGCAGTGAACAAAGTCAAGCAGGCTTAGAAAGCAGAACTTATCTGAGAAACATTCCCTGAGTTGAACTTGTGCTCTCTGTCCCCTTTTTTGACTCACAGGAGTGGAGAATAAGCCTAGCTGGAGCTGTGATGGAGGAGTGAAGTGGCAAAGAATAGTGTGTGGCTTTGATTGCTGCTAGCTGAGCAATACAGATGTTCAGGTCTGACTCTGGATAGCAGCAGGCTGAAAACTGTGAACAGTTTCTTCTCCAATGCAAGCAGTAGGATTTACTCACAGGCTTTCTGGCAGGTAGAGCTGTATGAACAAATTCACTGCTGTAATGTCCCTGCAGTTCGGGAAGACAGGACTGCACATCCTGTTGGGATTAATGGCACAGATGTCATGGGAGTGGGAAAATGCCATGGCATAGTCTGTATGTCTTCCCATCCTTCCTGACTATTTTTCATTTCTGGAAGACTGTCTGAGTTAATTATTCCCTTGGTTTAGCTTGAGTGACCAGCAAAAGTTTGATGCACCAATTTCTTTCAGAAATATCGTGGACTCTGATGGGAACAAGTCTAATGAGGGAGCAGGAGATACAGGAGATGAGGCCTGGTAGTGTATCCTCAGAAAGGATTGCAGTAGCTATGTTTTTATTTTCAGCCACACTCACATGTCTAGGTTGAATCCCTTCATGCTGACCAAGACCTCCCCAATTCCCACAGGGTTCCTGTTTGAGGAAGGCTGTCCTGTCCAGGTTTGGATAGGCATCCCAGGAAGCCTGGCAGACAGCATCTATGCTGCATGAGCTAAATAAACATGGTGGAGCTTCTGCTGACACTAATAATATCATTCAGACTTGAAATTCAGAGTTAAGGGAAGCTTTTGACATACTGCTCCTTGTAGGTAGCCACCAGAGACATGGAAATAAAAACACACATGGAAAAGTCAGAAAATTCTTGTTACTTTAGGCTTACTTTAATTTGTTGCTCGCTAGAGAATGTATCAGCCCTTCACTTTGCTGATGTAACTAAAATTATTAGTGCTTCAACTTTGTTTTTTCTCTGGTGGTTCTGAAGCTAGGAAACTCAAAAGAATGAATGCACCATCTTCCAGCAAGTTGAGCTACTATTACTTGGTTGATAACTGGGAGTGAATATGACAAAGAGGAAGGAATGGGTAAATTGAACAGATTAACCAAATGAAATGGGACACAGAAGCTGAGGATACTCTGAGCAAGGGGAGATGCTGAAGGTTCTAAACAAACATAATTGTTTACATTCTACATTTAGCATGGTGTAAGGAATTTTTCCTCATTAGCAAACTTGTGAATGGATTTGTTCCATTTGTTCCATCTCACAAACTAAACTGAAGTCCATGTGTCCATCATGTGAGCTATTGCTCATCATGCAACAGTAGATGCTCTTCCATTTCCCTCTGCTGGGCTAGTTTGGGCCTGAAGCTCACTGGAAACCAGGCTCAGGCTTGTCATCTCTGCTGCATATCTTCTTGATTTGTAGAAGGAAAGGTCAGGGAAATTTTATGTGTGCACTTGTCTGTTTATTCCTTGATAAAGCCTTCCTCAAGTATCCATACATTTTATACCTGATATGTTTGTGCATTTTCAGCATACTCAATGGTTTCTCTTGTCTGAAACAAATTCTTCTCAAATTCTTCTACTACAGCAATGATCTTTTAGCATAAACATGGGGTTTGTGTTAATTTGGTGCACTAGGCAAAGGGTGCAAAATATCCATGCTCCTCTCCTTCCTCCAGAAGTGGACATCCCCTCTGTTTATCTTAATGTGCTCTCTTCCCACGATGCTGGGGGTATTAGGCACCCAAACCCTACCCATACCTACATGTTGTCAGCTCTCCCAAACCATCTTTCCTCCCCATCTTATCTTGCCTCCCAGAAGATCCCCAGTCCTGCATGGATCATGGAGCATATCAGGAATAGTCGAGCTGAAAAAAACCCCCAATGGGATTCAAAAGGAGTATAAATTATCTTCTCATTTACCTCTGGCTACTGACTTATGCTATCTCTTCAACACACAAGCTGTTTGTTTGTTTTTTTGTTTGGTTTCTTTTTCTTCACTAATCCACTGATTTTAGTAGTGCTGGGAATCCATAAAAGAAAATTAATTCAGTTCAATATATTTTATATTTGCTGCCTCTGTTAGAAAACCCTTTGTCGAGTTTGAATAATTAGAAATAGTTGATTTTATCACCACTGTCAGGCCCAGAGTCTATCATTATGAGTCAGTTATAGAGATTTAAAAGTAAGTTGAAACCAGTAGCTCATTGGACTATATTCTTGTTGGAGCCAAAGTGTGATGATAAATTGTTCATAAACCACATCACAGAAGACTGCTTATTTTGTCTTTGAGTTACATCACTGTCTCCCTAATTGGCTTTGATATTGCTGTGCTTATTTTAGGACATTTCTGATGAGTGAAGAATTTTCTTTTTTCCACTTCAACATAAATGTACTATCTGTAGTTCCTTTAGCACTCTGTTCAGATTTTATTCCAATGCTGTGGAGGACATTAAACCAATTTCATTGCATTAGTTTCTGCCTGTCTGATCCCTTCCCCAGTTCTGGGGGCATGAAGCAAATCATTAGTCAGAAGTAAATTGAAGAAATATAAAATACATATTAAAATACTTTCTGAAAACTAAATGTCAGGTTCATGCAAGTGTATTGCCCTCGACTGGTTCAATGGGCCCATCTCTCCTGAGCAGTGGTGAAGTTTGTCCTTGCACCAACCACGGAGGTAGTTCAGCTGCCAGCATCCAACATGAGGCCCTCACAGCCTGGGTGAAGTGAAGCCAGGAGAAAATCCTACTTGATCAGCTCCAGACCATCCACAGGCATCTGAGTTACTCTTCCACTGCCCTGCAATTCCTGTGCTCCAGGCTACTCCATGTCCCAGGAAAGGTGGTAAATGACTCTCCATCCTCACCCACCCAGCAGCACCATCCCACAGTACCCAGGTGTCTCTGGTTGTGGTAGTTTAGTCTGGGCCTTCCTTGGTGACCAGTTTGTAACCGAGGAAGGGCCCAGATTTACCTGGTATTCCCTACGATTTTTACATAAGCCAGGCTACAAGAAGAAAGGAGGAAAGGCCTTCAGCCCTCTTTCCTTCCTGCGGCTTTGAGGTGTGGGTTTCCCTGCTGTTGAGTCTGTCGTGGTGGGGAGCGAGGCCTGGTAGGGCCTTGCCGACCTTGGGAGACGGAGGTTGCCGGCGGTTGTTCCAGCGTGACTTTCTGTTGTCCCAAGGAGAGTAGTAAGATATTCTTTTGCTAATTCTTTTAGTTGTTCAGTCTTGGGCTATTGATCGTGTATATTTTATTTTGTTCTTGTTCCTTTTTCCCTTCCCCTTTCCCTTTTCCTTTTGAAATTGTACATATATTTCAATTGTATATAAATGTAATATAAGTGTAAACATATTTATATATATATATTGCTTTAGCTGCCTCTCTCTCGTTTCTGTTCTCTTGGGGTTTTTTTCCCTCTTCTCCCTTGGTTTGGGGAGGGGGGGAGTCTTGTGGTGAGGTTTGGGGACTTGGCAGGGAACCAGCTTCAAACCATATCACTGGTGCTCTTACACAGGCAGTTGAGATGGACTGAACCCCCTTCAAGGCAAAGATCTGCATCTGAGGTTATTTCGGGACAGGTCCTCTGACTGTTTGTTGAGGCAAGTGCCCTACTGAGTGTATCTTTCACCAAGCATAAAATTTTGAGGCTTTGGAGGTTGAAACACCATTGTTTAGTCAAGGACGTGTTGCCCTTCCTTGTGGACACACAGGGAACCTTCTGGCCACCTCAGAGGACATGGTAGAGATGCAAGGATTAACCATTGCTGAAGAACAGACAGGCTGCAACGTTTCTGGGACTTGGGTAGAATTTAGGTTGCCTGGATGTCACCTGCAGGTTCTTATCAAGAGGACAAAAGAAGTGTGCTCCCCATCCATCTCCATCCCTGTCAGGATCAGGTTGGGTCTAGAAAGAGATTTTCTGGAAGTCACACCCCGTTTCTGCATATTTGGAGATGGACACATCATGTGGCAAAAAGACAAACTATTCAGAAACTAATGTACCAAGTTCTAAGAAAATATAATAATGAAACTATTGCAGCCAAAGAGAGGCAGCTGCACCCAACAACTCCTTAGAAAGTTGTGGTAACGGAAGAAGATTCCCTTTGTGTCTGGCTGAAAATGGGGATACTGCAGACTGACCTCATCCAGCTGAGCTTTGCCAACCGAGAGCAAGGTGTCAGGAAACCAGTGGTCTCCTTAGTTTATTAAACATCTGTTCTCTCCCATTGCTTTCATCCCCATCTTCTATGACTTCTGAAGGGCATGGTGCCTGACTTTTTAGTCTATAGTGCCCATTGCCCTCACTCTTCCCTCTTTTGATTCACTGCAGGGTTTCACATTTACTTTCTACCTTCTAAGACTACTTTAATTCCTAATATGGGAAGTAGGATATTCTCCTGAGCATGAGACTTACTTGGCTCAGATGTTTTGTGAAAGGACAGGAACAGACTTTTGCATGGTTTCTTGCTGCCTTTACTGTTCTTGCACTGCAGAGGCTGCATCTCATGAAAGGGCTGAAGAGATGCTCTGTCATATGCTTTTTAGGGACAAATACGTAGACCACGTTTAGAATTGTGGGCATTAAAAAAGATCAAGGAAATGTGAGCAGTATTTGGAGTCCAAGAAGAGCAACACTGCCAAAGGTAAGGAGCAAAGTGGGTACAAAGAAGATTGTCCAGAGGGACCAGAAAGAATATGTATTCCTTTTAAAAAAATAACAGGTCTGTTATGTTCGTAGTGCTTTACTTTAGAGTGGTATCCTGGCTTTTAAACATCCTTTATAAATTGAATCTGTGCAGATGTGTGCCCCTGGAAACTTCCCAGGAAAACAAATAGGAGGTTTTCAGTGCTTTCTGCCCTGTAAATACAGTGATCCTGCAGAAAACGATATGAAGTTCAATAGTTCAAATGGATCACAGTGACACTCTCAGATTACTTCTTGCAACGCTGTAAGATGAGCTTGACACAAGATATTAATTACTGAGATCTATCTTTGTGTCAAGCACATAATCAACACAGAAATCTGATTCTGACAAATGAAAAGGGAAACACCATTTGCAAACCGCTCCTCCTGAAAGCTCCCTCTTTCAGGGGTGGTTTCCGGGTGTTGCTTCCAGCCTGTGCTTCTCCCAGAGTGCAGAGATTTATGGCCCAAAGTTCTTGATTATAAAGAGAGTTTAGTAGGGGTGCACCTCAGCCCAGCACCCTTTGTGGAGAGCAGTATCTCGTTGAGGATGGATGGACACTGGGCTCATGTAGAAGCATGATGAGAGCCATGGGCCATTTCAGGGAAGGACAAGGATCACAGAACCTCCACTGCACTGTAAGGTGTACAGACCATCACAGCACCATTTGTGTCATCCGTTCTTTCCCAAATCTAATACATTATTTTGTCACATGTGCAATATGATGAATATTGCGCAGGTCACATCCTGAGCTACAGAGATGGGAGGCTGTTAGAGGGAACCTGTTTTTATTATGCTTAGGATCCTAACTCTCACTTTAGCTACTTATATTAGTTCTACATTTTGCACTCCCAAAATGTAGAACTCCCACTGTGAGGCATTAGCTTGCAGAACACTGGAAGGCTGTGCTGTGCCATTACAGGGTAATTAATGTGGCTCTTGGGCACATCCAGTTCTGAAATTCTAGTGGAGTTTTGCTTGGAAAGGGAGACTTCTGTGGAGTAACACTCGGCTGAGTTTGATCAATGCAGGGAGAACTCTGGATGGCATTTCCTGCTCTCCGTCCCCACTAATTGACTATATGTGTTGATACGAAGTTTTGGCAAGAATTTGATATGAGAAGTTAGAAGGTAAATGTCTGTAACTGAGTTGCCATATATCCTCAACCCTAATGAACTACCCGTGTGCCTTCCTGATGCCTCTGGGTGGAAAGTCAGAGTACATCTAGCAAATAAATTGCTTTCCACAACCGCCTTCAAGTCTGCCTCCTTTAAATGAGCATGGACATGAAATACAGCTGTGAACCTATGCCACAATCTTTCATTTTAATTTGTGATTTTGTCCAAAGCCTCTTCTCGAGGCTGGCTTCATCACAGTTCAGAGGTGTTCAATAGAACATTAACTATTGCTAGTACAGATATTCAGGTTTTTGGCTTGCTGGGAGAGCTGCTTGTGGCTGTTTTGCATTCAGAGCTTGCTGCGTGTTGCTCAGGCTCATTCCACTACCTCGTGGATTCATATTTGAGTGTGGTCATCTCTCAGGAGGAAGGCTAAGTTAACTTGCTGAAAAAGCAAAGAGCCTTCTTTCAACAGAATGAAATTGCAAGTCTCTTCCAATCTCATTTATGTGGCTGTTACACCAACATAGATGCCTGATTTACAGTGCTGCCTGAATTACAGCTCTTCGAGACCAGATTTAAACCCAAGAGTTTTTTGAGTTAATGCAAATGGAAACATAGATGAAGAAAAGAAAATGGGAAGGAAAATGCACTGTAATTGTTGATAACGAGAGGAATAATTATGCGTAGCTGGTGATCCAATACGCAGCATAACTGAGCTAAAGTAGTGATGTCTGGATTTATGTCCAGGTGCAGCAAAGGGCAGAGGGATGTACCCACCTTCAGATGTAAATGTGAATGTGCTACACCTGATGTATAGCCATGTCCTGTGACCTGGAGGAGGGAACAGAGTGTACTCTCAGCAAGTTTGCTGATCATCCAAAGCTGGGAGGAGTGACTGATGCACCAGCAGGTTGTGCTGCCATTCAGTGACACCCAGACAGGCTGGAGAGCTGGGCAGAGAGGAACCTAAAGAAGTTCAGCAAAGGCAGGTGCAGGGGCCTGTATCTGGGCAGGAATAACCAGTACAGGCTGGGGGCTGACCTGCTGGAAAGCAGTCCTGCAGAGGAGGACCTGGGGGTCCTGGCAGGCAACAAGCTGTGCATGAGCCAGCAGTGTACCCATTGGTATCCTGGGGTGCATTAGGAAGAGTGTGGCCAGCAGGCTGAGGGAGGTGATCCTGCCCCTCTATTCAGCCTTGGTGAGGCCAAGCTGGAGTGCTGTGTCCAGTTTTGGGCTTCTCCGTACAAGAAAGACATGGAGCTCCTGGAGCAGGTCTGGTGGAGGAGGACTGCAAAGATGGCAATGGGACTGCAGCACCTCTCATGAGAAAGGCTGAGAGAGCTGGGCCTGTTCAGCCTGGAGAAGAGAAGACCAAGAGGGAATCTTAACATACAAATATCTTAAGGGCAGGTGTCAGGAGAACACCTTCCACATGGTTCTGTTGCAGAACCACTTTGAATCTGTGCAGAATCACTTTGCTAAGCTGAGGTCCAGGGAACTAATTTCTCATTTTGTGCTTTCATTTTCACCTAGGGTCATGGAAAACTTGTCAGGCAAGTGCAAACCCAATTTCCTTCAGGTTGCTAAACTGATGGGAGAAAAGAGAACACTGGCATGCTCTGGCTCTGATGAACATTGGCTCCAGAGATACACTGCCTGGATGACTTTTGCTTTTCATTGTTTATTAGGATTACAGTGGGTTGTCATCTAACTCACTATTAGGTCAGGAGTCCCAGATTAAGCAAATAAATACATTTTCATGTATACTTCTAACAAAAAATCTACAAACATGTTTTTCTATGAGAACAGATGGTTCTATCATTTCTGTTTCTGCACAATGTTTTGTTTTGGTAGGTTGCAGTTGTTATCTCTGTTGTTTTTCTTAAGCTTTTACTTTATGCCAGTTTATACCATTATCACAACTCTGGGTGCATTGGAACCCAATTGTCTGACTGCAACAAAGAGAAATTGGCTTTACCGATTATTTTCATGACTTCTTAAAATACTTAAAGGTTTCATTCCGATTTGCAATGAAATAGCAAAGTTTCCTGTGCCTCCAAATTGTTGTCAGCACTCATATTTAAGCAATGGACCAAGGGACACAATTTAAAATGCTATATAAATAACTTGCATGCACTGCTTACACTGAAAGAAGATGGATTGCATGTGCTTTCTCCTCTTATCCTTGTCTTGTAGACTATCTGGTTTGATGGACTGCCAAGCAAGGGATTAAATGTGCTTTAGATAGACTTCAGTGGTGCTACTTTTCACCTTCCTGACCAGTGTGATCTAACTTGCAATGTTTAGCACAGAACAGTACACTCCATCTGGTACTTCAAGATCACAATAATTACAGGAATAAATCACCAATATCTGCACAGTATTTGTGGAAACTAAGATTCTAAAGCACTAGAGAGCTGCAAACACTAGCAAACTAGAGAGGATGGTGCTGGAAAGCAGTCTATCTCTAAAGGTACCTCCCTAAGGGATTTAATTATTATAATTATATTCTTATTCTTTCATTTCTTTGGGGTCCAGAACTTTGGAAATGGATCTGAGCAGTGGCATAGGTAGACAAATCTAGAAATGCCCCCAAATAGAAAAACTGTAATAAAGACATCACCTTCCAGAGATAAGAGCATGAAGGACACTTTGCCTGCCTATCTCAAGCATACTTACATCTTGATCTTTAAAAATATTCCAGCTTTTGGTTCCCATGGAAAATAAAGAAGTTGAAAATGTCCAAAAGGTGTTTGTCTCCTATGTAGACATCTTTATGCACTTTGTCTTCTTGAAGGAGTCACAGCTAGCCCAAATTTACAGACAGACTCACTATACAAAAAATTTAGTTTGGATTGCTTGGTGTGGGAGCAGAAACCTGCAAGCTTGTCCCTCTTGCTGACACTCCTCCCCTTGTCACAGATATAACATGATACAACTCAGTAATGCAGCAACATGTATTTGTGGATGGTGCTTCCAAGTTGTGGCTCCATACAGTGCATTACCAAAGAGCTCTGCAGAAAACTTCATGGTGTGTATACAGACATCCAGCTTTTGGGGCTTATGCAGAAAAGAAAGCAGGACCTCAGCTACTGAGTAGAGGTAGATTTGTTATGAACAGTTATTGGCATTAAGTGCATCACTTCATCATCCTTGAAGGTTTATGGAAAGGTTCTACATCTCTGACACATTTCTTTAAGGAGGCATGGAATTATAGAATCTTAGAATGGTTTGGGTTTGAAAGGACCTTAAAGATCATCTAGTTCCAACCACCCTGCCATGGGCAAGGACACATTCCACTAGACCAGGTTGCTCCAAGCCCCATCCAATCTGGCCTTGAACACTACCAGGGATGGGGCAGCCACAACTTCTCTGAGCAGGTTGTTCCAGTGCCTCACCACCCTCACAGTAAAGAATTTCTTCCTAATATCCAATCTAAACCTATTCTCTCTCAGCTTGAAGCCATTCCCCCCTGTCCTGGTGCTCCATGCCCTTGTAAATTCTCTCTCTGTCCATCTTTCCTGTAAGTTCCCTTCAGGTACTGAAAGGCTGCAATTAGGTCAGCTCTAAGCCTTCTCTTTTCCAGGCCGAGCAAACCCAATTCTCTCAGCCTTTCCTTGTAGGAAAGGTGCTCCTTCCCTCTAATCATCTTGGTGGTCTCTGCTGCACTGTCTCCAACTGTTCCATGCCCTTCTTGTTCTGAGCACCCCAGAGCTGGATGCAGCACTGCAGGTGGGGTCTGACCAGAGCAGAGCAGAGGGGCAGAATCACCTCCCTTGCCCTCCTGCCCACACTGTGGGGATGCAGCCCAGGACACAGTTGGCTTTCTGGGCTGAAAATGCAGATTACCAGGCTGTGTCGAACCTCTCACCCATCAGACCTCACAGAAATACCTTCCACTGCTCCTTCCAGTTCTAGCCAAGAATAGAGGGGCAGGGCAGGAAGAGTGATAGCTGATAAGGCACAACAAATCACAAATGAGGTACCTGTAGCAGTTTTAGACAGTCCTCAAGCACAAGGAGTGAGTTTCTGCTGTCTTCAGTTGATTACACCGAATGAGGAGTGCAATTGGCCTGTTTGTATCCATTTAGACTACCCTGCCAAGGAGGAGCTTCTTACCTGGGTGAAACTGTGTGGTGTCCAAGTAAAACATTTCATAAATGAGAACAAGTGTCCAACATTTATATCACTTGGCTGGCTATTTTCTTTCTGTGATAAATACAAATGTTGAAAGGCAAGCAAGAAGCAGAATCTATTCTGTTCTTAAAAATTTTGGATAACGGAGGTTCCAAACTGTTTAAATTTGGAACCACTCAAATGCCAAAAAGACATCAAAAACAATATAAAATAATTTATAAATATAGTTCAATGTGGCTTATTCATTTTGCTTTGATTAAAGTAAGAACAAATCTCTTGTGACATTTTCAAAACAAAATGGGACAACCTCAATAAGTCATTTACTTTTTTTTAAATCTAATAATAGTTCGAAAACAGTATCCAGAGAAGCATTTCACTTTCAATGAAACCACAAGGAAAATATCTTCAGGCTCGAATATTTCAACAAGCTCTGGGATTGAAAACATCCTGGGTTAACATTTATTTTACAGAGAGATCTATTTCTGTGCAAGACCACCTGGCTGGTGAATACCAGGAGATAAAACCAATATATACAAGTTTCAGTATAAAGGTTTCTGTCACAAATAAATCAATGTCCCAGCAGTACATAAATGGACAGTGGGAGAGGAGAGACTGCAAGATCCTGCTCATGTGAATCTATTAGGATTCAGGTCATGCTGATGTATGAAAAATGCTGTCAGGGAACAATAACTCACTTTACTTTGGACTGGATAGATTAGGAAATGTGGAATCTTGCCTTAGTTTTCAGGGCTGGTGTTTCACACACATGGGAAACATGAAATTTTCTATGTCACTGAGGAATGAAGCTGCAGAGGGAGAGCAAATCTAAGGCTTGGCCAAAACTTCCAAGGGGACTAGTGACACTGGATTGCTAATGGAATCTTATTTGTACAAGGGTAATCCAAAAACATCTGTGCATCTTTGATGTCTCTTCAAATCTGGGCATCCAAATAGCAACTCTTCTCCCAGGCCACTAGCGACAGGATGAGAGGAAATGGCCTCAAGCTGCACCAGGGGAGGTTCAAGTTGGACATTAGGAAGAATTTCCTCATGAGTTGTTAAGCATTGGAATGGGCTGCCCAGGCAGGTGGTGGAGTCACCAAACCCGATGGTGTCCAAGAAATGACTGGGTGTGGCACTTAATGCTCTGGTCTACTTGACAAGGTGGTGGTTGGTCCAAGGTTGGACTTGATGATCTTGGAGGTCTTTTCCAACCTAATTGATCCTCTGATTTTGCAATTCTCTGGGCAAGAAAGATTGTGTATGTATAAGTAATTTAACAGTTGTCAACACTAGTTTACAAGAACAGTAGACAAACTTATAACAAATAAATATGACCTTTTGAGATAGTACTTTATTTAGAATCTTGCGTTCCCATTTGCAGACACCTCATTCTCAGAACCTTTGTTTATTGCCTAGAAGTGTACTTCAGCAAGTTTATTAGCACAGTGTCAAGTGATATCAACTGGTCATGTGAAGAAATTGGTGTCTTCCCTTCAGAGCACTGGCCTTGGACTGCTCTGCACACCCCCAAAGACTGAGATGCAGAGAACTGTGGTAAGAGCTCGGTACTGATCCATGCTACTGTACTAGAAATGAACATTCACAAATGTGTCCACCCTGTGCACCTACCTCGTGCAGTCCATCAAAGAATATCATGTCCCCATGATTCTACTGGGTCAAATATTTGGGAAACAAATTAATAAAATAACTCAGGTTTTCTCTACTTCCTCAGACTGTTGGCATAGGCCAATATGTTCCTAAATACACTGAAACAGAGCTTATTCGAATAAACTTCATATTCTAATCTTAGCAAATCCACAGTCCTGGCCATCAGTGTTAACTTCAGAAGCATCTGAGAACTTTTGTAAAATGCAGGTGGGTCATGTGCTGGGGGAATGGGTGAAACAGCAGGCCTGGTAGACGAGCAGCCTTGAGCAACCTGCTCTAGGAGACCCTTCTTGAGACCTTCTTCTCTTGGCTGTGTGGGACTAGATGGTCTCCAGGGATCCCTTCCAGCCTCATTCATTCTGTAAGTCTGTGATCCTGTTTGGTTGCAACGATATTGAAATATTTGTTTAGAAAATATTTCTGTGTGTTGGTTTGGCATTTGATTTTTTTTCCCTCACATCCTTATGCTCACAGTGTGGTTTCAGTCTGCTAAAATGTAATTCTCTGGTGTAAAAACACTTTCACGAAACTTTCAATTGCTGTAATTCCCAGAGCTGCTGTGTGAAAAACTTCCACACCCATAATAAATTGCCCAGCTCTGGAGGTAGAGACACCAGCACTTGAAACCTTGCTGTCTAGACCATTCTAGATCCCTACCAAGTCTGATGTATTACTAACAAGACTGTGTGCATGTTTTTCATGGAAGCTCAAGATAAAAAAAATGCTATAAATTCATCTCAGTTATTCTTTATGCAGGTTGTTGCTGTCTCAAAGTCTCAGAGTTCTGGTAACAATTAATGGCCGCAATTTTAAAATTTTCATCTCTACTTTTAATAAGTACTTTAGATTTCATAAACCCAGTAACTAGATTAATGTCATCTCATCCATTTCCCTGGTTTCCCTTGTGATGCTCTGGTGAGATTAGGCAGCTCCAACCTTTTTTCAGCTGTTAAGGTTGTATTACTAAATATGTGACAGCACAGAAGTGAACAGCATACTGAAAATGCTGCTAAGAAATTGTGAGTTGAGATTGCTTACAGCACTTTTTGTATTCACACTCCTGATTTGTTCAGCAGTGACATGTTTTTCCTGCAACTTTTGGAAAAAGTAGTGGCAGGGTTTAATGCTCTGTGGTAATGGGATGGCTCCAGACCCATCCAAGAAATGCACTTCTGTGTTATTAGACAAGATCTTTTATGGGACCTTGCTCCCAGGTCCTGTGAGTGGGACCTGCAAGTGTGAGGTGCTAGAGAGAAGCTCTAATGCTCATGCAGTATCCCAGGATAGAGTCTGTTCCCATCATATCAAGGTACCTCCTGAATGGTTCTATCATATAGTAATGATTGAGACCAACAGGAGATGAAGGGACCTGTTTCTTCCTTTGTAGCACTGAGATAGCTATGGCAGCTCTCCAGTTCCTGTCTCGTTCCAGGTGCCAAAAGCTCTGAAAAATGAAATTACTTTATTTTTAAAAAAATTACCAGAAAAATAGACCTCATTCTGTAAGTTTGTTAGGTGTAGCTCTGAAGAAAGTAGGCATTTCCAGAGAGAGCTGCTGCCCCCCTCCCTGATTTCTAGATGTTTACCCAGTCTTTGGTAGGAATGAGAAGCCTGGTATTGGGAAGAGTAGCTTTGTTGTTGGACAGAAAAAGAAATATCAGGAGGACAGAAGAAGAAATGCCAGGAGGTAGCTGGAAGGGAATGATAGCACAGGATTGCTGTCGAGCAGAACTTTTTTGACTTGTAATTTTGGACTTTGAGTCAGTTTTGGATTTGTCTCCTGCTCTGCTCATCGCCTCCCATAGCAATGTAGCAGCTTTAAACACTACTGGAAAAGCAACAAATTCACTTAAGAAAATGTTCTCTTTTATACCTTGCAAATTCAGACTGCGGGAAGCTTTGGCTCAGTCCCTTAATGTAATTTTTCACATAACAGTATTTTTATTGCATTTTATTCCACTTTATATAGGTTCAGCAGTGCTTCCTGTCCCAGTGTACTCATGGTTCTTTGTGCAATTACATTTGTATCAGTCATTGGCCAAAATGACTGATACAAATGACACTCAAAATGTCACTTTACCATTTTACAGTCACCCTTCTGTGAATTTTCCCTTCCCACCTTGAATTTCTTCTAGACATTTCAATCTCTTTGAAACCTCTGTTTTCACAGGAGCAGTAGTGCTTTTCCCAACAGGTAAAACTATTTCTATTCCAGGTATTCGCTGAGCAGTTAATGACTATGTCCTACAAATCAAATGACCTAGCTCTTTCTGAAAAGTAATGGAAACTTTTCTATCGCTGGGAATGTGTCAGTATTTTAATTAAATGCAAAATAATACTCATTATATCTAACAGTGCAAATAGAATAGACTTACCATTTATCCAAATAAATGAACAAACAGTCCAAATCCCAAAGCAACAGAATGAAATGGAATTAAGCTGCCTGTGATGGCTTCCCCCCCTAAAATAGTCATTCCTGGTCGCAGGTGCTTCCATTTTTCAATTTATTTCTTAATTACATTTTCCTTTCAGAATTTTTTTCTCTGACTTCAAATGCCATAATTCATCTATCTCTCTTCCTTCCTTTCTAAAAGTTACCTTAGACTCAGTCAGAAATGGGAGTGGGGGAACAAGCAGCAGCACTGATTAAAATGGAAAATGGCATCAGTATATTAAGGTCCAAAATAGCAAATGGAAACGTTTCCGAAAGGTAAAAAATAATAATAATAAAAAAATAAGCAGTCATGTACAAAATGTCATCAAAGTACCCTCTGGTTGAGTCAATTTTGTCCTGTACATTAAAGTGCTTCCACAGAAGAGTCACCGAATGTTTGGCATGTGCAGAGGCTTTAACACACTTACAAAGCACAACAGGATGGGTCACAAGGAATGGGAAGGAGGAAGTGCCCAAGAAAGGCGATCCAGGCTCTGAGATTCAGCATTTGAGCACCTATGGAGCACTGCAGGCAGGGGATCCACAGGCGGGGGATCTGCAGCCAGGAATTCGCTCCTGCACGTTGAGTCTTACAGCAGTTCTACACTGTGCCACCACCCTGTGCATGGACTTTGCTCTCCAGCATCACAGAGCTGCTCTGTGTTTTCAGAGTAGTCCAACCACACAGCAATGTCTTACCCCTTGTCAGGGTTCTAGGGAACATCTGTGCTGCTAAATGAAAGGCAGGGAACCAGCTTAAGGGCTGGACTTCTATTGTTGACATTGCTTAGCTGGTAATTCACTCTTCAACTCTGTTGTTGATCTGTCCAACTCATTTCCAGACGAATTTGGGACCAAAAAGGTGAGCTGTAAACAGGATAGTTGTGAGCCAGCTGGTTCCACTCGGACTTGGTGTCTGAGGCTGTTTCCTTTAACAGCACAGACATGGCCTAAGCAGCTTTCTGGTTGAATTGCCTGGTTGGTGTTGGTGTTTTATCCCAGAATGCTGCTTGCAGTTTTTTAGGCTGGAAAGTTACCGGTTGAGTTTGGGATCAACGTTCTTTCAGAAGATTCGCAAAGAGATATGTGGAGTAGCTTCTGGTATCAGAAGTGCCTGAACTCTTCGAAGTGAGTGGAAAAATGTTTCCTGGCTCCAGGGACCCCATGCCAGACTATGGCAGCAGAACAGCTCCAGGGAGTGTGGCTACTCATGGTCTTCCAGAAAAGTGCCTACAGGGTTTCTTTACATCAGCAATAGATTTCTGCACATTGCCTGACTGTGCTCTGGCCAGTTGGAAGAAAGCACAGTTTTTGAGCAGTCCATCATCATGTGTTAGTGCCTTTTCTGTCCTGTTTACATCCCATAGGCACTGTGTTCTATTGAGATGTATTTTTACTAACAGAATCTGAAAGCCTAATAGGAGTGACTTCTCTGCCTTTATCAGCAGAAATGCATATATAATCTGATATGAAAACTACTAATCCATTAGGACTTGGACATTTCGTTAGCATGGAGAGGAGCTTTTATTGCCTGCTCAAGCTCATAAACTTGTCTCCAACTGGAAGGAAGGAGCATGTAGTTTGAAATCCTGGAGCTGGGTAGTACATGTGCTGAGCTGCCACGTCAATCTCATTTGCCCCAGGGAATGCTTGCAGCGCTGTACTAAACCTACGCTTAAAGGTCGCACGAGGAGAGGCTGGTACTTGTCATGCTGCTCTGCAGCAGCAGCTTTGCCTCTGCAGGCACTGTGCTGGGAGCTGAAGTGTTGCTTGGGAAAGTTCTAATTGAGTAGGGATAGGTACTAAGCTACCGACCAGCTGAGCCGTCCCTAGTAGCCTCTGACATCCAGGAAACAGAGAAAGGAAAAATAATTTTTTTGAGAGTCATAGGTGAGAATTTGCCTGGGCTTCCCACTCAACAGCATCTATTCCTGCCTCAGAGGGATGAAACAGCAAGTAACTCACTGGAGGAAGTCTAAGGTCCTTTCTTCCCAGTGTCACTCTGTGCTATCCCAGTCATGCTCTGCTCACAGTCCCTTGGCTCTGTACCACCCTCACTAGTGCTCTACCTCCCTGTCTTCTCCTTTCCTCTTCTCTCTCTACCTCTGCATATGCCTAACTGGGCTTTCCTACTTCACTGCTCCTTCTTTTATATGGTTCCCAGGTTTAGGAAGTGTTCTTTGGTGTTATCTCTTCTTCATAAACTGTGGAGAGCATGGATTTGAGCCTTGAGTGAGGGTACTTCTTAAAGTACTCTTGGAGAGGACAAGGAGGTTCAGGGCTTGGTCTACTCCTGGAAAGAAAAGTTGAATGTACCATTTTCTCCCCCTGAATCTTATAATACATCCAATGCTACAAAAAATTACACAGTCTATTACTGTCACAAACATGGTGTAGAACTATTGTAGGAAGATTTCCTTGCATAGTGTTGGTTGAAAATGGCAAGAGCTGGTCCCTGCAGTGTCTTCTGACACTATTACTCATATGATGGGCCTGCATTTATGGGATGTCAGGGGAATTCTGATGAACATTGGTACAATCCCAATTAAAAATATAAATATGATGCTTTATTCAGCCTAAAGGCTGGAGTAAGGTTATTCAGAGAATCTAGCAACAGACTCAGAGTCATAGAATGGCCTGGGTTGGAGGAGATCTTAAAGATCATCTCATTTTGACCTCCTGCCATGGGCAGAGGCACCTTCTACCAGACTAGGTTGCTCAAAGCCCCATCCTACCTGTCCTTGAACACTTCCAGAGCTTAGGCATCCACAACTTTTCTGGGCAACTTCTCTAGACCCTTGCATTTGAAGGACAGTCCTCTGTGTTACCAGTGCTGTTATATTCCCAGTGGAGGGAGACTGCCTTCCCTGAAGAGCAATTCAGAGTGGTAATATCACCTCTTCAGACCTGCCTCCCCACTTCCTAGTAGAATACAAAGTGAGGGTTTTCTGTTGTCCCTCAGCCTCTCAGCTGCTTGGTTTTTAATTTTGCGACTTTATCTTATTAAAGTTTTTAACTTGTCCTGAGCAATCTGATAGCACAAAAATGTCAGTGAAGTACAACTCAGCAACCTGATAAAGCAAAAAGAGATCCTGATCCACAAGTACATGATCCGTTGGGAAAAAGACAAAATCCTCAGTGTATTTCTCTGACCACTTCAGCTGTTACACAATAGCTATTTGCAAATCCAGGGTTATGTCTCACAGCTGGCACAGCCCAGCTTAGATAAATATAAAACTTGCTGTAAGGGAATAGCTCGTAATTGGGTTATGCACAGTGTTTTAATTAGATTTACGTAAATGCATACAATGCATTGCAGAAATCAATAACTTGAAGAGCTTCTTTGGGTTTACTGTTTAAACCAACAACATCAATTCAGCTGAGTTTAATAGTATATTTACATATCTCATCCCTCCAAAAATGGCACGTTTAACATGACTGATGGTATGTTTGAAATGTGCTGTGCTGCACCATGTCCGTGTCCTCTTTTATCAGCCTGGCCACTTGCAGTTTGGGTACTTGCAGGCAGTACCCCTCCAACACAGAGGAAAAAACTAGGAAGTATTTTAATTAGGAAGAATTTGAGGTTCAAACAAAAGCTGTGCTATCCACAGTTCAGGTGAATAGTCATTCATCCCACCTTGACATGAGGTTATCAGTTACTGAAGTCAAAGCATTTACTATCTCTGCAAGAGGTAGCAATGGTAAAAGAGGGAAGGAAGGTCTTTTTGCTGTGGCTAGAAGTAAAAGCCTATGAGCTACACATATCACGTTTCAGAAACAGGGTGTGCTGATTTTCTGTAAAGAACTTAAGGAAGAAATAACAGTTTCATTTTTTATTTCAACTAAGAAATTGAAACTGTTAAAAAATAATTGCTTTATTATTTACTGATAAAGACTTTCTTACTTCTATTCATCAACTGAGAGGAAAAATACAGAAAGAAAACTGCATTATCAGCTAATTCTTAAATGGAACAAGTTCAAGTGCAGCGTGAGATGGATTTACAATACCAAGGGTCCCAAAGTAACTATACATTGCATTTCTTAGGGAAAGAAAGTTTCAGATTTTCTTTTTTTTTTTCCTGTTTTATTTCCTACCTCAGTATAGTCTCATTGAGACTGCTGATCTTCTATATCTTAAGGAGCCTTTCTTCCCTTAGGAAAACTTATGTAAAATAAGAGTGAGATTTTTAGCACATCTTGGTATTTGGCTCACTTAAAGTCTGTGGACAGCAATTGCCCTCAAGTGTTTCAAAAACTCTTACATTAAACAATCATTTGTTACCAAGAAAACTATCATTTTCCAGGAACATCATCAAGTGAAGGGCTATACACTCAGAAATTAACTGCCACCTTTAAAGAGCTTGTGCAAAGTGCATTTTTGCAGACTTTTTCTGATATGGTCTTTAAGTGACCGATCACCATCTAATCCTCCTGACTTCTCCAGTACCTGAATGGGCACCATTCTTGTCCCCTTGCTGGAAAAAGTGTAGTTTCAAGCTGTTTTTATTGCTGCTGTATTGTTCCTCACTAACCAGGATTATCAGTGAAGTAATGTGACCATTTTTGGGGTATCTGAGGACACTCAGAGAATTCTAATCTAAGTTTCCAAAGCATCATTGTTTTTCCCTGGAAATCTCTATAGATTCTTCTGCTCTTCTATTTATAAGCTGAGCTCTTCAGGTCTGCATCTCCAATGTGGTCTTTTGCTCTCTTTTTTTCTATTGTATCATTCAATCCTGTCTTATCCCCTTCTCCCACATTCAGACCCTGCCTTGTCTCTTCATTCTTTCTCCATTCTGCTATTTTGCTGGAACCTCCTCATAAACTCATCTACTCCTTTCTTTGCCCCCAATCCCTGCCCCTGCCTCATGTTTTGGGTGTTTTTCATCCCCTTCATCTTGTCCTTTGTGTTTACTCAGTTGACTGCTACACAGTGAAATTCAGCAGTAATGGAAGAGAAAGCCCAGCTGCACATTCACCACTGCAGGCTGCAGCATGGGCTGCCCCACAGGGCCAGTGCTCCACTCCAGTTTTGTGCAAGAGGGATCACATGTGTCAGAGATGTGCAATCTTCTGAGGTGAAGACTTCCACCCTCAAAAGTACTAACAGTCAAATTCATAAAAAAAAAAAAATCCACTGAACTGAGCCTTATGATTTGGGGGATTTTCATGGCAGCAGGAAAAGGCAGAGCTGTGATCCCAAAGAGCACACCTGCACTAAATTCCAGTGTGCACATGGTTTCTATTGAAACTAAGCAAAGCAAACCAAAACTAAACAGAAACACTTGCCAATATTATTTTAAGACAGTAAAGGAAAACATGTTTCCTGTTCTCTTCTATTCTTGTTTCAAAGCTTGAACTTTTGTTCTTCACTTTTTTTTACCTAAAAAGAAATTAGAAGAGAAAAAAACCTCATAATAATCAAAACCAGAAAAAAACCCTAAGCAACCACTCCTTATACAAATTCTCAGAGTGGAAAATTGTAGTGATAGTATGGGAGAGCTATAAGCAACTGAAAACAGTTTCTCTTAAAGGAAGTGCTTTATTTATCAGGCCTTGCATGCAGCATACACCTGCACTGAAATGGCTCAGTGACCATCTTGCTCAATAAGTGTTGTTCCCCTTCACTAAACAACAGAAGCTGGTGTTATGGTTTAACTTCAGCCAGCAACCAAGGCCCACACAGCCTCATCTTCATGTAAAACTACTGCCAAGTGGACTGACACTGTAGCCAGAAGTATCCAAGGTAATATTGTTTTCAGAAAAGCCAAACCCCAATGGTAACAATAACTAATACAGTTCTGTGCTTAAGCACCTTTATCAGACATATCCTGAAAATTATCTTAGTTGTCTCAATGGATTGACAACTGGTGACCAAAAGGTGGTTTTCAGGAGGGAAGATTTAAGGTGCCATTTATACTGGTGCAGTTTTGTGTTAACCAGGAAAATTAACAGTCACTAGAGCTGTGCAGGCCAGGTTTAAATGTATCATCTCAGTTAAACAGATTTAATTCAGGGGTTCCACCACTAAAATACAAGGAGCCACTTTGACTCTCTGAGGAGGAATCATATCATGACTTCGCCATAAATTCAAAATTTGCATACGGTAAGAAGCACGCAAATATGTCAATAAAGCATTTCAAATGAAAGCAACAACCACTAGAATAAAAAAGAATCTTTATGTTCAGCCTTTGAAAGAGAATGAAATAAATTCCCTTGCAGAAATTTGAACGTATGCCCAGACAATATATATATGGAAAGAAATCTGAATTTGAGATAGGAACATGCATCTCTCACGCAAAAATGGTGTGGGTTTGGGGTTTTTTTTCTTTTTTCAGAATAAAACATTCTTCAATGAATTTTCTAAGACTCAGTCTATGCAGGGAAATGCTAATGTTATTGTGTAGAGGAAGCTGCTGGGCCAACTCAAATCAAGTTTGGACTGCATCCTATAAAGTCTGTCTGGAGGAAGCATATGCATTTTCAGTGCCTGGATTCAAACAGTAGTCTCCAAAATAACTTGGTTCAATATTTGGCAGACAGAGAACACAGAAGAAAAGCTGAATCTTCAATAAAATGTCACTTGTATTCACAAGAGTAGTATAGACCAATGTAAGGTACTTTGAAACTGCACAAACGGACAAACAGGAAGATGGAGCAAAAGACACTCGAAAACCACAAGAAAAAATAACTAAGAGTCAATTTTGTAGCAGAATTGACTGATTCGCTAAATGAAAACAGGAAATCAGTTCCACATGGCAGCAAAGAGTCAATAACAAGTGAATGATAACAACAGGAGACAGCAGAAGAAAGGTCCTGGGTTAAGAACTTGAAGAAACAGCACAAGGAAATGGTGAATATTGCTTACCACTGGAAAATATTTCTTACCTATAGTTTTGCTTACTTGCAGTCACAGGTGGCATATGAAGTGTATTGTGTCATCCTTAAGAATAAAGTTGGGTGGCTGGTGGCCTGGGTCATCACTCTTTTTGCAATTAGTTTCATGGGGAGAAGAGGATTTTGTGAGGATGCACCAGCCCACCTCCTCTGAGCCCTTGCTGATGCATAGGCATGAAGTGTTCCCAAAGCTGGCTAGTCCAGGTGAAGAGGATGAGCTGTTCCTCCATCAACTGGGCAGAGTGGTGAACTGTGGTGACCCCGAACTGTGGAGACCCCGGGATGAAGTGGTTTTGGAGAACTCCAAAACTTTCAGACCTACTATTATTGCTTTGAAATTTCATTATTCAGCCTTGTGTCCTTCCAGCGAAAGATGTTCTGACTGTATGGTAGGGCTAGATTTTTCCATTACGTGTCTTATGGAAATCTATAATGCAGAATTTTCAGGAGGAATGTTATTGGTTTTCAAATTGGGCTGTTGAGACTCTAATGCAAATGGCGATACATTTCTTGTGAAGCACTGCAAAGAAAGGAGCTTACCTTTCACTTATTATTTTTTGCTCATTTTTTTATTTTAAGAATTTGTATAAAGGTTGTCAGGCTTTCTGCAGTCAGCAGGGTCTGAAGGTTACTCATGACACTGGTCAAGCCATCCTGAAATATTCTCTGGAGTTGTCTTCTCCACCCTTGGAATAGAAGCTGGTAATGCTAGGGTTAATGGCACTGTCCAGGAATTGTGCCTGGTCAATGGTTGCAAAGAATAAAGAGATCTAAAAAGATGGTAGTTAGGAAATAAAATTAATAGACCCTTGGCCGGAAAGAGTCACCCTGATCAGCTAATCTCACCGTTTGCATAAGGAAAGCCATATTGAGGCAGCAATTTATGTGTGAAGCTCACATCCCTTCCTTGAGTTACTTTGGAAATTCGGCCTTGCACAAATTTCAAGGAACCTAAATCTTTTAAGTTGGCCACAAAGGAAAATTAAGTAGAACTTGATTTGAAAGTAAAATCCTTTACTTAATTTCTCATCTATGTTCCCGGAACATACAACATTTTAAAGCAAGAATGAAATGTTTAACTTCAAAAATCCTTGAAATAGTATGGTGTGACATAATCTGATTTTTTTTTTCTGTTTTCTTCCAATGGCAAAATCTTGGCAGAATCAACGTGATTTTAGTATCGATTCATACTTTTCTTATGCTACAACAAGCTGCTCACGGTATTTGCTATAGTTAGTGATATTCAGATAGTTTTTTCAGATAAACTCAAACTTGACTGAATTCATTCATGCGCAAAGCTGATCACATATCTGGGGCTGGCAGCTCCACTCAATAAGGGAAAGATTCTACAACTGTTTCTCCCAAGTTTTTGGTGTTATACACTTTAATTATTGCCAGTCATTTCAGCGAAACTGTCTGTGTAGTAAGGTACTTCTAAATGTTCAAAAAAGTGATAGAATCTAGCTCTACCTCATTACCACGGCTATAGTGAAATGGTAAAGGCGGAATAAATTGCCTGGTATAATTATGTATATGCCAGATGTTCTTAATCATTCCGCTTCAAGCCCTCTTTGCTAACTGCAATTTTGAGTCTTTTCTGAATCTAGAGGAATTGGTAAACATGAGTAATTAAAAAGAAATTAAATGGATTTTAGAAGTGAATCACTGTAGTTCCTGCAACACTAATATAATTAGCACCTCTAAAATCAGTCTGAGCTGGAAGATGTGCTTTATGTGCACAGAGGATGTTTCATTTGTGGTTTGCACTAAAAACATAGTCGTTGTGTTAGTGTGGTTAAACATCTTAATAGAACCATGCCAGGCAAGTTAGGAGAAATTTATTCTCTCAGCTGATTTATTAAAATAGAAACAGAAAGTCATATCTCAGCTGGTGTAAATCACAATATTCCCACTGACTGTTAGATGCTGAACTTGCACCAGCTGAGCCTGTGGCCCATCCTCCATTCAGATTCATGCAAGCAAAGATCTGTTGGTAGCCCTACTCAATAAGTTATTTTTGGCTCTGTAGCTAGAACTCCTCTTTCAAATGAGACAAAGTTTCTGTAGCTGAAAGCAGAAGTTACCCTACGCTTAGTTATTTTTTTTCTTATTGTGTTGGTATATGCAATTTTTTATTTCTCTGCTTTCCAGTACCCTGAGGGTAAGAAGAACAAAACAAATCTGTAACACAGATTGTCACAAAGAAAACAGATTTCTGATCAAAAGTTTTCCTTAGAGGCTCAAAGACACCTGTGCTCAGTCAGAACTCTGTGACATACCATAAAAGCTCTATTTATCTGGGAGAATGAAGGTTTTACAAACGGAGGAAGGTGGGTTAGCATGTCTGTTGCAGGAATCACATACAGAGGATTTGGTTGGAAAGGACCCTGGAGGTCTATAGGCTGATTTATTGGTCAGACGTGATTAGATCTAGCTGTCTTGGAGGTTACCAGTTATGAACCTTAGAGCACCTCCCTGTGCAGCTTGCTCTGGCATTGCACTACTGACGAAAACATTTCTCCTGAACCTCCAAAATGGTGATTCATGGGTGTCTTCCCCTTTTATATTGTCTGCTTCCACTTGATCCGCCTCTGTAATCTTTGCAATTACCCTTCAAGTAGTTGAACTACACTTCAAGCCTCCTGACCATGCCTTAGTCTCCTCTCTGCTGGATTAAACAAGCCCAGCTCCCCCACCATCTCAGTGTGCACTCTCAGCTGATTTTGAACCTGTTCACCATAACCCCCTGTTCCTCTTCAGCAGGACTGCTGCTCATTGAGGCAGATCCTAGCCTGCAGAATAAAATGGAGTTAATTCCAGCTGCAGAATTGTGCATGCCTTGTTGTTGAACTCCAGGAGGTTTCTTTTGTCCTAGTCACATTTCTCAAGATGCCTCCAGACTGAAGAGAAGAATCAAGAGGTAAGACTCCTTTTCTGTATATTATGTGTTAATCCAAGGTATCTCCTTGATTTGATCCCAATAAATTCTTTATTTGCACCTAAATTATTTTATCCCAAACTGTGGAATATTTCCACATGGAGACTAGGAAGGAAGTAACAGTATGGAGATAATGTGAAGGAAAGTCTCTTGCATAATACTGATGAGATGCTTATCCACTTCTTTACAATCACAGTGGGCCAGATCTGCTGTTACTAAGTTGGCTTTTGCTACATTGAAGATATGGAGTTATGACAGCAGGGCCTGAGAAATAGCACTTTAATGGCTTTTGCCTTTTTTAACTATTAACATTTGTTACAGGATCGTTCATTAGATGAGACATAAAGTACAAGTATTTTTATTAGGTTTTCAGCTCTCCTTTCCCATTAGGGAAAGATTCCACTTTCAGATGAATATTAGAAGAACTTTAAAGTCTTAGCTATCCTAATCTTTATGGTTTCATTCAAGTTCCTAATATATCTTTTGGGTTATCCTGTGAGCTGAAAGCTATATATTTGAGGGACTTAGTCCAAAGATATAGTATAAGCAGATAGTTTGGGTAAGCTGATTTTTGCAGTTTAAGTGGGTCTAAAGCCCATCATGCCCAGGATTATCTTTATACTTGTAGTTAAATTTGACAGAATTTGAGCAGTCTTTGTGTGTTGCAGTGTACAGCTTGGAAAGTAGAAGGCAGCAAGGTTAGTAGTTTATATGTAAAGTAGAGCTCGAAGGAGCACGTAGATGATTTACATTTTCATTCTTTTGTACATCACTCAGGGAGAAAGTAAATATTTTGGCAGCTTAGATCATGTGATAGCGAAACGAGACTTCATTAATTCAGATATTTCACATTCAGCAACAGCAGAAAGGAGGGATTATGACTGCCCAATTTGAGCCAACTGGAAAAAACTAAATCTAGATCAAGGTCAGGTACATCACAAATGAAGGAATGGTATAAAATGTATTTAATTTCCTGAGAGCTGTGATAAAATTAATATAGGAGCTCTGGGAAGAGGATCTAATATACCACTCAGCCCTATCAAGCCTCACATGTTTACTAGGTGTGTCATAGCTGATTCGAGGGGATGATCCCTAAAGGAAAACCTGTAGAATTTTTTCTATTTTTATTCTTTTAAGAGTTCTTGTCTTTCTGAGTAGGGCCATTCATAGAGTCAAATGATATTCAGTTGTGCAATATTGCTTGGTGAAAACATTTGTGCTCTTTGTCAGTCACCAGGGACAAAAACACCCTTTCATTCCTTCAGCCAGGGCGCAGCTCTGTGATAAGCTGTGCTTTCCCTCCCATGGGATTGCAGACCCTCACACTGCAGTGGGCTTTGCTGTATTTGCCCATTTGCCCTTCACAGCACGGACTTGGTCATGGTAGAAAAGCTAAACAAAGCTCTGGAGGAAGCATCACACATCAGTGATGCTTCCCATCACTGATGCTGGGAAGCATTTCCTTAAGCTTAATTTATTTTGCAGAGGCCAAAAAGGAAGGACCAACACTAACTAGGGGAGAAAAAGAAGCAATGGGAACAGCACTGCTTTACACTGCCATTTCCTTAGTGATCATTCTAAACACAGCTTTTTTCCCAAAGGTTGAAAACTTGCTATCTTCCTCTTCTTTTTTCCTTCTCACTTCAAATTTATCTTTTCAATAATTTTACTTGCATGCACATGGGAACATGTGTGAGCGTGTGTATAACATACATTTTTATTCAGGGGTGTGTGTAGATTGTGATTGGAATGGAAAGTGTGTTGCTGCTGGATCTTACAGAGTAAGGACTCTGTTCTAAATGGTAAATGCCATATGCATTCACTCCTGCTCAAAAATCACACCCATCATTTTCTTATTAGATCAGATCTAGGCAACATTGGGAAGGAATTTTAAATTGTCCCAAACCTATTTTTAAGTCCTGGTATCACAAAGGTTAGATGTGTCTGTGAAAGATTCCCTCTGTGTTCTGCCCACTTTTTTGTTCGCTTCACTCACATCACAAAAATCTCTGACCCCATCTGAAGACCAGACTGCAATAGCTGGCTCTTCAGTTCAGGTAACAGCAGTCAAGAGCCCAAGCATTTGTGATTGACAGTAACCACTGACAAAAGGGGAGGGTGTCAAGATACCTGCAGGCCACTGAACATTTCCCAGCAATTCAGCCATGGCCAACTGTGAGTGCTAATTAGAGACATTTCGTCACTGACCTGCTATTAAAAGGGAAGGGAAATGGGTCTGTTTAGCTTTGTTGCCTTTAATTCTGCTTATAAAGGAGTGACTGCTTCTCCTGGCTTTTGCCAAGCTCTGATGCTTTACCCAGAGCACAGCTCCAGCAGCAACTGCGAGGGTACTGCAGTGCTGGAGAGCAATAAGGGCTCAGCAGTGCATTTTAAATTCAGCTGGGCTCTGAGAAAGAAACCTTTATTGCTATGAAATTTAGTCGTGCAGAGTCTCTCTCACATGCACATCCATATCATAGTCAGATCTAATTTATGTGTCAACAGGAAAGAGATGCAAGGTGCTTTCAGAGCACCAAGTTTAGCGTCACTCCTTGGTAACCAGCATGGTGAGTGCTGCACTGCCAGAAACTGTGAGCCTGTTTTCTCACAGAGATCTTGCTGATATCCAGGTGGAGCATGCAGTGGTTCAGGGTCATAACCTCCTCTGAAAGTCTGCATGTTATTCTCAGGGGTTGGTGATCTATTCATTTACCTTAAAAACACGTAAGTGATGGCTCTGGTGTGTTCATATGGCTGTAGGGTCTAATGCTTTCACAGCTGACAGGTGTCACGAAATTTAACATAAAGATAGTACTAATAATAGAAAATTATTACTTTCTGTAATACTCAGCCTAAGCAGGTCTTTGTGCTAGATTAAACCCCATCTCTCTTCTGTATACCTGTTTCTTACATGTTTGCTCCTGGTGTGCTGCTCTCCCGATCAGTTCTTGGTTGCAATTGTCTCCCACACTTGTTCTAAGGCAACATTTTGCTTCCTTTATTTGGGATTTTATTGTTCGGCATGTAAAGATGTGATTAGATAACAGAAACATGAAGTGCTTATTGTAGTCCTGTACCAGCAGCGTGTTTTGGCTTGACACCAAGGTTCAAGTTGGACATAAGACAAACCGCAAGTCAGAGGGAGAAAGGCACAGGTCTGAGCGTTCACAGGGGATCACAGCACAGGGGCCACTGAGGTGTTTCTTCAGAAAAGGCAATGTACTGCCCAGGAGCTGTGTCCAGCTGGGGAGGCAGCTGGAGTGGACCATCAATTAGCAGTGCCCGCAGTGGTGTGCAACTGGGTATGTAGAAGCCCCTCTGCTGGTGGTGAACCTCAGACTGGAAAACTGGACTGCAATGTGGGCTAAAATTACTTTCTCGGGATAGAGTTGCAGACCCTCCCTGAAGGGGAGGAATTACCAAGTCACCTTAGTCATCCCTTAGGAGAAATTACACAAGTGTTGAGTCCTCAGTGGTTTTGTAACAAACAACTCAACAACCTCATCTTCATTTGCTGCATCCCCAGGTGGATCCCCAGTCACACGGGTGAAGAATTTGCTCTTTGTTACACAAAACAACCTATATCTCTTAATAATGTCAAAGTAATGGTGATTTTGTGCAGAAAGGATCAGCTGAATGTTGTGCATTTCCTCTTTGTGAAGCAAGTTTTCACGTGTGCCAGATGGTAAATGAACCCAGCAATTTTCTATGGATTTACAGGAGGGTTTTACCCTGTATGGGGAGAAGAGGAAGGTTGCATCACCCAGCCAGGCTGACAGTGTTTTGGCAACATGGCAAACAAAAGCAACTCCATTGAGACATTATGTAAACTGCTTCAAGGTGGGTTAGAAATATGGAGCTGAAAATGACAAACCAGGGACTAATCATGTGAAAGGTGTAATGGGAAAGGCATACTCACAAAACACCAGTGCTGAAAAAGCCTTGCTGACACTGTTTAAACACAGATGAGCCCACTAGAGTTTAAAATTAATAATCCAGGTAATAAATGTTCTTGTAGCCAAAACATGGAACTGAACCAAGAGGAAGCATGAGTGCAGTAGCCAGGCTGCCTTTACCAAAGGCTGACAGCACTGCTGCACTCCAGGCCCAGGGCCCATCAGTTCACAGTTATCTGCTGGCTACAGTGGGATGTTTTGCCAGATTAGAGCCTCACAGAACAGGTGGGATTTATCTGTGCAAAGGCATGGACCTGCCTCTCTGTGAGGTTCTATGTTCCCAATTTAAATCAAGAGACGGAGAGATGTTTATGAAGAACTGTCCATCTGACTTATTCTGAGAGTTTTACTTTGAGAAAAAAAGGCCTGCCTAGGCACCCTGTTTCGTGCATGCACACACTCAAGCATGTGGGCACACACAAACGCACACACATACACACACACACAGTCTTTTCTGTCTTTTTCTGTTGCCTGAAAACCAGGTCTGGGTGATCAACTGAGATATCAACAGCTGTACGTCAGGCACTGAGGGCTGAACAGAGGAACCCCAAACGAATACCACATTTCTTGGAGCTCTGACAGCAAGGAGGGAACATCTTTTCCCTGCCTGGCACTGCTCAGTGCTTGCATCCAAGTAAGCTCCCAGCCTTCTATTTAGAGGTAGTAGGAAGGATTATTCTGGTTTCTTCTAGGCAAGGAATATGGGAATTCTGAGATAGGATCATCTTCCTCTCTGTTTCTATGGATGTTGATAGGATCATCTTCCTCTCTGTTTCTATGCACACATCTTTTTTCTATTGCCCTGGTCCTTTGGAGCAGTATCAGTGTTAATGAGCAGTGCTGGGCCCCCAGGTGAACATGCGAAGGTCAAGGCTGATGGGCCCTGTCTGGAGCTGGACATAGCCTGAAAAAGAAATGGGGGCACAGAGGAGCCTTTTGGGGTGAAATCTCAGCTCAGCAGGTCATCAGGACACCAGAACTGGCAGCATGTTCTCTACTGGCCTCTCTGTGACTCCAGTTCAGACCTTGGCATCGATTTTTAAAGTATTTGAAAGCCTTGAAAGGTTCTCTGCACCTTGCTGCTAATGAGATTTCAATGTAAAATAAAAGGAACAGTGTCTAACCCAGATTAAACTCACTCTTAAGTTATTTTTAGCTTACCTAAACTCTTTCAACTCCTTTGGTAAAACTCATCAAAATTCATCTCCACTAAAAGGATGTAACTTCAAAGAAGTCATATGCATTAAATGTCAACATGCTTTACGTATTATAAATTACAGTATCATTAAATCTAACATCAGTTAAATGAGAAAGATTTAATTTCACTATCTTTAAAATGAAGGTTTTTTAGCTAGGGAATAAAATCTCCTTTTAAAAAGGTGTTTGTTTCTTTTTTTTTTAAGTAAAAGTTGGTACAGAAGCTTTATTTTACATTTTATCATATTTGTATGTAAAAATAAAAGCAAAAATGTAACACTCCATTGTTCTGAGGAAGATGTGGAAATAGTAGCTTATTTCTGCTCATTTTACAACCCTCTTTTTGGATACACTTCTAATTTGAACTGTGGAAACAGAAAACGTTCCTTTAAAACTGGTTGTCATGGTTATAAAATCCCGAAAGAAATTATGTGCGTCTGCATCTGCTGAGGGAAACATTTATGGTAAGATTTAGCAGGGGGGGAAGGGGAGGGGAAGCAACCACCCACCACAACCCATTTTCAGACTTGCTTATTACATTACTTGAATTAATTTATCACTCTCCCCAAAAAGCCACAGAAAGGATTCTCACACGTTTTTCGCTGCATGCAGTTCATTAGCAAATATCATATGGCGAGGGGTTAGTTCTGTTGAGTTCTAACAGGTTGGGGGTTTTTTTGTTTGTTTGTTTTCTTTAGTTGTCTTTGTTTCAAACAAGCTTATCTAGAAATATAGAGTGTGCTAGACTACCAGCATACAGTTGCTGTCACAATTGATATCTTGGATTCCTTCCATTATTTTTGCTTTCCCTGATAGAGTTAGAAAGTCATCTGACCAGAATAAAAAGCCTTACCGGATACAGCAGAATTGGCCAAAACAAAAGTCTCCATTTCTTGATGGAGCTCAAAAGGATAAAGCAAAGGACAAGAGGAAAAGAGAGATTAAAAAAAAAAAAAAGGAATAAAGGGAAAGAAAAAAGGAAAAGGGAAAAGGGAAAAGGAAAGAAACATCACCCTACTAAAGGAAAAGTGAGTCTTCTGGGAAGGTCTTACACCATCCCAGCCTCCCAGAATGTAGTTTCCCAACCATTTGAATCTGCAGGTTTATTAGAAATAAGTCTGTGTTGGGCCAGGCCTTGTCTCCTACAGGGATGTAAAAGTCTGCACAAGTCTTAGAAACTATTGTTTGGCACATTTCATTTTTCCCTAAGAAAAGCTGACTGCATAGACAATTAAAAAATTATGCTGTGAAAGACTGATTTTTTTAATCTTTAGGGTGGGTGATCTGTGGACTGGAAGAAATCTCTGCAGCTCCTGGCATCGTTGCAAAAATTAAATAGCAGACAAGGATGATGAAGGCATTTTAGATGAATAATATACTTTTTGTTATCAGATTGGGAACTACAAATGGGTTTCAAAGAGTCTCCTTATGTGCATTGATCTAGGGCTTTTCCTATTTCAAAACTGCTGCTGGAGAAGGAAGTTTGTTGTCCCAAACATGAAGCAAGACCCTTGTGAGAAAGTTTGGAAAATAACAACGGGCTGAGCTACCTCTGAAACTCTGTGGTTGTTTTCATACCCTTTGACTTTCTGCCACCCATGAAACTAGGCATGTCATTTTTCACTGCTCTGTTTCTGTGGAGAATTATTTCTAATGAATATTTTCTCTGCTCCCAGTAGAATTGCATCTGAATGGAAGAATACAAGAAACTGGAGAAGAGGGGTAACACTGGGAACAGAATTACACTTCTCCAATCCTCTTGCCTTCTTTCTTTCCATCCAAACAAGCACAAAATTTTGTCAAAGTTTTTGAATCCTTGTATGTGTCTTCTGATTGTTCTTGTGCTCCATGACCACAGATTTGACTTTTCACTTGTTGCCTGTTGAGTGAGAGACATGCTTTCCTATGTCTGCACTACCCAGGCCTGTATCAGGCTCTGGTCATTCCTAATGGCTGGAATAAAAATGAGAACCATGGACAGGCAGCAGGCCTGCATCCATCCAGCTCCCTGCAGCTGTTCCTGCCTCCAGGGGATTGCCAAATTGTGGCAGAGCGGAGCTGAGGTCTTTGAATGTTACAACACACATATATGTATGAAAAACAGCTAAATATGCCCAAATTCTCCTCCCATGTTGAAGAGAGGCTGCTCTGCAGTCTTAGATCTCACATAGCAATGGGTTTTTCTTTGAGTAATGTCTGTATCACAGATTTATAATCCTATAAGTAGATGGCAAGATTGACTAATCCATCATGTCTGTCTGTCCATCTATTTCTCATTTCTTTTTTTCCCATTCTTTATTTACTAGAAGGAAATAAATGGATTCAGTCTATCTCCCTACCCCATCTTTTCTTATTTCCCTGCTAATTATTAGTAGACAGACCTGGCACCCTGCCATGCTATTGGGGCAGTGGTCTCACCTGCTCTCAGCTGAGATAGATCACACCACTCTGTTCTCTCCAGGGGCTGATGACAGTCTGCTTCACTGCAATCAGATTAATTTGGAACTATGTTACTTTCCTGGAGAAAATGTCACAGAATTACAGAGGAGAGAGATGGAAGAGGTTTATTAAATTGGTCGGTCCATCTTCCTACCAATCAATGGCAGTTCCTGACAGGGCACACTTCAGCTCTGCTCCAGCAATGTTTTCAGAGTGCCTGGTGATGTGCTGCCAGCCCCTGTCCTTGAGGGCTCTTCACAGCCGGCACCATCCCATGTCAGGAGCACTTAGCTGGCCTCACATCCTGCACCTGTGCCCTGCCTGCTGGCTGAGAGCTGTTCCTCCTCATTTATCCCCATTTCTGAGCAGCACAAGGGTGCTCTGAAGACCTTCCTCCTGTTTGTTAAAGGAGGTGTTGAGTAGCACTAATCCTGGCAGCAACACTTGTGAAGGAATCCTCTCTGGGACAGCACAATTTGCTGTTCATTGGGAAAGTCACCTCAATGCCTCAGGGGCACTTCCCAGCTGACGAAGCTGTGCCCTTCTTCATGCCAATAGGACAAGATACAGAGCTGCAGATTCAGACCCTTTGCTATAATGTTTAATTTACCCTAGACTTTTTACCTTCTAAATCGCTCCGTCAGAGCGTATTTTAAAAGAACACTTAAAAGTTGCACCGGGATAATGAGAAACAAAACTTTCATATGGTCTGTGTAAACTGGGAATGGCTTGCAAGCCAAAGCTCTGCTTTCAATCAGGGTGTGTGTTCTATCTAACTGAGGGTAGAAGAGCATCTCCAAAAAGCTATGGCAGTGACTGCTGAGTAGCTACTGGTGCTGGCAGTCAAAAAAACACCGAACAGTGCTGCCACTAAAGTGTTTGCAGAGATCTGTTTGCTGCATGTGATTCCCTCTTCAAATATGGGCCCCATGCTGTCCAGATGCCTCAAACATCCCACTCTTATACTTGCAGGACCAGCCTGCTCATGCCTGAAGGTAACGATTTATAAACTTTCTTAGGTGCAACCAACTGAACAAGAAACTATACTCAGACAGACCTGGCTAGATGGAAATTATTGACCAGGAGGAGGAGGTGCTCAAAGTGGCCTCAAAAATGGCTGAAACCAGTGGTATACATCTCATTTTCTGAGTTGTGCACTGCAAAAGATCAGTGCCTGGCTCAGTTAGTGCCCTAATTTGCTGTTTTATTTCTATGCAGCCAAGTTAACCATCAGAGAATTTACAGCATTAAAGAACTTGCTCGCTCCATCTTCATTACTTCCCTTAATCAGATGTGTAAGATGGACTTTGTAGCCTCATTCTCCACCAAATAACATAATCATAGAATGGTTTGGATTGGAAAAGACCTTAAAGATCATCTAGTTCCACTCCCCTGCTATGGGAAGGGACACCTTCCACCAGACCAGGTTGCTCCAAGCCCCATCCAGCCTGGCCAGTTTAACATCACTGTGGACAATTAGGAAAAAGCTTTTGTAAGACAGGTGGCTGTAAAGGGTGCACTGATGTGAGAAAGGAGATTGAACCAAGTCTCTGTCTCTGCCCTGTGCTCCTGCCCCTCTATTGTTAATAGCTGGATCCTGAATCAGTAATAGCATCAGCCCTGGAGAATAAATCTTCAGCCCAGTGCATTGGATGACGTTCTCATAAAGGGAATGAGATGTGAATATATTAACTAGCTTCCCTGGCATCCAGGGCTTGTTTAGGTAGAGGTAATATGCACAGGTAATGCAATCTGCAAAGCAAAATATCTCCCCCAGTGCCTCAGCAATCTCAGAGGCTGATCCTGCATCTTGCTCAGCATTCTTACCACTTGCAGGGTAAAATCCAAACCCTATGTGGAGGGGATGGAAGGAGGGTGAGGTCTGGTGAGGACCAGTCCTGTGGATAATGACAGAAGTCACCAGCTTGCTCAGGCACAGCTGCACAACAACAGAAACCAATGCTGTCAGCCAGTAACAAATTAGCTCCTACAAATGAATCCACTCCTGCTTCATCCTGCATCCCAACAGCTCGTTTTCTCAGGACTGGGAGGCACAGCCTTGACATGATCCCAGACTCCCACTTGGAAAAAGCTGCTGTGCTGATGCTGCCAACTTCCAATCTGGCAAAGGCCAAGCCCAATTACAAAAGACAAGCAGTAGGAGCAGTCTCTGCCACTGGTTTTTCAGCAATGGAAATTATGGCCTGTTCTACCAGTGCTTGCCATGAAGGATTTAGGCACTTCTCCCTCCTGTGCTGAGTCCAGGGTCTCCTCACTGCAGCCAAGGACGCTGAGAGTAGGCACTCAGTGAGTCAAAAAAATAAAATGCTCGGCAATGAATGTTTTTCACCACAAATAGAAAATGTTTTCTCCACACAAAACCTGTCCCTACAGATGGCAAGACTTATCTGTGGACAACTAGATTTGGATGCTTTACCCTCAAACTGAATTAGTGCCAGTCTGTCTCTCATAGCTATAATTACCCCTCCACACCTGGACACCATCCCTGGCTGGGACAAAGCCTGTAGGATTTGGGTCAAAGCCACTTAAATCATAGAAT
The DNA here is from genome assembly GCF_003945595.2 of Pipra filicauda. Lineage (NCBI taxonomy): Eukaryota > Metazoa > Chordata > Aves > Passeriformes > Pipridae > Pipra > Pipra filicauda. The sequence goes on along the minus strand of NW_024104007.1, from coordinate 2,619,817 downwards.
CTTGAATCATGGAATATTCTGAGTTGGAAGGGACTGTTGCAAGGGAATAGAAAAAATCTTCACTGATTTCCATGTGCTTTGGTTTCTGCACTGAGGGAGCGTAAGAGCAACTCTGGTTTCAAGAACTTGTCAGCAATGTTGTGTGTATTTATGCCAAAAACAGTCACTTGTACCTTGGCACAGGAAATTCTTTGGGGAATGTCACTTGTGACAAAGCTAATGATATAAGAAGTAAAGGGAGCATATGTCTTAGAAATTATTTAAATTATCAAGTGAAACACTTCTGCCTCTACTCCACAGTCCCAATCCTCATTTTGCATCTGAAGTGTAATTTTTTCAAAGCAAGGTTACACATTTGCAGCAAATAAAATGGAGTATTTTACAAACAAAAGGTTATAAGCCAATACTTATTATCCACTTAGATAAAGTACTCCCTCTTCACCTCAATTTGCTTGTGAGAGGGAATTAGATACTATAGAAGTTTGATCGATGAGATACCTGTGACCAGCTCAGCTTGATTTATTTCCTATTGTCTTCAGGCTAGCGAGGACAAAGGCCAAGCATTGTTCCTATTGTCCTGTAGAGAAGCTCTATTCTAACAATAGATTTATGTGTCTCCCCCATCCCCAAGCCACCTAAAAATTACATTATATTTTCCTCATTAATCTCAACAAATTGTGTTTGGCTTTGGCCAGGAAAACAAAAGCTATCACTTTTATGGTGAGCCAGAGCTTAAGAGAAGTAACAACACAAACGCTCAAGGTCAATAAAATGCACTTTTTATTCTGTATCAATGAAAATATAGCCACATGTAAATAAAGACGTGTGGAACAAAAAAATCGACATTGATCCTCCCTGAAGAAGTACAGTTCATTGTGCTAAAACCCATAATCCTTTGGGTTAGAAACAGTTGTCTGCCAATGCTTTAAAGTGACCCACATTTTCCTTGTTGTTGAATTTTAGCAAACAGAAAAAGTGCAACAAGAAGCTTGCTACAGATAAAACCGATTTCAACCGACCACACATGGCAACGTCCAAAAGTGACGGGAGAGTCACGACTAACGAAAGCGTTCCCACACATTCCTCCTGGGCAGTCACGCGAGTGGTCAAGGGAGCATCCCCTCTGTACAAACTGATGTGTGATTTTCAGTAGAAAGATGGTCCTTCCTTGATGTGATCAGATATGGTAGCAGAGGTGCATTCCTTCAACAGCTGTTCAGTTTCAAATGCTTTATTTTTTTTTTTTCTCTAGGTTTTTATAAGCTTCCTGCTGTCAAAATACAGTTCTCAATTGCTTTTGTAGAAATAATCCTGAAAGGCAGAGGCATTTAAAATCCTCCCAAATCCTCAGTATATTAACAAGAGCAAAAAAGATAGCTGGGCTGTTCAAAAATATTGTCAGGAACATGAATGTCATTTGCATTGGCTAGTGTACAAAGAGCAGCAAGTCGTAACAAAAGAAACATTATCTGAGCAATAACCCTTTCCCCCAACTTCTTACTTGCAAAAAAAGAGTTTTCTCAAAATATTTTTCCTCCTCACAGTCCAGTGTCTGCGAATCACATACATTCAAAAGCTGCAGTTACTCTGTAGATCAGGTTTTCCAACATGAGCTTTTAAAACCAGTCGTTTTGCCCAACTTCTCCATGAGGGTTGCACAAACACGATTATACCACCTGGTGGTTTTTTAGCTAGTGGGACACCTTGAAATTTGAACTCAAAAGTAAGGACCTCAGGGTAAAAAAGGAGGCTTTAAAGCCCATTATGCTTTGAAAGTGCTGCTAATGTTAGTGGAAAGACTCCCACAAGCCAGGGAGTTGACATGGCCCCTGTTAGGTGCTCAGGGGTGCACAGAGATGCCTCAGCACAAGTGTGGGGCAGGGAGTGCCGGTCTGGAGATACATGGAAAGAAAAAAAATGCACATTGGCCATGCAGCTGCATTTCAGCAAAGAAAAAGAAAGAGAAGGCAGGTTATGCCAAGGATGGATGCTCAGCACAGACCTTGTGGGTATCCCACAAGGGCACGCTGGTTTTTTAGGTTCAGCATCTCTGTGCAGGCTTGTGCAGCAGCTCCTGCTCAGTTTAGTTTTCAGTTGTTATTTGCAGTGAGGGGGGAAGCCTAAGAAAAAAAGCTAGAAAAGTAGTACCATATTTTGACTGTAACAAGGTCCTCTGCGATGACAATTCATTTAGAAAAATCCCCCCCTGACACTAATTGTGAGAATACTGTGAGCATTCTCTTACAAGGATATTTCGACAGACACCACTACAGAGCTGAGGGTGCACGGACACGGGTAAGATCATGCTCACCCCTCATCACTCTTTCCTCCCAGTATGTATTCCTCATATATTTTTCTTCATTTAGAAGCTTAGGGTGACTAGTTGCTTAAACCTAAGTGGGAACTCATAAGCATATCAGAGGGATGGGGGAGGCAGGGGAGGAATCCTAAAAACCATGCCAAAACTGGCCCTCATAGAGCCAGGACTTCACTCTTCGAAGCCTGGTCTGGGGTGGGGGTTACACTTCATGAAGTCCTACACAAGCTGCCCCTTCCCTGTGTGATGCTCTGCTCTGCTCCAGGTGTGGACAGAGATGAGGAAACACAACCAGGATTCAAAACCTGAGCACATCTGCCCACACCTGAATCAGCAGTGCTCAGATGGAGGGCTGCACGGCAGGATTCAGTCTCACGGTACCTGGTGCTCAACCCCCTGTCTCTGTCATTGTCTCTCTCTGTGGTAGCAATAATAACTTTATTTTTAACTGTGCTTCTCCCCAGAGAGAGTTTGCACAGCTTATGTACATATTTGACTTGTGCAAGGATATTCTAGACAGTCATGAATTTTGAGAAGTTACTTTGGATGGAAATTACTGGCAGTTCAGACACTGAGAATGTGTCTTTTGGATTCAAATATGTGTTAATTAAAAAGTGCCTTTCCCTGATGGGTTCAGTTGATTTTTATGGCAATTCACCTTGCTGTCCCCATCTTCAAACACATCCTCTACATTTCTGCCTGCAATCAGCATGCAGCATTTAGTAGGGCATGAAATCTTGGACCCATTTGCATTAGGCAAGGGCCTGAAATTAAAATTCTAGTACCCACAGTTCTCAGTTTTAAGAAAGCTCAGCCCACGCTGGAACTCACTGTCCTGGTCCCTCTGCAAGAACTGGGTTAGAGTTAGAGAAATTAATGGAAACATTTCCACTGACAATAAGAATATTTACACAAGATGCTCAAAGCCTGAAAATATTTACCTCCGAAACAGAGAATACAATTTAGAAGATCTGCTGAGACCACTTTACTGAACCACTCAGTCACTGGCTGGTATTTAAGCAGGACATTAAAAAAAACAACTCTAACTACAATTCTTATTAGCATATTATTTCTTCTGAACACAAATAGCAAAACAGATCATTATCTCATTAAATCTGCTGACGCAACATCACTTAATCAATCATTTCTACCTGTTCCTAGCCTAGTTACAAGGAAAGTAAACAAGAAGTCAAGAAAAGAAGGAAGGAAGGAAAAAGAGAAAAGAGATAAACAAACAGACAAAGAAAGGGAAACACTGCCTTTCATTGTGCAAAATATTCTTCTTCATATTACAAAGCTTTCAAAACACATAGAAATTAACCCAAGATATGCAGCTACACCTGCATGTAAAAGCCCAGCCAAGTGCACCATGCATAACAACAGTCAATAAATAGGTATGTAAGGTTTATGAAGCATATCATGTCCTAATTCATGTGAGAATGGTTTGCAGTACTAATGGGATTTTGTTACATAAACTGTGCTGATAAGGCATTGGAGCTTTAAACAGTTAGCAAGAGTATTTTTATGGCTGGCATGTTTTCCAGACAAAATATGGTGAACCTTTATCTCCACTGCAGCCCCACAAGCTGCAGGCTTATTGGGGTGTCCCACATCCCTTACAGGGCCACAAATCTGTTTAAGGGCAAATAATCGACAATCAGTGACAAGCAAGTAAGAGAACAAACCTGTCCTAGGAGAAATACTGCAGTACCAGCTTTAGGAGCATCTCTGAATCACTGTGAAACCAGCGGCAGGGGGAGGCTGACACTGAGGTTAGTTGTGAAATGTGCCCATGCTAATAAAACAGTGCTAACTATTACATTTGAGGAAACATGTTTTGAGTGCAATTTTCTGGGAAAGCTGATTAGCCAGCTCTACACTCCATAGAAACAAGCCACAGCTCCCCTCATCTGAGCACAGAGATTTTACCAGGACAGCTGAAAGGTACATTTACAGACCTGCTTTGCACTTTAACGCTAATGAGCTTTTCCTCTGGTATCAATAAATTCTCCTGCTCACATGTTTAGCATTCCTTTGGCATGCACTGTCAGATAAATCCTTTATTGTCTTTCTGGTAGCTTGCCCAATTCCCACCAGGCAGATTTTTAAAACCCAAATCCTGCCTTATTGCTAGCTACTGCCTCTCCCACTCGATAAATTGAATTTATCATTTTATAGAATTAGGCAGTTGGTGGCCCTCAGCCCTTCCTTTAAGTAAAAAGAGATGCGGCTGTGAATCTACAGAGCACCAACAGGCAGTAAGAAGAGTTGGGAGGTGCCACTGCATCCTTCCACCCATGATTCTTTTCTAAAAGCCCCACTAGGGAGGAGCTGCAGAATAAAATCCCTTCTGTGATTGATTTCAGGAGAAGGATGCTCACACTGACCTACCGATGACTCCAAAGTGATGAGCTCTGAACACCTGCCAAGTGCAATGGGGTCGTTGGTATTCAAAAGCCAGGCTTAAACTACTAGTTTAGGTGACATTTCAGCTATGTAATTTTAAAGTACAACCTGATTGAGCTTGTTTGTAGTGCCAGGGATCCTAATTATATTTAAAATCATAAAAAAAAAAGAAGCTGTTGCCAAACAGCATTTGATGATTCGAGTGAAGAAGGCAGTAATTAATCCTGCAGGGACAACAGAGGACTAATTAGAAGCAGAGCAGAAATTTTGTTTTCCTTTAGAAAAAAATGCCTTTTACCATGAGGGCTCAGATAAGACACCCAATTTACAAACTGAACTGTGACCTCCCACTAATGGTCCTGGCAGCAGCCTTGGATGCAAGTGAATTCCCAAGTGATCAGTCAGAAAATGTTGCTTTTTGTGTTTTTTTCCTAGGAAAATGATGTGTTGACAGAGAAAAGAGGTGCAATATCTCAGGAAATTCTTCTGAAACCAAGTCCAGGACAGGAAAGCACCTGCATGTCCTGGCACAGCACACAAGGAGATGCTGAGGAGAGCCCTAGGGTCTGCCCAAGGAAATGAAGAGAACTTTTACTCTCACTGCATGGCACCAGTTCAAATTGCTGCTGGTGGTGAAGTTCACCAAAGGTGTAACTGGAGGAGGAAATCAGAGGAAATGGTCACACACGTGGCAGACGCTGGACTGCGTGTGAAGCTGGTGTCTCACTTGAGTTCTCCTTCTCAAACTGGCTCATTAAAATCCAAAAAACACTCCAATCCCTGCTATCCTATGGAACACTGTGCTGTTCAAGACTGTACAAAAGGGCCAGAAATAAAATAAAATAAAAACGAATGTTTGTTTAATAAAAGAATGCCCTCAGAACGGCAGAAGGCTTGTCCTGTTATTCCTGTTTAATTTGGAGACTTGCTGCTAAGATTGGAAAGGATTTTGTGATTAATCCTGAGCCATCATAGATATCGAGGAGGTTGCTGAGTCTGGAAAAATAGCTTGTCAGTTAAATCTAATAGTGTCATGTGTAAACCTTTTAATTTACCTAGACAAGCAGGGAATAAGCCTGGGAATGGGGCTTGGGGCAGACTCTAGTGATGTGCACAGGCTCCATGGATGTGCCTGGATCCTTTGGAAAAACCGAGACCTTTTCAGCAATGGTGTCCACATAGACAGTGAGAGGAACAGGCTGAATCCAGAGGGATGAGAATCACCCCCAGATCCAGCCACTAATGAGAAACCTACTTGCCACTGCCCTTCACACATTTCCTACAGCCTTGGATGTTTGCCAGGACAACACCAAAAACCAGCTCAAATGCTATTGATTTTTTGATGGCATTTTCAGACACGGTAATCAGCTTTCACTGGACTGGGGATGAGGCTGGAAGAGGGTGTGGGTGTTGTTGATGCATCCATATTAGCCCACTGCTTCCAGAAACTGCATAGTCACCGAGACATTATTCTCAGTGTTTGGCATCAAGTGTGGATTTTAGCTGACGCCCGGTGAAAGGCTTGATTTATTTATATGCCATAGTTTTAGAATATGCCAAATTTCTCTGGTGCCTGCTTGATGACTATTGGCTGTTAGAAACAGTCATTATCTCAAAAATTGGCACCACATTCCTCAGTACGATATTTAAACTAAAAACCAGAAAATAATGGAATGTAACTAAGAAGCTTCCAATTTTACCTCCTGTTTGTGCTATTAAAATCTACAGAATCACTGAATGGTAAAACATCATAGCTTGGAAGGGACCTTTTGTAAATCACTTGGTCTAACCCTCCCTGTTTATAGCAGGCTGAGCTTCAAATACAGAATCCATACATTGATGATACATGGTTTGGATACTATGCCCCTTTCCAACAGGTCTTTGGCAAACTGGAAGAGCTTTGGCTCTCCTGAAGCCCACATATCCCTCTAAGGATATATATCTGAGTCTCCTCTAATGGCTCTTCCCTGTCCCACAGCTGTCACCCCAGAAAGGTCTGCCAGCCTCATCCTTACACACCACCTGAAGGAAAGAGGAGTCTGCCAAATTCCAAATAAATAAATTTTGGAGACACAAACAGTCATTGTGCAGAGACAATATGGCCTTCAGTGGAATATTGTCACTATTTTTTGACACCATTCTTTACATCCTTCTCCTCCCTCTCCCCACTCTCCTCCCACTGCACAGCACAGAGCCAGGGCCATCACCACTCTCTGTCTGCCTTGGAAGCTGCTCTTCACTACAAATCTTCCCTTCACTGGACATTTCCAAGCCTTGTCATCTTTCCACTGCATGACACAGCTCAGTAATAAAATTCCTATCACCCTAAATACCCCAGAGTAGCCAAAGATCCCAAATAGGTGACAGTCTTTCACTGTCCAAAAATTGACCGGTGATGGCCATCTGTGCCTTGGCATTGCACATCATGATGAAGAGCACCTCAACTGCTATATACCTGTGACAGTGAGGGTCCCTGGACTATCCTGTCATGGTATTGGGGTAAAAACTTAAAAATCTGATCACTGTAAGCCAAGAATTGAGCATCCTTGGTCTTTACAAATCTCTAATTAACAATTCAGGAGGTGAACACTTGTCTCTGGCTGCATGCTGAGGCATTTCAGTGTTCCCTGTACTGTCAGTCACATCTATGTGAAAGTGCTTCAGTGCTGGAAAGATGGTAAGCAGACTCTTTTAGAGACACCTTTTTATACAAACAAGATCAGGCTGGGAGATTGAATCATGGGTTGGATTCACTCCATTTACCCTCTAGCAGTCTACAAATCAAGTGTCTAATCTGAAGTCATTACTCTACAGTAAATGACGAGAGACTGGCACCTCCAGAGCAGGATTTATCCCACCTGTCTGAAACACCTGTCTTAAATGAACCAGATCTGATTCCCCATTCCAAATGGGCAGGTATATATCCATATGGCATGTCTATACATCCTCTGCAGGCAGGCAGAAATATACTCTGCCATTGCTCAGTCTGAACTGAATCTGCTCTGAAGCAGACAAAACACACTCATGTCACTGGAGGGGGGAGGGCTGAGCCCAACCTAATACAAAATCCTTTTTATAGGGCTTTTAATTAAGGCTAATTGATGTATTCATGGCAGACAGCCAGATACAGAGTTGGTGCACACCCATAGTCTCAGACTGTGGGCCAAGCAAGCTTACAACTCCAAGCAGAAAATAGTGAAGAAATGCATTTATCTATTTTATAGAAAACAGATAAAAAGGTTTGTGAGAATATTGCCCCAGATTCCTGTTTCCACTTGCCATGCACCAGGAAGCTGATTAACATAGCATAATATAATAAATAAATACAATTTATTCATCATGGCCTGGTCAAGCCCTTTTTGAATGCTTCTACCATTGGAGTATTCAAAATCAATATATGCCTTCTTGTCCCACTGTGCACTACAAGGTCAATTTTGTGTCTGACTAATCAGCAAGGATGATTTTAGTTTGTTTGTCATTTGTTAGATATCACAGAGCTGATCTTTGTACAATATTCTTTATGTCAGTAAGAACATTCACCACTTTTCTGCCAGAAATAATGTGGACTTCTTGTCTATTTTAGCTCCATTCAGTACCTTGCTTTAAGAATGTATTTCATTTGGAAATGTACTATAACATATTAAACCAAATAAAACACGCAGATATTGTGTTATCCATTTGTACCAAAAAAAATAAAGAGAAAGTTATAAAAAATATTCCCAGATGTGGAAATCTAGATAAGATCAAAGTTCTCCTCCCTGTGGGCTCCATGGGAAAGCACCACACAGACATGTGTGAAGGGCTGGGGCCATCCAGGAAAAGTGACCGCGTCGACTTTTCTATTTCCTTCCTTAAATTCCCCGAAGGGTATCAGAGCAGATGAGAAGTGACAAGAAAAATGCAAACTACTGCTGTTCAGTGCTCACAGCTCTCACTGCAGCTCAGGACAGGAGAGCCACACTGCCCTGGCTGCCACGAAGAGATGGATTTCTCCAAAGGAATCCCACTTCTCAAACCCTCTCTAACAAGTTTGTTAGAGCATTATAGGTCCTACAGATATGAAGATATGTGTTAACACAGGAGCTTCTGGTACAAAAGGAAAAAAAAAGGAACTGAAGAAGAGCTTTTAGATACAGCCTATTAAAAGCAACATTAACAAAACCCATTCAAAGCCTCTTTTGTAGGAAAATTGTATTTGAACACTTTTAACAAACAGGTATCACTTTGATGCCACCTCACTTTAGAAAAAAATATTTATTTTAAGAAACAATCTGTCCAGTTCCAACATCCAAAAAGATAGGCTTGGGTTTTCTAAATGCTCAAAATCCAAGTAAAAAAAGCGCCAATTCCTTATAATGTATCCCTCTATGTCCTCACTCCCAAATTTCACATTAAACATTTGGCTTTTTTGTTTTCCCATCCAGTTAAGGGCATCTTTTCCCCCAAAAGGCCTCCAAGCTATTTCATGAGCACAGTATCTGTTTTCTGACCCATGCAAAGGATGACGTCTGTAGAACTGTCTCAGTTACTTCCAGAACGACTGCTCTCAGCTTGCAAATAGGACAATGTTATTTCTGCAGCTTCCAGTTCTCTAAAATTGTCCTGGGATCCAAAATACATATTAAGGTACAATATGATTATCAGATTCAACCTTCAGTTCACAGCTGTACAACAGGGTTACTTTCCATGTGGTGGTAAATGAAGACTGAACTTGAGTCTAGCAATAAACCCAAACTTTGGTGCCAGCAGCATCAAGTCCCTACAGTTGTTCTACTTCTGCAGAACAGGGAAAAGAAAAATGGGCAAAGCTTAAGTTTGTCACTTCCAGAGTCAGCTCTGCTCTAACCCCTGTCCCCTGGCAAAGACAGAAAAATGGGGAAAAAAAGGATTTACAAATACAGATTCAGAAGAACTGAATCTTCACTACAATATTTTTTTTTCGGTTATTATCCTGAAGTGCTGTTCTACCTTGTATATGCAACATTACACACAAAAATATGCTATTAAAAGTACTCTAGTTCATTTGCTTTGAAAAGTGTTTACTTTTCTGTACACATTTCATTTCTATTCCAAAGTCCAGAAAGATAAAATCCACTCGTGTGCAGGTAAAATGCTTTGAACACACAAAGCACAAGGTAAGTGCTAAGGATGCTGTTACCAGCATCTGGCAGGAACATCTGTACAGGAATACAGCTCCTAAAGGAAAGGAGAGCATGCAGCCAAGAGCTCCCCCCGCGCGGTGTGTAGCTGCTTGAGCACTGGCTTGGGTGGAAGTGACACCTTGGTGTCCTTATTGCACTTAATGACTACAGGTGGTTGCTTTCAGTCAAGCCTGAGCTACAAGAGTATGACTCATGCTTCTCTAAGAGCAAAGGAATGTCCCAGTCGGCAGCACACTCATCGCATCATGCACAACCGCGAGGGGCCGGGAAAGGCGAACCGGGAACGACTCCACGAAACAAAATGCTCCCGTCTCCCACAAACGTAATGCTCCCGTCATGAATTCAGGAGGCAAAGTCCCTCAGAATTGTACAGGCCAAATTTTCAGAGCAAATCCACAAACTGGGCCCCCGGCTGCCCACCCTTCCATCACACAGAGCCTGGGAGAGCCCACCCACAGGCTGCATTGATTGTGTCTGCAGGACACCCATCGTGCTACTGCCTCCTACAAGGTACAAGCTGGTTCCACTGAACTTGCCACGGATAATATCGGAATATCAGAGTCAAAGCAGCATTAGGAATAGACCTGGAAACACCATATTTGTTTCATGAACTTGGTATTTTACACTATTTAGCCACTACACATTTTAACCACTCAAGTTGCACTTGAACTGTAACAGACATTCTGGGCCCGCCCAAATAATTTTCAAGGTCAGATTAATCCTGTTAACACATTCTCTCACTGTAAAGTGGCACAAAATTACACCTGACTTGCAAGATAATCCTAAACAGAGATCCCTGTGCATGCCATGCAGTTCTACCTAGAATTAATATCAGTTACAGAGAAAGAAAAGAAGTCTGTCACAAAGGCAGAGGAATGCCATTAAGGCTAAAGCTTTCTAAAAAAGTCACCCCCCATTATCCTGCTGGCTCTTTTGCAGCATCTCTTCATGGCAGATTCATGCATTCAAGGAACTTTACCAAAACCTGGCCCCTAGACAGCCTGTGTGCCTCACCTATTCACTAGGCAGCTCTGGGCAGTCACACTGTGTCTGTCCTGACCAGTAAACCAAGTCAGGCAACAACATTCAACACTTCAAAGCTTGGCACTTAAACTGTACCCACAAGGTCTGTGCAGAATCCAGCAGCTTGCAGCAACCATGTAACTCCCTAAGCCTATAACCCCCCCCCCCCATTATTTCAGAGTCCCAGGGTGGGATTTATTGTAGGACATGGAAGGTCCTGCTGTTCTGCAGGTGCAGATTGTTCTTGCAGTCCAAAGCACGGCTGCAGAGTTGTGGAATTGCACTTGTGTCAGAACAGCAGCTGCAAAATACCACTGAAAATTTTGACAGCAGCCACCGCAGCTGTGGAGAACTATAATGATCGGGCGGTCTGACCACCGGGCTTTGGGAAGAGCTTTCCCTTCCTGTGGTTTTTTTTATACTTCCCTCTTGTTTTCTTTCTTTTTTTTTTTTTTTTAAACTGTTTTGTTTGGGGGTTTTTTTGAGTGTCTATAATTTCCTAAAGAAAGGGGCAGAAACAGGACAGAAAAGAAAGCAAATATGAAAGACTACCATCACCCCAAAAGCCTCCGTAAGTTGACACAATAGAAGCAATGACTTCTTTGGCTTTCTTATGAGCTTTTTGAGGTTTAGGGGTTTCGGTCTCATAGCTGAAAATACGTTCACCCTAAGATGCAGGTTCCTAATTGCCACTATTGCAAATTATTTGTTTGGGTTTTGGGGTTTTTGTTAGTTTTTCAGGAAGCGATTTACTTTAGTTTAGTTTAGTTTTCTAATGTTAAGTAATGGATCTAATATCAGTTTGTGGTAAGGATGCCCACTAATTATAAACATACATTTGATATACCTGATTCATAGTGATGCCTTGTGGTACATATGTGTTTTACTCAAGGCACTTTTGAAAACATGGGATCCTGATGCAAGAGGTCATTTAAATTGGAGGCAGGGGGAATCCTTCTCTGAAGAAGCCATTGTGCTCTGCTGGGCTGACCTCAAGCCGTACCAGGCAACAACTCTGAAGCTGCAATGGCAGTTTCTGCTATGCATTGCATATACCTGGATTCAAACCAGTGCAAACGGAGAGGCAAAAAACCCAACCACTCTCAGGCGCAGACACAAGCAGAGTCCAAAATCTCAGCTCGAAACTGGAGATCAAACAGGATCCAGTGCAAAGCCTGCCCTGCTGCAGCCCTGCTAAGCCAGCAACACCGCATGGAGAGTAATGCTCCAGCCTAGGAGATGGAAATGGTATCTGAACGTGATCCAAGACTGGAAGATGGGAGTCAGCTCAGAGGTGGGTCAGAGCCTCTGACACAGACCTAAGGGAATCAGTAACTATGGCGACTGGCTGGGTGGGCACTGCAAGCCTGCTCTTGAAGTGTCCCCTCCTCCTGCACTGAAACCTTCCATGAGTCCAAGGTAAGAGCAGCAGGCAGCACCCTAGGGAGGACTCCATCTCCCCTACACACCCACCACTCTCCAACCCACACATCATCATCCAGGTGCCTTAGACTAAAGGGAATTTCACCCTGAATGGTTGCTTTCTCTCTTTCTAAATGCAGTTGCAGACTGATAAACGACCTCAGGAAAGAGAGTGGAAGGGGATTAACTTCAGCCTTTTAACTTCGGGCTTTCAAACCTGCTCACAAGACGATGAACTACAATTGTTCTCTCCCTTGCTCAGACATCATGCAAAGTCTTTCTGCCAAGGGCAATGGGGGCGACAGTGGGAGAGCAATCTCAACCCTACAAAAATGGGACATGCTAATGAAGATACTGACAGAACCGGACACCATCACTGAGTGCTGCAAAGAGAATTTACATAATGTTACTCTAACAGTTCAGTAAAAATGGCATCAGTAAAAGGAGGCTTTCACGAAAGAAGTTACCCCCAAACACTCAGTGCAACTGAGTTTCTGTTAGTTTCATTTTGTTACATAAATTGCTATTATTATTATTATTATTTCTTACTTACGATGTTAACAGAGCAGGAGGACACTTGAAATAAAAGGCTGTGCATGCACAATACCCACACAAATAAATTCCAGTGATCCACCCCAGCACCAGGCACGGTGCCCTTCCCTGCCCACTGAGCTGAGCCCTCCCTGTAGGAGGAGTAGGGGAATTCATCACCAAATATACAGTATATTGTCATGGAATGATACCAGGAAACAATACTAACAGGAGTCTGAACGTGTCCTTCACGTCATATTAATCTACTGTTTAACTCGGCAGAAAAGACAGTGAGGAAATAAAAGCTCAATTCACCCAGCCTGAGATCAAAACTGTCATGGCAATATTGGCAGGTTAGACCCTGATTCTTTAAATAGTACATTGCCTTTGTTAAACAAAAGTCGTTCTTTTATTACATAATAGAGATTATAAATAAAGGTAAAGTGTGCATGCAGTCAACTGCATATTATACAAGCAATATCTATGTTAATAATTGCTTTCTTTGGCAGGCCAGAATCCAGCTGGACATGCAATATTTACATATCAAAATCCTTGGTGTGTTCAAGTCATATTGGATGCAAGTGAAAATATATATGTATATATATTTACCGTATACACACACACATATATATATATGTATAAAGGTATATATACAGCTCTGCATATATACTGTATACATATATACACATAGGTATATGCTAAAAGTGGATTTCATCTTTTTCTGATTCAGGTGATGCAGGCCTTGAAACACTAAAAATATCCTGACAGGATATCTGGGGGGGTAGTTGGGGTGATAAATGAGACTTGGGGGAAGAGATCTGGGATACGTTCTTTTCAGACAATAATTTTAAAATTTCTGCCACCTGCTTCTCAAGGGCAGCCATCCTACTGCTTAGCAGCTGGATATCTTCTTTGAGTTCGTGCTTGACTTCCTGCAGCGTGGTTTGTAAGGCCTGCTCAGGAATGGGGTAGAAAGGACACCTGGCATCCGCCTGAATGGGGCTGTGCTCCAGGGGGCTGCGAGTCTCACCAGCTTTATCCAAGCGAAGGTCACTTTTTGTTATTCCACTGTCACAAGAGTCTGTTTTCCTCAGTGGGTTTTTATTTACACCGTTCTCCGAGTCATTGGACTTGGGGTCGTCGGACAGCAACCCCATGGACTCGGCCTTTGTGACGTTGTTCCAGTCCTCCTTCTTCTCCTCGTGGGCCCCCATCGTGTTCTTCAGTCGAAGCCACCCTTTCCCGTTCCCGTTTTTCATCCGCATGGGACTGTTCACTTTGAGACATTTTTGGTCCCCGTTTCCGTTTGGCTTGAGCTCCATCGCATCCCGGTTGTTCTGCTTCACGGCCTCACTGGTTTTCATGTAGGCCAGGGTGGTCTGGATGGGGGTGATCTGAGACACGGTGACCACGCTGGTGCCCGTGATGGAGGCCCCATTCTGCACGCTCCGGCTTTCCACCTGAAGCTGGTTCCTTTCCGGGTCGACGTGGGTTGAGCCTTGGTTGCGCATCTCCTTTTGCTGTTTGAATTTCTGGAAGAGTTTCCGCACAGGGTGGTCCACAGGGATGCTCAGTGTCACCTCGTTCTTCTGGCGCAGGCGCTCCTCTTCTTCCTTCTTGACATCGCTGATCTTCCGGAAGATGATCTGTGGAGGATAAATCCACAACAGAGTCAGTATCCAAAGGACATCACGTGTGGCAAATATTAATGTGAGATGGGGAAACAGTATTGAGAACAGCCATTTCTATCTTAATTCTTAATTTTGATCTTCCTTTCTATCTTAATTTTTTTGTAGTGAATTCAAATGGAGCTGATGAAGACATCGTAACCTCAGATGTATGCCACAGCACATACAGGTTACATATATACACACACACTTTCTTAAAAGTATAGACTAAAAGTGGATTTAATCTTTTTTCTTGACGTAGAAGATAGAGCCTTGAAGAACTAAAAATACCCTGACACCAACAGAAGGAAAGAAACTGAATAAAGAAAAGAAAGCAAGAAAGCGAGAACCCAAATACTGTGATCCCTACCCACCCATTACTCACACTCATAGGTGCTCTGTCACTATCTTTAGCACAATCGAAAGGAAACAGTAATTCACTGGAGACTACACAGCTGTAAGATTAATTCAATGTACATACCCTTCCAGAGACTGGAAAATCCAAATGTGCTCAATACTTTTTAGCTTTGCTTATTGTTAGCTTTGCAGGAGTGGCTGGAGGGTGTAATTAGGTTCACCATGGGCTATGTGTGTGGCTTCACACACTACACAAGCGTTTCCTAGAGAGTTTGTATGCCTAGTATGTGCAGGTGTACTGGGAGCACCATGGAGAAGCAGCATAAAACCCAGCAATATCCACCATTTCATAATGCCATGCCATCTAATGCTGCAGTTATTTCACCCTGCAGCATGTCTCAGGCTTCTACAGAAAAATGAATTTCAGCCTCAAGCTGGGAAAGGATCAACAGAGTAAAAACCTTTCTGCTGATTTTTCTGTGTGTTACTAGTATGATTTTTTATTTAGGTTCACCCAGTTTTCTTGAATGTGGGACTGAGGCAGGATAGGGAAAATCTGGTTCTCTGGTTCACAATTCTAAAGCGAAAAGCAGCATGTGATTAAATGTAAATATGGACTGCATTCTTACTTCTGTGGTAAGAAAAGGAAAATAAAGTCCCTGTAATACACAAACGAAACCCCGTGACAGTCAGCTGTAGGTTTTGAAAGATCCATTTGAGTATCCATATTTCAGTATCTATTTACTTTCAAGTCTCATATCTTCAGAAGTCAGCAGAGAAGTACCACGATGGCTACAGATCCTTCCCCGCATGAATCTGGGATGAGCTGGACTTCAAAGCTTCGTTAGAGAACTTTCAAATGCAGTGAATATATCCTTGCATGCTGCTGATAGATGCAGCTGCTTATAATAATTTGGTTAACATTAGAAGGCTAGTTAAAAAAATATAAACAAAACCGAGGGAGAAACATAGAAGCTACTTTCATCTGACTCCTCTGACCTAGATGCATGGACACCTAACGTCTTCTGGAGGCTCCCCTTCATTAGTGGCTGCCCTCATGGAGCTTCTCTCTCTTTCTCTAAGATAAGCCACTGGGGACAGCAAATAAATGCAGGAGAAGTTGCCCTTGATTCAAAATTGAGTAATTACATTTAATTGAAGCCACGCTCCCTAAATGCAGATTTGGAAGGTGGGTTGTGTGTGATGTTTGTGCTTCTCTTTCCCTGAAGGGCAGCACAGCACCTCTGGCAGAAGATGCAATAGTGAAAGCAACCAGCTGCTAGGATGTGTCCCCAAGTTGTGTCTCAGGGGAGAAGGTTGGTTCCTCCACTGGTGTCCCTCTTTGCCTGTGCTGCTCTGCCTTGTGCTGTGTCAGGCCAGAGGGGCTGGGTCCCTGAAAAAAACCTGCAATTGGGAAAAATCCTGTACCCAATGTTTTACAAGGGCATGTAGTGACAGGACAAGGGGGAATGGCTTTAAAATGAAAGAGAGTAGGTTTAGTTTGGATGTTAGGAAGAAATTATTAACTGTGAGGGTGGTGAGGCCCTGGAACAGATTGCCTAGTGAAGTTGTGGATGCCCCATCCCTGGAAGTGTTCAAGGCCACGCTGGATGCAGCTCTGAGCAACCTGTTCTAGTGGAAGATATACCTGCCCACGTCGGGGGGCTGGAACCAAATGGTCTTTAAGGTCCCTCCCAACCCAAACCATTCTATGTTTCTATGATTCCCCTGCTTTCTGGCCACAAGCCTATTTCACAGCTTGAGCACCCTCCTCTCCCGCAGCCAGTCTGTGCCTGGCAGGTGGTGGCTGGAGGCAGCCGGGGATGCTGGAAGGCAGGCAGCTGCCTGCAGCCCGGCAGGGGCTGGCAGCATTCCCCTGTCCAGTGCAGCACTGGATGTGCCACCGGGAAAGGCACGAAGTAACTTTGACAATTTCTGTCCTGTTGAATGTTTATGAAGACCAGAATGACAACAACAAAGAACACAGCACCAGTTTTTGATTCCTCTCCAAAAGCTTGCACTTCACCGTAAACTACCCTCACCTCCCTTTTTTCCCCAGACCAATCTTTCTTTTCTCCCTTTTCTAGTCTCAGTTCAAAACTTCCCCAGGCAGAGGTCATCTCCCTGCACAGAATATAATTACCCATGACTGCTGCTGTGCCTTCTGCAGAAGAAAAACCAAGACTGCATTAATTTCACACCACCTGTACCTCATACTCCTGAAGTGGGTCTTAATGAAAGCCAGGAAATGCCTCCAGGGTTTTTTTGCCCCAGAACAACTTGGTCAGATGACCACTTGGAGAAGTTGAGCCCAGTGCCACGGGGGTCTGAGCCTGAGTGCTGCCATGACTCAGCACAGAGCTAATGCTTTGGAGAAAACCAAACGTGTTCCTGCTGCAGGGATGGGCAGCCAAGGTGATGAACACAATCACTGCTAAGCGAGTGAGACCAAGGGCCCACTAAACACTCACAGTTGGGGGCTTTATGCCCCCTTTATGAGCATGCAGTGGAGTAGACACACACTCAAAGTCCTGCTGTCACCTCCCCAGGAGATGTTCCTTCAGCTTCTTGCAGGACACAGGCTGGAGCCTGGCAGAGCTCTTCAATAAATTATTTCCTCTTTCTCCTCTTGGGACAGGAAGTTCTACACCTTGGAATGACTGTGGGCAGCTCCTTTGAAAGAACAAGCCTGCTGCACTCTGAATAACCTCAGAAAATACCCAGGGACTCAGAAATTTGGGAGTTAGCTGAAAGTCAAGGATTCAGGAGTGATCTACCTTGGTGGAGCCCTATTTCCAATGGAGCAAATACTGATGCACAGCCCTGGGCCTACTCTCCCCTTGGCCTTCTCATGTAGGCTGTATGTATTTATGGCTGTTTGCTGTTTTCTTTTTCTAACCAGGCAGGCCCTCATATCCCAGCTGACACTGAGATGATGGCCCTTTGGATGGAGACTGGGGTCTTGGTCCTCATTCACCCACTGAACTGCTCTGCCATCATGAGGAAATCATTTCATCCCATGGAGACTTTCCCCTCTTCAGGACATCCATCCACAACCAAGGAAGCTGTACACCTAGCACAGCAAGGATCTAGTTTTGGTCAGGAGTACTTGATATCAGTATAATATGTACAAATAAAATAAAAGAAAGATTTTCTTATACAGACAAAGAACTGAGGAAAGAAAAAAAAAGAGATGTGAATTCTAGCACTAAAAGAGCAATAGCTATTTTTCATTACCAATTTCTTCCATATTAGGAGTTTTTTCATGTGGTTGGATTTTATCCACTTCCACAAATGTTTAAACTAAGCCAGAATAGTTAAAATGTGTTTACATTTACAAATGTTTACATGGAGACAATTCTATTAATGTCCAATAACTATTACCAGATATTTTTCTTCATAAATTAGAACAGAAAAACACCTCATGCAATCTGACATTCCTCAGCAAATTGGGAGAGGCTTATTTTGAAACCTTAAATTTGTCTCTGACTCTTTTCAGAGAGGTTACACATAGGCCTGTCCAAATGTATGTCCCAGGAATAGACACAAACTTCAAACAAGTTAATCAGAAGAAACAGAATTAACTGTGTGTATAGCACGCCTCAGGGAGTACAGAGCCGTACTCCTGTCTCACACCAAGTTCTAAATCCATTAATGTGACAGAGATTAAGAGTAGGACTTCATTCTTTATGGACGGGATTGTGAAAGACTGTTCCATGTAACACAAATCCTGTCCCATGGGATGCTTTTCCTGCCTTTAATGTATTTATTTTGGGAAGGAGGAGCAACAGAGGTGACATTAATTATTGACCTTGCAAAGAGAAAGCAGCAGTTAACTGATAGCCAACCATGGGGACTGAAATATTTGGGTTATCTATGAGTCAGGCACAGAGGAGACAACAGCAACTTGAGATTCTCCATTTGATTTGAACCTCAACCTCCTTTCCCTCCCCTCCACACCAAGAGGTAACTCGTTGTTACTGTGAACTCAATCCTTTGCAAAGTCAGACCTTAACACAGGCACTGGCAATGGATATGTTACTGCTGGCTCCTGTGAGGTGCCAGCTTGGATAACTGGACCCAAAGCCAAGTGCAGATGAGGACAGCAGCAATGAGAAGTCAGGGAGTCAGCTCAAGGCTGAGACACCCACAGGTTCTCCCATCTACCGCTGAATTAATCAGTAAAGCTGTGGCCTTTCCAGATACTTTGAAATTTATCCCTTGTCTGCTGTCTTTTTTTTGTACCAGCAC
This sequence comes from Pipra filicauda, assembly GCF_003945595.2. Lineage (NCBI taxonomy): Eukaryota > Metazoa > Chordata > Aves > Passeriformes > Pipridae > Pipra > Pipra filicauda. The sequence continues at coordinate 2,600,681 of NW_024104007.1, read as the reverse complement.
GGCTAAAATCATTCCTCCTTGACCTTGCTCCATACACAAAGATCGCTTAATAAGTGACTCCAATGAAGGCACATGAATGGATTAAAGAACTGGTAAAAGTCTTGAAGAACTACAGTAAGTTTCTAAAAAGTAGGAAATATTTGACCAGAGATCATCCGTTCCTGTCCCTGAACATCCCATGCTGTTGTTAGTGGCATTCGATATGTGCCTGCTCCTCAACACAGAAATCCAGATAAATGGAGAGTGATGTAGCAAAAGGGCACACAGTTGTCATGGTGATGGAGGCAGCGGGTGTGCATGGACTGAGAGAGAGGGAAAGCCACACAAACCCATCAATGCAAAGATTTCCACAGCGACTAATATACTCTGAGTGCCCAAGCTGTGGCATCCTACAAATCTGGCTGATGGGCAAGGGATGCTGGAGTCCCGCAGCAAGGGGAGACCCTGTCCTGGAAGAATGAGTTTGACTCAGATCATTTCTGCAGTGCCAAAAACTGTAATAGAAAGGAAACACAGCACTTCAGGCCTCACAGCTACATCCGTTCAGTGACTCACAGGTCACATTCATTAAAGCACAGGCCAGGCTGATGTTGATGCTGGTCACCTCTCAGAAGTTTGTTCCAGAGGTAACTATCTTGTCTATATTAATGTCTTATAGAAGCTCCATCTCCCTGGCATCTGGTTACTCACGACCCAATGTGTTTGTCCAGATCCCTGTATTTTTGTTCCTATTTAATACAGAAACATCTGAGAAGGCACCTGAGATCAGTGAAATAGAATCACAGAATCACAGAATCATTAAGGTTGGAACCAAGATCAAGTCTGAACCAGGTTAACAAATTTGAAGAAATACAGGGCTCTTTGTAACCTGGAGAATGCCAGTGACCCATCTGACAGCACAGATCTACAGCTGTACTGGAAAACACTGCAGATGGAGCAAGTGGGACAAGCAGACGAAGCGAGTTGGAACTTTCCAGGCCAGCTCCAGTGATGGAGGAAGCATCTTAGGGAAATGCACCTTTCCTTGGACCACACTGCAGGGCTGGCAGCTCCTGGTTTGCTTGGAGTTGGCTGAGACCCACCAAGCAGCTGCTTCATCAGCTTTCAGATCCCACCAGAAGTATTTGGACTGGTCCAACTCCTCCAGGAATGTTTCATTCCCATAAAAAAGGTCAGTGTCCTCATAAGATGTGTTGGTTTGGGCACTCTTTTATACAGGCTTTTTTTTTTTTCGGAAATAGGAGAGCTGCCTTCCATTGCCTCCTTGGCCTGAAATGATTCAAGACGAGTCCTTCACACAAGCTTAGCTGAAGCTGGCAAATGGATTTTAAAGTTCTGAATGGTATAACCAGTATCCAATACTGCAATCACATATCTCATTTTCTTCAGAAATAATGCTCCAAGGCTACACAACATAAATTTTTGTAAAGACGTTTGCAAAAAATACTATGAATTTTCACGTCTTGGGAGTGCATCGCAGAAAAGTAATTTATATTTTTGTCATGCTCACGTGGGAAGTGGGTTTGCGTCAGACCCAGGATTTAGACACACGATACCCCAACACGTGTGGTGCTGAGACGAGTGTGCTGTTTTCCTGCTCCTGAGAACAAACCACAAAATACACCCAATTTCCAGAGCACAGACACTCACAACAGGGCTCACCTACAAAGCCTGTGTCTGCATCTGAACTCACCCTCCAGGAGCCCTGCACAGTGGAGGGAGAATAAAAAAGCACTTGGAAGTTGTGAGTCATTTCACCTGCAGCTAGATGTTAAACCAGGTCAGACAAGCTGTACCCTGAGATGCCCGTTTGTCTCCTGTGTCTACACGGGGAGCTCTGTGCCTGTCGCCTGTATGCAGACATCCTCCATGGACGGTGGGTATGAAGGATTCAAATCCCTACCTCTGGCACTGCAAATGTCAGGGTTTGGTGCAGATTGTGTAAAAAGCCTCTGCAAAGTTTGTCTCTGTATATGTATGTGTGTGATATACCCTTCATCTGATGCTATTTTTATCCCCCCCAGCATGCTGGGGTATTGCCAATTCCCAGCTGGGATGCATCCTCAGAGACCAGCCAGTCCTTCCAGACAAACATTATTATTTTAAAAGCTGCAGAGGGAGGACAAGCCATGACTGCCTGGGAGACCATGCCAGACTGGAGGCTCCTAGTGAAAGGCTGTGAAAAAACCAGATATTTTGCCTGCACAAAACAATCAAATGAACCACCAGCAGTGAAGGGAAAGCCACCCCCTCCCCTTGTTCTCACCACACTTCCCAGGAAAACCTTCCAGACCATCTGAGATCTCTGTGTCTGTTCCTGTACAACCACTCTTTTGCATTGCAAATCTCATCCAGGATAGATGCTGCTCAGATCACTCCCACCACTAGGTGAGTCTAGGATGCTTCAGTTCTTGAGGACTAGCCCCCTTCCCTCTAGGAACCTTCAGCTGTCAAAACAAGGCATATCTGGGACCCTCTTTTTTGATATTCTGAAAACTAGGCCAGTCAAGCCCTATTTCTCATGAGTAACCCTTGGTAAACAGGCTTGATGCAAACCCAAGTGTTTTTAAGATGTAGGCAGGTCCCAGAGAACATGAATCACTATTAATACTTGATGTAAAAATGTTTTTAAATCTTATTTCTCAGATTTTTGCTTTTTTCTAAAACTTCCACTGTGTTAACAAATCTTCCTTTTTATTTACATGAATTAAAATGTGATTTTAAAAAGTTAAACTATGAAAGACTAGACAGAAATGAATGAACAGCAAATGACTCTACACAAGCCTTTCTGTTTGCAACTAGGAAGAAACTGGAGCCCTTGAGACCTGGGGTTTGCAGTTCAGCCTGATGGAATATCCATAGTCCATCTGTATTTGTCCTACATCTGAAAGTCCAGCCTGTGAGACTCACACAGAGCAAGAGACCTGAACAACCACTGTAAATGCAAACCTTCCTTTGGGATGGATGCAAGAAGATGCTGCTATGCATTGTGGATGAACTCCTTGTGTCCGGGTTGGTTCCCTGCCTTGAAAACCCGTTTTGCAGGTTTACTGCCCTTTCAAAACAGAGAGGGCAATGGCAACATTCCACCCAAGATGCAATTCCAGCTCTTAACTCCAAGGGAGAGTTTGGAGCAATGCCTCCTCCCAGGTCAGGGCAGGGAAAGGAGGTAGGAGCAGACAGCTAGGATGGGAAGAACAAGCTAGCAAGACCAGAAAACACCAGCAAAGGGCCAGCAAGAAGCACTGGCTGTGACCAAACTTCTATTAACAGCTTTTCTGTATGGCTCATGCATGAGAGCAGCCTCCCACCGTGGTGTTCTGCACTGGCAGGAGTCTCTGCAGCTGAGAAGCGTGGTCAGAAACCCTCTACAGAGTATGACAGCAAAAAGAAACCTGGTAGAAGTGCAAGGGAGCTGGAGTCACGAAAAGTGAGAGCCAACAGAGACTGAAGCCAGGGCACCTATTTCCAACTTCAGCATTTAGGCTGCTTCACCTAATTTACTTCTGTAAATCTCCATATATGCTTAGCTCACTTCATTAATCTGCACTCCAAGGATTCAGCTTAGATGGCCTCAAATGATGGCTTTATTGTTCTTCTGCTCTGTATGCTCCTCAGATAGCTTTGCTTTGATGTGAAATTCAGCCTCAAAAACAAACTGCTCTAACAACTCTTTTAATTGCTCTCCAGTAAATTCTCCTTAATCCTCCTGTCCCAGGAACTGTTTTGTGTTAAACCGTTGCTCCATCTGCGTGTGAGAAAGGAATCGCTGTCCTTGGCTGTGCACTGAAAATGACTGACTGCTGAGCAATTAGTTAATCTCCAGGATAGGGATGTTTCACTAAACAGTCTTTCATGCTGGATTTTGGAGGAAAAGAAGATTTCTGTAGGTTAGTCTGCTGGCTGCTTGAAAAGAAACAGTAAATAATAGCCTTTCTGCAAATTTCCATTGATCCTGACTTCACAGACACGGTAGCATGCTAAAGCAAAAGCTTGGTACTAAGCACATTTAATTTTGCTTTGGAGAAGCTGTTTTCACACAGATTCTTCCTAAGCAACTTGTAAAAGATGTGAAGATTTCCAATCCAAGTAACAAAGTCGTGTTGCTTCAAGGAAATGAGAATTATTTCCATGATGTTGAAAAAGCCCTTTTAAGGGAAATTTAATGATATTTTATGTGCAAGGAAGGGGTTAGTCCTTTCATCATTACTTCATAAAGATCTTTGTCCCCCAGGTTGCTCATCCAAAGGAAAATCAGGACGAGTAAAGAGAGAGAGACCCCCTTCAGAAGAACCCAACAACAGTCAACAACTGACTTCCCAGAGCCCAGAAATTCCATCACCTCGCTACTGCTTGCCTTGTGGCTTAGAAATTAGTTACTCTAGGTCAAATTTCAATCTGGTACCATTTCATGTTTGCAATCAATTCACACAGCACCTGAGTACTCTTGCAGAGAGACATCTGTGCACGCTGGCAGCCAATTAGGCTGATCTGCATTCGAGAACAGCCATGAATACTAAGGAGAAAACAGTTCAGAGTTTGACCCATCCACTTTGTATGTGGTACGGATCTGAAATCATAGTGTTTTCATGTAAAACATGCCCAGATTAAAGAAGAAAGAGAGGAGAAGCAGGCAGAGATCCAAGTCTCATTTGTCACATCCCTGGAGCATCATGCCCAAACACACAGAGCACCAGGCTGGGATTCAAGGGGATGGATTATCCTGTGGCTTGACCTTTGGCCAAGTGGGAAGTCCTATACAAATCACACCATGTCTTTGTGTCTCCATCTCTCCCAGTGTAAGAGAGGATAATAACACTGCTCTCATTTCTCCAATTAACTGGAAATCCCTGTATCATTGCCAACTATTCACAACCGAGAGATGAGGATCCATGGCTGATAGCAGAGAGAGATCTTTGTTCTGGCCTGTTGCCAAGACTGAGATAGTTCATTAAAAAAACACACATAGGTGTTCTCAGGGTTTCAACTCAAGAACAAGGGCCCAAGGCACTGCTGCCCTAAGACATTTAGTGCAGTCCACAATGGACGTACAATGCTACACGAAGTCCTGCCCTCATCCCCTGAGACATCAGGCCTTGATTAAGGGTATCACGGACACCTACTTCACAAGGAAGGATCAGTCAGATCACTCAGTTTGAGTGATGGACATAAATTCTTCAAATGGTGTGATTACACGTTTAACAAAGCATGTGCTGAGCTAAAGAGTGAGATTTTCAAAAGAAATGCCAAAGCCTCTTCCTCTCTTTGCACAATCATACAGATTTACACCAACCATAAGAGCATTATCTGAGAGCAGCTCAGTCTCCTGAATCACAAGCTCTTTCCAGTCACCCAGACCTGAGCAACTCCTGCCCATACATTTGGTGCTTAGAGATGCCTCCTTCTCTTTGTAACCCAGGGGAAAACAACACACAGATCTTCTGTGGCTGCAGCATTAGCTGTTGTGTCTGATGTCTGCTGGGCTCTCTTTTTTTTGCTTGGAAAGGGGTGCTGAAGAAGGGCACTATGCACCTTTGGAAGTGGGGAGCTTTGACATGGTTTTTAAATGAGACTCTGGAATTGGAACCTATCACTTCTTTCCCTCACTATTTTCTGTTTTCTTTGCTTTAACCAAACAGCAGATGCTTTAGCATGCTGCAGAACAGCCAGATTCAGAATTATTTCTCCAATACTATCCAAGTGAGAAAAATGCACCTTCCACACACAAAATTACTTAAATCAATAAACTATAAAGGCTATTTTATTTAGGAATTTATGGTGGTTTTCAACTAGGGTCTGTTGCTGCTCGTCCTTGTTTAGGGTCAGTCTATTGCAGAGTGGAAGTATTGATCTGTGTGGCCTCAGAAGAGAGTGAACTGTGACCATGATCCAAAGACATAGTCCTTTCCATGGGGCTCCTGTCACAACTGGGAGCAATAAAACCCAGCTTTAGCCCCCTAATTCCTTCTCAGGACCCTAAAGCCTACACTAAACTCAATAAAAAGAGTGGGCTGGGGAGGTGAAAAAATGTGTTGACTAAGAGTCTAATTTGTTTTCTGTATATAACACAGAGGTGGTTAAACATGGGGAAATTGAGCAGAGAGCAACTTGGGGATGGCTGTTGCAGTATTACTGAGTAGCATCTCATGGGGACCTCTGTTCTCTCTCACTGGTTATGTCTATTCACTTTGGGATTTAAACTCACACCGTCCTTCACTCCATAATAGCTCTCCCATGTAAACAAGTCTAAACTGGATTAGTTACTTGGTAGGCGAGCAAACTACTTGTAGATGTAGGTAAGCTACTTCTTGTAGCTCTAGATGGAGAGTATAACATATTCATGCCTCCTTCCCCTTTCTCTTTTCTTCCTTCCAGATGCAATTATTACAGAGAGTGAAGGGCAGGGGAGATATTTCTCCTACTTCTTTGCCTGGCACTGAGGCAGAGAGATGAACAGACTTCTCTTGCTGGACTTTCTTTTCTTCTATCTTGCAGACATTTCTTTTTTGCACAGAAATCCTGCAAGGGGAGCTGAGGTACCTACATAGACTTTCCAGCCCCTGGGAAAGGGGAGCCCTGCAGAAGGCTAAAAACCCAAGCTCAAGAGACACAAGATCTTTCACTGGATGTGGAGGAGAATCCCAGCAAATACAGCCTCCACCCACGAAAACAAGACCATTCCATGACTTTCAGACAACCACACTGACATATATGGTGACATCTATATGGTGACATCTACCACCACATGGTGCACTAAGACCACGTTGCCACCACCAATCCTGCCAGAACATCAGATACCCCAGGGCTCAAGAGCTGAAGAGAGCTTCCCATTGCCTCCTAGCCCAGCTGCAGGGTGCTGGGCTCCCTGTGAGACAGTGCCCCTCCAACGGGACAGTTTCCAACTAGATCAGGCAGGCTGGGTCCTTGCAAACTTGTATCAGCCATTGGATCAATATCTGCTGTTGGTACTGGCCTAATGAAATGTCAGTCAGCAGCGCTGTCAATTGATCCAGGCTTTGCTGAGCTGCAGATGAGTTACTGTCTCTGCATTTTACTGTAGATGATTAAAAAAAGGAACTCCACAAAGAAAACAGCCTTCACTTTGCCCAGGATCTCCTAAGAGGGATGTGCTTCTGAGCATGGATAGGGAAAGACAGTTCAAAGCCTCCAGATGACAGCAGGGTGGTTTGAGCTCGGGGCAGGCTGCAGAAATAGTGCTCTCTGGGATGGTGAAAAGTGCCAAAAGACTTTACAGGCTGCTCTTCAGCCTGATTTAACTTGGAGCAGAAAATCAATCATCAATAATAATATGCAGCACTGATACACCACTCTCCCTTTCCAGTATTGGAGGAAGCTGGATTTACGCAGCTGCCACTTGTGCCAGATGTCAACACCAGGGCACAGAGAGGTCATACAACGCTTGCCCAGGGTCACTGAGCTGCTTAGTGGATGAGGGAGGGGGATGGAACCAAGGTTTCCAGCCCGGAGCCCCTGTAGTAGGAAAATCCATACTGCAAAAAGATTAAACATATAAATATATTTATTAGAAGTAAAAGAAATTTATTAATATAATAATTAACTTTCTTTCCACCATTGTCCTTTCTGGAACATAGAGTTCTGGATTTGAAATAACTGGAAGGGCTCAGCTGTAATTGCAGTTAATTGCTGAAATTAAATCCAGAGCAGAACAACTTTACTGCTGTTCAGGTTTGTGTTCTAAGAGGGGTGGAAAGGGGGGGAAGCACTATCTCTGTATATTTAGTGAAAATTTTCAGAAGGTCTTGCTTTTATTCCAATGAAAAATGACAAAAATCTTCAGGTTTGGCTTCTGGCCAGCCCTGCTTGTGACAGACACAGTGTTCCTGCACATCCCCAGCACAAAGCCACACAGAACATTTGCACAGAGGATTTGCAGAATTCGTATTTTGTTCTCAGTGTTTTTGCCTCTTATGTGTTTCCGCCTGAAGACTAAACGGTCTCAATAAAAGCCTAAGAGAGTCTCTCCATTTACAAAGTAATACATCAGCAAAAGAATTGCAAATTGTTCCCCAAATGTACTACTCTCTCCTCTCTGCTTTAAGTGGAAATTGAAATTAATTGGATTCATTATGGCTTTCTTTTTTAATTTAAATATTACTGTACCAGAATATAAAGTGCCTGAAATTTAATCTGAAGTCTTCAGACCTGAAAAAATGTTTTGCAACTGAAAGCTTGTTGATTTTTTTTCAACTATATTCACTGGCCCAACGAAAGATAACACCCCTTGCTATCAGCCTTGCTTCTGACATTGAGAACATTCTACCTGGCTTTCAGAAAGTTTGGGTTTATATGGAATGTGCTATCAGCTACTCTGCTCACTTTATCACTTTCAAGGTTTCGTTAATTTACTGAAAACGTTTTATAACAGGAGCTTCAATTAAAACGATGCACTTCCATTGTCACGCGACGTAGAATACCACCAGTTTTGTTTGGAAGTGATGAGTTAGAAACGAAGAAACAGTTTTAAAGGGCAGAATATACGAGCAAAAGACCCAAATGAAAGGGATGACGGGCAGCCTCTGTACCTCGAAGAGCCAAGGCATCACTTTGTTGTATCCATGTTACAAAACAGAGAGGCAAAACATGCTGTGCAGTCACTGCCAGACATTTCTCACCTGAATCAGGTTTAATAACAGGCAGCAATTTAGTGGGGAGAGTCACTGATTCCAGATTCAGGCTAACTCAAAAACACGGCAATATTCCTGAGTGGAGCAGATTTAGACTGGGGACTGGGCAGTTATTTGCTTGTTCTCTATTTGCTTCTAGATCCTAGTCAAGGACCTGATTTTTTTAAATGTTCGTGGGGCAGAAAGTGAGGGCCTGCCTATGCCACACCACAGGGAAGGGCACCAGGACTCCTGTTGTAGCACAGCAGTTTCTCCCTCAGAAAGGCAAGATCCAAGAAGACGGACTAGGCTCTTCTCAGTGCTGCCAAGCAGTAGGACAAGAGGCAATGGGCAGAAATGATGTACAGGGAGTTCCACCTGATTACAAGGAAGAACTTCTTTACTATATGGGTGACTCTGCACTGGAACCTATTGTCCAGAGAGGATGTGGAGTTTCCCTCACTGGAGATATTCCAGAACCATCTGGGCATGATCCCATGCAATGTGCTCTGGGATGATGCTGCTCGAGCAGGGAGGTTGGACCAGATGACCCACTGTGATGCCTTCCAACATGATCCATTCTGTGATTCTCTAATTAGGTTGCATTCAGAACTGCTCTGCTTCTGCTGTTTTCAAGCCCAAAGCTCATCCTGCACCACTGTTCTGTGTTCAGCCAGGTAGCCATGCCAGAATTACCTTGGAGTTATTTCTGTTCCTTCCTGACCCATAAATACAGCCTATTGCTGTATCAGGGAAGACTGAACCTGTCTGGACCAAAGCCAGGACAGTGCTGCCAGTGCTCAGTCCCTGTCTACAGATCTTTTGGACAAACTCAAGCTCAAATGACCACTGAACATATCCCTGTGCCTACCTTCCCCATGGGATGCCCTGCAAACAAAGCCACAGGGATGCTGCGAGGAAGAAAGAGTTGGGGCAGTTCAGCAATTCACATCTCTGCTTCTCAACTCAGAGAAACAGAATCCACTGGCAGGGTGACCCGACAATTCTTTTAATTTGAAATCAAGACTTGGAAAAAATTAACACCTCTGGAAAGACAGGGTCAGCCCACTGTGTAATAGATGTGAAATAAGTCAGTTAAACCATTGGGAAATCCAAATTTAACAGGAAAAGAAGACCAAAAGGTTATTTAAACTTTTAATATCTACTCCATTTAACTATAGAAAACTCTGTGAAATAACCTTGATGAGTATCCCCGGGATTCTTCAAGTGAAACATCTCACCCAGCAAGAGCTAAGCTTTTCCCAGTTGGGAGCTCTCAGTTGGCAGTGTGTGAGTAAGGAGTGCTGGTTGTTGGAACATACTGTAATTGCCTTTAATATGGTCACAGCCAGTGCCTCAATGGGGAGGAGCCCCTTGAGGAGAAAAAAAGACCCAAGATATAAGCATGCAAACATTGAAGAGTATCCAGTCAAAATGAAATATACCATCAAGAGGATGTGCTACTTTCACCTAAAACATCTCCCTTTAGCCAAAGGGAGCTTGGTGTAGAGCTGCCACTAAGGGTGCTTTAGCACAAGAGACTGAAGGAATCACAGTTTTTCAGAGGCATCTGTAACTGTCAGTGGAGCAGGGGCCTTCCATTTATAGCATAATCAAATTAAATTAATTTTTAGACAGCAAAGACCCCATTTCAGTGATGTTGCTAATGTCTCCTCATACCTGAACCTACACCAGTGAAGATCTTTTCCTTTCTGGGGCAGAAAGTCAAGGGAAACCACCCACAGCCAGAAAAACCTGCAGCAGAGCTATCCACCAGCTAGTGAGCTTTCTACAACAGCGTGGAAATACTGCATCAGCCACGTGAAACTCCAGCGTGCTGTTCCCTGAAGGTCACTTGAGCAGAAATGAAGTTGCTAATGACAGTTGCACCAGAGCCGCCTGCGGACAGAACCACTGGGCTGCCCACCCGACAGACACCCCGGGGGGATGAAGTGCTCTCCCTCTCCCCAAAGGGACCACTGGAGGTTTTTTTTCTAACCGCAAGAAGATGTGACTGAGGAACTCAGGAGGTGATGACTCTGCAGAGCATTGTACTTATTTCTGAAGGGTATCCACAAGAGGAAGAGACAGCACAAAAGAGTTAACTAGTGGGGTTATAGGAATGGCATAAACAGATGGTCTGGTGAAGAGCCATTTCCTTCCCACTTACACGCTGACTGCATTAAATCAATCCCTGGGCTTTCATGGCAATATGCTAAGGCTCTGCTGGGAAGGATTTTAACAACCTGACTATATCCTAGTTGTGGGTATCATTCTACTGGGCCTACACATCCAATCTATTCTTGGGGAAAGTTCCTTCCATTTTTATCATGTGTTTCTTGATGATCTTCCCTATTATCTGTATCGCAGACATCACCTCTTTTCTAGATGTGGGTCTTTGTAAAGCTCATCAGCACTATGTTCCTATCCATGCATTTAGGCACTGACACAGGATGCTCCTTAGGGGCTGAGCCTGCTGTTTTTGCAGCCTTAGCTTATCTCATTGCTCCAGACCAAAGCAAATTAGTTTGTAATCCTCAGTATTGTATACTCTGGCAAATCTGGCTTTAAAAGTGATCAGAAATGACGTCCTCATGTAAAACTGGAGTCAATCCCCTCTTCCTGTCTGGGGCTAGTAAGAAAACCCTGTACCTGCATAAAAACCAGGTCTTTGCAATCAATCATACTGATGATTCTGTATCTCCCCATTTTTGACCATGCTGCACCCTATTTACACACTGTTTGAATGCGCTCCCTGTGCACACAGAATTAACAAAACACCAGTTGGTACAGGATAAATGCTGCTGCAAGGATTAGAAAGATACCAGACAGAAGTACAGATCTCTACCTCTGGCTCTGTTACTTTCCATCTTTGATGCTGTGTTTGCCTCACAGAGGTCCTTCTGAACTCAGAGACTTTGGCTAAATCATGTCTCTGGTTTTCTCTAGTTTGATTTTTTTCCCTGCTGTCTGAAAAATCCAGCTAACCCTAAGCCTTCCACACAACAGCAGTTCTTCAGTCCCCTTCTCCCAGGAAGGCCTTTTCCAGGCACTCCTAGGAGGCTGACTCTTCTCAGTGGGGTTTGCCAGGGAATGCCTACAGATGTGCTACTGTGTCAGATGTTGGAGCCATGAAGATGCTCAGGGGGCTGGAGCACCTCACCTACGAAGACAGGTGGAGAAAGTTGGGCTTGTTCAGCCTGGAGAACAGAAGGCTCCAGGTAGACCTTAGAGCTTCTTTCAGTGCAAGAGAAGTGGAGAGGGAATTCTGCCAAGGGCATGGAGTGACAGGACAAGGGGGAATGGCTTCAAAATGAAAGAGAGTAGATTCAGATTAGATATAAGGAAGAAATTCTTTCCTGGGGGGGTGGTGTGGCACTGGAACAAGTTGCCCAGAGAAGCTGCGGATGCCCCATCCCTGGAAGTGTTCAAGGCCTCACTAGATGGGGCTTTGAGCAACCTGGCCTATTGGAAGATGTCCCTGCCCATGGCAGGGGTGTTGGAATGATCTTTAAAGTCAAACTGACCCAAACCATTTTGTAATTCTACAATTTCATGGTCCTCTCGTGGGGCAGGGTTGATCCATGGAGTAAGAGCATCTGCTCCCAAGAAGACTAGCAAGGCTAAAGGAGGCTGTTGGGGATTTTGCAAATTCAGTCTCTGTCCCAGCAGATTCCTTACCTACCCTATTAGCAGCTATCTGACATGTTGCACTGAATTTGAGCCTGACTGGTCCGGGAGGAAGCTCTTCCTGAGACACGTCCCCAAGTGGGCCACAAGGCAAACAGTGCCTTTGTTCAAAATTTCTGAAAAATGCTTTAAGTTATGGCTGGTGGTTCATGCAGCTCAGTCAGGCGTTTGTTTGGTATATTAATGCATGGCTGCACTGAGCTTGTAAATTACTATTCATGTACTTTTGTAGAACATCTTGAGGTTGTTGTCTGAGTCCTTTAATAAATGGGAACAGGGACAATTAATAACACATGAAAAACATGCATGATTCAGTTCATCCATTTACATTTCTACTGTGGCCTTCTTTGGCAGGAGGGCTAATACAGCCTGGGAGCAGGATGGTCATTCATAATTGAACTGCTCTGACCAACAAAGCTGTTACATTTAAAAATGGATTTGCCTTAGACATATGATGGAGATGGAAATTCACTACAATGGCACTGAGTCAAGCAAGGCAGAATTATTGAAAACAGTGAGGTTAGATGCAGAAATTAATTGCTGAGATGCAGAAATGCTCTGATAAGGTCAGGGACACAGCAAAGGAAAACTGTAAGTCTGTGCACTGACAGGGAAGCGATGGGCAAGATTGGAAAAGCAAAGTTAATCACAATAAAAATGCTACATTTCATCTAACTGGTTAGAAATATCCTGATTTGGAATGGCTGCTCTTTCCTGCTGTCATCTGCTGGTTGCTCAAGTCCCCATTTTCACATTTTTAAGGGAGTGCAAAGTGTTTTAGGCTCTCAGAAAAAGCCAGAGCTGTTCCTGTGGTAACAGGAGTGTTGTTCATAATAAAAACCAGAGGAAAATGGACTGCTTCCAAAGGGATATGTACTCACAGAGCACGGAGAGCTTAAGTCCCCCTGCTCTGGAGGTACAGTGACTGATGGAAATACTTAGATAGGAAACATTATACAGAAACTTTTTGGCAGCTGAGACATCTTTGTGGAGTACTAATAAAAACCCTTAAATTCACCTAAAAGTCAGAGGGGAGGTCCCAAAGTTTAAAAGATCACTGACAGTTTAATTAATGGAGTTAAGAGAATCAGGGGCTTTTATAAATGCTCACACTATGCTCCTTTTTTTAACACTAACTTACATCTGAAAACTATATTGTGGTTCTGTTATCTTTAGGAAGGGACACAAATTGAGGGTAAGGACTGTGAAAACTGAGAAGTAAAAATATGTGGAAAAACATGAATTAATAATATATACTCCTTCCTAAACATATGGAGTATTTTTGCCTGTCAGTAAGTTGCTCAAAAGTGCAATAATAGGGAACTCAGCTCATTTCAGGTGCTTCCCAGAATTTCCCTGTCCCTCCTGACAGCTATGCCCACTTCTGGTATGTATTTAATCAAATCTCAAAATTGCTCCTCCAGACTTTCTTTGCATGGGGCCTAAAACAAGGCAGCTTGCTAACCACTGCCACTGGCACACAATTAAAAAAGGCACAGTCAATCAGCTATCATTAAGTTGGAAGTGACAGGCTCAGTTTTATTTTTAACTAAAACTAGTGGGATTTATGCAAACTTCCACACACAGTTTCTCTTGCACTTTGTTTACAATTTAATCCTTTCCTACATGCACTGTAGAAAGCAGACCCAAAATACCACTCAAAGTAAGGTAAATCTAGGATTTGCAGGGCTGTAATGATTATCACATGCTGAACCAGCACATTTGGATATTATTGCATCTGTGAAGTGTGTACTGAAAAATAATAGATTAAAGGATTTATACTTGCACAGAAAAGAAAGGCCTTATGCAGAGAGTTTTATTTAGCATATGAGAAGCTATTCATTTATTTATTTGAGGAGCCTTTCTGTGCAAGTCAAGGCAAAAACCTGCCCAGAGAGGGTAAGGGAAGAATAAATAAAATCTGTGCTATCTCCACAGCAGAATTGCTCTGAAGTTGTTACTGATCATTAGCGGGTGGGTCAAAATGGATCCCATTTTGGGCAAAGCCAGGAAACTCCCACTTAGATGAATGCTAAAGCTCTGCCTGCACCCTGTGAAGCCTACAGGAATCCACTGATATGATCCCAAGGAACGGGCAGAAGTTCTCTTTCCCCAGACACAGTTTTGGGTGCATTGCAACCGGCATTCCCAATCTTGCAGAACTAAGGTTTAACAGAAACTCATTTTTATATCTGCAAGTCATGTTGTGCTGTGTTACTAAAATTTCTGATGTTCAGCCCCAGGAAGCAATGATGGAATTAAACATTTCAGGTTTTTTAACATTTCCCCCTTTCTTTTGCAGTTATCGCATTGAAAAAGTTGAAGAACTACACAGTAATTGGGCTCAGCAAGAAGAAAGGCATTGCTCTGGGCTAATTGCTTGGAGGGCTGTGAGATAACACAACAGATCTCTTTCCCCACTTCCCGTGCAAATCCTGCCTGCCTGATGGTAAAAACTTTCTTAACTGGAAATCAAAAACGAATTGGCAACATTTCTTCCCACTGCACCATGCACATTCCCTCCTCTTCCTTTGCAGCTGGAACAGATTAAAAGCATCAATTTTAATCGATGAGGGGAGGTGAACACAAAATGTTCATTTTTTAATATTTACAAGATTAAAAATAGTAAACCTTTGATTTATTTTTTTATCATCAGTCATGTCCTGTGCAATCAACGCTGCCCTGAACTCATATTAGCAGACAGCCTGCAGAGGGTTTCTGAGTCAGCTAAGGAGAATCTTTTAATTATGACAGATTTCTAAATAAGAAAATGGTATCAATTCACAAAAAGCACATTAGCAAATCATCATCAATCTGGATCTTCACTCTAGGACAGCCAGTTCACATTTTTGTTTTCCTATGGATGCTGCCCACCCCTGACATTCCTGTTTGATGATCCTTCCACACACAAATAAATCACCCACATTGCACTGCCTGCCTGAAGAAGAGGTGTTCATACCTTTCACTGGGGTAAATCAGCAGAGTGCCTTTTGTAACAGACTCTGGGTCCCTGCGTGCAGAAAGCATCACATCAGCACACATTATTTTTTCTGCAGCTGTACCATGCTGTTCTAAGATCCTTGAACGGGAAGTATGCTAAATTGCATTTCTCAAGAAAAAACAGAAAACAAGCAGCATACAATGTCTTTTTGATTTAGATTTAGACAGGGAAGTTACACATCCAGGAAAAAAATTAAGTCAACCTCTGTAATGCCAAAGGATTATCAGAACTGGGCTCAGCCCTGCTTTTAACAGAGTTGGTGATTTGTCTCTTGCTCCCACGGAAGCATGGTCAGGATGTCTGAGAAAGGTATTTAACTCAGAGATTATATTCAGAATAGAATAGTGGCCTGCTGGTACCCTGTGGGATTAATTTGGCTCTGAAACACTATTAAAGATGATAGTGCATTGGCTGATCTCTGCATCTGCCTGCAGTCTAAAGGCAGAATGTGTTAATCCAGACTGCACCATGAAAACATACTACCCAAAGACCCTGAGATATACAGTGCCCTGGTTTTTAGGTAAGTATTTAAACACTCAGTAAGATACCTAAGTCCTTGAGGACAGGACAGGACAGGACAGGAGAAAGAGATCTACAACCATCATCTAATTCAACTGCCTGACTACTTTGGGGCTGACCAAAAGTTATAGCATGTTGTTAAGGGCAATATCCAAATGCCTCTTAAATGTTGATAGGGTGGGGACATCGACCATCTCTCTAAGAAATCTGTTCCAGTGTTTGACCATCCTCTCAGTAAAGAAATGCTTCCTAATTTCCAGTGTAAACCTTTCCTGGAGCAGCTTTGAACCATCCCCACATGCCTTGTCATTGGATCCCAGGGAGAAGAGGTCAGCACCTCTCTCTCCACTTCCCCTCCTCAGGCAGCTGTAGGGAGCAATAAGGTCACCCCTCAGCCTCCTTTTCTCCAAACTAGACAAGCCAAAAGTCCTCAGCTGCTCCTCACAGGAAACTCTTTCCAGCCCCTTCACCAGCTTTGCTGTCCTTCTCTGGAGGCACTCAGGAGATTTCAGGCTTATCAGCAACTCCTGCACTTATCCAGGAGCAGGGTCACAACCGAGGAAGCACACTGTGCTTGTCAAAGGAGAAAAAAACCCACTGTGCTCCCTCTGTGCCTCCAGAGAGTGGATTCAGTTGTGCAATTGCTCCTGTACCCCTTATTTCCCACAGTCAGTGTGACCTGAAGAGTGCCCAGAAGAGACCATTGTACAGGAGACGATGAAGTGGCAAAAGGAGAGGGAAGGGAGGGAGGCACACAAAAAAGGTCAGTCTCACAGCTACAAAAGCAAGAGAGCAAACCCACAGACAGCCCTCACAGCACTCACTCTGCTCAGACAGCTGCCCTATGCCGTCTGGCAGGGAGGCACCAAGGGGTGAAGTTAATCCTGCTGCAGCTTTCCCTCTGAATTTTTATGCTGCTCTTCTACCTGGCAAAGTCATGCAGAGTCCTCCAAGGACTGACTTCCTTGCTTTGAATGCCTTAAACTCAAATCCCTGAAGAGGAGCAAAGACACAAAGAATTGATCAGGGGAGCAGCAGATAGGAGGGAAGAACTGCAGAAAAAACTCTAGCCTCAGACCTGTAATCCTCACTCAGGAGGATCCATGGGTCTCCCAGTGGCAGAAGGTGGAGCATGGATTGTGCTGGGCTGTCTGTAACCACATAGATACAAATACACAAGGAATTTCTCCATTATCTGTACTGATAAATTCCTCATATAGGTTTGGCACAGATCTCTTAGCAGTTTCTCAAAAAATTTCCAGCCCAGGACCACTAAATCGGCAATTTGGACATGGTCGCACTGATCATTTGAAGGCTTGAACTGGGCTCTTCTGGCCCATGTACGTTCAATATACAAGTCTAGACATCATCAGAGGTGGTATTATATATAAATCAGTGAAACAGTCCTACAGGAAATATTGCAATTGAATATTAACGTATTTGGAGATAGATGTGAATGCAGTAAAGCTAAACAATAAAAAACACAAAATATTGTCCAAAATGAAAGCTTTTTCAAGCATAATGGTGGCTGCAGCATCTGCTAAGATATAAACAAAATAAAACCAAATTGACTGTCAAGGGTATAACTTATTTGCTCTGTAATCACGCTAAACAATCACTGAAGATAAACTACGACTATAGGACTTAATTTTTCGTGACAATATAAAAGAAGCAAAAACTAAAGACCAGAGAGGGAGAGAAAAGGGCAGGAGCATCCTGAGACAAGGTAAAGCAATCTTTCCTTTCTCACATGGAGACAGAGAAAGGAATTTGATGAAATTAAGAACAAGGCTGGTCTGTGAGCTCTACATAGAGAGCAGGAGGAGGCAAACACCCCTATTTACCATACTGTTAAATATACCCAAATTGAGCTGACGTTATTGCTTAACAAAAAGATAATGAGGAAAAAGAGGAATAAGGTGCATTACTTTTGTTGGGGTTACAGGAAAAGAGAGTGAGGAGTAAAAGCAAGAGCTGAGAAAGGTGTCTTTTGCCATGGCACAAGAGAGTTGCCTGATACTGCAGTAACAAAGCAAGAGCTGTAGACACCCAAACACAATGTCACAGGCAGCACAGCTATGGGCTGTGACCCTGAAGAAGTGAAAAGGGTGTCACTGTGCCTGGCTGGGCACTGCCCTGTGTGTCCCTTTGCCTTGCCTAGGGCCAGCAAGCAGCAGGATGTATCAGCCTGCAGATGCTCTGAGTCCCTAACAAGATACTAATAGGGAAAGGAAACACGCCATACACATTGTCGCCAAGGAGTTGATCAATTTAATTTTCAATAGGTTTAAGGAAGTCACTGAGTTACAAACAAACTCTGAGTCATGCCAAAAACTTGCTGCCCACGTAAGCCATGATATAAATTGGTCTGTTGAATCTGCCAAGGGATCTATCCAGAGGCTTGATCCTGCACTCCCATGGACCCTTAAACTAGCAGAGGAATAAGCTGCATAAGGAAAGTACCAGGAGTGAGAGAAGGATGAGGATCGAGTGCAAGCCTGGGGGTTGGCACATGCCCTGTCACAGGAGACTAGGACTCCATTGAAGCCCCCACCAGCTGATCTACATTATCAGTCACAGCAGCTCCCTAAAAAATATGATTTTCTCCCCTGTTTCTCTTCATTAATAATGAAGGAAATACTTGTTTTTCCCAGATAGGCTTTGCCATCATCACTGTCCCACATGGAGAAAGTTCCTAATAACAGACTGAAAAAAGGTGAAAATGGATGAGGAATCTGACAGTGAGATTCACCACGGGGCAGAGGAGGTGCTCAGCACATCCTGCTCCAGTAACCCCCCAGTTTTCTGTTTGCCAGAGTTGCCCAAGGACAGTGCTCTGATCCCTTCCCACAACTGATCGGGACTGAGTGTGAGCACCAGTGGGTGAAGTGCAAACAGCTCTGAACCAAGCTGTGTAATTGTGAATGGCTTAATTCAGAGCTCAAAACCTGTGAAAGTCCTCAGGTTCATCAGAAGACGCGCGACCTTCAGGGGCAAGGGCCGATACACCAAGTGATGCTTTTTGTCTCTCGCATTGCTTCTCCATCAGGACACTCACTAATAAAGCACACCATCGGGAGGGTCTTAAAAATGAAAACAGGGATCTTGAATGGACCTTGGTACAACCTTCACTTTTAGATGTGAATGCAGAATTCAAGTTAAAATAAAGCTTTTCTAAAAACTACGTGACAAGAAATGACGAGTGTTTCAGTCGAGAAACCACACGCAATGCATTAAAATCTCAAGCAAGAACAGGAAGGCAATTTAAAAAGAAACTATTCTAATCTGAAATAAAAAGGAAAATAGGACATGCGTGTTAACACAGTCTGGTGGCCTAACCAGCTAAAAAGCCTCATAGATTCAGTGTGCTAGAGGAATTAGATAACATCCTTTGCTCTCAGTGCTGTCCCCGGCTTTAAGAGCATCACAGGGAAAAAAGCTGAGCCTCTCTGAATGGGATTTCGCTGCCTTAAAGGTGCTCATTTCTCCTCACATCTCCTTGGCTCACTCTCCAGCACACCTTCCACGAGCAAGTGCACCAGAGGTCAGATACGAACAATTGTCCTCTTCCCAGGCTGCTCCTGACTCATTCCTTTAACACAGCTCATTTTGCCCTTGGTAGAAAACAGCAAGATGTGACTTTGTGCCTTAAAAGCTGTGTGGGAAATCTTTGATGTGCTGAAGCACGGGAGAATTTTAGCTGTGATTTCAGGAGGGACAAAATTTCAGTTGGATTTTTCCCTGCACTTGCACAGGCTACATTGGGCTTGCAGTTCAGTGGTACATTATCTGGTGCAAACAGAAGCAATGATGAGAAAAGGGGAAAAAAAAAAACCCTTAAAAATATTTTAGCTGAACACTTGTTTTCTGTGGGAGCACATTTGGGGGCTTGCTATAGGACTTCCTTCCTGAATTTTGACAATCAATAAAATGTATATTTATTTATTTATATGGGTTTGAGCCTGTAGAAGCCTAGAAGATAAGGGAGCTAATGTGTATGTCTAAAACACCAATTTTTGGAAAGCTGTGGAGCCAACCAAAGATTGTTGGTAATGATACACTCTCAAAAAGAACAGGATGTGGATGGATCAGGGGGGCATATGAAGGTAGGGCAGCACTTTTCCAGGACAAACATCCTTGTTCTGACTCCTGGAGATCAGCACGACACAGTCCAGTGCAAGTGCAGGAATGAGGTTAAAAAGCAGGCATGGACTGCAGGAGGGGATCAAGACCCCCCAAGGCCCCCAAAGCCTTGCAACTCATTTCCAGAAAGGTCTGGAAGAATGGACTGCACACGATAACTAATTTGCACAGAAAATGAGAAACTTATTTCCAGGTGGGGAAAACCTATCTATTAACAGGTACCTCCAAGAAGCCTGGGCACATGTGCACCTTGTGGCCCAGTTGGATCAATGCTGGAGCCAAGACTGGTGCTCTTCCTTCCTTCCTTCCCTCCTGCCTTACTTTCTATCTTTCTTTTGCCCTCTCCTTAATTATTCTCTCTCTCTTCCCTTTCACCCCATCCCTTTATTCAAAACCCACTGCCATGTGCTTATATAAGGAGATCAGGGACTAACTTACACCAATTTCCATGCCAAGTGTGTAATTCACTAAATAAAAGCACGCTTTTGCAGACCCTCTGACCTCTGTTGTTCCTTTTGACCACAAGCATCTACAAATCTTGGGTGTTCCTTCCCCTTAAGGCTGGGACGCCACAGAGCCTCCCATAGATCAGTCTTGACTCTCCTCCTCAGGTCAAGCTCCATGGCTCAAGCTTTCAGAGGCCCCCCTCCAGCTGTGTGAAATCTTGAAAGGCACTTAATGAATTAGACATTATTAATATTCTCTTCCAGCATCAGAAGGCAGCAATTAACTCTTTGAAGACTCATCCCAAACACTGCTTTGTAACTTTCAGTACTCAGAGGCAGCTATGTGATCTCATTGTGATTTTAAAGGATATCTTTCCAGAATAGTTATTTTCCTTGTTTGGGGTGAGGAAAAAAAGAAAAAAAGAGGAAGTTCAAAGTCCTGGTTCTGCCTTGGAGTGTGCATTAGTGATGTTAGATGTGCCGTAAAGATTTCAGAGCATGGAACATGATATGCTGCAATACTTTAGCTGAGCAGATGCCTTAAGGAGGTCATTCAACATGCCAGGCTCTAAATGTTACTTGGGAGTGAGAAAACATTATTTTCCCACTTCAACAAGACTTTCGCTTCCCTGTCGTGTGGAAATAACCTTTTGTGCTCAGTACTATTATTAATTTATTAGCCTTTTGAATGTCTAAATATTTTGCATTCTGTGGACTACATCAAAGTGCTGGTTGAGGGACAGGGCAGCACAAACACATGTGTGCACTCAAATCCACGTATGTGTGTTTCAAAGAGCAGACCTGATGAGAGAAGACTTCTGCCCTATACATTTCTGACAGTGAGAACAGCCACTTTCTTGTGCACAGAACCACGAAGGAGCGCATTTATGTTATAATTAGATGTCAAACCTTATGAGCGATGACTATGTAGAAAAAGTGCTAAGTATATATTTCTATTGAAATCAATTAAAGGAGACAATGATTTTCTTTCCATTTAGATTGCGTGACGCCAGCACAAACTGCTGCAGTACAGTGCAGCTGTCAAGCCCAGCCTCGCTGCCTGAACAACTGCTTTCTGCTCGCCTGATGGAACTGTCCTGCACGGCACTGCTTTTCCTCAGAGATGAGCTCACCGTCAAAATGCTTCTATGCCCAACAGGGAATCATGTATACTTTCAGCAGATAGGAGGTTTGAAACAATCCCCTGAATAACTTTATGTAACAGGACTTAGGTTGCGTCTCTGGTGCTGAACGTAGCATGATCTGCTTTGTGCCTAGGAACAAAACACAGAATTTCTGCAAGGCAGGCTCTGGCTCAGCACATCTTACTGCAATGCTAGAAGCAAGACTCCTCCAAACAAGTAGTTATTGACTAAAACTGCAGGAGACAGGTGCAGTTCATTTGATGTCCCTAATTATTTAAAAGTTAGTGATCATGGACACTCTCAAAATCGAAAGGGGATGTTTTTCCCATCCCACACTGGGCACTGAAGAGGGGCAAGATGATTACCTTCTAGAAGGACCATTCCACGGGCTATGAAGGTGATTGGTGACTACCTTGGACATTATCACACAACTTTTAATTAAATTAATTCCACTCTGCATGTACCCCATTGACACAACCTTTCTTTGACTCTTCATTCGCTCTCACGTAACCCCCACACATGCCCTCAGCCAACACTTCCTTTCCTTCTTCAAAATCTAACATTTCCTTAGGAATGTTCTTCCTACTTACTGTGAGTCACTGTCCCCATGGCAAAGTCTACGTACCTAACACTGAGCTAGGGAGCAAGTATCTGTACTGAGAACTTGGGTTCTTTGAATTTTTCCACCTGGGTGACTCCGTACGCCAGGACCCTTCAGGGAAACCAATTTTCCTTAAAAAAATGTGTGTGAGAGAGAAGAAAATCCATGAAGACTCAGCCAGAGGGCTATTCCCCATAGGCATCCACGGACTACAGAGTTGAATTCCAGCACACTGCCCTGTCAGGAAAAGACATGTCCGTGTTTTGCTCAGGAAGCAAACTGAAGTGACAGGTTCACGGTTTTAAGAACGAAAGAATACACTTTGGTACAATGTATGTGGCATTATCTTGTCCCATGAAATCACCATCAGCAATGCCTGAGCAGAATTGTCATGGCAGGGCTGTAGTTGGTGGCACGTGAGATGGCAAGGGGGGGTTGCTAAAGTCAAGTCTTGAGAGCACTTCTTATCAACAGATAAGTGATAAGCTAGAAACCCCAAGCCAGCTTCCAAGCCCCAAAACCCTCCTTCAGGTCTGAAGTGGAGTTAACAACCTTAAAGTCAGAGGTAAGCTGACAAGCTGGAACCAAACCTGATTATAAATCAGCTCTTTTGGGCTCCAGCACAGACAGAGGGGGACTGTAATCCCATTCCATCTGCTTTTTGCCATGGGTACTTTGTGCCACATTTGGGATATTAATGAGCACAAGGAATGCACTAAAAACTAAACCTCCTCTGAAAGCAGTGTTTGTACGATGCTCCAGCGAATAGAGAGAAACTAGACTTCAAAAAGTAAAAATCTAGTTGTGTTGAACTCCTGTTACTGCAGAGGCTGAAACTGTCTTGTGAAAAACTGAGGTAGCCTTGGTACGTTGTCAGGTGAGATGCCCAAGGTACAGCTGCAGAAAAATGTGCTTCAGCAGCTAGAGGATCACAGTTAATACTCAGTAATCTATAAATCATTGTTATGAGATTTCTCTATGAAAATGAAATTTATATAACCCTCATCAATCATAAAAAAATCATAAAGATGAAATTTTGCAGCCGCAATGCGAATTAAAGAATCCCTTAACCTGTTTGCAAGATTTGTCCTTATAGCTAATTAATTTTTAGATTGAGTGTTCTTTGAAAGAACTAATGGATACTGAGCATTGTTGATTGATTATAAAACAAGCAGGAGGGTTTAAGAAGTGAGCTGTGAATGTAAAATCACTGTCATATTAAAATTCTGGACTATGTGACTGCAAGAAGTACTTTTGATGAGTGTGTTTTATTTATTTAACATCAATAAATTTCTCTTAGTTGGCCTATGCCATACAGATCCATCAGACTGTCCTCTGAACTGTATCTTAGCAGATGAAAGACTAATTCCTTCCCTTAAGGAATCCAGAATCTGGATTCTATGATTCCATAAAATATAACTTTATAAATTTATGCAATGGGGAAAAAAAAAACAGCAACAAAATGAAAACCAATAACTACGAAGAAAAGGCAAAGAAATGTAATTCATGTATCATCCTGCTAGGGCTGCTCTTCAGAACTGCAAATCTACAGGTAACTTTTATTGAGCCATCATTACAAGCAGTGACAGGAGTTATTGAAAGGCCAGTCAATCTGCAATGACCTTAAAACATCAAGAGTGAATCGGGGGTTGTTAAACACTGCAAACACTCTGCAGAGCGTGCAGGCGGTGAGAGAGAGGGAGAAAACAAGACCTGTTGCCTTACCCGCTTCCTCAAATTGCAGGTGAGTGTGAGATTCCTCGAGAAGGAGTTTGCAAAAGCAGTATAGAAGTCCAACACTTTAAGCAAGGCTTCTCGTTTGATAATATGCAGGTCGCAGTATGTCAGAGCCCGAACGTTGGCACATGCGTGGGCCAGGCTGGTTTCCTTCCAGAAGATATCACCAAACACATCACCTTTACCTGAAAAACAGCAGGACAAATTTGTTGTAAGGTAGAGCTTAGGCAGTGTTCTTCAGCACACAAATGATTTCTTTCCAAACTGCCTTACACTTCCAATTATTCTCACATAAGCCCCCAGCTGTGAAAACTAATAAGGGTGAAAGTTTTAGAAGTATCTGAGGTACTTAAGTATCCTTAACAATAGCCCCAGGTTTTTCAGGTATTTATAGATCACCCTGTGAAGTGTCACAAAGCATAAGAACCAGATTGTAAAGGCCCCCTTGTTGCTGAAGATACAAGTAATGGATTTTTCAAAGGCTTCCAAATATAATGAGCACTTAACTAATGTTCAGGTGATTGAATATTTCAGGTGTCTGTTCCCAAGTGATTTAAGGAGTCCCACTCTTCCAAAAACCCTCTGACATCCAGGTTCCTACATCTTCACAGCTCTACAGTGTGGTACAGGAGCCAGCTTCCAGGGCCCAAGGACCACATTATAAAGGATGTTTAAACGTTTTTAATTCAATTGAAGTGGCAACACTCCTTCTGAAAAACCCATCAAAACCCTCACTGAGACTTTCAAACTTTAAATAGCCAGCTCTCAATCTTAAACACACCCAGAAGTCTAGTTCTAAACCCAAACTCATCCATTTAAGAAGAGACTTAGGCTTAAGTCTGTATTTCAATGTTTGCTGAGTAAGAAAGGGCTTGACACTTTAGACATCCACATGTATAAATACCTTCAATCAGCTGGGAAAATTACACCTGAAGGCCACTTCTGCATTGGCAGGCAGCGTAGCAGAACAGCTGATGCTGAGGACTTGCACATTTTGAGGACTTGGGACTAGTTGTAGTCCAGTCCCACGGACAGAGGAGCTCCAAGGACTGGAAGTGCATGAGACGTGCTCTGACACACCTTGGCTTCCTTTCCTCTGCAAGGAATTCATACACCACACACCTATGCTAGACAATGAAGCTGGACAAGTTGGGAGGACGAGGACATCAGATTCAAAATCACACTTCCGACCCAACAAAAACACCAGCATGGGTGCAGACTGGAGATGGGCTTTCAGGTTTGGACTCTGTGGTTGTTCCAAGAAGAGGCAGCGGAGTGGCAGCAATAGAAGCATTCAAAAACTGCCTCTTGCTATGTGGCCATGGGCTGGGCGAGGGCCATGGTGTGTGGTTTGTGGCTGACATCTCAAATCCTGAAGCAGAAACCATGGTACAAAGGGTATTTTTTGTTTCAGACCCCGAAGATATCCCTGCTCTTTATTTTAGCAGTTATTAAAAGGAAAGTAAAATCAGTTAGTCAGTGGCTATTGATTCCAGGTACCTCAAGCAGGCCATTGCTGAAGGTTAGTGATGTTATAGTTTTGGGATAAAAAGGTAACACATTTTAATATTTCCTCTTTTAAGAACTTGTAACATTTCACTCAACTCTACTGTGGGAACCAGAGTGCTAATTTATCCAACATTATTACTTTTGAGGGTCAGAGGCTCTATTTCTCTATTTCCATTTCTGTTTTAGGTGTTGTATCCAGTAAAATATATCTAACATTTCTCAGGTAGAGTGAAATAAATGGTTCCAGTCCTCCTTCATTTCCCTGTTTTTATTTTCTAGCAAAAGTCTCTATAGCAGAATCATCCCTTAGAAAGGTTATAAATGCATCTCATTGCACTGCTTTTAATTCTACATATTTTGATGTAATTAAAATTAACTACAATACATAACACAGCTGGTATAATTTATAAAACAAGTTGTTTTAAAATGTTTTCCTTAATACAGAGTATTTTCTGGTAACATAATTTATCCAATGTACTGTTTTGAAATTATCTTTTGCAGCTAATTACCCTTGTCTATACCCACAGTTCAAAACCCAGTTTACAGACATACTCAGCACAGTTACATAATTTATAGAAAACAGACCATTTCTGCAATGCACAAAATTGCTTAATGGATTTGCTCTCTGAGGTGGACACAGGACAGAACTGAGTCCTGCTTTTGGTGGCTGCAGAGTGCACTTAAAAAGACAGAATTCTACAATAGGGGCTATTATGGTTTTCCCTCTGAAATGTGAGTGAGCCACTTGTTTTCTTTTCAAATTGAAGGTAATACACAGTTAATTTAAGTCAAGAGGTTGAAAGCAGCGGATGCTCAGTCCAGAACTCTGCACGACAGTGTGTTACAGAATCTGTACACAAACCATTGATTAATGAAACCACTATTCATAAACTTGAGAAGATCTCAATGTCTTCAGTTCTGTGAGGCAGGGAACTGCACTGGCTCTCTCAGAAAGGGTGGGACATGATGAACTGAACTTATTCACTCTTCCATGAGCCATCGCCCACTGGATTTGAATGGTGAAACTCCAAACTCCTCTTACGCTGTTGTTTATACTCTTTAGAAAGTATAAAACCTTGGAAGCTTTTAAGAGTTCTTGAATTTGACATTTCCCCACGCAAGTCCAAGCCTTATTTGATGGTTATAAATGTGCTAAGGAATGTACTGAACGAAAACAAAACCTACCAGATCCTCCAAAACAATGTGTCTTTTTTCATAAATACAGAGATTAATGTAGTGTACTTCATCCCTATTAAATGTAGTTCACTGCATAGAGAGTGGTAATTATTCACTCAGGACAAGATTAGATGTTACGAAGAAATTCATTACTCAGTGGGTGGTGTGGCACTGGAACACGATGCCCAGAGAAGTTGTGGATGCCCAACCCCTGGAATTGTTCAAGGCCAGGCTGGATGGGGCTTTGAGCAATCTGGACTAGTGGAACATGTCTCAAACTGTTCAATGATTCTAAGGCTAATTTTACACATTGCAACTAAATAAAAATAAAACTTTCAGAGTTGCGACAGAAAATTTAACTGGTAGGTCTGACACACCAGCTACTCAAAGACTTGCATATATATACATACTGTTCACTTGCAGGGAACATGCAGACCTCCAGGGAAAGTCCCTCTGGGGCTGGGCTGGGAATACAAAGGCACTGGGGCTGATGCAGCCTGCGTGATTCCCAAAGCCTCTCTCTAGAGATTTATTGAGGCCTCAGCACATTAACTCTCAAACCTGCACGGTCCTTAGTCCTGAGCAGTCTTAATACCCCTCCTGACTGAAAGCAAAGCTGTGGGAAATTCTCCTGCCCCTGCTCTCACAGTGCCCAAAGCATTGCTGAAAAAAAGAATGCCCTAAATTAGAGTGGGAACTGCTTGCGTACATTTTCCACTTGGTGTGAGGAAAGGGAGGAAGAGAGTCAGTATTTGGACACTCCTGGATTAAAGCTGGCAGAAACACGGGTGTAAGGATAGAATCACAGAATCAAAGAATCCTTTGGGTTGTAAAAGACCTCTAAGATCATCAAACCCAACCATTGACCCAGCACTGTCAAATCCACCACTAAACCATGCCCCTAAGTGTCACATCTATAGAATTACAGACTCATTTGGGATGGAAAAGACCTCCAAGATCATAAAAACTTAGATTTGGGGACTGAAAGAACCATGGAAAACAGTAAGACATGTAGGGTGTTGGTGACAGGCATAATTTTTGCTGAAATAGCTACACTGCTATCATTCTAAATACATAAAATATACATATATATATTCATGCATATTTGCATAAATATATTTAGAGACAATCATACAGTATTTAACTATGTAATAAGTCATGATATTTCTATGCACCATCTTCTATATTTTGATAACTCTCCCACACACAGATTTGAGGGGGCAGATATTCTCCACAGCCTTGCACCATGGACTGACTTGCCAATTTGTCAGACAGCAGCTCATGCCTGGACCTTCCAGGCAGAAAAATCTGTAAGGGCCTTATGAAACTCCCCAGGAGACTGCAGATGGAAGGAAAAAGGGCTTGAACTTGCAGAAGAAAGACTCTTGTTAAACAGTGTCTCAGAACCCACATATATATATATAAATATATATATATATATATAAAAATATAAATATATATATATATATATATATGTAAAGACAAAATTTGTCCTCCTTCAGATGGGGACAGAAACTGAGCTAATAAATATCCTAGCAGACATAGGAGCTTGATGGGTCCTTTGGAAGAAAGTTTAGGCAGGCAGTTAAAGAATCAGTTCTTGGTGGGAAATAGCACTGGGTAAAAACACATAAACAGGACCAAAGCTTCTTCTTAAGGTAATGAAGTGTTTTTCTGTGCAGTCTTAGCTAATAGACCAGCTGGCATTTCCCCCATTTTAAAACATCTCCAAAGTCCCATCAGTCACACTAGCAAAAGCTGGACATGATGAATAATGCCGGCTTTCCGTCACGATACACTCAAATCTTATTTTGCTTATAAAAAGCAAAGGCTGAAATTGCTTCACAATCAGTAAAACTGTATCATGTAGAGAAAGTGTTCATCTAATCATTTCAATTTCCACTAACTATGAAGCGATGACAGCATGCACACAAGTGGAGGTCAGTGACCAAATGCCACGTTCGTGCAGCCATAATTACATATACTGGTATCAATATTCACACAAATACATCTGTGTCAATATATCTGCAGTGGAACCTCTGGCTGCAGGACAGATGTGCCCCAAACTGATGTAGACATCCAGTGAGCAGGGAGGGAATCAGCTCCTGTTACCCAGAGCAGCAAACAGCTCCATGATGGTTCAGGGATTAGGCCAGCTCTGCAGCTCCTTATCATGGGACGTTGGAGTTGGTTGTACAGGTTTACAAAATTGTGGGATATATTCATGGAATAAAACCTATCTGTGGCTATTAGACACTAAAGATTTCCCTCTGGGTGAAATAAAATTGAAATATAATTCAGTGGAGGGTTGGAGAATATTCTGGGGAAGCACACATTCCTACTTTCTCCAGCACATCTGCTATTGATCATTTTTGGAGACAGGTTGCTGGGCTGCCTGGATTTCTGGACTTAGCTGATACAGTTGTTTTTGTCTAAAGAGGGGATCTGGAGAAGATGGGGGTGATTCAGTGGTACACATTCATCAGGTGCAGTTGCCATCTGGGACATCACTGCTTCCTGTAAGCACAGCCATGATGTGCAGAGATGACACTACACTGTGAGAGAGGTCTCCTTGCTCCTGTGAACGTTTTATCCTCAACTTCAGTCTTTTCCTGGGGCATCCAGAAGGGCCACAACTCCCTTGGAAATCAGATCAGAGCTGATCCCTGAGCAGTGTGAAAATCCAGCTCCAGGACTGCATGTGACCACGTGAAAGGGCAGAATGATGTGAGCAAAAAGCATTTCTAGCAAAGAAACACTAACAAGAGACTGTGTCAATGATCCAAGTCCATGCTGGCAAAGGTACTTTGCATTATTTAACACAGTGCAACCTTCCACATCTGCACCTGGAAGCACAAAAGGAACTGACCTTTCTTCCAGCATTCAGGAAGAAATGCTGCAAGCAGAGCACAAGGTCCATAAAGATATTCTCCCCTCATCTCTCTCATTTTTAGTGCAAAGATCCCAGTGCTTCATATCTTTCTAGAAGCCCCAGCTCCTGGAGACAGGTTATTTCCATTTTGATTTTATACCGAAATAAGTTTATATCCTCCCTGACTGATGAAATAAACCTGAAAGCATGTGCATTCCCACCACCTTCAAAATTCATAAGGCAAATACAATTGCCTCAAACTGTTAGTCTGATTTAAAAGAACTATATCTCGTGATTTTTAAATAATTTTCCTTTTCTTGTGCTGCCAAGACTTCTGAGTTCCTGCTTTTGGCAGTGAAGCGTGCAGGTCTAATTCAAAAACATTTCAATTCAGTGAAAGGAATCTTTCTGACTCTGGAGGCTGTGGATCACATCTATAACACACCAGCTGGCACTAAATTAAGATTGATGTTTCTTATCATAATTAACTATCATGCAGATAGAGACAAAATATATTAAATTTACAAAATAATGTGAAAAATTCAAGTCTGTCAGTAAGAACTAATAACACTTTTGAACAAGTATCAGCAGGACTAAATCTTACACATGGTACTGTGGATGTCAACCCAGACCTGCAAGGTTTGACTGATTTCAAGGCAGTTAAGAACTGCACAGTGCAGAGCAGCATGTCACACTCATTTTCAGATCAGTAACCCTTCAAGTATATTTGCAAAATATATTTGCAAAGTATATTTGCAAAATACTTTGAGATTCAGCACTTTAAAACAGCCTGAATCACATTAATTATTTCAGTTCTGCTAGCTGAAAAAAACCCCAAACCCTTACTTTATGAATCATTTTCCTCTTAGTTAATTTAGAGCTTTACCTCATTGGAACACAGGGGACTTTTCTATAGATGAAATAGGACACAGGCTGTTCTGTAAATTGCTACCAGGTGCATGTTACTAACCTGGGGAAATGCTCACAATTAGTCTGCCTTGGTTGACTTTACATGAAAAACAAAAAAAAAGTTCAGTATAAAATATCCAGAGTTGATTTGACACAGGGGCAAATTCTGCCACCTTCATTCCACTTGAGAAGAAACCCAAGCTGCAACTAAACTAATTAAAATCACAGAATTATCCACTAATACTATGAGATGGAATTGCACTGACAGTTTTTCATGTCATAAAGCGCATCACATATGGTCAGTCTTGTCCTGCACAAAGCACATGCCCGGCTGTGTAGGCATGGAAACTCAAAGTGCTGGTGCATGGATCTCAAGCATCAAATTACTAATGCTCCCGGATGAGACCTATGGAGCACCTGGGTCTCCTGTTCACCTAAGTGGGAGCTGCTACTTTCTCTGCCTCTAAAGAACTTTTCTCCATGTGATTTGGTAGGAGACTTAATCTTTTGACCTCCAAACACATGTAAGATTTAGAGCAGAAAAAGACTCATCCCTACTTTCGGCTGTCATCCTAAACTCAAGAAGACACTTGCTTTCCTTTTTTCCTCTGATACTGCATCATATGCCCTTCCCAGATCAAACATTTGGAAATAATTTATGAAGCAGACCTTTAATAAGGTCTGGCTTGCCTAATAGCAATAAATCCAATAAACAACAGGTTGCTCTGGTATTATATGCAGAATATGCTGAGAATTAACATGCAACACATAAAGGCAAATGACTTAATTGAATACACATGGGATCAGGACCGTAAGTGTGGCTGAAATATGAACTATTACATTTATATCATTCTGGCTTGACTATCAAAACTGAATTCACTCAGCAACAGCCCCCACCAGGAGTCCAGTGGTCGATACCAATTTTTATCGCTATGCAACTTGAGCAATATTTTTGATCAATTCCTACAATCAACATCTGAACGCGGTGGGTCATTATTTTTCTGCTGAAAAAAACCTACTTCTTTAAATCTTGTTAATCAATATGCCCAGTTTAAGTTACTGTGCAACTTACACAGCCAGCTGTGCAAATAGCAGGAGCTGGAAAGCAGCTTCCAGAGCCCCTTGGCTTGCATTGCCATTTATGTGAAACACCTCGTCAGGTGCAAATTCAGGTTAATTGCAGCAGGGACAATTATTAGGCGCTCTCTGGTTGCTGATGCCTCTTTGCATTAGCCTGGGGACTCCAAACCCCCAGTCCTTCCTGAGATTCTTCGCTGAAAACACCTCCCTGTGTCGAGCAGTGGCAGTTAAATTGTTTACTCCTGCCTGAGATGGTGGAAAATCACTGATGTGCCTTCTCAGGGTCACCTCGCTTGCTGGGAAAGTTTTGATAATTAGAGACAAGACTGTTTGCCCTTCTCCATTATCCTGGAGACTGCAGATGAGTTATGTTAAAATGATCGTGCCTTCTTTCCTCCAGTGTATATCAGCACCTCATCACACCAGCTCTGCACAGGTGCACCCTCTGCTACAGCAGCAGCCAGCACCTGCAAAAGGTGGGAGCCTGGTCTGAAGAAATGGAGGCAACTAATGAGGGAAACATAATGGGGCACCTGGCTATCTCCATTAATGAGTCCTATAAACTCCAGATCTACAATTGGAGCCATTCTCTTACTGTACATGTTTCTGTAATGCTGGTTACTGCAGTGTCTGGGCATTTAATTATGCACAAATGAGAACAAAACCAAACCAGGGGAGAACAAAATGTCACAGTGCTGCAAGTTGCCCTGTCAATCACTAGGCTTCATCTGCTTTCAAGCCCAAGAAACACCAAAGGTGGGGCCATTGAGTCAGGAAAAGTGCTCCTGAATAAAAGGATGGCTGTCTCCATGGTGGAGCCTGAGGAAAGCACCTGGTTGGCATGCCAAGTCTCCTGAGGACACTCTTTCAGCAGGCAGGGAGACAGTGGATGTGCCAACTCACTGCAGCTGCGAGGGAAGGGAACATGACAAGGGAAGATCAAGAAGGGGAAAAGCAGCGGCATCATGAAGTGATTCATGCTGGGACCTGAGGGAGGAGGAAGCCCTGCACTTTGGACAGAAGCATGAATGTAAGAGATGGAAGACGATGGTTCTTAACCTGTTTTGATGTCCCTACCTGATTCACTTGTCTAGGATATTCCACATGTAAAAGTACACCAAGCAATCCATCTGCAGGTGAGCATGGTTTAAAAAAAAAAAAAAAAAAAAAAAAAAAGACAGCTCTTCTCTCTCTCTTTCTTTAAGCAAGGCAAATAACACACTCCTATATTAAATCATGCTACACTGTTATTTCCTGTGCAAGGAGCATAGGCTGGCAGACAGCATGTCCTGCACGTTCCAGCTTTCATAGAGGAAATTAATGAGGACAAGTTTCCAAAGGATACTTATCACATTTCCACTCTAGGTTACTTCTGGGGCATGGAAAGGACGGGCAGACTGATAGTACAGTCCTGTAAGTTGACTTTCCCTAGGAAAACCAATGTGTTGGCAGATGCTTGGAGCATTCAAAGCAGGTACTGAGGTTTTCACATTAGGCAGAGGTTTTTAAACCTGCTCTCTGCCTTAGGCAGATTCACATTCCTTGTGCTTGAACTTCTCAAAGCAGAACAGATCAATAAAAATTATGTTCTTCACTGTCTGATCTGCAGTCGCTATTTCAGCTGCCACAGCTGCCACTATAAATGCCTTTGCAACTACATCTGGGAGAGATTTTCTTCCACAAGCGAATTTTTAGGATACGACATCCCATAATTACTCAGTTCACTATTCTTCTAAATAATCTGTCAGAGCATAAAAAGACTCTTCAGTGTGTTCTACAACTAGAGGTAGCAGTTTATCTTGCTTTAAGTTACATTTGCACATTCTGCCAATCCCTGTAGTACAGGACGAACACAGCTCTGAGTCACAGGATCGCACCTCAGCAGAGAGAATCAAAGGCAATTTTGGTAATCAAAGGTAATTCACTTTAACAAGATAATGTTAAAAGTCTCTCTAGGCAAATGGGGATTAACATGGATACCAGATTTACTACATCTAAAAGGCAGAAACAAAAAGTTCTTACTGTCATTCCAAACGTAAAATATTCATTAATAAATGCAATGAAGTTTTGCATGCAATCTATTTAGTGATGGCTCCTAGTTCAGTAAATTACATATTTATTGTTTTCACCATAAAAACCATTTATTTATTTTAAAGCTGCTACTTACTCTTAAAGCTTTTGTTTTTTAAATAACTGTAAGCAAATATATCATCACTGAGATTAATAATAAAATTGAAATGGCCCAGTGAGCTGAAATACAAGGAATATTTGTTGATTTAGGAGCTTTCATCATAAAGATTTCACATCTGAATATGGAAGCAGATTCATTCTTACATTAAATCTCTCTTCTTTCAAAACCTAAGTGTATACTAGAATACAGAAAGGTGCAGCTGGTATTTGAAAAGAGTATGGATATGTGTTTTCCCAAGTTCATACTCTCCAGCTGGGAGGATCTGAGTGATGCCCTGGGGAAGCCGTTCCCATGCAGCCTCATCCACACACCTGCACACTGCCCAATCCCACCCCAGTCCCAGACACACATACACAGGCTTTTAGGGAAATGTCAGGAGTCTCTTTCAGCTACATGCTTGTCCTAATTCCTCCTCTCCTTACTCTTGCTGCCGGTTGGGAAGGAGCTGAAGTCTGACTCATGACCAGTGTTGGCTCTCTGCCCTCTTTCCACATACCAGTGCAACTCCCAAGTGTAACCTTTTATCTCCAAGTGATCATTCCCCAGGAGATATGAGAGAGACTTACAGAGCCCTCTGAAGCCACCCTTACAGGGAAGAAGCAGTACAGAGCTTCAGTGGGCTGCGAGGGACCCCCTTGGACCAGGAACCAGGAACCGACTGGATTTGGCCACAGGGAGTCACAGCTCCAGTTTAAGAGAAGGCAAATATTCAACAGGATGTGAGTTCTACAATAAATGGGTTGATTTTAACCAGGCAAGACGGTTCTGGATGGTTTTCCTCTACATGGTTCTGCCTCTGAGGAGGATTGCCACTTCAACACCCATGCTGACCACTCAATCCCACCATCTGCTAAACCATCCCAATCCCATACAAGATAGCAAGGAGTCTGCATTAGTCTCTCTCCCACCTGCTGCTGGCAAACCAGGCAACACAGTGGGGTGACAGGGTGGTTAACCTGGAGCTCCCCCATCACTCAGACTTGTCATGACTGTGGCTTGACACATGGTGTGACCCTACCTCTTTGCAAGGTCAGATCAGACCATTTATTTTCTGTACAGCCAATTCACTACAAGTGACAATTTTGCTTCTTTATAGAGACTGTTGCAGGTGTTATTCTGGGCTAGAATGAAAATCCCAGCGTGAAGGTTAATGTGGAAATCCTCCTGAGAGAGTAATATTAAGCAATGTGCATTTCCTCCAACAGGCTATTTAAAAGATGTCGAGCACACAGATGCCATTCTCTTCTGCTCAGAGACACTGCAACTGTGACCACTGAGCCATACTGGACAGAAAGAGCATTCCCAATGGCATAAAAGATTAAGGGTTTGCTTCTAGAGTAGGATCTCTGGAGACACAGTATCTCCATCTTATGACAACTACCAGCCTCCTGTAGTCCCAGCTGATGTCAAGTAAGACTAGTTAATATTCGAAACTAAGCAAAAGGAAAATACACACAAACCAGAAGCATTTCAGCAGAGATCACTGTACCTAAAATAGCCACCACCTCGTCGTCCTGGATGACTTCCAAGGATCCTGAGACCACAAAGCAAAGAGCATCGACGCTTTCCCCAGCGTGATAGATGAGGTCCCCCGGGGCGCAGTGGATGGTCTGGAACTCCACGGCCAGGGCCCGCAGGCAGCCGTCGCTGGCCAGCCGGAAGGCAGGGTGCTCGTTGAAAACCTTCCGGTTCAGGTGCACGCAAATATCTGCCCTCATGTCCTTTGGGCAAATTGAGAGAACCTGAGCAAGAGAAAGAGGGAAAACAGTCAGCTGGGAAAGTGACACTAGGCTTTATGAAATAACCCAATGGATGGATCTGAAGATCCGCCTGGGGGAGATCTTGAAATCCATTCATCCCATCATTTCATAAAGCTTTATTCTGATTTGGGGTAATCTTTTTCTATCCATCTACTGTTTTCATTGCAGCTGAAAGGGTGATTTGGAAGACAGGACTATTCTATTACACTGTGCTCATTCCTAACAGCTTTCACACTTGTTTTCCAGAGTTGCAGGTGGCGCTTCTATGTTCTGTTTGTGGTTATCCCTCCAGACTTGGTGCCCAGACTATCCTCCTGCTGCCATGCTCAGTCCTTGCAGGAGCACAGAGCTGAAGGACCTTGAAGACATGCAGAGACAGACCACTCACAATAGAAAACATCACATTTTGTTCACAGCCAAAAAACCCAGGTCTCAAAAGTCTTGATGTAGGTGACCACTTACCGACACATATCCAGACACACCCAGAGTTCAGTTTCAGTGAAACATATAAGGAATAACCTGCCCAGGAGGGCTTACAGACTAGAAAATCCACGGAGATTAGAAGAAAAAGGAAGTATAATGAAACCTTATGAAATGTAAAGTAAAGGTGAGTGAAAAGCTGTCCTGTGAACATCAAGACATCTCCATAGCAGACCAATTAAATAAGACCTTCAACTAGTTTCTTACCTTAAATAGCTTTCCCTACTGAAACAGTAACACAAATACACCTCAAGAAACAAAGTGAAAACTTTTGGATCTTGTTAGGTTTGTAAACTGTGTGTTTAATATTTGCACATCCTCCTGAACACACTAACATCCTTATAACCCTCAGATGCCTGGTAGCTAATTGCACTGAGAAACATACAAAACCTTTCAATGTTTTTCTAGGACAAATCATCAGAAAAGTGTATGAGACTAAGAGCACTCTGGAAGTCTCATATAAAGAAGACTGCAGATCGATAGTACTGATTAATTTCTCATTGTAGGGAATTAATCTGGCAGCTTGCTCTGCAGATAGTGAGGGAGACAGGGACATTGGGTCAATGAGCTGACCACTGAATATTAGCAGAGAGAGACTCTGGTAACCCTGACTGAGCTTTGAGGCAAATGGTCATGTTAATAATGAAGTAAAGCCACAATTTTAATTTCTATTCAATGAAGAAGAGGTATAAAACTTACTATTGCAAAGCATTACTAAAGGTCCTAAAACATAGTATGTGAAAAGAATAAACAGCTTCTATTTCAATAATAATATTTAGTCCTCTCCTTATTTAAATATATCAAAGTTCCTTTGCAGTCAAAGACAATGAATGCAAAAAGGTGTAATACAAGTTATTCTCCTATTCTCTGTACTGTAACAGTCTGAGGTGAGAAGAGGCTACTGCAACCATCTACACTAACCTCTTGCATTAACAATTTTCACATCAATCCCAGAATACCTGGTAAAATTATAGCCTAGAAGGCCTTTATTTAATGTTTTCAAATGATATAGGGTAGTTGTTCCAGGGGATAGCTACTCTTTCTTTCAAAACATGTTGTTTCTGAAGTGATTTCTTTTTTAGTTTTCAGCCAACAGCCAGAGAATCTTCTCATCTTGTTCAGGTAAAAGACCTGCAATCATCAGGAATCTCTCCCACATGCAGGTGTTTATAGAAAATGATCAGGTCATTTCTCAATCTCATCCTAAGAAAAACAAGAGAGATAGATGATGCTTTTTGTGCCTAACACTATGAAGCACAGTATCTCTTCAGAAACTTCCCCCTGCATGAGGCTTTCTCACTTACAACCACCTTCCCAGAGCTACAAGATTATTATTTTTTTGATTTAATACAGAGTAAGTCAATTTGGGTTAATGATATTTTTCTGTAACAAAATGCTGTACAGAACACATTAAAATACCCTGCAAAAGTGTGTTTTATCATAAAAATTAATAATAAACACATTTGGCAAGACATATTCTCCATAAACCATCATTTGCATTAGTAGTAATGTCTTGTCTGAGTCACTGTTGACCACATTCTGTAACACATTTCCATAATTTTATTAGGGACAGATGTCAATTTCACAAACTTCTATTTTCCTGAGTCATTCCATTTACCATGAGAAATATGGGCTCACCTTAGTTTTTCAGTAAAAAGCAAAGATTACTTTGGAAAGTGATTGCTTCATCTCAGCCCTACTTCTGGATCGAACAGAAAGTTTGTCTATACTATAATAAAACAGAAACATGACATCTTTCTTCACCTCAATAGTAACTTAATGAAAAATTCTGCTTTCTTTTGTACCATGATTGATGATTTTTAACATTTTTATCTACTCTTGCGCCTAAATGATGGTTATAAGATTTTTACATCCCTTTAATACTTTTAGAAATGTAAATGGT
This sequence comes from Pipra filicauda, assembly GCF_003945595.2. NCBI lineage: Eukaryota > Metazoa > Chordata > Aves > Passeriformes > Pipridae > Pipra > Pipra filicauda. The sequence continues at coordinate 2,562,874 of NW_024104007.1, read as the reverse complement.
TTTAACTTAACAAGGTCATGCCAGGAATTCTCAAACACTGCACTTAAGAAAAATGTCTGTGTTCATACGTGACTGATTACTGAATTTTATCTTTTAAGCTTCCAAACTGCAGGAAAAATTGGTTAAACTATTGCAGAAGTTGTTCCTGTAAGATTCTGAGATGTTCCAGGCCCCTTTGTCTTTTGGAATGCAAAGTAATTGAGTCCCTCAAGAATAAAAGCCACTTGGCTGCAAAGCAGCATATTATCTCCTCACAGATACAGACTTATATACAGACTATTAAAAGTGAGCACTCAAAGAATTGCTCTTTTTATAGACCCACAACAAACATATGTATCATCACACACTCTAATACGAAGAGATGGATAAAATTCCATTGCACAGAAAAAGCCCACCTCAAAAAGCATAATTCAGAAATTTTCTGGTATCTTGATAAAGTGATTCTCCTAATGGTGTATCACTGTACGTAGACACATGAAGATAGCACTTATCAACTAGTACAGCACTAAATGAGTAATGATCCAAGACTTAGCCAGGAACAAATACTCTTGAGTTTTCTTGCCTGCTACACAGGTATTGAGAACAGAGAGTGAAGCAGAAGAAAACTAAAAAGAAATATTTAATATTTAAAGATATGGCAAGGTATTGTTGACTACCAGAGATAAATGTAGATATATGTAGGGAAAAAAAGAGAGCAAAGATAGAGAATTCAGCTCCAAGGGCTCCATGAGCTCCAACCTGTCTCAGTAGCACTTCTTTTTGTGTTCACAAATACCAATGTCATGAATGCAGAAGGAGTCTCACAGATGCCACCAACTTCTCTATTCCTTATACTATACAAAGGGGCTGTTGGTGACACAGATTACAGTAAGTAGTAATTTTCATGCTTCCAAAGAGAACACATAATGAGATACAGGATCACACAGAGGCATTTGGAAGCTAATGATAAATAGTCCAAAGACCCTAAGATCAGAAAATGAGCACTTCGAATTCAGACAAATATTCATCTGAAAATGATCCCTTATTGACAAGAATTGGACATTCTTACTGTGAAATGGTCTTACTAAGATCTCAGCATTTTTAAGGCAGCATGCAACTAAAAAGACACAAAACAGCAGCAACGTGATTGTCCCTGAGTCCATATGGTGTCAAAATGCACACGTATGGGTGTAAAATAGAAATTTAGTTGAAGGGAAAGGATACCCTATGCTCAGTCATTTTTTTCACTGTAAAGGAAATGCCTCAAACACATCATGTTAATAGAACCAAAGTTCAGCTGGGACATTTGTTCTACCCTGTGTGTTCTTTCAGCAGCGCAGCAAAAACCACCAAGACAAATTTCTTAAGAGGAAATTTCCTTAGAGATTTGAAGACCTTTCTCAGTGAAACCTGCAGTTTATAAGGCAGGCAGGATATTAAGGTCACTGACAGCAATGCTTTAGTAACTGATGGGTTTGGAGCTCACGACTTGGAGCGGGAAGTCTGCAGGGACCAGATGCTTGTGCTGCTACAGAAGTTGCTCTGTAATAAATCTGTAGCCACAGACTTTGCAGTCATCTTTCCCATATGCATCCAAGCAGAGTGAAAGAACAGAGCCTGCTATGTATCAGTGCAAAATCGGAGGAGAAGTCTGAATTCTACCCAGAGGAAAATCTTTGCTGGCTGTATAAACTGTGACTCCACCAGAAAAGGAGTAAGGCTCCGTGTCACACATGAACAGCACACGTATCCACAAAGACCTGAACTACCACAAAGCTGAGAGAGGAGAAAGTAAAGTACAGAATAACATTTATCATTTTCCCTCTCTGCACAGAAAGCAATACCTCCTCAAAGCCAGTATAAGACAATTGCTGAGCTCTGCCATCACCAGCTGGCACCCAGGTGGCACAGGCCCCAACATGACACCCAGTTGCAGAGACTCAACAGCATCATCATCTCTAGAGCACCCCATGGTATATGTAAAATGCTGATGGTGAGTGAACAGCTTGTGGGTGCTGCTAGAGATTGGGACAGCAACCAGCTCTGGAAGACCCACAGGGTCTCACTGTCTTTTCAGTTCGAGATCTGTAAGGGGGTGGGAATTAAAATTCCCAAGGAGGAGGTTTCATCTGATTTTTTAACTCCCTCATCCGTTTCCTCAGCATGGTCAGGCAGTTTAAGATAAGCCCCTAGAACAGCTCAAAGAACTCTACAGGGAGCAGAGATTATAAAAAAAAGTCAAAGAAAAGCAAATGAATGAAAAAAAACCTGTACGGATTAAGAGCATGTCCAAACAATATTTTTTAAGATGGGTTTACAGGTTTAAGCATTTGTTAAAAAACCTTCCCCAGCTGGATAACACTACAGGATGGCTTAGCAGATATTATAGAATCTGCTAAGACTTGTTAACAAAAAGGGCAGAGGCCAGTGAATCACGAACATTATCTATTGTCAATCCTCTTTCAGCACACAGGATTGTCACTTTCTGGGGGTTGTAGGTAGGGAACATGTTGGTTGATACTCAAGCAAAGAGCTTAGACAGTCTTTGTACTGTAATAACAAGGACTGTTTCCTAAATGAATAACTGTAACAAATATCAGAGATACTAAGAATGTCAGCTTTGAAAATACATATAATAAACTCCTCCAACTTCTTACCCATTCGAGACCACAGATAGCTCTTTTTATTTTGTGGAGAAAGGCCACTCTGGGTTTTCAGACATATTCAGTGGCCACAATCAAGGTCAGTTCTTTCCAAAAAAAAAACTACAATACTCACTAGGCACCTGACCAAGTTACTCAGATTTTTAGAAAGATTTGGCTCATTTGAATGTTGAATTCTTTTTCGGGCCTGGCCAAAAGTGTTACATTCGGAGGCCAAAGAGGCAAAGGTAAGAAAACAGTGGACTGGCAAATCACAGAGCATTTTCCTGTAATAATCAGGTAATTTTGTAAGTAACTCGGAGGTGATATAGGGAGCTGAGCAGTAATTAACCCTGCATGCTTTAGGGTAATCTTTAATACATCACTGAATATCTTGGCACTAAGAACTGAATTTCAGCAGCAACGGTGTGCTCTGTTTTAATTGGAATAGAATCCAAGGTCATTTAGATTTAAATGCTCAGAAATCATGATTTGAAAATCATGTCTAAGTTGAGTTTGGCATGTTTTCTTATTAATAATAAATGAGCTGAACTAGAGAGTAAAATGGATAGATTTGGTGGTGTAGTAACAAAATTAAGTGGTTTTTCCAGCTGAATAACATGAATAAGAGACATTATGAAAATTCCAAGAAATTGGCTGTAGAGTCCATTAAATTCCATTTTGTCAACACAGACAGAATCTGGCTAGGGGTTTGAAAATCAGGGGAAGATGAGAGGCACCACTATGCCTCTTTTAACGAATCAAGTGGTTCACCAGCAAAGGGGCTATTGGCTTGTCTAATGCACTGAAAAGTGTGGCACACTAGTCACATCCACTGATGACCCAAGGTAGTAGATCCCAGGTTGCCTAGGGGTTATACTTTTAGAGGTTTTATTGTTTTCAGTTTTTCTGTAATATCTGTACCAAGCAAAATTATTGCAGGGCCTTCTAATGGGGCAAAGGATAGCAGACCACAGCGAAATCTGTCATTAAAAGTCAACTTTCTAGATAAAAGAAGAAAAAGAAACATCAGAAAGAATATGGCATACATCAAAGGATTTCTCAAGTCACAACAGTTTTTGGAGCAACAGCTTCTGGCACAAAGGTCACCCTTGGAAGAAGGAAATCGATCAGTGGATTATTTTATTTTGAGCTCCTTCTGGAGGTGGCTTTATTTTCAAACATCCATCCTTATGTAAAGACATTCAAGGAAATGAAGAATGAAAAGAGATCTGGAGAAGACCTTCCCCAATATGTGGTCTCTGGAATAGACAGCCCCTTGTCTGCTCCATCCCTTTGGTGGCAGTGCTGCCTGACCCATCCACTCAGGTACTTATTCCCCCAGGAAATAAGCTTGTGAGCTGTTCCATATTCCTGGCATTTTCTCAAGCATGACAGGTTCACAGTTCATTCCGTATCAGTCCCAAGACAGTACCTCCAAGATATACATCCAAGAGTCAGAGATAATTGTGGATAGTCTTTCCTGGCTCTGCAGAGTGCATACAGGAGGTAAATAATCCATGCTATCCATGAAGGGGAAACAGAAAGCCCCACCGGTGCACAGGCCCTGCTCACGGACCTGTGGGAAGGACAGGGAGACCTTGACCATCTCTCCTGCATCCTGCTCTCCAAAGAACCGTGGATTCACACTGTACCTGGTCCTAGCTCAGCTCTGTGAGGTGAGGAACGACTTCTTGTTCACCTCGTCCCGATCTGCAAGGAACGACCAACAACCTCGCCTCTACAACGAAACAAAAATACTTGTCCAAACGATTTTTACCTTCCCTTTGCAGCAGGGAATTGTATGCAGCTGTTACAGCTAATTTTGTAGAAGTTCTCCTTGGCCACGAGTCTTGGAAGCCTTCTACCCTGGTCTTTCATGAGGAAATCCAGCCAGCACTTACAGACACCTCTATGTGATGGGACACGGTAGGAATGGCAGTCTGATTCCTCTATGGCAGCCTGATTCCTCTACGTGTCTCAGGGTATCACTAATTATTTCTACGGCTCTTGAAGATCTTATTAACAGCAAACATGAATAAACTGCATTGTCCTTGTGTAAATTAACTTTTAATGAAGGTACAACCTGTGTCTATTTACCATAAACCCATCTCTCCTGTATGAAAGCTTAGGGGGCCAGCAGTGAATAGTTTTAATACTGTGTAATTTTCTCATGATTTCCATTTCAGTCAGTGCAATGTGAAACTGGCTCTCATTATCACAATTGCCATTGATGTTCAGGTTGAAACTAAATAAGATGCCTTTTTTCTCTTTCAACCTATGGCTTTTCTGAAGGAAACTACTGTTAAAACACGATAGACATTTATTTAATTGCTTTCTGAGCAAATTCTAAGCCATACAACAGCACAGAGGTCAAGAAGAGAAAATCTTTGGGTTTTACTGACATTTCAGAGCATCATCATTAGATAAGACCTTGAAACACCTGCATGTTAGTTAATGGTTGTTCTGCTTTCATGGATAATGACCTATTTCTTACAGAAGAGCTAATACCTATAAATTTCTCATTTGCTGCCTGGAGATTTTAATAAAAACTAAGAGATTGGAATTCAGCGTGTTTCATATATCAAATTACTACTGTAAAGATTTTATTCAGCTGCTTGTAAATGGTCATATACAGAGCCTCTTTTATACCTCTCACAAAAAGAACCCCCAAAAAACAGGTTCTGATGGATGAGACATATTGTTTAGAGTTTAAAGGCTTCTCAGGTTTGTCATGTTTTTAGCCCTGCTCATTATTAGATGAATAACCCTGAAATCTGTATCATTAAACATTAAAAAAAAAAATAAAATAAATTCCATCTTGTTTGAGCCATTGTTACACCAGGAGATGAGTCCATGTGCATGTATTACATATATCATCCCAGTTGTCAAGAGGAGGGCTCTCATGGATAAGTGATTTAAGATTATGGATCAGAGGCCACTTGCTTTCCCTTAAGTTGTAATAATAAATATGCTAATGCTTTTAGTGTCATTGTTAATTCCTTGTTTGTGAACACTCAGAGACAGGCTGAGGTGCTGTGGTTTGAAGGAAGGATCTGAAGATGAGCTATTCCCAAGGAGATTGGGGAATCCAAAATTCTGAGCTTAAAGCACCGTCAATTCAGTGTGGGAGATGAAGTCCTCTCCCACATACAAGGAAAACAGACTGGGGCTTTAAGGTAAAGTTCTGTTTTGGACATCTTGCTACGCAAGCAGCAAAGGCTACATTTTCATTTTACCTTCTCCATGCTGACTTCCACTTTGCCTTGAGTTCCCACGTTAGGACTCATCAGTTTTAGCCAAGAGTTTGTCTGGGACTACACACTGAGTGTGTCATTCAAGGATAAATATTTGAGATCTGAGGCAACAAAACACATGTGAAGCGGTAGTAATTCCAATCAAGCTACTAACCTATGTTTTAATTTCAAGTATATGTATTTAAAATCTTTAGTTATCAAAGAAACACATGCACATGTGTTTACTTTTACTCCATCAATACTAGGATGGTTTAACACCATAGGAACCTACTGTAACACTCATTCTTCTTTCTTGTGCTTTGAATTTGGGTTTCAAAACAAAGCCATTTCAACATCCTGACTGAATGAATGAAATGTATTATAAATTTGTGGCAAATGATGTTGCAAAACACATTCCAAAATGACAATGCAGATATATTTGGAACAATTTAGGATGTAATCATGTACGTTAGGTTGAAAAACACCCTTGGATGATGAAAACTGTCTGAGCTGTCTGATGGAAAATGAAAAGTTGAAATTCCTCACTAATTATCATGTGTCATGAGCGCACATGTTTTGTAAGATAATAAGAAGCTTAATGAAAAGTTCATAAAAATTAGGGAGAATGGGAAATTGTGTGAGGCAAATATATCCAGACAACAGACTGGTCAGAATGTCACTTCTGGAGTTTTGAAAACCAGACTGGTAGAAACCCCTGAGGTCAGGTCCAGGCTGTCAGACAAAGTAGTGCAGAAAAACAATTCAAAACCTGGGACAATAACCCCCACTTCCAACCTATGTTGGAGCACTATCTGGATTTAGCAGCTCAGCTGCAGGTGCAGTGTAGTCCCATTAGCCCCACTAATTATCTACAGTAATAAATCTGAACTGACACTGGGTACCTTGAAGGTCCCTGTAGTGTATTCACAGCCACTTGCCTGCTCTAGGTTTGGTACAGACAGATTCAATTTAAATGCAGAGGATCTTATGGCAGGGCTTGAAGGTGTAATGAAGGAACTAAGGCAAGAGAAACAATCCACCCCAAATGACTAATCTCTGGGACTGTACCACTGTTTCTATGATTTTTCAGCTGGGATTTACAACATTTCCTCATTTGTTTTGGTGAAGCACATCATAACACCTTCCTGAGTGGAGATAAAGGTAGGAAGACTGGCTACGTCACAGCTTTCCAACCTTCTGCTAAAGTTAAAGCTTTCTCCTGCAGCAGGAAGCAAACTGCCTGATCCCTACACTCCTTACAGACCCTGTGATGATCTGTGCAGGCACTACAGGCCACGGGTGCTGTTGCTTTTGCGGACTTGTAGGCTGTAAGGGACACAAAACATCAAAATGTTCAAACCAGTGCTCAGGTTCTTACGTTTATCTTGTCTCTGCTCTTCTGTAACATGGGCTTTTCTGGGAAGCTCAATTAGCTGCAACTACTGATGTCCAGATGTAGAGGTTCCTGAAATCCTTCCACTGTGTAAAACAGGTTTTGGATCCAGGCCTATGTTTAGGCAAGTCTTCACCAAGGAAAAACTGTTAAAATCCTAAGTCACAGATTTTACAGGCATATTAATTATCTAGCTAAGCAGCCACTCCATCTTACAGACCAGAGAACACTGCTTACCACGAATCGAAAATTAGGGCTCTAACTGCATTTTTATAATCTATAAAACCGGACATGCGGAAACTATAGAAGGAAATTTCAGTAATTAAAGCATAGGTTCTCCTAATTAACTGCAAAGCATCATTAAAATCTAATGAAACTGTAGTGGGGTAACACAGGACTCTGGCTTAACTGCAAGGAGATAAATGCAAATGAAAGTTGAATTTTCATGAGGTTTGACGTTTACACAATAGGATTGAATGCATTTACAGTAGTTTGCAATATGAAAGCTCACTCAACACCGTATGAATCAAGATGAGAAGTTAGGGTATTAGTGTATAAGAAGTTAACATACTAAAGAACGTGGAATACCGAAGCACAAGAATCAAAGAAATAAAAATCTTTGTTACTTAAAGCAGTTGTATTTATGACGGTAAACTGCATTTCACAGCAGATGATTAATAACAGAACTGCTGCTGCATCAGCATGATGTAAGACTAAATTTTTTAGTGTAGACACTTCATCTTGGCCTCCCTGAACAACCTGCATCACATTCCATATTGCCCAATAGATTCAGCTGAGGAAAGAACTTCAAAGCTGTGTAAGCACTAGATATTTCAAGATATTAATCTGTCATGATGCTTCCTTACCCTCCCTTGGAAACTTTTTAGTTCCTGGGAGGGAAATCATGGTTACTGAAACTTGACTGCCTAATTTAAGCTGATGTGTATCAGGTCCACAGAAGCCACAGGAGCATCGCTGATCTCCACGGACCAAAAATCTAGACCTAAAGCTGTTCTATCTTACCTACATTCAAGGCACTGCAGGTGGAACCCCTCCCATCTGACTTCAGCTCTCTGAAATATTCAAGGCCAGGCAGATTGACTGCACATATCATGCAGAAAGAGAGGCCTTGAGAACAAGTCATGAGGTCTGTCCTGGCAAACGATAAATCACTTTCAGAAGATGACCTTCTCCTTTAATCAGCTTTTGAAGAAACCTAAATGACCAGTCCTTTCTGAGGGCTGAAGTCCTGTAGGACTTCTACCCTGCATGGGTGCCAACAGTATCACGTATCTCCCTACGAAAGGCCTGAAGTGCTAGCCCAGAGATTCTAGCTCAAGGAGATCAATCTCTACTGCCATTAAATCCTACACTAATTATGCTGATGGATATGTCGATGTCCTGGGCATCAGCAAAAGGTCCAAGCCAATCAAATTCATTTAATTGCAGTGCACAGATGCCAGCACTTCTCAGGATAATACCAGTGTAGTTTAGACACCAAATCATGTTCTCAGACTAATTTGAAGACTAATTTCCCATTGATTTCAATAGTTAAGTACATTGACATTGTTTAATATTTAGACAAACTAAGACTGGAAAGCAGCAAACATTTACCATAATGAAAAATAAAGGCATATTTTCAAAACAGTCCATTTTTAAAACAACCAGCTTTTGTTCCAAACACAAACATAATAAAGTAGTAGCATGCAGTTAAGGATTTGTTAGTAAGTTATATGCTGTTTTACAGTTCTCTTTCTAAGGAAGCACACAATGGACATAGACTCTTGCTATTGAAATTGTTACCTCAGGTACTCATACCTTTTCTGTGTCAATTCCTTTAGACATGGACCAGGTTGAGACAATATAATCCATGACTCTTTCACTAAGGCCTTTTGGGACTTGATATAATTTTAGGAAATCCCTCACATTGTTCAGCATCTCATGGTACCGGTTGGTGTTGGCATACATTTGCTGGAAAATGGTGGTGACGTTTCCAAAAATAGTTGCATAAAGAAGAGCTGAAAAAAAAAAACAAAAAGTAATTGAAAATTAATATATATGCTCTAGCCAATGCTAATCATAATTCAAGGATAATGTCAGAAAATTTTATGTTTGGTTACAAATTACTGCAAATACATAGATGTCAACTGAAAATTTCTATTTATGCACACATTCTCACATACATACATGTACAGAGTTATTTAATGAATTTACCCATACAGCTCATACAGCCACCCAGTGTGCATTCATTTACAAATACAGTTATATCATACAGATAATGTCCACACATGGAGTTATTTAAAAAAGTGCAGTTTAACTCTATACTAATCCAAACTAATTTTCAAATGTAGCTTTAGCCTGACAGTAAACTTTGAAGGCACTATCCAAGGAATCATGTTGATCTCCTTTAAGACTGCCTCAGCTACCACGTGCTATGAGTAGAGAACAGCCTCAGTCCCGAAGATGGAATGAAATGGAGAAGAAAGGAACCCGTGAAGCCTGGCAAGGAGATAATGATACAAATGGATCCCGTGTCAAAGGCCAAGAAGTTCACAAGAAAGATTCAGAGTGGCATTTCACAGTCTAATATCTCAGCCAGCCCCAGCAGATGACTTGGCTGTGTGATGCCAACTCCAGATGCCAGTCACTAATGACTCCAAAGAGAGAAAAATTGGACCAGTGAACAACAGAAAGTCCCACTGCTGAAGGCTAGGGCAGGAGGAGGACATGGTAGACTACGATGCACTATCTGAAACCCACTCCTAGAGTTACTTTCTCCTCTGCTTTGATTCTTCTCTTTCCGAACATGGCAATGTTTCTGCAAGTCTCAGTCAGTTGAGTTTTGCAGCACCAAAAAAATCACAGGCCGTATTTGAGAAGATCACATGTTTAAAGGAAGCCTTTCCAACTGAAAAGTCACCAACTTCAGTATGCTATTACAAATGTGACACAGTGAGCACTAATGGATGGAGAGCAGTTAAATTCTAAAGCCTGAATTTGGCAAAGCGTTTAAGCCAAAACTTAAATGCACACCTTTACTAGTGCTGTCTTGAATAATGGTGGACTGAAAGATGCTCCTAAAGTCAAGCAAGTTTTAGGTGCCTTATTGAATCCCAACAAAATTAATCTTGCAAGCAAGCCCAAGATTACATTCTTACATCAGACATTATGGATTATGCAGAAAAGAGAAATATTCTGATATAATACCAATGTGCTGTACTACCTCTACTCTTGACATTATCAAATACACAGAAATGTGCCTATCATTTTTAATAATCTTTGCTCAGAGGTACTTTATCAGCTATGCATTTCCATATTGTCATTTTCTGAAAAACAACTGCAGCCTACAAGTGGCAAGAAATAACCCAGTGTGAAAGGAAAAAATGCCTTTTATGGCTCAGTGCATAATGTCTTCCCTCTACCCAACCCATTTCTACCTCATTCCTGAAAACTCACTTTGTTTCACAGTAATTTACTGTTGTTCATCACTCCTATTTGAGAGGTGGCATTTTGAAAGAAACATGGTGCTTTCCTAAAACCTGTCTAATAGAAAAATTGAACTTCCACTTCACACAGTGCTTTTTACATGTCCAGGTAAAAATCAGATGCTGAAGTTCATCACAAATACAAGATCATATGAAATAAGGTCACACAATGTATAGCAAAAATGAACATGAGGTTTCAGTTTTAGAAAACACAGCAGATTAATATATGTGATGTTCAGAAATAAAGCTTGTTGTGAGGGTAGGTTTTTTCCTTATTTTACTGACTGCTGAGAACTACTGAAAGGTTTTCTCTATCTCTATATCCATTCAGATATATATCAACACTCAGAGTACAAGCATATGGATTATAAAAAAGCCTAGATGGGTGAATGCCACCTGACTTTTTTTTTTTTTTTCTTCAGCTTTCTCTGTTCTTTTGGACTTTTGCAGTAGGACAAACTCGATGAAGTGTCACTTCCCCTAAGTGCAACATCCCTCATCCTTCTGAAGAACAGCTGCTGATTTATCGTGCACTCATCTCATCAGGTATGTGAGGGCGCAATACCTCGCCTTGTCTCTGATGTTAGATGCTTCTGCAAATGGCTGTGACTATAAATCTATAGAGAAGCCCTAATTGCCCCCAAAATGCTGTCTTTCTGCTTGAGTAGAATTTATGCAAGCCTGCGATGACAGCTAGACTGCATATACATATATAATGCCTGCAACCCAACTGGCCATGAAAACCTACACAGAGGAAACAGGCTGATTGAAAATATGATAACAGTGCCATGTAAGGCTGGGAAAAAGAGATTGAACTCTGACACCTGCCAGGTTGGAAACAGCTAAGAATGCTGTGGTGAAAACAGCTTGTCTGAAGCAACTGGTGCCTAAATCCTCCTCCTGGTAGAGATGATTTGTAGAAAATATACAGCCAGAAGAGAAATTTCAGTTCTATGTCTCGTAATACAGGGTCCTGGAAAGTTGTACTTGAAAAAATGCACGTTTCTTCAAGAAATTAAGGATAGAATAAATCACTGGATCAAGCCTGCAAAATCCCTGTAAGCATTACCCAGCAGTACCTCACCAAGCCAGAACCCACAAGCCTACATGCTGTAGGGTCTGCACAGACAAACCCAGCATTATCCCTCTGTTGGGAACCAAAGCCTTCCTTTGCCTTCTATTTGATGTGGTAAAGACACATGGTTGAGTCCATCCAAATCCTTCACTTCTCTCAGAGGTTACTCTATGTGGGGCCTCTGGAAAACATTTAAAGGGAACCTTCTTAGATCTTCACAGCTTTGAAGCTGCACCTCAAAGACTCTCCTCACTCGTGGTGCTTCCCTATGCCCATGCTGGTAGCAGCTGAGGATGGTTTGCAGGTTTTTGGGGAGAGAAGATTTTTCATAATTTGGCATGGAAAATCCACCTTTCTCTGTAAATCTGCTCCCCATCCCTGTTCTCTATATGATAACTAGAAAAGAAGGTCATTTATAGAAAACTAGTACTTATTGTTCTGCATGTCTTGGTATGCAACAAAACAAGTTGGTGCTGATAAGGAAATAATAAATATATCAAAAAAGTATTTTATATTGCATTTTTTACACCTCTTTTAACACTCCTCGACAGCAAAAAGGTCTTCTGCTTGGGAGGGTCTAGTGAGAAGAGGTTAGTCTGCCTTAAAAATACAAGTTACCTGCTTCTGCTCTTTCCCAGTCAGCTTTAGGCTGGGATAAGTGCATTGGCTGCAAATATGACAGAGATGGGACAGAACAGGACAGTGATCTGGATCAGCTCCTTAGCTGGCAGAGATGTCTCTGCTCAGGGAGCACGTTGGATTCCCTATGGACAGATACACGAGCATTTAATCCTGCTGTTACCTTCAAAGGTTTAAGGCTCTCCATCAATGACTCTTACTGCCTATAATTAGCAAGTGAAGATTTCTCAGAGGATCCCTATTTAATGTCGAAGCGACAAGTGTAAGTCTTGCACCTCACCCTAAAACAACAAAGGCAGAGAAGTGCTACCAAAGGCATTTCGCTTTCGCTGTATTTTAATTATTTTTGGCAGGCGGAATTGGCAGCAAAGACCATTTGCAAAAGGTTCTGAAAGAAAATAAAATACTGTGCCTCTCTTGACAGTAAAAGTATTTAAAAAATCTCTAAAGAAATCTCTAAAGGTATTCATACACTTTAATAGTTTTATTGTAGTCTCTCAGTTTACAATAAACAGGAGAGATGAGGTTGAAGGTGAAATTACCCAATTTCATGAAAAGACTACTTAGGTCAAACTGCATTTATTTACCTTCTCTTTAATGACTTGCACTTCTCTGAACATTTCCTATTATGTTCCTACTGTCATGCAATGCTCATTTACTTAATTGTTCTATGTGTGTAAATCTGAAACAGTCTTCACTAGATTTTATAGAGATCAATTTGATGTAATGATGCAGAAATATTTTTTCTCGGTCCTAAAGGTGAGGTAAATGGTCCAACTGTTATTTTAGTTTCTATTTTTACTCTTCAGTGTGGAAAATCTCTCCAAAATTACATGCAAGGACATAAGTACTATATATTTTTACATATAAAATGTGTGTTACTATATTTGTACTAACATAAAACTTTTCTGAATGATTTAGCAATAGTGTTACATAAATCTTTCAGCCTATTTAAAAATACGGAACTTTCTGAAAAAAATGACTCAGAGTTACCTAAATCATCCCAAAGCATCTCAAATCTCTTATTATCCTGACTGTATGCTAAATATGTCCAGATAGGAACATCTGCCTCAAGGAATTGAAGGCTTGATTGAGAGACCTAATTTTCCTTATGCCTTGCTCTTTGCTAGACCACTATTAATCCAAGCATATACAATGTTCCTCTAAACTTCAATTGTAAGGCAGAATATTAGTGAGGGTGTATCAGTCTCATCTCACAAGTATGAACCAATACTTGATACAGGACAAGTGGAAATGGCCTCAAATTGTGCCAGGGGAGGTTTAAATTGGACATTAGGAAAAAAAATTTTTTCAATGAAGGAGTTGTCAAGCCCTGGAACAGGCTGCCCAGGACAGTGGTGGAGTCACCATCCCTAGAGAGATCTAAAAGACATGTAGATGTGGCACTTGGAGACATGGTTTAGTGTGGGTTTGGCAGAGTTGGGTTAATGGTTGGACTCATTCACCTTAAAGGTCTTTTCCAAATTAAATGATTCTATGAGGACTTCATCCTGGAAAAATAGATATTTTCATTTTTGCATGTTGAAGCTAGCCATAGGTTCTTCTTCAGTTAATTTCTGGATTTAGTTATTCCCGTAGGATTTTTAGATTAATATTATTAAAGTTCTGTCATCCAGGAGAGATTCGATACAAACTCCAGTAATATAATAAGAGAGAAACCCAGTACCCAAATGCCTGATTTATTATTTAAAAAGCTGAGTAGTTTTCTGTTATTTCTTTCCACCTCACCTTAACACATCTGACCAGGTTGCAAAACGTTCTGCAGTCACAATTCTGTGCAACACCAGTCAGCACAGTGCAGTGCCCATCTCCCGGGCTGAACAGCCTCACTGAGATGATGCAGCAGCAATGAGCTGCCACTTTCTCAACAGAAACAGCTTCCTTCAAATCCACCAACATGTTTCAACAAAGTGTATTACTTGGAACAAAACAACTCCTCTAAGGCCCCTCCTTCATCACTGTTTTATGGCACTTCCTTGATGCCGGTCTCAGCCTCCCGCCTCCGCCCCGCAGCCACGGTCCTGTGTGCCAGCTGTGCAAGTGAAAGCACCAACACAACCCCACGGTTTTACAGGTCTTCAAAAGGCCAGCCTGGATTCTGAATCCTTGGCCCCAACAAATATCTTACTGTTAAAATACCCTCCTCCATCCCAGCAATGCTGAGACCAGTTTTACACTAGTGTCCTAAAATACAATTACTCCTCATTTACAGAGAGGATATACCAACGTCAGAGTACACCAGCTTTCAAATTTTACTTCCAAAAGCATTCAGAGCATAAAAAGAAACTTTCCTCCAGTTACTCCTGCAGCCATATTATTATCCCATGCCACACCATCCAATATATTTATCCTTCTATATGCCCCAACAATGCATTGTTACACCCACTTTGCAGAAGAGAAGCTAATGGGCAAAGCAAAGAACTCCAGCTCTGAACTTCTCAACAAAATCGTCTGACTGCTGAAATCAGGGGGGGAAGTTGCACACAATTGTCTGGGCAAATTCCATCATGTCCAGTCTGATTCCATCACCATCCTGGCCTATAGGCTTGACATACAGTGTCTGCATCCAGATGTGTGTCCTGTATTGCCTCCAAAGGGAGGTGGGGACCACCCTTACATTCCTACATCCCACACTGCAGCCATGTAAGATGCACAGTTCCTCCATGGATACAGCTGACACCCATTTTCCTGACCCAACACCTTCCTGATACTATAGAAATGCAAACTCTAAATTAAGAGGATAATGATAATAAAAGATAGGTCTGACATTTGTTTGACAAGAACAAAATAATTATGCAAATAAGATGATTATCAGTAGTAAACTGTAGGAACACACGGTCACTGTTCTTCCCTTTATAAGGGACACTGCACAGAAGAGTGGAACAGCTGCTTTGGAGGCAGTTAGACATTTGGCATACTTTATGCATAAATTCTTATTAAAATGAGGGCTTTCAACTGCACTTGTACAGTCACTAATTTTTAAATGGTGAAACTGGGAGCTTTTCTTTTTCATGAGCGTACTCAGCTAATAGAAAATACTTACTTTTGAGCTCCAATGCCTTGCCACTGTGCAGGTATGATGAGCTGACTAGCTGTATTTTTGCACAGAGTTGCAATCCAACACTGGTTGAAATGGTATTGCAAAACATGGTCTTAAATCAAGGCTACCATTGCCCACAGCTATCAGTCTGTTTGGCTTCTGTGTTTGTCCTGTAGCAGTGATGGACAAGAGTTGAAGTTGGCTGAGGTTATTCAGCAGCATAGACAACAAAATTACTTATTTCAACAACCTGAGGATGAGGGGCCAAGGGCTCCTGGGTCTGATGCTAAGCAGCTTCAAATCAAAGTTCACACACACTGTCCTCAACATCCCCTTCCACAGCCACCTCACATTATTAGATTACTTTGTTCCTTTTCCTGAGAAACAGTGCTAGCCACCAGAAATATAGCCCTGCACAGGTTCAGGAGGTTCCTGTTGGAATTTGCATTTAATTTTCTTCTTTTTCGTTCCACTGGAAAGCTTTACATGTCTTGGGACTGCTAGGGTCTGCTTCTTCCTCATCACATTAGTCAAGAGTGTTAAGAATCATATGGGAAGGCACAGCCTGAAAAACGGTGCCAATTACACCACAACAGGCAGCAAGACAAATAGCGGTAACCTGTGTTAACTGAGTGGTAAAAACATCACTTTGCTGAAAAATCCATATCTTGCAGTGTAGAGGTCCTCATTCTGGAAACTCTTTCCCTAAGAGCTCTGAAGTAAGAGGCTGGCTAGGGCTTCTTTTACATATTTCATACTCAGTGGAAGTTGGGTCTTGTGGGTCACAGCTTTTGGTGGTGACGGGGGTGGAATATTTAAGTTTCCTTTTATAAGAACAGTATGACACAAACACAGATAAGAACTGACCAGTGAAATGAGCGAAACCATTTCTTATACCAGTGCTTCATCATTCCTGTTTCTTCAGAAACCCATCACTCCCTTGCCAAATGGCACGTCCAGCATTTCACACACTGCACAAAGTCCTATTAATTAAAACACAACAACTTCCCTAAAGGAATTATAGTGGGTGCAAAGGAAAAGTAGAGAGGCAGATGTTGACCAAAATTCATGAGAATTATGTTCACCATGAATGCCAGCCACGCCTCTAGCACACTTTGTTCCACTGTTCCTTATCATCCTCTCCATTTTAGCACACTTTGCTCGATCGTTCCTTATCATTTTTTCCATTTTGAATATTATCTTTAACATTGCCTCATTTCCATGCAAATCTCTCCAGTATTTCGGAAAAAGCTGAATTGTGTCTGTCAAACAGTCATCCACCTATCACATAAATCTTCCCTTTCTCCATCAAAGAAATATTCCCAGAGTGTTGCCCTTACCCTTATTACTGTCCAGACCTAAGAGCTGGGATCAAAACCATCCCATGTGCCTTCCTCACTGTGCCTCACGGTGTCAAAACTGTCACCAATAACAAGCACAGGATACAAAGGATCTCCAGCACTACTGAATGAAGTACAGGAACCAAAGGGATCATCTCCAGAAGAAAAGTTCTCTGAGCAAAGTTGGCAGCTGCCAGTGTCACTGTGTGAAACAACCTGACAGCTTGTTGCTGGATTTTATTTTTTGCCTTTAATACTTTTAAAGGAATTTTTTTAGTGGGACATCGAGTTCTTGTCACATTAAGATGAACCCAAGACAGCAATACTGCTGGAGGCAGGATGCCAGTACATCACTTGCACACTGAGGAACACCACCTAAATTGCCTGTCTTGTTAAAATATAATGGGAAATTTGTAAACACACCCTCAGAATACCAGACTGTACTAAAAGATGTTTCTAGCTCCCTGCTCCTAGGTTCTTTTTTCTGTGTATGCCTGTGCAAAAGTTTGTGCTGTATAAATCTACATGTTGGTGTGGTTTATATGCTCACAAATATGCACATATATATACATATACATGTACATACACACAGATATATCTGTATGTCAGTGCAAAGGTGAACATACAATATCAGTGGGCTTAGACTTTCTGCTGATAATTTTCCTTTCAGTCTTCTAATTTGCTCATTCTTTCTACTTCTTTAAAATCTAACTTTGCTTGTTCATTTAATTAAACGTTCAGCTTTATCTCGGCACAAATTATAAGAATGGATTTGGGACAATAGAGCAAATGATTCCAGCTATAAAACACAAGCCATGCATAGCCCTGAGAGATGTGGTAAACACACCTGTTACCATAACAGTGCATATCTGCATCTGTCTTAAAATATTAATGAGACAGAGAACAGGTAAAGCAATGTTGCTTTTATTCAGTAGAACTCAGCCTGAACTCTGTGTGAGGATAGATTTTTGTGAGTAATTACAGAGTATTCTTAGGAACAAAATAAAGTACTTAACTGTTAATATTAAAAGCCTCGAATTTGGAGATGATGTTTCCATCCTATTATTTTCAGAATAACTCTGCTTCATAAAATGACCACAAAACTGCTTCACTGAATGATAACGTTTCTTACTCATCTAAGTCATCTATAGAAGCATTTTCCCTCTAATTCTGCATCCTGCAAATTCAGCATCTCTAGACAGAGCTTAGTAAACTTTTGTATCCAAAATTTTCCATGTGATGCTGACAGAGTATCTCCCAATTAAATTTCCCTTCCCTGATATGTTTGTACTAAAACCAAGGGGGGGAAAAAAAAGAGTTCCAAAAAAGTTGAAACAATTCACCTCCAGGTTTTATAAAACTAAAATAATCCATAGCAAAACATTTTCCCTCCGGACTTTTGATTTTAAACATTAGAAACCTGAAAAATGGAAGAAAATCACATTTTTATGCAAAAAAAAAAAGTCTTAAAAGCCTAAGAAAAGGTGGAACATTCATTATCTTCACACATATACTCAAATCTATATTATAATGAAATATTTTCCACAAAACCAAGCCATGAGTTCCTAGCACACTGCCAGCAATAAGGGCCAATCCGAACTCCTTTTTGCCCAAATTATTAGCACCAAATTTCCACTTTATCAGTACATTTGTGCACATGACTGGTGTGAAGCCTGCTCCCCACTCCCACTCATGGCCACACTTGGGCAGAGCTCAGGGCTGGACCTCAGCACCTCTCATCTCTTGCTGGAAAAGTGCTGGGTTTGTCTAAAAAATGTCACACTAACATTTTCAGACTTTCAAGGTGAATTAGCTTTACTCTACTTTGATTATCCACTTTGGGAACCTGTCCTTCATCTCAGTATTGATTTAGCTGTGGCAGATGCTGAGCTGTCACAGAGCCTGACAGCTTCTTCAGAGCATCCTCGGTGGTTGTCTCGTAAAACAGTCAATAGCAAAGTGAAACCTAACTGTGAAAACAAGCACGTTTCCCACTTTTATACTCTATTAAATCATGTGTCCTACTCTGTACTGCATCCTTCTGGAAAGGGGGAAAAAAACTGGCCTCTCAATTTGGCATTCAGCATCACCAATTAACCTTTTATGTATTAAAACCACACTCACCTCCCAGCCTGACACATTGGTGTGACCACGTTTGCTACAAGTCTGTGGCTCTGCAGTCACTCGCTGCCACTATGAAGCCACTTCTTACCAGTGGAGAAGAGTCTTTGGGGAAGATGCTTGTGTGAACATGCTTAGGAGAGGGTTTCATTGCCTACACAGTGTTGATTTGAATTTTGGTATATTTGGGTAGTTTTTATGGCACTTCAGAGAACATCTCCAGTCCTAGGAAGACACCTTGCATGTTCACCTCTGCAAGTGCCACAAACCATCCTGATGAACAGCAATGGCATGGCAAAATGGCAGGAAACACCCCAAAAATATGTTTGCGTTGTCTATTAAAGGATTGCAAAGCCAGACAGTTACATTATTATATTTAAATATAGAACTGGACATCAGCACGCCAAAGGCTACAAACAGATTTGTTTTCTGATTAAATGAGCTGTCTAAATACTATATCACACACATTACTTCCACCTCTTCACCAATCCCACAACTCTCCACCATTTCCTTTTTCATAATATCAAAATTAAAGAACATTCCTGGAAACATTACCAGTCATTGATGTTGTCCTGGCACAAGGGGTTAGAGAATATTTAAGAGAACAAAAAAAGATTGCATATACTGTCAAACTAAAACAAACAAAAAAACCCTGGCTTTTCCTTCTGGCCTCAGTGCATGTATTGCTGAACTCTCCATGACTATGTGAGACTGGAAAAGTATCTTTATTTCCTGGCAGCAGCTCCTGAAGCTCTCCTCCTCCCTGTCCAACTCCTTCTGATCAGCACTTGTTTCTATCTGATTACCTCTCTGTTTTCTTGCTCACTATTCCAGGAAGGAGATGCTGGAATTAGATTTGCTGCATTTCCATTCCTACATTAACACTAATTTCACTGAAGTCAATGAAATTACATTGACGTCTGGAGAGTATCTGAGGAGAATAATTGAGTGTATTTTATCACTTTCCTTAGGCTTTTTTTTTTTTTTTTTTTTTTTTGGTGGATGTTTCTTAGCATTTTTAAATGTCCTGTTTCACTACAATCCGTTTACTCTGCTCTTGGATGCTGCAATGAAGTTACTCTCTTTGGGATGGTGGTGTTCTTGCTGTAAAGCTCCAGGCTCCAGACACCATCTGGAAGATGCCCAGGATCCATACGGCCACAGAGATGTGTACTTAGGATAACAGCTCAAGGAAGAGGGTGCACAGTGCATCCCTGCCCTAGGATTCTCCTTTCAGATTTCCATGAACCCAGAGCCCAGGGAACTTCTAAACTGCCCACTGCATCCACACCATGGTACGTATCAGCCACCATCTCCACCAAGAATATCTAACACCTTTCCACAAACCCATTTCTGTTTTTGTTTCCTCACCAAAACAGTATGTGACAAAGGATTCTGCAGTTCTATTCTGCAAGGCTGGCTGCCCAAGCCTTTACATTGGCCACCCCCAGCTCCCCTTTCCAGAAAGTGAGTGATTGCTCCTCTCCACCTCCTTTGCACCACTCTTGATTTTTCTAAGCCATCCCCCACAGGGTTTTCTCAGTCATCATTCCATGCCTCGTTCTTGTCACCTTTTAGACACCCTTTTTAATCTTACAACATCTTGTTGCAGACCAGCGCAGTGTGGTGCAACAACATTAATTTCAATTACCTGCCCAAGAATCCTATTTGCCTTTTATTTACTGGTACTGAATACTACACTGATATTTTCAAGGAACTATCAGCAGTAACAGTCAGATGTCAGGAAATAAAGACACTTTTCCAGTCTCAGGGGTAACTGTGAATTTAGAAACCACCATTGTATAGGTATAGATAGCTAATTTTTGCCTACGTGTATTCATTTGCATGTACTGACACTGAATTTCATCATTCCTTTTCACAATCACTTTTGTGGTGGGGTTGCTATATCGAGCCAGAAACCCTAATTTCAGGATTCAGCAGGAAGATGAGCTGCAGCACAAAGGATTTTTTCCCTAAGCTTCTCCTAAGCTAAGTTTTCTCCTAAGGTGCACTTAGATACAACTATGAGGTAAAAAGAAGTCTGTGTAAAACTAATTTGCTTCTTAAATTTTTTAGGTTTATGCTAGCATCACAGCTTAGGTCCCGAAAATTGGGAAGATTTTATCATCTTTCTACTACAAGTGGGACTGACTATTTCCCAGAGCAGGACAAAGCTGTTCTTGGATGTTATCCAGGAGTGACTAAGCCAACCCTAAAAGTCCAGCGAAAATAAACGAGAGATTTGACAGAATAAAGTTATCAAGATGTGACACAACAGTTATAACAGTTATGGGATGTCTCTTGAACATTAACTCTTTAGCAGCAAATGAATGTCTAAAATACACATTCAACCCTCCAGCCTGGCAGCCCCAGTGTCACCATCACATGTGTCATTAATACACCAGCAAGGTCAGCTACAAAAACAAGAGGTTAATTTAAGTGACCTTGATGCCTTTGATGTATTTGTTCATATTCTGACAGCTGAGGGAATGACTGCAGGGTCTCTCCTCCCACTTTTTTTGCCAGTACATGAAGCATCCTCACTTGCTTTTCAGCTGTTGCAAGGCACTAATAGCTGGGCATGTATACCATTAATGTCCTTTGTTAGGGACAATGACATCTGAAATTACAGACAGAATAGGCACTGCACGTGGAATGGGGAGTTTGACAGTATATTCACGTTTTTTAGTCCCTCTGCATTAATGATATAAACCAGCAAGTGCTACTGATACCTGCAGGTATCATTCACAGACCACTTCTGTGAGTAAAAAACTACTGTTAGCCTTGCAGGAGGAAGTCTCAGAACCCAATGAAAATGATATTCAACAACCCATTTACGAGCACATCTCTTCAGGCCTTCCAGCCTGCCTCTCCCCAAGCCTCTGCAGCACGGTACATTAATTTTATACTGAACTATTAATTGTAGTTGACTTTGCAAAGATCTTTTCTTTAAATTTTTTATTCAGTTTTGCAAACCTAATCCCCAAGGAGTTCATTTTATTCCCCACAGTTGTTTGATCAAATTGCAAATATTTCCTTTAATCTTTTTAGGCATACATTTATTATCTGTGGCACAGAGACTCTTCATCTCCTCTACTGATGGTTTGGGAGAAACAATCTTTCACATATTTCTCATTTTATGCAAGTGCTTATTCCTGCAAGTACATATTAGTAAGCATAACATTAAAACACATTTACCTAACCTAAATAAAAACACTTTGAACCAAATTTGCAAGCTAACCTGCTTCAGTTCTTAATGATATTAATTTGGAGTCATTTTTCCCAGAGGTTGTGATCCATAATTCACTGAGGTCAACAGAAAATAGCTGCTGATGTTAGTGAGTCTTAGGGTTGGCCATAAACAGGTATGAGTATCTTTTCCTTTGAGAAGCTGTAGGAGAAATTTCCCAAAGACAGGGAAAAAGGCCTTTGGGGACATAATTTTAATTTTCTTCATGCCTATTCATAGTAAGAACTAGGAATAATAATAATCATCGTCACCTCACAGTCACTTCATAATTCACATTAATATATACATTTTACAAAGAAAGGTAAATTATTCAATTTCGTTCCATACTTAATAATTTGTGTCAATTGTCCCTGTTCTATTTTTTATTAGAAAATTCAAAATGAAATATTTTATAAAATTGAGACATGTACTGTTTTTTAAAATTATTATTCCCTATTCTGTTATTTAGCTGCTTTTAATTCAGTGAAATAGGAAAAACTTTAGCAAAAAAAAAGCAACACTTTAATCTGAATCTCAGTCAGAACCTTTAGCTGTAGAAAATCTTCTAAAGTGAAAGTAGAAGTCAAGAGTCTTATTTTTTTTTACTATGTTCTACTTTTCCACCATCAAAGTGAAGTTTTTAAAATCAAAATAAGGTTTTCTCTTATTTTTAAAACCTTTCCAGCAGAAAACCAAGGGAAGGATTTTTCTCCAGTTTCTTTGTAGTGCAAAAAAATCTGAAAAGCATAGTAAGAGAATAAGTAAGAAAGGACTATTAGTTCTCTTGAAAACAGGGGCATGTAAAAAAAAAAATCTTGTGTATATTAATTATTTTTTTCAAATTATGAAATTTAGAATAAGAATAAATTTTCAACAAAACTAAGGATTTTCCCAAATACTTTCTCTTTTATCCACTACAATTTTTTCCCCTATCTCATTAGTTCTCTCCGTTTCTTCCTCCTCTCCATGTCTCCTTTCAGCCTCTGCTGAAGTCTTCCAGAAGTGATATAGCATATTTTTTATTTTGTTTAGTAGCTTAGCTGCCTCCCACCTGACATGACTCTAAGCTGTTTTTCTTCATTTTACTCAATGTTGTTCCTAATTATTTAACTTAATTGATAAGATGCCTCCTCTGAGTAGAGCTGGTTGCCATGACACTCTAAGAAATTACTCCATATTTCTCCGTTCCTGGATCTTGTTGAAGAATTTATACAGAACATCTTGCCTTCACCAACTCCCTAGCTTCGCACACATCCATAAAAAAATAATCAATGATCTAATCCTTGCAGGCAGGTTTCACTGGAATAATAGGGCTAAACTTTTTTTTCCCTAAAGTTTTCTTCTGCTGCTGTCCAAGATTTCACAGTTTTATACAATCACAGAATCATTTAGGTGGTAGAAGACCTTTGAGATCAGTGACCATTAACCCAGCACTGCCAAGCCCACATCTACGCATCTTTTAAAATCCCTCCAGGGATGGTGACTCCACCACTGCCCTGGGCAGCCTGTTCCAATGCTTGACAATCACTTCTGTGAAGAACTTGTTCCTAATATCCAACCTAAACCTCCCCTGGTGCAACCTGGGGCCATTTTCTTTTGTCCTATTGCTGGTTGCCTGGAAGAAGAGACCGATCCCCACCTGGCTACAACCTCCTTTCAGGTAGTTGTAGAGAGTGAGGAGGTCTCCCCTGAGCCTCCTCTTCTGCAGGCTAAACACCCCCAGCTCTCTCAGCTGCTCCTTGTAAGATTTTTGCTCCAGACCCTTCCCCAGTTCTGTTGCCCTTCTCTGGACACAGTCCAGCACTTCAGTGTCTTTCTTGTTGTGAGGGGCGCAAAACTGAACCCAGGATTTGAGGTGCAGCCTTGCCAGTGCCCAGTGCAGGGTGACAGTCACTGCCCTGGCCCTGCTGGCCACACTATTGCTGATACAGGCCAGGATGCCATCGGCCTTCTTGGCCACCTGGGCACACTTGTGCTCATGTTCAGCCACTGTCAAACAGCAACCCTGGGTTCTGTTCCACCAGACAGCTTGGCAGGCATTCTTCTCCCAGCCTCCAGCCCTGTCTGGGGCTGCTGTGACCCAAAGGCAGGATCCAGCCCTCGGCCTCGTTGAACATCATACAACTGGCCTTGGCCCATGGATTCAGTGTGTCCTGATCCCTCTGCAGAGCCTTCCTTCCCGCCAGCAGACCAACATGCCTGCTCCACTTGGTGTTATCTGCAAACTGAGGGTGCACTCAATCCCCTCATCCGGATCATTCATAAATATATTAAGCAGGACTGGTCCTACTGCTGAGCCCTGGGGGACACCACTCATGGATGTAACTCCAGCTGGATGTAGCTCCATTCCCCACCACTCTTTGAGCCTGGCCATCCAGCCAGGTTTTTTACACAGTGAACACTAAGAGCACCTTTAGTCCAGCTGTCAAACAACACTTGTCACACAGACTCGATTTAAAGGACCAAAATTTGTACCTAAGGCAGTCTGAAATACACAGCATGGACCACCCTCATACTGTATTTGTCCTTGTGAAAGTTGTTAGCAAAACAGACTGTTAACTATATCCATTATTTTTATTCACACACACCACTAGATCTGTGGTTCTGCTCTTCAGAACTGTGCACTCAATATGCATCTGATACAGATTGGGAATAGCCAAGCTTTTTATGGTAAAAAAAGATCCATTTATTTTCATTTATACATTATTAACAAACTTGCTGAGCAAAACCTGCTTTTATTGTTGTTGATGATGATTCATCCACAAGGCTAGGATAAGAAGCTAATGAAATCTTAAGTAACAAGTCAAATAACAACATTGTGTCTGAAGTCCTTGATGTTATCTCCCTTTCACACTTCAGAGGCATAAGGCTATTTATGAAATTTCATTTTTTTTAATTATTCAGATTGATGGTAGATTCAAGGACTGATTTATTTAGCTAATATATTTATTTTCACTTATGAAAGACATTTCCGAGTGCTGTAACCAAAACAACAGCAAATTAAAATTGTCAAAACCTACAATTTACTGATTATAATTACTAAGAGCTCACCCATCTCCCATCTCATTTACACAAAATGAACAGACAGCCCATTTCCAGGTTCATCCCCTACAAGCAATCAGCCAACAATTACTACTTCAAAGAACATACACTGAGGGGGACTGAGCAGAGGGTGAGAAATGATCCTTTCAACCCTGCAAAGGACTCACAGACAATTTAAGCAAATCTGTGCCCACCCCACAAATGTCCTCCTGCCTTGAGCAGACACAGTCATTAATTGCTCCATAATTTGACAAGCCCAAAGAAATGAATGTCACCCAGAGTCAGTGTGCAGCCCACGTGGCAAAGCACGTCCCCTTACAGTCTCCTAATTAACAGGTACCAAGTGCATGGACATTAAAGACAACAGGCTGCAGGAAAACACCAGCATCACCACAAAGAGTCACCTTGAGATAGATATGTGTAAATTTATCTCTTTTGCCCATAAAAAAAATATGCAGAGATTGATATAGCTCAGACTTTCTTTTTTCTCAGGAAACTTTGAGTTCAAACTGGAAAGAAACAATAATTTTTAGATTTAAAAATTTTGGGCAGGTGAGGATGAGTTGTGGTGATAGGAATTAAAATTAATTGGTTTTGCAGTATTTTATATCCACTAGGTAACACTAAACAATAAAAAACTCAAAGCTAAGGATGCTTAATGACAAATTTTATAGGTCAGTTTGTCCGATATTTATCAGACATAATGGAAAGAAGGGGACACAGAGTGCTAACAAGTTTTTAAAAGATGTTTTGGCAAGATCAGTTAAATGCTTCTTTCTTTGACAAATTAGCTTCTTCTATTGAAATAATATTCTCCCTCATAGATTTTAAGTCGCTTTAATAATCTGCCAATTTACTTGATAGTAAGGGATTTCTGCAATGCTCCAATGGTATTTGCATTCAGGGCATTCAGACTTATGAGGGCCACACTGAATATCTTTGTATTTAAACTCATGAGGATGTTCAGGCAAGTTACCATTGCGGCACAGTCTAGTACTAAATTATTATGAGCAATTTGAAAGCAACTGCTCATCCAATATCTTGATTTTTTTCTTAATTACTGGAAGAAGAAAACTTTTTTTTTGATCTCATGGTCCTCACACAGGCTAAGATGACATCTGGGAAAGGCTATTGAACACCTTTACCAAGACTATCCACATGATATTTTTCATTTTCCTTCAGAGAAAAATAAAAAACAGTACTTATCAGTGTTAACTACTAAAAATATATAGCACAGTCTTTCAGAAGCAAGTCTATTTCTCACTATGTTTCACCTACTTTATTTCAAGTGGAAACTGGATCATTAAAACTTCTCTTTGTTAAAATCATGATAAGGGCAGCACACCTGTCCACAGAGAAGCAGTGACTTTGTCCTCTGCATGGATCTCAAAGATGACTTAATACTGTGCTGTCACTGATGAACTAGAGGCTCTGTAGGCTGTTCATCAGGTCTTTGTAACCAGCAGTTGGTCAGAAAAAAAGAACATTAAGAACATTACCCAGCACTTTCTTTTCTTAACTAAAAATAATTTTTAACAGGTTCTAAATTTATAGGTATCATATTTAAATGACAAAAAAAAAAAAGATAAAAAGAGTCTGTATTAGGTGTAATATATTCTACTGAGAGAAAAGTAACAATAGACGTTCTGGAGACATAAGTTACATAAACCTGGAATCAGTAGAATCAAACTCCAATGATTGCAACAGTCCTTCCTAGGAGCTGACAGAACTTCTTTTTAAAAGTCCCTTGGGAAGGAAAGGGAAAAGAAAGGGTAGGGAAGGGAAGAGCAAAGATGAGGAATGAGAACTGAGTTTCATTGGAAATAATTTTCCCAGTTGTTGGTAATAGAAGTTTTAGAATCCTTCTACTTTCGTTGCATGAACTTTTCATGATCCATCCAAAATCAATACAGAAAAGCTGCCACCTAATTTAAGAATCCAAAAAGTTTCACTTTTTTTTTTTTTTTTAATCCACTGTTTCACATTATCTGCATTATTGGAGGTGCTGAATTAACATGACTCTGACAGCAAACCTGCAGACTGATTCCTTTGCCCCAAGCAACTCCAGAGACATATTTGGGAGATGTGTATTGATTTTAGCACCAGCAGAAGAGGGAATAAAACAGAAAGGTAAAAGATTTTAAGCAGTGCTTTGCTTTGTTAGCCAAGCACTATTTTTGACTGAGGAAAGAAATGACAAACTAAGTGATCAAAGATTTTAAGAAGTCAGCTGCACCAGGATGGCAAACACAGGTGCAACCTTCTCCTCTCTGCCCTTCTCCCCAACAACCACCTGACTGTGGTTATTTTAGGCTGCCTGTTTTCGGCTTTTCTTCTCAAGAAAGGTACTGTAGTTGCTCCTTTTAGCACAAATAGCAGTAAACATAGAGTGAAAGGCATTTGAAAAATAAAAGGCCATTACTTATGCAAAAAAAAGTATACCTTTTCTGAATAGAAAACATTCTCTTTATTTTCTCCCTTCTTTACAAGGAGTATAAAATGGCTATAGCATTTTTGGATGTTTTTCAACTGCTCATTAATGTACTCAACTTTTTTTGCAAAAGCTGAAAAAAACCCCTTCAAAATAGAAAGCATTTGCACAAAAAATACCTCGTAGATAATTTGATTTTTCAAGAAGCAAGTGTATTTTAAAATACCAATTTTGGAAGAAGCATTCCATTTAAAAAATTTACTTTTTCTGCTAATGTGATTATGTAATTGTATTAAATGCTCTTAGTCATAGAAATTTTTTGACAAAAAGAAGCCAGGGCAGGGTACTGCAGGCAAAACTGGTCTGCACACACAGCTTTGCTCCCACGCCAGAGTATTTCAGCATAAACACTCAGGACGCAGAATTTCACTTGGATGAGTGCCTTGCAAAGTGAAAAATTAATCACTGTTAAGGTCTTTGGACATCACGGAACAGATCCAAGGAAGAAGCACAAGCCGAAAAGGTTAAGCAAATTCTGATGCCTCCATCGTTGTGTTACAATAAGGACCAGCCATGGAATTACTCAGAATCATCAGCTGCTTCTCTTTTTAATCTCAATAGTCTCAAGTCACCTTCTGTGCTATTTTTCTGCAGAGACTGAGAGAGTTGGCAAAGATATGGGAGGGACCAGACAAAGGGACCTGTAATCACTGGAGATTGCTGAAACTAGGAGGATGTGGGAAAGAGTCAAGAAGAGTGACCAGGCTTAGTCACAAAGGAATCAGTTCATCTGGGAAAGAAACAAACAGAAGGCCAGGGCAAGGTGTAGTAAGAGGGATAAGATGGAAAGGTGACCTGGGACATCTAGAAGGTGAAAGATGAGGGACTGAAGTCCCTCAGACCAAGGATGGTTGCCCAGGTTCTAGGGAAATATTCTGATCAGCTTCCCCTCAGTAGAGGGAGGGCAGTGACTCTGTCACAGTGAACCCCCCTTGGCTCCTTTCAAAGGGTAACTACTGACTCCAACTGCACTTGTGGTGGTGGGTCTTAGATGGGCAGAGGATCCTCGTAGCCACTCTGCCTTATAAGCTTCTGTTCACAGGATTTTCAACATTCAGATACCCACCATGTTCAACAAGAAATTCACCAGATATTGCCAAACTCATTTGGCCATTTCCATATTTTTCTGCCCATGCTCCCATCCAGGAAGCAGGTAAAACGCACTTGCAGAATTTAAAAGGTTTGTAGCTTCAGCCAGTGCTTAGATTTGTTGTGGTGGGGCATTTTTGTAACCTCTGGTGCTCACCATTCAAAACAAATCCTTGGAGAAGATCCTGTGGATCCAGTTCAGCTGTCCATGTTTACTCACCCTTGTAACAGTAAAGCAGGTATTTGTTTTTATCTTCAGATAACACTCCAAGTATTAGTTTCCTTTCACTAATACATCTTTATTAAATTTCTCTGCTAATTAAAGAAGGCAAGGCCATAGCTAAGGAATTGGAAAGTGCTCTAATGGAATTATTACTCTGAGGTGGCTTGAATGTCATAATTTCCCTCTCCAACATAGCAAAATCTTGACAATCACATTAAAGATAAAGAGTGAGAATAAATGCTGCTGGCTTTTTCAAAGGAAACATCATTTTGGGTATTAACACCTTCTGTGTTAGCAGTAATACATGCATTAAATATAGCAGCTTGAGTGACTGGAATGCCTATAAAGCATCTGTCACAAGATAAAGCGTAAAGAAAACTCTCGGCTCAGAACCATCCTGGAAAACTGTAATTAAAAGATATTCAGCATACCTAAGCTATTGCTTCCATTAGACTACAAATACAGTCCATTTCAATTTATCTTCTTATTTAAGAAATTATCTAAGCTACTTTGACATCAGGTTATGCAGCATTTATGGTTTTGTCATCATATCAAAGCTCTCTCTTCCTTTCACTGTATATTCCCATACTATAGAGACACAGTCTTTCCAATTTCTATCACATCATCTTAGGGAAGAGGTTAAATGACCCTTCAGCTTCACAGAGTGGTCAAGGACATGGTTAAAGAGCCAGTCTGCCTGTGCATGCATGGAGAAGGTCTCTGTATGCTCTGTGTATAGTGCTGTATATTTACATCTCATACATGTCTTATGAAAGACACATATATACCCTTTTCTTACCAAGAAATACAGCTCAGCCCTCCTCTCACAAGCCAGGTCACACAGCTGCCCTTAACCCAGGACAGCCACAGTTTCAGCACTGGGGCATACAAACAGCACAGAGTGTCCCTCAATTACCTGCTAAATGTTGTTCTCCCTCTTTCTCCCCTCTTTCAGCTTTCGAATGCACACAAAGCCCCTCTGACCTCAGTTTCTTCATAACCAGTCTTCCAACACACATCATGCTATTTTCCTGCTCCAGCTTTCCCCGCCTGGCAATTTCAAAGCTGCCAAACGAACTGGGCATCCCCATGGTGCAACCTCGACAAGCCTCGGTTGTGACCCAGCTGAGCCATCAGTTGTTGCTGAGCATGGATGAGGCTGGGGCTTCCTCCTGGCATTCATGGCACTTGCAGGAACATCAGAAACACGTGGACAGCTTTACCAGCAGATTAGACTTCTAACATCAGGCCTCTTATCCTTATCAGCACCACTGCTTTTTCATTTAACAAATGAAACACCACTAAGACAGATACTAAAATGTAAGAAGCACTGACATCCTTGGTTCTGGGTAGCTTTTCCAAAGATTTTTTTGCATTACAGCTGTTCCAATCTATCATCTTTGAAAGTCAATGTATGGTCAGTTACTTAATATTTAAATTGCTGAGGCTGTTGAGTGGATACAGAGCTGGCATTTAATTTTTTAAAAGGAGGAAGGGAAAAAAAAAAAGGGAGAGGTGGAAGAATAACAGACAAAATCTTCTTTTTAATTAAACAGTGTTATTTAAATAATAATGGTAATGATAATTTGCACTGATGAATTTTACCCCAAGTCAGGTGAGTTAGCTTCTAGGAAACAGAGTCATTGGGATGGAAAGGAAGGAGAAGATGTTCAGGAACAATTTTGACAATGCATTTCCTCCTCTTTTTTGTTCAATACTCCGGATGAACATCTCGTCAGCATTTTTACTGTGTAGCTCTATAGCTGATCAAAAGCTGGGATAAGCAAACAGAAAAGCTGTAAAGCAGTAATCTGTGAGTTTTCCAGCACAGTGAGAGGAAAAAATAAATCAGCATTTGAAAAATGCCTTCCTGCTGTCTGCAGGAATAATTGCTTAGGAGCAGCTGAACATCAAATCCCAAATTCAATTAGATTACCCTTTACCCCCTACATACTATATGGAAGGTGAAACAAAAACCAGATCACTACAGAGCCCAGAAAACAAGTTACTACAACGCTCTGAGCTCAAGGCTATCCTGAAAACCAACTCTAGGCCACAGCTGCACAACAGCACATCCCCACAAAACTGTTCATGTGGATGTTGGGAGTCAGTAACATTCCCAGCTGCCTGCACTCACTCTGCCTTTGGTAAATCAAGTCTTAATGTCCAGTGCACAAGGGTGTCATGGTACCTCCATGCCTTACTGTGGTTGCCAGCCACGGGACTCACCACAGACAAAACCAAGCAACTTTCAAATGAACTTTCCAAATAACATGATTATTTCCATAGAGTGACACACAGAAGGGAACAAGAATAAAGAAAAAGGAGTGAGCACTCAAAGTGACAAAAAGTAAATACCAGGTGGTTTTATGAAACTGGCAAAAGAGGGAAAAGTTAAAGAAAAAATAAAAACCTTCATGAAAGGGGCTAAAATGTTGTAAACTAAAGTCTCAGTTTAAAAACTGATGCACTGTGGGAAACTGAATAGCTTAAAAGGAGAGAAATGACAGAATGCATAGGCTTTCATCTCTCCATCCTTGGTCTCTGCTATGTGCTGGTCAGTAAATTTATGTTCCTTGCTGGGTTCAAATACAGGCAAAGCACACTCAAACCCAAACCTTTCTCTTACTCCCTGAGCCTTAACATCCCACTCACTTGCAAACCCTCCTTAACTCAGATCCTCCCAGAGGACATTATTGCAATAATATGATAATCAAGTTTACAAGAAGCATCATAGTTCAATGTTCATCTAAGCCACTGACACCCCTGGTAAGGTAACTTGCCACCGCTTGCCTAACTTTCCTGCCCTAAATGTCTCACAGTAACTTCTGGGATCAGGAAAAGTTTGTTCTCCCTTGGAATACACTTGGGTATGTGCATAAAAGCATTTTCTAATTCTCAGCCTTTAATCAGAAACAAGCTAAGAAGTCACTGTACCAGATTAAAAAATGTGCTTACACAAAACCCCACTCAACCTGGAGCTCAGGAGTAGAATTAGCAAAGGGATTAAAACCACGAGGTCAAAGACTAAAATTTGTGATGAAATTAGAATCATGAGAATAAACTTCTCAAGAAGGAGGAGAAAGTGCCCTGAAATTCCCCTCCTGCATGCTCCAAGTAGAGGATGTTGTAACTCTCTTTTCCTTTTATCCCACCTCATGGAACCGACAGAATAAAAGATCCAGATAAAATATTTCAATCTGACTATATTGGTTCTTTCACTTACAGAAATTTCAACAGACCTAAAATAAAAGTGTACTGTCCTTTCCGTGAAGACATTTCCACTGCAAAAAAGCCCCTTTCACAGATAAACTGTTCCAGTTTCACCTCAGGATTTAACATAAAGCCAGGTCACTACTGACACTCCAAAGTCTGTGCCCTTCTTCCCCTCTAAGGTCTGGAAGAGGAAAACCACATTTGTCTGCCATTTTTTCCCTTGGACCATCTCTGCCTATAGTTTTGCTCATCCTATGCAGAGGTGAAATCCCAGGGATCCACACAAAAGACACAGAAACGAGTTCTGATAATGCAGTCACTAGAAGGAATCCTTTTCCCCAGAGAATTTAGCACACCTATTTGGTACTTATATTTCCTTGGTCCTCAGAGATGTGCCAAGTGGGACTCCTTGCTTTTTGAAATAAGTTTGCTGCACTCTCTATTAAGCGCTTGATCAATGGACAGCTCTGTAGGTACTGCTTATAAAAAGGTAGGAATCTGTCCTTTTTTGTGGTAAAAGTGTGCATCAAATTTTCCAGTGAAAAATGGGCAAGATTAAAGCCAAAGCAAACAGAATGACTGATATGAAATGGGCCCAAAATGCTTTTTTAGTGTATTTCTAAATACCTCCGATATTCTGTACTTAAAGACTTTGACAACATAATTCTGTGAAAAAGCTTATTTATCCTGTATAAAGAACACAGAGCACTCACCTCCCAAAGGAAAGAAAATACTTCTGCGTGTTGCTGTGATAAATGTTTCAGACAACTGCAGAAAATCTCTCCTCTACTAACACGAAGGAAAAGAGAGAATAAACCTCACTGCCAGCTCTCCCATCCCAGTTCATTTATATATTCAGAGCTGAAAAAGAGGAAGAAAAATTCCTGACCATAACTAATTTTAACCTTTTCTAATGTCACCAGGATCCCTGCTTAAAAATATTTTTATTAACTAACCCATACAATACTCAGCCACATACTTAGCCTAATTAGATTACAGGAATGGTTTTAAATCAGAAACGTTTAATTAGCAGCAATTATTTCCCATGTTATTCTCACTATGTTATGGGATGGCATGGATAATTTCATAAAGAAACAAAAAAATATATTTTTTCTTGCAATTCCATATTCTACTGTGATGCACAACACAGGCTTCACTTTCTGCCTATACATATAGATGCTACTATAGATAAGAAAAATAACTCTGAGTTAACAGACACTCACTTTCATATCTGAGCATCACAAATACATCTTGATTAAAGTCAGCTTGGGAGAGGAAGAGGAAGAGGAGATGGGGGCTGAAGATTTCCTTGTGTTAATGAAAAGATGCCCTGTAAATCAGCTTCCAAGATATCACGCTCCATGTTCTACCTTGTCACTAAATGTGAAATTATTATCATGTCTATGGATCCTGTAGGTCTCCCCTCACTTTCAAAACCATAGAGGTAACATTCTGGTTGCTTGTGAAAAAAGGAGAAAAACTATGTCAGGACTTTGCCCTGGGACAACATAGATGGCCTGGTTCCAGTTATAGCCACACAAAACTACCTTGCTGCACGCCAGGTCAAAAGTTGTGCCACATCAGCAATTTGGGGAAAAAGATCAGGAAAAAAATTAATTACCATCTTCACAGGAACCATTTCAGGAAGAACATCACATGAGGATAGAGTCTCTGAGGATAACAATGGGGTAATTGTCAAAACATCTGAATCCGATCTATGAGACACCCAGACTGCCCAAAAGTAATTTAGTAAAGTCCGTTGTTTAATACTGGCTTCTAAAATGAACTAATAGGATCAAAGCCTAAGAACTGGATTTGTCAAAAAAATAAAATTTGTCCTCATTTTGTGACACTTTTCCAACCACATCTTCTGACTCTGCTAATAATTTTCTTGATATTTTTATTTAGGAATCTTGAATGTGAAGTGACTATAAAATGAAAGAAAGAGGATATTACAAAAATAAAGTTGATTGCCAAATTTTATTTGGGGCAGGAAATGGAAGTAAGGTAACACTATGTCTCACAAAACTCATATATATTCAATGTTAGGTTTTTTTAACAAAATAAGGATATTTAGTTTGGAACAAGAAAGGGGGTTAAAGTTTTATCATCTGCAGACTGAACACTGCATTCCTCAGCTGAGACAGTTTCACCTCCCACTCTAAACTTCCTTCCTTTCATGAGACTAATTTGTTTTGGCCTGATATTTTCTAACGTCAAGGTGAATGTTCTTATGAAATCTGAGGAAAAATTAATTTGACTGGTTTCCATTTGTTGTAGCTCTGCATGAAAAATACAGTCTTCTTCATTAATTTTTGGAAGTATGTGTAAGAGTAACCACAGCTACAGGCAGAAGTATCAAATTCTATGCAATTATTGATCACACTGGGAAAAAAATATACATAAAAACTTTGAAAATATCCTTCCAATATTAAAAGCATTCAAAAACAACATGTTTGTTCATCAGCAGTAGAACTGACTTCATTATGGGCTTTTTTAAGGTTAATCCAAAATTTTTCAGACAGAATCAGGTTGTAAGAACAAAAACCAAGGAAATGTCATGTAGAAAGTGCAAACCAATCTAAAAACCAAAACCACTGAGATCCTAAATTGGTTTCTTGTTCTTCAGGGAAAAAAAAATGTGTCTAATATTAATTTACTCTTAAGGCTTAGCACTCCAAGACCTACTGCTCAGAGGTCAGGGACCTCTGAGTAGTGGCTTGATGTTTTATCTTAACCTTGCCTGTTAATAGCTATTATCTCACACTTCCTTTCTATAGCTAATATATCTGTGTTGATTTGGAGGGTAAAAGGGGAGCAAGGAACAGATCCTAAACTGGTTTAAAATGTTCTGTGTTGGTTGCAATGGGAAAGGTTTTCAGAAAATATGTACATGGTGTAAAAGCCAAGATCTCTTTGGCAGTGAATGAGACATAAAACTCCCCAAAACTCCATCAGTGTTTTGAATATGTTGCCTAATATATTAAATAACTCACATTTCCATTGTCTATAACGGGACTTCCAAAACCTTCTGCATATTTATAGCAGATTCCTGTTGAGGCTTGGTCATGTCAGCCAGATATATCTTGCCATTCTGCTAAATAATATTGGCTCTGCCTTACACATTACTATATCAATTTAAGAGATCAGGATATGTCAGGCATTTATGCTTACATATGCTCATCACATTCTTCTGAGAAGCA
Organism: Pipra filicauda; assembly: GCF_003945595.2. Taxonomy (NCBI): domain Eukaryota; kingdom Metazoa; phylum Chordata; class Aves; order Passeriformes; family Pipridae; genus Pipra; species Pipra filicauda. The sequence continues at coordinate 2,527,410 of NW_024104007.1, read as the reverse complement.
AGAGACAGGGACTAATTTCAGCACAAATCTGTACTGTTCCCATGTACCCTGGCTATATTAATCCTGGAACTATTTACCATGGAACACACTGCTCCTGGTAGAAAGAATTGCCTCTGGTCCTGTTTAGTAGGCTGCATCCCCTGAAGCAAAACAATGCACGTATTTTATTATTTTTTAAATTAGGATGAGCTACAAGGCTTACCTGATTTATTCCCACAAATGCTGTGGCTCATACCCACATGAACTCCTGGCTATCATGAAATGTCCTGACTGCAGGCTATTAGACCAGCCAGAGCAATGGACAGCATCCCCCATTTACCTCTGCCTTCACTCAGCTGTTAAACTGTAAATTGGTAAAAATTAAATGTCTCCTGCACTCTTTGAATTAGACCCAAGGTCTGAACCAGTTATGTGGAGTCAACTATAGAAATTCAGACTAATTCAGTGCAGTCAGACTCTTTTTTTTTTTCCTGATTCCTGAAATATTTTAATTTGTTCATCTTGGTTCCCTGTAACTTGGAGCGTGGTTCAGTAGGCACTGCACAAAAACATGTGGAGTTCCTGCCCCCAGCCATTTAACATTTAAACCAATAAATCAAGCCTAGGTTTGGAGAGGAATAAAGAACTACAATATTTATCAAATGCCAAAGTTCACGATTCTAACAGATGTCAGATCTGTAAATGAAACTAAAAAGTTTCACATTCCTACATGAAAGCCTCAACCTTTAGACATGTCTACCCAAAAGCTCTTGTTTCTCTGTCAAATGCTGCCAATTAAAAGAGACCACAGCTGACTCCCTCTCCTTTTCATGTACACATGAAAACACGTTACTTAACAACCTCCGTTATACGTGACGATGCTTTGCTGCTACAATTACAACCCAAAAGACACTAAACTATGAGAAAGTCTGATTAATTCTGACACTCTAGTTGTAGCAACATCAAAACCATTACAGATGCCATGCCACTGCAGAGATGTCTGTGTCATATTGACACAATGATGTGCCTTTATCCACAGTATAAATTTGGTCAGAAATATTAGTGCAGCACACAAAGGAAGAAAACAATAAATGCCTGGTGCAGAGATAAAGAACAGAGGACTCTGTTCCCTTTGAATTTATAATCACAAAGTGATATATTTCAGCAAACATCCTCTTTGTTGCTTTCCCAGCTGGCTGAAAATGGATTAGAAGGTGAGGATGCGTAACTTCTCTATGGTCCATTATTTCTTATTATCATCCAGATGGAGCATGGCTATTAGAACACCACTAAACACTCTAATGAACTGCAATGTTTTAGATTACTAATTCTTCAACAGTGTGTTTGTGTATCAATAATAGGCTGTAAAAACAACAACAACTTGACTAATTAGGCTGGATCAAATCTGCTCAGCTCAGCTTCCTGTCCCTCCTATTCTGGGTGTTCATGTGGGTGTTCAATTCTGATGCAGCTTCCATTAAACTGCTTTCAAAGCCTCTAATCACGCCGTGTAATATTGCAAGCGTTTAGAGGCATTTGTTTAAATGCTTATAAGAAGCATTTAAATAAAAACACACCCATGTTTAAACCATGAATAATTTTCTCGCTGTAACTCTGTCTGTAATGCAGGGGAGTTTAAATCTCACTTGTTCCTAAGACAGCCAGACGTGGGAGAGCCCCAGTATTTATCATTAAGTCCTCTGTTTAGCAAAGCACTCTAGGATTTAATTCATTAATATTTTCTGTTATTCCTGGTTTTTTGGAGGGGCTTTTAACAGGTAAAACAGAGTCTCAATCTAAGCTTGTGCTTTCCCATATTGCTCCATTAGCAGTTGGTGGAACATATAAAATACCTGCAGTGCTGGACCCCAATTTGAAGCTTAGGAAAAAGTGGTTTTCTTTTTTTCAAAAATGGCCAAAGCAGGCTGTGGGATCTACAAAACAAAACTGTAATCCTGCTCCAAAGCTCATCAAGAACAACGTGAGTAATGTGCATCTGTTACAATCCCTGAAAACTGCTAAGGAAGTTCTGCCAATGAAGATTTATTATTTTGAAATCAAGAATAATGCTTCAGATAAATCTCTCTAATTCTGCCATTTAACGTCCCATTTAACAGCCAGTGCTACCCCTCGACTTCCCAGAGGAGACAGCAGAGCAGCCTCAACACGGCTGCAACACCTGCCTGCTCCTGCCCAAGGAACAGAAAGGGGACAAGGTGCTCAGTGACACCAATTTTTTTCACTTCCATAAGGTCTCACGAGACACCAGCAGCTTCACCTGTGTTTTGCTCCAAGCCATCTCCAATTCACAGAATCACAGAATATGTTGAGTTGGAAGGGACCCACAGGGAAAGATGCCCTCCTTGATCTGCTGCTTGTCAGCAGAGTTCATCTTGTGAATGAAGTGGAGATTGGTGGCCACCTTGGCCACAGCGACCACAAAGGGATTGAGTTTAAAATCTCTGTTGACAGGAGGAAAAGTGACAGCAAAACCTCAACTTAGGACATGAGGAGAGCAGACTTCAGGCTGCTCAGGGAACTAATAAATAAGGTCCCCTGCGAAAATGTTTTTGCACGTGCTGAGGTCACCATCAGTGCTGGTCACTTTTCAAACATCACCTCCTAAGGGCACAGGAGAAGCAATTCCCAAATGTTGGAAGTCAAGCAGGTGAGGCAGAAGGCCAGCTAGGCTGAGCAGGGATCTTCTCTTGGAAATAAGGCAAAAAAGGAAGGTGTATGCCCAGTGGAAGAAAGGTCAAGAGACAGGGGAAGAATTCAGAGATGCTGCTTGCCACTGCAGAGAGAGAATTTGTGTGGCCAAAGCTCAACTGGAATTGAAGCTGTTAGAAATGTGGGGGACAATAAAAAGAGTTTTTTCAAATACATTAATGGCAATAGGCAGTATAGAAATACCATTGGCCCATTATGGGATAAGGATGGTCACCTCACAAACAAGGGACAGAGACAAGGCAGAAGGGGTTTAACACTTTCTTTGCCTCTGCCTTCAACATGGATAACTGACCAGGGTGGTCTCAGAGCTGGAGGACCATCACTGCAAGAATGATCACCTCCCAGTCGACCCTGAAGTTGTCTGGGATCTGCTGCTCCAGCTGGATTGCCTACAAATCCATGGAGCCTGATGGGATTCATCCCAGAATCCTCAAAGAGCTGCTGATGTCATCGCAAAACCTCTCTCAATGATTTTTGAGCATTCTTGGGAACCCAGAGAGGTCCCAGCTGAATGGAAGCTGGCCAATGTTGTCCCAATTTTCAAGAAGGGAAAGAAGGAGGACCCTGGAAATGACAGGTCTCTCAGTCTCACTTCAGTGCCTGGTAAAGTTATGGAGAAGATCATTCTGGGAAGTACAGAAAAACACCTGAAAGGCAATTGTCACATCACTATGCAGAAATCAGTGGTAGATATTTATAAACCCTTTTTCCATCAACCTCATCCTATTTCAATTCTGATTACGCTTCATAAAAGAGCTTTGAAATATGCTTTAATTTTCATTACACACTTTAGAAGAAATTAAATATTCTTCTCTATTAGAAAATCCTTCATGTTGTTATGCAACAAAAAAGTAGACAAGGTAAGATAAAAGCTTATTAATCTTCTACTTTTGAAAAATATCTTTTTCTATCTGCTGGTTTTCTTGCTTTTATCTACTTATTTAGTTTCCCCTGGAAAAAGAGAGAAATTACTGAAAGTTATTGCCCCCAAATATCTCTTTTCTCTTTTTTTTCAAAGTTCAAGGAAAATTCTACTCCCATCCATCTACAGTTCTTAACAGTGCAGTATACCAAAACATGTGGATTTAAACCAAAAATATTTTAGAGAAATAAAGACAAGGAAAAAAGGGGTGGAATTAAAATTCCAACATAAAATCAGTATTTTTTCTTTCTCTAGTGTGACTCTTAATTTTTGTAATGAAAAAGTCCTGATGAAAACACTGAGGCAAGAGTATTTAGCTCAGAATTATATTTCAGTTACAAAAACTTTTAAAACCAAAAAAAGTCAAAACTCCTCTACTGAAATTAATTTCCCTCTGTTTCCTACAGGGGGACTTGATTCAGACTCTCAGTGAGAACAGGTTCTTCTTCCATAAATAACTGAATCAAGAATCATCTCCTCCAAACAATGCCTTCTGAATTTGTTAGAGAATATGAACGCTACCACACAGACCCTGTACTTGCTAAAAAAAAATTATAAAATTATAGTTTTGTTTTAGCACTGGACACTACCATTCATTTCTCAAAGCCTCACACTATTTGGATGACAACAGCACTTCCCCAGGGAGCTGAACTTCCCCAGGATGAGGGTACCCCAGTGAGTGCATAAACATCTTACAGGTTAAATATGGAAGTGATGTAGGGTGAATATACAGCTCAAACTTTGCAGCCACTACATCATGGACCACAAAAAAATCACCAAATACTTAAGGATGGTCAACCACCTAGAGAAAGCGAGTTTGGCTAGCTTAGACTCAGTTAACACACAACAGGGATTTGCAGCTGTACCTTATTCTCCAACATCAGAGGGATGTAGGGTTGGGAGTGATCTCAAGGGATTGCCTGGTCCAATTGCAATACTGAGGGAGGAGCAAGGATACCTGCAGCAAGACTGACGGATACTTATCAATGGAGTCCACCAAATCTGGTGGTGGCTCTGCCCATGACCTGAATTCACACACAGATGAGAAGTTTTGGGGAACTGATGTTAGAAATCCCTGTTTCTAACATCAGTCTTTCACTCCCTCCTAACTGACCTCATTGCCCTCCAGAAAAAATAGAGGATCAACATTTTTTTTTCCCTCTCAAGCACACCTTTTCCATGGTAGAAGTTAACCTTCATGTATCCCTTAAGCTTTCATCAGCTTAAGCCAAAGTCAGTTCATCCAACTATTCCCCTGAGATCCTGCCTTGTAACAAGTTTTTATTGATCTCCTATCTCTCCAGCTGGTCTACAGCTTCCTTAAGGAACTTTATAAAAAAAAAAAAAATTAAAAAAAATGTACCTAACCAGTCCTAGTCCCTACAGAATAAATGCCTTCTTCAGCTTGCCTATGACACTGCTCCTGATACTTTGCAGAGTGAGATTTACAGGTTTTAGCCCACTGTTGCATTGTTACACTCAGTCTGCAGCTGCCTATCACCTTCCCCATCTATTATCCTCCAAAATCCTCTCCAGCCTCTCAGCAGCAGAGCCATTTATTCCCTATACTGCACTTATGCATTTGATTTGCCCCCTTTACATGTGGTGCATTGCATTCACTTCTGTTGACATTCACCTTGATAATTCTGGGATGCCTTTCCAATTTACTGGGATCATTATGGATTCTGATGCTGTCATCCAAACCACTTGCAACCCTCCCCATAACTCTCCCGATGTGCTCTCTCTCTCTCTGCTCTGTCACTCAACTCTGCTAATGAAAATGTTGAATGGAATCACACACAGGGCAAAAATTTCCCTGGTAATTTCCTCCAGCTTTGACAGTGAAGCCCTTGATTATATTTTGAGAGAGGTTGTTCAATCAGTTATCGCCAACTTTGTTATGACTGTGTTGAGATCATCTTTCACTCGTTTGCTACAAGATGACTATGTAGAAAAGTGTCAGAAGCCTTTTAAAAAGTTCAGATATATCGTATCTACTCAATTCCTCTTATTCTCCAGGCAGTTATCTTGTCAAAGAAAGAAATCAGATTAATTTGCCACGAACTCATCTTGACACATCCATGCTGGGTGCTGGCTGCTGGCCAGCGGAAGAAAACTAGTTTTAATCATTTATGACCAAAATATTCCTACTGAAACACAACTGGATTTGACTCAGCAGGGTGCACAGCAGGTACCCAGGGAAGAGATGCCAGTTTGGATCCTCTCCTGTCCTTCCTCCACATTGAAGGGAAAGGGGTAGAGCTCTTCAGGGAGGAACCTGCAGTCATACTCCCACATAGAGTATGCTTCCACCAGTGGAAAATTTTTCCTGAATCTACCAAAGTTCTTGCAGAAAAAGCTACAGGAAAGATGAATGAGGACAAGAGATGTGCAGGATGAGTCCTCAGTGCTCTCAGAATTTTCAAGAGGAACACGACATTGTTACTTCAGAACTCCAGAAATGAAGCAAGGAGAAACCAAAAGCCAGTATCAGTCATCTTTTATCCAATTACCTGATATCTATTACCACCAAACATGTTACAGTATCACAGGCAGTACTGCAATAATGAAACCTCCCAGAGATTGGGGCTTTTTATATATTTAGAAAAAACAAAGCCTCTCCGGATGTCCAACAACGTCTCACAGGTTTTCAGGTCTGAAAGTCAACCTAACAAAATTAAAGCAAGGAAATCTCTTGCTGGACCTGAAAAAAATAGTATTTTAAGGCCTGATTCACTCGTATGATCAATTTTTCTACACTGGGACACTTCCTAAAACAACCTGTCTCCTTGCTTAACTGCCCATCCTAACTTTTCACACAGTCCAGATGATAAAACATAGCAGTTGCCTGCAAGAAAAACTGGGCCAATATTAACAGCAAATACCTGTTTTATCAACTGAAAGCAGGGCCCAACGAGGAGCCCAGCTCCACTGAAATCAGGCAGGACCTACCTGGTAACTGGCCTGACTTAGCTGGGTAACTCTCCTTTTTAAATGCCAAACACACACAGAGATTCTCTCATGAGTACACAAAATTAGCCAAGGATCTCTGTGCAGACACAGACTCAGATCACTCGCTTGGCTTTCAGAAACTTCAATACAGGAAAACACAAACGATCTCCTGAGCCCCTTCCATCCAAGCAGTGTGATACCCTGGGGGGTACCTTTTATTTCAGATTTGTTTATCCCTCTAGCACAATATGCTATAAAGCTTTGCTGTGTTGTGTTGTTAGCTAGTCGGATATATTTGCTGATCTAGTTGGACTAATTAAAACTTTTTCGTTCCTGAGAGATACAGTTGTTATGAGTAATCCAGGACAATGTCATAATCCCTCTGGGACAATCTCAGGTGATTACTTGCACTATATGTGAGCATAAAGGTTGATTTTCTCCATTTACATATAATTTATTTAACATCAATTTTCAGTTGTTTTAAATAATATAGCTCAATAGCAGGAAATAACATTTCTTTCTTCATTGTTACCTCTCCCACTCACTGTCCTATCTCTCTTGACACCATAATTTCATTTAAACATATCAAGACAATGACAATAAAAGTAAACCTTACATAAACACATGCTAGCTATAACCTTGAAAAAAAAAAATCCCATAAAGCTTCCCAAGGAGACTGCTTTACAGTTTTAAAGCTCTTTTATATAAAGACTTTTTACTATCAACTAGAACCTGAATATCTAAAAATCTACTGCCACCACAGAGTTAAAGCAAAACAAGGCACATATGGCCCCACTACAGTGTTTCTCCCAACTGTCCTTGTTCTATCCACTCCAATCTGGTGCTGGAGCATGTCCAGAGAAGGCCAGTGGAGCTGGGGAACAGTCTGGGGAATAGGTTTGATGAAGAGCAGATGAGGCACCTGGGGTTGTTTATCCTGGAGAAAAGAAGGCTCAGGGGAGACCTTATTGCTGTCTACAACTGCCTGAAAGGAGGTAACAAGTGACAGGATGAGAGGAAATGGCCTCAAGTTGAGCCAAAGAAGGTTTAGATTGGATGTTAGGAAAAATTTGGAATGGGCTGCCCAGGGCAGTGGTGGAGTCACCATCCCTGGAGGGATTTAAAAGATGTGTAGATGTGGCACTTAGGGACACAGTTAGAGGTGGGGTTGGCAGTGCTGGGTTAATGGTTGGAGTTGATCTTAGAGGTCTTTTCCAACTTAAACAATGATCCTGTGATCTCACTTTTACACTGAAATTCCATTAAAAAGTGGATGATGCCAGACCTTTTACTCCCTAAGAGTAATTTGTTTTTTACTGTAGGCTACTGATATGATTATACTCTCTTTTCCACGCAGCTGTTCAGAGAATATTAAGATTGCCAAGTTCAGCTGCTGCACTGAGACCAGTACCCTGACTGGAAATACTCCTGCTCCATCTATGAGACATAACTAAGATTACTTACAATTAAAAGAAATCACAGAAAGATCTTGATATCCATGCTTTGTAGAGCTAATAGAACTTGGACTACGGTTCAGCAGTACAAAATTGTCAAAATGCTTTTTCAATGGCACTCAAAAGGGGAAATTTCCACTTGCAACTTCTTTTAACTTTCTGTATTGCTTTCTTCCATTTGCACTTATGGGTAAATACAAATGAACAGTTTTACTCTCTCCTGATTTGGATGTTAAAGAATTTATCACCTTCCTCATTGCCTCATCTGAAATACTAAGCTAATAAATTCATTCCCAGTCTCACTTAAAATGGCATCACTGACCCAGCTGTTACATAAATCTTTACCTCTAGTCTTCAGGTGTCCTGTGGCCTTTTGAGAACCCTTCTTCAAGCTCTGAAATATCAAAATATGCTCCCTTCAAAGACAAGGGTAATGGTGCTGCATAAGGTTAATTCTGGTATTATATCCAGCAGGATAGTGGTGATGAGGCCAAATGCCCACCTGCCCAGAACAAGACAGCTAAAAATACACCCAAATCAGCCCTTCTGGGAACACCTTTGACACCCTGTCTTAATGTTTAAAACCACTCTGGTTCAAGCTAAGTCCAACGCAGCAATAACCTGCAAGCAATCCCTCCAGGGGGTGCAGGCTGTCACCCAGCTCTGCAGCCATGTCACACTGATGGCTACGGAAGCATCCTGCACACACCCACTAAATGCAGTTTGAGGACTACATCTGTGTGTGCTGAACAGGTTGTCCAGAGAAGCCATGGATGCCCCGTCCCTGGACGGGTCCAAAGCCAGGTGGGCTTGGTCTTGTGGAAGGTGTCCCTGCTTATGGCAGGGGGTTGGAATAAGAAGAGCTTTAAGGTCCCTTCCAATCCAAACTGTTCTACGATTTTGTGATTCTAAGAAGCATTTAGGAGCTCACTAGTGGGGCCATGCTGTTGTTGAAAGAGACATATTCCCGCTCCCATCCCACATTTTAAGAAACTGCAAGGAGCAGCGCAAAAATTGGCAGGCCTCTACTGCTGAAGAGGTCAAACAAATCCTTCTGCAGCTCCTGGACAGGTGATGCAGAGCCACATCTCTCCCACATCCCACATCTCTGCATGAAAAGAAACTGCCCTTACACAGAACTGACTCTTGCAGGACACCTTTAGGGCAGAGTTGGATTTCAACTATCGCTAAACACTCCAGCCTATGAGTTCCTACAGATGTAAAGCCTTCTCATATTACTATTTGTTGCTATGAGAAATATGATTTAATCTACGTTACTGGCAATGATTTTTGCTAGAAGGTGCTATCTTACACATACATTTTCCTCAGGATCAAAAATTAAATCCTATGGACTCTTGGGATTGCTTGTCTGGGAGTCTGCCAGACAAGTGCTTTCCTACATTTATACACTGTTGTGTCAGTGCGTGGGCTCAGCCACTGCCTAACAAATTTACTAGATAAACCTCCATGATTCATACAAACAGCACTCAAGTGGCTAACTACCATATATTGGCAGGGAACTGATGAATGTTACATGAACAATGAAAGAACCCACTTAAATAATGAATTAGGTTTGACAGATCAACGGAGAGATGACTGACAATCCCTGGCAGACCATGTCACAACTCCAAAAAAAGAGGTGAGCAGCAGCAAGGGGGGATGGCATGAGCATTGTCTGCCAAATACAGGAGGGTTTAGGACCAGGGGTGGCTCAGATAAGAGCATCTCACTCATTTTAAAAAGGAAAGAGCATGTCCTATTCTCTTTGTTTAGTGAAATTAAAAGCAGAGGAGGACATCTTTGTGTTCAGCAGACATATCTAGGATATGCAGGATATCTATATTTATGTGTCTAGCCGACATACCTAGGTTATCTATGAGTCTAGCAGACACCTTCTAGTGGAAGGTGTTCCTGTTCATGGCAGGGGGTCTGGAACTAGATGTTCTTTAAAGTTCCTTCCAACCCGAACCATTCCATGATTCCATGACAAGAAGAACCCACCCACACTTGCCTTTGTCATCTCTCCCCTTAACAATAAGAACTTGGGTTCAAAGTGACAGCAATTGCATCTGTTTCCTTTTCCTACCTTAAAATCATCAACCTGGGTATTTTAAGATGTCAACAAGAAGGCAGCATTTCAAGCCATTAAACTAGAAACTTATTTTTTGAAAGAAGTGTCTAGAAATTGCTCACATTTTCAAGAGAAGCTATCCTGTACAATCACCACAACAAATTCTTCTGCTCATATGCAAAACCAATTTGAATTACCAAGCCTGTCTTCACCATAATTTAAAACCAGTCACTGAAAAATATCATCTCCCCCACAACAACCTCCCCATAAAACTGGAGTAAACAGATGCCAAAGTAACAAAGTATGTAGATAAAGAAGAACAACAACAAAGGACGAACAACAAAGCACCTTTTCTCAGCTCTTCTGGGGATTGATTGGTAACTAAGAGATTTTTCTGTGTCTTTCACATCCTGAGAAGCAGTGAAGTATTCAATGTTTATTGACACTCTTCCCTTTGATATCATGTTCTGACCTTCCCTCGCAGTAAGGATCCTCGGAGCATTTCAGTGGAATATACTGGATTTCTGTTGTTGCCTGGATGAAGTATGCACTGGGTTGGGCTCACTCAGCTGGACGGAGAAACTCATGTAAATACCATATTTATGGCACATAAAAATGTGCCATATTTTTACTGACTTTGCAATCTGCTGCGTGCCATTCAGAGCAATTTCATTTTTACACATGGACAGAGGTAAATCAATTCCTCCAGGTTACACCAGAAGCACACAGGAGTGTGTCAGAGCCCCTCTGAGCTGCAAGCTGGGTGTTGTGCTTTAACCCAGCGGGCAGCTAAAAACCCCACAACCTACTCACTCACTCTTCCCCCAGTGGGATGGGGGAAAGAATGAGAAGAAAAAGTAAAACTCATAGGTTGAGATAAAGAAAGTTTAATAGGACAGAAAAGGAAGGGGGGGAATAATACTAATAATAAAAGAAAAGAAGAAAAAAGTGATGCCATATGGTGTGTAAGGTCCCTTTGGCCAGTCTGGGTCAGCTGTCCCAGCTGTGTCCCCTCATGGCTTCTTGTGCCCCCCCAGCCTCCTCGCTGGCAGAGCATGAGAACCTGAAAAGTCCTTGACTCAGAGTAAGCACTGCTCAGCAATAACTAAAACATCAGTGTGTTATCAACATTGTCCTCATTCTACAGCCAACACACAGCACTGCACCAGCTACTAGGAAGAAAATTAACTCTATCCCAGCCTCAGCCAGGACACTGGGAAGCTGCTCACTTTTCTCCCAGTGGAAGCACAGGAAGGAAGGAGGCATATGGCAGTACATGAACTCTTGTTCCTTCAGAAAACCCCACCTCTCCTGAATTCTGCAAGCTGTTTCACCCTGCCATACTGCCACCTTTCCCAAAACACCTTTTGCCTTTTACTGACTTTCTGCTCACTGAAGTCCTGGCAGTGGGGAGTTGCAAAACAGTAATAATGGTGTATGAACCAAAAGTTTCTTTCTGTTTTCTCTCTTGTCTAATTCTTCTTTTCTTTTTTATTTTTCCTGTGAAAGGCACAAGCCCTGTCAATTTTACATCTGCATCTATGGCTGGGCTGCAGAAGCCTAAAACCTGCTTGTGGACTGAACTAGAGCAACATGCAGCAGCAAAGACTGAGCTTCTGTTTGGAGGCTGTGAGCTGACAGAAGATAATGGAAGGTTTACAAGACAGGACCTTCCTGAATGATAAATGATTCCTCATCCATTCAAAGGAACTGACAGACCCATCTATTTGTTCTGCTCTGCACAGAGAGGGGATAAAATAACCTAGATCAACACAAAAGGTGCCACAAAAATCAGATTTTCAATGCATATTCAGCAACTCTAGGCAGCAAATGCACAATAGGTATTTAAACAATAACCCTTGTAAAAACTTGCTCCCTTGTCATAGGACGCTTTATGTTTGCTATTTTTAGCTTTTCAAGTGTCAAGAAGCAGCAGAAAAAATATTGCTGAACAGCACTGGACACCAAGATAAAACAAGTCAGGCAAAAAGAAATCTGAAGTAAGCTCTGAAAGATGAGGTTAAGTTATTCAAAGCTCTCTTTCCTGCAAGACAGGTGATGTATTTCAGTCTAAATATCCCACTCAATCTGTCCTCAGTGAACAAAGAAATGACAAACTGCCAATCAAACTGAAAAGCATCCCCATTCATCAGGGCTTCCCCCGCCACTGCCCCCATGGAGCGATGCTTTATCAGCACCTACAGAATCTGAACCTGGCTATTTTTAACAAGTACACCACTTTGCAATCCTGCCCACCAGAAGGATTTGCAAGTCTTTCCAAATACTCCTCCCAGGTCCTGATAACTTTGCCGGCGTGAATAGGAAACTTGGGGCTTTCAGAACAAGCCGCTTCTCGCTGACAAGGCAGCGAAGATTTCCTTTCCTATCTGCAGTTTGCATGAGTAGGCAGCTGGGATTGTGATGAATTACTATCTCTGATTCCAGTGCTAAGTTTAAGACATTTATTTGGCAGAGTCTGTTAGAAAAGGCACTGCCAATATCAGCTATTGGTATTAGCAAGCTTCTTCGGGAGAACTACCAAAGGTATTTCACAGCCTCTCTCTGCTCATAACAGGAGTTTGTTTGGGAAGCAGAGATTTTTATTGATTGAACTGTAATTGAATTTAGCTGAATGTTTTTCTCAAAACACAGTTTCAAAAGAGAAACTAAAACATCTTGGTTCGAAAACTACTCAAATAATTTTCAGTTCTTAGTTACACCTTTTCATGGGCCCGAATCCTTCTCCCAGGCTCACTGGCCACTTTGATTGCCTGAGAAATTGCCTTTTCGACTGATTGTTTGCTGTGCCTTCCTATTTCATTTTGGAGCTCAGAGTGTCAGGCTTTCAGCAGCTGGCCCTGCAAAGCATGTCTATAAAATCCTGAAGGTCTGATCTCTTTGCAGGAATATTGTAAGTATGAAGCCTATGACCAGTGCATGTCTGGGAGTTGGTGTATTTTTTAACCAGTATTCAACCAATCAAGGAACTGCTCTGTATTATCATCTGGATTTCAGGGGCAGTCATCACACTAATGTGCATGAATTGTGAATCTTTAAATCTGCACTGATGTCCTTGCAAAAGATTCAACCATTTGATGATAATTGAGCATTTTCACACTGGTAAATAAACTAAAGAGTCTGTACTCTTCTTGCAGTCCACAATGCTCTTCACCTGACTCACAAGAGAAGACACATCACATTTGATGGTATTATTTTTATGCAATAAGCAACTCAACTGTCCTTTTGCCATGCTTCTTAAATTTTAGAATCTACTTTTGACTTTGTCTAAAAGCCTATAAACCTACCCAAGGTTTTCCACCTATTAAGTTCACAGTTACCACTTACAAATTTGACATGGACACTTAATAATTTCGTGTGTAGCACTTATAAAAACTTTTTAAGATCCGACAGTGGCACATACATAGGCTGTGGTAAAGGCCAGCTTTGATACTGCAATATGTACTCCCCATCTTTAACATGTTTCAGACATGAAAAAGCAAGAACACAATCCACCTAGAACAAATACAAAGCAGGTTACAATCGCCACTTCATTTTCACTTACTGAGGCCATGTATGTATTTTGTTGTTGTTGTTATCATTATAAATAGTAGTAGTAGCATTCATTATGTTTTTATGGCTCTCACCCCACCCTAAGTCATTTACCACTGAGTTCCTTCTGTGGGACCCTCCTCTGCAGAACAACAGAAGTCCCCACCAAAAAAACCCCAAAGGACATAAACATTACAATATGTATATAAAATCCTCTATATCACTTTATTCTCCAAGTCTCCAGATTCTGTAAATACCACGAAGCAGTTTCAACAAATGGTACAACAGCACCTAGAGGGTTTTGATGACCTATCTGCAACAGCTCATTGATGCTCTGCCTTGGGGATTTGCTTTTTATGAAGTTGGAAATGTTTTGGAACACATCAACCCATCATGTAGAGACACGTTTGGCAGAAATTTCATTGCACCACACTGCAAGAAGAGTCCTAAAACCGCAACCTCTCTTTAAAAAGCACTTCAAAATCTCCAAACAAATGGCTTTAATCTTCTAAAGACCTAGAAAGACTGTAGCAAGAAAGCTTCCTTTTTATAGTTCAGTATTTCTCTGAGATGAGCTCAAAGTGTTAGCTGAGATAATTATCAGAGAGATTATGCAGATCTTATTATCAAAAGGTTTTGTTTGCTCTCTTGTTACATAATTGCTTAGTGTTTGTATGGAGCTCAGAAAATAGAAAGCAACAGAGAAATACCAAGAATTATTTAACAGAAAAATAATTCTCTGAAATGGTATTAACATTTTAAGTTGTCTTCACTATCTTTGGAAGATTCCTATTAACCTGTAGAGATGCTCAGTGGTCTAACCTTGCCAGCACATGAAATGAGAAATGTGCCTTACCACTATTGATTTTAGAGTATTTCAGTGGAGCTGTGAAACAGCAGGAAGCAGAGAAAAGGTGCAGTGTAGTGTCTTATCATTTCCTTCACTTCTAGCTTTGCTGGTGACAAAGGTCACCACATTCAGAAGATAAAATTCGGACTTGTAACTCAAACCATTGCAATAAAGTACACAATCCCTTTATAGAATCATTAAATATTTCAAGAATTGGATAAAACCACATGAAATGTTTCCAAGCTTGTGCAAGTTTATAAGAAAAACTCAGTCAGACTACCTGAATTGGAATACACTTTGTACTTTTAACCAAATTCTAGCCAAGACCTTTCAAATGTGATAAAAGCCATCTTTAAAGTGAAAAGTTGAGGCCCTGAATTCAGTATAAACTTGTCTATGGGCACACTTATGTACCCAGAACACTTAGTTTTGCAAACAACTTAAAAGCTACAGCAGCTACACAGTTTCAATTCCCACTTTCCATAATTCCAAGTTCACTTCATGATTATTTACAGGGCCTTCAAATTTTTTAGGATGTCAAGAAAGCTTACAGCAAGTGTGCTACGCAACCCTCATGCCAGCCATAGACCTCCCCTTGGGTTAAACGCAGCAAAACCGAGTTCTACTTACAGCCAACCATCATCATGGCCACGGAAAAAATCTTCTCTCCATCAGTGGTCGGTGCTATGTTTCCAAATCCTATCGTTGTAAGGCTTGTCATGGTAAAGTAGAGAGAGGATATGTACAAGGAGTCTTTGCTGGGTCCTCCTTCCCACTGCCCCGAGCCAGTGGTGTTGTATCGATATGGTGTCCCAATGCTCAGGGCCAACTGGTAGAGCCAACTGTCTGTTTTGATTGTGTTGGTGAGTTCATCTATAACCTCGTAGTCCCCGATGCTGTACCATATGCAGGCTAGCCAGTGGGCCACCAGCCCAAACACGCACACCAACAGCACCAGCACAGCAGCACCATATTCCAGATAATGGTCCAACTTCCTGGCAACTCGACCGAGCCGTAGAAGACGCACCACTTTTAAGGAACTGAAGAGGCTACTGATTCCCTAGAAAAGAATAAAAATCATTATTTGATCTGATATATCCTTCTGGTTAGCACAGAAGACTGTACAGCAATTCCTGCATCTGCTTTAAATCTTTCTATACAGTTTTTCAGGCCTCAGATAACAGAATACAAAATCAACCCCTTCTCCCCCTACAGTGCTTTTGTCCTCATCAGGCTGAATCAAGTTTGGCACTCATTAGGTGGATAAATTATTTTGTTCGAGCTCAGTCTTTCAAAGCAAGAGTTCTGTAGAATCCAAAGTGGGAAATGGCAAGTTTATTACTAAAAGGAGTGATTCAATACTTCGCAGTTTGAAGTAAACAGGAGACTCTGTTTTGACCTCAAGGAGATCAAACGAGGTGGAAGAGCAGTCACAGATGGAACTACACCATCCAAGTGGAGTCTTCTCAAAGTTTCTCAGAGAAGAGTATTCTATTAAATCCAAGCAGAGGATTATTATTCTGGTCAAAACGGTGGTCTACCTACTTCAACCACACTCAACATTAACAGATGCTCAAAAGAAACATCAGAAAGTAATCATAGTGGGTAACTCAAGAGAAATCTGCCTATTGTCACTCTCATCCACCAAACAGGAGCTGAGTGGCTTCCTCTAGTCCAACAGCCTCCACTCCTTAATAACCTTCACCCCAGGTAACATAAGTGTGGCTCTTTTGTTAGTTATAGGAAGGCACACTGACTGAACACGGAGTTAACAACTCTGGTCACATCACCCTTCTGAGTGAGGGTAATACAGACCACAAGGCACATGCCTTTGCATAAAAGGTTAATTTCCTTTCCAGTCAACAGACATATTTTTCTAAAGCAAGTGTTTGTGCAGTGGTTTGATTTTTTTTCACACAAGATACATGAAGTACAAATAAATGGAAGTACAAATATTTAGGGAATAAGAGCACAAGGACCATCAAAAAGTTAATAGAAACATTTGAGAGGGAATAAGAAATGTGCATGTCCTCCTCAATGCACAAATGGTTTGCGCTGTATCTTAATAGAGTTTAGAGATGCAGAAAGAGAACAAAAATATGTTCCTGATCTATTGCAATCCCATGATATATCTAACTTGTGCATTAAATTAATTAGCGGCTCAAAATAGAAGGTTTGTAAAGGAAGGTTTCTAATATAAAACATTCAGAAGCTGAAGACATTTAATTTAAAGTAGAAATTAAGACATAGAAAGCAATGAGGCAAACATTCCTAGTTACTGCGCCAAGATTAAATTGCCCTTTTCTATGTATCATTATCAAATCAGTCTAGTCAAAACACTAGCTAATTATATTATCAAACAGTAAAAGACTGGAGTTTCTGGAGTTTTCCATACCAGAAAAACATACATCTCTTTTGCACCTCTGTTTCTTCCTCTTTTGCATCTTCTTTCCCTTTTCCCAACTAACATTTGAAGGGTAACACACATCTGATATTTCTAGATGTAATCTGTTTGGCACAGTTCTTGTATGCTTTTCAAATCCTGTTGGAATGTGTTTCAGATCCCCAAATCCTTAATAAATTGAAGCTCTATATTTGCATTCAAGCTCTCACGATGACTAATGCCACAGAGGGAAGTGGAATTTTCCCGTTTTGATTTCTGTATTTTGCATTTACACAAGACAGAGATGTAGTTTATTATTCTTATTTCCATCTAAATGTATATCTACTTATTTGCTTTAGGATATATGACTGTGAGGTACTCTAAGCAGCCAACTGCTCCAGTAAACTGGGTAGTCCCTTACAACATTCATGACACAATGGACTGGGGACAATGGACTACTGAATGATGGTCCCACCCCACAGAAACAACATCTACATTAAAAAAAAAAAAGAAAACTATAGAGTAGTTTAATATTGTACTTCATTAAATTATCCTGCAGTGTGGTTCAGTGAATTAACCCTGATTTTATAACTTGCTGTGAAACCAGAGGGAGAAAACAGCAGGGTGGTTTTTTGCAGGACCAAATCCTGTTGCACTGGTCAAGCAGAGATGCATTACTTCCATTGTTTCCATTTTACTTAAAGATTCACCGTTCCTTACCAAGATTAAGGCTAGGGAAGGAGTTAAAGACCTGGAATTCAAACTTGGGAGTCCCCATTTTTGCACCCAGGAGTTTAAGTTCCTCCCAGCAACACAGCTTACACTGCACTTTCTACTGCACAAACCCAAAGGGAGAGTCAACCCTTGAACAGGACAGTTTACAGTGTGACACTACATCATCTCTCTCTCACTTAAGAGGACAGCTTAGCATCTGAACAACTAATTTGAATAGCATTTATTTCAAAGTCTGGGAGAGAGTTTATGCTGTCTTTTTTTCATACACACAGAAAACAATTGCATCTCTTATGTACAAAACAAAGAGAATATTTCATTCTAGCTGAAACTGTAATTTATTATCTCCAAAGAGTAATACCTTTAAGTAAGTTTCACTGTAAATTTTAAAGCCAGTTCAGTCTGAGTCCTTACTTTAAGACCAAGAAATCAGAGATATATTTATTGAGCATTCACATTCCATCTCTAATCTTGCAAAATATAAAGACAATATCGGAAACTTTAAAAGCCTCTTTCATAAAGCACTACCTAGGAGAGAGCAATGAAGCACATACTAAATGAGCATGTGATATATTGCACTGAGGACTGGGTTGGATCAAGTCCATACCTTCATACTCAAAAAATTGCTGATGATGAATGCACTGTGGTTAACATGCAAAGCTCTGCCTGAGATTCAGCAACAATCTCCTTGGTGGAAATTACCTGAAAGACTAACTGCTTTGAATTAAGTTTGAGCTATTAAGAAATTCAGTTTTCTAAACTCAACTGATTGCCAGCTGCCTTTAATTTCATTTTTCTTTTAACTGTTTTTGTGCTCGGTGATGAATACTTTGGAAACTCTTCTACTACAGGATGAGCATCTGCTCTAACAGAAGCAACCTCAGCACTCAAGGAACAGAAAGGTGATCAGGAATTTTGAGTGGAGCATGTAATCCTGTTTGGTTCTAGCATTGTGTAAATAACACACATTTTTGATAGTGAAGATCCAAACCATCTGGGAGGAACATTTGTGACTCTATAACTGTATTTAGTCAACTGAGCCAACTGCCTGTAACATCTGTGTTCTCTAACTGAGAATATCTCGTTATGTTATGAACCATCCAATCCAGCCCCTTGAGGTTTTGACTGATGTATTTTATCATGTCCTAATCAGATGAGGACATTCAGCCTGCTCATCATCAATCATCTCAGCTACAGAAATCTTCCAACTGAAAAACCACCTACTTCAAAATTGCATTTCATGTGTCAAGTTTGGAACCAAATTCCTGTCTGACACATATCATCTACTTAAGTATTACAAATGTCAGTCACGGGAGACCTTCCCAGGGACTTCTAAGGCCTTTGGATCAGGAGAGGACACAAGAAGTAGCTCTGAACCAGGTATTTTCGTACAACCATTTCCATTTAGGAGACACTTGAAGCCATACAAAGGATGTAGACAATGTCAAATTTATCCAGAAAGATACTTTTGAGGAATGGATGTTCAAACTTTGGAATTAAATTAGACATTCATGATTAAACAAAGCCCAAGTTTCTTGACGCAAGCACCTTGCAGAGTCTGTGTTCTCAAATTCTCTTGATACAATAAGAAATGAAATTCAGTCTGATAGTGGAGGCACAACTGATGACAGCACTCAATCTGACACACAGAGGGACCACTCCTTCCTTTAAAATTACCTGAATCTTGCCATTTCAAACCCTAGGTGTTACCACATTGTCAAACTTCAGTCTTCCAGGATTAAAGAAGTGTCTAAACTCTGTGTCTACATCCAGCTAAACTTTTCTGACCACAAGACCGAGAAAGATGTTTCCTGCACTTGCAATACACACCGTGGGAACAGACCTCTGCATCTCCAGCAAAAACAGGGAGCAAAGTTCTCCTGCACTTAATGAATCCCTGATAAATCAGGCAATAGGAAGGATGAAGTGATCAAAGTCATGTTATACAGGGGTCAAGAGCCCAACATGCAAGAAGGTGAAGGGAACATTGTCACCAAAGGAAAATGAAGGTTAACAAGGGCAGGAAATCATTCGAGTCCAGAATGATTCTGCCAGAGATGTCTCCTAAACCAGGGAAGAGAGGTTGGAGTCTGTTCTACACTAAAGGAGCAGCAGAACAGCAGAGCTACGTGTTTGAAAGATCTGAAAAAGATTTCATCAGTTGGTTAATTTCTAATCTAATAAGTCTTTTCTGCAGTAGGAAATTATTGTATAAATGTTTTTAAAAAGGAAAATAAAAAGAAAACCAGCCATTAGTTTCAACCATCTAAATATACAAAAATCTGCTTAAACCTCAAAATTAAATCCCAGTAAGCTGAAATGGTAAATCATGCATAACTTTTTCTTTCTACTAGGGAACAATGTGTTTTTAACTCTAGGCACTTTTTCAATTAGATTTCACTCCATGATTTTTTATTTATTTGTTGTTAGCTGTGGGTACATATGCATCAGCAACAACCAAAAAAAATTAAATATGCATTTTAAATGTGTTCTAAAACTGAAATCCTCTGAGCTTTGAAAATGGGGATAGGTAGTGCATCATTTAACAGAAAACACTGTCTCAGAAAAGGTCAGAGAAAACAAAAAAGAAAAACTTTTCACTATGTTTTGATGTTCAGCACATTGTGGTTTTAAAGAATTTATGGAGTGGCAAAGGACCAGAGCTTGGAACCTTTCTATGAAATGTAAGGTGTGCTGCCACTGCAGTCAAAGGCTGCTTGCAGCATGTACAGACCTTAAGCTGAATTTAAGCTAATATGCTTAGAGGTGCAGGGCACAAGCAATGACAGCAACCTGCATTCAGCAAAACCAGCCATTAAAGGGATCAAATCCTCTGAGGGGTTTGCAACCCAGGCTCAGCAAGAGCAAAGTGGCTCTGTGTAAGCTGAGCCTGAGCACACCTGCACACGCCATGGCCACACCACAAATGAGCTCCAACCACCCTCCTGGGGTGGGATTCATATCACATAACGCTGCAACCCGATGGCAAACCATCCTGCCTATGTGAATTTCCTCCCTGGTGAGTGAAGAGTGGGGCATGTCAGAGGAGTGATTCACCCAATCCATCTCAGACAGCTGGGGATGGGATGAATCACCTCAGGGAGCTGTCTCTCTCTCCCCTCCCACTGAATACAAACAAGCTGAAGGCTATCGCTTACACAGCTTCTCTGAGGAGAAATTAAACCCATCCTTAGAAAGTGGGAGAGTCCTGATCCGGGCAGCAACCAAACCTGTATTATGTTATGACAGAGACAGATATTACAGAGCACTCCCTCACAATGCGAGACTTATCTTTCTCGAGATGAGTGTGGAGAAAAAAAGCTATTTAATAACAGTAGGCTGTGATTTTCTGCAGATGCAATAGCATGCTTATTTCTTCATTCAGTAGCCAATTACTTCACATACAGTGATGCTACACTACCTTTAGTTCTAACTGCATTTTGCAGAAATCTCCATTGGCTTGAAAAAGGAATTGAATCCGTTCACTAAAAAAAATGAACAATCACAAAGTAAACTGGACTGGGGTTCTTGCTCTCAAAAGGGTGAGAGAGTTGATAAATTATAAAAGTCTATTGAACTATAGACAGTAATAAGTGAAGACAACTGGATCGTGAGAGGTAGAAGAGTCAGACACCTGGCAGCAGAGGACACCTGGAACGTCCTTACACCAAAAGGTACAAAAGATCCAGAGAATGTATCTGAAAGAAGGGGAAAAACTTGTAAAGCTGGGCATCAGTTACAAATCTGTAAAGAATCACCCAGAGGAAGAAAACAGAAGCAGAGAACCGACAATATATCAGAAATAAAAAATTGATCTACTCCTTAGAAACTAAAAGGAATAAGGATAAAGTGTGAATTGCCACACGTCAGGTTGAACTTTTCATTGTAAAGAACATTAAGAAAAATACCCAAAGATTCTTCACATTCAAAACTGAAAAAAAAAAAAGAACAAAAGTGATCAAGCTGCAGTGAAGTAAAAATAATCCAGGCTTGCACTAAAAATTAAATCCTATGCATTAGTTTCCAAAGATGACGTTGATGTTTGCTAGAAAAGCTAATGCATCAAGAAGGAAATAAACGGATACATTACCTGAATAAATGTTAAGGGAAAGAGTAATTAGAAAACTTGAGATAAATCAAAATGCAATCAGTGCAGCAATAGGTTTGCTAAGATTAGGCTAGCTGGGATATATCCAAGTTTTCCTGACAGCTTTCTCTGATAACACAGCCCATTTTCTAACTAAAAGAAATGCAGTATTTTGGTAACACAAGGGGTGAAACTATTAGGAAACACAGAGAAAACAGGGACCACAACTGGAATTCTAAGATGACTGAGGAACTCGTGGAAAAGATGGCCAAATGAAAACCATAAAAAGCAAGTCTAGCAGGGGTTACAAGTGGTGACTCTCAGTGATTTTGCCAGTTCCTTGCTGAAATAAACAGAAATAGTATGTGGTCACAAAATCTGCTGATGACCTTTGGAACACACTCTCAGTACAAAGAATAACCACGTGGGAATAAAGGAAAGTGTGATAAAGCCCATTACAGGGCAAATTAACAAAAAATTCTACAGCTACAAAGATCTTTAACCAAAGATTACTGAGAAAAAGAAATATTTGGGTATATGGGTTAATCCCACAGTGACTCAGAGCAATCAGTGAGCTGCACTCACAGAAGAGGTTAATCCAGCTCCAGGACAGATCAGTTGAGTGTTTCCACCACCAAGGAAAAGCCAAACCCCAATTACAAAGTGAAGATGAATTCTCTGCCTGGAGTAATATGTACAGCTCTGCCCTAAAGAGATGTATTTGAACTTAACTTCCTGCGGAGAGAGGCAGCTGGAATGGGCAAGAAAATGTTCATAAGATTTCATAAATGAGGTGTCTAGACAAGACCAGTTTGCTTAGATTAAGGAAAGGAAAACAGGCGTGTTTATGCAGGGGAGAGGCAATGACTATTCTTTCTAAGCACATTGAGGAGATAAACATGAGGGAGGGAGAAGAAATAGTTAACCAAGGATGTTGGCACAGGGACAAATGCACAAACTGTAAATTTAAAAGAGATTTGTTAGACAACATGAGGAAAGGCAGATTTTGAACAATTTATGGGATGGGTGATACGATGAACCTGCTCACTAAGGTTGATGACTCAGAAGGACCCTGTGAGTTTTACACCTATTATTTTTTTCTACTTTTGTTTTTATCCTTTGAAAAACTCAAGTGAGGCAAATACAATCTCAAGGGGAGGAAGCATCTCACCTCAGCCTAAATCAAACTGTGGAGGGGTCTGCATCTGAGCTAGTCACACTAGTGTCATTACAGTCAAGGGTGAGAAATGGATGCTTTAGGGCAGGGTGATTACTCAGACCTCCTTTGGAGATGCATCCTAGAACACAAGGAGCCATGCCCCAAATGTGCCTGTATCTCCTTGTAGACTATGCCTGTCCCTGTGTTTCATCAGATGAATCCCATGTATAGTGCATTTTGAAATACTTTATTTAAAGATGAATAGGTGAAATTTTCATTCCCTGTCTCTCAGCAGAAGTATTTACACACACACACACAAAAAAAAAATCACACAAACAAATCATTCAGCTGATTCTGTATAGTCAAGCTACAGCTCAGCATTTGGTATTGAAGCATTGAAAAAGGCAGGATTTCTGTAAACCTTGGGCAATCTTCACCGAACAGTTGTTACATGATGGCACGCAATGTAAAAGAAAACAAAGCGCCTACAGATTTTGGGAATGACTGAGATGGTGAGCCTTGCCAACTTAAGCAGGTGAGCCCGCAGGGACATAACCAGAAATTCCTGTTCTGTGCAGTGCAGGAGGAGTATCCAGGAGGATGCATAGGCTGTTTGAAATGTAACCAGCAAATCATTCCCAAAAGAAATTTTTGAGCTTAGCTACTTAAATAGAGCTTAGCTCTAAAATCCCTGGTTAGCTCCTTAATGCTGCTTTACTGGAGTTAATGTTAAAATAAATCAATATGTATCAGAAACCTTTTTTTTTTCTGGTAAACAATTAATATAATAAAGTTGCATAGTTACAAATCAAAATGTGGGAATGAGCAAAATAAAAAAGCAACATTTCTGATTTATCATCACTTTAAGAACAGAATTTAGGGTTGTATTCCATTATGTAAAAACACACAGAAGTAAAGGGCTTTGCTTCTTCTGCACAAGCTCTCTAGATCCTGGGTCCAGATATAAGCAGAACCCGTTTAATACTTGACCCTGCACCACTGGAAGCAATGGGAGTAGTGACTGCAGTGAGCACAAAATTAAGTCCTTACATCAAAATGAAAACAAGTAGGTTTTTTCGTGCATTCTCTGAAAGTACCTCTAAATTTATTGCTTGAGATTTATCTTTTCTTTCCCATGAGGACTCAGGAGATTTCCTTTTTTTTTTCTCTAACACAAATGTCAATAAGCTGTAACATTATAAATAAACTTCTAGGGAACTGTTTATGGCACAACTACACAATGCAATACATTTCAAACAGTAAATAACTGAGGTTATAAAAGGAAGGGTGATTTCAAAATATTTCTTCTAGTTTCAAGTTAAGAGGGATGTGGCATGCTCCACTATTTGTTAGTGCACGAGTGTGCCTGACCAGAGAAGAAAAGATGATATAATAAAATCTGATAATTTTCATTCACTTAGGGAAGGTGAAATGGGAGGGAGAAGAAAGGGTGTACTCATCGGTTGGGACAGCTTCTGAGCAGGATACTGAACTTAGGTGATCATTTAATGCCAGCAACAACCTAAACATTTCCTATACCAACACAGGAATAAAAAGAGAAGAAATACCTGGAGACAGTAACCTGAGCTACAAAGTCTCTGCGAGTACTTCTGGAGCTACACAGATCCCTGACATCAAGGGATAGATGTAACACCAACACAGAGCTGAACGAAATAAACACTCACATCGAGTTACAAGGCTATCTCTCTAGTAAAACTTGGCTAATTCTGAGATTAGCCACGCAGTTGGTTTCTCCAAGGCTGCACCTTGGCTCCATTTTGCCCGTCCCTAAGACTGTGACTCTCTTCCTCCCATTGATGGCTGCATTTAGTAGTTGGTAACGTGGATTTGTGCTGCTCCCATCAGCATTATTTCAGTGAGTATCTGACCAGATTACTTCCTTTACCTCCTCTCCTTTGTAAGCCTTCCTCTCCTCTGTGAGCAAAGAGATCACAAGGACTCGAAGCTTCCCTGGGAAGTACTCCACACACAATTTGCCCTACTGGACTCTACCAGTTAATACAGCTCTGACTAAAGATTTAAATTAAATGGCTTGTACCCAACATCTGCTTCCCAGTAACATATATACCACAATAAAAAAAAAAAAAAAAAAAAAGGGGGAAAAAAAAGACCACTGGGACATATAATTGCAGTTCAGTTTGCCATAATCCACGTGAGAGTGACGTAGCACGAGGCTACCAGGTTACCAGGTCACACCCACCTCGTGGGACAACCCTGCCTGCACTCCCACCACCCCCTACATTGACTCCAGCTCAGGTTCTCCCTTTCAGAAGTCGCCCTTCACATCATGAAGGCATTCTAATGTCTCCACAGGGGAACCTGCAGAAATATCCCAGGCCTTGTGTAGCATTAAAATAGCTGGATAATTAATTTTAAAAAATTAACAGCTGATTAATTAATTAAACAGTGGCAGAACTTTAATAAAACCTTAGTTTGAATAAAAAACAAAGAAAAGTGGTGCAATTCTGCAAGTAAGGGGTAATGGGGGGGAGTAAGTGACAGGAGTGAATATGGTTGACCATCTATATAATTTATGCCTACAGTGGATACATTTATATTTGGATACCATAGCCATGCCACTGTATTATTATATTGTGTTTTCTTGCATGCTACAACAGAATGACAGTATTCTTCATATTTAATTGTCTTCTGACTGCATAAAAAAGAGGAAAACGCCAGGTCCCAGGTTCAGTGCCTCTGTTGTTACATTGCTAGGAATTTTCATCGTAGTTTAACACTTGGCTGCAGATTTAGTTCTGGGAATTATTTTGTCCAGGTAAGCCACCTAGATTTTAAAAAGGTAGCAAGCCAGGGACTGTATTTCAGAGCCAAAGCCACATTATTGAAACACATCAATTTATCTTCACCTTGCATACGCCACTCAGTCTGGGGCCCTTAAACCCTCCTTCAAATACCTCCTGAAAAGGGAATGTTTGCAGTAAAGTACTGAAGAAGTGAATATGGCTACAGTAGCTGTATCAGCTTTTACTTGCTTTCAATTTACAGACATTGCTATTTTAGTTGCTATTAATTGCAGTGATACAAGGAAGTTTCCGCCACTGCTGAAATAGGTCGATAATAATAATTAAAAGAAAATTACAACTACAAGAACCCTATGCCATAATATGCCCTGCAAAGATCACTGAATTTTAAAGGCCACTGGGTCATGCAGTCTTAAATTATTAAACGATAGACAGAGAACTTTGGGTTTAGGTCATTTAGATTTCTGTAACTTTCGCTTCCAGCCATTGGCTCACAAAAACTAATTTTTGTAGAAAGGATGATCTTTTATGCAACTCATTTGAAAACCATCTATTTGGTTATCTGTATGTACCACCCTGACTTCTTGTTCCATTCTTCGCAGCATGTGACATGTCATTTTACGACCACATTTCCAAAAGAGGTGAGAACAAGCTTTTAGGTTTTGTTTCATGACAAACTCAGAAACTCATAAATCTCAGTAAAAATTCAGGGAGAAAACAAAAATCAAAAACACAAAGCAAAACAAAATTATATTCTTCCATATAGTAAGAGGCTTTTTCGGCTGAATTTATTACCTTGTTTGTGAAAGCATTTTCCATTTGGCCAAAAGCTTGTCCATCCACCTAATGTGGGGAATATTTACCTAATATACTTATTTACAGAAGCTCAAAAGCAGTGCTCAGCAGCACTGTATCAGTGTGTCTGTACCTGAGTGAGGGTACCTGAGGTCCTTCCAGCTCCAGGAACTCTCCCAGTTGCATGGCTCCATGTGAGGACAAGAGCCAAACGCCTGCACAACATGTTGGTTTCCTGGGATGCAAATTGATGTGTTTGGTCCCAAAGGGAGTTGTAGCATGGTTTGACCATATCTGGTCAGCATCTGCAGGCACGCTGCAAACTCATTTGCTGGCAATTTCAGCACAATGTGATTCTGGCAATTGTGACTTATATGGAAAAAATGGCTTTTGGCAGCCCAGACTGACATGGGACCAAAATCTTTGGATCCAAACACCGCTATCAAAACCTATTACTCCAAAATTTTGTGTCTTTTTTTCTTTTTTTTTTTCTTCAGTAAAAAAGAGACAGACAGACATTTTTGGATTAAATATGAAGTTTCAGAGAACTCTTTTATTTAAAAAGAAATAAAAATCAGCCTAGTTTCAGAGCTTCTGGGCACACACTATGCATTCTGGTTCATACCTTGAAAATTGGCTGGATTCCTCAGTCTGTGTTATAGTGTCCCCTCTCACACTTCTGTATAAGAAAGGTTTTCTGTATGGCTTTGTTTTAGCCAGAATGTATTTCAGTGCAAGTAATGCTTCCCAATCAGAAAAGATTTCATGCATTTTTCTGATTTCTAGGACTACCATCCTACCAATTCTACTAAATAAAGTAAGTATCCCACTAAGGATTCCATTTTCTCTCTCTTAGCTCATTTTTCTCCAGTCTATTTTACCTTGTTCTCCTACCCTTTCAATAGTACTACTAAAGCCACTTAATTCCTCGTCCATCACATCAACTTAGATCACTCTGTACTGTGCAAGGTATCTCTCATTATCCTATCTTTCCCCCTCCTTGTCACACATCCCAATCCCCCTGAGCAGACTCTAACAGCCTGGCTTTGTAACTCCAGGCATGGAAACCTACACCTCTAATTCTGCCTCAAATCATCTTAATACCCACCATTTCTCAATTTGTGTGCCATAATCCTTTCCATCAAATCCTCCTACCAAGCCTCTACATCCACTGAACAACAAAATAACTTTGATTTGCAGTCATATTTGCCTCAGGTGGGAATTTCACAAGAATCCAGCCTTGACCTAACATTGTCCATGATGGAAATGACACTATGATGGAAATGACACCATTTCTTATTCAGGCTAAGACTGGCTGCATTTGAACAGCTACAACCCTCGGTAAGAAAGTACACACTTCCTTTTTTCAAACTCCATTTTTTTTTAATCTTTGGTTTTTGCTCCTTAATTTTGGCATTATAAACAGCACTCTGGTGCTTAAGGCATCTTAATCCACTTCAAGCACCTGTATCACACAGAGCAGTCTGCAACGGAGAGACACAAACCCAAACTTCCTCGGCCATATCCTTCCTTATGAGAGATCTGCCCATAGGGAGGAAGAGAAACCCTCTGCAATAGTATTCCCCCCTTTTCATCTAGTCCCTTAACAACTAGAAGAAAATGAATTTGATGCATTATGTGGAAAAATGAAGGATGGAGGTGGGACAAACTAGGGAAACTTGGAAAGTCACCTTTCACTCTCTGGCTTTTAGGGCTATTCACTCTGATTTGGGTCCATCCCTCACCACTGCACCAAGAACTCAAAGCACCAGGACCTGCCACCAAGGTCTTTACTGCTAAGCTCTGATTTTCTGTAACTTTATCTGAAATGCCACAATCACTGACTTGAATGCTACAAATATCCTTACCAACACACAGGGCCAAGATATAGAGCTAAAACCTACCAAAATCAAGACCTAAAAGAATTCTCTCTCCTACTTGCTTTAAGAAGGAAACACCCAGCTTCTAATGAGAAACTCTCCTTTTAATCAGAGCATCTCTTCCAAATTAAGATTATCAATTTCCTTATTCTTTACCTATGAACAGTGTATGAACGCGCTGCTGCTGGGGGCCAAAAAGTTAAATCCCAGACAAGAAGTACCAGTTAAAATGTATGCTAAAAACCAAATGAAAGTAAAGAGCATTAATAACTACAACCATCCAGAACACACCAACCAGCTCAAAGCTCTTAAATATCACAAATGAAGACCTATCGCCAAAAAATAATAATAAAAAAAAACTCCCTTGGAGGACAGAGAAAAGGAAAAATGTTGACCCAAGGATGAAAGACTGACTGTTTACATACCTGTTTCAAAATCAATTCTTTTCAGGCACTAGGGAAAACTGGAGTTGGTGGGGTTTGAAATCAAGTACATAAGCAGTCAAAAGCCAATGTCTGCTGGAGGTTCCAAAGCCATAACACACCATTTCAAGACATGCAAATGTTATTCTTGGTTCTCTTATTAAAAAGTAGTTAATATCTCATTTGTTTTAAGGCAGGTGACAGCAGCTCCAGGATCACTGGAGAGCATGATATCTTGCTATTGTTATTATATTTTGGTTCAAGTTTGCCACTTTAAGTGTCTCAATTATAATGCACTATGCCAGTGATTCTCTTCCCTGTCACAAATATTGCAGATGGTTTATTTCCCATCTAATATGTTAGAGGAAGAGGTTAAGCTCATAATTTAAATATGTATTGTTTGGGCATAGAAATTTTCTCTTTGTTTTACAAATCAAAACACAAAAACTAGAGATAATGCTGCATTTTTATAAAAATCAGGTTCTTCTGAGCCTGAAATTGGTTATCTTAAAAATCTGTATTATCTTTACAACCTTTATAATACCACCTTCTTACACAGCCTGACTGTACAACCTGCTTTCAGATGGGCAGCCCTCATATGATCTTGAATTTAAGCTGCAAGTATTATCACTTCTGTCATATTCGCTATAAATAAAATGGAACAATGTCAAAAGATGGTACTCAGCACAGAGCCAGGAATGGAATTTTAAAGGAGCTCTACAAATTTGCAGCAAATTCTGCACTAAAAAATAAGAATGTAGATTTTATATAGTAAGGATATATAACTGCAGAATTTGAGAATTATAAAAACAAACAAACAAAACACTAAACGATGTTCTGAGAAAAAACTATTACAATGTGAAAAAATTATCAGTGGCTTTTTCATCTGTTTATGGCCCTAAAGATAAAAGGCTCTAGAGAAAAATTAAAACAAGTCCTAATGCCATTATAGTTGCATTTTAATAATGAATTTCTCTACACTGAGTCGTGCATGCATTATTTGTCGTAGTTATTGCTTGTGTTCTCTATTAGCTCAGGCTGCAAGCTCGATTTCATAAATGTTAACACATTTAGCAGTTAAAAAGCTCTAATTCAGCATCCATTTAAGATATTTATGTTTTCTCTCCTCAAACAGTTTCTAAAATTCCAGCAGTAGCTGAAGAACTGTTTAAAAAAAAACAATAAAAACCAAACCAGAAGAGCATCTACCTCCCAGCCAGACATTTAAAGTGGAATCAAATAAAAAAAAAATTACAGCCTGGTTCAAATTAATCCTAGGGCAGGATTTAAAAAATGCTCATTCAGAGCCATTCTCTGCTTTTGTATAAGTCAGTGGCAAATTTGCCACCAGCTTCAGCCAGAGCAGATACAGAATTGTAATTATTTACATCAAGCCCTGCAATAGATTAGGACTGCTGGGTAAGAGCTGAAAAGGAAGCTGTGACAGGGGACATCCCAACTGGTCCAGCCCATTTTGGTATGGACTTGCACCAATGCTTTTGGATGACAAGCAAGCAATTCTAAACCCCATAGCACTAAAGCAAACACCCACACGTGGTACTGAAATCACAAGACACCTCTTCTCCAGTACAAGAATGTCTTGTAGGTAAAGCCCAGCAGCTTAAGGCCGTCCCCGTGTATTTGCACAGAGCATGAGTTGCCTCTTATTGCTGTCAGCTGCCTGGGAACATGCTTCTAAATTAATCCCTAATTAAAATAATCTTTTTGAGACAGACTAAAATTACTTACCTCATCCACATTCTCAAAGGCATTGATGATGTCATATGGTAAACAGGACAGAAGATCAATCACAAACCACGTTTTCAGGTAGTTCATCCGTATGAGTTTGGGATCAGATATAACCTCTCCACCAGGGCCAACAAAGGTCGTATGAAAGTTCAAAACAATGTCAACCAGAAAAATAACATCCACTACACTGTCCAGCACGAGCCAGGCAATGTTGTTCTGTTTTGTCTTGAAGGACACGTTATATGGAACCATAATTGCTGTGTAGAAGGTTAGAATTAAGATGACCCAGTCCCAAGTGGTCTTAAAAGCACAATAGTGTAGTATAATGTGTGGTGGAGTCTTTGGAGCTTCTTGCTTGTACTGAGGAAGAATATCAGATCCCAGCTGGAGAACCTGTAAAAGACAGAGAAGCAAATGCTACTGTTTTCAACAAATATGATCCAATAAGGGGTCTTATGGATTTCTGTAAGGAGCAGAACAAAGATGGGACTGTGTTTGTTGGACACTGCGAGTCAACCCACAGTTTTCAAATTATCTGATTTATTTAGAATGTGTGGAGGCAACTATCACTCAATGAATAGGAGTAGCATGGCATCTAAGGATACTCCTGCAAAAAAGGAGGTCTCTGCAGATGGACTGAGGGGAAACCATGCCAACAGCAAGGGAAGAGAGGTTCCATAGACAGGTTGTGGGTACTGCCACACCAGGTTGTGCTCTGCAGCTATGAACATAGAATCATAGAACGGTTAAGGTTGGAAGGGACCTTAAAGATCATCTATCTCCAACCAGGGAATTTTCCACTAGACCAGGTTGCTCCAAGGCCCATTCATCTGGTCTTGAACACTTTCAGGGATGGAGCATCTACAACTTCTCTGGGTAACCTTTTCGACTGCCTCACCACCCTCACAGTAAAGAATTTCTTCCTAACACTTAATCTAAACATGAGCACTCATATTTGGAAGCATTACAAGACTAATTCCTTGTGCCTGACCTCTTTTTTAAACCACTGTTGAGCCAGAGCAACACCCTATCAAAGGTGAACCAGATTCCAGCCTTGCTGGTTGACCCCCTAAAATGAAGCATTGTGTGCACAACTTCTGCCCTAACACCCTGGTGGCAATATCATGCTTCCTTCTTATTTTCTTCAAAAAGTTGCTGTTCTTACAAGCTCAATATCACTAGAGGGTTCTCTTTTATTTCCTGTAATTACCTCTCATTTTTTGCGCAGGACTATAATCTCCTGTATGCTCACTGTCGGAAAATGTGGAACTGGAAATACTGCAAAGGAACCAAGCCAAATTCACTTAAGACATTCCTCCCAGTTAATCTAATTACCGCTTATCTCAGCCCAACACAAGAAACAAAAGCACAAAGGAATGCACACGTGGCAATATATTGCTCTGACAACTGAAAGATCCACGTGTATTTTGGAACTAATAACACCTTTTACATTTGTGGATCTCAAGTCTCTATGGGATAAAATAAATAATTACGGCAACTTTAAAACTCTTTTCAGCCCTACACCTGTCCCACATTGGAGCTGATGCACTGTATCTCCAGGGAGAGCTGGATTGCAAACAGCAGTCTCATATGTGTAAAACTGATAAACCCCTGGATGCTTCCTTGATGAAGAGGAGTAAATGACTCTGAATAAACTGCACAACAGCTAAGAATATGAATTCAAGTAGTACAGATGCAGATTCTCCATTAATTCTTTGCAGTCTTGTTTTTCAGATGTTTTTAAGAGAAAGCTGTTCCTGAAAACAGACAGTAAAAGTCTGGCTGTGCTGAAAATCTGTTCTTCAGAAATCACCAAGGAGCAACAAGAGCAACCTCTCTCATAATTTGCCAGGGGATGTGGCTTCCCAACATGTCTCATCTGGGCCAATGTCAGGCTGCGCCCTGAAGGGATGCAAACCTGCTTCTGCCTACCTGTTCCCTAAGGTCATATTTAGCAATCACGATCTGTGAGGAAAGTCAGTTAAGCTGATACAACGAAAAACTAACTTGTTACATTAGTTAGCCATTTGTTTTCTGCAGGGTCAGTTGAATTGCATAAATTTACCCCGCGGCCAGAAAAGCACTAGATGCACTGCCCAGGCAGCAGTGAGAGTGCAGCAGAGCCCCCCAGGAGCCCACGGCTGCTCCCTTTGCCAACACCAGCTCTGTTGTAGCACAAAGCCATGTATTGAACTCCAGCTGAAAGGCAACACACACCAAGCAGTGTAGTCCCACTGGCACTTGTCAGAGGCTCTCACAGATGCCAAACCCCTGGTGAGACCCATAAAAATATCAGCCTCCAGGTGTCCCCTACCCAGGGGCCAGGAAAGATTCACTAACAGCACTTCTACATTCCTATAACCACCCAACGGGCAAAGCTGGCCACTGTGGTACACTGAACTCGCTGGTGGATCCATGGGTTTTCCCCTGGAATTAAAGCAATGATCAATACAGTCATTGTTTCAAAGCAGCCTTTGTGAAAATCCATGAAACTTCTTTCAAAGCCAAAATTTTCCCCTACACATAACACACCATTTTGGCTTTGCCTCATAATCTGTTTTTCAATCTCCGCTTATCTCTTTGGACTCATCAGCGTTCAACACTTCGATGATAAATCAGCACTGGGACTTCTTTCCTTGGTTTCTCCAGACCTATTTGTTCCCTGCCTTGTTCACTGGGGCAGGAGCTGGAAACATCCTCACCATAGCTGGAATAATAAGCTACTTAGGGCTCAAGCCGAATGCGATTAACATATGCTTGATAGTTCCCTGTGCCTCTGGTGGTGGAGTGCTTAGGAGTTCCCATGATACTGTAAAAGCACAATTATTATTCTTAACATAATATCATGCTGAGTTTGACATGGTGAGTGGGTGGCAAGTGGCTGTGGAGACCACTGAACTATAATGATTATTTCTTTCATGCTGCATGAATTTTTAATTTTAAATCACTAAAGAATACACAATATCTTGTTAGTCAGCTGCATTCACCACAGACTCTCTGAATTATTCCTGTGTATAGCTAATGAAAGTGGCTGATAACTGTTAAGCCTGATAAAGGGGAGCATTATGCTCTGCAAGGGGTGAGCTATGGAGATAATGCTCCTCTTCAAATTTGAGTTGTTATTATCAAAGTTCACTAAAACCAGAAAGGGAATGAAAAAACCCATAAAAATATTTAAAGCAGCAACCAGTTCTCAGTATCAAACAAAGGGCAAACTCTCTGGCACAAGTTGACTAGGGCTGTAATTTTCAGTAGCCCATATATTTTGACCATATATTTTTGACCCATTTATTTTTCATTACCAACGGACATGAAGATGAAAGCAGTACCTCTGTTTCATCAGTTAACCTGAAGGTATTCACTTGTTGCACCATCTGCACTGTTAAGGAGATGTTTGCAACCTGCCAAAGAGGTTCATTCATCAGTTCTGAAGACAAAAGTGATGAGCAAAATACTGCAGGAATGACTTTGCAAGAAAGTCGAGACTGGGGTATATACACAGCCCATGTGCCTGTACAATCCCAGGGACACAGACGGGGATGCTTCCAGAGAGGTTTCTCTACCAATCCCATGTCCCTGGGAGAGTAAGCAACCATCCACAGGACTCAAGGACATCAAGCCTGGTTCCACATGGAGGAGCACACTGTGCACCCAAAGTTACGGAACAACCAGAAAACGGAGGATTGCATGCACAGAAACAGATCATGTAAGTAAAAGCGACCCATGGAGAATATTTTTGTGACCTGTCCCAGAAACGTGGCCTTGGCACGTCGTGGTGCTTTAGGATGAGTAGAGGAGAGGCTGAAAAAACCAGTGTCGGGAAATATTTCCCTCTAAAAATATTATTTATCAATGGGAATTAGGATGGGGTTTTCCCCCCCCCCCAGTCTCTTCCTGCCTTAGGAAGGGAGCAGGCTGGTGTCCGTCCCACTTACTTCGGCTAAGCGGGAGTGCTTGTGCACCACCTCGGCCTTGTTCATGGGGGTCAGCTGCTGCAGCACACTCCGGCTGTTCGTCAGGGCCCGCGTCAGCCGAGCAAACTTGGTCCAACCTGCGGGAAAGAGGGAAATCACGTCACAAGTACTCAGACCTCACTCATCGCCAGTAAATCTCCTTTGCGTTCGCTGATATTTAAGTCTCAGACTTGACCAGTTTCGCTACATTGCTGCATGGAGCAGCCCCAGGCTCTGGGTTGACAGACCTCGACAGAGAGGAAAAATACTGCTCCTTCCGGGCAACCACAGGTCAGTGTGAGTGAAATCACAACGTGCTTTACCCTGCCTGCTGGAGACATTATATTAGAGGGATCACATCGTGCTTTCAGTCTTCTGGGCACTTACTCTGCTGCTGAAATCTATCTCTCAGCCACTGAAGTTAATGCAAACGCTTTCCAGGTCTGCAAATCCTGCTGAAGGAAAATCCTCCCCAGCTACGGAAAGGCTCCTGCTAATTCAGGACCGCTGGAGCAGCCCCAAAAGTCTGATCCTTAAGTCTTTACTGTTTCTTGCCCCAGCTAAAATTCAGGGACAAAAATAAAACTTAGGAAAAAAAAATAATTCAGGACTGCACCAGCAGAAATGCTTCAGATGAAAACAAAAGGAATCATTAAGCCTTTAAAGACAGATTAGGAACTCGATTTTAAATGGCATTAAGAAATACATTTAGCTATTATACTGATGATAAACAGCTGCTTTGAGCAGCTTGCGATCCACATACTGGGCTGTCCCTGGGGAACTTTTTTCTGCAGCATTCAGCAAGGAGTAGAGTTTGTTACTGACAGCAGCACCAACCCAGGAATGTTTCATCAAGTCAGTCCTGCTGGAAAAACACCCCAACGTGACAACTGGCATGAATGTGTCAATGGATGGAGTAGGTGGGTGGTAGCAAAGAAAAGGCACGGGTTTAAGCAGTGTAGCGCCTCAATGTTAAGCAGGAAAATTGAAAATCAGGTATATGCAGGAAGGAAAAATCCGCCCAAGGACATTGAAGGAGATGCTCAACATTCAGTTTAGCCAGGTGTAACAACTTTTTTTTTTTAACAGAGGGGTGTGGATAAAATACCAAAGAAGTTATAGACAGGAAATGGCTTCAGGAGAATGTTTTAATTTTATTTAACTTGAATGCTGAGTAGGTGAAAATTGGGGGAAATATTAATATCTGAGAAAGGAAACACAACATTTCTGTCTTAGCTAGGTTTAGTTTTAAATGCCTCCTGTCTGATAGGAGTCAGAGACTTGGAAAGTTAAGGGAAGCCCAGGGGTAGATAAAATAAAGAGCAGGGAACAGAGAAGACAATAAAACTTCAGGAAGAAAAATAATGTACAATTTGACTTTGTCCTTTACCACACAGATATCACATTCACGCAAATGTAAATCCATTGTTCATCATTTAGCAATTAGAACAGCCCAAAATACCATGGTATGCCACCAGCACAGCACAAACATTTGTGTCTGGCTATTTATATATGACCTCAAAAATGCACATAAAAAATTCACTGGGAAAAGGTAAAAAATAGAAGCATTTTATTAACTTTTGAAATGCAAACTTAAAATGTGAGCTTTGAGTATGCCTCATGCTTGTTCAGCTTACAGGGATATTCAATTAGGAATATGCACTTTCTGTATTAAACAAGGTCAAGGGAGACTACAGTGCTCTGAGTATGAACTATTAATTTCTAGAAGAAATTCTTGTGCTTTTCTTTTTGCTAATTGTCTATAAAACTGCTACAAGCTTTAAGACAGAAGTCAGAACTGTTCTTCATCTTTCTTAACCAGCAATTTCAAAGAGCAAGCGAGCATGGTAACAGCATTGTGACAGCTCTGCCCTAACTCTGCCCAATTTCCAGTAATTGCTGGAGGTCACGGTGCACCCAGGTAATTTCTTTTGGCACTTTGCAATCACACAGCAAGAATCAGAGGAAAAGAGCAGCTCTCCTCTGGGAAGGTGTTCACCCACTTCCCTGGGTAGGTACTTATACACACATGCACACACAATCACTGTCCTCTTCCCCTGGAAAGACACTTCCCTGTGGTCCATAAGGACAAATTTGGGCCAGTCCCCAAGCCTCAGTCTGTCATCCTGCTTCACAGAGCTGATATGAGAGTGATGGAAAAATGCTCAGCAAAGCCAAAACCACCACAGACAAACGGCTGGATACAGTCCCAATTTGTCACATCTCAGTGTTGTCAGCTACTCCAGCTCTTGACAGGAACCTCATGATGTTCAGCAAGGAAAAGTGCAAAGCCTTGTACCTAAGGAGGTACAAACCCATGCACCAGTATATGCTGGGGGACACACACATGGAAAGTGGTTTGACAGAAAAGGACCTGTAGGTCCTGGGGAACCAGATTGAAAGTGCCTGTGCTGGAAAAAAAGAGAGCAGTATCCTTGGCTGAATTAGACAAAATACTGCCAGCAGGTCAAGGAAGGTGATTCTTCCCTTTTACTCAGCAGTGGTGAGGCCAGTACCTGGAGTCCTGTGTCCGGCTGTGGGCTACCCAGCACATGAACATACTGAAGAGAGTCCAACCAAGGGCCACAAAGAGGATTAAGGGACTGGAGCATTTCTTATCTGAGGAAGGGCTGAGAGAGCTGGGACTGTTCAGCTTGGAGAAGGCTTGGGAGGGGCAGATCTTACTGAAGTGTACACATATCTGATAGGAGGGTGCAAAGAGGATGGAGCCAGGCCCAGTGGTACCCAGCAACAGGGCCAGAAACAATGGGCACAAAATGAAGTACAAGAGGTTCCGCCTGAACACCAGGAAAACACTGTTTTACTGTGAGGATGACAGCACACAAGTCACACACAAGTCACATGAGCACTAGCACAAGTTGCCCAGAGATGTTGTGGAGTCTTCATCCTTGGAGATATTCAAAAACTGTATAGACACGGCCCTGGGCAACTGGTCCTGCTTGAACAGAGGTTTAGACAAGATGACTTCCAGAGATACCTTCCAACCTCAACCACTCTGTGATTCTGTGATGTTCCTGACAGCTGATGGTTAAAGATTCAAGGTTACTTACTTACTTTACCTTACTTTACTTATGAAGGTGTAGGGCATTGATCTGTGCAGTGATTAATAAGGATTTGGAGAAGAGTTGGGGACTGGCAATGATAGGAGATGGCTTCATGTACTCTCTAGAAATCCTTTTCCATGGTGCTTTGCAGGTTGAGAGATACCACTCACAAAAATATGGGTTTTAAAATGCATCTCTTCTTATAAAAGCAAAACTGGTAAGAAATCCCTTGTCACTGTTTTAGGAAAGAAAAGTATCTGTCCTGCATTAACCACAAATACAGAATGCATGGGGAAGATAGGGAAAACAGAGCTGGAGCAGTAAGATGCAAACCAAACAACAGCAATCATTTTGCTGTAAAAATAAAAGAAAGGAAAAACTATGATTTTTCTAAATCCCCCCTTACCACTTCAGTGAGATCATCAGCGTCAGGTGAAAGAAAGAAGCCACACATTTTAGCATTCAAGGTTACCACTCTGCTCATCTGGTCTGACCTCTTCTTTTCATAGGACAAACCATTTCATCATGTCCTTTCTCCACCAAGACTAGAGCTTTGCTTTGTGCCAGAGCAGACCTTTTGCAAAAGCCCTTCCAGCCTCATTTAGAGACTTCACATTTTCACACTTCTTTCAGCCCTGTGAAGCCCATGATTCTGGATGTTAGAAGCACAGAATACACTAAAATGACTTTTTTTCCAATTCAGCACAAAGTCCAGCATTATTTTACCTGCTCCAATCTATATCTATCCATCTGCAATAGTGTGACAAAAAAGTGCCCAGTTCTTTTGTTTCCTATTTACAACCCAAGAGAACAAAAAACGTAGCAGCAAGATGCTGGGGTACGAGTGGGAAGGTGAAAATGTATACAGGCTGCCTCGGGTCTGAAATAATCTGTACAGGGTACATTTCTCCATTTCTTGACCTTGTTGTAGACTGGATAAGTTCAGAATTATATTTAAAACCAATGTGTATGTTTAAATAGACCAGGGAAAATTTGCATAGCTGCCTACTGCTGTCAATGTTTCTTCAAACGATTCTCTCCTTTCTTTTCCTCTATAGAGAGAGACTTGAAAAGAATGATAATTTTATCTCCTGTATTAGTGACCGCCTGTCCTCGCAGATATTTTCAGTCTGGAAGGAGTAAAGGAGCTGCACAAATAGCAGGTGTAAAGGGGGGGGGAACCTACTCGTGAGAAAAAGCAACACTTCTGATGCTCTCTTCAGCTCGGCTGGATTGTGTCTCTCTTCCATAGCACCACTTGAAAAATAACACCCTGAACCTGCACCATTGCACTCAGATTCTTGGGAAAAAAAGCAACATCATCAGATCACACACCAGATCAGGCCAGCAGCTGCTCCTCCTTACAAGAAGTTAAAGTGGGTATTTCAGACAAAAATGTTAACTACCTCAAATGGAAAATTCTGGAATAGCATACACATACAATGATTGTTTCCTCTGGTTCTCCTTAATTATTTTCCTTTTTGTGGACAAAACAAGAAGCATCTGTACCCCTGTTTTAAACAAAACCCTCATGATCTGCATTCATTCTCATGATCCAAAACAAGAGTCTCTTAAACAGGAGCCTAGCAAAATATTTCCCTGTTCCTGTCCATTACTCAAAACAAAACTCCTGCATTCTCAGTAAACTGAATATGAAGATTTAACAAGCCCATAGAGTCAACAGAATAGAACATGAAGAAGGCCACCATGCTGATAGACATGGACTAAGCTATTCTCTGCCTTGGCCCAGCTGTAATGTTGCCCTGCCAAGCCTGCAACTTTCTTCTTCCTCCATGCAATTTAGACACAATTAAACATTTTACATCCACAAGATATTTTCCATGTCTCTTGCTCTAATTAGGACTGCCCTCTGACTGTGGGGCTAACTGAGCTGGAGGTGACTCAGTGGCATACTTTACACAGTGGCTGAGCCAAAGGTTTCTCTGAAGAGAAGAAAAAACAGGAGGACTAAATCAATTTAAAAAAAATAGATAATTCTTTCAAATCTTAGATGCCATGACATGAGTTGAAGCTGTTAATGTTGTGACAGGATGCCTGGGGGAGTGCAGGAGCACAGAAGGGAGGTAGGCAATAGTCAAGTGAAGCAGACAGAGCACCCAAACACCTCCTCAGAGGAGGAAAAGCTTTCCACATGGGTCTTAGGTGCTCACTCAGCCACTCTCTAGATTCATACACCACTACAGAAATTACGTGGTGCCTGAGGGGGAAACGGTATTTCCATGTTAGAACTTCATCCTATTATCCCTTCACCATCAGCAAGTCCAAATTATCTTACTCACTACAGCATGTGCCTTTCCATCAGCTACTCCTCCAACAAGAGTAGTACTATGCTCGCACAACTTTCTTCCTGAGATCCTGAATCCATCATTCTGTGTAACACTGGACAGCTGGGATGGGAACAGCTTTGTGGCAGCTGCTCTCCAAAAACCTCCCCTCCACCGCCGTACTTGCTGCTTTCTCTGTGTGCAGGGACCTTCTGACAGCCACACTCCTGCACTGCCACAGGGACCTCTCTCTGTCCTTCTGGTTACCAAGCTCCTTCCCATTAATACACCCTGCAGATCAATCCAGAACACAAACACTCCCATCCATCTCCAACACCCGCTCCTCATCTCTGCTGCCTCTCTGAGTAAGGAGAAATCTCTGCCAGGTCAAAGATGTTGTTGCAGTGTGTGGCAGGGCATTAAAAGAACCAGAGAATATATAAACATAGAAAGCTGTCCACAGAAAGTGCAGCAAGGGAGGCTTCCCCAAACAGAAGAGATGGTGGAAGGGATGGGACAGAATCACAGAATCATTTAGGTTTGAAAATACCTCTAAGACTCTTTCCTAAAGACTATCTTCAGATAAAATCTTTAAATCCCTCTGGTTCCTCCCAAGGTCACAAAACAGAGAATTGGTTAGACTTCACCCAAAACTGTGAGTCTTCTGAAAGTGCTCCCACAAATACCAAGGAGCAGGTCCTGTTGTGCATCACATAGGAACACTCCTGCCCAGGGGATGGGTCAGATCTGGGCAGTTCCCTCTGCTGGGAAAGTTTCTGCCTGGGCATGGGCTAATGAGCAAAAAAGGACTTTGGCTCTTTTGGTCCACTATTGCTTAAGCCACTTTCCCTGAACAAACCTCAGCAGTCCATAGGCCTACCCACTGCCTTCACAGATAAAAGCAAATATTTTCAAATATAACTATGTGCAAGTCAGAAAATCCTTCAAATTCTCACCATAATTTAGGAGTTGAAAATTAACAGTCTCTCTGACAGGATTTGTGCACAGTTGCAAATACAGATCTAACTACCCAGCTAACAGCCACACTGAAAACAAAAGATTTAGCTCATAAAATATATTATGCTATTTTAAAGCTAAATTCTTACAACAGAGTTTATGAAGAGTTTAAAATCTCAAGGTGAGATGTTAATGTTCTTTATAGTGCACTTGCTCTGAAAAACCTAGGCATGGCTAGTTCCCCCTAACAAAGCATTAGTGTAGCTCTACTGGCTTGCAATTAACCTTTTTGTCAAGGTTTGTCTGGTCCTAAAAGAAATAATGATGGCTTTTAAATCAGTATAACAGGGAACTATCCCATACCTTCGACTGCAGTGAAAACACTCAGGTTAAGAATTATATTCTGTGTGAAAAATAATTGCAGAGGGCAATTACAGTAGTGCTCATCTTGATTCCTGCCTGCAGGGGTGTAGGGAACACCCCCAGACCATGGAAAAGTTGTTCTCCTCTCCCTGTGAAGCATGAAACATGCAGAATGCCTATATAATATATAATTTATGATATATCCACAAAAGGTAACACTGCTCAGAGTTAGGTAGCAGGGAATTCAACTGGTGACATGGATCATCCTTTGGCATAAACAGTTAGCATGTATAAATCCCAAGTATTTGTAGACGTTCAGACAGCAAAATCATTACAATGACTGGTTGTTTGCTCTTTACTGCAGGTAAGTATGGCTGAAAGAGTTCATTGTCTCTTTGTAAAACTTAATCATCCCAGTTTTTGTTTGTCAGAGAGAGAGAGGGATAAATGGGACTCCTGAATATGTAGCATAATAGTCAAACAAAGCTCAGTCACTCCCATGATGCAGTAAAAGTATTTCTGGACTGAGATTCTATTCAAATGTAATTCAAAATATTGGGATAAATTTTCTGGATTGAAATTCTGTGCGTTCCACTGCCCAATAATGTACTGCACTCTTGGGAAAACTTTTACATCCAACCTCCTTTATTGCTGAATGTTGTCTTCCCAGTTACCATCCACCCACTGCAACTGCTGGGGAGCTCAACTTGGATGAAGAACTAATGGATAATCTTGGGCATATCACTTTACCTCCCTGAGCTTCAGTTTTCTCTTCCTTAAAGTGAAGATAATGCTAATGACCTACTTTGCAAGCCATTGTGAGACCTACTGACAAGAAGTGCTAAGATTTATATGCCTCTAGACTACATTTGGTATACAACGTATTTTTAAATTTAATTCTAACATAGCCACAAATTTATGGTGCCCAACTTCTTAGATTTCACTTTTCTGCAATTAAAGCTAAGCTTTATACACATGGGGCCTACTAAGGACTTATTTCCTGTAAGTTTATAAAAACAAGTGCAAATTTAGGGAAGAAGGGAAAAAAAAAAAGAAAATACTGACTACTGTAAATTTCAGTCAACTGGCTTTTAGGAGTTGGTCAGATAGCAAAATGGTGCCATTCAATGGTTAAAAAATAGGAATACAAAGGCTAGGGATCAAAAGAAAGGCAGTTGTCTAGAAATTAAAAAGCAGTGTACAATGAAGCATACAGAGATGGAAAAAAGAGGGGAAAAAGTAAGTAGGTGAATCAGAAATTATGGTTTATGAGAATGGACATGGAAAAGCTAAAGAAATATGGGAAAAAATCTTCTTCAGCTAGATTTATTACAGTAACAATGAAGTTTTTAAAGAACTTACAGAGTACAACCAAAAAGCTTCTGCACCCATATGCAGAAAGGGTAAACAGGATAACCCAAGCACTTACAGGTGACCCAGCTTGATCTCAGTGCCAGGCAAAATGACAGAAAAACCAATATGAGTTTCAATATGTTTAATAAAACAGAAAAGGAAAGGAACGCAATGAATAGCTGTCAGCAGGGAAAGATGTAAAATGCCCCACCAATGCTAATTTCATTATTTTATAAGAGTATGAATTTGGCTCAGGAAGACAGCCAAACACCTTGACAGAACAAGCTGCAAGCCAAATGCAGATGGTGTGCACTGGAGAGGAACGAGCCTGGGCAGCTCCCTGCACCAGTGCTGCCTTGCTGGGGTTGGGCTGGGCAGCAACATGGACCACTGAGCTGATGACAATCTCAGTGGCTGCCCTTGGTTTGCTCCCACCTGCAGCCAAGGACCCACCAGCTCCCAAGTCAGCACAGCCACAGTGCTCATCCCATCACATCACCTCCTCCTGGTGCTGCATTTGAATCACCCGAGAGACAGACTGGCCAAAACCTCTTGCAGGGTAATCTGCTCTGAACTGACACTGTGTGACACTCTCAACAAGACATTGGTGGAAAACAGTAAAAAATTATTACTGAGAGCCTTCTGAACCCCAGTGGCCAAGTATCCTTCTATTCAGTGCTTTTCTCTATGATCTGAAAGTCCTTATAAAATGACTGATAAAATGCCAGAGGATGGGAAGATCAGAGGAATGCTAAACAGCAATGAGGGCAGTCACACAGGATGATGCGCTTGATAACCGGGCACATCCCACTAAAATATGTTTTAAATGGAAAACAGACACTGAGGCAAAAGCAAAGCAAATTGTATCTCCAGCACGGTGGGGGGGGGAACGTCCCTAGCAAAGAACAGTTCTGAAAAGGATCCAAAGATCTTGGTAGATGAGCAATTCAGCAAGTGCTTTGCTTTAGCAAAAGGTTACCTGTTCCTTGTATACATAACAGTAAGAACCAGGCTTGGTGAAGCTGAGCAATGGGCAGTACTGAGGAATTAGCTGGGAGCCCACCCAGCCACAGTACTGGCTGCAGAAAGTGACTGGGGACCTGGGAGACTGAAATCCAGGCCACCACAGCTTTAACCCCACTCCTGCTCATGAGCTGGATTATAGGGCAGCAAAAATATCCATGTATCTGCCATCACCAGACCTCCAAATTCAGGCTAGACAGAGGTTTAAGGAGCTGAACTCATTTACTTTATCAAAAGAAGGCGGAGTGATGACTTGATTATACATGTAAATGCCTTAATGGGACTTTCTTAATGCAGTGGAAAAAAATGCGTAAGAAGATGCCACTGCAAGAAGCTAAATTCAGGTTAATTTAAATATGGTGCTTCTTTAAAGCCTAAAGTGTAATGGAAAAGCAAGAAAAATATTAAGTAATGTCATGGATCCTCAGCCTCTTTAGAATTCTAAATCAATACTGGATGCTTGTCTGGAGGGGATGGTTTAGTTACACACAAGTTTATGGGTTCAGCAGAAGAGCAACTTAGTGAAGTGTAATGCCCTGTGATATACAGAT
Source organism: Pipra filicauda (assembly GCF_003945595.2). Classification (NCBI taxonomy): domain Eukaryota; kingdom Metazoa; phylum Chordata; class Aves; order Passeriformes; family Pipridae; genus Pipra; species Pipra filicauda. The sequence goes on along the minus strand of NW_024104007.1, from coordinate 2,483,363 downwards.
TAGACTTTTAAACTCTACTGCATTTTTACTCATTATTTTACATATGACTGAGGAGTATTCAGTTTTCTACATAGAAAGTGTATCCCTCTACAAACAGCTACTGCTTTAAAGATCAGCTTCCAGTTTAATTCAATCTCTCACAGGGTTAGGTTTTATTTCAATGGGATTTCTTTTTCATTGCACATTAAACTTACAGAAATGTTCAGACAGTTAATGTGCATTTTGGATTACTGATGGAGCACACAAAGGGCTCCAAAGGCAATATCAGATTCAGAGAAGTATTCGATTTCTGTGAAGGAAACTAAACAGCCCTGGATATGGAAACTCCCTCTTCTTCATCACAGCGGGTCTCCAACAGCAGAAAAGCAAGAAAGGATGGGGGGCAGGGGGGAGAAAATATGCTTTGGAGCATCACTCCTAAGAGTCAGGAAACAACTCTCTCTTCATGACTATTCAGTTTGTGCACTGTCTGCAGAAAGTGCCACCAGCATGTCACTGAAGACAATAACAGGGATGCTTGTCCTGCAGAAATAGGAAAAAAGCAACCTTGGAAGGTCTTCCTGTGCCTATCCAAAATGAATGGTTTCAAACACCAAGAGAGTATATCTCAGCATCATTCCTCTGAGTTGTCTATCCTTGACACTGAAAACCCACCTAGGAAATGACCACTTCTCTTGTCACCCCCTCGAAATTCTTTCTCATAGCCCAAGTGTCCCTGGATGCTAATCAAAACCCAGGGGAGAATGGAGAGATGCAGGTGATCTCCTGGAAGGTGCTGGGGAGTGAAACTGGTGATCAGAGCAAAGGAAACAGCATGAGAACAAGTGGGTCTCTATAGTACTGAGAGCCTTATCATTATAGCCGTGGAGAAGTGCAATAAAAACATGTTAAGGATATCAAACTTGTGACCTACTAAATTACTGTGATGGATTACTGTCAAGGTGATGTATTTAACAGGGTACACTGTGCTTTAGCTAAAGGTAGAAACTTCATTTTCATGCTCTAATCCCTCCACCTACTTCTCCTATTATCACCAGGATTGATACCCCCTCAAGGAAAAAAGTTCCCATGTGCAACTAGTTATATATGCTTCATAATTTGCCCTTATTAAAGATAAAAAAGGATCAGAATTATAGGCTTAGCAAGGATTAGCAAGCATAAGTCTGTATTTCTGCAACTACTACACTTTTTATAGCCCTGTCACACTCCGAGATAGAGTTGTATCATTATATAGAGTTATATAACCATAAAGAGTTATATCACTGGAAGCATTACAGCATTGTCCCAGACAGTCTTGATTATCAAAGTCTGGCTCTACCAAGTGAAAAAGAAAAAAAAAAAAAGAAAAAGAAAAGGCAACTTCAGGGTCCTGCTGTGCCATCTCCTGATCCCATCTGTTAATGGCACACAGTCTGGAGTTGTAGGGGCCTCATGGACGCAACTTCGCATCCTAATTCAACATCCCATCAATATTCACCAGAACCTCCCAGTCACTCCAGAGGTGACAAGCCTGATATTTCACTCAAAAGAGACTCACAATAACCAGTGAGAATCCTAGACAAAAAAAAAAAAAAAAAATCCAAGTTTACCTAGAGGCCACATTTTTTCTTCACTGACAATAACAAAGGGAATAAAAACACTGCACGACTAGGTGAAACTCCACTAATAGCCAAAAAAATGCTGTTTTTTTTTTCTATCCTTAAACTTTCTGTTCAATATAATCTACAGCACTCCTGGCTTCAAATGGTGTTAACATTTTAAGTGGCCCCATCCACCCTTCTAATAGTTAGAGCCCAGAAAAATGGCTTCATTTTTTTCTGACAAATAAACATAAGACTATTACCACTGTGTGTCTTTGCAAGAATTGAAAGTCTTCAGATGTTTTTAAAAGGCCATTGGGTAAAGACAGAATAAAAGCTCAGCAAGCTGATAAAAGCATCCAACTGTGACCTGACAACGGTACAAACATTAATAAAAAAGAATTCTTTGGGTTTTATTCTCTTGAAGAAAATACATAATACAATCTTTCATATGCTTGTAATGGTCTGCCACCTCTTCTGTGTAACACACTGAGCCAGGACGCCTGGGGATCTGGTCCTCTGCCTCCACAGGTAGGACCTCCTGCTTAGTATTGAATCCAGATCAGACAAATATTCATAGTACCAAAGAGGAGTAGGAGAAGGAAAGAAAGAGATACCAGGAAAACAGAGCACAGCTCCTTCACCAGGAAATAAGCCACTGTCCCAGTGACCACTGAGTGTCATCATCTGCCCCATCACTAATTCTTACACCTCTTTTCCACCCTGGCACCATCCACAGCTCATCCATCCACTGACTCAGCAGCTGGGGCACTATAAACTATAAACCAAGTCAATGGAGGGAGTTCTCTCTACCCTCCAGACCTGCACAGCTGCCGGCGGCACCTTCACCCAGGAGTGAACACATCAGCCAGGCAGCTGATCTGTCCCTCCTTTATCATCTTTGCTGCTTCGTCCTGTGTTGCTGGGGGCTTTTGACAATTTTGACTGGCTAGACACTTTTTAAAGTAATTTTCCATTTACAAGGATACAACAGTACTTTTTGGTCGCTGCTGCATTGCCATACATCACAGGTCTCCCACACGTCGCCCAGCAATAATAGACAGGAGCATGAGTAACAAGAAAACAAGTCAGTCCAATCTTTAGTGTCAACTGCCTGTACCCTCTCAGAAAACAAGGGTTTTGATCTCTGTCATTGTGTTTTATGAGAGGAAGGTAGCTTTTAAATATCCCTTTTCTCCAGCCTTGCTTACAGTCCACTAAGTTTCAACAGCTTTCTGGTCTGCAGCAAATTCACAGTCTCCTGGGTGACCTGGGAAAATTTTTCATTACTTTTACTCCCTCCGGCAAGCAAAGCCCCATCCTCCTCCTCCTCCTCCTCCTGCTTTCAGCATTAACACAGCAAATGGTGAGCACACAGGTAAGCAGAGACACACACCATCTGTCTCAGTGCCCCAGACCTCTCTAACTCCCTTTGCTCGCACGGGGCTTGTCCCCGTGATGTCAACTGCGTTTTTTGTAGACCCTTGAAACAAACATGTTTCTAAGCCCATATCACCAAAAAAAAAAAAAATCCCACTTCACCCTTGCAATTTGCTTTGTAGTAAGCCAACTATTTCATTTGTCTGTCCTGTTTTCACAAATCTGACAAGCTCCTCAACACTTCTGAGAGATCTGCATCCTCAGCATCAATCCCTGTCCCCCAAAACTGCTGTTCCCTTGCAAGGTCTGCATGAGATGCCAACCACACTGCAGGCCCTGCAAGCAGATTTGGCAGAGTCAACCATATATTTCCAGGAGTCAGGACACACTCTGCAGTGTAGACACATCCATTGGTATGATTTAAATACCTCATAGGAGTGTGATATACTGAAACTTCACAACAAAGCAACACACCTTTGAACAGTGCAGAATGTATTGGTACAGAGAGATTATTGCATAATGGCATCAATATTTTATTTCTGTTGAATTTTTTATCTCAAATTTACTGCTCCCATAAGTAATACACAATAACTCATCTGCACCATAGTTACTTATGTATTATGTATTGCATGGTCCTGGAAGAATTTCTGAAGAAATATCCTTCTTTTAAAAAGGAAAAAAAAATAGCCCTTTCAATGACAAATCCCAGCACTCAGCAGCAGTATTTTACTGAAATGCTTTTTTACAAAACTTCAGAAATTCTCCACTAAATTGTAACGTATATGTTTACCAATCTCATAATTCAAAAAGAAAGTGGCCTGGCAGCTTCTAAGCACACTGTAATGTTATCTGCAGGGACAGTGAACTATGTATCTCTCATAGCACCATGTCTGACACAAAAACACTGTGATTCCAGTGCCGTGGGATCCCGCAGATCCACACAGTTGAGACACAAAGGGTAACGCAATAGTGCTGTTTTCCCACCCTTGTAGTAAAATGGTGCAAATATTTGAATATGATTTTCTTATATCAAGAAAAGACAAGCTTTAATTTATGCAAAAGCAGAAGAAGAATCGGGTCAGTGGTTTGTAATTATGAGGTTTGTTGGAAGTACTGATCAATGCTAATCAATGCTAATCAATGCACCCTGAGCAGATTCTTAAGGGTCCAACCATATGCCTTGAAGGCACTTGGGAGATGTGGCTGTACTGCCTCTGGGATGTTCTGTTTGCTTTTTGGTTTTTTTTAGACTATGACTTCAACAAAAGTAAGGGCTCTTTAAACATACAGCCAAACTTCTCTGGCTGCCTGACGACAATATTTTGTGATGTTCATCATTAATACCTGGCATTTTACCTAATGGTGCCCTTCACTGCAGAACAGCAGTACACAAGTTATGCATTTCACTGCTTTTGCCCTTTCCCAGAGGAACATACATAGTTCCTACACTGGATGCCACGGGGATTCTGTTCTTCCTCAGCCACAAGATGGGGAGGGGGAGAGCTCAGCCCCTGGAGCACATCCCTGCCTCCCCAGGGAAGGCAGCAGAGTATGAATCTCCCAGGGCTGAGAATCCAAAGGAGGCAACATTCATCATTTCTGCATTTGAGAGCCACCTTCAATGTGTTTTCTCTGTCCTGCTGTAGTCAAACACTCCTCAGTGCAACTACATACTGGGGGAAGCGGGGCAGAGCCAGGGAATGCAGGGGTTTGAGGAATGGTTCCATGTGAGAAACATATTGGGTTCCCCAGAAAGCATCAAATAGGAAAATCTACAAGAGGATTGATGTAAAGACAAGCTTTTTCCTTGATGAGTTCACACTATGTATTATATACACTGCAGCAAGGAGCCAGTCCCACGCCTTCAGACCTCTACTATTAAAGTCCTTTCAATTAACTGGCATTTATCTTAAAAAATTCAAACTATTTCCAGGCAGAAAAATTCCATATTATGGAGTTGCAAGTAAAATAAAGAACATTTGCAGGTTGCTAAGTAAATTGTAGGGGCAGTAAAGCTTACAATAGTTGAGAATGTATTCCTACATCAGGATCTTACAATTTAATGAATAATACTCTCTCTAGACAAAAAAAATGTCATATTTGGTGTTAGCTCGAAGAGGGGCCTTTCGTTTTATGTCTGCCTTTATAAATTGACTTTTCAGTTATCCAAACACATATAATAAGTGCTATCTAGATAATAAGAAATTAGTTTAAATGCTGTTTGCATTCAAATGACACCAATTTTATTCTAAAGAAGACATCTTAGAGCACACACAGCTCAGAGTGAGATATCAAGCCTTCTTCAAGCGTGAAGAGAAAAACACAGTCAGGAATTAATCATCAGGAGGCAACTTCCAAGAGAAGATAGGATGTGGATAATGTCCTTCTTTATGCAGGCGTGCATTATTTTACCCAAAGCAACACACACAAACCTGACACAGGACAAGTGTCCTGTAACAAAAGCAGAGGATGCTGCCAGATCCTCCACACCTTTACCACTAGTTCCCTCCTTCTGTGAGGCTGCAGGTCTGGCCATGGGCTGTTGGGTGACGAGAGCATTTCAACAAACATCATCCCCAGCAGCTGATAAGTAACAAGCACAATGCCCACTGCCATGCAGTTGTCATTCCTGAACAGTAACAGAGGACTCAAACAGGCTGTTTCCTTTGCCTTTCACCTCCAAGAGCGAGAAAGGGAGGAAATGTCTCATCATGAGGAGCTGAAATTATTTTTTTCCTGAAAAGAAGATATCAGTCCTGTAACAGAAAGGTCTCCCAAAACAACACAGCGTTCAAATGACTCAAAAACATGCAATTTTTAGCAAGTGCCAGCTGTAGCGATGAAATAATGAAATTACAAAGAGAAAAGGAGACTTGTGACTCTGGAAAAACGTTGGCAGGGAATTTCTACTTATGGTGATTTATCTTTTTTATTTTAAAAAATAATTTAGGAGAGTGACATTGAAACTCTGACAGGTCACAAAATATTTCCTCAGTTCAAGACACAGATCACAGACATGGCATGTCCCTGTGACAGGTCCAAGATCAAGCATGCACTTTTATAATTTAAAAAATAATAATGTATTTCATATTTACCTTTCGTTGAATCATCTTCAATTGGTTGTTTGAATAAAGTGATATCCTTAAAAGTACACAAGAACAAAACCACTTTTTCATGCTCATTTCTTATAGGTGCAATTTGCATGTAGAACCAAACTGGGGTTCCTGAAGCAAAGAAAAAAGTGACATTGGAATGTGGTGTAGCACAAACTTTCCCCAGCCCATACACAGAACACTTCATCATTTACATGCTATTGTAATACACATGTAGTTAAGGACCATATGTCAATATTTCTGCATCTTCCAGAGCTTTCAATTTTACTTCCTCAAAGGAAAACAACATATTCCCATTTTCACAGCTGCATTAATCTAACCAGAAGATAAGCAGAGATAACAGGGCTTATAAATCTCCATTCTAAAATAAAATATATTATTCTTCCCCTCTTGCTCTTGCTTTTTCCCAGCATGTGTCACCAGCTTAGTGTCTGCAAGGTAAAAAGGCAAGAAAAAACGGGTGAATGGTATCTTTGATTCCTTCTTCATATATTATGGAGCTGTCAAATCCAAAACTGATGGACTATACTGTGAAGTGCTCCAAATTTTATGTTACTACAATATTTAAGAGGAGCTGATTTGGACTCTAAATGTCACATCAAGACAAATCAGAAGACTTGATTTCTTTTTTGCATTTCAGGTCATACCTCCACCTCCTCATTGCCCTGCCCAGTGCAGCACTCTTCCAACACAGTTATCTCTACTCAGGTTTTTAAATAAAACCAAGTACTTTTCAAATCCTACCACTCATCAAATAAAGAGCCAAAAAAAATCCCTCAGGGTTGCAGTGGTTAGCATGGCTTTTGGTAAATCCTCGCTGTCTGTACAAGGCTCCTGCAGGTGCTCAGGAGCTGAAACTGGTGTTCCAGGCTGAAACACACATGGCAGCCCCCTGTGTACATGCAGGTCTGCTCCATAAGGGGTAAAATCCTAGAATACTTTAAGCAATTTTCTCAGAAACACCTTGTTCACCTGCAGGGATGTAAATGTCAGATGCTCTCCATCCAGCAAAGCTCTGTGTCCCCTCCCTCCCAAACGCACACCTACACACGCTGCACTGTAAATGCCTTCACAGCCAGCTAATTACCCTTGGGATTTGATGTGCTTTCAGCCAGTTGACAGAATGGCTTTTCTCCTGAGCTGCCTAAGTGCTGACACATTGAGACAAGCTGCTTGCCCACTGTTATCCCACATGGGCACCACTGGCCCCCCCAAATCCCCTCTAATGCACCATGTCCGGGAGCTGTGCCAGGAACTGCAGGATAGATCCCAGAGGGCAATGAAAACCATTTGGGCTAGGACTACTGTGGGGAAGGTTAAAATCCACAAGGGTTCATTGAAATTCAACTGGGATTAAACCAGTATACTACCAGTAAACTGGATGATGGAGAGATGTGGGACTGCTTTTTGTTATAATTCCAAAGCCATTATGCTGATTACTTGATTACCTTAATTTCCAGTTGCTAACCTGAGATAAAAGACTTTTTATAACTACTAAAACAGAGTGCTGCAGCTCTCTGGAGAAATACTTTACTTGCACTCATACCTGGGAACCCATAGGCATCTTTTGAAAAGCTCTGAAAGCAAGGAGGCAAAATACCCTGTCACCAGTGCTGACAAAAATCAAAGACAGAGGCAAGGCGGCTACTGCTGCAGAAGCAGCAAAATGAGAAAAAGCAGGCAAAGAGTTTTCCTGAGTATTACCATATAGATACATACACATTAGAGAGAGAGCATATATATATATATGTGCGCTTAACATGGTTGCTGAATAGTTGTGTGGGTAGAGGTATACAGGGTACATTCCCTATATATGAGGGAATGCAGTAAAGCAGAAGAAAGTTGTAGCAAGCTTTCAGGTCTGAACCTGAAACCTGCAGGCTGGGTTAAAACACCAAGGGAGTGTGTAAAGTCAGCAGTCGTACGGATGCTGCTGGAGAACATCAGCTCTTAAAGACCATCTCTGCGACAAAGGAGAGCAGGATGGGACAGCAACCTGAAAACCTCAAAATCTCCCTCTGCCAAAAGCATAAAGGAATGGGTAAGGAAAAAAAAAAGGTTGTGCCACATTATCAAAAGTACACAGCACCGCTGTGTTTCAAAGTGTAGATGGGAGGGTGCTCTGCAAGCTCCATGTAGGTGAAAAACACAAGCCCTTACACAGAGTACCTGTCTACACTGTGCAGAAGTACATTCATACCAACGGATAACTATTCTTTATTTTGTTATCTGCTCCAGTATTCATCCTGGAGGATAAGCAGGCGGTTTCTTGAAGGACCTTCTTCCGCCAGGCTCCGATTATGATAAATGGAAGCAAACCCTGAGCACACCAGCTGCTGAACCAGAGCCAAAAGGTGAGTCTATTAGCATTAGTGAGAGGTTGAAGTTCTGGGCTTCGGGTGATGGAGAAGAAAGCTGACAACAGATGTTATGGATGGGAACTGACTCAAGCCTGAAAAGAAATATTGAGTACTTTTCCACAAAGTCCTTCTGTAATCCTGCATAACTTATGGAAAGTGTAGGCTTGGAGATCTGGGAAAAGGTGAAGATTTTATTATGGCAACTGCAGGTCAATAAATCTCTGAAGCATCATCAAGCTCCAGCAGACAATTCACAACCCAAAGCAAAAACCATCTGGCTTGTTACAGGACAGTAACCAAGAGAAGGCTTTTCTCATTTCATACTTAAATAAAATAGAAAGGAATTTACTTTAGGAATGGCCTGTTCTAGAGCAGGACCCTCTTTAATAAGAGGAGCCAGGGTTGGGGAGAGCACAGGATCTCTGAGATTCCCTTTGGAAATCACACAAACACAAGACATGGCAGTGCTGGGCAGCACCACGAGCAAAGATACCCAACAGGAGTCTGTCCCAGGAAATTCCCCTGTTGTGAGGGGGCATCCAGGTGAGCTGCACAGGAAACAGGCAGAGAAGCAAGAAATCTGTAGAACAGACACATCCATATGCTTAGGAAACAAAAAGAGGTCATTTGGAGGGCTCTCCTAGACACCTGCAGGAACAGCTGGACTTCAGAGCTGCTCTTGCTTCTCTTTTTAATTAAGGTGTTGGCTAAAATGCCTTGCAGCAGGCAGAATTGTAGAACTCTAATGACATTTCCTGCTGCTTAAGTACACATAGAGGAAGACTTAGTCTAAAAAGGGAAAACAGAGGTAAAGCATAAGAGGAGGTATCCAGGATGCTCTGTTCAATGTCATGAAAGGTTTATGTGAGTTTGCAGTGAAATGGGGCAGTCAGGCACAGTTAGCTCTTTCCTGAGGCACACCATTCCCTACCCTCAGACACAGCATGCAAGAAAAAGCTCCAACATAAGCTTGTCAAGGTGCTCCCTGCCAGCACCAAGGCCCATCCAGGGGGAAGCACAGCCTCAGGTACTGGGCTCCGAGCAGGTGAACCAGGGAGGAAGCTCCCCAGCCCCACAGTAACTGCACCCTGTACAGGGCAATGAAAGTCAAACTGAAGAAAACATCTCCATCAGGACTGTTCTTGGCTTGTTCTTGACACAGCCACCAACCCAATCAACTAGGCTCTTTCTGCTCAGGGTAGAGGAACCTGCTTTTCTGGAGTATGTTTCATCTGAGAGTTCTGGCTTTCTATCTTGGGAAGGTGGTCTGTGCTAGTGGAGGAGGCTGTTCATTTACACTGACAACAGCAGGAATTGCAACCATCAGCTCAGGAAAGATGTCCACACTGCACAAGTCCAGTGTGAGACCACACAGCAGCGTGGGTTTTGCTCAGCATGTGCTATGAAGTTGATAAGCCAGAAGCAGTACAGCCCACACGTGTGGCAGGACAGAAAATGTGACTGGAGTGGCTCATGGATAAGACAAAATGAAGAAAGCCTTCTCTGGTTCTGGCAACTTCCTGCAAACCCAATGCCACCAAGAGGAAGGGAGCCAGCTCCTGCATCTAATTAAGTTACAAATTCCCTGGTTTTCTAACTAATCCCTGGGCTACGTGCCAAATTTAGTACTCTCATCAGAGCTCATATGTGTTGGTTTACACACCACAGAGGCATCCTGACACTGCTGGGAGCATCCACTCGCGGCAAACAGGGTCTGGGTTCTCACTTGGGGAGACATGGGGGAGTCTTCTAAGGGATGTGGGGGAATCTCATTCAGGATTTCTTTTCACTCAACCCAGTCAGTTTCCCTTCAGGGAAACAATCTTCAAAACTAAATATATTTCGGAAAGGAGTCAGACTTGAGATAGCACGGAACAACTACTATTCCTGGCAATCTAAATGCTTGTCCTGAAAAGAGAGCTCTCTTCTTGAGCTGTGGCAACCAAAATACCTGTTTCTTCTCTAAATCTTGCCCCAACTTGCCCATATGTCAAAATGAAAATTTATTTTAGTCTATTATATACTTTAAATATGCATTGTCACTCCCAGCACCATACACAAATATATACATACTGTTTTTCTTGTAGAGGAGAATTTCGAAGCAGTTTGACTCATAGTTGTCGAAAGTCTGTCTGACTTTTTCAATGGTCTTCTTGTCTGTCAGTTCACCATACATAAAACTGAAAAAGAAATAAGGTTTCTCTTTTTTTCTAGACAAACAACTTTGTTACAGTCACCTTAAACAGCCCAGGCATTCGAAACACTGTGAACTGTCATTTACCAAGGTTTAATTATGATTTACACTTCATTTAAATATTTAGAGTGTCACAAGGACACCTACAATAGTGAGTAACCATGACCACCTTCTTACTGTAAATGACTACAAATAAATCCACTGTAATGCTTCATTAAGTGCTTTTTCTGAGTATATCTTTAAGGATATATGGTTATATATCCTTATAGAAAAATAGCTGACAGCTTATGAAACCATTATCTCCACAGCTGCAAGCCACGGCAGGATTGCTGTCAAAACAGAGAAAATGGAACAAAACCTCTAAAACCTCCCAAATTTTGTTCAATCCTCTTGAAAAACCTTCTGGAGGAGGAATGCAAGCTATTACAGGTAAAGGCTGTTGGCTGAACTGATGGCAACAAATCTAATCTTCTCAAGATGCATTTGGGATAATAAGATAATCAGAATTCTTTTACTAAATACCAATTACAAATAGAGGTAGGATTTAAACAGTGAAGAACAATGACTGTAATGTTCTGAAAATTCAGTACGGGTAGCAAGCGTATGAGTTGTCTCATACAACTATATATGTGTAGCTGTGCCTGCACTACTACCAAACAACCAAATTTATCCTCATTTTCCCTACTGCATACTGCATTTCTTTAATAGTTTAGTGGAAAATATTAAAAAGCTTTCAGAGATGCATCCCTCTCCAGGCTGATAATATAAAAATGTAATTTTAACTCTGCTATTTCTTGACACTTGACCATCTCATCTTCGCATTCTTTTCCAGGTCAGACTTCCAGCTGGTGTAAGCAAACCCAACCCCCTGACCTAACTTTTGAAAGCCTTTGTAAGGAAACAGCCAGGCTTTTATTGTCATTCTTTCCTGGATTAAAAATAAGCGAAGGCGGCTCTGTGCAAATGCCCAATTACAGAACTGAAGTAAAATGGAACATGGGATAAAAGCTTTCAGGCGCTTGGATGAATATACTTTTAATTGATCAGACTTTTTTTTTTCCCATTCTCTTTGTTCACAAATAGTTTGGGCTTCAGCTTGAAACCTACAAGAGACAACCCTGAGAATATGAAAGAGAAAAGCTATCAGTGCCTCTGTGGTTTCAATGCAGCTTCTCCTATTGATCAACAGACCTCCAAAGGTTCAATAAACATTTATTTTATGTCCAGTGCTCTGAAAGAAACAATAAAACAGCATAGTGCTTACTGGCTCAGCAAGCATTAAAGTACTCAATGAAGGCCAGACCATGAATCTTTTCTTTGCACAGCCAACCGAGGGAGGCAGTGAGGCTGCTCCCAGGACAAGGTGCTGCCTGACATGGGTGATGGAGGCAGGCACAGGGCATGGGAATGAATACAACATCTGGATATTACTACAGGTGCCTTTTCACTGGTAACACAGGGACTTCTATTGTTTAGATTGGTTATTAGGAAAGATTTCCTCACTGAAAGGGTGGTCAGGCATTAGAATAGGCTGCCCAGGGATGTGGCAGAATAACCACCCCTGGAAGCATTCAAAAAACACAAAGATATGGCACTTGGGAGCATGGTTTAGTGGTGAAGATGATAGTATTGGTCTAACAGTTGAGTCAATGATCTTAGAGGTCTTTTCCAACCTAAATGTCTCTGTGATTCCATGAATGGTGTGGCATAACTGTTACCTTTGGGACAGCACTGCAGTGGAGATGCCACTACAATGCCTGACATCAGGAAATGGTTTTCCCCAGTCACAAGACTTCATTAATGTACTGATTATCATTAACATACACAGCTGTCTCAAGGAGATGCAAAACACAGCTTACTGCTCATTTTCAAATGACCTGCCTTTCTTTCCCAATTTCAGTCGATAATCTTTTATACATCTATACATGAGATGACAACAAAAAGAGTTTGATATTTCTTTTTTAATCTGTGCCTTTTTTAATGCACTGATGCATCTCTTTTTTGTGTTCTTGAGACTTAAAAACAATATTTTGCATAGTCCTGGAGGAAAAAATAGCAAGAATTTGTTGCAGTGCTTGATTTTACATGACTTATAACACAGAAAGTCATCATTAATTAGCGTTAAAATGACAAATCCTACTTGACGTTGAGAGGTGGACGATACCAGTTACTGCTGCTGAACATGATCAATCAACTTTATGTTTTAAATTAAAGGCAGCTTATGGTTGCAGTAAACCTGTAATACCCAAATCATATATTATGCTCACATATAAAGAGACATTTTAAAGGCTTGCGGAACAATAAAAACATTTTTCAGAAGGCAATTTTTAACAGCACCAAAGGAATCTCAGAGCCTTTCACTGTGCGAGTTATATAAGATCTCTGCTTATCACAGGTTTAATTTAATTTAGTCTGTCCTATTTTGTACACATGGAGGGACTCCTACTTCTCCAGTCAATCACTCTGTCTTTTTCTGCCTCATGTTTTTTTCTGTTATTTAGTGCTTGTCGAGTGCCTTGAGTGCAAACTGTACAAGACATAAATATCAAACCCACTCTGCTACTGGGAATCTCACTACGTAGAAAACAGGCTTATCAAAGAGAAGCAAGACTTACTGAAATACTCAGAGAAAGACACAATCTTAGATATTTTTTCCATCTTCAAAACAGAACAGTTGTCATTTAAGATGCTTAGGCTCCCACCTCCCTCTGAAAGCATGCCTTGAACAGAAAAGCCTCATCCAAAGCTTCATTTAGTGCTCCTCTGTCCTTTGTCAGGATCCAGAGCACGGGCACCAGAGTAGGTCCAGGTTTGCAGCGTGTGCCAGGGCAGCAACAGCTGTTTGAGAGGAATTATCCAGGACAGGTGAAGCACAGAAGGCATCCAGTCCTACACAACCTACAGCATTCAAGGCATTGATTGCAACAGACAAACATCTACCCAGGAGGAACAGCAAATGCACCTCAATAGCTTCAAAAGCCTGCAAGGTGAAGAGCACACATCATTTCTGAGAAGAAACAGTGCAGCTCCCTGGGTCCCAGTGGCACACTCAGCGGGGTTTCTTTGCAACAGCTTTGGCAGTAAGGAGGCCTTCTCACACACACAGAAATCAGGTCACAGTGGTGCCATCTCAGTATCAAATCTAGTTTTTTTCAAGTCCACCACACCGTACCCACCATGCAAAATCCCATTTATTTGAACACAGTGGGAATTTTGCCACTAGCTCCACTGGAGCCAGGATTTCCCTTGCAGACTCTTTTTAATCCCACTTGTGACAGCAGTAAATCAAAACAAGGGAGAGCAGAGATGCTGACCAAGTGTTTCAGTGAAAACAGTGCCTATAAAAATCTTGGGTGCAAGGAAGGGTAAGCAAAGCAAAGTCTGGAGTGAATGCCAAGTGTAAAATGCCAGGGTAGGTCCACTAACCAGCCACTCAAAGGGTGCCTTCTCTTCCAAAGGCTGGATGAGAACACAGAGCTTAACTGATAAGCAATAATATTTAGAAAACACTGGTCATGAAACCAGTAGTTTTCCTGGATGCTGGCTGACTTCCTGATGCACATCCAGGCAAGTTTTTTTGGTTAAATAGAGGTTAAATGTCACAGATGCCCTGTTCCTCCTGGACAGTCAGTTCATTTTCATTTGGCACAGCAATGCTTCACAAGCACATGAGTTGTTCCACCTAAAAATTCTATTCATTTTAGCACTCATTCACACCAATTTTTCTATATATCAGCCCAAGCTACATATGCAATTTTGGGTGCCATGTGCACTCAGAAAGAACACATATCAACTCCCATCACCCAATATTACATAGTCTGACTTCTATGTACACTGTGCCTTAAAAGGTGTGTGTAGATAGATATATATATATAAATACATATATATATATATATATATAGTGCCTGTGAAACTAGGGGGACTGGCACTTGTACTAAGTGATTTTCCTGCCAATGGGCCCATTGTTGCTGATTACAAAGATGAGAGAAGTGCAAAATCAAAGGGGTTACCAGCCTGTCACAGGACTAACTTATGGCTGAACTGGAACAAAAATCACTCACACCTCCAGGGACTTAAGTTTATCCTCCCCTCCCTGTGATTTGTAGTAGCCAAGACCACCTGAAGACTGAATACAATGATCACAGAATCACAAAATTATTTAGGTTGGGAAAGACCTTTAAGACCTCTAAGATCATCAAATCTAACTGTTAACCCAACGTTGCCAAGTCCACCATGAAACCATGTCCATAAATACCACATCTACATGACATATGAACAGTCCCAGTGCAGGGTATAGGGTAGGAAGAAGGATAAAGCAAATACTTGCTGGAATACCAGGAGAAAAGCATGGTCGAAAGATGATTTGAAGGCACTTATAGTCAGGGGGAAACTTACCAAACATTGCAAAAACTATAAACTGTCCTTTATCCCACTTATGATCACTAATAACAGTAACTGGAATCAGGGGGTAGACATACATAATTTTTATCTGTGTTTTTAATTTAGTTGAATTTTTGACACTGAAAAGCTGTAAAAGCAGACCCTTCCGAAACCTGCAATAAAGGTATGGCACAACAGCACTCTCATCCCAGATCACAGAGCAGTAAAGCAATTACACATAAAGCAATTTTTATGTAAAATGTATAATCTGGGCATAACATAGCAAAGCTCCAAAGACAGTGCTCTGGAAGGCTGCATGTTGCGTGTCAGATCACACTGAAAATCTGTCCAGCCCTCTGTTAATCTGAAAGTGGGATGTCTCCTAAGAAGCAGGAAAAATCTGCATATGTAACTTGTAGAATCACAGAATGATTTGGGTTGTAAGGGACCTTACAAATCATCCAGTTCCAATCCCCTTCTGTGAGGTCTACACCTAGACCAGGTTGTTCCAAGCCCCATCCAACCTGTCCAAGAGACAGACACAACAGTATTGGTCATGCTTTGAAGTGTAGAGAGGGGTCCCCAAAATCCAGAGGTAGATGTACAGAATGAAAATTAAGGAAAAAAAAATCTTTGCTACAAACCGATAATTCCACCTTGATTTGCATCTGCACAATTCACCTGTATGACCTATTTCAATGTGGTCAAAACGGGATCCTTACAAATGGTAACAGGAAACTATCACATTCACAATAAGCACCCATGAGCACAAGGGAGTCATTATCAGAGAGCTATTGCTAAACCTTCACTTACTCAACACTTTCCTAAAATAACATTTTATACTTGTAATTATTTTAATGTGCACAGGCTATGAATGTGCGGGCTCACAGCAAATTTATTTCAACATACAGGATGGCAGAGAGCAAAGGGGAAAGCATGTATGAATACCCAGCAGCTGTGATAAGGCTATTCCTTCAGCCCCACTGGGTATATCGACTCTGTTGCTACCGTGTGAATGAATATTTCATTTCAGCAGCACATGCCCATCTCCTATTTCCCATCAGAGGACACTTGGCTGCACAGAACAATCCTAGATTCCCAAGGCTTTCTTCTCTTCCCTGCACATGAGAGCAGTGACTACACATCAGCACGTGTTGCTTTCTGGAGTAAGCAACGACTGCCATCCAGGGACAGGCTCACTGCCCACCCAGCTCCCACCAGCATCAGTCAATCATCAGTGTATGGCAGCACTCATCTCCCAAAAATTATGACTGTAGATCACAGAATCACAGAACCACAGAACCACAGAATGGTTTGGGCTGGAGGGAACTTTAAAAGATCACCTAGTTCCAACCCCCTGCCATGGGCAGGGACACCTTCCACTAGACCCGGTTGCTCAAAATCCCATCCAGCCCGGCCTTGAACACTTCCAGACATACAGTGCCTTCCTCCCAGTGCCTGGAGTTGGTCAGTCCCTGAAGGCAGAAAGGGAAAACCTACACAAACTTGTATCTCAGCTATTCCTTATTTGCCTTGCTCACGCACACATGCACACGCACACGCATCAGGGATTCAGTCCTTCCCCAAAGCATCTCCTTTTAAAGGATGCAGCAGACAAGGCGCAGATGCATGTCTGACCACAAATCACAGCTGCTCGCTCCTGAAAGACCACCAACAAAAGGAAAAACCCATAAAGCTGCAATGCTTAGAGTAAATATATCGGCAGCTTAATCACCCTCTTGGGAGTAAAGATGCACTTTGTGCATTACTGTGCTCTGTGTGTGCTTAATAACAAGGGCCAACAAGGGCTACAGAACAGTCCACTGACTCCTGGCATGGCAGGAGCAGAATTCAGAACAACCTAGCAAAAAAAAGTCTTTGAAGTATATTAGTTAACTTAAAAACCCATTCTCTATTGCATCGTTAGCTAGAGCATATTATTACCAATACTAGCCAGGATAAATTTCAAAGTGCTTTGCCGTGTTCTGGATAAGTTGCTGCTTTCATTTTTTAAAGCCTGTTCTAATGCTTCAGTTCCTGCAGGACAACGCCTGTCTTAGATCAATCCTTTTTCCAAAACCTCCCTGTTCTTCCCAGCATATTATAAACTTACAAGTGCATCAAGTGTCAGCAGACAGACAGTGGGCATACCTGCAAGTGCTACTCTTCTGCATGACGTCAGCTCGATGGTATCCAGAGAGTTTACAAAAACCGTCATTACTATAAACTACGGGCCAGTCCACAATCTGGGCATTTCCCAACAAAAAACTGGACTCTGAAACGAGAAAAAGAGAGACAGGGCTGTTGTCAGTGGCAAAGTACAATTAAATCCTCTATGTGTTACACAGAAATCGCTCATGGTGGTAACTTCTATCGTGACGTTTCAGAGGGAACTGAAATCAAAATGGGCATCAGAAAAGAAATCATGATGAAACAGGATAACTCCTAGTAATGTAAGTAGCTTCTTACACCCCAAAATACTGATATAAGCACCAATGTTTTAACAATTTAGAAAGGATTCATTTATTCAAAACATCTGGTCAAGCTATCATGTTTGATTTTTATTTCATATGTATCTTGGAATCAACCCTAAATTAACTTGCAAACTGAGTGTTAAAAGCTAAACTGTATGTGAGCCCAAAACTGATGACAACTCTCTCACTTGAGATAAGTAACTTTTTCCTCCTGACAGGTCCAAGCTGGTTTTGCAGAGCACAGGCAGCATTACTGGGATGAGGGACAGAGAGTGTCAGGAGCCGCCAGGGAAGATCAGGTTGCACCCGTCACATCTCATAGTACACCACGTGCCACATCACATCTGGGAGTGTGGATATTAACTGTGATATGGAAATTTAGCATGATGAGTGCCAAAGGGACTTACACATTCAAATAATACAAAACAGGTACCTGAAGGGCCTACAAGAGAGATGGAGAGGGAATTTGTATAAGGGCATGTAGCAATAGGACAAGGGGTAATGGGTTCAAAATTACAGAAGGGCAAGTTTAGATCAGATACTGGGAAGAAGCTTTTTACTGTGAGGGTGGTGAGGCACTGGCATAGGTTGCCCAGGGAAGCTGTGGATGCCCCATCCCTGCAAGTGTTCAAAGCCAGGTTGGACAGGGCTTTGAGAAACCTGGTCTAGTGGAAGGTGTCCCTGCCCGTGGCAGGGGGGTTGGAACAAGATGGTCTTTAAGGTCCCTTCCAACCCAAACCGTTCTATAATTCTATGAATTTCAGTGGCAGTCTACTAAAAATGTAAATAGCTGGGTTTGGCACATCCTAGTAACATGCATCCATTGCTGCAAATACAAAATATGGGCAGGGAGTATTTCTGGGAGGCTGAACTCGGGTTTAAATATCGCTTCAGTCATCTGTTCTTTCAGTCAGTGCCTACAGTTTATATGCATGGACTGGCACCAACACATTATGAGTTAGTCCTAAAATAGTTTTATTCTTCCATCCCTGCTTTTAGTAAGGCATTTCCAGAGAAGGAAATACCCATTTTACTTAAACACAATGTTGTGGGATTTTACGTTCATTGACACTGTAAACATTCCTAATTTTGTTTCAGAAATAATATTCTCCCTTCATAGAGGTTCTAAAATTGTGGTCTGTGGTAATCTTCAGTGTTTTCTTTGTTTTTACTGTAAGTTTCTAATTTCATTTTGACTGCAGCTGTGGAACTAACTGGTGCTAAAAAGCTAACTAACTAACTAATAATGGTGCTAAAAAGCTGTTAAAATATAACTATTAACAATCATTGCTGCATAGAAATTAGAGGAAATGTTCCTTTCAGCAGTTCTTGTGGGGAAAAAAAATTAAGGATATTTTTACAAATTTTCCTCATAATAGCCATGAATGGTTATGACAACTACAGACATAATACTAAGGTGCACACATTCATTTTCACATAAAATGATATGGGGTTTGCATGAGCTACACACTACTGGAATGTACATTATGCAAACATTATTCTATTGAATTAGGAACGTGTACTTAAAAAAATGGTATTTCTTTTTCCTTTATAAGCATGAATTTAGAAAAAAATAATCTGGAGATTATTGGATTATGTATAGAAAAGCAGATTTAAAAATATTTAAAAGCCGACCAATGGGAGAAATGAAAGTTTAGATTTTGTGAAATCTAACACTTTTAAGCTCAAAGCATTTATTTGAATCCATCACAAATATTCTTAAGCCTAAATGTCAACTTTTAAAATTTGCTTTCCTACCCAAAGAGAGAAGCCCTTGCTACAAGCAGCAGGAGACACAGAGAAAAGCCTGAGCATTACATAAAATCTCCCTGGTTTCCCACAGCCCTCTCTGCCTGGGGACTCAGCCCAGCTTTCCTCACCATGGCACAGACAGTAACACAGGGGACATTGTGGAACCCCTGGGAACCAAAGGGTTCACTGTAGCTCATCCCACTGTGTTATGTTTCCCCCAACACCCTGCCTCTTCTCCAATTTGGAAAAGTGGAGACACCACAAGCCCTCTAAACCTGCCAGGCTCTCCCCATGGTTGCCACCCTGCCACCACCACATCCCAGTAGCTGGAGAGGATGGGAACACAAGCAATTCTTAATTTCCCATCCCACTAGGAAACAACCAAGATTACAAGCCCTCTGGTTAAATTCAGAAAGACTGTCTTTATAGAATTGTCTTCCGCCGAAATTCTGCTCACATATCTCGACACAAAGGGCACAACCTGGTGAGGAGAGGCTGCAATACCAAATGCACTCATGGATGCTCTGCACATCTCTGAGCTCCCCAGAGGACCACAGTCCAAAAGCAGACAACCCTGCTCCAAAGCCTCCCCATCCACAGACATAAACTCGATTGTGTATTCCCACCACGTCACTGTTTCAGGACACAGAGTACACAGCAGAAGATTCGTGTTGCAGCCAGCAGCTGATCAACAGCATTTAATGGTTGTCTTTTATGGACTTTATACTTCTTCACATCAGAGGGTCTCAAAATACTTGATAAGGTACTCAACAAACTGATAAGTCCACAAGAAACTTGTGAGGGAACAAAACATAAAGCCAAACTATTGATAGATGAGAGGGTTTTTTTTTTTTAAATCCCATAAAAATTAGAAAGAAAAAAAAAGACACTAGAAGTATCTTGGTTGACACTAGTATTTGTAATATTAGATCAGATACATAGTATATGTACTATAAAACTGACCAGATATTAGAATATGTTTTCTTTTGTCCTCACGAATTTTCTTTTACTTAACTGACTTCTTTTTACCCTTGTTTCCTAAACAAGTAAGGCTTATTCATCCTTGCTCCACATGTGACTATGAATCATGGAACACTTTAGGATGGAAAAGACCTGTAAAATGACAGAGTCCAACTGCAAGCCCAGCACTGCCAGATCCACTATCAATATGTGTGTGTGTGTCCTATTCCAACGGAAGGAAAATCTTGAATCAATGTTTACCTCTTGTTAAAGACCAGTGAATTTAACTGTGGGCACAAAGCCACAGGAATCCACATTTCATTAATGTTGCTGCTCACTGAGCAGCAACATAAAATTCAAAGAAGAAGGGTCAGCATGTGACCCTTGGGTTTTATTGTGTACCCAAGTCTCAGCATCCACAGGACTCCCTATATTTAACCTACCTTATATTTTATCAGGAGTCATGTTACTTTCTCCAACTAAGACACAATTAATTCTTTCCTGTTTCCACCGTTTCTCCAGATCAAAACTCCAGACAGATTTAACTCTACATTATCCAGCCCATACTCAGCTGCAAACATCCAAACCATGTACTGGATTACAAGACACTTCAAAAGACCCTCTCTTTTTTGGCCATAATTTCTTAAAATCACATCACCACCACTAACCACTCATCGAAAGTCCACTTCTGCAGTTACCTCCCCTGAGATGCATCCACAGCCAGTCCTGGACTACTAAATCCACCTGCATGCCTGACTTTTGTTTCTCTACAGCTCAGAGACATGGCTTCCTTGCTAAGGTCAATCACAATTGTGTCTTTGGTTGCAATTTCCATTAGTCTTCAGCAAATTCCACTCTGTTCCATTTCCAGCTAGCTGTTTGGACAAAAGGTGTAAGAGACTAGGGTAGGAAAAGCCTAATTTCCTCTCCATCTCCAGTTGCCACAAGGCAGCCAAAACCAGAGGTGTTCAGACTCCCTTCATGGCAGAGGTAAGCTCTCCTTGCCTGCTCAAGTCTTCAACAGATAAAACCAGTGTTTTATGCCTCCTGCAGAAGAAAAAGAAAAGGAACCAACAGAAGGTCTGCAAATGGCAGAGTGATGAGCATAGCAAGGACACCAGCACTGGGATCTCCACAGCTCTACTCCTGTCAGATTCAATACACAAGAGCTATAGTCTGCAAGCAAGTTTTTTGAAAAAATATGTTATATAGGAGGTATTTCAAATAACAAGTATTTCTTAACAGAGCTGAGCTACTAATAACTGGACAACACCAAATTCATCCATTACACCCACACTGGAACAAGTGGATTTTTAAGTAAACCACAACTTCACTGAAAGAACAGTATCATAGGAGGGACTGCCAAGGATAGCCAGAGTTACAGATGGCAATGCATAAATACAGCTTGTGTTCTGCCATACGGCACTAGTAACTAGTGCAGTATCTGTGCTATGGCCCAGAAAGGAAAATCTTTTCTTTCCATTTACAGCAGCTCCCAATCTCACCAGTATTTTACTACGGAGGTAGGGAACTTCCCCACTGGTCAGCTGGACATGGGCCACTGCTGAAAGCAGGACAGTAAATCTGACAGACAGTGGTCAGACCCAGCACATGAAACTCTACGCAACTGGGATCCAGATGACCATGGGGTAGTGTCACATACTCTGAAAACATTAATATGCAGCCAACTTCAAAACTTGCATGATGATTAGTCTGAAATCTCTGGTAATGTATTCATCCTTGCTTGGATTTCTCCAGTGCACTGAAAATGCATTTCCACTTCTCATTTCCTTGGAGATGAAAAGTCAATTTTTGTTATTTCTAAGCTTGTCTTGATGTCATTGCCTCCACCAATCATTTTATTCACCTATCCCCTTTCTGATATATTGCAGAGAGCCCAAATCACAAATCTGTAGGTTGTATAAGCTCTTTGACTAGACACCTCTAAACACCAGTGTCTGTCTGTAAGAGCAGGGAAGCAGGGCTCTGCCAGCAGACTCATCTGTCTCAGAGTTGCTAGATTCCTCTTAAGAAGGCATCAGGCTTTTTATTAGCTATTATAATTCTCCTATTTACAAGGTTTAATACTTACAGCAAAGAATTAGGGTAGTAAAGGCATACAGTTAGCAAAATTTCAGGTTGGTGAACACAATTGAGGAAAACAATTTTTAAAGGCAATGTATTTGCTGTCGCCACACTTCTGTTTTGTATAGAGACTCTTTTGTATACAGGCAGCCAATGCTGTAGAGCAGCAAGCCTTTAATCTTACTCTATCTTGCAGTAGCTAACACCCAACACAGCACTGAGCCTTGTTTTGTTATTAAAATAAAATAAAAACACCACAGTGTGCAAGCAAATTTTTTAACTAACAAAATGCCCAAAGCAGTGTAAAATTCATGTTATGTAATGACAGGAGAGCAAGAACAGCTAAATCATTCCAGGAGATATGCTTAGCCAAGTGAGAAATGTTGTCTCTAATCATCTTTTCTCAAGAATGCTTGGATACCACTTATAACCAAAATTGTTTAAATCACCATTTCAGAATTCCATCTCATCTGGAGAAAATAGGCAACTGATCTTTTTAGAAAACTCACAACTGAAAAGATGTTCTAAAAAAATGAAGTAGTAGAAGAACCAAAGTAATAATAATGATTATAATAACAAAAAGAAGCAGTATTTCCATCTAGGAACAAACTCCTAACTCTAGCAAATTTACACAGAGCTGTCCTTCAGAACTATCACCCTTCCACTGCAGAGCAAATGCAGACTAGACCAGACAGGGTCTGTGAAACGTCTGGAATTTGCCTTTTTTGCTAATGTTGTCTTATAAAAGCCCCAAACCACTTAAACTGCTGTCAGCTGATTCTCCTTATAACTACACAAGGTCAGCACATTGCTGCAGACTTGTTTAGAGCAACCTGGAAAACTAGTGGTGATCCCCTGCGTGTGTGTGCCAGGGAGGAGTATCCTAAAAAAAGTTCTCCTTTTTAATTTTCTTTTAGCTTTCCTGAGCAAGTCTTGGCCCTGACAATGCATATTTCTACTGGCGTTGTTTGTGGTGACTCCAACCACACGCTCCAGATGTACTGCATCCCCACGGAACACAGCAAAAATCCTAAACCCTTTCGGAGGGCACAGCCCTCTGAGATTTGCCTCAACGGGCA
Organism: Pipra filicauda; assembly: GCF_003945595.2. Taxonomy (NCBI): domain Eukaryota; kingdom Metazoa; phylum Chordata; class Aves; order Passeriformes; family Pipridae; genus Pipra; species Pipra filicauda. Next base: position 2,460,006 of record NW_024104007.1, on the reverse strand, counting down.
CCAACATCCCTCCAGCTCCAGGGTCGGCTGCAGACAAACCTCTCTTCTTGAAGCAGCAACCTCCACCAGCACTTTGTACTCCTTACTATGAAACCACAGTGCTGTTTTCTAACAAAGCTATTATTTCCCCAGCGTCTTTAAAGCATGCAAAACATCAGTGTCATCCAATTTATCCAGCACATTAAGCGTTGCTTGCCTGAAAAATAAATCTCTCAAAGGACTAACTCTTTACGTCACCCTTCTGTGCTAGTGTTGTCTTTATTTAACACTCATATCATGAAAATGCAAAGAGGGCTAAACCCAGAGCAAGGTGCCACCATACTGACTATGTTGAAATGATCTATTTCCTGCCCCAAATAAGTGTTCCTCAAATGAAACAGAAGACAAATAATCCAGCACTGGCTGAAATATTAAATCCATGTGTAAGTCACTTAGCTGAGAACACAGCAGCTTTCAGCAATTTAGCAAGCGAGCTAGAGAAGAAAGATTAGGGTCTGCCTGAAATTTACCTCCTGAAAACTTAAAAAATTAACTAATCACTTTGAATGTGAAAGCCCACAAACAGACCCTGCCTCTACTGTGGCACAACATCACTGACCCCAGGAAGAGCTCTGAGGCAATAAGGACAAGACAGCATTCCTATAAGTTGCCTGAAAAATGACATTTCATACAATTCTGATCCCAGTTTTTCCCACACACATCCATTTATCCTAGAATTAGACTAATCCTCATCTATCCAGGTTATCATCTAAATGCCACTGCTGAATCTGTTCCCTATTAAAATTATGCAGAACACAACAGAGATGTACCGAGACTAAATTTAAACTGGAGCACGCTGTAGCTCTCACTCAGGCACCCTCAGGGAGCAACCAAAAGCCAGATTTCTAGCGTTATACAAATGAGAGTGCTGGCTCCACACTCCCAGAGGAGAAAATTGTGGTAACGGGAGCTGTTCAGACACAGGGGCTCCTCTTGCAAACACTCAGCCCGCAGCTAGTCCTGGCTGCAGTTCCACAGAGCCTGGCTGCATCTCAAAAAAAAAAACTGCTTCAGCAGAGATTCATCTGCCTCTCCCCTGCTCTCTCCTCTGTGCCAGTGGCTGAAGCAAAGCTATCAACAGGACAGATCCCAGCCCAGCACTGAGGTGATGCTTCAGGAGAGTCTCCTCAGGGGCTACTCACACAGCCAGAACCCCTGCCGGGTGTGGAATCAAGCCCTGGCCATTTGGGATACCCAGGGTTTGGCATTTACAAATAGCCAGTCGCTGAGTGTGATGATTAAACCAGTTCTGTTTTTTTTTTTTTTTCTAAAAAGCAGATTATTAAAGTGCCAACTCCAAAATATTCTACTATTTAATTTTATCAAATCAGAAAATTCTATTTCCTTTAGCTTTCCAAGAGAATAACTTAAAATCCCAGTTAACCACCAAACAGCACTATTTTACAACAGGCTAATTAAATGTATTTCCACAGCTCACTTCACTTCCTGACATTATTTTTTGGCTGTATACTCGTTCCAACAGCAATAAAAAAACCTGAATGTTTACTCCAAAAAAAAAAAAATCAATAATTTCATTTTTTCCTTCTCTCTCACGTTTAAACATTAACTTGGGAATGCAACAACTCTTGCAGTGACCTCTTGTGGCAACGCTCAGCAGCGCTCAAGCCTCTCCCAAAACAAAAGGATACCTCTCCCACCGCCCCATCCCACCAGCCATAGGCACAGAACGAAATATAAGAAAGTAAAGAAATACAAGAAATGTAAGAAAGAAAAGAAATACAAGAAAGAAAAGAAATGAAAGAAATTAAATAGAGACTAGACCCACAATTAGAAATTAGACCACAATGCAGCTGATCAAATCTTAAGGAAATCCATCTTTTCCTTTAACTAGCAATAGAGCATTCCTTGGGTTTCTAAATTAATACAGTGGCACAGAGCTGCCACAACCATCTTTTTCTTTTAATAAAAATAAAAAATTTAGACCATGCAAAACCCCCGATTTCAGCAGCAGTCAGATACGCTTGGTCTTTCTGCACTCAGCAAGCCCACTTGAAAAGTAAGGAAAGCAGAGCAGTTGCAACTGAAAACTCCTCACAAATGTCATCTAGTAATGCTTCTCAATGTAAAAATCCACTTTGCATTGATTCACGTATCAGCAGGCACCCTGCAGTCACAGGAATGGCAAAAGGAACCCTCTGCCCTCAAATGCCAAAGAAGCCCTAATGACATAAGCTCCTTGGTCATCCCTTCAGTAACTTCTGAGCTGACCTGGAGGATGGAAACTTTCACCCCACAGCGTATCATGACTTTTATGTAGAGATTTAGGGAACCGCTGAGCTCCGTGGTTTTTTTGGAGGATCCCAAATGACAGACATCCAGTAAACTTGAAGTAACTTGCTTTTAAGTACTTTCTCGCTGCAGCATGTGTAATTTAATTTGGATCAGATAGAAACATAGTTTGTTTTAATTCAGGGGAGAGAAGCCCACATGTATGACCTCCCACGAGAACAACATTTCATCACCCTACCTGTAAGACAGGTACACTACATGAGCTAGTAAGAAGGACAGAAGAGACAATAGGCACTTATTTTATCCGTAGTACCAGTGTAATAAAAATTAAAAAGGTGTCTTAGCGCTACAGATGTGACTCTTGTTTCCTTCCCCCCTCCTGGGTAACCTGCCTTGACAACACAGTCACCTGGGAACAGGGCTGATCCCATCGAAGTCACAGGGACCCAGCAGGGCATAAAGGTCTGTGTGAAGGAACTGCTTTGTAGGAACATGGCACAAAGCTGAAAAAGACCAGGAATTACATGCTAACTTCATTAAAGCTCCTGCTGAAATTCCCATGTAAGCCTTACAGAGATAAGATTTCAGCCCAGTGTCAAAATACATTTGTGAAAGACCCACTTTCCTGAAGAAGCTTCTAAGAGTTATTGTAACAGAACCAACATCCAGTAATAATCACTCTTGTCAAATAAATAAGATTATATATACTCTTCCACTAAATTCAGCCCCTCTTCCAAACTGTTAGCAGACTTTATTGCAGATTGTTGCAAAGTCCCAGAGTTGCTTTTCTCACAAACTCATCCTCTGCTATAAAAACGATTTATGCCATTAACACACGCTTAATCCTTCTGCTGCTAGAGTATGTGAAGGGTAAGATGGATAGGCAAGACAGACAGGTTTCTCTGCCCCTGTGTGCGTGGCTCAACTCGCTGGATGACTCTGCCCATGGGACAGGTTCACAAAGCCCAGCCCTGATCTAGAGACTTGCCCAATTCTGTACCTGCTGCACTTCTGCAATACTGAGCTGTGGTCAGTACGAGCAGGAGCTCTGAATGCACTGAAGAAGCAAAAAAAAATATCAGTAATAATGGGCAGAGACTGGTGAGAACATCTTAGGAGAGAACATTGCCCTAAGGATGGTCCTTATTAAAAGTCCCAAATACTAATGGCAGCAAAAGGCAGCCACCTTAATGTGATTTAACCCAGTGCTCTCACAAAACACTTCTTCTTTCAGCTCAGCAAAACACCTGGTACTCTTAAGATCCAGGGCACAGACAAGGCTGTAGCGAGATCGTATCAATCTTTGTGAGCCTCAGATAAGCCTCGATTTTCACTGTGCTTTGAAAGAAAAAAAAAAAAAAAGATGATTGCAGAGAGTGCACTGAGATCACCCTGAAGACAGGTCTGTGTTTTCTGAGGGCTCGTCCCTTTTACCAACCGCAGCAGCCAGTCTAATGACGGACCCCACTGCTCTCCACAGACTTCAACTCTCCTCAAGTGGAACTCAGCTGTAGTGTGGGAAAAAACCTGCAAAGCAGTTCAGAGGTTGCCATCCACCACAAAAGGCTTTGGGAAACACCTGTAACCTGGTGCTGTCCAAACACCGAAGTATAACGCTGACCTGAAACACTTCAGAAGCTCCGAGGCTTAAATTCATCTCCAAAAGAGAGGTTCCCCAGCCAAAGGGACACCGTGGGACCTCTCCATCACTTTTGACAGCTGCTTCATCCTTCCCAAACACATTGGCTGGGAGAGGAACATCTGGCAGAGCATCCCAGATATCCCAGCCTCCAATACAGAGGGCAAAGAGCTATGGCCACCCCATTCCACAGCCACCCCGTTTCTCGGCCACCCTGCTCCTTTCTACTCAGCTCTTCGGTGTTTTCCTCCCGACTACACACTTCTTGTGAGCGCTTCTCCCACAGTTTTAATATCATTTGTAGCCAAAGCTGGGGTACAAAGGAAAGGTTCACAACATTCCTAAGCAGAAAATGCCTAAATAATGCTGGAAATTCAATATATTATTGCTTTTAATACCAGGCTGACCACCACGCTAAGCCTACACACCCACTAAGCTCATTCCCTCTTCTGATTTTCCACATATTAAAATTATTACAATTTTGTCTATAAATTTTGTTATTCGGATCCATCTCTGGCAACTCTGACTAATTTGTCTCCACCTACATTTCATTTTGAAGCCATTGCTTCCATTTCACCTGAAGAAGAGCCTATCTGCTGACATACCTGCCTGATTTTTCCCACAGTACCTGCAGCCTATCAGAAATTATTACTTGTATTTACAAACCTTCTCCTGGTTGATAGGAAAAGATTTATGATCAAGAGATGCAATGGGATTGCATAAACGTGACAAATCTCAAAGCATAACATTCTTTAACCAGGAAAGTTGACAGAAGGGCTTTTCTTGATGCTCAAGATGTATTTTAAAAAACAATCACCAGTCTTTCCTTCATCCTGTTCCTCAAATTGTCAGTGAAAAATCTCTTGGAAACTGGTGAATCAAAGTATAAAAACAAACTCAGCAGATATTCAGCAGACCAAATCCCTGTCTTCTACCGAGCACTAGCAGGAGATACTTGAACCAGATTTGCTCTACTGTATACTATTAAGTTTGGATTAAACAGTGCTGAATCCAATGAAAATTACTATTTCTATAAAGGATAAATAAGGCTATGTCTTGGATGACAAAAATAAGAACTAAATCATGTTTCAGGCCACAATACTGACAACTTACATGAGTTAAAAACAAATTCCCAATCTACTTTCCTCTTTGCTGTCCAACGGGGCAGATTTGCCTCTGTAGCATCATGCTTAGGCATCACCAGTGCCAGAGAAAAAGAAGCACGAATGACCAGATCAGCATGATATACGCTCTGAATTTAGACCAGGTTAAAAGCCGGAAGAGAATACATGCTTTTAAAGCACAATGTTCCAAGCTTTTCCAATTTTTGACATCTCAAAGCTTTACTGAGCTTTCACCAGGGAGGACATGTGATTTAATTAGAGCATGATACAAAAGCATGGCATTCCCAAACCATGTTCCCAGCTCTGCCTCTGCCTTGCCGCATGACCTTGGGAAATCAGCTGTGATGCCCTGAGCCCCCATTTACGCCACAATTTGAAGAACAGGTTGGGAATGCCTCTGTGTGTCCTCTTCCACAAGGAGCTGTGAAGTGTAATTAAATTCCACCCAATGCTTTGAAATTGTCAGAGGGAAGGTGCTATATAAACCCTTATTAATTAAGCTTGCATTTAATATTCTGGGAAATAAATACACTATTGCGGGAAAGCAGCTCTCAGTGATTGTGCAGCTACAGGGCTTGAGAGGGAGTCAGCTGCCGACCACAGAACTGACCCAGGCAACACAAGAGGGAGGAAGCCTCCCAAAAAAACAGCTGATGGCTTAATACATTCTAACATACAACATTTTATAACAAATTCCAGGTCCTCATCCTGCTGCTTTGGAAGTCCATGAATCACTAATTCACTACGGGCCATCAAAATCTGCACATCAGACCACATCAGTACAAATGTGAGGTACATCAAGAACTCTGCAATAGGAAGGCGGAAGGGAACACTTTTCACCACGATTTCACATCCCATTAGTGTCTTGTTTAGTAATAAATGTGTCAACTCTTCTCAGTGCTCTGCTCTGGCCACCTTTCCCACTCCTGTCCCCAGATGAAGGCTGGCACAGCTGTGCTTCCCCATGGTAGGGTCGCTCCAAATTTGGGCTGACCAAGTAGTTATGTTTTAGCAAATGCAAAGTTGAGGTCTCTTACATTTCTGCAAGCACTCCTATGTTTCTGTGGTTATGTGCCAGTGCAAAAACTACATAAAAAAATGAATGTAAGCACAGGGTTTGCCTAAAGCAGCATCTACATCAGCACACCCGAAGAGACCATGGGCTGCAAACACATTGTAACTTTACTGGAGCTGAGTAGTCTTCTCGCTCAGTGCTTTGCACTGCAAGAAAGGGTGAAATTCACTCCAGCAGCAAGGAATAACTCGATGCCACACAGTCCTGAACTAGCCCTCGACACAGTCACCTAACAGAGGGGTCATAGATAAGCAACTGCAGACCGTTCTTTCCATATTTTCTCAGCCACAGGATTAGCATCACCCAAAGCACAGTTACTCCCTCACCGCTTTCCCGGTACCTTTGCCACAGACTTTAAAGTGTCACAGAATCGCAAAAACTTTGAACCCCTGAATGGAAACGATGGCAAGTCTGATTATTACAAAACTAAAGAACAAGAAGAAGGAGAAGAAAAAAAAAAATGACCCGATGAGTAGAGAAGATATTAGAAAAGTAAATTATGACAATTTATTGTCAGAGGCGTCTCACAGAAAGAAGGAAGAAAAAAAAAAAGGGTTAAATTTATAGTAGCGATAGCGATCTAAGTGCGGGGGGGGGAGGGGGGGACGGGGACAGTGGACGGACCGCCGGGGGATGGACAGCCGAGGGAAGGACCGCCGGGGGATGCTCCGGCGGAGCCCAGCGGGGCACCGCGGAGCCCGTTCCTTGAAGGCACCGCTTGGCACGGACCCATAGGCGCGGCAGGGAGGGACGAAGGGTCGGACAGACGGAGAGACAGATGGATGGATGGACGGACGGACGGGTGGACGGACGGACGGTCGGATGGATGCATGCATTGCACGGACGGGCGGAGTGGGGGATCTCTCACCGCTGGAGCGCCGGACGATGTTCTCCAGGAAGGTGTTCTGCGGTGCCACCAGCCCTCTCTTGCCCCCCGGCATCCTGCAGCGCCGGGCTCGGGGGCCGGGGGTGCGCGGCGGCAGCGGCGGCAGCGGCGGCGGCGGCGGCGGCGGGGGGGGGCCGGCGGCGGCGGGAGCGCCCGGTGCCCGTGAGGAGTCGCGCAGGGGCGGCCGCGGCCGCTCATGGTAGTGGCGCCCCCGCGGCGGCTGCAGCGCGGACTGTGGGGCCGCGCCGCGCTCCGCGCTCCCGCCGCCGCCGCCGCCCGCCCCCCCTGCGCCTGCGCCGGCCGGGGGACGGGGGGGGACGGGAGGGATGGGGAAGGGATGGGAAGGGATGGGAGGAGGGGGGTGGAGCGGCGCGGAGGGGCGCGGGGACCCGCGGAGCCCGCGGGGAGCTGGCGGAGGCACCGCGCCCCGCCGAGCATCCCCCGCCGGCCCCCGCCCCTTCCCGCGCTCTCCGGGGATCCCCCTGAGAAGTTCTGCCCTGTGCCCCTGAGCGAAACTAAGCGAAAACCCAAGCCCCCTGTTTTTGCACCTACAAGGTGTTTTGTTTGTTTTTTTTTTTAAACCAGCGTTCCCATGTTTGCGGGAAAACACTTGGGAACATGCTTGCGTTGCACAGTGGAAGGGCGCCTGCACTTTGCCCTCAAATGATAACCGCGAAGTGCAAGGTAACGTGTGAAATGCCACCAATGCCACCAGCCTTGCCTGAAGCCATCAGCCTTTCAACCTTTTTTTTTTTTTTTTTTTTTTTTTTTTGAGAATTTCTCCCTCTCCGTGAGGGGCAACGGGAGGCAGATTTGGGGCTGGAGACGTCCTTTCCGTCGTTTTATTCAGGGACACGGCTCGGCTGTGCCGGAGCCCCAAAGAAGCAGGTGAGTCAGTGCCGTGAGACACTGCACTCGAATTTCCGTGTAAGCTCTGCCCTGCTCCTGACCCAGCCGCCTTCCTCCCTCCAGCCTTTTCATGACTCCGACAGTATTTTTTAAATCTATGGACAGTAAAATCCTGTAAGGAATTTCTCCACCTACTGCTTCTGCCTCTACTAATTTTGCATGCTGCTGAAGACAGGAAAGGATCCTAAGAAGGAACCAAGACATAGAAAATCACTGTTTGTCCAGAGCAGGAGCATGGTCTGCAAAGCACATCTCGGTGTGCCGCACATTCCTGCCCTGGTTGGCACAAGCAGCCGTGCTTCTCCCAGAGGACATCATTCCACTGTGGAAAAATCAATTTATTTATTTTTTCATCCTGTTTTCAGCACCTGCTCCTTCCCGTGCTTCAGTCTTGGTTCAACATGTTACACTGAGGTTACCTCAACTCCTCTGCTTAAAGTTTAAAACCTCTACCACACTGGGAGCTTTTTCAGGACCAGCTCTTTCCCAGCTGCCAGTACTGCTGTCCCTGGAAAAGGTCTGGTTCTGATTTCATTTAAACAAATGCAAATCAGGAGCAGCTCCATTACAATCAGCTTGGGAATGCTGATAGAAAACTAGGTCAAGAGGTGAACGAGACCCAATTTGTCAAACATTTATTGTTTTTCCCCCAGGTCTGAAATCTTCAGGGCTTTCCTCAGAGTGGTGTCGTTTAAAAGATGCTCCTGCTGAGCACTGCCCCAGGTACAGGGAAATTTTGCTCCTGATAATTGGAGGATGGAGGATAACACCTTCATTTTTTCAAGTGAGCAGTAGCCATCTAAAACACGTGTTTTAGATGTCTAAATCATGTGTCTAATCTGTGCACCAACAAATACTGTGTGACTGATCTGTCTGGACAGTGTTGCCAGGACTTCTACTCCCCAATTCCCTCAATCCCACCCAATCTGAACCCAGTTTGAATTTTTCTACTCGTTTCCCAACCTCGTTTTGAAACCTAGATTTGTCTACTTATCCCCCGCCCCATTTTCATTAACTGATCAAACCCCCTCTTGTTTATCCTTTCCACTAAACACCTCTGTTCTGATGTGGCAGTCATGCCTAAGTGTCACTTCATCCTCCCTGCTTCATATCCTCAACTTCAGATCCCACTATTAAGTTCTGTTGCTGTATTTCCAGTGGCACTAATTAAACCATAGGTTATGAAGAGGGACAAGCTCCAAAAACATATCTTTAAATGTCACAGACGTCATATAGAAAGGGCAGGACATGGGGGGGAATTCTTGCCTCTATATCAAAGTTGCAAAAAAAGTCCAGAGGACATGTCTTTCTTTTCTTGGAATGCTGGATGAGGCTAAAGATAACCTTGAAAAGAAGAGTCTGACAAAGAAAGCAAACTGGGAACTGCAAGGAGACTTGTCTTCTTTTGGGAGTCTTCAAACTGTGCTTGGAAACAGTACCAAGTCACCGTGCAGGAAACCATCAGAAAGGTTTGAGGTCAGTGTTAAGTAGGAAAAGGGCAGCTAAGCAGTTTCTTTTCACATTAAAAAACCCCAGTCTCAATCAGGTGTTCTTAAATGTGACAGAAAATCCACTGTGATTCAAAAAGCATTTCTTTTGTTATCCCAGAAGAGGTAAGTCAACAGAGTTTCAATTTTAAGGAGTTAATTAGTTGTTAAAACATTTTTAGAAAAGTTGAGGATATGAAGCTAAATGTAACAATTCCTGATGGAAGATCAGAAGATTCCTAGCTCTTCTTTCTTCCTGGCTTGCAAGCTTTATTTCTTTAAGGGAAGAAACTAGCATTCCCTTCCTAAAAGGAAAAAGGCAAAAAGGGAAAGAGCACATTGCTGTAGCAGAGTAAAAGTAATCACGATTCCTTCCTCGTCTGCTTCACTATTTCTTTTCTTCTGAAATTTGAAACACCTGCTCAGGGTGATTTACCTCTTTGCTGGTATTTCTACGAAAGGCACAATACTCAATATCCACCCAGCAGTGGGCAAGCATCAAACTCCCACAGCAAGTGCAGACAGTGCACACTATAAAGTTCAGCTGCGTGTGGTGAAGAGCTGACCCTTTGAATCTAAACCTACAGGAGAGGGTTATTTTACTTCAGGGACTATTGAACATTTCAGAACTGGTTCTTATGCATGGCACAGAACTTTAAGTGTCTCTTCCATGAATGTATTAATTGCAGAATCATCACTCAGGGGGCTCCTAGAAGAGGTGGGAGACATAGACCAGCATAAATAGGTCAGGCACTGATCCACCCCGATGGCCTGAGTCATTAGAACATTGGAGCTGCTGAACAGACTCATATTTCATTTGCTTTCAGTGTTGTGTGTAATAAGGTGAATCAGATTCCCTGGGACCACCCTGGGCTCCCAATGAGACTCACCCACATAGGTCTAAAAATATTGAGAGCAGAACTGAGTGATGAGATACCCCTGGCAAGGCTCAGAGATGTTTTCTAACTCAGGTGCACGCAGAAGATCTCCCATTCTAAAAATCTTAATCAAGATGACCGCAAGCTTTTATTATAAACAAAGAGATTTGTACAAATTGGTCTTTGAACTCCAAATTAGCAGTGTTTGATTTCCGGTGTGTCATGTCTCATGACTTAGGGGTATACGGCTGAAACAAGGGCTCAAGTGGGAAACAGATGCAAGAGAGAGATGTTTGAAGCATGCTAACTGTGGGAAAAGCAGGTGGAGTTTGCTCCCTGAAGTCCAGAGAAACAGCACTGAAGAATGTGACACAAGAGGCTTTTCTGGTAACTATGAGGCATGAGATCCTTAATAAATCTGTCTCCATAAGTAAAGTACACTTGTTGTCAGAAACTGGAGAGTGACAACAGCAGAGGTCATACTGCAACTTTCTTCCCTTCAGCAGGGAGGACTGTAAGGTCAATTCGCTTTTACTGGCTCCAAAAACACTACCCAAGAACTGTCAGGAATCTGCAGGAAGCAAGCCAGCATCTCTGAGCCCACCATCCTGCTCACCATAAAAGTGGAATCTGAGTTTCAAAGTTGCTGAGGGGATGGCATCAGATCTGCTTATATATGTGACAACATTGCTGCATTCTGTTCAGAAAGGAGGAAATACCTCTGCCCATAGCAGCAGCTGATAATGCCTGAAAAAAATACTTAGGAGGAAAAGAAAAAAGGTGGGGGGAGGGAATAAATTACAGTTTCTTTCCTATTTTGGGCATTTTGCTCCTTACCCCATTACAAATTTGAAAAAGCACTTTGGCAGACAGGAAATCAATAAAAACTTGACAAAAGTTGTTGCTTTTGGTATAAAAATTGATGGAAAGTATTGATGAAACCTCAGAGCCAAAGTACTTGCTGGATTCTGATTTGGCACCAATGAGAATTCTTTATTCTCTGTTGGGTTGGGCAAGTTAAGCCTGGACAACGAGACTTGGAGGTTATGGATCTCCTGTCCCTTAGTCTCTGGCAGTCCAAAGCAAAGGGATGCAGAACCTACACGAGGCAACAGCATTCAGAGAGTGTTGGATTGCTGAGTCAAGCACACAGGAATTAGGAATAATTAAGGCTCCCTATGTATCATGCACCTAGGATGCACTCAGGATGGCTCAGCTAAGCCTTTCCTTTTTATACTTCTCATTCAGCATGGCCCTGTGCCACATTCCCGGGACACCAGCCAACCTCTGCTCAACTGTGGCACAATTAATTTTTTTCGTGGTGCTCATCCCTAATCTGCTGGTGCTTTGTAGGTACCATTGAGCATCTTCTGCATTTTATCTCGTCATACCGGGATCAGACAGGAAACTGGGGCACAGGGAGATTAAGGTCAAAATTGTCTGCTAAATCATAGTGTCCAACTTGAGACATCCAGGATCCTTTAGCAGAGGAGTCCCAGTACAGTAGAAGATTATATTTTCAGTATCTAGTGACTTCAGTTACAGCTGTGAGGGCAAAGCATGTCTCCAGATCACAACCTGTGCATTCCCCATAAACTTACAAAAATATAGGAAGAATGGGGAGGTGGTAGACACTAGGTTTGAATGACTTGCACAACTTCATGGAAGAGCCCTGTTTAACTGGAGATTTAACAATTCTACCACTTGCTTGCTTTTAACATGACACTTTTTATAGTCCTTGCTTTATTGCTTCATACCTTTCATTTTCTCTAGTGAGCACACTGAAGATATTACAGGCCAAAGTTGCACAGAAGTTGGAAACCAGTGGGGGAGGTTTATATATACACATTTATGAAATGTTGTGGGGAATATAACTAAAGATTGTGTTGCAATGTGTGGACGTAAGGGCAGAAGCAAATCAACCATCATATAGGCATTGCCTCCCTTTGGAGTGCTTAGAAACCCAATTTTACTTTTCCACGGACTTTTCTCAAATCAGAATCAAACACTTGGGAAAAAGGCCTTTAAAACACTATCATTTTATTAATGTTGTTTTTCATATTCCTTCACCTGCAAAGACTGTGCTTCAGTTATCATGAGTCCAGCTGTGCAGTCACAAGAAGCCATTAAAGCTTCTGAAATGACCTAAAATAACACCTTGAATTTGACAGCATCAAAACTTTCAAAGTCCATTATCACAGCACCAGGCTGGTGCTACAGGGTCCAAACCAAGAATACTGTGGACTTTCTCCCTGGAAGAAGGGAAAATTCCTTCTTTTCAAGGGTAGAGAGTTCATAATTCTAACCCTGAAAGGAAATCATGACACATGCTGCAGCACATTTTTGGGTAGATAAACACATGGGGATAGGAGTGAAAATTTTCATATCTTTGAGACTTTTGAAAGAGAAGAAGTGGGAATCTCAAACTCCCACTTGGAAAGGAGAGGAGGAGGGTCCTCTGACTTAACCTGAAACACCAGTATGACCAGTACCACAGGATGGCAGCTCACAGATGCCAAAAAACATGGTCTGGGACAAGGGTAAAAAGGCCACAGTCACATACAGGGATGTAAATGTGGTGTAACTGTAAATGGTTCGTATCCACTAGGTCAAAAGGGTACGTGGAATAAGGGGAACAAACATCATTCCATCATAAGGACAGCAAATGTCAGCACTGAGGTTAATCAGGGTAATCACTGGGGGCTCTACTAAGTCCATGACAACTTCCTCTTCCAGGGTTTCTTCCTGAGAAATAAATTGACAGAAACCAATAATTTATTGGCAGACTTTACAGAAATAAATCACTGGATTTATTTTATTACAGAAATCCAGGAAAAACAGACTCATGTCCTTCTCTTCTTCTATTTGTTTTTTTTTTTTTTAAAATGGGAAAATATTTCTACCCAGAAACAGGTAATGTCTGAAATAACAATCAGATGGGATTACAGAGTATTCCCGTGCTTCAACATCATACTCTTTGGCTTATTTTTGCCAATAGCTGAATCATCACAGAAAATATTCAGAACAGGAAACAATTCACTGTTCTATCTTAAAAGAAGCATTTTGCATTTAAAGTAGTGTCCAGCTAAAAACACCTCACAGAAGCATGTTATGTTTCTCTTGGCCTTTTTGACTAATCCTAGATTTTTATTCCAACACCATCCTTGCAGGTGTGGTCTGAGGAAATCTGTAACAGAGGCAAGGACTGCACAAGCTCACAGGTCCTTCCTGGGTTCAGTTTTCAATACACAAAAAAACCTGCTCTTAACTCCAGGGTGCCATGCTGGGGGAGGAAGGGGAAGGGGGGTGGTCTTTGGACTACTTGAACCAACAATAGATCCTTGACACCATATGGGCACAGAACTCAGAAGTAAATGCTATCCTAAGAGCAGAAAGGTATATTTTTTCAGGCAGGGGTGAATAATAGTCTGGATTAAGTCTGATAGAGGTCCCAGATAGGATGGTATCCTCCCTCAGGTCCTGACAGGTCCCGATCCCAGCAGTGAGGATCTGGGGTAGTGTGAAATGAATAGCAGCAAACATGGCCATGGCCACACATGGGGTATGGGAGGAAAGCAAGCATCCTGCTGGAGAATGGAGCCATTTTTTGCATCAGAGCCATTTTTCAGGCTTCCTGCAGACTCAAACACATGAATTGCTTTGTAGGCTGTGATCTGACCATGTTTCCAGGCGTTTTTGGGGACTCCCAAGTGGAAAAACTTTTCTTTGTTAAAGAAGTGAAAGCTGAGAGTCTCTAACCCTATGAACCAAGGAGCTCTAGTTCTGATCTTGGCTCTTTTTTGGCTGAATATTTTTTCCTTCCACACGTGGTAGCAGACAGGAGGGGGGACAGACCAGCCAGTCATCAGTGGTGTCCATGGCAAAGGCTGTGCCAGACAGGATAGTGAGACACTTCGTTTTCCTTTCCAAGGTGTTACAGCCTATTCCCACATCTGACACCTCTTCTGGACCCTTCTCCATGTAAGAATCATGCAGGTTCAGGAGATTCTTCTGAAATCAGCAGGAGCTACAGGAAAAACCTTCTCCAGAACTAGAAGTCCACTGTGTTCTCCACATTTTGTGTTACAGGAATATCTGTGAGAGCCTGAGGGTTTTGCCTCAAGTACACTAGAAGATCTCAAGACTTTTTGGCAGCTGAAGAATCGACATAAGTGGATGACATTAAATTGTCCTGGAAATTATGTACTTGAAAACCCAAACAACAGAAAAAAGGCTTTAAACACAACATTTGCTTCTAATGTAGGCAGTCTAAGTTAAGTGTTTTATATGTTTTGGGTAAAATGCTATAATAACAGTGATGCAGTTAAAAACAAGTTGTTGTGGGGTTTTGGTGGATTCTTTTTTTCAATTTTAAACCTATTTATATACACTTGTTTATAAAAATCGTCTTTGAGAAGGAAATTACTTGCATCGCAGCTTAGCTCAACTGCAATTTGCTTTTTTTAAGAAATTGTCATTAGAACTCAGCAGGAGGCTAAATTTTGAGTTTAAACACACTCGTTAGAACTTCTATTACTGGAAAGCCAGAAAGTTTCAGCAACAAAGATACCATACCTATATGTACATGTACCTGCATTGTTCAGCTTGAGCTGATAAGGCAAAGAAGTATTGTGCTGTAGATAGCAAACTGAGACAGATTGTTTGGGCTGGCAAAAAAATCAGGGTAGAGTCCACAACCAGATTTAGATCCTCTTATTGCCAGCCTGATCCTTCCTGCACCTGCCCCAAACTCCTTTTCAGGTAGAGAGAAGGACAACACCAGGTGCACATCTACACCAACCCTTGCTCTCATACTCTTTCACTTCACAGAGCTCAGTTTGACATGGAAACCTTAATTTCAATGTATGCTACAGCAAAACCAGTTACCTATGGGTGCATCACACGGCAGAGGAACTGATTATTCATGCCATTCTGTAAGGCAGCAGAACATTGCCCCTTCCATATTTATTATCCTTCAAGTTATGTCTAACTGAAAAAGGAAAAAAAAATATTAGTTTTGAGTTCTTTTTCCTAACCATTAAGGCAAAAGTTGTACAGGATAACAACACAGATTCCCCAGTAAACATCTAATTCAGCTAAATACTCTTCCCCAGCGCAGATTTCCACTGAGCCCTGTGGGAAGGTGGCCTATGCCCAGTTTAGCTGTCCAGTTTTAGGGTGAGTGGTGGCTGGCTGGAAGCTTTTCCTTCTTTTGATTAATTCTGTGTGAGTTTTCATATCGATTTTCACAGGAGCCAAAAGAAGCTCTTAAATTGGTATGTTTATAATAGCAACTCTTCAGAGAAGTTAAAAAAACTTAGCGTGGAATTGTCTCTTTTTAGTGCAGTTAATCTCAACCTATCACCTCACTGGCAATGTTTTCTTGCATTAAGTTTTATTAGGATTTACTGCTGGCTCTGCAGAAAACATAACATGGAGGCAGAATCTGCTGACACACAGACCTTTCATAACAAGTAACACAGCTGCTACTCCAGCACTTCTTTGGAAAGCAGTAACATCTTACATGACTAATTGATTAGCATGGAAAAGGTGTCCCTAATTTGCTGTTCTATTGGATATACAGAGTAACACAACTTTTCACTAGCACAAGGTGGTTCAACAGATGAGATCCTGTTTAAAATGCGGTTCAGACTGAGTTAAGCACTGAAGGACACTAAATTCTGCTTCGTGAGAAGGAAGGATGTGGCAGGACATTGACCAAGCAACTTCCAAAAAATTTTCTAGGTGATCTGGTTCCTTCACTTTAGTTTACAAATATGCCAGGTAAAAAAATGTAAGAAACACACTTCCTGCTTATAGTGGGTGACCAATCTGAAGCCTACAGACCTTGTACTGCCTACAGCACCTTTGGACTGTGGAAGAAGTCTTAAGGTGTGGGATCCCTCAGAGTCAAGCCAACGAAGCTGGAGGAACCACAGTGTCCCTCCTGGCCCAGGACACACATCCCAAGACACAGGAGACCAGAGCTGTCACCACTCAGGGCCTGAAACTGCAGCTGCAAACACCATCATGCTCTAACCATTCTTCAAGACCTTCTTACTGCTCTAGAAAAGTGCACAAGAGCAACAAAAGACCTGCACTACAGAAATCACAACTGCTTCTGGGGCTGGCACAAAATGAGGCATCAAGACCAACACATACACATAAGAACAGGAAACTACTCCTAAGCTTGGGCCAGAGCAACCCAAGGCCATCTTTGGAAGAGGTCTGCAAGCATCAAAGTGGGATTTAATTTTGTTATATGGCTCCTGGGCTCAAGTAAGACCCACATAGTAGGTCTCCATGATCCATGCTTTGGAAAACCTGACTAAGACCTTTAAAAGGCATTACAGTACACCCACAACAAGCTTTCAGGCTTTGAAATTTTACAGACAAGTTGCACTCTAGCACCATCCACTCATTGATGCAAGTACCAGGCTGCAGCAGAGATGCAGTGCAATCTACAGGAAAGGTATCCTGAAAGGGCAAAAAGAAAAGTTATTCTACAGATGGTAAGTTGTTCAGTACATAGATCAAAAAAACAGACGTCAGGGAGGGGGAAAAGAGATGAGGAAAGAGATGGATATGTGAGTGTTCTTTCTACTGATTAATTGGATCCAACTCTCTCTCCAAATAATGACTATTTTTCAAATTAGAAGCTGCTCCTGTGTTTAAGATTTGGGTGGGAGGTTCACCTCTGAGCATTTAGACTGTAGTGGGGAAAAATTACTGTTAACATTAATAAGATAGTCATATATATGCAGAAATAGGAGCAGATTTTAAGAAGAAGCTACTGCAGCAATTACCTTTTAGTAACTTAAACTCTGACGTCTTTAAGGGTTTCATTTACTCATGCAGGCAAACCTACATGCTGATGGAAACAATTAAAACTAAGCTGCTTCTTAGTGTGCATTGAAGGCGGTCTGGGCTGTCCACCTCGTGTGGATACAGCACTTAATGAAACTGTCTGTGAGCCCGTGCTCTGGGATGGCTCCCACGACCTGTTTAATAATGCAGAGATGCCTGTTAACATCCAACACACCATCTGGGCACAGGCAGAGGTCAGGAACACCAGGCAGCAGCAAATGGGACACACAAGCATTTGTACCATCCTCAGGATTTCCTCCAGCCAACGAGGCTGCGAAATGCCCTGTACTCACACACGGGGAACCCAGATGGAGCCGTGTCCTGCCACAGCACAGGGTGGTGGGAGAGCAGTGGTCTGATGGTCAGTTATACAACAGAGCAATCCAGGCATTTGGGAAGTGGCACCGCCAGGCATTTCCCACTTCCAAAAGAGGTGTTTGGGGTTAGTCACCCTGGGGAAGACACTGGTTGAATGCATTTACCATCTGAATAAACACTTGGGAAGCGTCAACCCACCTTGCTTCAGGGACCATCTAAAGAGACCTGACAAAAACTACACCTTCCCTTGTCACCTGCTGGTTTGCAAAATGATATCCATTTTTCTCAGGCAAACTGTGCTTTACTTTGTAAACTCTTCTCTCTGCAGCACCCTGCCACGGGACTATCTGTTTGCAGTTGTTACTCCTTCACCTTCATTCTGGCTGGATAAAAGTGAACCAAACTCCTCTTGTTTTGTTGGTTTTTTTTAATGACTGGGATATGAAGAGGGCTCAGGGGAAGGGAGATACTGTGTGCTACTGATCCATTAGAATTTCTCTTCTCTGACTGTGGGGGGGGCAAGAATTGCTCACAGCATCCCAGGAAAAACCCCTGCAACTGCTGCTCATTTGTTTACTTTATTTCAACATCATGACTGTGGCTTTGAAGAAATTAAAGTTATTAGGTTATGTAAAACCCATTTTAACATAAGGCAGGTAATTAAATCAGCTTGAAAATTAGAGCATCTGTACATTTTAGCCAACAATTTGTTTTGACATTGCTTTATGAAAGCAGTTCTCCTCAGCTCTATTGCCTAATTATTTAACATCTACTCTCTTAATCTATTTCCACATGCAGCTCCAGTTAGCTATAGATTGTAGAGATCACTTCACCTAAAACAGTTCTCCAGCTGCTTGGATGTGAGAGGAGTGCAGAGCAAGCTACAGTTTTCCAGCTTCATGTGTTAAGAGAAAGAAGTTGCTTCTACAGTCAATGCTATGAATACAAAATATAAATATGAAAGGAATGTGTGTATGAATAGTGCCACAGACAGGAGTACGAGTGGTTGTAGCCATAATAATTATCTCTGTAATAAATATTACTTTCATTTTCGGAGACCACAATTTGTGCTTGCACTGTAGCTCCTCACTGAAGTCCTTTGCATTCAGTAATCAAATAACTCAGGGTAAGGATTCCTCCATAATGAAGGGCAACAGTTGACTGTACTGCTGAATCTCATTTCCATCAGAAAGAGGTAATTGCAGCCTTACGTTAATTTCTGGTTAGAAAACTGGAAATTATCAATACAAACTAATTTGCACCAGAAACCCTTATATTTTTCAAGTGCTTTCTGAGCTACAAACACGCAAAAAATCATCTGATAGTTAATTACATCAATCTCACTTATCTTCATCTCAAATAGATGCGAGCTAGAACGAAAGAAAACCAGGCAGACTTAGAGTTATTAAATCTTCTCAGGGAAAAAAAAAATAAAAACAGAATTCTGCATCTTTTTTAGGGTACGAGATTCACATCCTGCTGTTTTCAATCAAACTATTCAGACATTTTTCTCTGCTAGGAATAGAAATACACATTTAATAAGCATAAACCTAATGCCCCCTGTTGGTTATATACAGCTTAAACCCTCGCCAGTGCACACAGGGATTCCTCATCTCCTACTGCTGACTAAAGCATCCCACGGAACATTTAAGAATTTATACAGGCACAGAGATAATGCTCCAGATTCACCTGAATTAATTTCTCACCTCCCTTACAGACACGGAGCCACATTCTGGTACAAATGACGCTTCTGTGCCTACAAAGCCAGCCCATATAACAAGAGAGATCTGCAATATCCTGTCCTGGAGGCTCAGTCACTGCACATGGCAATCATAGAATCACTAAGGCTGAAAAAGACCTCTAAGATCATTGAGTCCAGGTATTAACCCAGTACTGCCCACCCCACCACTAAACCATGTCCCTAAGTGCCACATCTATGTGTCTTCTAAATACCTCCACTTCTCTGGGCAGCCTGTGTCAGTACTTGACACCCTTTCAGTGTAGAAATTTTTCTTCGTACCCAATCTAAACTTCCCCTGGTGCAATTTGAGGTCATTTCCTCTTGTCCTGCCATTTGTTGCTGGGGAGAAAAGACTGGCCCCCACCTCACCACAACCTTGCCTCGGGCAGTTGTAGAGAACTATGAGATCCCCCCTGATCTCCTGTTCTCCAAACTAAACAACCAGCAGTCATATAACCGAGGGTTTCTGTGTTACCTGTTAGAAACTAAAATGCTGAATGTGGGTCAGGTGTTAAAAACAACTGCTTGGGTTTTTTAGCTTTTCCATAACACATTTCAGTAATTTCTGAGGAGACCTCCAAACTGAAAACTAACAGCATCTTCAGCTGGGTGTGTTTTCTGTAGTCGATTTGAATTGCCCTTAATTTAAAAAAGCCCCGAGAACAAGTAAACAAAAATACCTAAAGTGAAGGGGTTTTTACCAAAATTTCTTTGACCAACAGCATTTTTTCTGTTGAGTGAAGGTTGTGCACAGTGATTCACCTGGCTCTGCACAGCAGAAGATGCTGAGAGACTCCTACTGCCTGTGGTCTTAGTGGCAGTAACAGAGTCAGTAGCTTCAGAGGTGAGAACCACTTCTGTGAGCGTCAGGAGGTTGCTTGGTGCTTGTACCCACCTCTGTACCTTTGCCTTTCAGCAAGGATCACTGCCAGCCACCCACAGCTGAACAGTACCTGTCTCTCCCAGCTGGCAGACACATCCCCCAGAGGAGGGTGCTGGGCCCTCCATAGCTGGCTGAGCATCTTGTGCCTCAGAAAGACATCACTCAGTATAGAATCACAGAACCATTAGGGCTGGAAAAGACCTTTAAGATCATGGTAGTAACAAATAGCTCAGACCTATTCAGCAAAGCAAAATACAAAGACCATTCTCTTGTCTTGACCTGGGAATAGCATTAGAATTGGAGACACACAGCAGGAATTACCATCCTCTCACATCTTACTGCAAATGCCACCATTAAAGTTGTTACATTTGTGAGGATTCCTGTGCCATCCCCTCTTTGAGTCTGTGATACTACAGGCTCTGGGTTCATCAGAGGAAGTGAGCCCAGAACTGGGTATCCACAAATGCCAGGCTCCTCCTGAAGACACATCTGGTCTCCACCCTACAGGTGGAGAAATTGCCTAGAGCCTAAGTGACTGTCAGTGTTACAGAATCACAGAATGGTTTGAGTTGGAAGGGGCATTAAAAACCATCTAGTTGCAACCCCCTGCCTTGGTCAGGGACACCTTCTACTAGACTAGGTTATTTAAAGTCCCATCCAGCCTGGCCTTGAACATTTTCAGGGGTGGGGCATCCACAGCTTCTCTGGGCAACCTATGCCAGTACCTCACCACCCTCACAGTCAAGAATTTCTTCCTAATATCTAATCTAAATCTGCCTTCTTCCAGTTTGAAGCCATTACCACTTAGTTGTATTTCCTTCCCTTACCTTAGCTCCTGGAGTAGTTGCCTCTTCTTGGGGGACTGTCTCAGCTTAAAAGCACACCAGGGATATCAGGGCTAGGACTGAGAGGGACACACTGAACTGTTTATTAAAAGAAATACATTGAAATGTGGAGATGTTTTGTGACTGGTGGCCAAATTAACCTCCTCTCCCTCAGCCACACCATGCACAGCCAAACCTCATACCTTTAGGCTGTGCTGCTTTAAAGGGCAGCAGAGCTGCTTCTTGCTGCTTGCCTTAACCCTCTGCACCCAGCTGGCAGAGCTACTCCTCACCTGTGCTGGGCACAGCTTTTCTTGAGCCACTCAGTTCACCCCCTGCCAGACTGTAAGTGGCACCCGCACACTGCAGGTCCCTGAGGTGCTGAGACCCTTTGGGCACTCAGGATGGGAGACCATGAACCCCCCAAGCACCACCCAGCCTCTCAGTGCCCTGCAGAGTAACAAGTGGCCCTGGTAAAACCAAACCCTATTTATACAATTTTTGTTATTTGTCCCAGGAGGAGTGTGGGTTGGTGCTAATTCAGTCACCTGGGTCTCATCCTACCAAGACTGGAGAGGCAGCTGATGCAGGTTTTGATATTGCAGCCTGTGGGCCAATGCCTGGGAGCAAAGCCTTGGAGTTCCACCCCTCTAGTCTTCTCAGTTGTCTGCTGGGTTTGGCCAAAGCCAAGTTTCATACCCAAAGTCTCCCAGTTCCCCATCTCTGGCACAGCTGAGCCAGAACTGTAAAAAACATACCGGTTCCTTAATTGCAACAGCATATGGAGAAAGATGGAATAGCTGAAATTATGCTGTAAGACATGGGCAATGGAGAACCAAGCTTTCAGCATTTCTTTGAATCAAATCCAGCAAAGCCTCGTCACTGCAACAATTTTTCAATATACAGTTGTTCCTTCAACTAAAACAAACATAGTTTCCTCTCTGCCCTTAATTTGAAAGCATCTTATATTAGATGATCTTTTGGATATTCATTAATGAAATATAAATCCTATCATTAATTAGTCAACAAAATTTCTTTCCATCTTTTGACATAAAAATGTCTCTACTGAGCCACTCTTGAACCAGCATTATTTGGATGGAATTAAAATGTTATTTCAGGTTCTTCAATAGAGGTTTGGACATATTTTTGCTCTTTCTAGAACTCTCCCCTGCTGTCTTTTTAAAAATAAATTCAAGAAATCTCAGCAGTAATAGGAGAGAGGGGAGATACTGCGAAGAGTATCTGGGTTTATCTGTTAAAGTGTTTTGTGTAATCCATCCTGACTTTATTCCATGCTGGGGAACCTGATGCTTATCCTCATATGTAGTCCTTTGTGACCTCTAAGGCCATGAAGATAAGCAGAGCAAAGCTTTTAAAATAATGCAATGTCATATCTCTAAAAAATTCCTGTAAATCTGCCTTTGAGGTTGGAGGGAGGGAAGGAGAATCCAATTGAACAAAAGCCTTAAAAATCACATGCGAAACACTACAAATCTGAGCAACTGTTCAATGAAACTGGGAGAAAAAGCTCAAGGAAGCAGCTGCAAAAGAGCACTGCAAATGGCATGTGATGCAAGCAAATGATGATGAAAATCTTGCAGCCTTTAAGAATATCAAGTGAA
Source organism: Pipra filicauda (assembly GCF_003945595.2). Classification (NCBI taxonomy): domain Eukaryota; kingdom Metazoa; phylum Chordata; class Aves; order Passeriformes; family Pipridae; genus Pipra; species Pipra filicauda. Next base: position 2,437,464 of record NW_024104007.1, on the reverse strand, counting down.
ATGCAAAATGCTCAAAGTTGGCTTGGCTCGCTCTCTGCTTGATTTGAATTTCAAGCTCTGATGTACAAAAAGCTTTGTCTCCATGCAAGGTTTTGAAGTCCTGCAGGACTGCCTGCCTGGATGCTTTTGCTTTGAAGCTGTCTAAAGCTTCCCTTGTCATCACTGCTTCACATTAAAATATATATTCTCCATTGTGGGACTTAGCAAATAGATTTTCAGCTGTTCTATTCCCCCCTGCTCCTTCAGATTGTTTTCTTCAGGCTCCAACTGTATGCAGATTTAATGCGGAGATCTTTAAAAAATAATGCTTTCCTTAGAGAAAACAATAAGTTAAAAGCCATTTGTTGTCTCATGCTGGCAGATTTTTGCCAACAAAACCAGAAAACATAATATAATCAGAGTATGCTGTAAAGCAGAACTGTCTGCCTCTTCCAAACCATTCTCCTGTTCTGGTTAATCAATTCCTGACACTGAAGGGTTTCCATGATATCAGCTGCCTTCTAGGTGACATCCAACCCCAGTCCCATGAGCTGAGCAGAGGACAGGGAATGCACATGATGTTTCACATCACAGGCTCTGTGGTCTCCCTGAGCCCTGAGTTTCAGGCTCAGTGATGGGTCCTGTCCCATCTGAGACCAGTGTTCCCTCTGCCAAGCTCCAGTGGCCCCCACATCCTCCCAGCTCACACCAAGTATGTTTGCCTTTCCCTCCTTTTGAAGCCTTTTCTCTCTCCCTCCACCTCATGCTCCCACTCATCACACTCTCCTGTTTTCCTCCTTTTCATGACCCAAACTCCTGATTTCTTGCCTCTTAAATGCTTCTTCTGGGATTTAACTCCTCCACCGGCCTCTTCCAGTGGTGGAACAGATTCAGAACAGATAAACACAATGGAATCAGGAAATAGCACTGTCATTGCATGAACCACCAAACTTATCCAAGGATATGACGTTTTTCCAAGGGAAAAAAGCACATTCCCCTCTTTCATGTTGTGTATAATGACTAATAGTGATCAGGATCTGAAGATGATCTTTACCCATCACTAATTATAAGAAAATTTTAGGCAAAGCATTATGTATTTCAGAAATGTGAATACGCTGCATTGATTTGTGAGCTGGCATAATCAGACAGAGGAGCAGGGAGCTGCATCAGTAAGGAACACCCTTAAAAGAGATTAAAGCAACTTGAACTGCAGCATGAGCAGGTCTGTCTCCAGTTACTCTATTGCTTTTGCTTAGGAGGCTGAAATCCACCTAGTAATTGAAAATCAAATAACACAATTCTGCTTTTAATTAATAAGATCTACTAATCCTATATTCTCTAGCCCAAACAGAGACTCAATGTAGAAAGTATTAGCTCAAATTCTTTTTACTCAAATCTTCTGTGTTTTCCCTTACTCCACCCACAAATTTATTTCTCAAATCCTGCAGTTCCAGGTCACCCTTATGTTCTGAAGCCAGTCCATGGCAATAACCCCTAGCTTCTTTCATCTTAAAGCCTTTCCCCCTTGTCCATCTCCCCATGTTATCTAATCCCTCTCCATTCCCTTCCCTGCCCTGCATTCAGGAGCTCCATGTCATACACAGGACCAGAGCACTACTCCTTGTTTTCCTTTGGTGCTGCAAATCCCACTCTCTCTCCCCAGCACTCACATAAAACCTGAGATCCCTTTGGAAGTGAAATGACCCAAACACTTTCAGTCTTTATATCTGTCAAGCAGCTCCTGGTAGAAATCATTTGAGCAGCTCTGGTTTATATCCTTGTGAGGTTTCTTAAACTGCTGCCCAGCTCTGATTGACTTATCAGGCCCCTTGACTTTCTCTATTACTCCTTATTCCCTTGTTGACACAGCTTCCTTACTGTTCTTAGCTTTTCAAGCTGCTTTGCATTGTGGAGACATTTTCACCAGGTTCACAGGGATATCTAAGGCTGTTCTATCCAGATAGGAGGCCCCAAGTAACTCAGACCCTGTGCAAGGTTGACTCTGGTCTACGCTGATTTTCAATTTCCTCCGGTTTTCTTCGCTAAGAGCATCTCAAATGGCAGATTTTAAGGAACTAATATGAATCTGGAGCATAAGTAAATTTTGCTGGAAATTCACCAAGCTCCAAGACACATGATGTCTTCCATATTCCTGCAGGACTTCTCATATTTCTTAATGTTTTCCCAGGTTCTGAGGGACCAGCGTGTCAAAGACAGCACGCAATTCTGCCCAGGCCATTGGAGGCAGAGGTTGAGTACTGCTCCCTGCTGACAAGATTCTATAAAAGAACACAGAAGACCTTAATAAATAATAGAAAAATTGGTAAACTTGATTGGAGGCTGCTGGTGAAAAATAGGCATTGCCTTATGTTACGTCCTTCTGGGATTCCTCAAGCAGCTGTCCGGTTCAAATTAACTGAAGACATTTGTTAAGGCAACATGTCTTTTTAATTTGTAGTTTCCTTTTTTGAAAGGTGTTTTGATTTTTCACTTATCAAACTTCAATTCTTGACTATAAAGTTTGGGGGAAAAAAAAGAAAACCCAAAAGAGAATGATGGATAGGTTTATTTTTGACACCTGGGATATTTTCCAGGCAGGCTAACACAAGAGAGCCTGCAAATACAGCACTCCAGGTTCATCGGTGTGACAAGAGCTAATGCAAATAGCACCAAGTAAGCGCAAGAGCCTCTCCAATACAGCTAAACCAGATTATTTAGCCATCTGCAGAGAGGCCTTTTCTTCCCTAACACACAGCTGGGTGCTTCTTTAGCCGAACTGAACCCCACCAAAGCACTGCCAGTGGAGCTACTATCAGTTTGTCCTGTCAGTGACTGTACCAAGCAGCTGAAGAACTACTCATGTCTCCTCGGCTGGTGGTCACAACCTCTTGGGGGTTCACTGATTATTTCTAATATAAAGTTCTCCAAGATTTCTATAGCCAGATGACCCCATGCAAGTGCTGTAGGAGTCTGAAACACTTATTTAAACTTTCCACTGGGCTTCTGCTACCACGTGTTTCTTTCATACTGACCTGGTCCAAACACTGTGGATGCCAGAGTCACCAGAGACTGAGAAGAAAAGATACAGGGATGTTTCTGATTCCCTGGAAGCAGTGAAAAGTAGTAATTTGGGTCATCTTATTAAATCAGATATATGAAAATAACCCACTCTTTTTTCTACCTTTAAGAGCAGCTCTCACAAAGAATTTCATCAAGAGAAAGTAAAGCCACAAATGAGCTCATATGACCAGAACCAACCACAAATAGTTTACTTCTCTGCTTGTTATTTAATGAAATTTGGGGACCAGTGTTAAACTTTTAAGGGATTTTCATGAGGTTTAATCACGTCTTTTTAATTTTTAGTGGTTACTTTCAAAACATGACAGTTTCCAGAGTTACTTGGGGGGACTACCCAGTTGCACCACCTTGCAATACACCTTATTTCTTTTGTGTTTCATTTGCAAAATTTGCCACATAGATACCATATCAACAAGCTGGTTTATTTTCTGCCATGGTGTGGAGCCAAAGTAGCTCCAAAAATCAGGTGAGTTACTGCTGAGAAACATGTTAGAAGTAGGAAATAAAAACATGAGGACAAAAACCTGAGATACTACTGCAGATGAAAGACCCATTGTCCTGTTTCCAGCATTGACTGAGAACAGGTGTATGGGAAGGTGTACAAGAACCTGGCAATCATATGAAGGTACAGTCTGAGGTTACTCTCCCAAACTGTGATATTTTGCACTTCAGGAGTTTCCTAAGCCAGAGGTGTTTCCTTTGAATTTAATATCAACAAGCAGGTTCTTCCTCCATAAGCTCGTCTAGTTGCTCTTTGAGCCCTTAGACAGATATCTGAACCAAAAGTTTTGTTTGTTGTAATAGCAAATCTGAGGGCGACAGCTGCTATCCAGACTGATTCCAAGAAAAAAAAAAATCTCATATAAAAAGTGTAACAAACCTCACGAACTTCAACACAGCCAAGTGCCAGGTCCTGCACATAGATCGGGGGGATCTGAGGGCAGGCTTAGATTAGATATTAGGGTGGAATTCTTGACTGTGAGGGTGCTGAGGCCCTGGCACAGGTTGCCCAGAGAAGCTGTGGCTGCCCCATTCCTGAAAATGTTCAAGGCCAGGTTGGATGGGACTTTGAGCAACCTGGTCTAGTGGAAGGTGTCCCTGGATGCAGCAGGGGGTTTGAAGTGAGATGATCTTTAAGGTGCCTTCTTACTCAAATATGAACTTGGATTTCAGGAAAACAAAACCAAAATGAACCGTGATAAACAATAAGCATTTATCAAAGAACTAACTTTTACACATATAAATAGCAAGTTGTAAATAACAAGACCACTTTCTATAGCTCCTACTGGTAATTTCTAATAAGTGTCCTTAAATTTAATGGGGGGGGGGGGAAACACCAAAAAAATACCACCCCAACTGAAAATTCTATTTGCAGACAGTTTGTTCTTTTTTTAGTTTCAACAACAACAAAAAAATCTTCCCATTTCAATCATCACTAGCAAGATCTGTTTCAGAGGATGAAAATATCCCATAGAAATGAAAGTTGTCACTTCATGGGTTTTGATCTTTCTTCACTGTTTGCAAAACACATTTTCCCAAAATAAACTAATTTGGCATGTTTCCCTGGAACCCAGATAACCCACAACTACTGACTGCCCCTGGGACAGCCCTCTGACACCAAAATGCAATGAAACTGCCAAGGGCAGCAGAGCATCTGGCATGGCTGGGATCTACATTTCTTACTTCACAAATGCTGCTCAGACCAAAGAAAGTAAATTTGTGCCTGAGAATCCCTCCTTCTAATTGTTCTCCCCTGCCAGAAACCATATGATCAAGATATCTGCATGGGGTATATTTTCTCTTGGTCTGTATTTAACCACAGTAGCATATTTCTACGGGAACATCACTCTGTTTTATAGATGTGCTGGTGCTGCCACGAGCTTTTCTCATTATTGCTTTTGGTCAGAGCCAACCACAGTTTTTCCTCTCTGAGCACTCACAGCCAGACGTAGACAGACGTCGCTGTGTGGTGTGGGGCACATCCTCTCCAATCTGTGCAGCGTTTGCTTGTGCGAACGCGACACTTCTGAAGAGATAAACAACTCATCTCCCCCCCCCTTGCAGCTGTGTAACTCCAAGCCTTTTGCACAGATGCATCCTTTACGTCTTGTTTCAAATGAATTGGCAAACCTTGAAGGGAAAAGATGCTTTTGGCGTCTCCGAATCATAATGAAATACGTCTTCTGCAGACATGCGGCTTTGTGACGGCTTTAAAGATCGCCGCGGTTTGCTCTTTGATCACACGCTCAGTGCAGACATAAGCTCGAGGTAAGTGTTTTCATATCAACTCCACATAAGGAAAGAGGCCACCCAGAAAGGCCAGATGAGCCTTGGACCCTGGTTTTGAAGAACAGAAGCCTTTTTAATTTTATTATATTATTATACTACTGTATTATATTATTTGTAACAAACGTGGATAGAGCCTTCCTAAATCTTCGTTCGCAAAGCCTAGCCATGATGATGATATTATATTATACTTTATGATACATAATGTTATATCTTAATACAAGAAGAGTTATAGACTTAACTTTTACTCTCATCTCCCTGAAACATCTGTTTTTTAAAGGATTAAGTACCTAACATTTTAATGAGACTATCTTTCTTCATATTATAATAATGTTATGTTCTTATTCAATGCTTTCTTTAAACTCTCTATTGTGTTAGTGAGCTACGTTATTTGTTCTGCTTCTGACGGAAGACACACTGAGGGATTAGTTTCTTTTATTATGCAATAAGCTGTCTGTTCCCATCTAACTGCTGCTGCCCTTGCTGCCTAACCTCTCCTACAGGACCTGTGTCCCTCGGTTTTGGCGAGTAGGAATTGCCACCAGGCTTCCATGACTTTAAAATTCACTTTCTTTTTGATTTTCATCTTTCTTCTCTTTTGTCTTTCTTTTGATGCCTTTTAGTTTCTGAACCACCACCGCCCAGTGAGATGCAATCAGATGGCAAGCACCCTCCAAAATATTCATCAGGCAATTTCTGCAAATAACTGCCACAAGAAGGAGTAAAGCAAATAGGTTGCCCAACGGCTTAAATGTTCATTTCTATATAAGATTCCATTACTACTTCTGAGCATGATCCTGAACCCTACAAAGGCCATCTGTGACCAAGGAGAAAGCTGATTGCTCAGCTCCCTTCCTTCAGTGAAGATCTCACAGGTGAAAGCGCTTCAGCCCCTCTACCTGGCAGCAGTGGTTAGCACACATCATAGGGGGTGGCAGCATGGCTCACCACCCCCGCCAGTTCCCATTATTTGTTCTGTGCTAAAATCTTTAAATTCCTTAGGAATTAAGTCTTGATTAGCTGAAAAGACTGCCAACACAGCCTGGAGTGGGGATGGCTTCTCAAACTGTGTTGTGGTTCATCCATACAGTCTCTTTAGCAAATTTTCTCCCCTATAGGACTGTGGTTCCACCCAAAAGTCCTTCCCTTTCCATGCTGTCATGGTTTCACCCCAGCCAGCAACCAAGCCCCACACAGCCACTCACTCACTCCCTCACCATCAGGATCGGGGAGAAAATCGGAAGGGTGAAAACTGGAAAACTTGTGAGTTAAGATAAAGACAGCTTAACAGGGAAAGCAAAAGCTGAGCACACAAGCAAAGTAAGACAAGGAATTAATTCACTGCTTCCCATGGGCAGGCAGGTGTTCAGCATCTCCAGGAGAGCAAGGCCACATCACACGTAATGGTAGCTTAATAAGACAAACACCATCATTCCAAATGTCCCTCTCCTTCTTCCCCCACCTTATACACTGAGTATAATGTCATATGATCTGGAATATCCTTTTGGTCAATTTGGGTCAGCTGTGTCTCCTCCCAGCTTCCCAAGCACTCTCAGTCTCCTCAGTGTGGCAGTATGAAAAGCAGAAAAGGCCTTGGCTCTGTGTAAGCCCCACTCAGCAATAACAAAAAACATCTCTGTATTACCAACCCTGTGTTCAGCACAAACCCAAAGCACAGCCCCATACCAGCCACTGAGAAGAAAATTAGCTCTACCCCAGCCAAAACCAGCACACGTGCCTAGGGCAGGCAACCTTTCCATGTGTCCCTTTACAGCCTTTGATCCGTGCCAGAGGGGTGAGGAGGCGACAGAACATCTGGCACTTTGCAGGTTCAGTGGATAACACCTGATCTCAGTCTCCCCCAGGGCTCACAGCTGAGGGAAACTTCGAGGGATGTCCCATAAGACCCTTTTCTCAGGTCAGGGAGGCCAGAAATAGTGAGTGCCACTAGCTATGGCATGGAAACCTGCTCCAGACTTCAGCAGGAGGGTAAACAAGATACCCAGAAATGATGGGATTTGGGGAATTTTGGGGGGTGTTTTTGTCTGTGAAATGTTTTTATCACCCCTCACCTAAGCACCCAAATTAGGGAATAAGTTACACCACTTCCCTAATTAATATATGTAATACAACTACTCACCACTGCGACCAAAGAGATCAGTTCTGAGAATTTTACCCATACAGACATAATTCTATTTCAGGATATTTGAAAACAGCCAAGGGAAAAAAGATAAGCCAGTATATATCACAGGATGTGAGAAAAAACCCACATCTTTCATCCAAACTACCTGCTGGGCAGAGTATCACACCTCATCATCTTTCTTAGGTAATTTTTTTTTTTTAAGTTTTCCCACACAACCACAATGGAGCTGTCAATGCAGTTTTACACAGATCCCCAGCAGGTGTAAGACAGTGTGATCTCCAATAACTCTGTTTATGTTAATGGGGATTTGGCCTAAGGTGCTAAAATATTTACTGCAGAGAGATTCGTAGATCTGTTATAATTACGTTTTATCTACTGATCAAACCTCTGACTGTTCCTAGTGCCTTAATTACTAGACTTGGATTTCTTCCAGGAAGAGATAAACACCAGTAGAGAGATGGGAGGAAAAAAAAAAAAAGAAAGAATAATCTAACATTTCCCTGGAGAAACAACAGAGAAGAAAACATTTGACAATAACCAGAATTAAGCATAGATTAAGATGTTCAGTAGTTATTGTTCATGAACAAAATCAGACACACTAGAAAGGGCCAGAAGCCACATTACCCCTCCATATACCCAGCTGGTCCCTGGTGCCCACTCACCAGGGTTCCTCTTGCTCATTAAATTACCCTTTTTACTGGACTTTAGACACTCCTTACATGCATTATTCAAAGGCCTGGTACAATGCACCATTGGGAATTTTTTCTTGTTATTCCACCTGAAGTTTTACCTTCTGACCATCACAACTTTGGCTTTAAACTGTGACCCACTGGCTGCAGTTCTGTGATACCATAGGAGTTTACTAGTTTCCTTGCAACAATTTGTTCTATTTTTCAGCTGGGGACAGAAACTAAACTAAAACTAACACACAGGTAACGCATATTAATCAACACAACTTCCTAGTGCTACAAAGGGGCACAACAAGCTGTCCTGTAAATTAAAGTCAGGAAGGCAAAAAGGCATCCAGGAATTTTGCAAAGCAGACTTCCCATCAAAACCTTCTTTCAGTACTAGGGTGTTTGGGGTTCATGAACAAGAGCTCCAGGAAATCTGCTCCAAGTCCTTTCCTGGATGTGTATCACACACACATGCTGTTGGCTGTTGGAAAAGAGTTTTCCATAAAGACCTCACATGCATATGCTCGAAAAAACTCCAACCTAAACAAAACATTTCTCTGCCCACAATTTTCCTACCCGAAGAGAGGCCAAGAGCATGTTCTAAACAGACGTGAGAGCTGGTTTATTTGCTGTACTGCTGCAAGGTGCTCAGAGAAGGGAAGGACGTGCCAAACTTGCAGACACTATGTTGGCTGCTCCAAGCAATGTGGTATGGGATACACTCCAGCTGGTGGATTTCAGTTTGCTGCCCAAGGCCTGCAGATTAATTTTTAAGGGTTCACAAATGGTAGAAAGAGAATAAGACTAACATCAGAGCATTTAAATGCACTTTTACAGAAAATAATATGAAAATCTGTATATGAAAAGTGTTGGGAAAAAGCTTATTCTTAAAAAGCATTGTGGGAGTATTCCCTATCTCCACATCAAATCCCTGACTTGGTATGAAGGAAGGAAGATGAGGGTGTGTTGCTCTGCAGCTTCATCTTTTCTGCTCGGCTGCCCCTCACTTCCCAGGGGAACTATCTATCCAAACTCAGTAATCTGAAAGGAAGTTCAGCCTGAATTTTACCAAGGCCCCAAACACTAGACAAGAACACAATGTGCATGTGAAAAACAGGGACTGAGAGGGAAAAAAAATCACACTGTACTGTCATGGGTGGACAGGCAGTGTCAAGAGTTCAGTTTATGGGTATGAACTGGTTGTTAGAAGACTTGCCAAATCACATGCAGGGCAGTGATTTCACAGCTAAAGTGGTCATTCCTTCAGTGTGAAGTAATTAACCAAATCTGGACCCCATCCCTGCACAGCACCCAAATTTGCTTCTTCTTAATTCAGTTTCCATTTTGTTATTCCTGCTGCACAGTATAAAATCATAAATCACATTTCCTGGAAGAGTAGAGGAAACTACATACCTTGCTCATCATACAGGACAAGACAGACATGATTTAAATACAGATGTTTTGAAGATGATGTATCTGAGGCATTTTTTTCAGAAAATCAGACTTCACTCTAAAACCATCTGGAACTTTAAAATGAGTACAGATTTCCCAGTTACATCATCACAGTTTTAAAAATAGCCCACTACACTACATCAGATGCAAACTAATTTACCTGCATTTTTAGTCTTCGTTAGTTGTATTACTAATCCTCTGAGGAGCCTTAGCAGTGAACAGCAACCACCATGAGCAAGTATAAGCACAAATAACATCAACAATTATCTTTTGACCTGTTTTTGACATTTACAGAATTTGAGCCAAACTCGTCCCAGGAGCAACATAAAAAAAAGCCAACAAAATGACACCCTGGGTCAGTTTAGTCCTCCCCCTCAAATCTTCAGTCAGTACTCATTTATTTTCTTAGACACATTTCCTGTTTCCACTTTTTAAATACATTCTGTCTCAGACACCATCCTTTAACTTTTGAATATATCCTTGAATTTCCTTTTATTTTATTTTTTTTTTTCCTATCCAGCTTTCCATCTTGGTCTTTGCAGTGACACCAACTCTTTCCAAGGGAGCAGAAATGAAACAAAACCTTAATCCTAGCAAACAGCTTGCTGCCTGCCTTCAGGAGGTATCTAAGGGATTTCCATCTCCCAGAAAAGGAGAAGGCTTCAGCTTTCATGTCCTTTGTAGGTTACTGGGGAGCTGTGCATTTCCATGTCTCCCAAAAGCCAAAGGGAAATGTCCTTTTGTTTCCTCAGCAGATTGTTAGTTCTGTACCAGATGTACCTTCAGAGTCGGTTTCAGAGGGCCAGAAACCTGCCAGCCTGGCTTATGGATGGCCTGACTGCTCAAACAACAACATCCCTTTACTAGGTTTTATTTAAAAAGATAACTTCTTGGGAAAGGCCAAACCAACCAACTAACCAAGAGAAAAAAAAAAAAGTTTACCTTTTCCTCTTGTCCCTTTCATTGACTTAGGATCTGGTCAGAGATTCTCTACCATTTAGGAAAGATTACACATACTCCAGCTTTTTCAATGCCCTGTTTCATAAAGTGTAATTTACTCAGCCTCTGCTCTTTCTGGGTGGTCAGTGTCAATTAATCATCTTCAAGTAACACTCCATGGCTGATTTCTGCTATTTTGATTATTTCCTGTTTCATATTATCAGGGGCAGATGCTTTCCTGAGCTGTTTTAGAGGTGTTGCACCACTAAGTTAGTGAGGTTATCACCAAAACAGAGGAGCCTCTGCACCAAAGGCTGTTCAACACCTCCAAGGTATTCCTAAACACCCAGTGATGCCAGTGGCAACGTGATCATTGCTCACTTTTACCTTACTTTTATTGAGATATATTCTTAGGATGCAAGACATTGTTTCCTTTGTCAGGATCATCTTATCAGCCACAAAGGAAAGAAAAAAAGTGATTGTGTATGTCTTGTGAGGTGTCTTCACAGCTATGGGTTTTTTTAAAAGCTAAAGTAGATGATCAGCCATGATCACAGTCCTTCCCAAACACAGGGACCTACACAGCTTCTCCTTTACCAGGGAACAACAGGACATAAGAGTACTGAAGCCAGTAATCCTGCTTCCAGTGAAAGCAGAGGAATAATTTTCCTGAGCAGCCCTTGTGTCATTTCCCCAAGAACCAAGGTGAGTGTATATTGCAGCTGACCCCAACCATTTATTGCACATCAGTATACTGACAGACTATGCCAAAGGACCTTCCTTTCTCAATACTTCTAGTGGCCCTACCATCAAACCTTCCACTTTTTAAGTACTTTTCTAGGGAGAAAAGGGGTATGCCTATATAAGTAAGCTGCAGTCTCTCCTGTGAGCTTCTCATTAAATTGTCTCCAATACACTGTGAACTTGGCTGCAGTTCCTGTTCATTATGTCTGCAGACACTTGACTGAGAGCTCTCTGTAATGGAAATATTTGGCAGTTGGGCTTTGTGACCGTTTTTTCTGCTGACTTAATTTCTTCTGACAAAATACTGAAGGAATGAAGAAGAGATCTGTTTTAAATAATGAGGATATTTGACTTGGGAACATGATGCAGCTGCTTTAGTATTAAGAAAAAAATAATCACTTTAAAATGCTTTTGTCTGTCACGTGTGAAAGCACTGCAGAAAGGCACTGGGAAAAGAAACCATCAGCAAAGTTTACTTAAAACTTCTTGTGGTGTGAAGGAAAGAACACAATGGTAGAACTAAAAGAGGGACTTGATTTGGCAATCTTCATCATGAGCCAGTGTGTGCCCAGGTGGCCAAGGCCAGTGGCATCCTGGCCTGCATCAGCAACAGTGTGGGCAGCAGGACCAGGGCAGTGACTGTCCCCCTGTGCTGGGCACTGGTGAGGCCACACCTCAAATCCTGGGTTCAGTTTTGAGACATTGAGGTGCTGAAGCATGTCCAGAGAAGGGCAACAGAGCTGGGGAAGGATCTGGAACACAAATCCTGTAAGGAGCAGCTGAGGAGCTGGGGGCGTTTAGCCTGGAGAAAAAGAGGCTCGGTAGGACCTTATCACTCTCTACGACTCCCTGAAAGGAAGTTGTAGCCAGGTGGGGGTCACTCTCTTCTACCAAGTAACAAGCAATTGGACAAAAGGAAATGGCCTCAAGTTGTGCCGTGGGAGGTTCAGGTTCGATATCAGGAAAAATTGGGGAAAGAGAAAAACTTCAGCCCAATCTCAGCCTTCTAGACCACTTTAAACCAGGTGGGGACCCAAATACTCTTCCATGCGTGACACAGGACGGGAGATTTGCAAGCAGCACTAAGGACATGACAGACACACACCACACACAGCCTCTCCAGGGGCTCTGCCAAAAAAGTAGTGTGTCTGTCATGCAAAAATGTGCTGCAACATGGAATAGCATGTAATAATGTTATATTCTTCATAGAATTGGTACAAAAGCAGGCAGCTCCTTTCTCTTTGCTACTGTGAGGAAAAGGGAAACCAGGTTCTACAACGAGATGGAAGATTTCATCTGTGGTTGCTCCCTCTGTACAGATAAAACTGATAACTAGAAGTAGCAACATCTTTTCAATCACTTTCTGCACTGTGGAGGCAGTAGCCCAATATGCTGCAATGTGTACTGTAGTTTAAAATCCTGATGTTTTTACCCTAAAAGGATAATGTCAAATTAAGGGATTGATCCTGCAAATGCTAAATGAAGCCCTCATCTTCAGGAATTCAGTCATCTCTTTGTTTCCTTTAGTGGATCAAGTCGTATGGCCATGCACAGGACTCACATTGCATAGCAAGGGGCTAAGGTTGAGCCACAATCCTACACAGTAAAGAGAGAACCTCAGGAATCACTGCAATACTATCACTACTCCTGATTAATGTTAAGTAAAAGTATATTTCATGTTATTTTACACATCAAAGGTGTTAGAAAATAAAATTCATTATCACTGGAATTATGTGATTTCCCCAAACTTTCATTTTCTAAGCTGTGAGAAACAGAAACTATAAACACAAAACAGTCGTATTTAAATATTTCCTTTCTTACATGCAAAGACAAGCAAAGGGAAAATTATAAAGTAATTAATTATGCAGGTGTCTTCTGGATTCTCTGTTCTTTTATTTTGTATTATGTTCTGAACAATAACAAGGATACAGTTATCAGCAGCAAGTACATAATAGTTTTCATAAGGGATGTTTGTGCCTAGCATAGCTTATTAAGAAAGTTTATATAAGCATCATGTCCCAGTACCTAATCCACCAAAATAGGTCAATCATGCAATGCCAGAGAAAAATAAACTTTTTTAAAAATAAACTGTTTGGGAAGTTAATTCACTTTTTATTAAACTACAAGGTTCTTTCATTTTTTTTTTGAACACCAGAGATTAATGTGGCTATGACAGAAGCTACATGTCTTACTTTGGCCTTTCAGTTCTTTCAGGCCACCAGTGCATTCTGGAAAAGGCAAGTTTGGCTTTTCCACACTGGGAGATGGACAGCAGTGCACCAAGTCAACACTCCACTTTCAAAATGTCAAAATACCAGGAGCCAAATACCCAAATGTTGGGATTCCAGCCATACTCCGGCATGTGGAATTCTTGTCTGACAGATGCTTTTCTCTCCTGACTGAGCCACTGCTTCTGCCACCCACCCTCTGCAAAGGTGGGACCACACTGTTGGCACAGCCCCTCCCCGCTGCCTTGTTATCACCCTGAACATTCAGGTCCTATCCCTGCCGTTGTTCCTGATCGACCCTCGGGATGACTCAGAATAGTTGTTACAATATCAGTTTTCTGCTTCTTCACATGAAATTACTTGCGCTGCATACCAGGAGGGTAAACAGAGTACGTCTCACTTGTAAAAGTGGAAAATGAGGATCTGGGGAACCATAAAACCATCAGTCTGGAAAAAAAATAGCACAAATTATTAAACAATCTGTTTATAAACACCAGGAGAACAATAAAGTGATTTAAAAAAGCTAGAGTGGATGCGTCAAGAACACGTTGTACCCATCCTAAACTCATTTCCCTCTTTGACAGGATGACTGGTAAGGTGGGAGGTGGTAGACTTTGGATGTCTTGATTTCAGTGATGAGAAACAAGGATAATGTGGTTTCCAGGAGCCTGCAAAAACTTGTCACAACCAGTTGTCCTCAGACTGACACACATGTTGCCATTGGGCTCCTGCAGTGGTCAGTCCTGCTCAGTTGTACTCAATATTTCCATTCCTCGTGTTAATGAGGCAAAGTAAAGCTCCAGGAACATGTAGGTGGCCTCAGTTAAGAGGGTCATACACACCAGGGAGGGCAGGATATGCCCACAGACAAACCAGAACCAGGTGTGACCAGGCAGGGGCCGGGAGACATGATGCTGGTGGGGAAGGGGATGCACTCCCCTTACACACTCATGGAGCTGTGCCAGTGAGGCATCAGCACCTACATACCCCTGGAAACATACCTTTTAGATGTTCAAGGTGTAAATTAGGGTTAGCTGCCAAACTAACCTAATTTGAGATCAATTAGTGACTTAGTCTGCCTTTGACTGCCTTGACAGCTTCTCTGGCATCCTCTGAAAAGGAAACATCTACCGAAAATAAAAAAACAAAATAAAAAAACCAAGATATCTAACACTGGCTGTCAGTAATATCTGTGGACAATGTGTCCACAGCCCTGTCCCATGCTGTTATATATTTCAAAACAGTTAGCAATAAATATCTGACTGTATATACAAAGAAAGCCACGGCAGCTGGGAACATGGACAAGCGAGTTCCATTTCCTTGTTATTTACTGTTGAACAAAGGTATTGATAAGAGAGCTAGAGAGAAGATGCACATTTCTCTCCATCTGCCTTATTACACCACTGTAAGGCACAGCAGGAAAGGTCTCTGTAGAGCCAAGTGGAGAAAATAATAAGTAGGTTTGAGATGACAAGAAATTTAACATGTACTTCTTCCATCCCAACTGATCCCACCATACCTTTCAGAAAGATAGTGTCACATGTAGAAAACCTCTGCCAGACTTTTATTTCTCCTCCTCACCTGAGCCAAAGGACAATTTGATCCCTTCCCATGGTGCCCATGGGCTTTTAGATTCTCTTCCTGTTTTAGGTATTTATTAAAGACAAAGTCAGTCTGATAGCTGAGGCAGTTCGTGGGAAGTCTAAGGGGAAACATCTGCCTCCTCTCCAGGGAAGCTTGTCCCAATCTGATAGAGCTTAGAGAAGTTCAAATCTCAATCAAAAGACTTTACTAGTGTGCAAGAGGGGAAGGCTCATCAGCGAGGGCTGAAATAGGTGTGTCAGGGTGAGATGGTGGAGCAGCACCTGGGTCTGCAATCAGAGATAAGGGGCAAAGAACTCAGTGCAGCCCTAAATTCCAGGGATTTTCTACAAGGGTCCTTTAGGAACTTTGTCTGTTGGGGGAAACAATAGCAGCATGAGCTGGGACCTCTGTCTCAACCCTGCCTCTGCATGAGGGACAGGAGCACAGCCACTGGGTCTCCCTGGCTCGTGTCTGTCTGGAGGAAAGGACATTTGAGCTGTTCTGCAAATAATAAGCCTCTACCAGCACTTTCAATGTAGTTGAGGTCTTTAATTACGCTTTTCAATTTTCATTTTCAAAGTTTTATTCACAGCAAAAAAAATATCACTGCTCTCATTTCATAGTTGCAGATTTACAAAACTACAGGGAAGAGATGGAAAATGTGGCAAGGTTCATTTAGCTCTGAGGCAAGGAGATATCCCTGGGTAACCCAGAGTCAGCATGAGGTACCACTGGGGCTGCTCTCTGCGCTGTTTCATGACCTGCTTTAAAAGAGAGTAGCAGAAAAAAAGCACTGCTTTCCCCAAAAGGACCACTCCCCAGTTAGCAGTCCTATAGACTGTGAGTGATGAGAAGTCTCTGAGAAGGTAGTGGACTGTCTTGTGTTAATATTGTGACCACATTATTGCTTCATATATATTTTTCCCATGCTACTGATAACACCTTAGGGCACTGGAATGGGAATAATTCAAACAACTTTGTTTTCTTTCACTACTTACTCTCCTGGCTCCCTAATTCAAATTTAGGAAAGTTGGTATCAGCTTTGCTTAGCATCCACATTCATTTTAATTTCACGTTCCTCTTCCCTCACCCAATGCCATGCTCTTTGCAGAAAGACTTAACCACAGCTGGGCCAAACATGCTATCGAGCAATGAAGATGTTTCTGTGCCTGTCATATTTCAAAGTTGCTCTCACTCACCACAAAACCCACAGAAGGAGGATTACAGAGGAAGGAAAAACTAGTGGCCACTGCCAAGTCATTGGTTCACAGTCATTTCCTACCATCAGTTCAGTTTCTCACCCTTGTAATGTTTTGTGTAAGAGAGCACTGGAAACAAAGGTAATCCTCCAGGAACCCTCCTCTCTGCTTTCATCTGAGCTAGATAACCTATAGCAAAAGGAGCAACTATCTCCTCCCTTGCTGACATGGGAAAATTGGAAAATGCATCGCTGGCAGAGGGCTGCTGAGCACCCTGGCTTTGGCTGCTGCTCTGATAAAAGTCTCTTAATGACCACTAGGTGGGGAGAGAAACTTATTGTCCCTAAATCCCTGGAAAATATGTCAAGCAGCATGGTGTGCTGTCACTCCAAACCCTCAGTGTTTAACCTGACCGATTCCCTCCCTCAGCTGCAGATGAGTGGAGGGGCCATAAAGTAGATGTAATCAGAGGCAAAGAAATCCCTCCGTATGATCTGCAGGTTTCATTTATGGTCTGTAGTTTTTCTGGGCTCTGTTGCAATCCCAGAGATGTTGGATCTTAAATTCGTTGATGGTGCAGGAGTAAGTTTAATATTATATACAGGAAATGTTGGGCCAAAGTAATTTCTGTGGGTAAGTTCCTTACTGACAGATTTATTTGGCAGAGGGATTTGGGCTATTTTGAGTTTCTTTGGCTATTAAATAGAAGGTACTTCAAGAAAGAATTGGGTTTGCTTGTGAGTCCCAGGAGAAAAAGATCAAATTCAGAGAGTTTAAGAAAGATGACTGAGGAGATACAAGACATGAATTATCTCTCCAGTTATCTCAGAGTTGCCAATATTACCTATTTCCAAAAACTCAGTCATCTAAGTTCTCGCTAGATTAGTACTTACAGAGGTGTCTGGGGTATGTGGAGGGATGGAACTCGCTAAAGAGTTATTAATCCTTCTCCATTGGCAACCAGATTCCCCAGGTCAGCCACTTTCATGAGCTGCATCTGATTAGCTGTCAGGAATTTGAGCCTATGTGCCTACATGTAGCCATTGAAGAGCACCAAGGACACTCACAGTGTTAGCTCCAGACAGAAACACAGGCAACACCAGGCTTCAAAATTTTCCAGTGAAGACAGACACAGTGGATGAAGGTGCTCAGCACTGCCATGGCCAGTCTCTACTGACACCCAGCTGGCTAGTTTAAAGCTAGACTGGGTCTGCATTCCAAGCATGGCTGCAGCACAAATACGTCCTCAGAAACCCGACCTCCTGGTATTTGCTTTAGAGACAGAACCAGAAGTTCTCCTTCTCACTTGCAGTCTGAGCTGAGAACTACAACAGCGCCCACAAACAACTGTGGTTGCTATAAAAATTATATCTTAGTCACCTTTCAGTAGCAAATACCTTGAAAGCATTTGGCTTCAGTAACTGTAAATTTCTCACTTCGTGCCTGGTAGTAAACAACATTCTCTTTCAAAAAAGATGTGAAGGTTGCCATAGAGCTCCCAAATCTTCTTGGTCCAAGAGAAGTTAATGTTTCAAGTACAACATTTTGATGAGGATATTCTGTGTGGTCTTTTTCCTCTGCATTCCCTGATAGAGGGATCATTACCTATGACCAAATAAGAGAAGCACTTGGCAGCTACCACACTCATCTACCAAGTTCGGTGTAATGTACTTCCAAGAAGAACATCTGGCTCTGTAATTTTGTTCCTTGGCAATGCAGCTGTTGTCTATATGGCTGGCTACCCCTCTCTGCTGGCAGCTGTGAAAATGCATTGGGGTATGATTTGGACACAGACTGCTGCTTTATGATGTCTGGATGTTCTTTGTCCTTGCCTTCATCCCAAAATTGCCTACACCTAGGAATGATTTTGCTTCGCAAATGAAAGCAAGCTGCAGTCCATCTAATTTCACCTCACTGCAAACAGAAGCAACTGGGGAAGGACAGCAGCATGGGGCTATTTACCTGCTCACCAAAATGAGCATCAGGAAGACCCCTGTAAGACCACCTGCAGTTAATAGGCACAAATCATTATATATTCTGTTGTCATGGGGAGTAAAGGAGAACTCCTGACTCAACCACAGGCCATTTTATGGAGGCTTTGCTGAGATCTTCAGTGAATCTGAGCATATGCTGGGTGAGCACTGCCACTAAATTGCATTAGGGTAAAGGACCCTGAGACAAAACAACACATGAAACCAAAAGTTTAAGTCCGCCAAAAAAACACAATACCAAAAACTTGCATTTGGTCACTATATGATAATGGTCACTATCGTGGCCATTATCAAAGTGTCTGGCCCAAAACAAGAGACAATCTGAGGTGTCCAAGAATTACTGTGCAACAGTGTGCTCCCACCAGAAATGGACAGAGCACGAGCAGAGGGATCACAAGAGCACTGAGAATCAATTTTTAGTAGAAATAACAGAAAACCCCACTTCAGAAGATTAAAAAATTCTCCATCAGCTAACGAATGAAACAACTCTTTATTTTTAATAACCTGAGAGGTGACAAGGCAGAGTGCCCTCAGACACAGTGACATTGGGGTGTTAAAAGTCCCCTTCCTGCCTGCTCCACGGAGAGTAGGAGTTTTGATAGACCACGATAACAGAGCTCAGTAGCTCAAGGTGACACAAACCCTGCTTTTAAATTGTACTGTTCCCACTTTAATTCTCTGTGTTTTTTCCATCAAACAGTTGGAGTGTTCCCCAGGATTCAAACCGCAGTTGGCCTCTGACGCTCGGGATAACCTTTTGAGAAGATAACCCCCCCATTTTATTTCAGGTACAGCTGAGTGTTTGTTACAGCTCTCTGGTGAGTTGCTATGAAAACTAGTGTCAAATTAATAAAAGCCTTAGGAAAAAATGTCAAAGGGTCAAACACTGCTCCATATTAGGGGCTGCTAATTACAGAGCAGCAGGAGAGGTTGGGATTTCACCTGCTGGCACTCTGCTCAACACTAGTTTTAAACCAGAAAATGCCTTCACGGCTGGATACGGAGGTCAGGAGTGTGAAGAGACAGAGAAGGTGAAGCAAATAGCTTGTTAGGGTTTGAAAGCTCCCTACATCATAACAGCAAAGCTGTGTGTGTCCACAGTGGGAAACAGCAGCTGTGAGCAGCTGCCTGCTGTGAGAAGTAACCCCGTGGTTATGGGAAATTGCTTGCCCCATCAGACCTGTCCTGCTCAGATGTAAATGTGGTTTCTACACTCTGGAAGGAAGAAAAGGTGGGATGAAGTTGTGCACCTGAGAAGATCTCATAGCTATATTGTCATATCCTCTTGCATTTAAAGCCCACGTTGAGTCCACTCTTCTCAAACCCTGAAATTTGCCAGCATTTGGTTCCCAAACTGATTTGCTTTGGCTGGGAATCAAGGGACTTGCCAGCCAAAGAAATTTAGTGACAGGAAGTGTCCAGACTTGGATTTTACCTCTCAGGGCAGGATGGCAGCAGCTGGTGTGAGCTGCAGGATGCAACAAGTTCAAACACAAATTCAAGCCCAGTCAACAGGGATGATCTCAACAAGGACAGGCAACTGGAAGAGCATGAAAGAGCTGAACTAAGGGAAGGCCCCTGTGTCGTCAGGTTTTCACTGCTTATGGCTTTACAGTCTTTGATACAGATGGATAAGGAGAGGGAATGTACTTTTCCAAACATTTCCAGGCAAACATGTAACAGAGAGATGCAGAGGAGTCCCAGCCTGAGCCCAGCAGGTTGTCTGCCCTGCTCAAGTGTTACCTGGAGGACAGTTTTCATAGTGATATTAGAATCATAGAATGCGTTGGGTTGGGAGGGACCTCAAAGATCATCTAGTTCCAACCCCCTGCCATGGGCAGGGACACCTTCCATTAGACCAGTTTGTTCCAAGCCCCATCCAATCTGACCTTGAACACTTCCAGGGATGGGGCAGGCACAACAGCTCTGAACAACCTTGGCCAGCGTCTCACCATCCTCACAGTCAAGAATTTCTTCCTAATATCTAATCTAAACCTGCACTCTTTCAGTTTAAACCAATTACCCCTTGTCCTATCACTATCTGCCAATATAAAAAGTCCTTCTCCAGCTTTCTTGTATCCCCTTTTGGCACTGAAAGGCAGCACTATGGTCACTGCAGAGCCTTCTCTTCTCCAGATTGAACAGCTCCAGCTCTCTCAGCCTTTCCTCCTAGCAGAGGTGCTCCATCCCTCTAATCACCTTCAAGGCCTCCTCTGAACTCACTCCAACAGGTCTACGTCTTTCAGTTTTAGCACCTTACACTCAGACCTTCCCAAATACTGCAGAGTGGCAGGTCCCATGGCAGAAATATCCTATAAACAGATAGTCTGGCCTTGGTCTTGCTTTGCGAGCAACCTGCTTTAGGCACAGCACTTGACTGGAAGGCATTTATCTTAGCAGGAGATAACGAGTGGTTATGAGTCAAGGGCATGGGCTTCTATTTCTGGCAACACTAGTACCTCACACATCAGCTGGATAGTCCTTTCCCTCCTGCTTCCCCCACTGTCACTTGCACCTTTAGGCTGCAAGGGGCTGGAGCTGCTGAGGTCCCCGGGCCTCTGCACAATGCTTGGTGTAACAGGAGTGTGTTTCCACTGCTGTCTTCAAAGCAATGCTGGATACAAATCCTACATGCCAGCACAGAGCAATTGGAGCAGGGGCCACAGTAACAGGATGGCAATTAAATTGGGATATTATGCAAACATTGAATGAGAATGCGAACCAGACCTTTTGCAGAGATAAAAAGCGCTAGTTAAGTTTTTCCTTGTTTCCACAAGCACGCACTCACCCCAGTTCCATCAAAAGCAAGGCAGGCAGTGACATGGTTGAGTGCTGAAAGGCTGTTGCTCTGCTATTCACGGCATGACAAGTCGCAGAACGATCTGTCACATGAACCCACTCTCGTATGATTTCCCAATGGACTGTTTTCCTGTCCTCCTTACCTCAGCACAAACTTGGAAAAGGACTGTTAACAGGACCTGGTCAAAAAAGTTGGGAAATCTCATGAGGACAGATTTCTGGAGAGTTTGGCATCTACTTCTCTGGGAAAACCTATAAAGTAAGTTTATTTTTATTTTATTTCTCTTTTTATTTTTTATTCACCAGTAATCAAAATGTGGCCCATGATGGTCTGGGTGAAATGGAAAGAGGTATTGAAATGGTGGCAATCTGAGCTCTACTTCCAACCTGGTAAAAAAAATTAACAGTGCTCAAGACACCTAAGAAAGAGGAGAATTATATGTAAGCACCATGCCACTATTCAGATGTTTAGTGAATGGCTTGAACTGGAGATTATTATTTATTTGTATTATTTATCCAGTAACTAACACAGCAAAATGGGTCTCAATGACCATTTTGAAAGTGGATGAAGCTCTGAAGACGAGCTACAGGAAGGACTAAAAATCACTGGAGGATTTTGAACTGTGTAACAGTGACAGGCTGAAATGAAACATCTTATTCCTGATGTTCATTTGCAAGCAAAGGAGAGGGCTGTCACCCACGAGAGAGGGAAAGACATAGCATCTTCCAGGACTCCAGCACTTTCCCTTCTCAGATGGGGCTGAAATATGGCTGAGAGACCTGCAGAGAGGACAGGAAGGACTGAAATGCTCTTGGAAGCCATCTGGTTTCTCTGCTACTGCACACCTGAACGGCACCTGCCGCGTGGGTTTCTCATCTCAGCTGATGATGGTGATGAAGGCTGGTGGGCTCACAACTGAAAGTG
This sequence comes from Pipra filicauda, assembly GCF_003945595.2. Classification (NCBI taxonomy): domain Eukaryota; kingdom Metazoa; phylum Chordata; class Aves; order Passeriformes; family Pipridae; genus Pipra; species Pipra filicauda. The sequence continues at coordinate 2,415,440 of NW_024104007.1, read as the reverse complement.
GGAGCCTGGTTGTGCTTCACTGTCATCACAAGCTCTGTGCCCCAGGTGTTAAAGACGAATTGCTCTGGAGGGTATGATTATGGGGTGATTCCTGCAGCTCTCAGGCTGCTTGGATGCCCAAGTGGAAAAAGAAGACGACAGTGTGTGATGGAAGGAAAGCTTCACAGCTGGCACCCACGGCAAAAGCCAGAGCAACATATGGTCACAGGGCTCAGATGAGCATAATGGGCCCAGGGCTTTGGGAAAAGCTTTTCTAAGATAATGTTCTTCTGGATGATGCCTACTGAGATCAGTCTGTGTCTCCAGATCACCTGCAGGTAAACTGGGAGCTATTCTGCTCCTATCACTGATCAGCAAAGCCCATTAAAGAAGTTTGAAATGTAAATTACAGAAGCTCATCAGCTGCTTGTTGTCTTCAAGTTAGTTCCTCTTATGTTTTGCTTAATTTGTGAAATAAACTTTTTTTGAGATATCTGTTCATCTCCACACCGTACTGATCCCCTCTGGATCTACCCAAAATCCACAACCACAGACGAGGAAGAGAAGTTATGTGCTCTCTGCATATCAGAAAATATAGAGATCATCCCAATGCAGCCCAAATAATGAGGTCTGATGCCTGCAGGGTGCAAATTAGAGAGACAAGAAAGAGAATGGATCATCCTGACCACTTTCTAGACATTTGCTGTAACAACAGCAACCTGTATCTGACTATTACCACAAATGTCCTGATGAGAGAAAAAAAATTGTGTTGGAGTTAAGCTCAGTGAATAATAATTCTCTGAGAATGGATCTCCATATTATTCACTATAGTTGTTATCTACATCGTATTTGTTTTGTTGAGCAAAACTGAAAAATCTTGGGAGTCAGTTTTGCCCGCTAAATCTCTTGAGGTATCACCAGTGCAAAATACCCGGTCATGAAGACAGCGTGGTCTCAAGTGCTTCTGAACTAAGGAAAATAACCCACAGGGATTCCTACCTTTTAATGGCAGACACTGGGAGCGAACCCAGACAGCTCCAAGATGGTGGCAAATGGCTCATTTTACTTAAATGTGCCACTGTGGGAGAATGAAAGGGAGTGAAAGGGAGCCCTGACCATTAAAAGCTTCATGGGGCTGCATCAGCTGATGGCAGCACAGTGCAGAGCACAGCACCACACCACAGTCTTCAGCAGCCACAGATCCCCCACGATACATTATACCTAAATTTCACAAAAGGCCACTGCTAAACAAGCAGAGCTTCCTCCTGAGAGATGTCGGCGCCCTCTCAGAGAAGGAATGAGCCAGACAGTAATGAGAGAGAGGAGGCACAGATGGGTGAAGAGCTTCTAAATCAGCCTGAGTGCACCATGAACACCTACCATGGTGTGTCTGCAAGGCTGTGACTGCAGCTCATGCCTTACACAAACCAGATACATTAGCACAGGTACATTAACAGCTGCATTACCTGCAGCAAAAGCTCTGCTGAGCACCACAAAGCCTGTGTAGATCTCATGGAAATCATTGGGGTACGTGCTGCAGAGAGCACAGGAACACGTTTGCAGAGCACAAGCTTGGAGAGCACAGGCTGTGGCCCTGGAGGTAGGTGCAACCTGTAAACCCTTGACATGTAGCTCAGGGCTGTGCTAGTGTGGTTGGATTGGTAAAATGAGCATCCACAGAGGAGGCAGGGGCTGAGCCATAGGGATCTGCTGAAGGTTTTGGCGCCTGCTTGTCCCCTTTTCTCCAGAGAATCACTGCAGCCACTCCCCAGAGCTCTCATCCACCCCTCTCTGACAGCCCAGGGTACTCTGTATGTGTCTGATGGCTTTTGACCACAAGAATATCTTGCCATAGAGTTCATTAGAGCAGAAAGATTTTTCAGCCACAGATCTGGCTTATCAGCCTATCTAGACACCTGCCCTGACCCCTTCCCTCACTGGTGAGCTGCCAGCAAGTCCCTTTCATTGTCTGTGGCTGCAAAAATTACCTGCAAGTATACAACAGACACTGAAAATTAGGATTCTGACTATTTTCCACCTCTCTCTCTCTTCCATTGTATGCTGAAGTACTTGTAGGTCCTAAGGCATTGACCTGAGGCTCTAACCTTAAGCCTCATGCAACTTTGGGCAAACATTTCAGCAGCCTATGTAGGGTGCCCACATTCCTCACTTGTTTTACCACCACATCCAGGCACCTTTAAAGCAAGAGGATAATTTCGCAATGCAAATGAAACCTCCAGTTTCTACAAAAGGAGCAAAGTAACCTTGCTCTTGTCACCTGTGGGAAGCCAAGCTGTCCCTATAGTGAGCTGGGGGAGGTCAGCCAGCACAAAAACAACATGAAGAGGCTAAAAAAAAGAGCAGAAGAGTTTCCTATGCATTTTCTCCTTTAACAAGCTCGCTGTGAGGTTAGACCAAGCACTTTCTTCGTGACAGTCAGCAAGTAAGTTGTTTTAGCTGTGTCATGGACCCACACCCAAAGCTGGTCCCTGGCCTGCAGATCAGCACTATAAACAGACAGAAAAAAAGGAAGCATTCCTCTTTCCTATTTTACATATGAGATAAGGGGTTCACTTAAATGATCCACTCTGCTTGTGCCAGTCTGAGCAGCAGGTTTGGAAACGGTGCTCCCGGGTCTCATTGCAGCGCTTTGCCACAAGGCTTTGCTGAGAATAGGCTGAGCAAAGAGACACAGCAGAAAAACTGTGACATCCCTTTGCTTGCCACCTTGGTCCCCCTCCCGTCTGCCTGCTCCTGGAATGTGGAGGCAGCACCAGCCTTCTGCTTATTTTTTAGTGGAGGCAGAAAGATCACATGAAGCAAAAAAGCACATTCCCTTCTTGGAAGCAGCCTGCTCCCTTCTTTCCAAGAGAGTAAAAGCTCTGCATGAATGTTTTATGAATCAGACGTGTTCATTTCAACGATAAAGCCAGCTTGGCAATTTGGCCTGGAAAGGGGGAAGCTGAAAACCTGCAGATTCCAGCTGGCATGTTTTTAGACACGAACCTTTTCTCCCATTGGAAACATTTGGACCCATCTAACTTGGGGAAGTTTCTCTGCTTTTAAAGAAATTGCAGATTATGTCCCAAGCATTGCTCAGAGATAAAGAAAATAGATTTGTCCCTATAGTGACTTCACTGAGTGCATGCACACACAGTGCTAATTGGTCACAATGTTGGTGCCCCTTGATTTCCTGATTGAAGCCCTTTTACATTCCCAGCAGTCCACAATCTGCAGGGACAAATGCCATTTTGAGATGCAGAAGAGGCATAGATGAAGTTTCCCTTTGTTTAGCCTCCTGCTGTACTGCTCAACCTAAAATAAATGTAATTTTAAAAAAAGTCTCTATGGAAAACATCGTAGGTAGGGAGAAAGAAATTGCCTGAAGTGATGTTTTTTTCTGCTATGCTAATTCCAGGCTGAACACTTACCTAAGTCCACTTCTTCCCACTGTGATAGAGAGAGGAGAAGAGAAGAGAAGCGAAGAGAAGAGAAGAGAAGAGAAGAGAAGAGAAGAGAAGAGAAGAGAAGAGAAGAGAAGAGAAGAGAAGAGAAGAGAAGAGAAGAGAAGAGAAGAGAAGAGATATGTAATGAGACAGTCATGAAAGAACAAAACCAGAAAGGAGTGAAGGCAGAGGCAACAGCCAGTGATTTTCTGCAAGGAAACAAGAGAACGATGATGCAAATAGAGGGATGCACCACACTATGTGCCAGGTGCACATATTCCACTATCCAGAGGGAACTTTCACACCTCCAAGGAAAACATCCTCCAAATACAAATACCTGTGAACAGAAACACCTGGAAATGCAGACTCTGGGCAAGTACCACCATATGTGAGGATGGGTAACACACACAGGACTATCTACAGTCAGGGATGCACAATTAACTCTAAGGTGACAAGTGAGCACCATCTCCCCCAGTTGAAAACAGCCCTCCCCATTCACAAGCACGCAAATACACCATGTGGAGCTCTCATTTTATAGCAGCTCTCCTTGGAAATCAAGAGGGTACTCTGATGGACAGGACATGAAACATCCTTTGCTTGACCTCCTCTCCCAGAAGTCATTTGTTTTTTTAGCTCATCTTTCCAAAGGGAAACACAAAGACACAAATTATATCCATGGCAGAAGCTTGAAGCAGGGAACCCCCCCACTGCTGACATGGACCACCATGGTGGTGGTGATGATGGCAGCTGACTGATGGGGTGTGATGGCTGTAGAGAGACTTGCTTTCACTCAACAAGCCTCAAAGCTGACCCTCAGCACCTGTCCCTCGGCAAGCTGCCTCTAAAAAGGCTTCACACAGAGCACTTCCACCCCTCCTGTGGTCACTGCTAAACTATTATTTTTTCTCCTTAATTTGCTGCTTCTGCTTTTCAATATATCAAATTCACTTGAGGAATCAGTGAGAACTTCACTGGAGTGGGAGGCTGATGAATGGGGCTGCCAGCAAGGAACAGGAAGAGAGGATGGAGGAAATAAGGATAAAATGCCCTCATTTCAATTATTCTCAGCACAAAGTGGAGGGCCATATAGGCAATCCTAGAACAAAGAGGACTATGCCAAGTCAGATCCATCTAGGACTAAGGGTCTTCCCCTGAGAATATGGTGACTGTGGTGACAGTACCAAATTTTTTTTAACTGCAAAAGGCTGGGTTTTACCACAACATAGTCCTGAATCTGATGGCCAGTGAAACCTGGTTTTAAACAGCACAGCGAGAGTTAAGCTTAATGTGGTTCTGCTATGTTCAGTCCAATATCAGTGCAATCCTTGCCCTAAAAACCTCAAAATCTAAACAGATTAGACAAAGGATAAGAAAAATGTGAGAAGACTTGCCTGAAATCAATTTACAGTTCGGTAGTAGTGCCAGAAACTTCATTCCCTCATCAACACTGGTAGGTGGAAGGAGAGTGGCTGAATGTGTCTATTTCTAACAGCAAGACATGGGGAGAAAAGCTTCACAGTAGTGCTGTCACCTTCAAAATCCCCCAGCCTGTGGAGCTGCTTCTTATGGATGAGAATGCAGAGACAGATCTGCTTGGTTTAGGCCAGGAGGGGATGCAGGAGAGGATTTAGGAGGATAAGACCTCAGGAAGACTAAGACTCCCTTAAAAATCATTCAAGTCTGGTGAGGAAACTAGTTAGTGGAGAAAATTCCTCTGACTGTCAAGTTTTAAATTCATAAGATTGCACAAAGGAAGACCACTGTGTTGTAGGAGGCACTGGAGAAACATGGGAGTGGCAGGTTGGTCAGGGAAAGAGAGCAGGGAGAGCACAATAGAGCATCACAACCCCTTTTTCCTCCTGCAAGCCTGCAGAGAAATACAGAATAGAGTTAATTGGCCAAGATATTGCTAAGTGCCAAGCTAATTAAATTTGTGAGTCCTTCATCTCCTACAGATCTTCTCACCAAATTTTGTTGCACAAGCCTTGAACTTGCTAATCCCCAAGGAAGCAGTTCCAGGCACCACCCTGTCTGACCTGTGCTGATGAAGATGAAGCTGATGCATCCACACAGCTTGTGGGAGTTGGAGATACTCTGCAGTTTTAGGAATAGATCTGCTGCCAGTTAATTTGTTAATTAACAAAAGGTCAGAGGCACTTCATCCAGAGAAGAGCTCTTTGCATGAGAAACTTTGCTGGAAAGTGCCTCAGGTGACAGCTTCACTCCACAGTGCTGATAGCACCTGCCCATATCTATTTGTGCCACGGTGCTCTTGGCTAGAAGCTTGTAAAATAAGTGGGAAACAAACTGGCTTGGATGCCAAAGAACCACACACATTTAAACAAGCTTTCCAAGCATTTAGACCGGTTGGTTTCACTTTTTTTTTTTTTACTTCAGCCATGTCTTCACAAATTGCGGCTCTTAACCAGCCTGATCTTATTGGATTTGTGAGATGGTAATGACTGAGATCTTGTGAGAAAATCTGACCAATTCTAACCTAATTAGTGAAAGAGCAAAATAAGCCATGAATCCAGATTAAATCACTAGACCTCCTGACCTTTGCTAATCATTACCAATACTCCTGTGACTTCCACTCTGGGGCTTGTAGGCAGCTCCGTTGTGAAGAAGTGGTCTTAGGGGAGCTGAAACTTGCCCAGTAATGCAGAAGGGTCAGCTTAACCTATAGAATTGCCACTTGCTATTTGCAAGTTAACAAATCTTCTGTAAAATGTAACAGGATTGCCTCAAACAATGCTAGACTGCTAGAAAACAAATTTGCTTATTAATTCACTTAGCAAAGTCAGTGCCAACTGGGTAAGTACAAGATAAAACCCCAAAACAGCAGAGGAGTCAATGCTATCTCAGTCTCCTGAGAGAAAAAAAAAGGTGTAAAATGATGTGGTTATACTTTGCTTCAACTATACCAGCTCTTAAAATCTTTTGTTCCAGCTGATGGTGCCAAACTAAGTTAAAGTAATGAGATTAAAGAAAATACATATTTTTAGTCTAGGTACTGTTCTTATTTTATAACTTCATCGTAACTCCTCTAAAGCTGCATGTATCACCTATACAGTTAAAGCAAAAATGTAGCACTGAGTGTGAGTTATACAGGCAATGTGTCAGCCTTCCTCACCTTCAAGACAAACTCTTCCTGTTGGTCTATTCCAGGCCAGCCATTAGGTAGGCTGTAACAGCATGGCTGCACTTCCATTATTCAAGGTGAGACATGCAAGGTCTTTTATTGATGCATCTTAATTAAAACTGGTTCCCCACAGTGTCTCATGCATCGGAGCTTAGAATTGGAAGGGTCTGTAAAAACCTAAGAAACTCTGGAAGAATTTCTTCACTGAAAGGATGGTCAAGCATTGAGCTCACCTCAGGAAGGTGGTGGAGTCACCATCCCTGCAATTATTCATGTGGCATTTAGTGCTATGATTTAGTTGGCATGGTAGTAATCCATCAAGAGTTGGACACGATGATCTTGGAGGTTTTTTCCAACCTAAATGATTCTGGGATTCTTTGAGTGTATGACCCTCCAGTTCAGCCTCCTGATAGCATGAGTAGCAGAAAAGCTAATGCCTTTAAGCAATTTTGAAAGACGCTTTAAAAAAAAAAAAAAAGAGAAAGAATAAACTCAATTAAAGCCTCTAGAGAAACAGCAAGGGAGTTTATCATGAACAGCAAGTTCATCATTTAACCTCTTGCAAATGGAGGTGTGCACAGTCCTGCTGAGACTTGCCCAGCTTTATGATCAGGGAGAAATGAGCCATGGGGATTTTGTTGCAGGCCTAAATTTTGCCCAAGTAGCACTAAATCTCGCCTTAACTGGAGTATGTCTGATGCTGAAAAAGCTTGCAGACAGATTATGCCTGTGTAAAATGGGAAGCAAAAGCTTTTGCTTTTGTCTGATAGAGGAAATGGGGAACTGAACCATGAATCATTGGAATGTTTAGCTTCCTCAGGCTCTGCAGTTACCTTGCAACAGCATGCACCTACATATTTGGCACGCTTTCCCAACAAGGTCACCAGGCTGGTAAGCAGAGGCACAGAGGGTATCAGTGTGCTGGTACCTACTCAGCTACACAACTGCTAAACAGAGGCACAGGCATGGAGTTTGACCTCAATTGCAACTAGAAAGAAGCTTAAAGAATAAATCCCTTTAACATGTGATGCACCTCAGGACAACTCAGCCGTGCTGCTGAGGGTGGAAATGATCAGCAGAGTAAATACTTGGAGAATGGGCGGTTTGATGCCCAGAGCTCGAAGGTTTTCTTGGATAAACCTCAGCCCTGGGTTGCAGTTTTGAAGCTAAGAGGATGCAGCTGATCTCCTAACTTTAGGGATGCCCTGGGACAGCAGGTGTGATGCTGGGCCTAACACTGCCTACTAAGATGTCTGTTCTCAGCAGGGGGGGGGACATGAAGAAGGTGAAGAGCATGGGGCACAGTGCACACATTACTGAATGACCAAGTCTTCTGATAGGAGACAGCAAAGAGAGCTCCCTGGGCACTCCAGGTAAACAGACAAACCTTGTTCACCTTTGTTCACATGCTTTACCTGGTTCACATCCCTGGAAGTGTTCAAGGCCAGGTTGGATGGGGCTGTGAGCAATCTGGTCTAGTGGAAGGTGTCCCATGGCAGGGGGATTGGAAGTGGATGATCTCTAAGGTACCTTCTAACCCAAACCATTATAGGATTCTGTGACTCTGCCACCTCCTGGAGAAGGTGTACAGAGCTGGCCTAGCACAGATAGATCATTGAAGAGCTCTGACAGACTTAGCCTGTCCAGGAGAGGCTGCAGGTGGGTCTACTCTGGCCCTTCACCACTAAAATTGAAGGACGTGCGGTTTGGGGGTAAGGAGTTTCATTATGAAGGTTGTGTTTGTTTTTACTCATACAGTTTGGAGCTAAAAGAGTTCCTTTTCAGGGTTGTGTTGGTCTTTGCACTTCCAGATGTGCGTTCTGCAAGCCTGTGAGTACTTTTGGGCATTTATTTCTCACCAGGCATGAGCAAGGCAAGGGAAGCATTTAGCACAGTGTGCTTCCCCGTGGAGTCCCAGCAGGGGGGTGTTTCCCCCTTTCAAAGCCTTCGAGCCTTTGGAAGGGAAATGCAGCCAGCAGGATGTGCTGGGCTGCTGCACTGGGGTTTATGTTAATGTCTGGCTCATTTCTGCTGGAAATTGCAGAATCTTTCCTGTGGAAGTAGCAGGGAGCTTAGCCCTTCATGTACATATAGACTGATGTATATTTAAATGGAGAGAAGGCTTAGAAGGCATGTGAAACACCAGACCAAAACAGAGGAGGGGGCAGGAATCATACAGTTCAAAGGGGGTTTTTCACAAACTTCTATGCAGTGTTTTTATATTTTTAATTCCTCTAACCCTTAATTCCACTTTATTCTCTCTGTCTGTGTTTACATGTTTACAATAGGCAAGGGAAAATCTGTCTTTTTCTTTTTTTTTTCTTTTTTTTTCTTTTTTGGAGTGGATGAGGGGAAGTGCAAGAGAAACTTTCTGAGTGCCTGAATTGAAAAATCAGTCATATATTCCATATAACCAAGTACTTTAAAGAGCTATAGACACAGAGAGTTGACATTAAACTCTATCTGCCCACTACACCTCCTATCTGCTTTTCCAACTCCCCCCCTTTCCCCTCCCAAATGGAAGAAAATACCTATTTGAGATGAGAGGAGGTCGTGCCTGGGATCAACAGGCAGCCATGAGACAGGGACAGGTTCGCAGCCTCCCCGTACCCCGCCTGGCCGTGCGTGTCCAACACTCGCGTCTCCCTCAGCCTCTCCCAAATCCTCCTCGCCGGTCTCGGTGCCGGCAGCCCGGAGAGCAGCTGGAGCGCGGGATGGAGCAGAAAGCCTGAAAACTTCATTCTGCAGAGGGACCTCTAGTGTTTTCCTTTCTCCATGTCCTGGCAGAGTTCCTCCAAAGTACAAATACACACAGAGCTCCCATTGTTTGCAGCCCTTCACAAGCCCACTGATCCTAATATGGAATTCAGCAGGAAACCCATGATTTCCTGACACACAGCAAGCTGGAGAAAGAAAGGAAAAACTCCATTAAAAACCTCCAGGCTCTCCTCCATGTTAGAAATGAAATGGAAAATGGAGTGGATTTAACAGGAGTCCCTGATTCCTGCGTCCCAGCTGGAGAAAGGGAGACGCGAATCAGAGCCGCAGGCTGCTGATATTTTTGAAGTCGCAGTAAATACTGAGAACTGCCGGCCAGGATGAGGATTTCCTGACTGGGACAAACGAAACGGGACAGGTCTCTTTTTTATGGTATTCCTCTCTACGTATTTAATTTATTTACCTCGATGATTCTCTTGACTGATCTGGTAATTGTTAGAAGCGGCTGTGACAGCCTGGAAACATTACTATGATTTCCTGAGTTTGAGATTTGCTGCTCGCCCCCCCCCCCCAACTCCAAACTCAGGAAAAGTCAATACAATCGCACTTCATTTTTCCTTCATGTGCACTTGGAAGTCCTGGGAGCAGCAAGAGCAGCGGCAGCAACAGCAGCAGCAGCAGCAAGAATGAACTGCAAGGAAGAAAATGACAACTGCACTGATGGGAGCAGGAATAACACCAAGAAGATGTTAAAATGCGTGGTGGTTGGGGATGGTGCAGTTGGGAAAACCTGCTTGCTGATGAGTTATGCCAATGATGCCTTCCCGGAGGAGTATGTCCCCACTGTGTTTGACCACTATGCAGGTAAGAAAGTGCTTTAAAAAGAAATTTAATTGAGAGCTGCGGGACAGCCAAGTGGGAGGTAAAGAAAACTCGAGGAGAGGAGAGGACAGTTCAAAAGGGATGCATGGGTTACTTCTTGTCCCGGAATGTCATTCAGGCCTGGATGGTAGCCAGGCAGCTTAGATGGCAGCACATAAAATTGGGGCAATGCAGGATTTATTCAGAGAACTTATTTGTTTGCTTCTGATTCTTATTTTGGTTTTGGCAACTAAGCAGCATTAGGGGTGCCATTAAATCCACCGGATTTTGGGGACAACAAATGTAATTCAGATTCTATCGACTGTATTCTTGGTTAGTTTTTGAAGTTCTGAGCTTTGCAGTCTGCATTTATGAAGACCATATATATATATATATATATATATATACACACACACAAAAATATACGCTGTCGTGATCTTGTGCCTCATGGCAAATGACGAATAAATTACAATAATTATATCCTATTTAAGGAGTAATCTTTGCGAATATATCCTATTTAAAGAGTAAACTTTGAGAAAACCAGCATAGTATCTTTCAGTGCTGTCGGAATATAACTGTCCTTTCAGAGGCGTTCGTTACTCCATCTATAAATAGATTTTAATACTATAACTTGGTGATAGGGAAAGCAGAAGTGGTCATTGTTTTGAATACTTTATAGTGAGATAATTTGTAGTATAAGAAAAAAATACAAACATAATCAAGATCATTGATGATGTTCATTGCATTGATGTGCAGAACAGACACACAGATTAAGTACAATATTCACAGCCTCTTTCTGTAGCAATTACTTACTTTATCCAACTGTGTTCAAAGTTATCACACAGATGGTTTATAGACTAAAACTGGTGCTCAAACATCTGCTTAAATTTTACTATCCCAAATTCTACTGTTTTTCTTCTCACAGTGTTCTTTGGCTTACAGTTGTTGTTTACGAGATCCCTGACAAACAGATTTTAGAAGCACTGCAAAACTCATTGCTTATCTTGCAGCAGCAGTTGGAGTTTCGCTCGTTCTCTTCCCACCTCCTTAAAAACTGAATTTTCATGGCGTGGCTTATCATGTGTTTGGTATTCTGTAATGGGAAAATCTCTGTTTGCATTCTGGCTTCATGTCAGGTTTAGCAGATGAACTGGCCAAACAAGAAAGCTGTGTAATTGCAGAATCTGATCCATGGAAATGTGAAGACCTTTTCCTCCACAAGAGTGGGCAGTGTCACTTCTAATGCAAGCAACTTGCATTCTCTGCCTTTCCCACCAGATAGATTGAACAACCTCTTTAGAAGAAAACCTCTACACAGACAAGATATAAGACAGAATATTGCATGTTGTAAATGTGTACGTCCATGAGCCAGAATCCCTAAGGGAGCCTGGCTGCCCTATGTTGCAACAGCACCCACTTTCCCCTGATAATTTCAGATCTGTTCATCCCTTGCAATATGCTGGTCCCAGCATCCACTGCCCTTCTCCCACTCTCTCTCATGCCCTGCAAATATCTCTGCATATGGAAAAAGCCACACACTAGCTGGTGCCAGACCACCTAAGCATCAGTCTGGGTGAGTTTGGAGTGAGTGTGGGGACACACATGCATGCATGGGGGCTGTGCACACACAGGCACTAATGCCAGCCAGGCAGGCTGGCACTTGGTGAGGGCACCACTCCGAGTTTCTCTCCCCTACTCAGTTACAGGTGACTCACAGGGACTTGCTTTGGTTTCCTTTCCTCTGTTAGAAGTGGTAGAAATTGCCAGTGGGCTCAAAAGTTACTGAGAGAAGGATGGAAAGATGAAGAAGCATAGTCCTGGTTTCCTTTGGGTGCCAGGTAAGAGCAATATGCAAGCATTTTTAAATCAAGCTTCATTTTCAGGATTTGAAGATTTACCCTATAAAATATCTCCAGCTATTCTTATCTGCCTTCTTAAGTATGATAGCACATAAGTATAAACTATGGATATTTTCAATGGGAAAATTCAGAAAGATAAGGGAAAAAATAGCTCTGTATATTAACATGCTACTCTGAGACAAACCCTGTCCAGAAGCAGTGGTCAAAACTAGCATTGATCAAAAAAGGAATTTCATTTTTTTGGGGAATCCCATTATTTATTAAACCAATTTCACTACAAAACTGCACATAGAATTGAGCAGTAGAAATTACTTCCAGAGCAGAGTGCTGGAAAAGGTCCCACTCATAAAAATATTGCATGGCTTAAAATATAACATAACCTATTTAAAATACTGTGGATATTGACTGAGAAAAGAACTCACTTCGGGCAACCTTATCCCTGTGCTTACAGGCTTTGAGATATTCTTTTGGAACAGCCTCTTCCACATCTATCTGCACGAAAACCCATGGTGGAGAGAAGTGGCATGGCAGTACCATGGGCATGGGGACATCACGGGCACCACAGCACACAGGGAGGCTTCATACATGGGCAGATCCTGCAGGGTGTTGGAGACTCTGGAATATCACTTTTGAATTTACCCCAGGGAACTGGTTTGTTTACCCTTGCCCTTGTCCCTGCTGAAAGCAACTCTTTCAGCTTTCCCAAAGAAGCTGAAACTGTTAGATTCAGTCCTTCTGTGCTGGAAATTTTCAAAAGCAATTAAGTGCTGCAGATATTTTCAAAGCTGCACTTTCCACTGAAGGTTTTCAACCCAGGAGTTATTACCAGCAGTGGTGTGTTAGCAAGTGCTTCTTCCTCTGATTCTCACCTGATTGTGAGTCCCGGGGCATTTACCTCTTTCTAATGGAAAATGTAGGGGGGGGATGGGGAAACATTAAAAATCAAGGATTCCAGTGGTGATCTCAGAGCAGTTTCTCACTGCCACGACTCCAGTGACTCGAGGGAGACAGTGATGCTATCCAGCCCAGCATTGGGAAAAGCTCCAGCTGCACCACTGCTGTGGCCAAGGCATTAACTGTTCATGGCCCCAAAGCACCAGCTACATGTACTTGCCCTGCTGCATTGCACCTTTTTAGTTCTTTCCCTGGACAGGTGTTCATGGAGCAGGTGAAGCAAGTGGACATACTGACAAGAGTGGCCCAGAGGAAGCAACCAGTTTTTCAAAGGGCTGAGCTCCAGCAGTGTTAGATCTGTACAGTATTTATTCTGTGCCTTTCACATGAAAGGGCTTGAAACCACTTTATAAAGTTTGGGACCAACCTACCTCTAAGAAAATCTAAAATACAGTAGCTGAATTTCACTTAGGGAAGGAACAGATATTCCTATAGATAACTCACACAGCATTTACAACTGGATACGGCGATGCCTGGGACGAAAGGCAATTGGTGTTTCACCACAGATGCAGCTGCACTGTACAAAATTCCAAACCAGTTATTAGCTCCACACTAGTAATATTCTGCCACAGATTTCACCCACAGTCCACAAAACCAAATTTCTTCAGGGCCTGTTGCCAGGGTTGGGGTGTGATGCATGTAGAGTAGGTTCAGAGCAATGCCAGACAGACGGGGAGGGCAAATTTGTTACTTGGATGTGAAAATGGTTTCTTTCACTGGATGTATGGAAGTTCATGAGTCTGGTTATTTCTCAAGGCATTTTGGAGAGGTTTTGCTAGAGGCCAGAGCCCTGAGTAGGTTTTCTTACTTTGATGAATTTCCAAGTCCCACACTGGAAGTGTTTAGCCACGAGGCAAATGGTTGTTTCTAGGGCAGGTAAACCAAAGTGCTATCCCGGTGACAAACAGGATATTACTGGCAATAACTGTAACAATGGGGACTGTTTGGATAGTGAGTAGATGCTTTGACATGCTGGTTCCATTCTGTCTTTTGAACATCAAATGCTGATTTTCCGTGAGCAAAGGTCTCTCAGCCAGGGTGACTTGTATTGTGTCTAGTTATGTGAGGTTATACATGTTTATTTAGGGCTGAGGTTGGACCAACACAAAAATTCAACTCAACTATCAGCAGAGTTGGTTTAATAGTACCAAAGTTAGCCGACTTGCTCTGTGAAATACAGAAGGGAGATGTGTGTTATTTGTTTCTTAGACAGCCACCAAGCATCCCATTTTATATTCATGAAACCTAAAAGCACTGCAATTTTTAGCGTGACATTTATTCACCCTAAAATCTATATTTAGGCTTCCTGGAGAGGAGACCAATGTCCCACGCCTGTCAGTGTTTAATAGGCATTTGGACAATGCCCTTAATGACTTGCTGTAACTTTTGGTCAGCCTTGAAACGGTCAAGCAGTTGGACTAGATGATCACTGTAGGTCCCTTCCAAATGGAAATATTCTATTCTATTCCAAAGTGCATTCTTTATGTAAAAAAACCCTCAATGCTTGAGGAGCAGTAACAATGGCATGCAACTAACTTGGCCCATTGAGCAGACAAAGGTGAATGGGCTCCTTAGATGGTTGCAGCCTGAGGAGAAGAGGGTTGTGACTACTAAACTGTCTAGTTTAGGCACAGTGCAGACATGAGTACCATACAAATAGCTTTAAAAGCCAAAGTTGCATCTTTGGTAAATGAGCGAGGTCAGTCCCTCCAAAGGAGAACTGCAAAGCATCTGCAAAAAGTAGATGGTGTAAAAATGTCCCTCCCTCCCCTCGTGTGTCGGCACAAACTGGTGAATATTTATAAATAGTGAATCCATTTGAAAAAAATTAGCAGTGGCATGTGATCAGCTAATGAATAGCATACAGAATAGCTCAGCCCTGACTGAAGCTCTGTAAATAAAAAGCAATATAGAAGACAGACATTACTTACTGTTAGGAGACACATTTTTTTGTTCTTTAGTGATGATTCAATGTAATCTGTCTGACTTTGCACTGAAGTGGGCTGGAGCACTCACCAGTTTCACAGAGGAGTGATCCCAACCTTGCTGGCCAGACAAGCCAAGTAAGAAGGGAGAGTCTCCTGCTCTGGCATTTTTATTAGCATAGGGGCAGTACTACTACTATTGCCCAGAGCAGCCAGCTTGTACCTGTGCAAATCCATAAATCTGTTATATTTTGTCTATATGCCAGAGCACTGACTCAAATCCCTGTTCCTTGTGTCCTCCCACAAAAGGGAGGAGTTGGAAGTGGGCTATCACTCATTGTGGGGCTGCTCATGGCTAGTTGCTCTGTGTCCTGGGACAGGCAGGAGCACCCAAGGGAGGAAGGCCCAGCACCAAGCAGCTTTGCCTTGCAGCCTCTCCCCATGGGGCAGGAACCACCAGCCAAGAAACCAGATGGGAGCCATAACATCCCAAATTTCTCCAGCTACAGGCATGAGAGCACATCTGTCCATGCTTTTGATGTGATAGTCACTTTTAACTGATTGCTATTGCACATTGGTTTCAACCCATCTCTGCTTGCCATGGTGTGTAAGTGATGATTTAAACCCTATACCATCCCTTTTTTTTTGCCCCTGTTGAATCTTCATTAGACAGGAAGGGACTGCCCAAGGAGATTTGCAATTTCTGCACGAGTGCTGCCATGGGAGTCTTCACACTACCACATTCTTGAGACAGTTGTCTCCTATAAACAGTCTTGGTAGCACATTAGAGAAACCCTTCATGTAATGTTTGGGGTCATTAAACTGAAATATCTATAAATAGCACTGAAAGAGAGCTGTGATGTTTCTTTGCATGGATGTTTGCTGTGGTTTGGGTTTTTTTCCTTTTAATGTTCATCCAGTTTTGATGGTACAGATTTGAACTATATCACTGAGACAAGAAAGCACTGACTCTCTGCCAATTTTCCTGGTATCATCCAGAATAAACCAAGGATCTCAATAAAACATTCGAGGTACAATACAACAGAAACCCACCAGTGCAATTCAAATGTTTTCATGGCTGAATTTTTTGGAGATGAATTTTACAGAACCTCTTATTCTTAACCCCTCCACAGAAGGTTTGATTCTGAGTCCTGAGTCACACAAGACAGAGGTGATCTAGTGATCCTAAGGCTTTTTCACATCCAGGAAACCTGGACAGTCCTTATACCAAAAAGGTGCCTTTTTCCTTAATCACCACTGTTAGTCCCCCTTAAAATGAGACAGGCACCACATACACCCCCAAGCATCTTAGGGCCCTGTTCTTCTGAAGGTGTTTTGCAGCATGCAAAGACTCGAGATAACTATCGCTCCTATCTCTTCCTCACACACATCCCTGTATTGTCCTGCGGGTGCGCAATCCACTTGAAGCCGATGGAGACAGAGGTGTGTGCATGCTTTGGGATCCTATTTCTCAGGGCAGATCGTTTCTGCAGCAGTGCTCTGAGTGCTGTGGTGACAAAGTCCCTGTTGTCCCCTGTCCCCCTCCGGCTGTGAGTGGAGACGAGCCTGCGGCACCTGAGCTGCTTCCTACCTTTGCCTCTGGCTCTGTCATACGGCTTCTCTTAGTGCTGCTGCCATTCCTGGTTTGATTTTATTTTGGCTTTATGCTACAAAGAGGCACAAAAGAGCTCTGCACCAATCCTTTCCCCACCCAGGACTCCACTGACAGCCCAGAAGCTGCAGCAGCCCAATGCAGAGAACTGATTTCTTCAGCCAGTATCAGTCAGTGGGTGCCCTTGGGCATCAAACACAGCAGGGGACAAACACTGCACCATGAATGACATTTGCAGTTTGAAAACTAGATGTAGAAAGTAAGCAAACTACAGCACACATCAGGAAGGACAGTGCCAGGAATTAGAGGAGTAGATGAAGCAACCATGTTACTTTATTCCAGACTTATCCAGCCTAAATTCCACCTAAGCCTCTCTGTCTCTTTGCATTAGCTATGTGGTGTCTGAAGGGCAAGGGGAATCACAAAGAACACTAAAAGAGGAGTTAGACCATTTGAATGTGTATTGGTGGTTTGGGTGTAGAATGATGGGATTTTTCTTAAGGTCAGGCACAGGCCTGAGGGAATGGGTTGGAAAGACGGAAAAGTGAAAAGGCTTAAAAAGAAATATTTCTTTGCGTGGTTTGTGATTAACCCAAGGACTTATCGCTTTATGGAAGTTCCTGAGGACAAAATTTTAACAAGGTTTGCAAAAAAAGGAGGTTGGATCAGATATCAGGGAGATTGAGTGCTATCACAGGCTAATGAAAAAGCCTTCTGCAAGAAGTGAGCTGACACCATCTTCTGTTAAGAGTCCAGGACAAGACCTACATTTGGTCTGAGGAATGGCAAATCATCTTAAAGCTGCTCACCGCTATGTCAGAGAGGAAGACATTAGGCTGTGGATTTGGCACCCTTGTGCTCAGAGCTATGGAAAGGGACTTTTTGGAGAGATTCTTCTGGTATATGGATGGGCAGATTTTGAAATTTTGCTTATGCATCAATGGACTTCGACAAAGAGAAATTGAGGGATTTGTCTGGATCACGAAAAGGGTTAACAGTGGTAGCAATGAGAAAATAACCCTTTTCTTCTCCACTGCTCCAAGTTAATCAGTCCTAGTCTTTCCCTCCCCTTCTCGTCAGTGTAACTTTGCAGGAGGTGACATCAACTGAGAAAACCAAAACTGGAACTGTTGCCTCTGGCCCTTGAAGGACAATCTCTACAGCTTGAACTAAATCACATCCACTGTCTTAAAATCAATAATTGACTCAGTATATGTGTCCAGCCACCCACACAAGAGGGCAAAGCCACTTACAGGTAGTACCAGACCAGGTGCACATTGGCAGCCAGGCAGATGCTTTCCAACAGATGTTCCACGTGTGAGAAAGAAAAAAACAAACTTAGCAAAGAAATCCAAGCAACCCAAATTCCTAGGAATGTAAAAACTTCATTTCTGCAGGATGTGGCAGAAAGGTTTTAGTTACTGATTAAGTCAATGCAAAACACCTCCACTAAAACTACTTTCTCATATTCTGTTCTCTTGATACACCTTGATACCTTGACATCTGTATTAGTGATACATATCATTTCTACTGTGCATCATTGTGTGTATTTTGCCCTGCAGGCAGTGCCAGTCATACATTCTAACTTTCCAGTTGTTATGGCCAGGCCTAATGACATCATGGAAATGGCAAGGGATGAGGAAGAGCAAACATATTTCCTTCAATTGTTCTGTTCGGACAAAGTCATTAAACAGTAATGACATCTCTTGTCAAATCATTATTTATCTTTGCAATGAAAAAAATCCAAATTATTATATTTCTCATCTGCTTTTAGGAGTCACCACTCATCAGTATCCTGTCAGTTATATTTTTCTTTACCTGAAGTTATGGGTCTTCCAGCTAAGTCAGGGAATATGTTACTAAAGAATGGAAGTGTTATGAATTTTCACCCTATGTTTTATGCCAGGAGGTACTGAGTGAATGAATTCTAAACTGGATTATTGAACTAGTATTCATCTCCCTTTTCCCCCCAAATAATAACAGTGAAAATTAATTTTAAAGCAATGCCTAATAAGTAAAAGCTTAGGAAAAAAAAAAAAGTTGATTCACCTTATTTAATATCAACCATTAATTGCATTCGAAGTCAGAAGTCTCTCAGCCAGGACAAGCTGTGTTACCAGAAGCCTTGGCTGAATCTGGGGACTAGACTTTATGTGCAACCTGTACATGTGCTAAAATGCTCAAGTTTCGTTCATCAGCCAATGGCTTTCCCGTGTACCCAGGTGGACGGGAAAGCTCTCCCAGATCTGAGAATGAACCATTTTGCCTCACTGCAATCCCAAGCACCATCCCTCTTGTCTTAGCAGTGAGGATGCAGCCAGGTGAGGAACATGAGGGAGGACCCAGGGATACAGCCCAGCTGTGTGGCTGCTACCACCTTTGGATTCAGATTGGATCTCTTTTGGAAACAGATGCAGATCTCATTACACAGTGATGGCTTCTCCTGAGCATTTGTTGTGTAGCAGACATACTCATAGATTTAGGAACAAGAGCAAAGCCCTCTTCTTAAACAGCTATCACTGTGGGCACGGAAGGTCCTATGGCAGAGTAGGGAAGATGGCTTGGAAGGGTCCTGGGGGACACAGTACCATCTTTAGGCACTCGGGAGTTGGTGTCCCCTAGTCTCCATCGCTAAGGTGGTGCATTTGGGATCCCTAGGAAAGGGAGGTCATGAAAGGCCATGAGAGCCTGTTATTTCAGCTAACACAGATCCCCAGATTCAGTGTGTGTCCAGTGCACCAGCAAATCCAGCACTGGGGTTGCCCCAGGGTTGCCTTTTTACTCAGGAGCTGGCACAGCAATGAATCCATAAATACAAAATGCGCCAACCAGCCTCAGGGGACGAAAAGGCTGGAAAAAACTTTCACTGACAGGAGAAGCACTGGGAAAAAGAGAAAACTCCCAAAGGAAGAAGATTGACAGCTGTAAAAATATTCCCAAGCACAGTGGCACAGGAGGCATAGTCAGGAGTGTGATGGTTTGGGGCAGGAGGGGAAGAGCAGCACAGCGCTGTACCAGCATCCTCACTCCTGGTTTAGGACAGTGTGCAAGAGTCTCATGGAAATAGTAGTCCCAGGGCTGAGCACAGGAGCCAGCATTTAGGCATCTGAAAGAGTTAAAAAGGACTGTGCAGAGGGGCTGGACAGAAAGGTCCTGCCACAGTGCAGGAGGATGCCTGAGATGACTCACTAAAACTACTTTCCAACCCCTGCAAACAGAGGCCACGTCTCCTATTAAAGACTCTCTGGCAAAGACTCCAGCTATAACTTTGAAGTAATGGTATTAACATATCTGCTCATGCTAGGCTTTCTGCATACTTTAAGGAAAAGAACAGCTTCAGCAATGAGTGGGAAAACATACATGTTTAAACATAACATTAATTTTTATCCCCTGGGAGATGGGGCAAAAAGAGCATCTATTTACAATAGTACTCTGCTTTGCTGAGAACAGACTTTAAGGAAAATCCCATAAGGTTGGAAAATGTGTTTTAAGTTCACAAGCTGTCTCATACTCTGGTTCCAGAGTGGGCAGCTATCCAGCTGCTGTGTCCTCCCAGGCCGTACCCTCTCCATCTAGGACATGCTTAGTTTCCGAGCAATCCCCCCAGCTCCATTTCAGAACTGGTTAACTTACTTCAGCATGTTTTCCTCCAATAACTGGGTGTGTAGTCTACATCTTGGCTAATTTTGGGAGCCCTGTTGCTTGAGAGCCTGTCCACAAGCAGCCGAAATGCTTGATTTTTCATTTAAAAGGTGAGGCTTTTCCACCAGAGAATCTCAGCTCTAGAACAAACTCACACTGAAAACACCTCCTGAGACCATCTATTTTATGCTATATATACCAAGAAATGGCCTGTGGAAGTAATGCCCAGGAATTCACGTTGTCCATTCCAGCTTGGACGAGAGCACTGCTAGACAGGTTGGGTTGTAATATGCTGCTTCCCAAGTGAATCCACATGGGCACACAAACACCACTGAGGGTTTGTGGTGTATCTGCAAATACCTCTAGAGAGGTGTTTGGAAGCTGCATCTTTATTTTTGTTTAGTTATAGCTGCACATAAACCTTTTCAGCTATACCAAAACCACAAAGGATGCTACAGAGTTGCTTGTGATTTCTTTCTAGTTTAATCCCATTTTTGCTCACTGAAAACTTGCCATTAAGAATTTCAGCAAAAGCATGAACAACATCTAGGAAGGCATTTGGATGTTATTATTTAAGCTCTTAGAAAGGCCTTTTACCTCCACAGTGCAGCTTTCCTTTGTTCTGTGTAGCCAGGAATGTAACCAGTAAATTGCAAAAATGAAGAACAATTCCCTTCATCCCATTACCTTCTAGTTACTGCTCAGAATATTTTAAGCCTGTTCCAGGAACACAAGGTTGCAACATCTCTCATTAAAAAAATATATGTGAAGTACAGCTTTAAGAATGTAATTTTCCAGGAATATCATCCATGAAACCAGGATCAAACTCGACACTGAAAAAGGAGTTCATATTCCAAAAAATATTCAGCTAATCTGCCAAAAAACAGGCATTACAGAAGAAGTCCAAATTAGCTGAGCCAGTTTATAATATCATTAATATAGAGAATTTCCCTTGCCACACATAGAAATAGTCTCTGATTGACTGTGCCACTGGAAGATCTGCTAGGCATTTACCTAAACCATTCGGTTTGGTTCAAATCCAGAGGGGTGAGGTTGCTGTGGTTCTTGTTATTTTAATATTTCAGAGTGTTAAGTGCATTTTCTCCCTCTAGTCTCCCTCCTGGGAAACTGCTAAAATGGTGAAATAATTCATTCTTCCATTATTTGAATCATATTGCCCAATTTATTTCTTTTCCTGTAAAGAGCTCCTTGTAGCAATACCATAAGTCCCTCCTGATGCTTCCAAGGAAGGAAGAAGCAACAGGGAGTGTGAATACAAGATGAAGTCTCAAATCTGAAGTAATTTTTGACAAAGATCTGTGCCAAGATAATGGTGGAACAGCAATAACTTGTGTTGTCCCCATATGGTGCTCCAAACTGGGTTTCTCTCCCCCTCCCTTCTATTTAAATGCATGAACATGAGAGGTTGGAAAAAAAGTAATAATACAAGTCTTAAAACAATTTTGCAAGGAAAATAGTATTTTGAGACTACACCCAACAGAGTGGAAACTCCTGAGGACACAAAGCTTGTCCCTGACTGAATGCATTCACGGTATGTCTTTGTGAGGTGCATGAGACAATTCATACAAAGATCACCCAACTAGGGAGCACCTTGTACCTTTTATCACATTAAGTCTTTCCAGGTCCTGATCTCCTTTCTACAGCTCCCTCCAGCTTTCAGAATAAACAGCCACATTTCCTTTTTTTGGTATTTATTTTCCACGTTGCTTTTTTCCCTCAATGAACAGGGTGTTTCCACCTGAAATGCTGAAGAAAAAAAAAAAAAAGACAGTTTGTCTTTCCAAAGCTTGCCTGGGTACAGCATGGGACATGGAGCTGGCCAGAACTAGACAGGGGTCCTGCAGAGCCACCTCTGAGCAAGCTGGATCCAAAACCCAACCCCAGACATTGCACTCATAGCAGCTGCCCCACAAGCACCGAGTGATAATTGTTACCGTGTGTCCCCTCCGATTCCTCAAGCGCTGCCGAGCCGGCGAGGGCTGCAGCTGACCAGGGCATGGGAGCAGATGTTCCTGCCTTCTGACAGATGTCAGCTCTGCTCATGGAAAATGCCATCTGAGATGAGTGAGAACCAGCAAGCAGCCAGACATGGCTTTGCAGGAGGGTAGTGGGACCACCCCGCAGTGACCACTCTCCATTCCAGAGACCATCCGGCAGCCACCCCTTTCCTGGCAAACCCCTGCCACAGCATTCCACAAAAAACATTATCTCAGCATTGCTGCTTGTGCGTAAACTAGAGAAGGTCAAACGAGCCAAGGAGCTGCATGAGAACCAAAAAATACCCAAGTAAATAGGAGAGAAGGACTGGAGGACTGTGGTAAAGAAATGTACATCCTTACAGGATGGAGGGGAAAGGTATGTTTAAGAGAAGACAGTCCAGAAACAGTCTATAAATCATAAACCAAATTACTTGTAGCAAATATGTTTTGGGGAATATGACTCATAATTTTGAACTTTTAGGGTTAGCAAAAGTTCTGGCCAGAGCATTTTTGATGAACTGTCCCACCAAGAGAAAATGCTGATTCATAAAAGTTGACGCATTTTTTAAATACTTGAAAGGACAAATTCTTGAGGTCCAGGGCCCTCTGGTTATTTCTGACAGTGCAGCAAAAAAGACCCAAATTGAAAACATAATATCTGAAGGTTTTGTTTTCATTCCATTGTAAAATGAAAACAAATTGTAAAACCTCAGAAGTTGTCGGAAAGCTGAATTATCATCCCCCTGGCCAGTTCTAGTTGGTTGCTGTTATTATCCATTTTACAGTTACTGTATTGCAGTCATTACTATCCCAGGGCAGGCTTACTCCCACTTCCTGTAAATGAAATGTTTGCGCAGCAAAGACAAAAAATTCCAAGGACAGTGCTTCAAATAGCATGAGCTCAGGTGTTGTTTTGGGCTCTCTCAATACAAAGAGCTGGGAGAGGTTGGCAATCCTCTCAAGCCTTGGCAAACCTGATGGCAGAGCCAGGCAAGCACTTAGGAGAAGGGAAAACAGTCTCTGAACTGTGTCACTCATTATGGTTTTACCCTCTCTGGTACAGTCAGAGGAGTTTTTTCTCCTCTTCTCCTTTGACAACTTTTGTCATCACATTACTGTCCAATAAATTCACATTTCTAACTTATAAGACCACATAGGTTTGATTCCCAGAAGAAGGAAGTTAGCCCAAGCACTCTCAAAAGTTTGCAAAGTACATCTTCCCCCTGCCAGACACCATCTCGCTCCAGTGAGTGGTCCCCAAAGTTAGGGAAGGTGGAACAAGAACTTCACCTCTGATGCCCAGTGGACATGGAGGGAGGTGTTTGTGACCACATTCTGGTAATGCTGCTTGTAGATTATGGAGGAAATACACAGTAAAGGACCTGATTGGGAGTTTATGCCATATTCAGTTAGGAAGTACACCATCGTGGGTAGGGGAATTGGATTGTTTAAAAAACAGTTTAAACTTGAAATTCAACCTATATTCCAGTTTCTGTCAGGTCTCTTTCAGGATCCCTCCTGTAGAGCTGCATTTCTGTTATCTGTCAAATTAACAAACAAAGGCACTGCCATTTGATAGGAGGGATTCATCCCATAAGCCTGGAGCTAAAACGGTCTGTCCTTCCCGGGAGCTTCTCAAGGGAGGGCTCAAAATCCTGTCCCTCGTATGAATTACATCTGACCTAAGGAAGTTCATTTGGGGTGTCTGAGGACCACTGAATTTCAGATTTCATATATAGGCCACCCTTTTGAATGTGTTCCTGCTGTGGGCTGTCAGGCAAGAAATAAAACAGAGACATCAGAAATAATGAGAAGGCACTACCGACGGAGCCTAATGGATTTTCTTCCTTAGAAGAGCTGGAAGCACAACCTGAAAGAGACTGGTTTCCTTTCCCAGTGAGCACGGTGGGTGTGGGTACCTAAAATTAGATGTAGTCTCTATTAGTTGTAAATATTTATGCCTGTTGCCATAATACATGGCTTTTAGTCTGACGGTCTTCAGAATGAGGAAATCGTGGTAAATACATTTTGATATTGAAAAAGGAAGAAATAATAGAATTTTAGACAGTCCTTTTCAAGGTTAGCTATGCTCACACAAACCGTTGGGTTCATCTGGTTTTTGGAAGGCTCACAGAGCTGGGGCCAAACAAATCTAAGTCAGGAAACCCTTGAAGTGAAGGAATGTGTGACATACAATAAAAGGCCAACAAGTAGATGAATAAAATAAGGGGGGAAAGTAGGTAATTTCCTTAATGCATTTCTGTGCAAAATTCTAAGATCCCAAGAAATCAGAATGAAGATATTTATGACACACAATAGATAATTTCTCAAGCAGGAAATATCAATTTTCCGCTTATGTATTTGCAGGACATGCAGGGAAATGTCCATATATTAATAATTGCATGATTTATTTTTGTAAAAGAATTAGATGAAAAAGCAACCATATGTTTGGGGATTTTTTCCCCAAATTCCTTTCTTTTCTATATTAATTTATACAAGCAGTTGGAGAAGTACCTATAGTTTCCATTTCAGCAAATTTTCCTCAAAATCATTTCACAGATGCCTTTTGCTAAGCAAAGCCAACACCTCCAATGTCTCTCACCATTTCACAGATGCAACCCCTGTTAATTACAGGGGCTCATAAATGAGCTTTATTTCTCTCCATGTTTTGTAATAGTATGTACAGAAGAAAAAGAGGTTGGTCAGCAGGGAAATACAGATACCACATCTCCAGTACTGGGAAATGTCTCATATACCTGCTCAGAGAAAGGCAACTCCACCAAAATCGTGGTAAGGGCCAGAGTTCGCCAGCAACAATAGGAGAGAACAGTAACAGGAACCAGAAAGTCCGGACAGATCAGGCAAAATAAACACCAGCTTCAAAAAATGTGCAAAGCCCAGAAGGAAACTGGACTTTGGCATTCACCCTGTACAGTGGAGCTGTTCCCAGGGTAGAAAAATATGCAGTTGGCTGGAAAAGTTTTCTCTCTTGCCTGGGCACCTCAGGCCATGGCCAGATGTGAGAGGATGAAAAACACATCTTTCTACCTCTTAATCAAAACTAGGTCAGGGGTTTTGAAGCCACCTTGTAGAGCTGAGACCCCATTCAAATTCAATTTGAAAACGAACATTTTGGCTTCCTTGGAAAATCCTCTCCCCTCGTTTTGACTCCCAAGAGGTTCAAATCCTCTCATGCAGCTTCCTGAGCTGCTGAATGTTCCCAGTTCCTCCATGACCAACAGTCCTGCCACAGACATCAGGGTCTTCCCTGCAGGATGGCAACAAGTCCATCCCTCAGCACCCACCCTTTAGTTTATAGAATGGCTCATTTGGGTGACCATTAAACCTTTGCCTATGGAAACACAAGTGCTGAGGAGGAGTCTCAGTATCAGAGACTCTTAGTGGCTGTAGAAGAGGATGTCAGATATATCACAATTTTTGCAATCATCCAGTTGGAGGGAAGGCCACAAATTCCCTTAGCTCAGCAAAAATCTGTGGTAACTGGGAGATGATCACTGACATGGCGAGTGCAATGGATACACTCCAGATGTCTCTTCGACATCTGCTGGGATTTATATCCGCCCATTGACACATGGGAAACTTCAGTTCTGAAAAAAAAAAAAAAAAAGAAAAAAAGAGAGATCTGTGCGCTGAGTTTATAGTAAGGTAGCCAAGACTAGAACTTCTAGCGGTTTGTTTGTCATCTTGCTATTTCTAGAAATACCTCCCTCTGCCCTCTTGGACACCAGAATATGTGTTTCCCAGACCCGTAGCTGTCTTAAAAGAAAACAGATCATCTCCTAGGAAGAAGTAAGCTTAGGGAGATCAATATGTCTGAAGGAACAGGGGTGGGAAAAACTCCAGAGAAAAATGTTTAAGAAGGAAAGAAAAAACACTCTGCGGTTTCCCATCATCCACATGCCCTAAGGTAAGGAAGGAGCGTTTTCCAAGGGAGGAAACCTAGTCATACATGGCAGCACAGGCTAAAGGATGTGACCCTGAGTTCAAAAGAATACAACCCAGACAATACTCTTTCACTTTGTAATTACAAAGTGAACAGTGAGCTTATGATGATGAAATTATTCATAGGATCGAATTAACTTGTCCCCGGTGTCTTCCTGTCATTACAAGAAGACATACTTTTTCCATAACTCATCCTCAGGTTACTTTAGCACTGGCTTTCTGGATACCAATGCATCATTGACCAGGTAGATATAACCTGTCTGGCTCCAACCATCTGTTTGTTAAATAACAAAGAGTCTGCTCAGACACCCTAAGCTGCCTTATGAACATAGCAGCAACAATTTAGCATTTTAGCTGAAGGGAGTGAGTTTGAGGAGTTATATAGGCAGGCATTTCCTGACATTTTTCTCATCCTAATTTCTCCGGAGGGTCCCAGTAGTGGTCAATCCATGTGTTTTCCAAAATCTGCTCCCAAACTCAAAGTCCAAAGATCCTGCATGTAGAAAGGAATGTTGCTGTTCTGAAAGGGCAGAGATTTTTGAGAAGCCCCTTTGTTCTGAAATCCTCTTAAAACCAATCCAAACCAGTTTCTTAGTGGTCCTCAGTGGCACGCTTTAAACAAGATTTAAATCTCATATCTTTGCCATTTGCTCACTGCTTTCCCCACTGAAATGGCACCAGCTGGCCATTATTATTTCACACACTGGAGGGTTCAAATGTTCATCAGCTCTCCAATTCTGGGAGTTCTCATTACAAAGAACAATAGAAGTTTCTGGGCTGTTTGGTCAAAAAACACACTTCATATATAAGCACAGCATAATAATGCATATGCTGCCCAACGTTAAACAATTCACTGCATGCTATTGAATGCTTAAAAATAAAATGAACCACTGTTATTTTAGATTATCTTGATCATTAAAGCCCTGCAGGCAGCAGGCATCACAGCAGTTAATAGTAACAGAATTTAACATCAAGGAGTAGGATATATTAAGTAAACATTAAGTTCAACCCATAAACAGTCTCTAGTATAAGCACAGCAATACATGAGGACTCACAGGTTTTATATAAAAGCAGGTTTGTGTCAATACTCACATTTTGTTTGGAGGGAAACACTGGCTTGGGAGGATCACACAGCTGCAGGGCAGGAATCACGGCCAAATCATCTGTGTCACGGACCAAAGCTTTACCCACAACCCACCCCGCCTGCCCTCTTGTGTGCTCAAAAGTTTCTTCTGCCCTTATATTTCACCTGGAAGAGTTCAAGGTTTAATCCCTGTTTCCCTTGATAAAACAGTTCCCAGTCAGCCATCACATTGTGATTTTTGTTTCGGCGTCTGTTTGTAGACACGGAATGGAATCCATTCTGCTGAAGGAAACATGCCTGTTTTTATGTTTGAGATAGGGATTTCACCCTCTGCCCAAAAGCCTTTCCAGCTGGGCAGCCAGGTTTTCTCTTTACTCCCCTTCAGGCTCTTTCTCCCGGCCTTGCTGAGTCCATTCCCACACGAGTGGACTGTGGACCACAGCAAGTTCATGTGCTTTCTGCCGCTAAGGGCCACCTTCCATATCTGCCAGCAAGACTCCATTCAGCCCCCACGCAGGTGTAAGCCTGTGTTTGCCCCCGTGCATGGGAAGGAAAGTCCTTCCCCTATGTATGTTTACAGTCATCTGGGCTTAAACACTCATTAAAGATAAGTACACACTTGCGTGTTTTGCTGAAACAACCCCAGAATGAGGAAAGTCGGAATTACGCAATATGGAAAGAATACTCTCCATTTATTAAGCGTGTCTTGACAGTACATTAAAAAAAAATTCTGGAGCTTTCTTCTTGGCCAAATATTTCTCCCACTTCATACCATAGGTATGCTCCAGTTGTGCTGGGAGCAGAATGGCAATATTATGACTCACTTCATATTGTAGGCAGGAAGTACCGTATTTTGTTCCAGAAAGAAATAGATCGTAGGCATAAGATTTAAAAGGCAGCTTTTTGTAAACTCCACTCTGGTATATTCTGGAGCACATTTTGATCGGTTGCACCATCCAGTCCCTCTCCAGCTACAGCCCTGGCTGTGCTTATTTTTAAATTTATAACTGTGCTGGGAATATGGCATGTCCAAATTAACTTACGGCGGCAAGTGTGGGAGTTAAATGAATTTTTTGTGTTTCTTTCCAGAGCGACTCTCATGGCAGTAATTGCTGCCACACACTTTTGCCATCAATTCAATGTTGTATCTGTGCTGAAGCACTCAGGCACAGATGAAATTATGCTGTTCCTGTGTCTCTTAAGGGCCTATTAAAGTGATCCAAATCTTTTGGTTTGCCAGCCTATGGGAAGTGGGAATGATCATCCTCCTGCTTTGGTTTTGCATTAATTATACATGGTTGGCCAGCCAAGACTACCAGTGGCTGAAGGTTTAGATATAAGTTTTCTTTGGTAGGGTGGAAGTGAAAAGCAATTTAATTCCTGGTGTTGAACAGATGAGGCAAATTCCCTATACTGTTTAGTACCAGCATGTTTCATTTGTAACAATCCAGCACTGTCCCCTCTGCATAGGGTCAGGCACCAGCCAGCGCCACTGGCCCCTGCAGACTCAAACTGAAAACTTCAGGAGAGCACATGCAATTCCTAAAAAACATGCACTCTGGTAGAAACAAACCCTGGGAAACAATACCCTGACTCACAGCCCCTCTCACTAGGACTGGAGCATTTTTAAATGCAACTGCTTTGTCTCAAACCTGAAGGTACGTAGAACGTTGATGATGTTTACTCCAGAAGCACCCTGAGCACTAACTGTGGTTTTCACTTTTGAAAAGCAAAGGCCATGTGTCAGGGCTTTGTGAGCCACACCAGCCAGCCACGCATTCTAGGGCTTGCCTGTTAAAGTATACCTGTCTGGAACACACAGAAATCACGTAAAATGTTGGAGGTTCCTTTATATACAAGCCCAGCAGGCAAAAATCATGATTCCCTTCTGTGATTCGGATTTTATACCCACAGTTTGTGTTTAACCAGCAAAGCCTTTGACCACCCTCTGCATACCTCGGTGGCTGTTTCACATCGAAGAACCCAGGGCAGATAGAGCAGTGCTGGGAGCCTCCAGCCTGCCTGGCCTTGGCTTCGGGCCAGGAATCCTTCCATCCTCTGAGACCGACTCAGCCCCTCGTAAGCCCCGAGCTTTACTGGGATCAGCTGCACCTGATGCTTTTGGTTCAGGGCCGCATTCCTCGAGGGAACCTTGAATCCCTCCAAGGATCCACTCCAAACAGGCTTTTTTTCTTCCTCTTAGGAAGCCAACAGTGCAGGATACCGGAGACTTCCTTCAGATGATATCCATGCAGATGAAGCCTTAAAACTGTTGGTTGTGTAGAAACAGAGCCAGACAGAGGCATTTTGCTTTGGGTGGCAGCATCCTCCAGAAACTGCCTTCCCCATCAACACAGCAACCCACAAACCTCTGGGAAAGCCCCCAACTCCCATGGCTGCCAGCTGGGGCTGTGCAGGGCACCAGAGTTATCATGGAGAAGGACACTACAGAGTTAAAAAGACACTCTATCAGGGTGTAAACACATGTCCTGTAAGACCACGTTGGAATTATTTCTCTCTATATCAAGTCAGTCTTACAAAGAATGCTCTTGAAATGGAAAATACCCAAAAGGTCACAAAAATAATGGAAGGTTTAGAAAATAAGATCTAGAGGAAAAAAATTTCAGCATTGCAGACATCAAAGCCAGGGACTGTGTGGAAAAATAATACAGAGCAGCAAGGTAACAGTCCAGAGGGACTAGGGAGGAATAGAGAATAGGAAGCTCAGGGCAGAAGGGAACCTCTTTTTTTATTGGAGTTAAATGACCGCCCAACAGTCCAAAATTTAGAATATAGGTTTTTTTACTAAAATTCATAGTGTAACCTGTGGGCCAGTTGTAAAACTAAATAAACTGCCTGGTGAAATTCCTGTGTCACAGTCATTGCAAGTCCAGAGCAAGACTGGGAGAGGAATGAATGTTCCTTCACGTGGTCCAACAACGTCTTCACCTCCCAAAGCCTGTTTTTGTCCTGTTTATCTGGTAGAATAAAAATCTACAATAATATCCAAAAAAAGCCATTTTACTATCAACATACTGTGATGGTTGGAGACTGCACAGGCACAGTAAAACAATCTTCACAGCATCCTTCCATCCTGAATTCAGTGAAAGTCTCAAGGAGAAGGGTGTGTCTGTGATATCCCATTTACTGTTGTTATAGCCTCTGGTTTTAAGTTTTAAACCTTACAACAGTGCAATAATGAGCTTTCCATTTCTTTGCTGACGTGGTTGATGCCTGCAGGTTATTGAGTTTAAAAGCCAAAACATACAGACATAGAAAATTTGCTGCAGGGTTGAAAAAATACATAACCTGTTGGAAGGGTGGGATCAAATTAGCCTTTGTTCTCCCAAATTTCACATAAACAAGCATGCTGATATATCTCCCAGTACAAGGCAAGCAAAATCAAGAGTGCCTGTTTGAATTGGAATATTACTGGTCCACGGTGGGTGGCAGGAACATATGTGCAAGTTATAAGGCTTGAAATTTGGGACTTTGCTCCATAAAATGCCCACGTGGATCAGATGAGAGATTGCCACTCATTGAATGAAATGCTGGGGACCAGGTCAGATCCTGACAGCCTGAGCCACCCAAGGCAGGATTTGCCTGTCCTGGGACTACAGTGGCATACACAGTCAGTGTGTGCATCAGAAATTGGTGTAGAGATACTTTAGTCTTCAGCAGTATTATTTGCCAGTGAATGGTTCTCAACAATTATGCAGCAACAACTTGTAGAGACTGATGCAAAATAAAACCACAACAATGGTGTAAAACAAGTAATTTCCAAATCCTGCAGTGGATAATACTTTATGATCCATGAAGTAGCTGTAATGAAAAAAAAATTAAAAAGAGAGAGAGCAGATTAAAGTTTTTTTTCTTTTTAAATTGTGATAATTATCCATATCACTACAATAAAACCATATAATTATACATTGAGACACATATTGTGTCTTTGTAAGACTTCTAGTGTCATTTCTCAGTCATTCAAAGCAGCTGTTAGATGATGTTGGGAAACAATCCACATTGTCTGCTGTATTGCCTACCTCCTCCCTCTCTGCTTTTGTGTTTTCTTCCTCTCTCCTCCTCCTCCTCCTCCTCCTCCCAGTGAATTTCAGAGCTATAAAATATCACTGACAGCCTCAAACTGTGGAAACAGGGAGCAATTCCACCAGAGTCAAGGGGGGAATCTCTTCAAACAGCAAGAGAGTCTCACAGTCAGAGAAGGGGTCAAAGCCAGCTCATGGCAAGTGACCTGGGGACTAAGTCCAGTCATGGCAGTGGGCACAGGAAAGAGCTGCTAAGTGCTGGTGAGGAGAGTGCTGTAAACCTGCAAAGTCCATCTGAAAGTCTTTCATATGTGTGTGTGACTGCATGTGTGTTTGTAAACACATGCCTATAAAAAACCCATTAATTTTAGAACACTAATTATTGGTGCAAATGAGTCCCCTAAGGGCATTAACAAAGTACAAGGATAACCAGATCTATAGTAGAGCCTGTGGCAGACTCTGTTTTCCTTATTTGGGAGGACATACAGCATACCTTTGTGAGATGTTATAAATGTGCAAAGTGTTAGAGCCTGAGTTACCTGTCAACACCTCTGGCATATATCTGTCATTTACCTTTTTCCTGTCATCTGCCATTTCCTATTTCCAGTGGCTTGCCCTGAACTGACAATATGCAGTCAGGAGGCTTCCTGGGACCCTATTTCTACCCTATCCCTTCTCATGGATAATGCCTGTAGTTATCTTCAAGCCTCACATAATTCTCTGCAGAGAACTATATTGTGTGAGCTGAGAGCTTCCTGCTAAAGGTTACTAGTCAAAGGAAGAAGGACAAAAGGTAATAATTAAATCTGAAGAGAAAGGGAAGAGAGAGAGAGAGGGACGAGTAAACTACAACAACTTCCACCCCTTCACGTAAAATTATGTGCAAACCTTCTCCTCTGTGAAAAACAATTTATACCTAAATATATATGGCCAGATGGGTATGGTAACTCAGTGCTGCTTGAGTCACAGAATCATTGGAAAAAATATTATTAAAGCAGGCCCTTCCCAAGATATGCAAGGACTGGTTTCTGATTTTGGTAGTTGTTTTAAATGCTGTTATGTTTTGCTTGATAATAGAGAATCAAAAGCACAGTTTCCAGAACAGCACTGACCTCTTAGCCAAAATAATGGAAAATTTTCAAAAAACACCAGGAGAGCACAGAAAAGCTCATCACAATGCTTTTGCTGTCATCACTCTGTTTTCACGGGGACAGCTGAGGGCTGTTCCACTGGAGGTGGAATTTCAATTAAGGACTTAACATTTTAGTAAGTAGAGACTGTAAGAATAAACTTGTGGAAGCAGGACAGCCATACTAACCGTATTTATGGATTTGCATTTAGGCTGTGCCTGGAAAGGACAATGCAGTCTCTTTCATTTAATATGGAGGGCTGGGTACAACGGAGCCATTCTCCTAAGTATGTTGTATACAGTGGAGGCATTGGCTGGTTTTCATGTTGTGCAGAGTTCAGCCTTGCTACTCTCAGCTGATGGCATCCCCGTTGTGTTCCAGATGCTGCACACACACATCTGTGCGCAGCCAATGGTCCAGAGTCACCTCTTTCCTGAAGTGAAAATGAGTCTTCAGTTTCTGCAGAACTTACTACTTCTAAAAGCTTCTTCCTGAATTGTTTTGTTTTTCCTTTCCCCTCCTTGCTTAGGCAATATATGTGAGATGAACAACATCTCTCTGAAGCCAGGAGAGCATCCCAGCCAACAAGGTCAGCTGCAATCATCCTTATCCGTCGTTACGTGCAGCTCGTGAGCTCGCCTTCAGAGCAAGGGCAAGTTCTGCCAGGGTGATCTAAGAGTTCATAGTGCCCTAAACTTTGGCTGTCACTTGTTGTTGGATCACAGCAGTCATGTGCCATTTGAGAGGTGATAGAGGCACAGAAGGGGCATCAGCCCACATCAGGCTGGTGCCTAATGATTGTGAAGCTCCCATGATTTATTAATGGGACAGAAGTCCAAATGACCATTTTCTTCTCGTTTGGCTGATCTCTAACACCAATTTAAACCATCTGACAAGGCTCATGGTTTTTCTTTTTCATGTTCAAAGTAACATCTGTTAAGCCTTTTGGGCCAGTTATCCTAAAGAAAGATCCCCAGAGCAGAGCACAGTGGAGTACAGAGAGGGTGAACACAAGAACCCACTCTGCACAGTGGGTTCTTTTAAAGGTGACAGTTAACCTTCATTCCCAGGCTGTAATTACCCTTCTGGTTGCATATGTTTTGAATTAGAGTTGGTGTCAAATTCAGATTAGGAAGAGGGTCTAAAAAGCCAGTTCCTGATTTCAATACCATGAACGTGACTTTTCCATTGACTCACTGGGATTCAACCCAAAAGAGACATCAGAAATGCTGAAACATCAAAGAACAGAAAACATAACCAAAGAAATAGTGTTCAGGCATCTACACAAAAGTCACTATGGCAGGAGAAGACTCTTGAGTGGGCTGAATAACACTAAGTTTGGTAGCAAAGCTGATGGAATTTCTCTATGTTTTTAAACTTACACAGCAATAGAAAAAAGAAACTCAGCCTTTGAATGTACTTACCAGATTGTCTCACTATTTGCTGTCATGTAAGATTTTCAAGTCTCATGTTGAAGCATGACCTTGGGAAGCCTGGATGGGAGGAGATCTTTTAGGAACAGACACCTCTTGAGAGCACAGCTCCCATGTGTATCACTGACAGACAGACAAACAGCCTCCTTGAAAGGACAAACTTCTAGGGCATTTTCTAGCAGCAGAGTCTTTAAGAAAGACAGAAGTGATGCGTTCTCACTTAAAATTCACTGTCACAAATTTTACAGCAACTGTGTTCACTCAGTTCTCACTACTGCTGTGAAAAAAACACACACAACCCGGATCCTAATACCTGAAACTGAGTATTCAACTAGAATTTTAGTGCCTGCTCATTTGTCATCAAAAAGATTTAAGTGAAAATCAAGATTCACTTAAACATAATCTTGTTTTTAGGCAATTTAGTTGATTTTGCATTCTCCAGGAATCACTGCATATGCAACATGCCTATGCAAACCCCATGGATCTCTCTATTTCCATGTAGAGCTAATCTAATCCTTCACCAGAGTGGTGTCTAGTTCATTGAAGATAAGGGATTTACCTGAACAGCTGTGGGAAAAATTCAGGCCCTCATGATTGGTAACAAAGTAAGACTTAACAGGATAGAATAATGTAAATGTTTAGGGAGAAAAAATGGAAAATCAGAAAGATTTGGGCAATGCTTCTTAAATAATAAAGTGACTTTAGAGTTTCAAAAGAGCCTGTATTTCACTTATGATGTACAGTTCCCAGTGAGAACTAGGTGGCTTTATGCTCTTCGGTCATTCGTCTGCCTTTCAAACCCCCTTGCTAAGACCTTGTCCAGCAAAAAACTCAAGGCCTATAGCTCACTTAAAAACACATGTGTCCTCTCCCAGCAGCCAGAGAGGCTCTGCAGGAACACACACATCTGCCCACACACATCCAACTGCAAGATTAGGGCCAAAGTTTTTATCAGTGGAACCTCACCAGGAATTTTTCTAGATCTGTTTGCACAAATGTCAACACTGGCTTCTAAGCTTTTCCTCAGTCTGACAGCAAGTGACGTTTAAAGGGACAAAAGATCTTTTCACACACAGAGCAACACAGCCAGTCACGCAACTGTGAAGTCTGTAGCATAACCACACGAGTCCAGAGACACAAGCACCATATCCACTTGGATAAATGCTATCATCTCTTCAGGCTTCTGCATGGAAAGCACGTGCCTGTCAGATACATTTCCCTGTCTCTTAACTCTCCTGTCAGCACAACTGTCAAATGTTTTCAAGTCCACACGTGTAATAACCTTCCTAAGAATAATTTTAAAGTTTATGCCCATGGAAGCAGTTTGATGGTGAGGTGGATGTGGGCAGCACTCATAACCTGTGCTACAGGAGGAAGAAAAAGTCATACATCTTCCATCCAGGGCCAAAAGATGTTCTTCCTTCCTCCTGAGGCATGGATGAAAGATATCATAGAATAATAGAATTATTTGGGTGGAAACAGAGCTTAAATATCATCTCATTCCAACTTCCTCACCATAGGCAGGGACACCTTCCACTAGACCAGATTACTCAGAGACACATTCAGACTAGCCTTGAACACTTCCAGGGATGGGGCATACCCCCCTGCTCTGGGCTATATTGCACTAGCCACAGTCCTCAACAGAACTGATTAAAACCAGGCTTCCTTTTTTTCTCCCTATAATTTTATTCAATTCAATGTTTTCCAAAGAAACACCTAAAGCTCCTCCTTTAGGCAAAAGTAATCGGTTTCACCTTTCAAATACAACACTCCCTTTTAGAGACTTTAAAAGAAAATTTTTTAGGAAATAGCCATTCTCTTAAAAACACACGTTATAAAAAGCCAGCATAAGACACAAAGAAATATTATATTTTTTTCAGCATTCGTCGCTGAGTTAGTTTTGGCACTTGGGGCACCTTGTTGGTCAGAGGGATGAACTTTTTGATCCCTTCCAACCCAAATCATTCTATGATTCCATGATCCTATGACTTCAGAAGATACATTACTTGAAGTGGACTGCATCAGACCAAGCCATGAGCACACTGACCACCTCCCTGCTTTCCTCTCCCCATTGTACACGACGCAGCTGGGGAAGCCCCGCCGTTATTCAGAGCACTTCAACCATGAGCTGCAGGGACAAACAGCAAATCTGACTCATTGTTGATGTGCCTCCACTACCGAGTGTGCCTAATGAGATGATATTTTATGGGTATTTCCTTAGCACTGTAATATGAGTCCTACAGATCCCCGTGTTGGAAATTAGCCCACTGTTGCCTAAACATGAATCTTGGTGCTGCAAGCCAGCACAGAGCAGCAGTGGTTGGAAGAGTCTGGGGTTCTGTGGGGTGAGCATGCAGCACGTGAATAAGTGTGTCAGGGCAGAGCTTTGCTCCATGTCAGTGTGCATGGGGAGGACGTGATGCGTGAGCAGAGCCCATCTCTGTTTCCATCTGCTCCCTCCGGTCCCGCTGCCGCACTGACTCAGAGGCAGGAAGTCTCTCCCCCAGTGGGGAGGGGTGTAAGCCAGGGGAGCATGAACCACCAGGGCAAGATTAACGCCAGTGATGACCCTGCAGGGAATTTGAAAGGGGGAAATGAGACACCAGCATTTGAGGAGGAACCTTCTCAGAAGGGATTTATCAGGCCTTTCCTGGTAATGTTTTGAACCGGGAATAAACCCAGTGGAAGTGTGTCCCCCTCCTCCTTTGTACCCAGATGGTAAGATCTGT
This sequence comes from Pipra filicauda, assembly GCF_003945595.2. NCBI lineage: Eukaryota > Metazoa > Chordata > Aves > Passeriformes > Pipridae > Pipra > Pipra filicauda. Next base: position 2,378,920 of record NW_024104007.1, on the reverse strand, counting down.
CCTTTAGAGCAAGGACCCCAGTGGTGGGATCAGGGTCAGCCACTTTCCCTGGCCGAAAGAAAGATGATCTGCAAGCCACAATGCAGCAAAATTCTTAGGAAAAAAAAATGCCACCGACTCAGGGAAACAATTGGCCTCTGGCCCTGGGCTGCCTTCACACAGGCATATCACAGCTCCTCTCTGTGCAGCTGCTTTGGATTCCCAGCAAGCACCAGCCATGGCCAGGGGCCAACAGCAAAGTTCAAGAATTAAATGATGCTTTTGACTCTTCATTGACCCATGGAGCTGGACGATTTTCTAATAACCAGATTAGAGGTGGGTTGCCTTTGTACATGAGGCAGGGAGAAAGACACCACAGTGGGAATTTCTTGAAAACTGTGTGTAGAAACCAGGACCAGAATATCTAACCAGCCTGTCCAGGCACAGAGGGGAGCAGCAGGCTCCTGCTCTTCAGGCAGAACTGCTGCATAAATCTTTAGGATGGCAAAGGTATTTCAGCATTTCGGGCGAGGTGTTGTTCCTTCCTTGTGGCACAGGCAGCACCACCTTGCAGACGTCTCCCTTCATGTGGACTAGAGACAGATTTAAAAACAGCCAGAAAAGACAGAAGTATGGCAAGCTGAAAGGGAAATTACTCAGGAATATACACCAAGCAGCAGTGCTTGCCATCTGAGCCTCAGCAGAGAAGTGTACCAGCTTGCATCAGACCAGAATCATCACTGACTGTGCAGTTAAATTGCCAAAAATAGCTCTGTGCACCTCAGACAGGGAGACAGCTCCATCCATCCCATTCCCATGCCAGGCTTCTGCCTCACATACCTCTGTCACAGAGCAGTGGCTCTGTTGGGTTCGGGCAGAGGGATTTCCACCACTGCTGCTGATTCACACTTCTTGTGCTGGTTTTAAAAGCGATGCCATGTGGTGCAGTTACACCAACTGGCAGGGGGAAATCCTGCAATGCAAGAAAGCTGTAATCCTGCCTGTGCTCTCTCTTTTCCATTCTCCTTCAAATCCTGGTTCTGGTTTAAAAAGGATCTCTAATCCTTACATATTTCAACAGTCACTAAGCCAGTTACAGTACATGGCTACCACTGTCTTCAATCTAATTTGTCTCCAAGGATGAAACAAGATAGGAAGTCACTCCCAGTCTTCTGTCTCCAAATGGTCACTTTCCAGGAAGATCAGGAAGTCTTTAAATCTTGATATATTTATATTCACTGAAAGAGCTGCTCTTTTACTCTGGCGTCTCTCTAAGAAGCACAGCAAACTGAAAGGGTGGTCAGGCACTGAAATAGGCTGCCCAGGGAAGTGTTGCAGTCACCATTATTAGAAGTGCTCAAAAGATATGTGGATGTGGCACTTAGGGACATGGGTTAGTGGCAACATGGCACTGATAGGTTAACAGTTGGACTCAAGGATTTTAGTGGCTTTTTCCAACCTTATTTGTTCTATGATTCTGTGAAATTCAGCCCTGTCACTGTGGTATAAAAGTGTGTTCAAAGCTAGAAAAAACCCTGCTCTCCATGGATATTTTCAGTCTTATAGAATAAAGTAGATGTAGCTCCCAGATATTACAGCTTACTTTTTTGCTATGATGATAAAAGCTTTCCAAAGAAACAACAGACAAAGTGGCTGTATACCAGGGGGGAAAGAAATGAACAGCAAGTTCAGTTTGCATGGTAGGAGAGGGCAGCAATTGCAGACCATCTATTGCAGCACAGGTTTGGTATAAGCAGGAGATCAAATTGTTAGAAACAGGAGCTATGAGTATATGGGGAAAAAAAAATAAAAATAGCTGAAACCACAGTTGTTCAAACAAATGGGCTAATTGCAGCCTTGGTTACACACACACGTGCAGGTGCAGACTGACCTCAGCCAGCATCTGTGGAAAATGCCACTTGGCAAAGGAGCACATCACACGAAAGCAAACGCTGTGCGTGCACAGAGCTTGCTGCTGGCAAACTGCACTGGGAAAGGGTCCTCTGCAGTCTCCACTGCATCACAGAGTCCTTGGAAGGGCTATGTAAAGTGTCCATATTCTGTCAGCACTGGGTCAGTTCAGAGGCAGGGCTGTTTCCCTGACTTTCAGAGTGGCTCTGGATGATGGAGAGCCCTGGTGGGGGGCTGCTGTGAGAGCTGGCACAGGGGCATCACTGCAGGGAGTTGGGGGGTTGTAAGGCTGAGAGCTGAGACTGGAATAAACACACCACACCAAGCAGCACTTTCCTCACCTCCTGCTCCCAGTTCCCATGTAGTCAAGATTGCACAGCTCTTTCCTTGCCTCTGCTCCCTGCTCGGTTGTGTAACATCTACAGCCAGCATGTAGACACCCTTTTATACATGGGTTTTGTCCTCCTTCTTTGATGTAGGAGCTCTGGATAGCCCTGAGATCAAGGAAAAAGACAGACAGATAAAGTGCACTAGGTGAAAGCAACTGAGTTTATTATACCATTTTACTTATACCTTGCCTCCTTGTGAGAAATGCTGGGTGGAACAAGAGCAGAAAAACACAAGCAGAAGGAAAATAGAAAAGGTGTTTTGCTCAGAGCACGAAAAATATTAGCAATTTAAACAAAAATTGTTCTTTTTGTTATTCTTCAGCAGTGTCTTCTGGCTTTTGGACACAGCTGTGTGGTCCACTCTTGCTTCTTGTTCCCTTCCACTTTGTTTCACCGCAAGCCATAACTGAGCACACGATGAGCACACTAACTCCAATGAGTTTCCCAGTGCATCAGAGCACTACCAGGCAGCTGGGTAGACAGATTTACACATCCCAGATGTACAGGGTGCTGCCTTCACGTCATGTGGGCAGCATCAGAGAGGGTTTAAAACCAGCAGCAACCTCCCCCTTGAATTTCTCTCCCGATGCAGCTTTCCTTATATGGATGGGTTAGAAAGCAGCCAAAGAGATATCCTTAATGATTCTGGCCTGTGTCAGCAGCAAAGACCTCCAAAGTCCAGTTTGGTGTTGATAGCCCTGGCCCCTCTATAACCCATGCAACTCTGAGTTCCCATCCCTGGAGCTCTGCTAAAGCAGTGCTCAACCCCAGAGCTTTCTCGCACCACTGGCATGAGTCAGAGGGTGCAGCACAAAATGCCTAAACCCACCCAAGAATCACAGAATCATAGAATGGTTTGGATTGGATGTGACCTTAAAGATGACCTAGTTTTGACCCCCCTGCCATGGGGGGCAGCAATTTCCACTAGACCAGGTTGCTCAAAGCCCCACCCAGCCTGGCCTTGAACACTTCCAGTGATGGGCCACCCAAAACTTCTCTGGGCAGCCTGTTCCAGTGCCCCACCATCCTAAGAATGTCACAGCTTGCTTTACCTGCCTTGGTTTTACCTGTTTTTATCATGAGAATATTTAGGGTCAGGTAATATGTGCTCATTCACTGCTATAGGGAAATGACCACATGCATCTGCACATGCTCAGCCACAGGCCAGTCTGGTTTGCTGTCATTCCAATAACTCCTGGTTTTTCACTGGGCTTGTTTTAAAATGATGCAGACTATTTTTTTCACTCCATTTTTGTGACACCAAAGCAGGGAGTTGAGAGTTTCTCAGTCTTTTATAAATCTGTTGCTATGAGAATGCACAAAAATGCTCCAAATCCTTTTAAATGAGAGAAAAAAAATCATACAATTTGACTTTTCTCCCAGCAGAAGAGTCCATTTCAGCTAGCTCAGAGGCGTCTGAGTTAATATCTATTTCACTTAATCTGGCAGCCTGATTTCTTTGAAGATGCACTTTCTGAATGGATTTCTGTGTGCTTGTCAGACGTTGTTTTGACAGGGCAGAAACTGGGAGAAAACATTATCTGATGAGTTCAGCTCTGGACAAAGTCAGCACGAGACCCTGAGGTGTCTTTTAATACAAGCATCAGCACTGTTTCACTAAAAACCAATGGAAAATTACAGAATGCCTGAAAACTCAGCAACATCCCAGTCACTGCAGAGAAACAAGCCCTGCCAGACAGCTGCAGCCGAGGTGAGCCCTTGCCCAGCTGATGTTCAACATCAATTCCCAGCAGCAGCGATGTTTCACCACGCTAATCATGTTGTCAGGGAAATCAGTTCAAATAAAATATTGCAGGGACTCCCGCTTTCCTAAAGTACACTTGGGCAATGCACCCTGTTCCCTGCTGCCCCATGCACCTGCAAGAGCAAAAGTGTCCACAAAATGAGCAGACATAGCACCTCACCGTATGGTTTAGTGGGTGTGGTGGTATTGGTCAAAGGATGGACTTGGAGCCTTAATGATTCTATGATTCCATGATTCTGTGACCCGAGGCTGTCCCACAGGGATGGGTAGGATGCAATGTCCAGAATCTGAGGCCACACCTTAAGTGCTGTGCCCAGTTCTTGGCCCCTCAATTCAGGAAAGACACTGAGGTGCTGGAGAGGGTCCAAAGAAGGGCCACAAAGCTGGGGTAGGATCTGGAGCACAAGTCCCATGAGGAGAGGCTGGGGGAGCTGGGGTTATTCAGCCTGGAGAAGAGGAGGCTCAGGGGAGACCTTACTGCTCTCTACAACTGCCTGAAAGGAGGGTGTAGCCAGGTGGGGGATGGTCTCTTGTCCCCGGCAACAAGTGACAGGACAAGAGGACATAGTCTTAAGTTGTGCCAGCAGAGGTTTAGGTTGGACATCAGGAGGAGTTTCTTCACAGAAATGGTGATTAGGCATTAGAACAGGCTGCTCAGGGGTGGAGTGGAGTCACCGTCCCTGGAGGTGTCAAAGGAAAGGCTGGACGTGGCACTTATGGTGTTGGGCCACAGGTTGGACTCGATGATCTCAGAGGTCTTTTCCAACCTATTTGATTCTGTGGTCCTGTGATCACCCAGCAGGATGTGCAGCCTGCAACAATGGCCAAACCCAGTCTCTGTGTTGAGATGAAGGCACAGACTAAGGCTCAGGCTTTTTCACTCCATCTGCCCGGCACGGCCCTGAAGAGCCACATCCCCTCTGTGCACCTTGTCTCCCTTGCCGCAAAACAGGAAATTTCCTTTCTCCACCTTCATTGTTGGCGTACTTGCTCTGCAGGGCCAGGGTGGCCTCCCTCTGGCTGTTAGTACAATGGAGTCATCATCTGAGGTGTTGCCACTGTAAAAATAGAAAGGGAGAACAATGTCTCTCTTAAAAACAAGGCTCTTCATGTATCTGATCATGTAAAATATGCTGCTTAAAATCCGTTCACTGTGCTAAGCAGTAACTCAAATCAAAGGCAAAATTCACATCATACTTGGTAATCAATAGCGGGAAGTAGCTCTGGGTTTTCTACCTTGATTCATTTCTCCTTTATTTGCAATTTTCTGTGATTTTTCTTCAAAGTCCCTTCCCTCTGAAGTTAGATGTGATCCCCATTAGTGGAACTTTTATGTAGCTAAAGAAGTGTGTCAACATTTTCTAATATAGATTAAAGCTCCAGAAAAAATGGAGGAATGAACTGTAGGGTTTTTGGGAGAGCAGTGGGAAACAGAAAAAATTGCCAGGTATAATGTTTAAGATGCTCTCTCAGAATACTTAAGAGTGTATTTCAGTCAATCCCTAAGCAAATACAGCCTTAAATAAAGCTAGGTGGAAAATAAATAATTCTTCTGCCAGGTAAAAGAATAATTTGGAGAAATGCCCAGTTTCATATAGGCTAATATTTTGATTTTTTAATTGAGCTGCCTGCTGCTACCCTGTGTTTTGCTGATTATGTTCCTTTTCCACCTAAGGAAAGAAATGAAATGTTATAAAAAATAATCATTTCATCATAAATTTCTGCTCTCTCCACCTATTGACCATTACATTTTAAGATCATAACATTTTAACAGCAATTTACATTAAAATATATGCTGCTTGTCTCAAAATTAGTTCACTTGTTTTTCCAGCTACATGATTGATGTTTCCCACAACTGAAAGTAACTCCTCTGAGCTCAGCAGAGCTGCCTCTGATGTTCACAAGGTGGAAGAGAAGGTGAATTAAACCTAATAAATCTTTTCAAGAGTAAATACAGTCTAAATGGAGTTACAGCTAACAGAGTGCAAGACATTCCTGGAAATACAGCTGAATTAGAACATTTGATTCTAAAAATTGCATTCAAGCATGGAATTATTAACAGAAAAGTTAAATTAATTAACCCTAACCTAAGAGTTAAAAGTTTAAAGAGCTTTGGTTAGAGCAGAAAACCATCACACATTCCTGCTGCTTGGAAAAGCTACGTAATTCAGAATCCATTTTCACTGTACATGGAAATTAAAGGTTAAAAATTTAAAAGTTTTCATAAGAACAACGTTTCTATATATAAAAAAGAGTCACTGCCACGGCAGGGAAACAGCTTTAGATAAACTGGTTCAGGTCTTTTTAACAGAGGGAACAGTTCAGATCAGGGTCAATCAATTCACACCATTTCACCTCATTTCTGCCAGTGGAAACATCTGAACTCTTCTGTTGAAAGTGATAGCTTCCCATGGAAACTTCTGATTCTGTAGAAATCACATTTTCTAGCTGAAAATTCCTCTCCAGCTCTACACAGGAATTTGGATTTATTTTTTTTCTGTCCAAAGGAAAAATCCTCTGGCCACGGCTCAACCAGGCGCTTCAGCACCTCTTCTGTACACCCAGGACTGGGCTGCAGCCAACATGTAGCCTCTTGCTCTCCCAGGAGGAGGCTGCAAGACCCAGTTCTGTGCTGGAAGGGCCACCAAACTATCCCTAGTGGTAGAAATTACCTTTCTGAGGTCATGGGATATCACATAAAGGACAAGGGTATCCAATGCTCAGGTTTGCTCTCACCTCTCCCTTTCACAGGCACACACACAAACACGCAGAGGGTTAAGACCAGGCACTTCATCCATCTTCATCTGTTGCTTTTCCAACATTACAATCACTTCATTGTCTGCAGTGGCTGCCACGCTGGACAGGAAAGTGGAGGGATTCTCACCAGGGCGTAGAGAAAACATTAACAGAATTTAAAACCATTGTGGTAGCCAGGAAAAAAAAAAAATAATTCCTACCTACAGATTTTCTTATCAGAAAGTTTAAATACCTCCAAGATTTTTGTTTACAGTGTTTACTGCTTCTCAAGTCATACAGACTTAGAGTTGCTGCCCAAATGTTTGGCTGATCTCTGCAAGCTGCAGGGTAAATAGCAGCTGAGGTTTGGTCCTGGTGCTAAGGACAATGGGCCTGATTCTTGGAAATGCAAAGCAGAGTTTCTGCTGTGATACTCCTTGGATTCAGGAACAGGTACTTTGTTTTCAAGCCTCTCAAGCAATGCCTTGTGGGGAAACATGCATGGGAAAAGCCAGAATTAAGGTCAAACTTAAACAAGATGCAGGCAAAGCATCAGAGAGGTTGATGTTGAAAGGGTCTGCAAAACATCATTTAATCTTTTCCCTGCCCAAAACACAATTCACAGTATATAAAACTTCAGCTGTAGAAGCACTGGAGTTTGGGCAAACCTGATGCTCCTGACCTCTCACACTGACCTTAGTAGCCTTCCACTGGAGCCTGCTGGATTCAGTTCAGTGTGCCAAACGTGCCCCTGCCCAGAGGTTCACAGCTCAGAGGACCAGATGCTATTTTAAGTCACACTACTCTAACTCATCAGATGCTATTTTAAGTTGCACTGCCCTAACTCTGGAATTACGCCCGAGGCATTGCTCTGCTCTCTGAGCCAGAGAGTGGGTCTGACTGCAGAGATCTTGCTCAAATGCTCAGGGAAGCGGTTGAGACACACACAAACAAACACACACACACACACAGAGACACGTGTCCCACACATCTGTGCCCAAATTTTGCTCCCAAAACATCTCAACCCACCATTAGCTACATCTTTGCTTTTGATACCTCAGGACAGGCCTGCCCATCTCATCTGGCACTGAGTGTAAAGAGCAGTCTCGGGCTCTTTGCACAGACAGTAGCCAAGCTGTGGCTGTTTCCTGGTTTATACTCCTGCACATCAATCATATTTCCCCTAATATCAGGTTCTTATAGAAGACACACTCCTGTCCTCTTCTGTGTATACATGCACAAATATTTCTTCCTTTCTAGCTTTGGCATCCGTACTTTTTTGTTGAAGATGCTGGCAAGCAGAAAAGCCATTTTTCCCCCTGAATCATGTCCAGCAGTGGTAGGATGTGCGATAGTGCACTGCCAGCTGTAGTACTGATGATGTTGCTGGGATAACATCTCTCCCCAACCCTGACACAGCATCTAATGGAAGTCCATCTTAGTTCCACACCCTCATTCCTTGGCTGTTCCACCACAATTACCAGTGTTGATTAATGGGGGCGATACTGAGAACCAGCTTGGCCAGCATAAACTGTCTCCCCTTGGTCACTCAGCCAGGAACTCTTCGGGAGCCCAAGAAATGAAAGCACCCCCAAAATCCTCAAAGAATTCAGTCCACTAATGTTGTAGCTGCTGAATATTAAACTGCTTCTACTGTGGTCTCTTTCTCACCAAGAACCTGGAATCTCTGTGAAGTACAGAGCACAGAGCCTTCTGCCAGTATAAGTCACTGTGATAGAGTTACTACATCATCTGAAGATCCAGCCCACAGTGAGGGCAACCCATCCACTGCAGAGCAGATGTTTAGTGCCCTTCCATCAGCATTATCTGCTCCCACTGCCACCTGACCCACACCAAGGCAGACCATCACAGGTTTTAGAAAGATATGTAGAGCAAAGAGCCAGAGCTGTCAGGCAGCACTGCCTGTCCAGAGTGCTTTCCTCTCCCTTTTAGGCAAAAAATCCACTAGCTCTGATCTTTGAGCAGTGCAAGAAGTGTAGAGCAGTGCTGCCTTGATTCCTTCCAGCCACACAGAGAGACTTGTCCTCCCATGCTCTGGGAAACATCCTGTGTATTGCCTGGATACATTTCAGTGAAATCTGCCTTAGTTTGCCACTGATCTTCCATTTATTCTGATGCTATTTACCGAGTCTCATGCTCCCTCGATAACCAGATACCTGACATAACTTTGGAGATATTCGTTTCCCCAGCACTCGGTTGAGTTAAAGGAATGACTTTTCCCTCACACAGACAGGAGAAAGAAGCCAGAAAAATAGGCAAAAGATCAATTTATTTCCACATTTTTCTTACTTTATTTCCACTTCTTCTCCTTGGAGTAAAGTTCACACTTTTTGCTTTGCTTACCATGATCTCAGCATCACTCTTAGGAGACTCCAAATACATCCTTCAGCATTAGGTTTCAGTAAGCAGTTGATAAAGAATCTTGACTGACTTTATCTGTGTTAAAAGGAACTGAAAATGCTGTAGTATCTGATCTTTTACAGATCAGGTCAGCATAGCTAGTTTAAATACTAATAAGATTGCTTCAAATATCAGATACTTTTAATAATCTCAGAGCTCTACTGCCTTTGCTATTTACTTAAGTCCTAAGCCCAGCTCTTGAAAAATAGATACTCTTAAATATTGTGCTATGATGATGGAAACTTCAAAATATTTAGTAAAGCTGAAAACATGAAATATAATCTACGTGTTGCCTTTTTTTTTCTTAATAGATTTACACTCCAGCCATAGCCAAAATTTTGTTCTTTCATGCATCTCAATGCCACAGACAATCATATGGTCTCATAAAAGGCACTTCCCCTCCATCTGGGTTAAGAAGATATCCAGTATTCTTCATTGTTTATGAACAATTCTAATATTTTTAATAAAATGTTCAGATTCTATCTATTTATATTGCTTAATGCTACAGTTGTTTCTCTGTTTAGCATTTGGTTGGACTTAGTGCTGTTATTTTCAGCAAAGAGTAAAAAGACCTTCAGTCAGATTATCATTAAAATGCATACATCAGAGTCTATTTGCCTGCAAATTTAGTGCATTTAGCTAAGCAGTTATTATTAGTTTCTAACTCTGGAGCAGAACTGCCTTCCGTGAGGACAGCTGATGGTGCACAGTGAGCTGAAACACTCAGGAAGCACCTCCCAGTCTGTGGCAGTGCACAGCCCTCCATTTAAGACAGAACAGAATCTAAGAAAATGCTCTCTTAGACACAATGTCAATTGTTCTTCAATTCCCCAAGCACTATAATCGTGTTTGGCTTTTCTGTCCAGCACAGTTTTACATAACCTTGAGGTCTCAAGAGCTCCCTCAGTACTTGTATTGCTGGAGAAGCTGGGCATGGTTTTCTTGTGAACAGAGACCCCGAGATTCCTTGGACTCTGCTATCAGCGAAGCTGAATTTGTTCAAGGATTGATTAGTACAGCAATAATTCACAGAGATGCAGGGGAAATCCTCCAGTGCTGATTTTACAAACAATGAGGTCGATGATTCTGATAAATGAACTTCATTCATGCTGTCTATAAATAAGTAGTGTCCCAGGCTGCGAAGAAGCTGGCTCATCTTGTAGTGTTGTGCTTGTTCTGAAAGCTTTGGGAGTTTCCATTCTCTTTTATCCACTTCTGGACCAGATTCATTCTGCTTCATGTTCATAATCAACCTCCACTGCTTTTGTATTCTGTGTCATGTAAGCTGGACAACGCTGAAGTCTGACTTCTCAATGTGTTTTGAAAGATTTAGAACATTTCATACGAGTTACTTGATTAAAAATGATTGGTGAACTGGTACATCTCCTCTGTTTGCTGTCTCTTGAGTAGCAAATACCCAGCTGTGAAGAGCTGCATTGTTTTTCCTCTCAAGATGCAAAAAACCCACATACAACAAGTCATAAATCCTCCTCTAGGATGACATTGTCTAGATGAATCTGTTGCCTTCACAAAATGAGATAATAGAGCTGTCATTTGGTGTCAGCCTGCTTCCCCAATGAAGCTGCAACATGAGTCAGGGTTGGGCATTTTTCCACTAATTCCAGTGAAATCTTCAAACCTGTATGGACAAGGCAGAGAGAGGGGGGTGCCCCTTGCCTTATGTGAGAGATAAGAGCTCAAGGTGAAGAGCAATCCCTAGAGACAGTGGAGAGACATCTGGAAAGGAAACATTGAAAAGTATTTAGATATCACTTCTCTGACCTGAGACATTCTGTTGAAAAAGCTTGTCACTGCACAGACAATCCCAGACTTCTAAAAGCCCTTAATGGTGACTTCCATGCTATGGGAGCATCACAGGATCATGGCTGTTTGCCTCCCCTTCCGTGAGATGCCATCAGTGGGTGTTTTGAGTTACAGTCCCCAGATTTTCCATACAACCAACAGAGTTAAAAAGAATGTAATAAAAAGGCCTGAAAATACAAAAACCAAGAATTACTGGACTTTAGCCTTAAGACAGAAATAAAGTACTGCAAGGCTCATTAAATAATGGGAATAACCGACCAATGAGAGCTTTAGATCAGCCATTGAGGGATGACAGGTAGGAATAGGAAAGTCATGTTACCTCTGGCTAGATCACTAATGAAACCATTGCTAGACCCCACTGTCTGGTCACAGCAACTGCCTGACAAAGAATTTGGAAAAAAGCTACAAGAATGATACCAGAACAAGAAAATATGCCTTGTAGGAAGACACTAGATAAGCTATTTAGAGCAGAATAAATGATGCTGTGAATTCTATCTGGCTTTAAAATCATTAAATATCTGTGGCCTAAAGACAAAGCAGCAAATTCCTCACCACCTCATTAAGACCAAAAGCTTCACGGAATGAAATCGGCTGAATCCCAGCCCTGGAGGCCTCTCTGTGCTCCCACCACTGAGAGCAGACTGGAAATGTTTTTCAGATATTGTAAATATCAGATGGGCAAAAGTATTTGCTCAGCAGAACATAGATCTCTTCCATTGATGAGGTGACAGAAAGTGGAGAGGTTTACTCAGAGCCCTTCTTTTGGAAAACTCTGTCTCTCAGAGGTCTGTATGACTAGTGGTAGATGATTACAGGAGCAATTAAAAGCATTTAGTACAATTTACATCTAAAGAGCAGTATTTAGGCCAATTACGGGGCAAAATAGCATCAGTTTGATTTTCTTTTCAGAAGAATGTTGCTAAGCTGCAGGGTAAGGCTGAGGTAGAACATCAATTTGGCTGTAATCAGATCTTGTTTGTCATGAAGGAGGGAATGGGGGAACATGCTGGGAACATCCTGGGAAATCATTGACTGGTGCCCATTTCTGAGGATCTCAACTCTTACCTCAAATCTTTGCTGAGGAAAGCACCTGTAAAAGGACAAAACCCCCTCATAATTGCAGGTGGACTCTATTTACATGAACAACAATAAATCTGGTAAAGAACATGGAGGAAACTGAGAATGAATGGTTCTGGCATTGCTGAAAATGTTCTGATTGTATAGATTAGTGTTGCAGCAGATTTAGGGCATATTAACAAGGAAGAAGGTGTACCAGCTTCTTCATTTAGTACCCTGACTGATGAGAAGGAGATTCATTTCTTTCCTCCCTGGGAGCTGCTCTAGTCCTCTGAGGTGACGCTGTTGTTCCAGTCCCTGCCACTGAATATGCAGCAGGTTTCCCAGTATTTTTTCCAATAAGGTCTGTGTTCCTCTGTGAATATGAATCCTTCCCCTTTCAGGCATGATTAGGGTACCCCAAGTCAAAGCAAAACATTTCATTCTATAGCTGAAAATTTTGTTAAACTAGAAACTGGAAACTTATGTACATTTGTGTATTTTATACATAAAGTACATGTCTGCATATGTGTGCGCATTTGTATTTTAGAGACAAAAATATTATTCGTATTATTTCCCATTGTTACCCCTTCTCCTTAATATCTGACCCTTATTTAATACATTGATCAGATTCAGTTAAGTTTTATGCAGATCTTCACCTGACAAGTACATAGGGGAGCAAAGAAGTTTGGTTTGAAGTAGTTTTGTGAGACTGGGCACAAGCTGAAGCCAAGAGTTTGAAAAAGTACTTCTCTTTGGTGAGGCCTGTATGCACCAGCACCTTTGGAAGTGAAAGGAAATCTATAAAACACACAACACACATGCAAAGGACTTTCTTTTTGAAAATGAAAAATTTGGTCAAGTGTCTGCCCAGCACTCAAAGCAGTAGGAATACAAAACTTCCATCTAAACCTCACTGCAGCTGACCAAAAATTGCTCTTTTGTCCATTTTCTGATTTTACCTTTTCTCAGCTGTAAATGAAACCGAATTGGGCATTTCTACTGCCAGCAGGTCAGCCAGAATTGCAATTGTTCTCATACTATGGCTATCCCTGGAAGTGTTCAAGGCCAGACTGGATGAGGCTTTGAGTAACCTGGTCTAGTGAAAGTTGTCTTTGCCCATGGCAGGGAGGTTGGAACTAGGTGATCCTTCTAACTCAGCCATTTTGTCATTCTGTGACTAGTCTGTGTTAAGTAACATTCATCTGGTGCATATAATCATAGTGAACAGACAAATGTATAAACTAATACTCAGAGCTTGCTGACTAGGGCAGAAGATGGCCCTTGTGAAAGTTGGAGGCTTAAGGCAAACTAATTTACCCAAAAACATGATGAAGTCTTTCCATCCAGGCAGGTGCTACCATCTCTGCTTGCTCTCAGGCTTCTGGCATCTCTCTCCAAAGCATCTGGACCTTAATTTGCTGGCAGGAAGGCACTAGAATAAATAGATCATTCTTCCCATGTGGTGTCCTATTAAACATTGCTTAGCTGTTGTGTCAGTGGTTTCACAGTCTTTGGGTTCTGCAAGCAATTCTTCACTGGCATGGAAAAATTCCCTGTGATGTGCACATCCACTCTCCTGTGCCACAATTGCGTCCTAGTTTGGCGTCATACCATATGTGTTGCTTTGCACTATCAGTCAAACGTAAGATCTGAGTGCAGCAGACATTATGTTTCCCATTTCTGTCAGTGCAGACTATGAACATTGCTGTTGTGTGGCTGAAGGGCTCTTCCATGGGTACAGTTCCGACCCACAAAGTCACCAGGGTTTTGCTACAAGCAAACAAAGCAGAGAAGAGTTTGGCAAAGATTGACCACAGGCAGCTGGATCTGGGGCAATCTGGGCATGAAGAACACCAATGAGAATTGTCATATTGTCCCCAGGAACACAAACTGACCACTTATTTCAAAAGAGAGCTCCCAGCTCGGACCAGTTCATGGTCCACACTCCAGATCCATTCCACACAATACCTCCACCTAGCACCTTGCCCTTCTGCTGTGGTCTTCAAGCTCTGTGTTGAAGTCCATTAGCAGAACCCCCAGGCATACAGACCTGCAACAAAGCCCTGGAGGTGACCCAAGACAGTTACTCAAACTGTAGCAAGCAATACTGAGCTAAATTATGATCTAACTATAATTTTAAAAGCAGTGTTTTACATATCCCGCACTTGGTAACACCACCTAATGAAAGGAGGGGAACATCTGCCCTGTTGCATCATCTGATGCAACCCAGACTGGAGCCAAATGAGAGCCAGGAATGTGCAAGAATTCAGCCTCATTTTACTGCAGTCCCCACTGCACTCAGTGTTAAAGGCCAGATCATTTCAGTGCTTAATCAATATATCAATATAGACAGTAAATGGCAAGGAGTGTTCATATTTGTCTTGTTACTCCAAGACTGCTCATAAAGCCGAGTTCACGAGCCTGTAAAGGAGCCTGCATTACCCCAGTGACTGGAAAGGAATTCCGCATTGGCTTCCCATAGGCTTGGTCACTGAGAGAACAGGAAAAGATACTAACAGGGTAAGTAAAAGTAAACTGGAATAAAGCCAAAAGTAAGACCTACAAATCTAGCAGGGCAATCTCAGCTCGTAAATACGACCTACCAAGTGGATACTCTGAGCAGCCTGACAGAGGCAGACTGATAAACTTTTTGTAAAAAAATACCATGAAGTTTTCACAGGCAAAAGCCATTTATTTTGACATCTGTTTTGCCTGCTTGAAAGTGTGGTGGAAATTTCAGCACCAATACATTAATCTAGACATCGCTGTTTCAAGATCCAGGGATTATTTGATTTGCCAGCGTGAGCCATGTGGTCCCCACTGCATTCACAGCCAGGGATCCAAAGACAACAGTTTGCCTGTTGCTGAAGTTTAGCCAACAAGGCAATTTTTCTGGGGTGGTAGCTGCAAACACAGAGAAGTGATATGGACAGGAAGAATATCTTCTGATGATGAGACAGAACAATCGAGAAGAAGAAAGAAAATATAAAAGGTGGATGGGCCAAAGAAAAAGCAGGAGAAAAAAAGAAAACAGTGAAAAAAATAAAAAGGAGAAAAAGAAAGAGATAAAAAGAAAAAGATAAAAAATAAAAATATAGCACTGGTACCACACAAAAATCACAGCAGGGTCTGTAAGAGGCAGGAGAGGAGGCTATAAGGAGAATTAAAATGTGATATGCAAGCTGGGTAGACTTAGGGTGTATTTTTCAAAACGCCCTTGCATTTCTTAGCCCTTGTGTTTGGGAAGAGTAATGGGAGGACACTACCTATCTCTTTCTTCCCCTCAGCATTTCCCAGAGGTCACCAAGAGCCAAACTGAACTGCACAAACTATCAATCACTGCTCAGTGTGTGGCTCCACAGACCTGTTGCAAAATATCCACTGTGACTTCATGGACCACAAAACACAGATAATAGTTTAGGGGTTATATCCTTCTGGCAGCAGAGACGGACTGGTCCTCTACCCAAAAAGCTTATCTCCAAACCATATTAATTACTGGAACAAGGCAGCAGTTTGTAGCTGCACCAGGGCTTTTTGCCAGCATAGCTCTGTCAGTCAGATGCCACCAAGAAAGAAACGGGCCAGCAAAGTTTCACAGCAGAGTAAATTTAAGTGCGACTTTTAAGTTTTTAAAACACTAAAGACCAGAGCTGGTCTTTGCAAGCAGGATCCAGCTCAGTTTGGCTGTTCTCAGGGTTAGCCAGCAGGAGAGGCTGAGCTGGATAACTCTAAACACCACCTCGGCCAGCTGAGCGTTGCAGCTGGAAAATTGCCTTCAGTTGAAGGGCACATTACATCTTCCCACAGCTGGTCCTTGAGCAGAGTAAAACCAGCAGAACGGGTCTGGTTCCTGCATTTCTTGGCACAGGGGCAGATTGGAGGCCAGCCAAGGTTGCAACTGGGAAAAAAATGCACATTTCCCACTGCCTCCAGTGAGCTGTGCTGGACCACCTGTAACCCCCACTGCTTCTGAGAAGGGAGCTAAGAAAAGCAGGCATGTGGTCAGTAAACTTACACAGTTCATACCTCTACTAGGACGTTCTGGGACTCCCCACACCACAAGAAGTTGAAAACCAGGGCTGCAGGGAGGATTAGTTAAAATTACTTTATTCAAGTCAGGTTGAAGGAAGGGGATGGGGCATGTGGATTATCTCCTGTCTGCATTGAGACCCATCTCCCCACCCTGGTACCTCTTCCCTGGGCTCATCCACCCTTGGGCATCCATGCTTAACAGCCAGCCCCATTCTGAGTTCCCCTGGGAGCTGCACATGCTGCCTCCTGAACTGGAGAGAGGGAGGAGGGGTCTCGGCCCCTTTCCCATCTCCTCTCTCAGTGCACATCACAAGGCAACCCCAGCAGCGGGTGAGTGCAGCCCATCCTGCTCTCATCAGCAAGTCTGGTCTTCACTGAGCCTTTGGTGCTTCCAGGATGTCAGGTTTGCTCTGTTTATGTGCTGGCAAAATCACTGTGTTGCTTTGCAAGCAAGTAAAGCTGCTGAATAATCAGCCTGTCCAGTCACACTGACAGAGGCTTCGAGGCTAAGAGATTTCAAGCAGGACATTGTTCCCCAGTGCAGGAGCTATTAAATTCCATAAATTGGTAGGTGCTTTTCTCCTGCAAAACTTTTATCGCTAAAAAAAAATCAGCCAGAGCCTGTGTGATGTTTTCAAGCCTCCTCTTTGCCCAAAGTAACCATTACTCATTCCCAGACCTCATTAGTTGCAAGTTGTGATCAGATGATGGGCATCAGTCCCAGCCCCCCTACCCCAGCCATAGCTCTGTGTTTATTCCAGCATTTTTCCCTCAGGTTTAAATAAAATGTAATAGTCCATATGCTGCAAAAATACCATTATTTTAAGCAACCTTCCTGATGAATGTTAAAAGTTCCTGTTGACTAATGGATGGAACTGGATTGTCCTCCTTTCTTTCCAGTTTAGAGGCAAGATTTAAACAGATTAACTGGTTAACTAAATGTCATTAACCCAAATCATGTCCTTAACCCAAATCATGTCCTTTATACAAAATAACACTGGTTAAGAGATCAGCTAATAATGGAGTTCATCCAAAGATAATGAGAAAACATTTTTGTCAATGTCAATGGGCTCAAAATGAAGTTCAAAGTGAATTCTGCAAAAGGAGTAAATGTGCCAAATGTGATCAATAAATTAAACCACGCTTTCCATCATTTGTAACAGAATCTGGTCAACTTCCCTGCACATATTAATGCTTCTCTTCCTTCTTGTCCTTCAACGCATCCACCACATCCCCAAGTTCTAAGCACTGCCATTTTGCCTGCAATTGCCTGAAGAAGGGCAGGACAGGCTTCACCTCCACTGAGACCCACCAAACATCAGCCACTGCTGAATGCTCCATCATTTCACAGCCTGGAAGAAATAAAGTAATAAAAAAACCCTCTCAGTGATCCATGACAAATCTACCCCAATGCCTGTGGTGGGGAGACAGGAATTCTGTGCTTTCAATCCGTGGTGGTCAGCTGGTGGCTGAAGAGAGAGAAACAAATGTTTCCTGTCCCTGATGGCAACCGTGTGTGCAGCTCGTCACCCTTGGTTGCCTTTACAGATATAAGAGCTTGGCATAAAGAATTTGCTTTTGTTGTGAATTTAGGTTGCCTTCAATTTGGGTTGAATAGATGTGCTTGGTTTAGGATGCCCATTGTAAGACATGTGCTACTATGTCTAGTACAAGGGTCTGTTGGCATTTTAGGACTAAAGCAGATAAAAATGAGGCCATTGACTTGTGCATAAACAACAACTCTTGTTTCTTTCTTCCAGTAACAGTGACTGTGGGAGGACAACAACACTTGCTGGGACTCTATGACACTGCCGGGCAGGTAAATTACTGCAAAATATTTATCATTTTCCTTTCCCGTGTGCTCTTGTTTTGTGGGGTTTTTTTCTTCTTCTTCTTCTTTTGATTTGTTTCTTTGTTACTACCATATACTGGGATTTGTTGTTCATGATATCTGTGGGTTTGGGGTTTTTTTTTAACAAATATTAACAACCACTTGTGAGTTGCAATGGTTGAACTGCTGACCTTCTCGTTTTCTACATTCCTTTCTACATTTCTCATTTTCTACATTTCATTCTGGCTCACCTATAAAACACACACAAATACATTCATCCCTGAGACTGTATTTCCTCTAATCAAAATACCAAAGGTATTTTGATGAGGCCGTTCAGCTTCCCATATATCCACCTTCTTCTACAAACATGATGTTTCATATACTCAGTGTTTTCTTACCTTTACCACATGGTGGCATTGAAGACACAGAGAAGTCCCAGTTCCAAGATCAGAAAACTAATATAATACAGCACCAGTCTATCAGTCACCAGCTATTGACTTTTTAAGTGGTAACCCAGCCAGATTGGCATCCATCCCACTATCCTTCTCCGAGGTCAAGGATGTCCATTACAGGGGAGTCTGTATCCCATGTTTACTTACATATAGAATGCTTTTACTGTCCACGGTCTGATATGGTGTGATTGCACCCAAAGTTTGCAGAATAATTCCACCCCCTGGAGAGGAGGAAAAAGTAATTCTCATGCTTTGCTCTGCCAGTAGAAAGGCAGAAGAAGGTACAGGAAGCAACAGATTTTTGTGGTGATATTTCCTTCTCCTACCTCCAAGTGCCAGTGACAGGCAAAATAAAGAAAGAGCCACAATCTGCACAGAAACCTTGCAGAAAATCACCTGCTGAGAGGGGAGGGAGCAGGTTCCGGATCCTTCACACCCTGGGGAGGTTATAACCTGCATCCACCAGCTCCTCCAGTCAGAACTGGCACTGGAGCCAGCAGGAGAGAAAGTAGATTTGGAAACTTTACTCTCTCTTGTTTCCGCTAACCCTGGATGCAGGGCTTTGCTTTCATCAGGAGCACTTCTTGGCTGTACTGGTTTTGGCCATGACTGACTGCTATGAAATGCACAGACAATACAGAACGAGACTCTCCTGTCTGCAAAAGGCCACTTCTTCCAGAATATACTTTGCAGCAGTATGCAGAGAGATCAAAAAACCCACACCAGAACAGACTGTCACTTCCAGAAAGCCTGCACTCAGCAGGACTGAGGTTTTGATGCTCTGGATTTCACTTCCTTTAATTTTATTCCTATCATGTTTCTGAAGGTAGCAACACTCACTTCATAGTTAGCTTGGTGGCCCTTGAAGTCCACTCATCCATTCTATTGACATGGCACAAACAGATTATCCAAAAGCCAGTCCCAAAATATGACCCAAGCCCTTGTTCCATGTCCAAAGCCTGTTCAATCTTCTGTGCTCATAAAAGCAGAGCTTGGAGCACGTGTCACAGTCCAGCAGACCTGCAGGACTTCACAAGTGAGACTGGAGTTATATTCACTGCTCAGTCAGATTTCACCCAGTGCCTTAATATTTCAACTTGTTCTGTAGGGCTGACAGTTCCACCTGCCACCAATTTTCTCAGCAACACCTCCTCTTGTTTGTCCTCCTGAGCCAGAAGGAACACTAATCTGTCTCTTTGACAAACCTCACCCCTCCATCTATTCCTCCACATCATTTTGCCATCTCCTGCTTCAAACTGGCCAGATCAACACCTGCCTCCAAGCCCTATTTCTAACTCGTCAGGCTCATCTCCCTCCCAGACCTTGGTCTGGAGGACGTGGCCATCTAGTCCAAACTCAGAGCATGAATCACCCCTTGATGACTAGATTGTGTCTCCATGGAGGCTGGAAGGATGATGCTTCCCACATGCTCCAGCTATAACGACAGATCATCTGGGTTGTTTCCTCCCTCCTTCTCCTTGCGTTGTGTGGCTTTCCAAAGGCATCAGTGTGAAGTCATAGCCAGAAATAGCCCCTGACATGACGATGCTATAAAACATATGCTAATGAAATAACAATTGGAAAATGTACTCCTGCAGCAGGACCCTCTGTCAGCCTGAAGGGAGAGCTGGCAGAGACCCCAGATTTGGTTTTCTATGTCCCTGGCACAAACAGTCCTAGGAGGAAAAAAACTGGTCTTTTTGCCCCAGGCTGGACTCAGGTGCAAAAGTGCTTTAATGGAACGTACTTGGCAGCAACATTAAAAAAGCCAGTTTGGGGGTTTTTTGGGGGGCCCTAACATTGTTGAGCCGATGGCAGCAAAAGAGGGGAGGGAGCAACACTAGTCAATGTATCTCAGCCCTGGAAAGTCACAGACAGTAACTCAGCAAGGCCAGGTGTGGCACTGACATTTCCATGCCAAACCAGTGGTGTTAACTGGGAAGCCTTGTGCTCCCTGAAAAGCAGGCAGCACAATGCAAGCAGGAGCGAGGAAAATAAATTATTGATCAGCCACAGCCCAAGCCTGTGAGGACTCATGTGCCTTCCCAAACACCACTGTCGCTCACTGCAGCACCTCTGGATACGCCCCTTACCCATACAAATGTCCAGTCCCTTTTTTATGCTATTTGTTTGCTTGACTTTGACCATCTCTGACTGAGAAATGACACTGTAGTGCCACAGTCCAAGGTGTTATAGCCTTCTCCTGGAGAGCAGGTACGTACAGAGACAGGGTCCTTGTCTGATGTTGTTTGGAAGCTCATGTCAGCCCACAGACACAGGAGCCCAGATCAACTCTTATCCACAGCCTTTGTGTTTTAACATGTCTGTGTTTCCATATGCCCTGGTGGGAGACAAGACTTCTTTTACGTGACTTGTGGCTATCCCTCCTTACAGTTTATATAATGTTGTGTGCTGATAGCTCAAATCAGGAATGCTCCTCCTTAAAAAAGGATTTTCTAGGGACTCCAAAGGAACAAGGAAAATAAAATTAAATGTGTGCTCCTGTAGCTGTCACAGCCAGGCAGAGCACTCATGGCTTTAATCTGTAATTTTAATGGTACAGTAAGTTCCATCCCATCTAAATATGCACGTCTGGAATATTGAAACTGTCTATATTTAGCCAATTTCTTTCCAAAAAATCCTAAATGAGGATTTCTTGAGGGCTTGCTGCCATCGTGTGGCTGGTTCAGGAGCCTGATTTGCAGCAATTAAACAGAAAATACAGAAAAGGCTTTTGCCGGTATCAGTCTGTGTTGGCTGAGCCACAGACATACTTAATCTCAGGTTGGATCTTCTGGATTAAAATAACTTTCCCTAATCAGGCCAGGCCTTCCTAACACACAATATTTACATAAAACCTGTTCATCTCTGTGATGCAATTGCTCTGTTGATCCCATCCCATCACTTTGCCTCTATTAACTCCTCTGCTGGGAGCTGGGTGACATCTCCAGAGCCTCATACACATGTCCTTTCACCAACTTTACTTCTTCATGAACTGCATCACTGATATTCCCACAAACATCTCTGAGGGTTTTTTCTTACTGTACTCTGAACATGGAGAATCCACTTTCTTTGGAGGTGATATATCCAGAAACACCTCCTCTTTTCTTGTAAATCCATCTTCAGATCAACACTTTCTATGCCACTGGAAAGACAGACATAGGTCAGCTGAAAAATACTCTGGCTTTACCCCAAATACTGTGTCTGTGAGGGCTGGAGGTAGTAACTGGGAATTTACTCTTCCTGTCAAAGTGGGCTTGGGACAATGAAGATTCAGTTTAACAAAACAAAATATTTCGTTTGTGTTTTAGGATGCTTCTTTAAACTTTTTAATGAGACAGAGCTACATTTGGCCTCATACTTCCTTTCAGAATAAAAAAATAAGGTTTTGGGTGGTTTTTTTAGAAACAGTTGGAGAAGACTCTTTTTACATAATTCATGAGTATATTTTGGAATCTAGTTTCCATTCAGAACTAATATGGGTCAACTTATGACTGTATAGTCAATGAACAAAATACTTCAGAAAGAAGATTTTCCAGTCTCAACTCAGGATTAAACCCTCTCATTTGTTGACTCATCCACAGCAAGGCAGAATTAAGGCTGAACTAAAACACCATCTCATCTGGGCACACACTGATATAGCCCTGCATCACTTTCTCCTGCAGGACAGAGAGCAGCTTGTATTGCTCCTGCCCCTAATGTGTTTTTTTTTCCTACCTAGAATAAAAGTTCTCAATTCTAGGCAACAGCACCTGGGTATCTTTTTTTCACCCTTTTATTAGCTTTATTTCCTTTATTAACTATTTAGTATCTGCAAAACAAATCTGCAGCAGTTGAGTTTTCATACAGTTAAAAACAAAAGTGACCAGACTGCAGAGATTTGAGACTTGCCCAGAATGCAGAAACTATAAACTGCAGATCTAGATCTCAGTCAGGCTTGACAGCAGCATGTATTATTGTTTCCCACACTCCAACTTTGTGTTCCTTTCCCCTTTCTCGAACCTGGACCTCCCAAAAAGGCCTTCAAAACAGATGTATCCCCTTCAAAAAGCATCTGTTTCATTGCACTGAAACTTTCTAGCAGGTTTCATTGAACAGTACCCACCAGACACAGCTACATATGCTCTCAGTGTCAGACTACCCCTTTCACATGCTTGCTCTCAACTTCTCAAGCCTGAAAACAGACTTAAATTCCTCCTTGAAACTCAGCTATCAAAGCCAGCTCATGACACAACACAGCTGTGCTTTGAGCTGTTTGAAAATTTACCCTCTCTGCTACTAGCCCATAGAGAAAACATCTCCCTTCTCCTGTCCATGGCCCGTGGAAACACTAAATCTCCCACAGTGATGTACCCAGGCACTACAGGCTGGATTTGATCTGCTTTCAATATGAGTGTCTTCTGCTGACTGACACATTGGTGCAGCAGACTGTGATGGTACCAAATGCACTAACATTTAACATTTAGCCTCTGCACCAACATCTCCATGGATAATACACACCCAAACAAAACGTGTTCACAGAATCATAGAATGATTTAGTTGGAAGAGACGTTCAGGATTATCTAAATCCAACCTCCCTGCCGTGGAGGTGGACACCTTTCCCTAGACCAGGTTATCACAGCCCTGTCCAACCTGGCCTTGAACACTTCCAGGAAGGGGGCAACTTTCAGCTCTTTTGGATAAAGATGTTGACAAATCAGCCCCCTAGTCTCACAAGGGGTGGTTTCACCCTCAGCAGCTCCCTGAAGGTTAGAACTGTTGAACACTTCATCAAGAGCCAACGTGGAGCCAACACAATGCCCCCATCTGCTGTCATCCCCACCTCATAACACTCTTGCTGTTCTCCCCTGGCAGGAGGACTACAACCAGCTGAGACCCCTGTCCTACCCCAACACAGACGTGTTCTTGATCTGCTTCTCGGTGGTGAATCCTGCCTCCTACCACAATGTCCAGGAGGAGTGGGTGCCTGAGCTGAAAGTCTGCATGCCCAACGTGCCTTATGTCCTCATAGGAACACAGGTAATTCTTCTCCTGAGCACTGGGGGGGGGCTTCATAGAGAGGGTGATCCTACTCAACCCAGGGGTGGCAGGAGGCTGAATTCTGTGGAAAGGTCTCCTATTGTGAATGTCTTATGTGAAATGCAGTCAGATTTTCCCACTGGAGGAAAACTCATGGATTGGGAACGGAAACCAACATGCAGATGTCTGGACGGGCAGAACTCATTTCATCTTTTTATCCAAATGTATATTAATGTGGCAACAAGGCATAAATACCTATAGGGAGAAAAGATTTCATACAGGCCTTCAGTGAGGGGAAAAAAACATCAAAGTCTGTGGTTAAAAGCAGAAGCTAAACTTCAAACTAAATTTTAAGAATGGGAATAATTAACCAAATGACTTAGAGACATGGGAAGGAAGTAGCCTCCCTTCATGCTTTTACATCAACATTGCAACTAGGGAGTCACCATCCTGCTTGTGTTATAGTGATTGTTAGACTGAATGATCAAACCACTTTATTTTGGTCTTAAAATCTATAAATTTATCAATCAAATAAAAATCCCTTAAATATGGGTTTGCTTCCAAGACACAGAGTGACTAGAGAATGTGAGAGCAGGGATACAACTCTCTGGAAAATGTCAGAACACTGGAGAGTAACCTAAGCCAAGTTAGAGAAACAGATCAAATTCTGGTCAAAACCAAAATCTTCATGCCATAGGAAAGGTCATTCATTCAAACGCTGGCTTTGTTTTCTAAACTGGAATAATAATCTGAAACACCCATTTAAAAATAAAAGTATTACCCTTTGGATCACACACTCTGAAAGTGGATGAGTTTGAAATGCCAGAATACTTCACTTTGATGTTTTCCATGGAAAAAAAGGATTTTGTTTCAAGTCAGTCAGACTGAGCTGTGTCTGTCTGGCCTGTCAGGGTGGTTTTTGGTGATGCAGTGCAGGGTCGCAGCAGCCTCCCCTGTCAGTAGGGCTCAGGCTTCTCCCAACACTTTCCAAGATGCACTGGGAGAGGACAGATGCCTTTATCTGGGTCTGTAAAGCTATGAATATCTGCCTTAAGAATTACAGCACAGAGTTTGTGTATTTTCTACTAGATTGATCTCCGGGATGATCCCAAAACTTTGGCACGGCTGCTTTACATGAAGGAGAAACCACTCACCTACGAGCACGGGGTGAAGTTAGCAAAGGAGGTAAGAGCTTTTCCTGAGGTCCCATGAAATCCACTGATCACACTTTTCCACTGGGTTTGTTTCATTCAAGGTGAACTTCTCCAGGGCGTGTTGGTGGTCCTAGACAGAGATTAAAGCCTCTGTTCAAGCAGGCTGGACCCAGGCACTCATTGCAACCCCTGAGCCTGCACTTCTGCTGCCATACCCAGCTGAATCAAAAAATTGTAGAACATCCTAAGCTGGAAGGGACCCAAAAAGACCATCGAGTCCAACTCCTGGCCATACACAGGACAACTCCAAAAATCACACCATGTGCCTGAGAGAATTGTCCAAACATTTCTTGAATTCTGTCAGGCTTGGTGTTGTGACCCAGCTCTAAAGCAAAGCATCAAGGTATACAGGGCAGCAGGTGGCAAATGGGCATCAAAACAGATTTTACTGCCTATTTTACTTAAGTCAAGTGTTTCCTGTTCAGGGTTCTGCCAGGAGCTGCATATGGCAAAACCCTCTCTGCAGCCACCTCACGTCAAACTCATCCCTATCCCTTGCAAAAGCACAGACAACTTGATTCTCACTTATCCTTTGCACCTCAAGCAGCAGAGAAGGTATTCCCAAGGTTTCTGTGATATTGCACATTTCCCCCAGGAACGAAGAGGGATAAAAGCCCTCCCCAAGCCCTGGAATGCAGGATTCTGGACCCCAGCCTTGTCCACCTTATATGGTCCCCTTGCTGTTGTTGGCCCTGGCCCTCAAAGGCCAGCAAGAGCATCCAACAGCAGAACAAGATGAGTAAGCCACAAGGTTGCTGAATAAGCTGAGGCTGCATTCCCAGGCCACTGTGTGTGTTTGTGTCATGCCAGCATCCCCAGGAGAATCCCATCTTAAAATGATGCTTCCCTGTTCCCAGAAACCAGCTGGAAGTCCTCACCAGGTAACAGCTCCCTGGCGTTGGAGGAGGAGGCAGGACATAAGAGTGACAAGTCAGGGGAGAAGAGTCAAGTATATGAAGGGGTTCAGCGTCTCTTTGAAATAAGCGTCTCTTTGAAACCTTCCCCAGCTGCACAGGCAGGAGGCCAAGCTCCTGGTCCAACTCCCTCTGGAGAGCTGTGCAGGGAATTCCTGCTCCCCATTATGCGCTGTGGCGAGAGACTTGTTGATGCTTATTCCTGCTCCCTTGCTCAGGATGACCACCTGCCTTGTCCCTTCATCTCACAGGCAGCCAGATATAAAACAGACAATGACCTGACCCCCTTTCTAAAGGTCTTGGCTTCTCTCTGAGACAGGACACATGTGTGCATAGAAAGATGCTGGAACAGTCACTTTGTCTTTCCCAGCAGTGGGTACTCCACTTTTTCCTCTTCTCTTTCAGATTGGAGCACAGTGCTATCTGGAGTGCTCAGCCCTCACACAGAAAGGCCTTAAGACTGTCTTTGACGAGGCAATCATGACCATTTTCCACCCCAAGAAGAAGAAGAAGCGCTGTGCAAAGTGCCACAGATGCTGCACCCTCGTGTGAAGTCGCTTGGAAAGAGAAGCGAGCTGAGTTCAATGAAACCAAGCAGGTTAGAAAGGCAATGAAGGTCACATGCAACTGAAATGGGGAACATGACCAGAAAAGGGTCCTTCTTACCCAAATACAGGAGCCCTCCATTCTGTGAAACCTCCAAGCTGTATCACACTAGGCCAACTCATGTCTCTGTGCTTTCCTAACCCTCCAGAGCTGTACGTAGCCTGTTCCCACTACTACAGACTGAACCGAGCCAACAGAAACCAGGATGCCTGCTCCTGCCTGGGTCTTCACCTTAGGAATAAGGTGAAGGTGGCATGTGGCTAAACAAAGAATTAAAGGCTGTAAAAGAAACAGGAGAAACTCCATTTGTGGCCTTAAGTAAGAATTGATCAAAATTAGGAATTTGCAGTACTTAGTAATCAAATCTAAATTGACGAAAGTACGTGGAGATCTGTAGAAGTCTAATATGTAAGATATACACCATAGGTAGGATGTACTTTAAAATTACTTTTCTTTTATAAGACTTACTAGTTCAAGAGATACTTTAGTTTGTTCAAACCACATGGAAGCAAAGGTGGAGTGATTCCAGTTTATTTTCACTTAATGGTGAAACTTCACAGCATCAGGATGTTGCTGCACACAAGCTACCAAAATGGACCAACATTTACCTCCAGACTTAAGGAATGTTCTTATAACAAAAAAAAATGCAAATAACTGTATTTTTACAGGAGAACATTCAGGCTGAGCCATGTTTCCATAAGCTGGGAAAGGAAGAACAGAGTTGTATCATTAATGAACTGAAACAAAGAAATTCTGCCACCAAAGAACATTGCCCTAGACATGGAATAGCAGCGTGGAACAATCTCCCTTCCAGCTGAGAACATGAACGAGACACATTGCCATGGCAACTGAGAATTTACCTTATAGATCAGCTGGATTTCTACATCTCACCCAACAGCCAAAAATAGCAATAACCAAAAAGCCAAAGGTCGTACTGACTTTAAGTGCTTTAAGGTGATCCAGTTGCCTTATGATTATCTTTTTTTGTGGAGCATTTCTGTAAAAAACCTCATCAAAGTGATTGCAAACGTTGACTTATTGTAGTCTCCCTCCTCCCTTTGATTGCTTCTTTCTTTCTTCCTTCCCATTTTTCCATCTTCAAGGAGAGTGATGCTTTATTTGCAGCATGGCTTGCAGTCCTCAGGAGTGAACTTTCCCATGAGTGGCAAATGACAGCCAGCAGCATGGAGATGGGAAGTCCAGCCCAAAAGAGAAGGGAAGATGCCTGTGAACTCCCTTTGCTGCTGGAGAAAGCGTGCCTTTTTGCTAAAACCTCTCCAGAGATCCTGTAGTTTTGCACATCACAGCAACACAGGCACTCAGAGGTGAACTCGAAGTGCATCTTGTTATTTGCAGCTGCCTTCGGGTACCTGGGCAGTGCCATGAGACTGTCTTGTCATGGATTTCATTCCCCAAACAGGAAATCACAGTACCCAGCACATACAGATTTGAAGATGTCTGATGTGACTCCTTGCAAAAGCAGTAGCCAGCATTTCCAGAAGTGCCTGGAGTGAGAAAGTACCAGTAGTGCACCCTCCCAGCCTGGGGTCACATGCCCTGCGCCCCCACACACCCTATCCCGTAAGACTGCCAGCCCTCTCGTCTCTGGAAGCACAGCAGCTGAGTACACACATGTCATCAGAAAAGCTGGTGAACTACAGAGCTGGTGTTGCTTGGAGTAATGAGTGACTTCAGCAGGACAACAGGAAACTGCACCCTCAGCACAGGGAAGGGGCCAAGTCTGATGCAGTGCCCAGTCCTGCTGTCATCGAGGTTTACGGATCCAAGCTCCTCCTTTAGCACAAATTCCATTTCATAGAATCATGGAACAGTTTGCAATGGAAGTGACCCTAAAGATCATTTAGTTCCACCCCCAATTTACCCTGGACACCTACAGAAACAAGCTCTGACACATTTCTGGTTATAAATCAGCAGTTCTCTCTGACAAAAGCAATCAGACTCAAGGCAAATGCCTTGTTGCTGTTACCTGATGGCTTCCACTCACCATCCCTTTCCCACTGCACACAAACATGGATGAAAGCACAGCTGTGCTAAACCAAAGGCAGACAAAAGAAAGTTGTCCTCACTGCTGGCTTTTTTTCTGTGCATATTTTATGTTTGGTTTTATGTTTGTTCCCAAACATTTGCTTCAGATGGCCTGGCTGCTAAAGCCCAGCTCAGAGGAAGGACAGTTCCAAAGCCCAGTGCAGGGATCTGTGCTGTGCCACAGAGTTTGTTGCCATCCCCAGGCAGAGCAGTGAGTGTTCACCCCACCGGGACACTGGCAATCAGCTGAACTGTAACGTGTAAAGAGATATTAGGAGAGTATGAGGAGAACTAGGAGTGGATTAAAGAAATTAATATTTAGGTAATGGTTGTTGGCTTACAACAGGACTAGAAATCCACTGAAACCAAAAAAAAAGCTTTCAACACATTTCAGAGAAAAAAATATATCTTCACTGTGTTGCCATTTACTTCAGTGGAAATAAATTAGGGAAATTGTTTTAGCTCATGTAGGTTGCTGTAGAGTCCATGTACAAGTGTCTGGTTGAAGTAAGTGAAGTCTGGTTTAGCTGGAGCACAATGCAAGCACTCAGGTTGGAGCTGCCAGGTATTCTTAGAGCTTCACAAAATGCAGAGGAAATAGAAATCTAGAGTGACAGCTGATCTCATCATAACATAATGAGCACACTGCAAAAGTGCAGTATAACATCCCAGCATGCATTAGGGAAAGCCACAAATAATCAAAGGGTACTTCTGTGGGCCACTAAGTACCAGGGATAGTTATTAATACTAATTGGATGGCATAGGATTGGGAATAGAATCAAAAATCAAATGGGATTTGAGGAAAGCTAACTACAAAATATATGGTGATGTAGAAGCTAAAATGCTACTGTCCTAATGTGTTAATCTACAGCACCCTGAACACATCATTGCATGGAGAAAGTAGATAGAAAAGTGCTAATATGCATACAAAAATGTTAAGACTAAGCAGGGGTTTATTTGCACTTACAAAATGGAGCATATCAAGTTTGTGAGGCAGTAAAATTTCAAGTTTTTCAAGCTGATCTTGACCAAAATTTGACATCTGGGAGCTGCAAGGGAGGGAGAGTGATCACAGTCCGCTGAGAAAAGGCCTCTGCACTCCATTTATTTTTAATTTTTCTTCCAACAAAAATAAATGTTTTAAAAATAGCCATGGTTAATGCAGGTCCCATAAACATTACTGCTGTCTTAGGTTACGTACACACACTTATCCATGGAATGTGGCACTTACTTAAGGATCTGCCCTGTTACACTATTATTTTGGGGTTGCAGAGCTACCACAGGTCAATAGGTTTTAGAAAGAGATTGTAGGATGTAAGGAGATTCATTGACTCTCTGGCAAGTCATACCTAATACCTTCTCTAAAAGCCAACAGATGGTGTGTGAACAGGCAGCAAAGCTTATTTTCAGAAATATCACAACACCAGACACAGTGCAAGCACAGGCATAAGGCCACAGATATAAACTCGAAGTTATTTTCAAGCGCCATTAGTAACAAGGAAAGAAAATCAATACAGGATTGCCAGGTGGAAGCAGATGGGTTTTCTCACTGTAAGATGAGCTAGAAATCAGATCCCAATTTCACCTTCAAAGGAACACAGTTAAGGAGAGTCATAAAGGTTATAAACCATCCCTGGAACCTATTCGACAACATCCTCTTACTGCAGCTGATGTCAAAACCTTTCTTGACAGACCTGCCTGTGCTAATAGTCTCCTGTCATTTCAAAAGCACTCACAACTTACAGGAAACCTGCTAGATCCTGTAAAACCCATCTCCTTTAGCCTCTTCTGAAACCATAATGTTCTACCAGGAGTTCTTAACCTGAAGTTCCAGTTCCAAACAGAGTTCCTTAAGTATTTTCATGTAAACTCCTGCAAGGAGATATTAGAGGTATTATGTATTTGAGAGATATCTCACACAAAACCTTATATCATATATCATCATTAAACAACCCACAGATGCCTCTGCCCTCCAGAGCCCTGCAAAAACACCAGGCTGATGGAACTGGGACAATCCTGCCACTTCCAGCATGACTTGAAGGAGGCCCCACAAAGATTTCCACAGTTTGTCCTGTGCCTCCCAGAGCTCAGAAAACCTGGGGAAAATACAGAAACAATGCTCTAACCCTACGTAGGTCCATCCTTGTTTGTTCAACAGGATATACATCCCATGTACTTACATCATCCAGGAGTGGTGGTGAGCAGTTCTCAAGATGAGCTCACCCTGGTTCTCCTATGTGCCATATGGTCCCAGGCCTTCTCTCTAATATAAATAACTACTGTTACAGTAATGTATAGCTTGGAGAGAACAACCAACTACAAGCTCTTGCCTCTCATTGCCTTGCATGAGGCAGGATGTGAGTCTTTCCCTCGATATCCACACGCACTGGTCCTGATAAAATTATTCTTCTTGCTGGTGGAAACTACAGAATTCACTCCAAGTCCAGAATGACAATCAAAACAATCGTTTCAGCAGCTGACATTGATATTTCTCACCTTTTTTGTCTTTCAAAGCACTGTTTCAATTCACAATAAACACAGAATTAAATATACTGCTGCATCTTGACATGAAATAACATTATTCCAAATACTTTTATTAAAGAGACAGATTTTGGCAGTCTTCCTCCTGCAGAAGAGAATCTTACTTCACAAGGAACTGTCTCCAACTTCCTCATTTCTCATTCAATCCCACTGACACTGCTCATATAAAGGAGAGAGGCTGAATATGGCCATTGTGACCTGCCCTGTAGTTAACCTACAACAAAATCTCTTCCAGCTGCTCTAGTACTGGTGGCCTGTGTTCCACAAAAAGCCGTGGTTTTCCATTCCCTGCACACTCCACAAGTCACTTGGTGGTCTGTCATGCTAAGCACCATAATCTGTGTGGTATCTGCCATCTCTAAGGAAGTGTGGTGGAGCAGAACCAAGAAATGGGTTGGGAAAGGAGAACCAAGAAATTAGTTGGGAAAGGAGAAAAGCCTTGGCCATGCTGCCACACAAACCAAGCAGGACTCCCCCATAAACAGTCACTGCATTGCAACTCTCATCAAGAGGCTGAAAGCCACACCAAGGGTGGGAAAACCACTGTAGCAAACAGAGAACAACAGGGAACAAACATTTCTCTACAGGTGACTGTCTGGATGCAGTGACAAGGATGCATGAGCTTCACTTCCTATCGACGGCAAGCTGTTGAGATCCCATCCAAGACATTGTCCCAAGACTCCAGAGATCCAAACTGAGAACCCTTTACAGGAGCTTAGAAAAAGTTGCAGAAGTCCTTGCAAGCAATTTCTGTCGCTGCCTCCCCTCATATACGCCTCTGTTGCACCCAGCCTCACATACAGCAGTGACACAGTGGTCAGTCACACCAATGGTATCTGTCCAGCAAGTGCATATTCACTGTGCAAACTGCCCTGTCCTCACAAAAATCACAGAATAATTTTGGTTGGAAAAGACCTCTAAGATCATCAAGTCCAACCATCAATCCAGCACTGCTAAGCCCAGCACTAAGCCACGTCCCTAAGTGCCACATCTATATGTCTTTTGAATGCCTTCAGGAATGGCTACTCCACTACTTCCCTAGGCAGTCTATTTCTCCCTTTAATTCAGATATTTAAGATGCCCATCTGCTTTTATATCTTGCTTACAGCCCATGACTTTTTCTGTACCTTTTTTCCCCAAGTGGCACAGCAAATACCTCTTGATTCACCATACTGGAACTTCATCTGGATTAAAAATAGTTTGCAGTGGCATCACTCTGTCTCGAGCCAGGATTGTTTAAAAGCACATTTGTCTTCTCCAGGAAAGCAATCAACATATGCTCATGTTGGCCCTGGGACCATTTGTTCAACAAACAGGTAGAATGCAGGAATCTGGCTGCACATGCCTTTCTCCATGTATTTTCCTTTCCCCTGAGGAGAATTTGTAATGTGTTTTATCCCACATAAAAAAAAGCATATCTGGAAATAACAGAACATTTTCTTGATTCACAACTCTATAGGACTGGAGGAGCATCTGCTGTGACAGGAGGTGAGCATGGAGAGACCTACGTCAGATAACTTCTAGACACATTTGAGCTCTATGTAAAAAATGAAGACAAATTTCCACTATAAATGTTTATTTTCCTCTTCATGAATAAAGACCATCTGAAAGCAGGAAAAAGCCTCCCACTGCTTTCGGTAGTGGCTTGTGATCTCAGCTGTCTTCACCTATCAAAACAAAACAGGAACAGGAGTATTTTTGCATCAAAAAGTTGGGACAAAACCACCAATTAGAAGTCACGAATGCAACAGAATCACATCTACACTTCTGCTTTGGGGGAGAGCTGCAAAATCAGGGACCAGAGTCACAATTAGTCAGTTTGATCCTAAAACTTGAATTTTATTTTAAGGTGTTAAGGGGACGTCCATAACTAGAATGAAAACAAAACTTCCAATTCTCTTTTCTTTGTTTCAGTTAAAGCTTACAGAAACATGGGACCATGAGTGTATTTTTCCTGGGCAGTTCCAGGAACCCCACTAGAACAGCAAAAATAATCAGATGCTCATTGTAGAAAGAAAATTATCTCACAAACCCATATATCACAGAGCAAGAAGCAAAAACCATGTGAATTGCTGTCAATAGTTAAAAATCTCTAACTTTGAAAATATTGTAACAAAAAAAACTTTGAGCCTGATCCCCACCCCCTTCCAGATTGTGCAGAACATAATGCAGGGTTTGGCTGCCTCTAACTATAATGTTAGGGTGGGATTTTCAAAGATGCCGTATTTTGGCTTCATTTCAATTCTTATGAAAGCAATGGAAAATTTCAATGGGGTCCACACATGGCTAATGTGGAAAACGTTTGAGAGTCTTTATATTGCCTCTTTTTCTAACCTTTTATTTTGGCTGACCAAGCTTTGAGCACATGGACACACTGAGCCAGGTCCAAGAATCTTTTATACCTTTTGGCTGCTGGTTGTGGACTCCTGAAAGGAGATGGGGCATCTGGAGACTTTGCTGATCTGATCTTTGGAGGCTGGATTTGAAACTCTGTGTTCCTACCACTACTAGGCTGAAGATGAAAATAGTTACATTAACAGTGTAATATTCAAGATAAATGTTTTTCCTTGCTGAGTTTGATACTGCACTCCTTGCTGTCACTTAATTTCATCTCATCCCATTCAGGATGCCAGATTCAATTTGATTTTGCCAAAGATCAGGTTGAGCTCTCACTGATATCAACTCTGGTGAATTTTGACTTTGATCAGAGGTTAATGAACTCAGAGTAAACAGTTGTCACCAATTTACAGTTTCTAGATCTTCCAACACAACAGTTATTTGTATTGATAACATAGAAAATTTGGTCTCATGCCTGTCAAAGAACTTTGGGTGTAAGACATACCCATAGTATGACTGTCACATCATCTCTCCCAATACTTCACCCCAAAAATAGGCAGCTGCTCTATTTAACTGCATTACAGACCTGGCAGGCACTGAACTGCCTTGTCAGTATGGAGTAAATGAGCCCAAACTCTCCCCAAACTTGCAAATATTAATTCATTAATAAGCAATAACACAAAGTTATGTGAGAGGGGAAAGACATTGGCAAAGTCTTCTTCACTCATGAGCAGAAGGGACCTAAGGTGGTGAGCGCAGGTTGCCAGGTGGGAAAGGCTACAGAGCAAGGCATAGCATGTTGTCCAAGCTTCCCCAAAAATTATGGATTGAGCCTGGTGAAAGGGCTCAGAGGTGCCTCTGTGGAGTCACACCAGGATACCTGGAGCTCAGCAGCACCTTGAGACTGGGAGGACTTCAAGGAAGGCTGCAGAGAGGAGCAGGGAGAGGCAGTGCGATGATAACTGAATCCAGTTTAACCTGTTATGATGTTGATGCACTTGTCAAATACAGGCATTTCACTGCACAGAGATTCTCTGCTCCCCTGAGAACACAAAGACAAGGAAATTTCTTTCCCTCCTTTTTGTGTTTACTTTATAGTAATACTCAAAAGTGTTCGCTAAGCAATGCTTAAAAGTAACAGTGCAACGAGTTATTATAATTGAGTTTGTGAATCAGATGTAATGACCTCAGCACAGATCAGGACCTAATGCATCATCAGTCAGATCTCAGCCAGCTGAGAAAAGGAGTCATTTACTTGATGTGAGCAACTGAATTTTTCTCTCTTAAAAGTTGCTGTGTGCAATACTGCTGGAATCTGGGGCTGGTGAAACCAAAGGATGAGCACTAAAACATTATGTCTGACTTTTGAGTGATATGTCTTCTTTTTAAAGATTAACCAAATCTTCAGAATTCACGTCAAAGCAATACAATTTCAAACCAAGGAAATTCGGTTTTCCAGCGATTTTGTTCTGCATAGTTTAAAAATCATGTAAACAGTATTAGTTTCCTATTTACAGCACATAATTCTGTACTCTTTTGTTTATCCTCTTTTAAACATGTAATTACTGTATATTGTAATGCACATTAATATCGTCTATTGTACATAGTTTATTTTAACAAAATAAATGTATTACTAAGTATTTTGACAGCATCCTTTTGAGAAGGTGTGGTGTGTGGTGTTGTGTTTATTTTCCCAGATGCTGATCACATATACACCTTTCAGGACTTTTCAGGTAGGAAAAACCTGTACTAACATACAGGGCTACTTTTGGATTGTCCTGAAACCACCTGCACTTTCCTGCAGAAAGTCAAACAGGAGGTGACACAGCAGGTTTGTTTGGGGCATGTTCCTCTTGGGAAACTGTTGCTTGACCAAATCCCCTGCAGCCTGGAAACACAGAAAGGTGGAAGTGTGGGAATTGCAGTTCTGGCTCCCTGATGGCAGATAGCCTTTAGCTCACTCTGGTCCCAGGGTATCCCTCAGGGACTGGCCTGGAGATACTTAGTTCTCCATTCTCCATCAATATTAAGGTGGTTGGTTGTTGCTCTATCAGTTAAAATTTCATTTTGCTTTTAATTTCTGTCTGTGGTCTCCATTGTGTTATCACAGCACCATAAGAAGATTTTTTTTCCTTGTTTGAATGGAAATCTGAAGCATTTTGGAGAGAAGAGAGCATACGGCAGCCTAGCAGCAGCTCTCTTGGTGAAGCAGGTGGAAAAATGTTAGCCTAGGAGTTTTGAGGGGAGTTTATTACCTAACACATGGAAAACAAACCCTCCCAATAAACCCTTGCTGATGGCAAGGAAGATAATGAGTTGTGTTACCTGTGGTCCAGCAGGTAGGGCAGGTATAGAGTCAGGAGGGAAAGTGAAATGCTTACAGGGATGAAGAAGTTACATGAGGAAAGACAGCTCTGATGGACTGAAATTAAGAATATGACTGGCCCCAGTCTTCCAGGAACTCAGTGCAGAGATGTGGATCTTGTTTAAAAACGAACAACCAAAAAAAAATAGTGCCTTCGTTATGTAGGTCTTCATAACAATTTGTTTCAAGACCAGAATCAATCCCATTGATCAGCTGGTCTGGTCTTTAAGTTAAGGCTATAAATCCCACCATTTCTGAACAATGTCCCTTATACTGATTGGGCTAAAGCAAGTTTCACCAGAGAAAGGCTCTTTTTGTGTTTCTGCAGCTTGTGAACCTCAGTGGGTTTAACCAGCCCCTGCCTGGGGCACTCACTCGCAGAGTAAAGACAAAGCATATCAAGGTCTATTCCTAATAAAAAGGCACTGCAGCTCAAATCCTTGGCTGCTATAAAAGGATACAGGACAATCCAAGAGGACACAGTATGTAGCCTGGAATATATTTGATTTATCTGTCCCCAGAGGAAGATGGTATTACTCATCACACTTTCCATGGCCAGACTTTATCTGGGAGGAAGTGGCATGGAAGGACCTGCACGTCAGGGGTTAACAACAAGGTGCCGAAGGCATCCCCCAGAGCAGAAACTTCCTAAACTGCTGCCAGATAAATCTGTGTGGATATAGGCAGAGAAGGATATCTCTGTACAGCCCTGATACTTTCACATTTCCCTGAAGATCCACGCTTGGCTACTGTCCGTGGCAGGATGTTGGGCGAGACAGCCCTTTGCTCTGACCCAGGGCGGAGGTTCCTCTGTTTTCACAGGAGTACAATGAGAGCAGAGGGAGCTGCCTGTCCTGTCCCCCTAAGAGAAATCCAGTCAGTGCAGGAAACACCCATCCAGGGAAGCATCCTGCCCTCCTTCTCACGGTAGCTCAGGTCTGGAGGCGGGGTAAAATATGCTGATTTCTGGCATGGTCAGTCTGGCGGGGCACACCAACTGCAGCATGGGAATGAGGGGAGCTGAGCTTTTGTCACTGTCATAGAACAGGAAAGTCTTGTGACAAATCGAAGCACGGCATGATAGTGACTATTGCTGTTCAGGTTAAAAGAGTGACAAGAAACCTGAGACACCGTGCTGTGCAGGATACGGATATGACTGATCGCAAAGGACTTTACAGCCTTGTGATCTTACACTCCAAAGCACACAGCAGAGAAGAAAAAAGTCATGTATATATCCATTCCCAGTGTCCAGAAGGGAAATTGAGGCACAAAAAAATCCACTGATTTTCATGGGAGAGATAATACCTGAGATGTGACAGTCTCTGTCACAAACGCTTCTTGCAAACATGCACCAAAAAACAGAAGGGTCATTTAACTGCTTTGGATAGATGGGGTGATGAGATTTAAATCTGTGGATTTAAGGAGTGTTAAAACACTCCCACTATGGTTAAGATGGTTTTGGGAAGGGGCTTCTCATCCTCTGAAATATAGAGGCTATGTTGACTGCCCGCAAATTCTAAGCAGGACATACCATACCAGCTGCAACATAAAGAATGTGAAATCTTGGAGACCTGGTCACAAGTAGGGCCTGTTGCAGCAGGATAAAGGGTCATAGTCTTAAATTAAAAGAAGGTTAATTTAGACAAGATATAAAGAAGAAGTTTTTTCCAGTGAGGGTGGTGAGGCACTAGCACATGTTGCTTGGAGTGGATGCCCCATCCCTTGAAACATTCAAGGCACCTTGAGTAGCCTGGTCTAATTGATGTCCCTGCTCATTGTAGGGGTTTTGGACAAGATGACCTTTAAAGGTCCCTTCCAACCCAAACCATTCAATGATTTTAAGTATCAAAATCAGTGGGAATTTAACAGAATGAAGACCTAGTACCATAATGACTTCTGAGAATAAAGCCCCAGGGGCAGGAGTGAAGTTGGTCTCTCGAAAGTCAGTGTTGTTTCTCTACTTGTGGGAACTCAGCACAGCTGGATAAAGAGGGATGTGTACCACTCAAATTACCGTATCATAGAATCATTTAGGCTGGAAAAGGCCTTTAAGATCATTGAGTCCAACCACTAATCGAGCACCACCAAGCCCACAATTACAACATGTCCCCAGGTGCCACATTTATACATTTTTTAAATCCCTCCAGCAATCACTTCCATGGAAAATGGGTTGTTGGGCTCTGGTGTCAGCTGGACTTTTGTCGCTCAGGGCAAATACACAGCATCAGCAGACACTTTGGCTCTTCTCCTTAAAAGACCCTCTTGAAGTGGTCTTTTACTGACTGGGTTCAGTCAGTACATCCTTCCCACCTTCCTCTTCTGCCCCCCAGTCTGGCTGCATCACTCAAAACTCTTCTCATGCCCTGCAGTGTTTTCGTCTGATCACTTGCTGAGGTTTCTACTGTCTCACCATGTCTGGGTACAGCCCTTATTTCCTGCTGGCTGCAAAGGAAGTAAGTTTGCCACTTTCTAACCCTACCTCTAATCCTGAGACTATAGCACAGCCAGACTCCATCAGAGAAACTCAGTGAAGGAAATGACTTCACATCGAGGAGATGTTTTGCAGGTGTTCACAGCTCTGGCAAAGAGTTTGTAGGAGTTTATACATATTCTATGTGAGAAATCTCTATGCATAAATAAAGAGGGACACGCTTTAAATTGCTTTCATGCTACAATGGTGAGATTTATTAAAGACACAAAATAATTTATACTTTTTCCATAATAACTGTGATGCCAGTTAACAACAACAGAGGGATTGTGAGATGCAATTTGAAACAAAACATGAGGACTTTTTAAAGGAGGGTTAGTTAAACTCTTCATCGGCAGAAAACTTCTGCTGTTGGACAGAGCAGTCTCTATTCAAAATTAGAGAAGACAAAGTGATAAAATCACCTCCTTCCTACTCAGTCACAGTGCAGCTTTTCCAGTTCCACTGACAGAAAAAAATGACATCAACTAATAAATTGAAGGTTAAATTAGATCTGTCTCAGTGAGGACAGTACACCTGGGGAATTTTCAAGCATGCATCCCCAGAAATGAAGGTGACTGCATCCAGAAGACAAGGCACTGTATGGGGGGAAAGCAGGTGCAGGTATTACTCTCAGCAACAATTCTCACCTAATGGCTATCTGAGAAGGTGTCTTTGTTTCGTAAGCTCCTGTGAGCCTCTCCCACTTGGCAAATCTTCCTGTGCTCACATAATTTCCCATTTTATTCAGGGGGGAAATGAGGGATGAATGTGGATCTGTCCTCCTGCAGGTGGGAACCAGAGGACAAAGGCACTTCTGTGGCTGTGGTCACAGGGGGCTCTTGCAGCAGCTCCCAGATGTCCCCCCTAGTTAGGTCTGAGGAGGTGTGAACTGTCCTTTGGCCTGTCTGCTCTCTTTCCTGTCCTGGGCTTGTCTCACCCAGCATTACTGGATACTCCACAGCTTTACTGTCAGTACATCTGGCTGTCCCCCAGCCCTCTGTGCATCCTCAGAGGAGCGGGTCTCCTTGGAACTTGGCAGTGCAGGGAACTGTGGGAACACCCTTTGCAGCCCCCTCTTTCCCACCATCTCAGCCAGGGGCTTGCTGAAACCAAATCATGATCGTTGCATTTTGGCTTAGTCTCTCTAACTCTGGAAATTGTCAGGAGAGACTCCTTGGGCTCTGCAGAGTCTTGCTGATTCTACATGAAGCCATTTCCCCTCCAATCCCTGGACGAAAGCAGATGGTTCTACACATTAATGTGTTTCTCTCTTTTTTCAAGGAATTGTCACTTGTGAGGCAAATTTTTTTTTCAGAAAAATAACTCCAATTAATCAAAGCACTCAAATACCTACTTAACTGTAAAAGTCCACTGATACTGAGCAAAACACTTAATCATGAGCTTAAGTACTTGGCTGAGTCAGGGCTGAGTATGCACTCACCCTAATTTCAAGGTAGTGATTTGGATACTCATTTCCATTTCTTTGGCCTTAAGACATTTTTCTTTGACTGTTATTCCTGAAAAATAACTAACGGAGGGAGAGTGGGAGAGTGAGGTGGTGGCAATGGTGGTAACTGCATTTATGTTACTGGGAAGGAGTTAAACCCCAGGTGAATAAGGAGGCTGTTACAGAGGAGGCAATGCCTTTGTGAGCTGTTTCCACCCCCCAGTGACTGCTTAGTCCGTGTGCACTTTGTACACAGAGAAAAGGTCACACAGCATGAA
The DNA here is from genome assembly GCF_003945595.2 of Pipra filicauda. Taxonomy (NCBI): domain Eukaryota; kingdom Metazoa; phylum Chordata; class Aves; order Passeriformes; family Pipridae; genus Pipra; species Pipra filicauda. The sequence goes on along the minus strand of NW_024104007.1, from coordinate 2,339,284 downwards.
AAGCTCATGAGGAAGGGAAACTGCATCACTTCTTTTTACCACAGGGTTTGCTATTGTAAGGCTGTGCACTAGGTTTCTACAGCAATAATGCTTTGAACAGCATGAGGAGAGGAGATTAAGCCTCATCTGCCCAGAGAAGTCAATGATTAGGAGCATTAGAGGGTGAGATCAAATTCAGGACTGATTTACATCCTCAGCAACGCTGGAGGTACCAGGGGTGTGAAGCTGGGGGAGAATTCAGCCCCTCCCTGCCTGAGCTGTGGAGGGAGCTCAGTAAGTCTCACACTCGGTGGTGGCGGTGGAGCAGATGTCACAGTCACACCGGATGGCCACGGGGTAGGTGTAGAAGGGATCCACGTCAGGGGCACACTTGGGCAGCTTCACCGTCACCATCTTGGTCTCGTTGTAGGTGCAGATCCGGTGGTGGGACTCGATGTAAGGCGGCTCCAGGATCGGTTTCTGCGGGGGAGAAATGAGGGCCTCAGACAAGAGGCAAGACAGACATCTGGAGTCCCAGCTTCCTCAGGGGGATTTAGTGTAAATAGAGGAGCTACTAGATCAGGTGGAAGGGGACATGGAAATAATTTTTAGGCTGCATCCTTCAACACTTGCCTTTTGGAGCCCTGCCATGGGGGGTTGGGGGGTGGTGTATCTGCGTGTTTTAGTTTGTTTAAAGCATGAAAGCTCCAATTAAAAACTGCTTGAAGGAAGACAAAAGATTATCCAAAAACCTGGTTTTCAGCAGAATACAAGTGTTTCGACCAAATGCTGCCAAAAGCATCTGCTTTCTTCCAAAAGCATTGATTTTCCATTAAACACATTCTGCTGGAAACCCCTCCATGTGCACAATCTGACTAAGAGAAGGGGTGCACTCAGGTGCCAAGGGCTGGGTTTTTCTCAGCCAGACCAGTCTTCCCAGTCAGGCTGCACGTCTCACAAAGCCCAATGGGTGTACACTGTGAGGAAAGCTCTCAGCACAGCAGCCAGCAGAGAAGCAATGCAGTTCCTCCTGAGAAAAACAGCTTGGCCAGAGACCTCAGCCATCAGGAGATGATGGGAGCATGAAGGCCTTGAAACCCACACTGTCATGGGGTATCACAGTGGCATTGCTTTTGCTGAAAAATTATTTTTTTTCCTAACAGGGACACCCATTTTCCAAAGACTCCAAGAAGGGGCAGCGCACACAGCAGTGGGAGTCCACTGTCATCCTCTCACTTGCACAGATGGGAAACAGCATAAGATAACACAGCCAGAAGACACTTTAATTTCTTTCTTTCACTCTCTGCTGCGTAAAGAGCCCTCCCTGGAAAACAAGAATGATGGCATGGAAGAGAACAGATGCAATATCTCATCAAGAAGATATCCAGACACCCTCCCTCTTACAAACTCCCCATCCAAACACATCATGCTGCTTCCTAGAGGCTGTTGAGCCTACAGCCAGATGAATTCAGCTGAAGTACACCCCAGTGGTATTGTAATACACTAAGAGAGTCTGAAAAGTCTGTGCTGCCAGAGGAGCTTGGGGGTAGGGGAAACCAGGTGTCAAGACGTCCCTCAAAGGAACCTTATCCCACCATGGAATCTGGCCACTGGTGGCCTTCCCTCTTGTCTCACCAAGTCACAAAAGGAGGGCAGTCAGAGCTGTCCCACAAACCCTGCCTCCTCCTCTGGTCACCTATGCAGACCTTGCCTTCATGTAGCAAAATCCCTCTGAGTGGCTCAAGGCTTCCCTGAATAAATTAAACTGGGATTGGCCCCTTGAGCCTTCCAGTGGCAGAAAGGTAAAGACAGTCAGAAAGTAGTTCTCTGACCTGAGTGTAGATGTACTTATGCTCTTTCTTCCTCCCCCTGTACACCCCTAAAACTTAAATACTTCATATTTACACAGCACTGTGACTTAAAAGAGGACCAAATTAGAAACAGACATCATCTTTGGGATTTCCTTTTTGGAACAAAATATATCACCCATCAATCAGGAGCTCCATCTTAATCTCAAAGGAATTTTTTTTTTCAAGTGAAAAGTAATAAAGTTCTCTCCTGAAGCATTCAAGCTTTAAGAGGCTTTCAGATTGTGCAGTAAGAGTTTTACATAAGGGCTTCATTGATGTCGTCACATGATGTCCATCCCCCTTTGGGGCAGGGAAAGGAGGGAGGGAACAACCGACCACAAACGCCGCTGTCGGTGGTAGTGAGGGGGTCCTGCAGTGGGACACAGCCCTTGTCTGTTTAGTAGATACCTACAAGCTATTTAATGTTGGGTGGGTTTCTGTGGAGGGATTTTGGGGGGGAGGAAGCAGCACCCAGGGATGTCAGTGCCCAACTGCAGCCTCACCTCCCAGGTCTCGCAGCGCCCCCAGCACGCGTCCGTGGTCACCCGCAGCCCCCGGCACCCGGGTTTCTTGGCCAGGAAGGTGAATTCTCGCACGGCACAGCCAATGAAGGTCCTCAGGTCGATGGCAGAGGTCTTGAGTGTGCTGCCACAGCCCCCCAGCAGCAGGAGAAGGAGAGCGCCCAGGATCACACAGTGGAGCTTCATGCTGAGGCAGAAGGGAGAGCAGTGGAGGGCTGGGAGAGCCAGCACGGTCCAGGAGGCAAGAAGGGCAAGTGAGCAGGCTAAGCTGGAGCTGGGAAACCCCTTCATGCCTTTGGACACACTGTTCCCCATCATCACTCAGCATGAGAGAAGATGGGCAGACAGAGGAATGGGGGGTCACGTACTCCCAGAAGTGGGGAATCTTAGTAAAAAGTTCTGCCAGATAAAGCAGCAGAGTAAAGACTTTCCCTGCAGAGCAGTGGGAGTTTGCCTGGAAGAGATAAAGCCACCAGCCAGTGCCTCAGCCCCACTGAAATCTCCATATTTCAGGGTTGCTTTGCAGCAGATGCCTTTCTACCAGCCCTTTTGGGTTGCCCTGAGCTCACACAAGTCCAATAGCTGAGTAGTTAGGAGCCAAGCATCCCTGAATTTGTGCTATAATCTCAGCATCTCCCAAAAGTGTTCCTGGAGCTGCCATTACCAACACCCTGAGCACTGGACTAGTGCTGTTCATCTCCCAGGGCTGCAGCCAGGGGGGTTGGTTTTCCCTTTGGCACACACTGCCCTACAGCCAGCTCAGACCCAACTGAGGCTGCCAAGCCAGTGATCAGAGCTGGCTAGGCAAGGGGGGACACGGCCAAGGTGACCAGAGGAGGCTTGAACTCCTCACACCTGAGCAGCCCAGCATCCACCAAGACCTTCTGATACCTGTTGACCTTCTGCCTCAGTAAAAAAAAGCAACTGGCTTTTCTGAAAAACTTTCTCTGTCAAAAAAAAAAAGAGAGCTGGAAAGGAGCTCTAAGCCACGAGATATATTTTATACTTCAGGTACTTGCACTGCATTCAAATATATCCACCCAGACTTGACACTTCATTTTGAGAAAGTCAGCTACTGCACGGGGCACAGACTGGTGTGCACTGGCCTGTGTCCTCAGCTGGATAGACCGAAGTTAAGTGAGCTGGGCCTGCCTTTTCCCTGGCTGATGCTTGAGTCTCTAAGCTCTTGTTAAACCAAATGCTTTAAATTTGCTAAATCAGAGCATTAGATCAGCACACAATGCTTGCTTCATATGTCACCATGCATACACTAAAGTCCTACATGTGATTAAATGAGAAGATGTTTATATATAAGCTTCAACAGAGCAAAAAAAAAATGCTAGAATTCTATATTTTTAAAGGAAGACATATGAGAGCAAAATAGAAAAACTTCTGAACAAATCAAACATATATTCTTGGTCACTTTAGCAAACCCTGCTGCTTCATTCATGAGCTGGAGCCATGACGGGGAGCAAACACAGACACACACTCACCTAACTTGTTGGAGTCAGAATTCCTTTTGCAGTTTTAAATTGCAGATGATGTTTAAGGACGTCAGAGTGAGCAGCAAGGAGACCTGCACAGCAATCTTTGTCAGCTTTGTGATCAGTGGATCTCCCCAGCAGCTGCTACTGGGTTGTTTAATTGCCCAAATTTATAGAAAGGGTCTTGTCAATCAAGGCAGATCCTTACTTGAACTACCCAAGGCATCAAAGTCATTGACTGTAAAGCAAGGCTCCCCTTTCCAACAGCGATTATCTTCAAGGGAATTATTGTTTTTGTAGGTTATTGTTTCATAACATCAGCCCTGAAACAAAAGGAGCATCTCAGTGAGTGAAATTATGAGCATGCACTGGGGCAAAATGGATCTTCTTTTCCACAGTGGAATATCAACACCTTTGTGAGGGGATTGGAGGTTGGCTCTGAAATCATTACCCTCCTAATTAACAAGCTCAAGAGAGATTTTTTGGATATTTGTGCGAAAAAACACCTGGATTTTTGCCAGTTGCATTAGACCCTTTTTATTTGATTGCTCTGTACAAGCAAGGGCAAGGGATAGGGGGAGGAGGTGTGAGTTTGCAAGGAAAGCAAGTGTTCTCTTGATGAGCCAGGCAGCTGTCACACAGGTGAGCACCACTGTGAAAGGAAATTTAGAAATCGTGTCCACTGCCTTCACCACGCAAACACAGTCTTCAGCTATTCACAGGACAGAGAGCAGCCGAGGAACTTTGGTTCCCTGAGGAACTTGCTGGTCAGTGAGTTCATAAAGGATGAGTGGGAGAGAGAAGAGCAGCCATAAGCTCACGGAGTGACCTGGGGAAGGTCACCTCCCTTCCTTTCCACCGTGGCTGGACGGTGACTTCCCAGCAGTGATGGCTCCAGTACCCAGGCACGTCCAGAAAAGGCAGGGCAAGTGTCAGGGATTGTGCACCCCTAGGGATGATGCTGCTAAAAGTGGCCACAACAATACAATCCAGACCTGAGAATAGAAAACAGAGGAAACCTTGATTCAAATAAAATCCATCCTACAATGTTTCAGAGGGGAAAAAAAAAGAAAGATTTTAAAAAAACCAGCAACAACCAACCAAAACAGCATCTGTTGATGTCCAGAACATGCATCTCATCAAATATGAAGCAGTAATTACTATGAGTTTGTTAATTTACCTTACAATTATCCAATACATTCTTCTGATGAGTTGTATTCAGGCTTTTTGTAGTTTAAGCTATGGAAACCAGCAAATAGACACTGAGGAAATGTGATATTGAACCATTCAGGGTCAAACAAGGCACATCACATAGGTGCTCTCCCTTTTTTGGGATGAATAACCCATGGCTCAAGATCTTTGTTTCACTTCCAAGGTCAACAGCCTACACTCGGTGCAGCAGCAGGGCTCACACTTATGCTCAAGCCTCCTGGGAAGCCCAGAGCATTTGCTGTACTTCACTATTCAGCTTGGAGCAGCCACACAAGCTGGTGTGTAAAAGGCTGGTTATTTACTCTCAAGATTTGCCTTTTCTGCTTAAGTTAGAAAACAGTGACTGGGAGAAGAGGGAAGGAATTGTCTGAAACACAGAAGAGCAGAAGGCATTCAGTGCTGTTGCCATATTGCCATCATGACATGGGAAACAACTGCTTCAGAAAATTAATTCACTTAACTAAAAAACAAAACCAAAAAAAAAAAATTTTTTAAAAAAAAAAAACCAAACAAAAAGGAACAGAATTTTAACTAAAAATTTGTTAGCTGTCCTTAAGTCAGGAGGGAGAAGATGTTTAAAATCTGTCCTAGTACTCTCACTCATTATTATTCAGGGTCTCACTCACAGTAAAGGATTCCAGCTTCAAGTGAAGAGTGACCAGGTGGGACATTGGAGGAGGAATACTGAATGGAGGTGTTGTAAATGTCTCCATAGATGAGATCACCAGACACATCCTGGACACCTTTCTACCCCATTGAAACCAATTGGGAAAAGCATGAGATTCCAGGACAAATTGTATCACAGGGAGATCAAGAGGAACAGACGAAGTCTTGTTACTGATCTAAAACTATCAGCAACTTTCCAATGAAAAAAACCCTAAACTACTTTTCCATAATTTTCCCTGACCAAAAATAAAGCTAGAAAATAAACTTTTAAGGGTTTTTTAAAAATACGCAGTTTAAATGTTCCTGACTTGCAGAGGAAGCAGGTAAAAGGGAAAATATTAAGCTAAAGCTCCCTTTATTTTATTCTGGAAATGTGCCAGCAAAAATCAGCCCAAGATTAGAGACAGGTACAGGAAATACATGCCAGGTGGCAGATGAACCAGCTTTGACAGATCCCTCTTCTTCTATGGATTAGAAAACCAGGTGCTGGACTTTTTGTGTAATTTAGTTCAGTTTCGGTGACTTCAGCTAACTAATATTCTGTTCTCTTGTCTCCATCTGTACTGCACAGCCTTATAAAGTAAAACAAAAGAGAAATTGAAGACTCTCATTTTATCTTTAGAATATCCTGTCTGTGGAACAGACACCAATTGCTGAAGGACTGTCAGGTGAAAAGCTTGAGTGTTGGCTTTTTCCCACACAGAGTTTTGCTGGTTTACTGATTTGTGATTTTGTTTTGCTTTGTTTTTTTATTTAAATTAGTTAATAAATATACCACTAGGATTTCAAAGTGGACTGGTCATGAGAAGGGAGCTGAGATGTGCTATTTAATGAGACAAACCAAGAGAAATAACAATGTTGAGTAGCTGCACGTAGTAAGTACTGCAGCAAAACACGTAGGCAGTGACAGGCCAAAAAGAACCTGCTAACCATTCAGGCAAGCAAAGACAGTGACTGGACAGGAGGTGCTTAATGCACTGCACACAAGAGAGATTGAGAAGGGTGGGTGCTAGTTCAGAAGAAGGCAGAAAGAAAAATGGATGAGGAAACGAGGTGCTATGGGTTGGCTGACCAAGCTCACAGGAGTTTGCATCCAAGAGAGAATTCAGATTAGAACAGAGTGAGTCATGAAACTATCAGGTAGGAGGTGAAGCTATGTGTGTTAGATGTAATTTGATGAACTCACTGAAAAAATTAACACCAGAATCACTTTTCCCTATACAAGCTAACATTAGACTTTTTTTAACAGGTTGTTTACTCTTTGCTGGTAGTTTTGGGGAAAAAAAAAAAAAGATAACCCTTATGTCCTGAAAACAGCATTTCAAACAAGTACATTATGATTCTTTAATCCATCCCCACAGCAGCTGCGTATTTGTCTTGGAGTGTGACTTTCTGTCGTTTGCTACATTTCTAAAGAATGCAAAGAATTGGTTTGTAAAGGGACAGACAAAGTAGGTTTAACCTTGAGAGGGCATGGCTGATCTGTAAATGAAAATCAAAGGAAGCGAGTAAAGCCTATCAAAAAGCTCTGATAGAAATACTGCCAAGCGCAGGCACAGAAAGCACAATGCGGCCGTCAGGAAATGTGTTCTCGGGTGGTAACTAGATAAGTGTGGACTCTCCCTGCTAACAATGGGACACCAGTCCTGGCTGAAGGTCTCAGGCACACAAAGCCACTTCTACTTTAAAAGACCTTCTGCTCATTTCGCTTCCTGAGCTTAACACAACACGAACTGGCACCGGCTGAATGAGCATTAGGGTGAGAGGAATGTAGTCAGGAAAGAGGATTTTTCGAGGCTGCCGTGGCAGTAAATCACACCACACTCAGTACTTAGGGGGATGACCCATCTTAGAGAGGAGATAAATATTCCTTTCGGCTTGTGGGGGTACCTGTGTTATGAACAGCAGAACGGCCCAATGAACACACCTGCAAAATCAGGAGATCTGAAATGCTGTGGAATAACTCTGCACCAACAGCAGCAATATCACAGCTGCTCCAGCACAACTGCCTTACTGGCATGGCTGTTATAAGAGAACTGTCAAACACTATTCATCTCCTCCTTTCCCATCAGACCTGGAAAGTGAAGTCTCAGGGTGAGGCTTAACAGTAACAAAAAAACACTAATCCATAGTCTGCTTGAGGCACATCTAGCCCGGTAAGATAACTCTATTCTGCTAAAAAAGGCCTGTAGCTATGATGGATTCAATCCAGAAGAGAACTAATGAAGCTCCTACAGCCACTAGAAGAGCTGAAGCTTCTAAAAATTGGTAGTGAGAATCTCTAACATACAGGTATTGCACCCAAAACAAGTTAATTCCAAAAAAGATAAATCCGTAGCAAAACTGCAGGTTCAGTTCAGAACCTGATCATAACCTGATTTTATACAATATGGACAAAGACTCTGTATTATAGACTGGACACTTATTAAAATTCCTTTTTTTTACCCCGCCCCGGGGTCCCGCGCGGGGCCGCCCCGGGGTCCCGCGCGGGGCCGCCCCGGGGTCCCGCGCGGGGCCGCCCCCGGTCCCCTCCCCCCCCAGCGGGAAAGGATAGAGGGAGCCTCGCCGGCGTGACCTTGTGCCCTCGTGAGAAAGGAGAGAGAGGAGAATTGAAGCCTCGGAATACACAGAGGTTTGCCGGTCTGGTTTGGGGAGGGGGGTGGGGTACCAGGCAGGCTGTGGGGGTCCTCGGACTGGAGGGTGGGCAGGTAAGTAGTGCGTGGGAAGATATGAGGAAACACGGTGGGGGGAGGACAAGATCAGAGTGGTTAATAGTTTCCTCTGGGGCTTGGAGTTCTTGGTCGGACTGGGGCCTAGAGAGGGCCTCGAGCCCTAGATGGGTACGGTGGCCAGAACAGTTTCGCTCGTTTGTTTGTTTTTGGTTCACCCGTGGCTACTGCCCAGGTTTGGTATGTCCTGGATTTATCTGTTACATCCTGTAAGGTTGGTCAGGACAAAGGGCTGTTCCTGGGTGCTTCCCTGGGATTGAATATAGACAGATGGCAGAAACCTAGGTAGTGTAAGACTTGGCCTAATCATTTTTAATAGTAAGAATGCAACCTGTATACCCCTATGTGGTTGCGAGCTACGCTGGCGATGGTACATGCCTTCGGTAGGGTCACCCATGCCAGACAGGTCAAAACTACAGGGTCGGATACAATAAATCTGTGGGCAGGATGAGCTCATTAGCCTTCTGGCAGTCATCCTAGGAGAAGGTCAACTCTAATTCCAAACCCGGGCTGATGGAGCTCGCTTAGCCCTGTAAGGCCATCCATCTAAGAGAAGGTCACTCTAATCAAACCTACGTCCTGAGGATCTCACTGCCACCGTCCAAGCTCGCTCGGCCCTGGCAGATGAACCTCAGGATTAAAGGGTGGGTTCAGTTCCGCGCATACTGCATCTCACCTAAAAAATCCATTGCGCAGGCTTGAAGGCTTTACCCACATGCAAAAAGTCCTGTAGCGAGGGCGAGGGTCGAAACGGCAGGTGAAAGATGCACTGGGAGCCGCAGACTCAACCCTGCATGCAGGCGGTTCAGGATATTGGTCATTTGAGACTGACCGGAGATGACAGTCTCTTGAGGCAGCACCCTGAACGACCAAGCAGCCTTTCCAAGGACAGCACTGCTTGCTCCACTCGGAGAGGGGCCTAGAAAAGGTGGCCTAAACAAAGCTCATCTCCACTTTCACCCGGTTGGTTAACCGCAGGCCAACGGGCATCTTCCTCCAATGCGGTCGCACAAAGAAAAGTCAAAGGCACGCACCTGCCTCCAAAGGTGTACCTAAATTAACTCTAGCATGTTGGAACATCAGAACCATGCTCGATTCTGCAGATAGCGGACGTCCTGAGCGTCGGTCTGCCCTAATTGCCCATGAGCTGGCTCGTCTCAACATCGACATTGCCGCTCTCAGTGAAGTTCGCCTTCATGAAGAAGGCAGCCTCAGAGAACATGGTGCCGGTTACACACTCTTTTGGTCAGGCAAGCCCAGAACCGAAAAACACCTCTCAGGAGTCGGCTTCATGATCAAAAACTCTATTGTTCCTAAACTCGAAAATCTGCCGACAGGTCACTCTGACCGCATTATCTCCCTACGCCTTCCACTAAACAACAAACAACATGTTGTCATCTTTAGTATATATGCCCCAACTCTCCAAGCTGACCCTGCTGAGAAAGATAAATTTTACACTGACCTGCGCCTCCTTACCCAAAAGGTCCCTGCAGACGATAAGATCATTATCCTTGGTGATTTCAACGCCAGAGTAGGCAAGAATTTTGAAGTTTGGAAAGGTGTATTAGGCAAGCATGGTGTTGGAAACTGCAATGATAATGGTCGACTTCTGCTAGAATTCTGTGCAGAGCAACAACTCACCATCACTAATACTATCTTTCAGCAGAAAGATAGTCTGAAGACAACCTGGATGCACCCCCGTTCTAAGCATTGGCACCTCATCGATTATGTCCTGGTGCGACGGAGAGATGTCCGCGATGTCCACCATACCCGCGTGATGCCCAGCGCAGAATGCCAAACAGACCATCGGCTGGTGCGCTGTAAACTCAATTTCAAGATCAAAATCAAACCAAAAAGGGGCAGCATCCCAAGGAGAAAACTCCAAGTTAACAATCTCCAATCAGCCACAGTAAGAGACAGTTTCCAGACAAACCTTCAAACTAGGCTCGAAAACATTCCCACAGTTTCTGCAGATTCCTCTCCTGAAACAATCTGGCATCATATTAAAAACAGCATCCTGCAATCCTCCGAAGAATCCTTAGGGTTCTCCCTCAAGAAGAACAAGGATTGGTTTGACGAAAACAACCAAGAAATCCAAGACTTGTTGAGGAAGAAGAGAACCGCCCACCAAGCACACCTTGCACTGCCATCCTGTCACGCAAGAAAAACAGCCTTTCGTCTTGCGTGCAGCAAACTCCAACAGAAACTCCGTGACTTCCAGAACAAATGGTGGATTGATCTAGCTGAAAAAACTCAATTATGTGCAGACACAGGTGATCACAGAGGTTTCTATGAGGCCTTGAAAACAGCATACGGGCCTACATACCAGGTACAAAGCCCTCTACTCAGCGCTGATGGTCAAACACTTCTGACAGATAAAACCTCCATTCTGAATCGATGGTCTGAACACTTTCAGACTCTATTCAGTACCAACCGCACAGTCCAAGACTCAGCAATTCAGTCCATCACACAACAACCAGTAAAATATGAATTGGATACTGCCCCCACTTTAGGAGAAACCCTCAAGGCCATACAGCAGGTGAAAATCGGCAAGGCAGCTGGGATTGATGGAATTCCACCTGAAATCTGGAAACATGGGGGCCCTGCACTCCACACCAAATTCCATGAGTTCGTGGTGCGCTGTTGGGAACTCGGCGAACTACCATCTGACCTTCGTGATGCAGTCATCATCACCTTGTATAAGAAGAAAGGAATTAAATCTGACTGCTCAAACTATCGTGGTATTACTCTGCTCTCCATTGCTGGCAAAATCCTGGCAAGAATACTCTTGAACAGACTAATACCCACTATAGCAGAAGGTATCCTTCCTGAAAGTCAGTGTGGTTTCAGAGCCAACAGGAGCACCACAGACATGGTATTTGTCCTCAGACAACTGCAAGAGAAGTGTAGGGAACAGAACAAAGGTCTCTATGTAACCTTTGTCGACCTCACCAAGGCTTTTGACACTGTGAGCAGAAAAGGTCTGTGGCAGATTTTGGAACGTTTAGGTTGTCCCCCTAAATTCCTCAAAATGATTATCTCACTCCATGAGGATCAGCATGGCCAAGTCAGATATGGCAATGCACTTTCTGAGCCCTTTTTAATTAAGAATGGTGTGAAACAAGGCTGCGTTCTCGCTCCTACCCTATTCACCGTCTTCTTTAGCATGATGCTCCAAAGGGCCACAGCAGACCTCAATGATCAGGACGGTATCTACATTCGATACCGTACTGATGGAAGTCTATTCAATCTAAGGCGACTGAAGGCCCACACCAAGACCTTAAACCATCTTGTCCGGGAGCTGCTTTATGCTGATGACGCCGCCCTTGTTGCCCACACAGAAGCAGCTCTGCAGCGTTTAACATCCTGCTTTGCAGATGCTGCTGAGCTCTTTGGTCTGGAGGTCAGCTAAAGAAGACAGAGGTCCTCCATCAGCCTGCACCTCAGGATGTCCCCCATCATCCCCACATCACCATTGGTCAATCAGAGCTCAAATCAGTCCAACAGTTTAATTACCTCGGTAGCCTCATCTCCTCAGATGGTAAGATTGACGGAGAGATAGACAACAGATTAGCAAAGGCATATAGTGCTTTTGGAAAACTCCATAAAAGAGTATGGCGTAATAAACACTTGAAGAAAAGCACCAAGATCAGTGTTTACAGAGCCATTGTGTTGTCTACTCTCTTATATGGATCTGAATCATGGGTCATCTACCGCCACCACCTGCGTCTCTTAGAACGCTTCCATCAACGCTGCCTCCGTACAATCCTTAACATCCACTGGTCAGACTATGTGACCAACACATCTGTTCTAGAGCAAGCAGCTATCACAAGTATCGAGGCTATGCTGATGAGAACACAGCTGCGTTGGGCAGGGCACGTCTCCAGGATGAAGGACCACCGCCTTCCCAAGATCTTGCTTTACGGTGAACTTGCCACTGGCTGCCGCATGAGAGGAGCCCCGAAGAAAAGATACAAGGACTCCCTGAAACAACATCTCAGCCTTGGCCATATTGATCACCATAACTGGTCTACTCTGGCCTCAAATCGGGAGGCCTGGAGACACACCATCTATAACGCAGCTGTCTCCTTTGAGAACACACGCAGGATCACCCTCGAGGAAAAAAGGCAACGCAGAAAGAACCGTGTATTGCAGAATACACCATCTAAGGAGTCTTTCTGCTGTGCCTTTTGCAATCGGATTTGTCTGTCACGTATTGGCCTCATAAGCCACCAGCGTGCCTGCAGCAAATGTGGATAGAGCCTTCCCAAATCTTCGTTCGCGAAGCCTAGCCATGATGATATATAGAGGACTTCAGAAAAACTAATTTCTCAAACCTTAAACTCTGAGCAAAATGCTGTGAAAGTAAAAATCAGAAACAAAAGTATAAAGGCAAATAGGAAATAAAGAGACTTGTAATCAAGAAAAAGACATCTTTTGTGCAAAGCAAAATGCATCCTGACCTAATGGTGAAGGATTTAAAATAAAAGACTTGATACTGATACCTGTCCCAGTCTGAGTAGTGCAAATGTTGATTGTGGAGTCATAGTCTACAGAAGCAGGAAGTTACATGTTGTAAGGATTAAGAACTGCTTAAGATACATTTATCAAAGACTGACTGCCAGAAAGAATTTACTTGCAAGGGGGACATTCTTGGGGAGTTCCCCAAAGATTTAGGAGTTGTGATATATACAATGATAAGGGGAACAAAAACCAGAAAAACACATATCTGGAATGGATGAGGAGGAAAGTAAAGGCACAACTACAAGCCTAGGCTGAGAAACTCCTCTCTCACGGTCCTTAGGAAAGTAAAGAGATTCCCTTCTTAAGACTACCATTTCTTTGCACTGGAAAGGTGTATTTGTCAAGCACAGTTCCCAGTAATAAGGAATAAACCACCACTAATTAAGGGAGAATTGGATTGCTTTCTTTGTTTTGCCGATGCCAAACACATTATAGGATCAGAGCTTGGGATAAACTCTCAATTTAAAACCAAAGATAAAGATAAAAAGGCACAATCAGGGTCTGAAAACAACCCGCGCTACATAAATTCGCAGTTGACCAAGGCTGACTAACAGGCCCTGAAATAGCAAAAAAATGGGTCTAATTAATGCACAAGCAGTCCTCAATACAGAGATGTACAAACTTCCCAAAAGAACAGAGACTTTTGCTTGGCATGAAGTCCTTGAGTAACTCCCTGTCAAGTTTTCAGCCCTTCTGACATCTACAAGGCAAGGCAAGGCAATACGTGGTTGAGTGTGAAAACAAATGGCATAAATGGCAGCTTCCAAGATTAGCATTCTTCTGTGTTTAACATGTCACCCTGTCTCAGGAGAAACTCAACCAGGAAAACTTCCTGAGCAACAGGAAGATATGCAAATGGACGAAGAAATCATTGTTATAAACAATCTTTGATATGTCGTTATGATGCTGGGGGTAAAAGCATTAACTGATCTGAAACCATTTGTAACAAAAAGAGGTTATTCTATAGCACAGAATATAGATGTAGGTATCATGTTATAGACACAATTCTATGAGTAGATATGATATAGTGATGATATCCTTGGATATGCTATTATATGATATATGAAAAGGGAAGACGTGGGGAATTACAGCCAGGTCAGTCTCACCACTGTGCCTGGCAAGACCATGGAGCAGATCCTGCTGGAAACTGTGCTAAGGCACACGGAAAACTGAGAGGTGATTGATGACAGCCAGCATGGCTTCACAATTGTGGTGGTTTGGAAAAAAACCCCTTTCCTCTGGGGCTGGTAATAGTCTGCCCCAGAGATGGTGTGGTAAGATCCCACCTGGAATACTGAGTCCAGCTCTGGGTTCCCCAAAGTATGAAAGATGTGAACCTGTTAGAACAGGTCCAGAGGAGGCCACAAAGATGCTCAGAGGGCTGGAGCATCTCTGCTATGCAGATAGACTAGGAGAGTTGGGCTGTTCAGCCTGGAGAAGACTCCAGGGAGACCTTGTAGCACCTTCCAGTACCTAAAGATTCTCTAAGAGAGCTGAAGAGGGAATTTTGACAAAGGTATGGAGTGACAGGATAAGGGGGAATGGCTTTAAACTGAAAGAAGGCAGAGTTACATTAAAAACGTGCTACACTCCTACATTAGGAATGAATTCTTCCCTGTGAGGGTGCTGAGGCCCTGGCACAGGTTGCCCAGAGAAGCTGTGGATGCCCCATCCCTGGACGTGTTCAAGGCCAGGTTGGATGGGGCTTGGAGCAACCTGGTCTGCTGGAAGGTGTCCCTGCCCATGGCAGGGGGGTTGAAATTGGATAGTCTTGAAGGTCCCTTCCAATCCAAAGCATTCTGTGATTCTATGATGACAGAGACACTACAGCTACACTCCTGTGCATGTGTGTATCAAAACTGACACAGGTTCCCTGGTGTCTGGTAGGGGTAACAACTGTAAAGCAGCTTTTGCTCAACAGGATAGCAACATGGACATAAATCCAAAATATTCATAAAACCTGAAAAATACTAAGCACTATCATGCTGTCAAATTTGCTAAAAACAGCCAAAGGGGTTGACAAAAATAAAAATAATTAAGGTGATTGATAGACTGATACGCAATATGCTTTGTTTTAGGCACGTTCAGCCCAGAATTTGAATTTAAGAATTCAAATCCAATGGAATTGGCTAAATATTGATGTCAGCGAGAACAGGGCTCTCTAATTGTACACTGGGGAATTGCCTGGAAGTCTGCTCTGAGTTCATTGCAATGTGAAAAAGATTCTCCAATAAATACAGATGCTATGCAAACTTTATGTGACTGACAATAACCACTTTAACTCAAGTCACTTCTGCACTCCATAGCTTTCCTCTAATAGTCTTTTTTAAAAAGACATTTTAGTTGTTTATGATAGACTAGTGGGCAATGGCACAGCTCCTTTGGGCTCAGAATTTGAAGATGAAGCTTCTACAAAACTACAGAAGTTCAAAGATACATTATCTTAATTCATTAATTTCCCCATTGTTCATGTCCAGTGCACTGGAAAAAGGACACCTTGTCTCAAGACACATCACCCCCAGTGCTAATGCTCCATTTCCAATATTGCCTTGGTGATGAGTGAAGTTTGAAAATTAGACAAAGCTGGAAATTAAGTCTCCTGAGACAAAGCTACTGTCTCTTCCTGTGAATCCTGTTAGAATAAACTCATAGAACTACTGAACAAATCAAAATCCAGCCAGAAAAACAAATATGATGAGAGTCCCAAACCCCAGAGAGGCACGTGGCCAAACCAAACTTCAGCACAGCATAAACCCAGACAGTAACAGGCAAGAAGCTTCAGCAGAAGATAGAACCAAATCTTCAGCCTGAACTCTTTTTACCCTCTGGGGAAAGATGCTTCTCAGTCAACACTTTGAGTCCTCAGACTACTTCCAGTTTAAGTCCATTACCCTGATCCCACTGACTTCAACAAGCTCCTTGTGGGTGCAGAGTCATCCCATGTCACAAGACCAGCAGGACTCGCAGAGGTCATAAAGAAAAACAGATTCCAGCAAGCCCCTGAGAAAGAAACCCCACAGCTGTACAGAGAGAGCTGAGGTGACCAGAGGGTGGCCAGTTTTCTGTTGTCTATCTCGGGTCTCCAACTTGTCAGCAACTGAAGAACCACCAGGGAAGGAAGAGAAGAGCAAGAGATAACAAAGCTCCACCTTTGACCTATGAGCATCACTGCCACAGCCACATCACACTGTAACTGTTTCACTGCAATCACACCCGTGTCCTGTCTGCAGGGTCTCTGTTTTAACCCTGCTGTAACACAGCTGCAGGGAGCCTGGTCCTTGTGAAAGCAGAACATGGAGGCCATGACAGGGTCATACAGCACCCCTCTTTTACCACTAGCAACAAACAACCCAGAAACATCATCCCTGAGTCAAAGTCCATCTTAAAACCACTCTTATAAACCAAGCAAACAGTAGGCATGCTACTGCACAGCAAATCATTCATGCTGTCACACATGCCATGACCTGGGAAATGTCAGCTCCAGCACAGGAAGAACAAATGCCCTGACCATGGAGGTGGGTTGGTACCTACAGGGCTTTTTGAAACACTGCTCTGCCCTAAAGGGGAGAAGTTCTCTGCTATTGGGAGGACGTAGAATTGTAGAATCATAGAATGGTTTGGGTTGGAAGGGACCTTAAGAGCCACCTGATTCCAACCCTCCTGCCATGGGCAGGGACACCTTCCAGCAGACCAGGTTGCTCGGAGCCCCATCCAGCCTGGCCTGGAACACTTGCAGGGATGGGGCAGACACAGATGTGCAACCTGTGCCAGGGCCTCACCACCCTCACAAGAAAAAATTTCTTCCTGATGAACATCACTCATTATAATTTGCAACTTATTTACAAATTCTGATGTGACAATAGTAACGATTTCATACCAGAGCTGAAAGTTCGGGTCAGAGCCTGTGCTCCTCTGCATATGGATTAATCGATAGAGATTAACTCAAAGAGTATCACAAATTCAATATTGTGGTGCTGTTGCTACACACCTCTGCTTTCCTTCAAGCATGCTTTCTATTCTGCAGTCTTTTGTAAACTATGTCTACTTTAATTAGATTAGACAGATAAATCCTGATAAAAACAAAATGCTTTTGTCATTTAAAGACACTTTCGAACCAGAGATTAATTTATACAGATCTGAAAGTCTAACAAGACAAGTTTCATACTTCACACGGCTTCATATTGAATTTGGTTCTGACAATGTCAGCTATATCCTCTGATGTTCAAAGGTCAAACATGTAAATCATGGCCAAGTACAATAATTTCTTGCTTTGCTTGCAGCTGGCATGTGGCAAATGGATGTTGAAATCCAGCTGTTTAAATCCTCGATCATCCATTTGAGTTTTAACTCAGCAGTGAAACGACTAAAAGGTATGTTTTCAGAGGAGTGTGCCAAACTGTACCCCAGGGATTCCCACTCAACTTGAAATACTGAAAGACTCTGAACTTCTTTGACATGTAAAGAATACAACATACAGATGTTGCTTTATAAGGAAAGTGCATTACAAAAGACTCACAGATTAAGCTGGAAAGCTAATAAAATGTTGGATTTGATCCTAAATGTAAGGTTAGAAAATTAAATTTAAGGTTTGCCTCTTTAATTAGCATCAGGGATCAGTTGTCCTGCAGTTTCTGAACCCTTCAGCATCACCCTAGAGCAATGTGCACTACAGGGTAAATGTACAAAGGTTGGCAATGGCCAAACCTCCACTGACATTGAAAGGGGAAAACTGTACTCTGTACTCCTTTTAGAAAACCCTCCCCACAGAGATTGGCCCCAGAGTACCAAAAAACCATAAGTCCTCGTACAAACCCCAGGGCCTCAGCCCAATATGTGCTGATTTTCCTGCTTTGAGTGATGGTCTCTGCACAGTGTGGACAATGCTGGTGGAACTATCAATGTGTCTCTAAAAAGACTGGTGACAATGACAGCTTCTGTACATCACAGTTGCACAGGCTTTTTCAACTGAGAAATCACCTCTTTTTTTTTTTTTTTTTTTTTTTTTTTTTTTTTTTTTTTTTTTTTTATCCAAGGAGCCACAGTGTTGACAGATTGATTAAAATTGGCTAATCTGTTCCTTTCCCCCATTTCAGTTGGTTGATTGCATGCACAGGACTATGCCCAAGCAAAGGCTTCCCAAACAGGTCACTGCTCTGGTCCTGTTGTCCTATTTCAGATACAGGCCAGGATGTCATTGGCCTTCTTGAACTGACTCAGCCTTTGACTGACATGGCCATGACAACCCTATCCTGATACATTGGGCAATAGGAGCAAAGCACTTTACTAAGCATAGACACATTTGACACGATTAAAAATTACTTGTTTCTCCAGTTTCTTAAACATCTGATCATCCCTGAAGGAAGATAAATGTTTGAATGCGTTTTGGCTGGTCTTCACTTTCACCTCATTGTAGCACTTCCACTTATAAAACCTCATTCCAAGCCCACACTTTTTCCCAGTGTCCCCTCTACTCTCAGATCTGGGTCAGAGCAGCACAATTCATGCAAGCTACCTTCTTCCACGGTCTTCAAAGTGCCAGTCCACTTCCATTACAGGGTGCCAAAACAGACAGCACACAACTTGCTTCTCAGCATCACAGTGACATTTATTGCAGTTTGTACAAAAACTGCTCTGTATGTATGCATTGGTATTGTCCAGACAAAGAAAGTAAAGTTAAACTGCTTAATTTTCATTTTTTTCTCACATCAAAGACTAGGGAAGTAGGTTTTTTTCCTCAAGACAGCATGTTTTAGATAAGTAACAATAGTAGAGAGTCTCAGAGGAGAAAAGACAGTGTTTCAATAACAGTGGTCATGAAATGACAACTGCACCAGGAAAGGGCAGTTCCCTGCTCCTGAAAGCAAAAAAATTCCTTTCAATTTCCCCAGCAGCAGAATAGCATCTTTTGAACAATGCTGCCCTGTTCATAAGCAAATTCTTTTGTATGCAGACATTGTGTCTAGACAGCCTTAAAAAAAACTGCCTCTACTTAACCTCGGGGAGGGGGAAGGGGGAGTGTTGGGGGGTGTCGGGGTTTTTGTATGTGCTGAAGCATTTACCGGTGTGCTCAGGTACTGACCACAAATAACACAGCACAAATTATTCAGTTTTTCTCTGGAGCTGATGGGTGCATCATTTTAAAACAGGCAGGAAGCAAACCAGGATCACACATTCTCTCTGAATTTTATATCCATAAAAGCTTTCTAGAGGTCACCCAGCTACTGTACACACAATAGTAGACGATATTAATAGGATCAATTTACTGCAGGAAGAGGAAATGAGTCCACATCACCCCTGTTAGTACTGACCAGTTTCCCCCATAGACACAGCAGCTTTGTCCAATCTCCTCACAGGTCTTTATTTTACTTTTGGTGACAGCAACAGGACTTCCATCATTGACTCTGGCAGGAAGAGAATGAAGTCCTGCAGTTTACAGAAGAGCTGTACTTAATCTGTCTCATCGTGTTTCTGTACTTGGAAAAGGGAAGATCTCCATTATTCACGTACATGTGAGTGCAGTCAAGGTAAAAATAATAAAATATTTTTTAAAAAAACCCAAACCTTAGCCATGGATAGAAAAACATCTGATTTATCTTTGAGACTAAAACAGAATCCCCTTCTGCAGAGGGAAAAACTGTGTTCTGGACTAACACACACCTTTTTTTCTACACATCTTCCCCTCCGAGGATCTGACTGCTTTGGGGTCAGTACTGACTTGCAGATCCTCATGTCGGCAGAGGAGACGGAGGATGTCTTTCTTCTAGAAGAGCCAGGTGAGAAGCACAACTTGACTTGTCAAGGGATCCCACAGAAGGGTGGGGAAGGAGGGCATGAGCCCTGGAGAGCAGGAGGAGCAGGTTCAGCCAAAAGGGCTGGAGCCCCCATGAGCCCCAGGTCAGAGGTGTGTAGTTTGGGGCTGCAGGGGATTTGGCAATAAGGAGTAAGGGCTGCCTCTTGCAGGAGACGGAAGAGTTTAGGACAGGGTGAAAGATGGTTTCTGATATGAGTAAGAAAAGGAAAACTGAAGGACAGAGGGCACATGCCAGGCAAGGAGGGATTGGGAGGTGTCCATTCACTGAGGCACTGATTGTGTTATGGGATGGAAAACCTAAAGTCTGGGGATTCCAGCGGGAGTGGGTGAAAGTTACCCCATGGCCCTCTCTCCCCTGGGACCCAGGGCGGGGAGGAGTCCTCTCTGTACAGAGCACGGATGTCCTCCCTGCATCACTCACACTCCCATCCCACTGGTACAGGGATGCCAGAAACTCTTCTCCTCTCACCTGCCCACTCCTCTTTTTGCAGGCAAAAAGATAACGACCCCAACTCTGAAGAGAGACATTTCCAGAGAGGGAGACCTTCCTCAGAAAATGTGTCAGCACAAACAAACTGATGAGGATACAGGAGGGGAATGACAGAATTCGAACACGTGGAAAACAATTCAAGGTTGGAGTAAAGGAAAATGCATTTCAAAGATGTGTTTTAGGGACTTCAACTGCTGCCAAGTCAGGCAGCACAGGAGGAGAAAAGCCAGTATTGGAAGTAAGGTCACAGAAGTTTAACTGACTACTAGTATTGCCATAGCAAGCTTAAACCACTGCTCCCAAGCCTTACCTGTGTTTTGCACGTCCTGGCTACTAAAAATGATTGTTGTAAGAGAAATGCTGCCCTTTCATCTGATTTTCCTGTTTCTGGTCAATAAAGCACTGAGAAATAATACTGAGCCCAGTTTTGCCTTGCAACCCTCCTGCCATAATGAACGAAGGTTGGTCCAACAGTCTTCCCATGAAATCAAGGTTATGCAGAAACAACAGCTTAAGCATTAGAAATTGAGTTGTTATTTATTACTGCAGGGTCTTGGTTCCATGCCCACACTCCCTGCTGCAATAATGAAGTGACCAAAACAGGATATTCTACATCAGTGACTAATTGACACCCAATTAAAAAAAAACAACAACAAAAAAACCCCAAACCAGTATGACATTAAATGGCTTATTTATAGGTTCTGTTTTCTGAGATCATGAATTCAAACATTTAAATTTAATTACTAGATTTCCAATCCCAGTAATATATTGGATATTGATCCATTAAGTTACATACTGCATATATTTCATTGCCAGTAATTTGAAAGGGGGTTGGTAATTTAGAATAGGAAAAGAGAAGCAGTTTAATGATGGTGGATTTAGCAGCAATACAAATTACACTTGATTAAAAGCAGAGAGAAAAAAGGGAGGGTGTGGTGTGTCTTAACAATCTAATTTAGTTAATCTCTTTTCCTAGACACTGAAATCATGACCTAAAGGGTAGTCTCTGTGCACATCTGACACCTGCTGGAAGACAGTGTTCTCCTGCACTTGAATGCCAGGACCCTTCTTGGCTTGGTCAAATCTGAAGCACTTGATGTAAACCAGAGGGTTGCTCTTGGGATAGCACTTCCCATAATCCAGGCAAGGAGACCAATATCCCTTTATGGCAAAGTTTCCTAAGGAAATAAATTCTGTGTTGTTATGCCATGTGCACCTGACTCCTGGAAGTTCATTCTGCAGCTTCTGTCCCAGTTAAGTTGTATCAGAGAAGTCAGTGTCTCAGACTTGTCTCCCACAAGCCATTCCTACGAAGCCATACAGGAATGACATAGTAAACCAAGTGTTTGTAGTTGTGCTGCTCCTGGTACTGTCTAATCTTTCTTACTAAAGTGCATTTGAACTGCAGCGAGTGTCACTAACACACACCCATTGCAATAAAAACAGATGAAAGTTCAGAGAATAAAGAAGCTGAAAAAGTTGAAAGTGGAGGGACTAAAATTCCAGGGGAAAAACAGACCACCTCTGCTCTCCCAAATTCTGACAAAAAACTACAAACTAGCAAGAATTCCTGCATGTGCTTGACCTGTTTAAACTGAATCCAGAAGAATCCAAAAGGTTTATGCAGTCTGTGAGGATCAGATCTTCGCAGATATTGATCAGAGAGGGGCTTTTTACAAGGCTCTGGAGTGACAGGACAAGGGGGAATGGCTTCAAACTGAAAGAGGGCAGGGTTATATCAGATATTGGGAAGAAATTCTTTACTGTGAGGGTGGTGAGACACTGGCACAGGTTGCCCAGAGAAGCTGTGGATGCCCCATCCCTGGAAATATTCAAGGCCAGGTTGGATGGGGCTTGGAGCAACCAGGTCTAGGGGAAGGTGTCCCTGCCTATGTCAAGGGGTTGGAACAAGATGATCTTTAAGGTCCCTTCCAACCCAAACCATCTTTAGCCATTCTGTTGCATTTATTGCAGAAGCATTTCTAAATATTGGAGCAAATTTACAGATTTCAACATCCTCAAAGTACTTTACCAACAAACCCTGAATAATCAAATAGATGGCAACGGGATTTGAAGCAGGAGAGAATTTTTTTAATGATTCACATTCAAAATTTTAGAAGATTTAATAGATTGAAGGTAATTTTAGAAAGAATTGCATTTGAAAGAAAAGGTTCTATACAGTTCCTGCTAAAGCAGAGCTACACTGCAAGGATCCACAGGACCTCCTAGAAAGTCCCAGTTCTTTAGCTAACCACATGGAAAGGCATTTGCTTGGATAAGGCTGATGCCCACGGGTCCAGAGTTACGTTCCCCTTATGACAGTTTTGACTAGAATAGCACATTTTGCTTAAATTTAGCCCATTTCAAGTCCTCACACTTGTGTTTGCAAGAGCCTCGGTGCAGCAGGTGCATCACTCAGCAGCACAGGAGAAAAGGGGGCAGTGAGGGGCACAACACTGCAGGAGGAAATATTCTTCCCTTTGTATTCATCAGAGTCATTTTTGTCTGGCCAGAACTGGTGTTCGAAATGTTCGTAACCACTAAGCGTGACAATTACTGTCTGATGAGTGTCATGGAGAGCAAAGAGCAATAATAACCCCTTGTGTTTGTGAAATAGTCTGTGGACTAACAAACTAATTACCACTGTCTGAATTCCACATTTTCTTGCTCCAGAAATCAAGAAAATCCAGAAATCTTGTGTGCTTTGCCAAGTTACTCCAAGATCTGCCAACTGCAGACTTGAGCCTGTCTCCTCCAGGATGGCTGAATTGGAAGACTTTGTAACGCAGATGCCCATCTGGGTTTGAGATAGTTAAATATACAGTGATTTTCCACTTATGCACATTATATACAAAGCCAAAGTAAGATCTAGAAAAGCAGGGGAGCCATTGCATGGTCTTAGGGATGATTGATGAGCATAAGACATAATCCTACTAAGTACATTTTGAACAATTAATACTAAAACCTAAAACTGAGTTGGACCACTTGTCCAGTTTGCTCACACAGCTAAACCACGTGTGCTTCACCAGAAGGTGACGATTCAAAACTGACCTGAGCCTGCTCAGTCCACAAAAGGTTTTTTGCTGCTGGAGGGCTGCAAAAATCCTCGTGCAAACACAAGGTCTTTCCTTCCTTGCTGTCAGGGCAGTTACGCCTGAGTGTGCTCCTGCTGTGGCTGGAAGGTTGGTGTAGGATCCTCAGTGCTCCAGGAACACAGACTGCTGGGTTGCTGTTTTTTCTGTCAGGGAAGCACTGAGGCTTTGTACCCAAGAAAAAAACTTGTCCCTGGTGGTGCAAAGTAAGAATTTTGGAAACATGATTGAGAAGGCATATAGAACATCCCTTTCTCATCCTCTTTTCAGAAGACCTTCCCAGGCCCAGGTATAATGCAAGACAAGTTCCCAGACACTTTCAACTGTGTATCAAAGGTATGACAAGTTCCCAGACCTTTCAAGTGTGTATCAAAGGTATGAACCATTGTATTAAAAAATATATATTTCTTTAAATGCATTGCAAGCTTTCCATCCTTCCCAAGTGACCCCTAACTTCTCTCACCTCCAGTGATTTCAAGAGAGGATAGTACTGAACAGACAAAATGGACAGGGGAGAAATCAAAAACAACCAGGCACAAAAATAGTGAAAAATCAAGTTTCTGTATGACCATTTTTCATGTGATAGAGACGTGCACGAAAGCCTTTGGCCACTGCTCACAGTGGGTTAGAACACTCGTTTTCAAGGTATTTTCTAACAAATTCAGGATATTTGCTTTGGCTTCAGCATAAAATCTTTAAAACCACAGATCACTCCAAACTCACAATGCAAGACCTTGTATTTGTTTCCACTAATCAATACAGCCTTGGGAACATCCTTTATCTGCACACAAAGCTACTTTTGTAGGCTACAGACTTGTGATCTAGGGTCCAAACCTAACATAAGGTAAACCAGGCACTCTGCTAGTATATGAGAAACCAAAACTTCCCTGAGAAGCAAAGACAAAGATGAAAAATTAGCAAAGCAATTATCAGTACCGAAAGTAGGAAACTAATTTAAGTTTTTAATTCTGATCTTGTAAAGGTTGTTTTCCAGCTTGCAAGCAAGAAGACAAATCCTACCCTGAAGGCTAACTTACTGCATGTTCTCATCTTTTTTCTTTTTTTTAAACTTCTTTAGAAAATACTTGCCTTGCAATAAGAAAGTAAAGAGATTTGAGGTTGTTAAGTGATCTAAATATTGTCTTACAAGTACTTAAAGAGATTTGTGATAATGAGCTCTACTAACAAAGGCAAGCAAGATCCAACTGCTGAAAATGTAATTTGGAAAAAATCAAAATGGAAGGAATTAAGAATTAGACTATTGGAATAACTCATGTAAGAAAGTGGTATTTAAAGATCAGATGTTTAATAAATATTTTCTCCAGTCTTACGGAAGCACCCATATGTTCTGTGCTGCTGCTGAAGCCGCTCACCAGCACTGCCCCTTACCAGGCTCTCTCCACGATCCTCTCCAGAGGGTTTCCCCCACACATGTGACCATCTTAAGCTTTTCTCTTCGCCTCCAAACTGCGAGGCAGGACAGCACGAGGACTGAAACAGGAGAATGGTGCTACAAAAGAACAAACTCCTTCACCAGCTGCAAAGTGTAAGGCTCAAAGAGATCCTGAAGATCAACGTGTGGCTCTAATGCCTTTTTTCTGCATCCTCTGCTCTTGACCTCTCTCACAGGTGGGGTTGTGTGCAGCTCACCATGATGAGAGGACCTTTAAAAAAATGAACTTAATGAAAACCAAGTGTTTACTACGGTAATTCTGGTTGAAGCTTAAATTACCACCTCGCTGTTTGGGTTTTGTTTCCAGACAAGTGTCCTTTAATACATCTAATACATGCAGATGGGTATCTGATCTGATCTGGAAGTTCACTGCTGAAAAGTTACATGAAGTTTAGATGGGAGGAGGTGGATAAAAAAAAGCCAAGCACCTGGAAAACACTTCATTGCTTCTTTATTTAGATGCACCCACAGTACAGAGCCTCTTTAGCAAGTGCAAAAGAGGAAGATTACACATTTATAGCTGGGAGCACCATTGAGTTCGAGTTTCTTTGATACCATTTTTAAGAAAGTAAACTGTTTCCAAAGAATGACATTTGAATCCAAGAGCTTAAGACCTGCTTGTACTTTATCCAGAGGTGGAAGATATTTTTGTTTTATTGTTACTTGGATGTAGAGTAGAAGACATTTTCACAGTCTGATTGGACCAGTCTATATATTTTCATATGCACCTTTTAATATATATAAAAAGTGTTTCATTTTTCCCCCCTACCCACAGATAGTTAAATGCAACTAAGTTTAAAAACAGTAATGGGACCAGAGCATTCCTATGGGGAAAAATGAACTTTTGCTGCCCTCTCCTGCTTAAACAATGAAATGCTAAAATATTAAGATCTATGAATCTAATGCTAACCTTGAAACAAAAAGCATGACAGGTCATTCGCTATACTACAGTCAAAAATAGGACAACAACAAGAAATGTATCGGTACTATTTATATTTGAAAACTCCTCATGGGTCCATAAGGTTATGAATACAACATATTTACAGTTAAGTGATCCAAATAACAAAAACTCTTATTCAGAGAGGTCATGATAAAAAGCGTACGCTTCTGTGGATGGGAAGCAACACTTGGATAAAAGTTTTCAATGAAAATCAGTTCCATTCTGTTTCAAGATACTGCTTTGTAGACTTCAAAACGAAAAACTGGGCTATATGAAATATGCTGCACATACCAACTAGGAAAAAACTAATACATGGCTCACTCCAGAGCTGCTAAGGGAAGCATGTGAGCCAAAATAAAAAAGCCACATGTAAATAAAAACATTCTTCAACCTTGAGCATTTTCATCTTTGTCTTCTTTTAGGGCAACTGCTTTGGGATGGTGCTGTCATACAATTAAGAGAAAAGGGCATCTTTGTTTTCCAAGACAGAACTAAAAGCAAACTATTTCAGTTTTACTTGGAGGGAGAAGAATCCCGTCTTTCCTGCTCCTCACAAAACAATAAAGAGTTTTTTACAGCTCCTAATATATTTTCTTTTCCACAGAGTGAGATAGCCTGAGGCTGTACTTATGCACGTATAATGTAAGTACAGCTGCTCCATTTCTTACTCAAGCAATTCTTGGCTCTAACACCCTCGATTTTTCCATATATGAGAGTAGATTAAAAAATAAATTAAATCCTTTTATTTATGCTAACAAAATCAGGATTAAATTTACTGTAAGCCTGCTAGTGAACGCTCCAACGGCATTAGAATACTTTTATTTAAAGCATTCCAACCTTTGGAAGGGAGACAAAAAACACTCAAAAGCAACGAAAGGAAAACAGTAAGGGAGACTTGCAGGATGAAGAAAGCAACGTGTGCTCAATTTAAAGTGTATGAGAGGAACTTTACTTTTACAGTTGTTACATCCCCATGACCCGATGCAATGCCCTAGTGTCGAAAACGCGGCTCTTTTCCTTTGACCAGACAGCATCCAATCCTTTCTCCTGAAACCAATATGGCACAGGACACGAGTGGCCACCCAACGACTGCCGGACGAGCAGCGAACAACAACATTTACACAAACAAAGGTAGTTTCTGGAACTCAAGAAGCGAACGAAAAGCGTTAATTAAACAGACGCACTGATCACACTTGGGCCCGTGTGCTGCCTCCTTCTCGGCCTGCAGCTCCAAGTGACAGCAGTGGGAGCTGTGCAGGGCAGGACATGGCGTTGGGACTGCGGCAGCCTGTGGGTCCCGGGGGTACGGTCGTATCATTGTGGCAAGTGCTTCTTTTGGGTACATCGCACAGTGCAAACCTACTGCCGTGAGAGCCTTTAGAGTCAAGTGACTAATAACATCACAGCGTCCCGTTCACGTTAAACATTCCTTCTCGGAAGTGATAAGTCATCTATAAACTTTAGATACACCCCACTATCCCCACATCAGAGGTAACAATCAGAGGTAACAAAATATTGCAACCCATCAGGTTCTCGTCAGTCTTGTATGATCAATAGCAGAATGACATGTCAGAAACCAAAAATAGTTATGAACAAACAACACTCACCTAAACTCTAAGTACAGGACAAGGTGCTTTTTCTAATTTCACATTGTTGTGTTTTACTCCACCGGGTGAAAAACATGAAGTTTTAGTCCTCCATTCTATCTCAGTTTTTCACAATGGAACATAGTCTTTGAGCATGAGTTTGAGTCCACCCTTTTGTACTGTATGATCATTTCACACAGAAGTCACACTAGCAAATATTTTTTTTTTTTTCGGTAACAGAAATAAAAGACTGTCAAAATCAATGGGCTAAGGGACATGATTTGTTATAAATTTATTTAATCTTCAGTATTTCAGCTTGCACCTTTGCTTCAGCACTTTAAAATAAAATGTTTCAACTATGACAGTAACTGCCTAATTTACATTGCGTCCCAGTCAATGTTCTTAAAAGAAGCTCATATTAATCCCATTAAAACCATGTTGTGTTTGGTGTTGCATATGATTAGTTCCACTTTTTTTTTTTTTTTCCAGAATTAACAGTGTCAAGTTCTTACAAAACGTTGAGTTTACAACATTTGTGTGCGCAGACCCAGGAGTACAAACTGTGACCTGATAATCCTGAAACAGTCAGTAGTCTAGGAGGGAATCCTTTTTTACCTCTTTTCCGTGCCTGAAAACAAGAAAACTTCAAATCCTACTGTATATTTAAATGGTAGGAAGAAAAATATACAAGCTTGTATTTATACTGTATTTCTATCAATGGCAACAGGTCATAAATTCATGTTTGCAACTATCACAAAGACTCATGAACACCAATTCAGTTTTATACTGTAAATACTGCTGGATTGATGGTTTAGGATTATCAATTCACTGTTGTCATATGTCTATAACAGTTCAAAAGCATCCTGGAGAAAAATCCCAAAACACATACCTTCTGGTATATAATAATGCAACTGCATTAGCTAAATATATACTGTACATAAGTCTTATCAGCATTTTACCTACCAAAGATGTAAGATTCCACTTTCAAATACAAAGCAGATAGCCAATAATGTATACTTATAATACAGCCCTCTTCTTTTGTTCTTTGTAATTTTTTTTTTCCTCTTTTGTTTTAAACAATTTGGTCACAATGCACCTTTGATATAAAAGCATTTTAAACTTTATTATTAATACTCAGAACATTAGGATTTCCAGAATTCTTTTTTTTTTCAGTAGCATTTGTAGAACCACTTTTGGTAACAAATACAGTAGTTAGGAATGAGCATCCAGATGAGAATGCAGAAGTGTATTATCCAGAATCCTTTCCAGCTAAGACCACAGGGCTGGTACTGTGATGAGTAATAGTACTAGAACCACAAAAACACTAGAGTATGTTTTTTAGAGGCTACATCCTCTTTTGCTGGAACACTTTATAAATACATATTAAAAAGTAAGGCAACAACTCCAAACTGTCCAAACTGCTATCTCAACTCATTTTCCAATTAGATCTGTGACCACTGGAGATCAATTTCATGCTTGTGTTGTTTAGCACGTGTGTTCTTTCTAAATGGTCCAATAAAAACATACTGTAATAATTTAGCAATTAGTGTTTCTAAACCAACTCTGGCACATGTCTCCAATGCTGCATCACTAATACTGGTTAGGTACTGAAGTTCAGGGTGTTACCACTGCCCGTTTTTTCAAGGATTGTGGACACTAATTTGGATTTGCAATAAAAAGGTGCATGAATCCAAAGCTCCCTTTCCTACTATGTTTATCACCTACTTGTTTTTTTTTAACTCCTAATGCTCAAATTAAGGAAGCACCAGAGACAGCCTGGTACTAAAAAAATTCTCACACCAGTAAACAAAACTTTTATTCAGGACCAATGTTTTTCATGGCCCTGATCTGAATGGACATTCAACTCATGAAGATGTGCAAAAGGAAAAAAAAAGTCAAATTACAGTAAAGTTATCCAGAGAAGGAGGATGTTACACAAACTCATAAGGAAATGACAGTCTTTTTTCTCTTTTACTATAAATACACGTAACAGTTTAGCAGAAAGACAAGCTAAATTTTAAGATTGTTCACATTTGAAAGTTGTATTATACTCTCTGCTAATGATAAATAAGGAACAGGTCCTGACAATGGAATTTGACATTGCAATTTTCATCAACAGATCTTTGAAGACCGGTTTTAAAGAAGGGTTAAAACAATGATTATGTTTGCAAAGTTCTGAGAAGTCCATCTGTTGTCCAAACTTTGGATTAAAGTCCTTATTTTTTTCCTTTACTTAGAGACAGGTATATACAGTGCTGTTGTAATAATGAAACAAATGTGAAATCTACTGTAAAGTTGCACAATACAGAAAACTGTTGCTCCATCTTCTACTACATAAATGTGTGACTCCACAGGTTAATAATGCTGTTTTGTTTTTTTGTTAAGTTGGAATTATTCCATCACGTCTAAGACCTCTCTTTAATTCCAAATCCTCCAGTTTTTTCCACAGTTCTTCACGTTCTTTCTCTTTCTTCTTCTCACTGACAGATGAAATAAAACAAAGTGTTAACAGGAGAGAAGACTGTATAATATTTATGTTAAAATATATATATCTGACATTATTGGCTGCACTGATTTTCAAGAACACAACTGCAATTTTCCCAATAAATTTAATTTTTAAAAATATTTTCTTTTTTTCCTTTTTGTTACCTACAAAAATATAACTAAAAGCAGTATGAGAAGAACATAAAACATAAGCTGAGCAAAGTGATAGTGTTCATAGACACTAATTTGTAATGAGGAAGAAAAAATGCAGTGGACTTTTATTTTGGGTCTAATGGACTAAGATTATAAAAATTACCATTACAAACTAAATTATTTAATTATTTTCAAGTTTGTTTATGTAAGCATGGCATTTTTTAATATTAAAAATAACAGTCACTTCCTAGAAAAAGCTTTCCCTGATTCTTTTAGAATTGCTATTCTTACTTAACTGACTGGTGGCTTCCATTTAGCTTAGGCACCAGCCAAGGTGAAGTTCAAGCTAAAAGATCTGCCTTTTGTTCACTGAGTCACTCTTTTTCCACACCAAATTCCTACAAGATCTATGTAGCATTTGCTTGAACAACAGACTTTAATGGTTGATTTGACAAAATTAAACAGCAAATCTAACATTTACTTTACCTGCATTGTTTGCTTTCTAAGTTTCCTGTCTCTGCCATAGCTTACTTTGAATAAATCTCCTTGGTACTGTAAGGTACAAAATGCTTTCAAGTTCTATTACATCACCTTATAGGTTTAGAGGAAATGGAAATCTTAACAATGACAGAAATACAGAATCTCTGCTAGTCACATTAGAGAGGTCTTGAAAAATGTTTCAGCGGATTAGAAACATCTTTACACATCTTGATTCAGTCTAAATACCAACATCTGGCTCATTTATTTGGAATTTTAATTTCCCAAGAGTATTTTAAACTTATAAAAAAAAATACAAACAACTTTCAGACAAATCCCCAAGGAACAGTAAAGAAAAAAAAAGAGCCCATTGTTACTAAAAGTATTTAAAATTAAATACAAGAATAAGTGAAATAGCCTTACATTTCCAGGTTACCTACCAATATTTATCCTCTAATCATTATGAAATATATGCCTGCTTACCTAAAAGACTGCTAGAGGATGATCACCTCATCCAACTTACCTATTTGACCTTTCCTAGTCATTAATATTGAACATATTTCTCAAGTTTTAAGTGGTATCATAGCTACCCTTCTGATATGTGGTTTTATTAAAATGCTAAAGATTTTCTGGAAACATTAAGGTAAACATCCCAGCACTTTATACCTTCAGGTATTTGCATGTTTTAAAATTATAAGCAGTAAACAGAAATGGTGAAATGCTTAGCACCAGCCCTGAACAGGAGATACAACGTCAGCAGGGGCAAGAAAACTTCTTTGTGCAGTTCAGCCAATAAACCTCCCCATTATCCAGCCATGGGACGCTCCACTTCAGTGTCTGGTCCTGTTAAGAGCAGAGTTTCTTATCTGCAAATTGATTTAAGTCACCAACCTCCCTCAGTGAATGGCTGGATTTGATGACCAGTCCCAAAATTCTCTGCCTGTTTGTTAAGAAACCACTGTTGTCTCAACTGCACCAGCAGATTGAACCTCAACTATCAATACCTATCAAGAACTGATCTGGCATCTTCGCTCAAATATATCTCCAAGTCTCTAAAAGTAAAATACCACATTAATGGACTATTTTTACCACTGCCATACCATATTAGTGAACTATGGTAAAATACTATATTAATGAATGATTTTTTGTGTATAAAATTCAAACAAAGCAAAACAAAAGGCCAGTGTGACTGGAGTCACACAAGTCAAAAACAGCCTCCAAGAGACTTTCCAGACTGTACTAACAAGGTCTGTTGACATGCAGTGCCCTTTGCTTTGCTTTGGGGGAAACCCTGAGTCACAGACAAGGTGTGACTTAAATGAAGTTGCAAATTGTTCAGAGTTCCTGAAATTTCCTCATTTTTTTCACCTGACACTTTGCATGAGGCAAAACTTTTGAGAAAAGATGCTGCACTGTAATTGGAAAATGAAAATTAAGGAAAACAAAAGATAAAAAGCTACTGGGGTAGAACTAACGATTCTATGAGTGGTGTACTTAATGGATCCTGCATGCTAAAAGACTCAGATACAGAGCAAGACCTCTGAATAAGAAATGAAAGGGTTGAGAGATGCCTCTCTGCTTTAAGACCACATCCAGTCTACAAACAGCAGTTTGGAAAACAAATCTTAGGGGTTTCCCTCGTGTCTCTTTCCAAAGCTCAGTGTAATTTTTTTTTTTTGTGAAGTCTTAAAGCAAAGTGTTATCTTTAAACTCTTTTTTTTTTTTTTACTATTGAAGACCTTGATATGCTTCAGTCTCCTGGAATGGGAAGTCAAAAGGAATTGCTTGAACAATGTGGATTCCTGAGCAATGCAATGGATACTGTATTTAATAAAGGGTAAATAGCAACTTGCACATCTAATCTTACCACCTTGCAAGGAGAAGGCTAGTGGGCAGGCAAGGGGAAAAATGGGGCACTGTGACTACCATGTGTGAGATTATGCAACTGCACCTGAGTGTAAGGGAAAAGCTAAACAGCAGGCCTTATGCACAGCTGACAAAAAAAAAGCTTTAAAAAGTTACCGCTGACGATCTGACTTGTAAGTGGCTGTCAGCTCGTCAAACATGGTGCTGTTCATTTCCATAAATGCCTTCAACACATTGTAGACTAAAGCCACAATAGCCCTGTGAGAAATTGAAAAAGAAGAAAGGAGTCCATTAGTTGCAGGTGAAATCAAACGTGAAATAAAAGCGTCTTCTCTTCCCGGCCTTTCTGTGACCAGTTCTGTTCCTGCAAGTATGATTATGTAAATTCTTCGATTTCAGTGAAACTGCTTTTGATTAACATATTTAAAGGTGAGAATCAGCTTTCCTGTCTCTACTGACTACTGAAATCGAGAAAGCCAAAACGCCAGGGTAAAAGGTAACAACAGAAAGCCATTACATATAACTACAGACTCTTCCCTCATGCTGTGGAGCAGTTCTGAATGCAACTTCAGGGATTCAAATCATCAATGCTGGCAGAAGGAATAGAATTCAAACACAAAATGAGAGTGATTCATATTTCCTTATGACTTTTCTATGAAGCTGAATATTCACTGCCTCTATGCAAAATACAAGGCTGCATTTCAAGAGTGATTGTACTCATACATTTCATATTCATTTTCCCTTTCACAGTTCCTGATCCACTACTATGGCTGTCATATTCAGACCCAGAGCTGCTTAAGAAACAGCACTTCAGCCAGGAGGCAGTGAATCAACAGTACAAGTGCCAGGAACCTTTGGAGCTAATCCATATAGCAGACAAACTATGTGCCATTGCCCACATACCCCTGTCTCTCTTTCACTTCTTTCAATACACTTTTAATTTTGTTGCCTACGTGGCAAATTTTCTTATAAATATAAAAATTATTTAAACTATATTCTTTATTTTACGTGTATCTTTACCTGGCTTGTGTGTCAAAGAAACAAAATTCCTGTGGGTATGAACAACCTGCAAACTGGGATACTGGAGTATTCTCATTACCAAAAGCATCCCAGTGCATAGTATAAAGGTTTAGGCAGGAGCAGGGGCATGTTGGAGACTGGTAATGCCATGGAAAGTGTCTTTTTGTGACCAGTCTTAATTACAGAAGCTTTCCAGCAGCACTAGATTTGTCAAGTAAGCAAACAAACTTGAGAGCTTGCCTAGGTACAGAACAAAAAGACTAATGTTTGAAAAGATTAAATATTGTATAGTAAGGTCTTAAAACAACTGAGACCTGAATGGAGCACAAGCTCATTAAAAATACTGGGTTTACTACATGGTAACCATCTTGAGTTAGAAAAACTTTTCAACTCAAGTATGGAATACATGGCATCTATGTGTAATAGTATTTTTCATTAAAACACTTTCTACTAGGTCATTCAGTTTAAAATAAAAATGCCTAACTATCAGAATATCAAGATGAAGTAACTGTTCAATTACTGTAACAGCAAACAGCTGTATTTAAATAAATTTAGAAAAAAACAACCCAAGAAGAATATACTGATGTCTGTATGCTTCACAGATGTTTAAAAAATACCAGTTCCAGAGGTCTCCCAGAGGTATCAGTCCATGATACAGCCACAAAGCTTTATTAATGCCAAGTGATATTCCTCTAGACAATTTACAATCTGGCTTAAGAGTCAACCAGTTTATAAAAAACTGTGTAGGAGAAAAGCTTGATGAGCAACACTTTTTCTTCAATAACAATGTAACATCTAATTTCTCTTTTTTCCAGCTTGTGAGAAGGTCTATTTTTATCCCGTAAGGTAGAGATTTTTGTACACATACCAGTTAATTAAAAACACTGAGACAAGCTCAAGTACAGACTAATTTATATTGGCATTAACAGAGTTGCACTTGCTCAGACCAGCTTTGGGTCTGGATCTCTCCCATTCAGAAACAGTAAAATAAAGTGTAAAGACAAAAAACTTACGGATTCCAGTGTTCTTTAGAAATCCTATAAAGGCTGGAAAACATGATGGGAAGTATAACATTTGAGTTCTCCTCTATCAAACTCATGATGTACTCGTTATTCCAATAATACAGCGCTCTTTCAGCCACCTTTGAGTCAAAGGAATAAATTATTAACAGGAATTCAGATACCTATAATTTTGTAATTTTCCGAAGGAAAAACAAATCACAGAAAAACTTCACAAAGACAAATTAACAGGAGTCATTAGTTTTGGAATTAAACAACTCCAATCAGTAGCATAACATGCATTAATGGAATTAAGTTTCTATCCTATAATTCTGATCCCACAGCATCCACACTCTCTTTCCCCTGAGCAATATGTTGCTGCTCACTGAAGACCAGGTGCAGACACTGCATTAATGCTGCAGCTGTGGAGGGGAAGGGAGAGCAGAGAGACTTCCCATCTCCCCTTTCCCTCAAAGTCAGGAAGGCTGCAGTCAGAAGGAAGACACTAGTGCTGGGATACCAGAGGAAGGAGACAGAGAAAGGCCCCACAGATGAGCTGAACAAGGGAGGAGAAACCTTCCATGTGGAGAAGGTAACAATGACAGTGATCTCCTTGGGGAGGAGCTGGGGAGTAGGAGGGAGGATGCTGATCTAAATTATGCTAAAAATAAATGTAGCCCAAGGAAGAGCTGAAAAGTCACATCTGCCTTTGTGCCAGGACAGGTCACCAGGCTTAATATGGAGACACTACAGGCCATGAACTCCACCTCCTCTTCATGTATGATTCCATCTAAATCCTATTCATTTCCCTTCTTCCCATTATGCAATGTGATAAGTTTTCTGTCACCTCTAACCAGACATCTCCTGGTTACAGAGGGAAGTAAGTCAGAAAACAACAATACTGTACCAAAAATGGAGAGCAGATACATCCCACATGGTCTATATGGCAGGGACCTGTCACCCATAGTCAGAAGGGCTCTGCTTGGATGCAGTTTTTAGGCCTTATGTGGGGCTCAGAACAGCAAGTTCTGGGCTGTAACCCCAGATACCTCTAACATGGAGCTCAGAACTAAACTTCTACTGCAACATATCCTCTTCCACAGAAGGCGAGTATTTAAAACCACATAACATAAAACAATAATTACATTTGCAGTGGTGTTACATTTGAAACTGAGACTATACATTCCTGTACAAACAATAACCTCTACCACTGACCTGAAAATGAGGGCTAGAGACACACTTGGCAATTTGTTTAAACAACGGTTCCTGGATTTTGACAAATTGTGATGGTTCAATTACATCCAAGATTTCCTCCAGCTCTCCTAGGAACATGACCTAAAGACAAGGAAGAAAGCATTAAATATAAAACCTCTAAATCATCTCAGTCAGAAAAATGCTGGTAACCCTCAAATTCTACTGCTTCAGGGAGAAATGGAAACCTCACAAGTTCAGCAAGACCCTCTCCAATAATATGATCAGTTCTACCTTTAGCAGCTTCTGGATTCAGTCTCTTAAAAGAGGACAAGTGTGTTCAAGTGCTGTCTTTTCAAATATAGCACTTGTCCTTTACAATAAAATTAGCATGGAATACTGGTTCAATTCTCAAAACTTTGCCTCATATGAAGAATTTGACCAAACCTTAAACTTTGCTAACTGAGGAGAGTCTCTCTATTTTGAATATTGCTTCTAAAAACAAGGCAGAATTATGGTTTTGTTTTTTCACAAAACCTCATTAGGGAAACTCAGATTTGCATCAAGAATTTGAAACAAAAATGCAAAGGCCTAACTGCATCATTTACATGTATAGCAGATAAACACTAGACAGTAAAATATCTTTCACCCTCCCTGGAAAAATACTACCCTCACATACAAACAATTCCAAGTCTACCAGAGTTTTCCAACCTATCCTCAACTATGTTTATTTTCTCCTCTCAAAAAAAAAAAAAATGCCATAACAGTTCTCTTCAGAAGTACCAGTGCTAATTTTGTGAATAGAAACCATGGTTATCAAACTTTTCTCTTCATAGTTGAAATTGTCCAAAAAGCCAGAATCCAAGTAGAGAAAAATCATCTCCAAGAAAAAATACCAAGATTCACCACAGCACGTGCTCACTACCAGGAAATATTTAAAGATTCCCTGCTTATTATATTTTAGAGCAAAAAAGTTTTGTTATACTAGCACACCGCTTACCTCTTTCTGACTGCAGGTTTTTGGCCAGAATTTCATTAAACCTCTAATGACCTAAATTAGAAGGGAAAAAAAGTCAATTTTTTTATTTTTCTCTCAACATTTACGAGGCCATCTCGAAAACCATTTACGAGGCAAAAAAAAAAAAAAGTACGAAAGAAATATTTACCGGTTCTGTGAGCGAGGGGTCTTTCTCCAGAAACTGTACTATGCAATACGCCAGCTGTGAAGAGGTAAGAATTTAAGAGAATTAAGTCAGAACATTTCTATAAAGAAACCACAAGGATCCAATTTTTAAAAAAAAAGAGACACTCGAGGCAAGGTGCTATTCAGCTTTCCCAAACCGCATCCGACTTCAAACTGTGATGCACAGTTTGCACTGTGCAAGTGCTCTGAAAGCTCAGTTGGTAAGAAACAACAGGACACTTTAGGAAAACAGTCAGAGAGACAAAGTAACACATACAATTAAAATCAGAGCAACTTGCAATTCTAAATACAGTCATACAACCAATGTTTTGAAACTTCTGTTACTCTCTCAAACTGTGTCTTTTTACACATTTTGTACATCAGCAGAATCATGAGAACTCTTGAAAGATGAGCCAATACCTAAACCCTGGAATAACATATTTAGAAAGCACAGCTTTATCAGCATAAGAAATACTGCACTATCTGAAAGTCAGACAGAAAGGCAACAGGCAGCACTTATCAGAGGAAAACTAATGTTATGAAGGCATAAAAAGATATCTGAGAGCATAAATGCAGTATTAAGAAATCTGCAAGGGAGAATGTTGAAGATCATGCAAAAATGTGGGTATTATTATTCAGAAAGTTGCCAGGGTGAAGAAGAGCCTTGACAGCACCAGACTAAGGAAACCCAAACATCCTCTTGGGAGAGAGAATGGGAAAGGCAAACTTGTGAGAATGAGAAAACAGCAGAAAAACCTACAGACTGCTTAACTACTAAGTAAATCTCCAAACTATTATAGTTGTATGTTAACAATTTTAAGTACCTAATCAGAACAGAAGCAAGATACCTATCAGACAAAGCACATCAAATGAATTTTTTAAAAAAATCTACTGTATTTTTTCCACATTTCAGAACTTTCCCCCCACCTTTTATGTGCTACATAATTAAATTTCCAAAGCAAACCTAAAAAAATATAACTCTGAACAGAAAATATTTTTATAATGTCTACCTGTGC
Organism: Pipra filicauda; assembly: GCF_003945595.2. Classification (NCBI taxonomy): domain Eukaryota; kingdom Metazoa; phylum Chordata; class Aves; order Passeriformes; family Pipridae; genus Pipra; species Pipra filicauda. The sequence goes on along the minus strand of NW_024104007.1, from coordinate 2,301,559 downwards.
ATGGAAGAGTGATAAACTCCTGACAGTGTGTAAAGGGATCAGCACCTTCACCAGAAACTGTTTATGCTCTGCCTTCAGAGGTAAAGCAAAACCATTGATAATACTAGAAATCAGAAAAGAAATATTTGTTAGTGTCACTATCAGAGAAAACAATATGGAGGGCTAAAGAAGCACTTTCTAGATTAAAATATATTTAGCAGTAGGCACCTGTTTACAAATAGCAGGCTCATGCCATTTGTAAACAGGCGCTGACTTTGGTCCTGCTTTATATTAGCAGGGCACAAGATGTTTAGGTAACAATTCAGCTCCAACTTAGGAATAATCACATAAACAGCTGAACAAACCTGTTGCCAAACAGATAAGACCTTGTCTATGTTGTCTGTAAATTCATGTAAGCAAGGTGGTCTTGGAGTAATTAACCTACCAAAATTAGATTAACTCTGCTAGTGTGCCTAAAAAAAAAAAGTAATTCTACATCATGTCAGGGTGAAGTGCACAAAATGTAATGCACATACACATGTAAAAATCAATCCAACACTTGGCCATAACTTGCATCTAGTTTATATTCTTGGCAAAGATGTGACAGAGGTTTGCATGTGGGCTTAAAGATGAGCATGTGCACACATCTGTTTTCAGAATCAGGGCTTATCATAATACTTTTTCCAAATCTGACACTATTCTGACATGTCCAGAAGGGAAGCCTGAGACAGATAATAAATAAAGACTCCTTTACCTTCCTAAAATTTCCAACAGTTCAGCTACGCCATTGAAGTGTTCAGTTTCATAAACAAATCTAAAAAAAGAAAAGTTAAATATAAGCGATATATCAGTTTCCTAAAGTGTTCATGAGAGAAAAGTACCTTCTTCCACAACTTACCGTAGAAAAATATTATTAATCTGTTTTCGGATAAATGCTCTAAGACCCAGAAACTTGCCATAAATTCTGTGCAAGACTGTTTTTAGGTAGTCTCGTTCTCGAGGGTCTTCGCTGTCAAACAGCTCCAACAGCTGCGTTCAAAGGAAAAAGAGAACTCAAACAGGGGACATTTGACAAGTGTGACACACAGACTTCTATATAAAGGTAAATTCATGAAAGCACATGCATGCAAAATGTGACATCCATGGTAGCCAAGGCGTAGACAGACAGTATTAAAAGAATCTGCTGGAACCCCAGTATATCATCACAAAACTCAGACTAATAAATTTTTGATTAATTGACTCCAAAATGCTGCTTTTCTTCCTTCCTTCTCCCCAAAATAAATACGTAAGTTCTTAGATGCTGGAATACCTATAAATGAAGACAACCTGCCTTTTAACATCCACCATTCCCTCACTCTGCAGAACTAAAAGATCCTCATTTGCTCTAATATTCTTGTTCTCACAACACTGTGTCAAGGTCACATTTTTCTAATTGTTTGTAATTTATATGATGAGCTCTTAAGCCTTCCTAGTGATTGCATGGCCTTCATGCTGTGGAAAGACTCAACAGGGAAGGTCTATGCCAGCGCTGGGTCTGCTGTTACAGGATCTTCACCAATTGACACAAATCAAAGCGCTGGGGGAATTAATTAATTAATATTAATGTCAATGTCAATTAAAAAAACAAACCAAAACAACCAGCAAAACCAAATAAAAAACCAGCAGAACCACCCAACAACAGAAGACCCACATTTATTAAGTAGCTCTTAAATAAGATTTTAAAACAGCAAAATGATTATGTGAGACACAGTCAAAAGAAAACATATTCCAGTGTCTTGTCTTGCACAAAATATATCCCAAAACACTGACACCTGAAGTTGTCTCTAAGAATTAAGACATGAAATGAGCAGCAGGAATAGCACCTGCAGATCTTTGTTTTATTTCCCTTGATGCTTATACCACAAAAGTATGAGCTTCCCTTAGCCACTTTCTTCAGTTTTTGACCCCACAATACTGGCTATTCTGGTGGAAATTTGAAAAAAAAAATGAGAAGGTAAACTTTACTTAAAAACAAAAAACTCAACCATCACCACCACCAAATGGATTTAAAACAGGGAATTTTAGATAGTAATCATAAGCAACCAGTATCTCTCTTGCATGAAAAAGAAAGTAACTGTCAACCATCACCTGTCTTGCAAAAGAAACGAAGACAGTTTCCAAAGAGGTCTTACAAATGTATTAGATGCTGTCAGAAAATTATTACAGGAATGGCACAAAGCAAAATTATCTGAGATTCACAAACAGATAAATTATAAATACCTATTACAAGTAGATCTGTCAGTATATGTATGCTACATACATCTCTGTTAAATTGCTATACAACTTTGAGGAGGTGAGAAAGAAAAAAGGCAGAAAAATATGATTAAAAGTTATTAAGCTGTCTGGGATTTTTGACTTCTAACATGCAGGTCTAGGACTGATGCACATACTCTTCTTCATTGTTTTGGATGTTTCTGCAGCTTGTAATGAGATCTCACTGTGTTTTCCTTGCAGTAAGAATCTGTGGTGAGGATTTCATGAGGAAACTATGAGGTTTGTCATCTGCCCTCCAGAGGTTATAAACACATTGCTTTGTTCAATTAGTTCTACAGTTAAATAAATAAATAGTCACCTCATCCTTCCCCAAATAGCACATTTCACCCTAAGACAGCAAACAGCTGGAAACACTTACGTGTTTCATCTTCTTAATGGATTGCAAAGTATTTGTATTTCCAGTTCTCTTATACAGATCCTCTCTGGAAACACTGCTAAACTAAGGCTCAGCCTCTGATTTTAAAAAAAAATAAATAAGACTATTATTTTGCTCTGTCCAATTTGTTATCAGTTTTCAACAATAAAGTCTTATTTTTATGGACAAGCTGCAAGACTTCCATACTTTATGTGACTATTCTAAACATACAAAGAAAAGGGAAATAAATTTTCCAAAATAGCAACCTACATAACACAGAGACTCGTGGATATATTTGAATAGTATGTCTCTTAGCAACCACTGCCAACCATTTCAGACTGTATATAAGCAGGCTTGAGAACTGAACAGTTACACTGGTACATACAGCATTTTATTAAAACATACAGCTGAAAGCCAGAAACACGGACATATTTAAAAAACCAAAGGCAAAAATCAAGCCAACAAGAAAAAGCCTGGGAAGAAGTGCATTAAAATGTATCATTTTTTCATACAGTCATTCTTACTGCCAAGAAACACCTCAATAAAGTTCATAAAATTCAAAAAAAAATTAATTTTGAGAGAAAGCTGATTTCAAAGACTGTTACACTTGTGTTGTCAGTGTCATGAAACACCAAACATGCTTAATGAACCTTTAGTCTCAAATCACTTTCCCATGTAAGTGATCTATGGTCACAGATTCTCAGGAGTTGCTCCAGACACACAACAAGAATAACAGAAAGTGGAAGGACAGCCCAGTTCCTACAGGCTAAACACAAACATTTACACATGTGGAAATATAACTCCTTGCTTATAATATATATGTCTCAATAGAACTTTTTATAGGAAAATGTGGATTTTAAATTGGCACACTGTACACAGCAATTTATAAATGGGCATCACCAAACCACGTGTCAAGAACGTGAATCCTCAGAATTTTTCTGACCTCTTGTCACATCATACATTTTCTGGTACAGAGTTTTTAAAATCTCATATTCCTCTTTTTCAGGAGATACCATTCTTTCATTTAGTAGACTTAATAAAGACTAGCAGGATTTAAAAATAAAAATAAAAAAATCATTGTTGTAGACCCATTCTCCTGTGCCAAACTGTGCCAGGATTGAATGTCTTGAAAGGGCGTGAGTGGGATGTTGCCAGTCATGACCAAGCTCAGCAGCACATAATAGGAGCATCTAAGAGTTATTTTCACCAGATTTTGAACATGTGCACATGTATTCATTCCAATGCAATCCTGTTATATCTAAAGAAATTAAAATCAGCCTGGAAAAACCTGTAGAGAGTGATTATCATGCATCTTCTTACATCTCCACCAGGTGCTGGATGATCAGATTGGTGCACCTCCTTGTTCAAATCAGTATTGAGGTGAACAAAAAGCAAACCACAAGAGGTTTGATCCAGATGAAGAATGTTCTTGTTTTTAGAAGATGGATACAATAAAACCATGAATATATCCTACTGCTTTTGTAGGGTGAAAAAGGTCTTGTGGTACTACGAAGGAAACTGAAGTCCCTTCTTTGAATCTTTGAGCATAAGGACAGAAACTGCTCTCTAAAGTACATTTTCCAGGTATTCTTCATACAAACAACAAACATGAACAGTAAAAACACAACTTGTATTTCCTGAGCACTACGGGGAAAAAAAAAAAGCTCCATGATAAGGGGTGAGAGAAAGGTCTTCAGAAATGCTGAGTATCACTCCTAATTTGTTTCTTATTCAAGCGTCAGCCTGCCAGGAAACTCCCTTTTCTAACTAAGTAGGAATCCTTCTAAATTTCCCCGATTTCAAAAGCAAGCTATAGGCAGCATCAAACACGAAGTTCTTTCTGACTTTGTGGTTATACAAAAAATTCACCATGGGAACAGAAAACCCAAGACAGGCCTATCCCCAAGAGCCGAAGACAACAGTTGTATCTGTGGAGCGTCCTGGCTTAGAAAACAACTAGAAAACAACCTCCTTCAACCACCTCTGTTCTGGTGTTTGTCAAGGCCTGGACAAAAATTTCTCAGTAGAGGGGACCAGCTACTCTAGTTCCAGTGAAGTAACAAAGCACATGAGAAATCAAGGCAGATTGAACATGTGTAAAATATCCGGGTAGCAGCTGAAAGTCATCTCTTCCCTTTAGCCACAGCCATGGCAAGCAAACTACAAAAATAAAGCTACCTCTTCTTTGCCCATGTTGTTTATTATTGATGCTGCTTCTCCTTCCACGCTTTTAAGAGACCTCAAGCTTTATACAGCCTTTTGATTTACTTCCTCCCCAAACACTACAGTCTCACTGTTTCAGTACCATGCTGGAAATAGCTTTGCTAATGAACTTCTGCCCCTTCCTGCAGAGAGAGACGGGAGAAATGTTCTCCGCTTCCAACAGAAACGTTTTAACAATATTAAGACACATTAAAACTGGCATTTAAGTAGACTCTCTAGATAGCAAGACTTTGAGACTTGATGGTAAACCTTTCATTTTTCAGTAGTTACTGTTTCAGCTCCCTCTCATAAGCAGCAAGTCCAATATTTTGACTGAGGTATCGAAACTGGATCCAAACCATCTATTTTATGCACCTATAGCAGCAGAGACTGACATATAAACACATACACGTATTTCCACCACCTCCATAGATTGAAAGCTTCCATTGTATATGCTGGTGTAGCCTTTTTCTTTTGCAAATAAACTTACACTTTTGAATTCTAAACAAAACCTTTTTAAAGGAATTTTCTTTCAAAAGCAACGTGAAGCCTTAAAGAAAATACATCAGCTTACCTGCAATACAAATTTCTGATCTATGTACTTTTTGGCAATGCTGGGCTGAAATTCTTGGCTTTCCAAAAATCGTATGAAAAACTCATATACAAGCTGCAAAAGAAAAAAAATGTGGTTAATTTATGACTTGATTAATCTTCATATTTTAGTATTTCCCTAAATTTTGTTAAAAAATTAAGCACTTATTTTTCCACAGAGCAAAGGTTAAAAAAATGAAAACTATTTACCTCCTTTATCCAACTGCTACCTCTTAGTTAGAATTAATTACCCGAGCTTTTTAAGCTGCTTTTGCTTATTTAACTCCAGTCAAAGACATTTCATGACCAAGAACAGGCACTGCCATCTTGTAATGCCTGTTATCATCTTGTAAAGCTTCCTTAAGTAATTGGAAAGCACATTTAAACTGCCCTCTGAACTGCTGAAGTCACATCAAATACAGACATTACAATTCTGAAAGGGTTGGTGAAACAGTTGGAAATATTTAAATTAAATTAGAAACTGCTTAGAGTAGTGTTCTACTACAACTTGACACACAGAAGAAGAATACAAACCAGAATTTATTCAGAAGCTCCTAACTTACAGTCAAGATTAGCCTCGGGGCTGGAGAAAATCTGCTTATTTTCATGCAATTCCATCTCTACCTAAACTATTCAGTGGGACAGCAACAGACTTTTCATTTAGTGGAGAAAAGGAAGAGTATAAAAAACAGGCAACAAGGAAGTGAAGTGAAACAGAGACTGCTGTGGCCTCATAAGACAGCAACTCTGATCTGTCACTGATAATGAGCTACCAGCCAGCAAATCTCTTTGCTGAACCTTTTCATAAAGAGCAGCCATTGAAAACTTGCTCATTTCTGCCTTCAGTGAGTCTGAGTATGGATACTGAAAGGAGAAAGGAAGCTTAAAAATTACATTTTTAAACAGTTTTAAACTTTTCCATGACAACAATATGCTGCAAAACTGCTGCTGCTGCTACTTTATGTCAGTGTTCTCTGACTTCTCCAAGGAAGCAATAGGAAATCAAAAAGAGGGAGAGAGGTTCAGAAATAAGACATGGAAAAAGTGACAGCTTACATAACTAACATTGAATCATCAGGAAATCAATTCCATTGACTCCTCACAAATACTTTGGTGAATTTCTTCCTGACAATGGCAAGTCATCAGGTGGATAAGAAATTCCATCATTTCCACGTAAGTAATGACTTTTAAAACTACAGCACTAGTGTCACTTAACACAAGGTAACAGACACGTATGCCTGTGCTGTTTCCAGGCAGGCAGAGCAGAGCTCTTCAGAGCTGCCTCTTTTAAGATTCGTATTTTTTGTGAAATTTAAATATAAATGAGGGATGAACCTACATTTCCAGAGACTCTAAATGAGAGAGCACAAAAGAGAGAAACAAACAGCTCACAGGCAAGGATTGTGCACGCAACTGTAAAATACAATCCTCGTTTCAGGCTGAGATCAATTGTGCTCCTTTGCTCACAGAAACTCCCAGGCTCCAAAACCTGATGTTACTCAGTCAAACTTCTTCTCCATTCACTACTACTGCAAGTCATTGTCCTGACTAATACACAAAGGATCTGCATCTGTGTTTTCAATAAAGGAAATTACTGCCTTAATTATTTCAATGATGCTTTCTCCAAACTTAGTTTATGTTCCTGGTTCAAAATCATGGAATCATGGGATGGTTTGGGTTGGAAGGGACCTTAAAGATCATCTCACTTCAACTGCCTTCCACAGGTAGAGACACCTTCCACTAGACCAGGTTGTTCCAAACCCCATCCAATCTGGCCCTGAACATCTCCAAGGATGGGGAATCCACAGCTTCTCTGGGCAGCCTGTGCCAGTGCATTCTGAGTGAGGAATTTCCTCCTAAAATGTAATCTAAATCTCTCCTCTTTTAGTACAAAAACCATTCCCTCTTGCACTTTCTGCCTATGTAAAAAGTCACTATCCCTCCTTTTTGTAAGTGCCCTTTCAGGTACAGGAAGGCCACAATGAGGTTTCCGCAGAGCCTTCTCTTCACCAGACTGAACAATCTCAGCTCCCTCAGCCTGTGTTTGCAGGAGAGGTGCTCCAGCCCTCTGATCATCTTTGTGCCCTCCTCTGGACTCGCTCTAACAGGTCCACAACTTTCTTGTGTTGAGGGCCCCAGAACTGGACACACTGCTCCAGGTGGGGGTCTCAAAACACCTTGTTTCGACAACTGAAATACAGAGGAAGGGATATCACTCAGCAGTGAGCACCCTGCTACAAATACCTCAAAACAAACCTTGACTCAAGAAAAGGAAGAAGGACTTAGGGATGTAGCTTATCATCCATTTTTCTGAGCAGCTGCCAAAATCTGTGCACTTTTGTATAAATATGATCTACCCTCAGTAAAGCAAAACTGCCAGCAGTATCATCCCCATGATGCTCTTGCTGAAGTTGTTGAAAAAGCCTTGCACATCAGAGCAGTTTGGAAAACAAAATGATTTTTAAATCAGTGAAGGAAAACAGGATATATGAGGGACCACATCAATAGAATTTTTAAAGAAAGCTTTAATATTCTGCAAATATCAGAAAGTTCTCTCCTGTCTCTGTAGGTACTATATTACAGCCATGAAAAGGATTAATAAATGTTAGTGTCTCACAGACTAACAGGGTCTGATTCACAAGTTAAAAAAAAAAAAGCTGAGAAAATTATGAGATACGTTAAGCAATGACAAGCATTTCCTCTGAGGTAAATAATCAAAAACCTGTAAATGCGGCCACGATGCCTCCAAGGTGGGCTCATCTTCTTCTGGATCAAATTCATTGCTGTCACTAGGTGGGAGAGTTCTGAAGATATTGCAAGATACCTGAAAAGTGAAAGAAAGACGGATGAGATCTGTTCTTCAAACAGGCATTAGATTTGAGGGTTGTGTATGTCTGTACCCACTCTAACAAAGTTCAGAACAGGGCTGAGGAATCTGTCCTTTTACAAACCTGCCACCACAATCTTGGCTTTTCTTCTTTCCATTGATATCCCAGTGTTAGCTGGTCTGCCACCACACTCTAGGAGCCCACCAACATGTGATTCCCAATCCTGCTGAGTACCAATGGGCTGTTTAGGAGTTGTGGGAAACACCATCAACATGCATTTACAAGTGTTTTCATACAACACTTGGTTACTTTTCTTTGTGGAGAGAAAACATGAATGATTAAGGTCTCATCTGTCAGCACTTGTTAAGAGCTGCCAGTGCTACTCACACATTAAATGCCTGGACATCTCATGCCAAGTACAGTACTTGGTACTAAATGAAAGCAAATAATAGTATTTGCTCGACACTTAGCCTACATTTTATTTCATGGTTGGTTCGCTTTGCTTAATCTTATTTAGAGGTACTTTGGTGAGACTGCTTGGCTTTGTGAGGTTCATGCTATCAGCAAAGACTGAAGCAGAGTGCTTTCCTGGGTTAATTAGAGTGCTGAATGGAGCGTACAGCTTATTATGCAGCAAATCTGATAAACTGCAAACGTGCTGTAGGGCCCTTCCTGCACTTGGAAGGTGATGATGTGCCTCCCTTGCACTCTGCTCCTGCGCATTTGACCCATCTCTAAGCTGGTTAATCAAACAGCTTAGAAAAGCAGCCTGTTATCTCCTAATCTATACATGACCCCTTCACAATAGTTCAGACAAACTAAGCTATTTAGAAAACAAAACTAGTATGCTCTTGAATGTCATTATTTATTTTTCCAGCCTTTTGCTCCTGCATATGCTTTAAAGTTAGTCTCTAAGGCATATTTTCAATATGTTGGCAATTTAGTAAGAAAAGGCACTTTAAAGCCAGAGTTTAAATACATTCCAAATACTGATAAAACCAGATTGAAATAGAGTGAAATATTAGAATTTGCAAGACAAACAGAGCAGATTCGGGTGCTGCATAAACAGAAAGATGAAACAGAAAAGTGCAGGACAGCACGTAAGGATGTTCACTGAACTCAAGGGAAAGACAAAAGAAGAGTAGGAGAAGCAAACCAGTAAGCAGAGAAAATAAAAGCCGCCACGCTGGTTTGTGCTGGGACTTTTCCCTTCTGCCACAAGAGGGTGTGTGCCACTGCACTTACAGCACCACAGGCTTTCACAGAAGCCCCCACTCTGTATGTAAATCTCGTGGTTTCAAGCCGCATGGCTTTCAGCGTGAAGAGATACAGCACTTGCTGGAGCCCGAGCTGATGGATGCTGAACCCCACTTGCCCTGTATCCACACCTGCGAAGTGACTGCCACCAATCACTAGGAGAAGCTCCTTTCCTCCCTTCTCCATCCTCTTCCCCGACTCATTCACTTCCCTCAAGAGCCCCTCCATGAAAAGACATTTCTAGTCTCATGAGAGGTCAAATAACTATTCCAGGAATACACATGTTACAGTTTGTCTTTCTTCAAGGATTCCTGAGCTCGTCCTTCTGCTATCACTGATACAAAAGAGCAGGGAGAGCAGTCAGAATTAGCAAGACAGAACTGTTCCTCTGGTAGAGCACAGGGCAAAAGAGGGTAGACAGCTCAAAGGGTTCCCAAGTAAAAAGGGGGAAATGTACCTTGGATCCAAGCATGTGGCATTCTACAATACTTACTCAAGCATATTTGGTTAATGTTTCACAGTCAAAAAAATCTCAGCTATCTCAGGATTTGGACCAAAGTAGGAAACTAAGAAAACCAAAGACAACTTTTTCTTTTCTGCTTTAAATCTCATTTGAAACAAGAAGTTTTTCTGCAAATTTAACCATATATGTATTATTGAAACTTGTACCAACAGATCACAGAAAACCTAAGCATTGAGCAGCTGGTTTTTTTAGAACTGGGACAAATACTGAATTATGGCACAAGCAAAACCTGCAAGGAAAAGTACACACTTTCAGAATGAAAAGCCAAACAAAGACAAATTCTTATAAGACTTAATTTAAGTCAAACCAAGCCTCAAGCAGCTAGTGCCAGGGCCTTACCAGCATGCCAAAAGTATGAAGGGTTCAGCAACAATTAGTTAAGTGCCAGCACTGACACCTGGATCTTGAGCTTGGAACAAAACCAGTATGATTTCCAGAGTGCGCCTACTAAAAACCTCCAGTCTCAAGGCAACTCGAAAGCAGGTTTTTTGCATAAGAAAATTAACATGCAGGAGTAAAGGCAATGACAGCTAGAATATGGTCTTTGCTCTCTTTAATTTTCTTTTTTTGCATTAGAAGTAAGGATAAGCTACATGGAGCCAAAATGCAGATTGTTCTCCCAAGGAGAACAGAGAGAACAGGTTATCTTTAAGTGATTTCCCCAGGTTATCATAACTTTAAAAGATAATGTGTGCCATTACAGTTGCATTAATCACCACAACACAGCACGACAGCTCATTTACATGCAGTGTCAATTTATAGCATGCTTATCTAAATCAGTAGCCTCTGGGTGGTTAATGTTTATAACCCTCTAAGGGAAAACCAAAGGCAACAAGTTCTTCCATGCATGAACTGCCCAGCTGTACGTTGGAGACTCTGACAGCCACCACACCAAGACGGGAATACGCTACATCGAATCTGGAAAGAATTTTTCTCAGATAGGCATAAGGTACCTATTTAGTATTTATCCCTGGGCCCAAGCAGCATGCCAAAATTCCTTCAGCTGGATAGCTGAATCATTTCTCTTCTGACCTCTCTTGGATCATCAAGCCAAAGGACATCCCTGCCAGCCTGCATATACAGTCCCTGATGATTCTTCTCCCATAGCCAACACAATGACTATGGATCAATACTGACTTCCATCTGCCACTGGATCAGGAACGTCTCCAAGCCCAGATGATATTTTTGTTAGGCAAACCAGAACTCTTAATTTTCTAGAAAGTTGTATCATGACAGATCTTCCCCTCTGTCCTCAAAAACATCTGCACGCTGTCCTCCATGACTGTTCCTTTCAGAAGCACACACCAAACTGGATGTAGGACCTTAAAGGTCATCTCATTCCAATCCCCTGTCATGAGCAGGGACACCTTCCACTAGACCAGATTGCTCCAAGCTCCATCCAGCCTGGCCTTGAACACCTCCAGGGATGGGGCATCCTCAGCTTCTGTAGGCAACCTGTGTCAGCGCCTCGCTGCCCTCTGAGTAAAGAATTTCTTCCTAACATCTGATCTAACATCTAACTCCAACCAGAAGCAAGACAAAAACTCTTCCAGGCAATTACAATACAATGTCAATTCATTAAAAACAAAAAAAGACAAGGAAGGCTCCCAATATCCCCATAGAGACTGAGCTGCAAGTTCTGAGCAGATCTGATGACTGGTACCTGGCAATGCAGAACTACAAAATGATGGATATACAGCTAAAAGTGAATACCCATGTAGCTCACAGGGAACACCTGTTCTTCAATTAAAAATATGTGGAATCATCCAAATAAACCCCACGTACATACAAAATTGAAACCCAGTATCTCTGCACACAGTGTTTACAGTGCTGTGCATAGTAACAACATACATTAACAATAAAATGTAATTAAGCTGTAACATGAAGCCATGCTAACCCAGAGACAACACTGGCCCCTGCAAAAGACACTGAACTTGTCCTTCTGAAACATATCTGCATATGTGGGTTTTTTTAATATTGTTTATGGATTTACATGCTCTACAGCCTGAAGCAACTACTGCAGTCACTCGGTTATAATCTCTCTATAAAACTCGCTGAATTGTTCCCAGGAGTTTGACTAAAGTACATTTTACAAACTGTAGTATCTAATCTTATCTTAAAAGATTGTAAATGATTCCACCAGCTCTTCTCCTAAAGTTTTACTACTATTTAACTACAGCACTGCCTCTGATTTCAGGGTTGAATCTGCCTGATTTCCCGTTAAACCACCAGATCACTCTTACATCTGTGTGTATATATATATATATATACATATTTACATATGCAGTATGTGTCTATCTATATATAGGTACTCTTACGTAGACGTGACTCTTCTCAACCTCTGTGCTGTTCAATGGAAAATAGGAGCTCCTAAACCCAGGCAGTTGCTGGTTTCTCTGTTTGTTTTTAATGCTGTGATTATTTTTGTTTCCTTCCTTTGACCTCCCACCTGTGCACAAGTGCACTGGGGTATGTACAAAAAGCCAGACCATCTCCCTCTTTTTTCCTGCATGTTGTTGTATTAATTTATTGACATTCACTTCTCTGAACAGTGCGCTGTACCACAAATTCATATTAAGATGCTCATGATAGCAATCCACAATGCTCAGGTCCTTTTCTGCACCACTGCTTGCCTGAATACAGTCTTTCAGGGCTTACTATTATGTGCTTTCTTTTTGCCCAGCAGCACTACTTTTGACTTGGCTGCATTAAAATGAACTACACTGGATTGTGAACACAGTCAACAATCCAGATCACAGGCTGGGGGGAAAACAATCCTTCTCATCTTTTCTTGACCTTTAAGTCTTTTAAAATTCAATGAATAATGTGCAACAATTTAGCTCTAGATCAAGGCTCCTACACTTGCTAGTTTACCATCACCCACTTTGGTAGTTGGTAGCAGCTTCCATCCACACAGATGAGCAAGCAGCAAACCTGAGATCCTTGGGCAATGCTTCTCTTGGCAGGGAAAGGCAACAGGAACAAGTTTGTAGAACAAAAGAACTGGTGCTCAGGTGCAATGTCCACACTGTGTCTGTTTGGAAGGAGGAGTTTCTTTCTAATAATCTCTTGCACTGAAAAAAGCACTAGCTACACTCCAGCAGTAGAGGTTTTCTCTAAAATGAACCCAGTTTGCAAACCCTGATACTTCTCATAGAATCACAGAACAGTCTGGGTTGGAAGGGACCTTAAGGATCATCTTGTTCCAACCCCCCAGCCACGAGCAGGGACACCTTCCACTATCCCAGGTTGCTCAGAGCCCCATTCAACCTGGCCGTGAACACTTCCAGGAATGGGGCAGCCACAGCTTCTCTGGGCAACCTGTGCCAGGGTCTCACCACCCCCACAGTCAAGAATTCCACCCTATTATCTAATCTAACTCTGTCCTCTTCCCGTTTAAAGCCATTACCCCATGTTCTAATCTTGTTCTCTATCACATGAATCAAAGTGGATTATGACACTTATGATCTGAATTAGAAGGGTAAGCCCAGATCCATTCCCAGGCAGCACCTCCGGTACAGCTTCTTGCTGCTGGAAACTGGAGCAGACCCAGACCTGACCATAGCAAGGTATTCTACTAGTAACCCCACTCATCTATCTCCATGTACCTAAGTTTTGAGATGATCCAATGGAAGAGTTATTTATTTAATGTGTGCCCAGCTAATTCTATATAATACAAACTAGCATATCATAGCAGTAGCTCAAGTATCTTGGACAAATTAAAGCACAGGACCAGTAGAAAGAGCCCCTCACGTCTAGAGCAGGAACCCTATGAAGTGAAAGCCTGCCATTACAGGAACTTGAACTCTAGACAGTCTTACAAAACTCATACTGTCTTGGGCTCCAAAGTAAAGAACAAAAACAAACAATTCAAAACCCAGCAAAACAATCCCCCAGAAGATTCCTGTTGGCTTGTCTAGAGACACAATGCTCAAAAGGTACATAAGAGGATGACACAGCCAAAATAGGGTGTGGGGAGATAAAGGAATAATAATAATAATAACAGTAATAATAATAACAGAAGATAGTTGCAGTCTATATAAGTACTTTCTGCAGCAAGAAACTCTTTTTCTGGTTTATTTCTTTGCTCTAGACCTAGTCACTGTATTACTAAGCAGATAAAGTTTGATGGATGCAAGGCCTAAGTAACCAACTGCAGGAATAACGGATACAGGTAAATGTAATTACACACTGTCAGGAAAAATTATTAGGGACAACTGCTTCAAGAGGAGCTGCCTCCAACTGATTCTTTGAGAGGAGCAGAGAACATCAGAGCCACTTCTTTTAATAAGCATTGTGGGGTTTGTACGAACTAGGTTTATAAAGAATGTGAATAACAAAAACATCTAACAAAGGTATTTGGAAATAATACATAAAAGAAATCAAAGTTAGATTCTTTTCTTCCTTCTACAGAATTGATAACCCTCACACGAAAGAAACAAGAACAGAACTGAAAATACTATGTGATTTTTACCTATTTTTTTAAACATTAGCATGCTTGCTCCATCACTGCTGCATGTACCTGACAACAGTGTTTAATCAAAATGCATTTGGGGGGTGTCAAAAGATACTGAATTTTCCTTTCAGCATTTCAGATGGCTTCAAAACAACCTGTTCCACTTCTACTGCATTTAAGATTAATTCCTAAAATTTTACAGAAGTTCTCAACTGATATAAAATTTCTATTAGAAATGAGATGTTATTTGTCAATTCTTGTGAGAGTCTATCATTTAATTTATTTCTCTTAAGAGTCAAAATGACATTCAGTATTATACTTTGAAATCCAACAGGAATATATGCACAGGAGTTTTGGTAAATCGAAAAGGTAAGACTGGATATAGGTAGCCCTGCAAAAAAATCTCTATCCAAGAACATTTTAATACAGAAAATCCTAAACAGGATGAACATTTAGCAACCAAGATGTCATACTTAGTCATAAGATACAGCTAAAGCTATAGAAAATAAAAAGATTCATAATGCCTATGAAGTCTACAGCCAGAACACTTCCTAAAAATAGGTTCCTTAACATGCTAAAAAAATCATGGCTTAACAAGATATTTTTTATGTTTAACAGGTCTGTCACAAACAAACTCCTGAACAGGCTCTGCCCTCACATCTGTTGAGACAAACCTGCAGTAAAAGGAATGCAATCCCTCTAGATTTATGCCAGTAGAAAGGAGAGAGAAAAGAAAAAAAAAAAAGGCAGAATCTGACCTTTAAAACTCACTTTTTTGTGTTTATTTAGGTATTGATTTAAACAAGTTTCTCTCCCTGTGTTGCTCAACACAGTTTCTACACCTCATGACATGTGATGTTTCACTTTGGCTGTAGAGAAATTACAGTCCTATTTTACTTGATTTGTCCTTACAGAAAACATAAAGACGAAAAGGGAAGCCAAAAGCATCTCAGCACTTAGAAGAGAGGAGAACAATTCAGAACCATTCTAAAAGGTGTATCCCAAAAGAGTTTCATTCCCCATCTCCTATGGGCTGCCAATCGCTCCTGGATGTTGTGTAAACATCCCCAGTAAATGTCAGGGCTTGGGTTTACAATTTTTGAAGAATCAAGTAGGAGAGCTGAAAGGTTGCTCACCAACAATTCATCCAGATTTCTCAGTTTAACAGCTTGTCAATTTTTCCCATCCAATTTTTTAAATGAAATAAATCAGTTTCCTCAATCTATGTCTTAACACCCAGAAAACACAAAACAGCTCTACTACAGACACCCTTTAGGATACCTCAGATAATAACAAACATTTATTTCATTCAACTACCATTGCTTAATCTACCAGCAAAATCAGTACCATTAGTTTAAGCCTCCACATTTTGCTTGGACAAGAACAAATTTTAGATTAAGTGTCCAATTATTGGCTCATAAAGTCCTAATACTGCCATTTCCTTCTTAGCAGAGTGTGGCTTAATTGGAAACGGCCTTTTTTCCTGAGACTTACCTAATTCTAAGCAATGTCATCTGCCCTTCTGAACAACACATTAAACTGCAGGGGAAGCGTGCTGAGCAATGCCCTCCTGAATAAATCTCTCCAGCTCACGGCCATTAACACAAATCCCAATCCCTCTTCCCATCAGCTGGTATTGATGACAGTGAAGAGGCCACTGCAACTTGCTTTGGTGGTCATTAGAAAATCCAATTTCATTTTGGTTTGTTTTTTTTTAAATAACAATTAACATGCCAAAACCAGAGAGGTTTAAAGAAGCAGATTTGCACACAGGTTGGCAAAGAGCCAAGTGACTTCACATTTAGCTATATACAACATCATATCATATGCTCAAGAGAACGAGATGAAAATATGTGATACTGCAAATACAGATAAAGGCTTTAATGGCATACGTTTCAGATGGTTGGCATAAAAAATACCCAGGAGTTATGCTGGCTACCACAAATGACTGTTTTTCAAACCCTTATGTCAAAACACCACCACATTTTAGAAGCAATTAAAAGTCTCAGATCTTCTGAAGAATTTTACTGGTAATCCTTTTCTAGCCCAGTATCTACAGAGCCAAATTCCTGTTGGGTCACTAACATAGATGTACATTATAAAACCTTAAAACAAAAAAAGCCTCTTCCACAGTTATTAATTATCTAAAATGTTCAAAAAAGTAAGATGAGAAAACCCATTAGCCATTAATCCTTCTCCACAAATATCAGTAACTTTAAAAATATCCATTTCAGACTGGTGGCCCTTTTTTTCCCCCCAGACTTTAAATGATACCAAAACTCACAAAAGAGCTTCTTTTTTTCCCCTTCACCTCCAAATCACAGTAGCTCAAAGGGTCAAGCAGGAAATATTAATTCCTAGACTCATAAACACTACACATAAAGGGAAGAGACCTTCCAAAGAGACAAAGAACACCTGGGCTCCGTTTTGATCGGTTTTAAGATCCTGGTCTTTCAATCAAAACACTCCCGTGACAATTGTGGCAGGCAGTCAGTGGGGACACTAATTTGGTCAGGACATTGATACTGCTGTTTTCTTCACTATCATGACAGGTCTGAGATTGTCAACGTGACAGCTCTTTTGTGAACACAGTTGGAGCCCCTGGTGAAAATCCCCAAGAGCAGACAAAGGCAGCAGTTGCACTCACAAAGTCAACTGGGCACAGCTAATTCTGTCTCAGATCATGGGCACAAATCTGCTTGAAACAAGAATTGCACTTACTACAAAGAACAGGTTACACCAAACACAAGGCTTCAGGACAAAGTGAATAATGCTGTCTCTTCATCAGGCAGTATGTGGTGAAAACTTACTCTGTATAATATTACAAGCCCTACCTTTCCCTGTAGAGCCCATGTAACTGTGATCAGAATGATGGAGAAGTCTTGCTTTTATAGGCAAAGACAAGGAGGGGAAAAAAGCATTTTTACCAAATAACCTATACCTGCAAAATACAAAAAACCTGCAAGCCACAAAGGTCCTGGTGATGTGGTTTAGTAGAAATGCTGCATTAGCATTCGTTGGGATGATCGACAAAAATCATTCATGCATCTGCTACGGATTCACTCACATAAATTCAATACCAGAGCACAGCATCCTGCTCACATAGAATACAACCAAAAAGTATTGGCACATAATAGTGCCAAAAAGTGGTGCAGCACATGCACCAAAACCACAGGCACAACCAGGGGACTCCAGCTGTCCAAGAGCTTACACCCTTCATCAAAGCACAGGTGGCTCTTGCAAGCCAGAGCTTCTCACAAAATCTAAATGCTACAACACTCTCAGGAAATTCTTTAGGAAAAAACATGTCCCCTTCCCTAAATACTTAAGCATCTTTTTATTTGTAAAAACCCAGGTTTGGGCAGGCAGGGTCACTGGGTAGCCAGACACAGGAGTTCAGAATATTCGCAGTCCTGCCCTGCTTCGGTACCATGGCAATGAAGAGGAAACACAGCTTGGGTTCAACACTGGAGCCCAAATGCAAGGCAGAAGAAAGCAGATTGAAGAATGAAAGGAAGAGAGTACAGTTTTCCATCAAAAATGAGCTAAGTTGAAACTGAATTCCTGAAGCTCCATTAGCAAACATCAACCAAATCCACTTGACACATTCAGGCCGTATCTTTATTTCCAGTGACTCCTCCATATCATAGACATAGACTATATTTAAGGAAATTATTTAAAACCATGCTTTTCAAACTCTTCAGGCAATGCATAATTTCCTTAAGATAAAACTTGTTGTGTGAATTAACACAAGTGACTACAGGGACAGCGTAGGACATACTACCAAAGGGGTTTTGCATTTCTTTCACAGTTCAAGATCAGATTGTTTCATAGACTACAATTTATGATTCAAATTGAACTTTATGAGCAGTTACCAATCAAATTCTTGTTGTTTCTTGGGGCCCAAACTAAGACAACACTAACTTGCAGAGTTTTTATTCAACAGATTTTGCTGCAGTAAACAACTATAAACAAAGTCAACATGAGAATAAAACCTCAGTAACAGAAATGCTAAAAAGAATTACCAAATTCTCTGAAGAGGTAAGTGGAAAAAGTCCCCCATTTTTCTGAAGTTATCTGTGCATCACTGTCCTGTCTGTGCAAAGGGTGTGATACACTTTGTTCATCGGAAGGGATACACAGGAGATTAAAACATTTGCAAACCATTTAGATGCAGCACCAGTTGAAGAACTGAGCAAAGGACTAGTCATTCTGTATTCTGACAGTATTTGAATGGTGCATGAGACCACATGCTGAACAAATAACATAACAGACTGAAAAGCACTTCATTCAGAAGACTGGTCCAGTGCAGGAGCAGGAAAGGGCGGGTGAGGGAGAAGGGGAAGAATCTGATCACATAATTATAGGCTTTCTGACAATGCACACACACAGAGAAGCCATATGAAGATTTTTCCATATACCCTTAAGTTCTGTTTTTTTCCCTTTCATGATTAACTGCTTGGTGGTTCTGCCACAATTTACAGCTATTTTTAAGTATTACAGACGAGCAACACAGCATGTATCTGTGTGTCAGAAAAGAAGTGAGGAGCATATATAATGCAGTGTAAAATCTATTCGTGTTTTTCTTTTTACAGCACATAGCCAGTGGATTCCATGATCACACAGCATCATTAGGAAACCAACATCACCAAATCTATATTTAACTAATTGCCTTCTCATTTAGGTAATGGGTTTTAAGGGTTCTGTATGGTAGTACAGAACAAACACTTTAAAGCAGTGATTGATTTTACCAATCCAATGAACCTCCACCATGTAGCATCTGGTACTGTATCCATTTTTACACTGAAAAACTATTATCTGACCATTTCTATATACAAGGTATGGCTTTATTGCTGAGTAATCTTGCTCACTCTAACAACAGCTGCTAATAAATCCACATACCCCAACCAGGAAATTTTCACACTGATCCTATACAATATTTTTAGCATTTATTATTTTAAAATTATTATCTGTGCATACTTCAAGCTATCTCTGCCTAAAGTAGACACTCAAGAACTTGGAGAAGGTTCAAAGAAAGATAAGAAACTTGCAAAAATCATTCCATTATTTATACTGGGGAGGAGAGGGAGGGCAGGTGGGGGGAAACGTGACGGACTTCCATTTTATAGCTGCTGGTTTTGTCCATCAGGAAACAATCCAGGTTTCTTTTCATAGGTTTGTGATTATAAATAACCATCATCTCCTTGGATTTAATTAAGAATATATAAAAATTAACATTTTTGTCTCTGGAGAATTATCCCCAAGTGATGTCTAGTAGCAAATACAAACCAAAGGCCTCATTTAATCCACCTACTCCAGGTTCAATTTCGCCCACAACACGTAACTAGAACTGCAAGTGGATTTAAAGAGACCATGAGAAAGAAGGAACTCACCATTCTAACTACTTCAGGGTAAGTCTGCTCTGTCAAACAGCCTCTGCTTATTGTAATGTAGTCCACCAGTTCATTAAGAGTGGAGCGCTTGTATTCTTTCATTTTAAGGTCTGAAAGCGTGTCCATGAAGTCAAAAATGACACAGCACTGTTGAAGTTTCTTTAGGAACAGTTCAGGCTGCTCTGAAGATGGAACGTCTATGAAACAAGAAAGGAAATCTTTGTGAGTCTGGCATCTTATTATACAAAACAGGATTTCTTTTTGAAGATCAGTTTCAAAGGAAAGCAGCATTCATACAATTTTTGTAAAACAGAGTTCACATTAACATACGAACCGCTTACGGGAACTGTGTTACCACTGTGTGTTTGAGATCTTCAACACACTGTAGAAGAAATTTAGTCACCACTGGCTATTAGGAAAATAAAGTTCACCAAGAAAGTCCAGGCTTAAGTGGAGAATGCAAACACAACAGCATTGAAGACTTAATTTTACAATATACCACTACTTGGAGGCTGGCGTTCACCACTGTTAACTTACACTCCAAAGAAGGATGAAAGAACTGACAAACACATCAAGCTTGATTAATTTATATTTCTAAAAACACTGCGTCAATTATAACCCTACATGAATATACATGAATACATATATATGAATACACAGCAAGACTATAATTCCACAAACAAGTTTTAAGATTCAATCATTACCCCCACGTTGACACTTTTCACAGCAAAATCAATTGCACTGAAACACAATGAGGATTTTTTTGCTGTACTATGAACACATAACATGCATCAATAGGAACACTTTCACAAAAAATAGTATGTGCTTGACCAATGAAGTAAGGAGAATGTACTATCCACTACTTTTGCTCTGTTTTCTTAATTCTCAGTAGATTAAAAGACTTAATACAATAATAAAAGGAATGTCAGCCTCTTAGTGGCTGGTAAGTTTACCAAATGCATCAAAAGAATACACAGACAGCTTCCTTTCTCCAATGTTCATGCACACAAGAGGCTAACAATAGCAGAAAGTTGCAGAAATGAAATACATATTTTTATTCTGCAAGTTTGCTCTCAGACTGGGGAGCACTTCACTTCCTTTGATCTGCCTTTTTTTTTTTTTAAGACATCAATGCCTGCCTCAGCACCAAAATCCTGCAAATGACCTTCCAAGTCACAACATAACATGCAAATGAAAAATTTTGTTGATCTCAACTAGAAAAATTGTAATAGTAAAATTTGATGCTTATTTCTTAAAACTTGGGACATACCAGTAAAAAGCCAATCTAAGATGGAATTTCTTACTGCTGACACAAGAATATGTCAAGGTAATACTTGGTAAATGCTGGAAGCTCTTAGTAATTGTATGGTAGTTTTAAGTAGTTTTAAGGTTTAAGTACCATGAATCTGTTTTAATTAAACACAGTGCTTAAATTTAATTAAAAACAGTGCTTAAACACTGAAAGGAATAAACATGGACTGCAGTACAAATAAAGATGCAACAGTTTATTCAACTTTTCTCTGTTTACAGCACTGCAGTAGTGACAGGATTCAAAAGGTAGTGAACTGCATCCTGCAAAGAACCACCAAAATCTTGGTAAAGTTTAATTGATGCTGTTGGGCAGCACACACCAATCTCATATTCATTGGGCCTGAGTAAGTTCTGTGACATCTGTGTCCAAAGGAAATTAAGGTGTAGGGGGCAACGTGGTATAGTTATGACACCACACGTCACATCATCAGAATTGTTCACCCCACAGTCCCAAAGGCTACAGTCACCTGTGGCACAGCAGATGCAAGAAACATGGTCCTGCAGAACCCCAACAAGAGCTACATGGGAGAAGAATCCTCCCCAGACACCTCTGGAACACTGAAGGTCCCCAAACCAAGTCACCCTAAAGCCATTCCACTGGCCAGGTTTCTCTCACACATTCAGACACTCAGAGCAGGTAGAGCTGAAACCTAAGATGAGCCAGGGAGCCAAACTCATTAGCCTTCACCCATTACAAAAAAGAGCACTTCTTCAAGACCCTTCTAAGGTTACAGCCCTACAGAAGATAAAAGGCCTGGGGAAGTAAAGTCCTTGTGACTGCTTTCTTAACTACAGGTATTCAAATAATACAGAGAAGAATGGACTTCAGAATTCACTGTTATTAGCAAGCAGGCAACAGTTACTTAATTAACAATTTCTTCCAAAAGACAGACTAAATACAAGCTGCAAAGAGGGGGAAAAATGAAAGTGAAACTGGTTACATTTCAAAAGTATTATTCTTAAAAGTTACACTCTTTCTTATACTATCTATAATACACCACAGACCTTGAAAAGCTGTAAAAGGTATCAATAAAATCTCTGTTGCTACATGGCCATAACAGGGTTTTGGTTGCACTGTTCTACATGACCTGTACACATTTGTTTTGGCCAACAAGGACATTACAGTCAAAGAAAAACAGGCTGAGATCAAATGGGAATCCATTAAGATACAACTCAGCACAAGTTAAAACCAGACCCATATATATGACTCAAGATTACACTCATTTTAAACGGAGTTGGTATTGAATAAAAATTTTAAAATTACTGAAGCATTAAAATAAGCAATAAAAGTTTGTTTGTTTTTTTTTCTCCAGTTAAGTATATGGAAGTGTGGGAACAAAACGAAAAATATAATTAAGTTCTGCTCAAGAAAAACCACTCTAGAACACTCCATGAAATTCATGGGAGTCTAACTACGTCAACAAGCCATATGAACCATAGGGGCAAACAAAAAAACCCAAACCACAGCCAACCAAAAAACCCACAAACAAACAAACAAACCAACCTCAAAGCCCCACAAAATAAAACCTCACAAACCAACTGTTCTGGTCATATCGGTTTTTCTTTATTAAGCCAGTTACCACTCACACTAGAGAATAAAACTGCAAGAAGTTTCACTCAGTAGTTTTTCTCATTATTCTTGGGAATTTGGGGTGCCTTGGGAACAGGCTAACACCTAATGCCTAGGGGTTTTTTGGACTTGGAAACAGGACAAGTATAGGAATAAAAAAGTAAATTAAAAAATAAGGGGAATAAAAAATTAGAGGGTCCTAAGACAAGAAAAGGGCAGCATAAATAAATAAATAAAATCAGTATTCCATATTCCCAGGCTTCCCACAGAGATCGTGCCATTAGTTGGTTTGGGGTTTTGGGGGGGCTTTCTTTTACTGGTACCTGGGGTACAGACCCACAGAGCCCCACAGCAAAGCTGAGCTCCTCAACACAACCACTTGAAATGAAACACGCAGCTCCTTACAGATGTCTTCAGGGAGCTGATGAAAAACAGCAAATAATTTTCTTCTCAGCAGACACTCAGAGCTTCCAATGAATTCTGCAACATTCTACTCCTGTCCTAATGCAGCAAAACATTCAGGCCCCGAAATTTCCATTGTATCTACTTTCAGATGAAAGAACTGAAAACTGAGCAACTGCTCTAATAAATCTGTGTAAACACATATAACACTTTAATAGCCTATAAAATAAAATAAAAATGACACTATTAAGTGGCATGTGTGATTTATGTCCAGTGCACAAAGGAGTATACATTTATTAAAATCAAAATTTAAAGGAAGATAAACTTCTGTCTGGATGACTTGTGAAAACTCTTTCATTTTCAGAAGGTCCTCTGAAATTTAATTTTCAAGCTTGTCAGTTTTCTCTTTAGCCATTTAAAACTGCACAGAGTTTTTGAAATACAGTGAATATTCACAGATTCAAGGGAAATTGGCTTAGAGAAAGCAAGCACTAATACATCTGAACAATGATAATCAAGACAGAATCAGAGCCTTTAACAATGTCAGGTTTTTATAAAGTTATCAGAAAAACTGACAGAAAGTGCTGTATTTTTTTTTTTAGACATGGACTAACAATTCTCACTGCAAGGGTTGAAGTACTAATTCCAAAATGGCCAAAGCAATTCCGTTTCTCTCTTAATAGCCTTTTCCCAAAATAATCCTAATCCAACCAGCCCACCCCTTCTCATAAATCTCTGTCTTCTGCATCCTTTTATCAACTAAAGACATAAAACCTGATAGTACACTTTTACTGCAAGTCTCAAACATCAATAAAAACATACTAATGTTTTTACTGCATTCATGCTTTAATTAAAGTAATTCACAAGTAACTCATTTTGGATCATAGAAAGCAAACTGTGCACCAGAGAAACTGCATCCAGAGAACGGAGCTCTGGCTCTCCTCTCTCTGGCAAGGGAACAGCCAAGAGAAGGGGAAGCACCTGGATCGGTTCCCTGATCCACTCCAGCGTGTAGGTTTGCAATGAAGGGTATAACGAGGGGAAGTGAAGATGGGGGGAGGGACTGAGCTGCCAAACAGCACAGCAACTGTGAGGAAAAGCCACGGGATTGCAGACACAGGGCAGTGTAGGGCCCAGAGTCAGAATAAAAGGAGACAAATGATGCAGACTACATAGGAAGCATTAAACACAACTAGAGGACACTCACACGTGCTGCCCTGCACCCACACATGCACTGTCAGAACGTTTATGAATAGTTAAAATCAAAATGCCCTCAGAATAACTACTTCTTCCAGTATATACATTACTGGTACTCAATAGTTTGAAGATGACATTTGCATAAAGAATCTGCGTCATCTTCTTGTATGACAGTAAAAGCAAATACCACATTAAACATGAAAAAATAAAAACACATACTAAAACCAAACTCCAAAATGGGGAAGAGAGTTTAATAGTAACTTTTTTATTCACATTAACTTTAAGCACTTCCTTATAATGTCCCAACATCTGAGAACTCTGTATTCACTCCACTTCTCAGATTGTTTCCTCTTTTAACTAAATGGCAAAATTTCTGCTTTCCCTTTCAACTTAATGGCAAAGTATTTCCTCAATTTTTCTCCAGTTTCCACATCTTCCAGTTACTAAATAAACCTAGGACTATTCTTTTTCTAGTTAAATAAAATCTCCTTGTGACAAAAAAGCTCCACAACCCCAAACAAATATCTCTCCTTTTGCTGCCACTCACAAAGCCACCTCGTTCAACACAACCTGCACCAAGGACGCACCTGCACAAAGCAGGAGCTGTGCTTAAATCTCTGTCTACATCTATTCTTCACAAATCACTGCAGAGATTTTTATTTTGTAAGAAGTTACGTTTTGAGTTTTTCATTCAAGTAAAACTTGCAGATTTGAATTTGAAAGCCTTCTGGTTTTCTTTGAGCAGCTCACTTCAAGAGAAGGTCTAGCAACACCCAGCTCAAAGCTTTTGCTAACTCACAGTCCTGTCATACAGAGCAAGCCACTTCTCACAGTACAATATTGATCATAAGACCTCAAGAAGTACAAATGTTTGCCCTCTTTTTCTTACATACACATTTTTTGAGAAAAAATAATCACAATCCTGATAGCATTCACTTAATTTTCCTGCCTGGCTGTCAATATTATGAATGCTTTGCTAAGTCAGTAATCATTCATTTACAATAGGTGCTTTTTCCCAAAGCTGTTTTCCCAACCCATTCTCTATACTTAATAATTATAAGGCAGGGCAGCAGTTGGGCACTGTGTTCCAAAAACCTAACCAGTACAATTATTCACACAGCAATAAATACAGTGGGACAAACTCCAGCTGACTTTCCTGAGTGAACACGCATAAGAAAAGCAAGACATTAACACCCCATTTCCAGCACGTTGGAACTGCACAATTAGAAATGCAACACGGGACATAATGCACCAGTCTCCGGACAATCTGTGCCTCTTCGGATAATCAGTCACAAAATTGAGAATTATTTCCTTAGCCGTAAATTTCTCCCTGATCAAACCGAACAAGTTCTCACTAAGTGGGAATCTCCTGGGTAGTTATGCAGGAATCCTGGATCTGGAACTCCCTCTACTGCTTGCCAGCACTCCCTGATCATTTCACAGAGGTTTCCAACAAACATTATTTACCAGGGTGAGTATTCTGAACTCAGTGTAGATCTAGCATTTCATTTGAGTGCCTTGAGTGCAGATGTGGCAGCATTACAAGCAACAGGGGACACTCCTTAACAGGAGTGTCTATATTCTTAGTCATAGACATTGCCAAAATTTTATAATGCAGATATACTTTTAAATATATTAATCAAAATTCTGCCTTTACTCATGTATGTAAAATATTACAAACTTCAGACTCTGAATAGAACACATGGATGAAGGGCTGCTGTTTCCTTCATCACAAGACCAAGAATTAAAACCAAACTGACAATAAAAAGAATTTAAGAAAGCATATTTTTAAAAGCCATACTTTTAAACTTTGTGAAGCTTCAATTAAACTTTTGGCCTACTCTCACAGCAGGCGTGGTGCAGGCAATAGTTTAAACCTCTTCACTTTCACCCATGGACCTCAATCCAGAGCCACAGCAGCCAAAGTTTCAATGAAAAGATTCCTCTAGGCTACGCTTTGGTAATCTGTGACCAACAGTTGTTCATCCCATTAATGATGTCTGTGCTGTGAACATCCTTCAGTTTGGAAGTGGACCAAGACCACAAGCTTGGTTGTCAAAGCTACTGATTAGCCACAGCAGAACATTATTACATCAATACTCGTTGCAAAAGGACTTTATTGGTGCAAATCGGCATAAATGATGTGCACCCTCAAGTGAGCAGAGAGCTTCCAGGGTGCCCTGGCTTTACAAATTTGGGTACTCTTACTCATCACTAACCTAACACGAGGAATCTGATTACGAAACAGTTACATCAAACATTTTGGATAATAATAGGTAATCAAGGAAATACACAGTGGATAGTGAGAATTCCTGAGCAGTTAATGGAAGACAAGATTGGCAGGGCATTTCAGTACACCAGTTGCTGCTCTAGGTCCCCTGAAAATAGAGACTCACAAGATATTTGGCCATATGTAGCATCCCTTATGCTAGTACTAACAATCACCACTCAGAAGTAACCATGTCTTTTCATAATCAAGCAGCAATGCCTTCCTCCTTAGGCAAGCTGACAACACTTTTCAACACTTCCCCATTAGTTCTTCAAGGAATGGGGAGAGTTTAATGGAGTAAACCAAGACACTCAAACCTTGCCTATTCTACCCACAAGCCAAAAATTATCCAGGTCAAAGAAGATAACAGAGAAGGTATGGAAAAGGATTCAAATGACAAGACTTCAAAGAAAAACTGATGGGAAAAGACCAGGTAAATGAGTGTACCAAAAAATTTCAGAAGAGATGGAAGAACAGCAAAGCATCTGTGAATCCTATGACAAGAGGGCAGAGTGGGAAGCAAAAGAAGGCAGGGAAACTAAAGCATTATTGAAAAAGACCAAGAGAGAAAGAGGATGAGGTGGAGCAGGAGACTTGGAACAGAGAAAGAGAGGAAAAATTGTTTGGACAATAAGTAGCACCATGAAATAGTAGAATATTTCAAAAGGAAAAAAACAAGAGCTCGAAGTGTTTAAGCAAAACAAGAATTAATGAGTTAGTGGTTAGGGGCTAGATATGATTAAGCAGCCACATATCTGGAGGTTCTTGACACTCTGACATCTTTAATATATCCCATTACATTATTTATGGTGAGTTTGCCTAGATATCAAATTAACACCTATATTTTAGCTCCAAGCAGATCACAGGTTTTGTAAGTTGCTTTCTCCCTCTCCCTCCCCCCAATTTTTACTAATATTTCAAAACCAATTATTAGCGATTTCTTTTTTTTTTTTTCAGTGAAGCAAAAAGGCTGGCAAAAATACACATGTTATTTCAATTTCCTAAATTGAATACGTGGCATAAAATCTCAAAATAAGACAAAAATACTTTGCTGAAACACTGAGAGTTACTGTGGCCAATTTCCTGGATTGACTCAAGTTTCTTTAACACTGGCTCAGAAAGCTCATGCTAGTTGTTTTAAGTAGATTATTACTGAACTGCACTTCCAAAGTACAAGCTAACCTTCAGAGAGCTGAAGTCACCAAGTTTACTGAACAGTCACCAGAGAGAGCTGCTGCTCATGTCTGTCCTGCCACTTGAAAATACTGACATGAGGTAGCAAAAAAATTATCAGGATACCTTTGCCACACACCTTCTGCCTAACACACCTTCTACCATTAGATATGAAACACTTGAGTGTTGCTTTTCAAAGTCTTCTCCAAAAAGAGGGGCGGGGAAAAGCAATGGATTATAAATGTTCTTTTAAAAAAGGAAAAAAAAAAAACCACACACAAAAAATCCCCACTGTTTGTCTTCTACTTGCTACATTTATATAAACATAAGCATATTTCCACTTAGTGTATCTGTGGTGAGTTTTTCCTTGGTTGGTTGATTTATGTGTAGAAAAACCCCGGGAGACAACACTAAAACACTGTACAATCACAGCTCAAGCTCTGGAGTTCCCAGAGCTGTCTTAGAATATCCTTAGTCTAAGAATCAAAATTTCGAATAACTTAAAGATCTCCAAATTTTAGCATCACATTTTGTAATCAAACACAAGGTTGACTCTACATGAAAACCCCTTGCAGTTCTGTTTCCTGAGACTCCAGGATTAATCAGTATTACTCCTTACACCCTTGCTCAGTTCTAACTGGTAATGCCACCCTCCACGGGTTCCTTTCAGCCCTTACCAGGAGGAGCTGTACACCAGAATTAAACTCAGGTTTTTCTGTAGACATTTTGATAGCAAAAGCTACAGGCAGGGCAAAGGTAAATGCAAAATATGCTCAACTTACCTATGTGCTCAGCTGCTCTACCCCAAACCACATCACGAGGATCAGAGACAGAAACACCATGTAAACAAAGCCATCTCATTTTCCAAGGGATTTCTCAAATACCGGACAGAGAGCAAAGCTGCACAACAGTAACTTAATGCTCCACTGAATCACCCTACTGCTGCTTTCCTTTCCTGTAAAATCCTGAACAGTCCTTCAGGCTGCTTCTCAGTGTATTTTTAGTTGCCTAGCTCATCTCTAGGACCCTGCCATCCTCCATCCACTCCTAAGTTCTTAGTAGAGCACTGGAACCCAAAACATCAATAGAGACACCGAGTCTCGGCTCATTATTTTAACTTGGTCATGCTATGCTCGTGTCACTTCTGTTCTGGACTTGGATTCTCTTAATTTTAGAGGGAATGATGGATTACACTGCAGCTTCAGCTTTATCTTGCTACATCATGTACAATTTATTTTTAGTGTTTTTTTTGCATTGTGAACTAGTGGCAAATAGTAGAATATGGTGAGACCAGCCATTTATAACGAACAGCACATTGTTCCAGGTTCCCTAGATGGCAAAAAATCTAAAACACAGAAAAATGTTTACAAGTTCCAAGACACTAAGAAATACCTTTGCAAAAAACCCACGATGGCCTGTTGACCTAAGACAGAAGAATCCTTAAGAGGATTATTGTCTTCCTTTTGATAAGATTCTTATCAGATCACAATTTTCTTCTGCATGACATGAGAAGCTTGTGCTCTGTAATGATCATTAAATATAAGAACACAAACATGCCACAGCAATCTTACACTTACCTTCCACTCTAACTGCGGTCACAAGGCATTCAGGATTTGCATTGCAATTCATTTGTTCAGTTCATTAAGTACATAATGAAATAATGATAAAATTATATATCTGTACATGCTTCCTGTAAGAATGCAAAAATTCTATCTTGCTTAGTAAGTGCTCTGAAACTGCCATCTGTCCAAATAAAAATATGCAACATTCATTTTGCTCCAACTACAGAGTTGCCCTGTGAAATTTATTCAGGAACACTCAGACACTTGCAAAAAAGCTGAACCAAGAGTACAGGAAACCCAAAACATAACTCTCATCCAAGCAGGCTCAGAGCAAGTGCCAGGATTGCTACTTTGCTTGATACTGACCCACTAATTTATCCCAGAAGTCACAGGAGTACTTCATTCTCCACTGAAAGAAGTAATTAAGTGAGAGCTATTCTACATACACAACCCACTGTCTAAGAGCTTATATTTAAAAATATTCACATTTATTAGCCTAAATAATATACATACATATAAAATACACATTTCTATAACCCTACTTATACATTGAGA
This sequence comes from Pipra filicauda, assembly GCF_003945595.2. Classification (NCBI taxonomy): domain Eukaryota; kingdom Metazoa; phylum Chordata; class Aves; order Passeriformes; family Pipridae; genus Pipra; species Pipra filicauda. The sequence continues at coordinate 2,271,623 of NW_024104007.1, read as the reverse complement.
AGAGTTTAATTGAACCCTGAAAACACAACTTCCATTCCCTTCTCATTTGGTAGTATAAATTTAGTCAAGAATATATTCTACTCTATGCTAATTTACCACAATAGTCTCCCAGCATTTTCCAGTAATGCACTATGAAATCCAACTGTTTGCTCCCTCATTCCCTCCATAGAGGGTGCAATGTGTGTAATTCAGTAAGAATTTTATGGAACTGCACATGTGTAAGATGTTACATTTGTGTAGAAAAAAGACAAGATTTAATAAAAATGCCCCAAAGTTATGACGGAAGATGTGGAAACAAGCTGGGAGTTCATTCTAAAGTCCCCACAGGGATCCCCCTGGTTATACACAACTCCACTGCACAAGGTCCAGTATGACAGAACAATAAAATCACTGGGTTTGGCCTTTGTTATGCACTTAGTCTCCTAAATAGTGGTTTCAGGCCACTGAGATCAGAATCAGCACCTCATGCTGGATTCAATGTCATCCCAAAAGCAAGCTGGGGTTGCCAGGGATGCTGCATCTGCAGCAGCAAGTCCCTCAGGGACACTGTGACTCCTGAGCACAAGAACATTATCCCCACTACATCCCAGCTGAGCCACAGGAAAACCTGAAGGTACGTCCTGATCTGCACGCTGGGATAACATCTCCCTGCCAACTTAGAAACTCAAAAGCACTACTCAGAAGATGCCATGTGAGGACTTTGCATCCACGAACAATCCACGTGGTTTCTTGGTCAAGAAAGGCAGTTTCCACATCAGTCCCTCCCCTTCCAGATACACTCCTTGCAAAAGACCTCCCAATGCTCAGGCTCCACCAGCTGCCCTGAGACGTGGTCATTTGTAAGGCTCAAACTGTTACTCAACACCTTGTGACAATAGCTCAAATCAGTCAAGCTGTTAGTCAAGGGAACACCCTTTCTCACATTACCAAGCCCAGTACACGTCTAAACGACAGAAAATAAATATATAAATCTACTTTATTTTGTTTTGCTTTTGCAGTTACTAAGAGCTCTCTCACATTCCCTGGTGCACAGAAATACATTGCCATACATTGCCAATACATTCTAGACCACTTTTAAAGCAACCTCTTGATCTTCAGATTATTCAGAATCTGGAACAATTCAGCAATAGAAGTAAAAAACATGACATTTATATAATACTCTTCTATAACCTGCCGGGTAATCTGTGTTATGCTGGATATTTTATGCTATTTGTATTATCATTACATATGTCTACGTAAAAATAATAGGATTTTCTCAATCACACAATGGCTCAGCTCAGTTTTAAAATTACGTAAATGAGAGACTCATTTACTAGTAATTATTCACCTTTAGAGTCCATTGCTCTGTTATACCTAAACCAGGTATTTTTGCTAAAACTTGCAATTTTAACTGAGGTAGAATATTTTCTCTCTTTTTAATAGCAACTTTTTATTTTGCTGCTTGAACCCTAAATGGGATATGCGTTTTATCTCTCTAACACAAGGTTCTAGAGCAAAGACCTAATTTCAGAATATTTATAATTGTCTAAAGAACAACTCTTTTCATAGCCTTTCACTACCACAATAGTGCAAGGACTTTTTTCAGATGCTTTTTACTTCTGACCTCTTCCAAAAACACTGAATAAAATAATGCAGGGGGGTTTGGCAGAACATATTTACCTGCATATGTGCAAATCCATCAGAGGGGTTTTTGTCCCTGAGAAATGCTGTCTGCTGCAGGACAGATTAGTGTATCTGATGACCACTGGGCCTTGGTGCCTGAAGCGAATTTCTCCAGAAATTACTTAGACCCTCTGCGATATGACTATCAGCTTACAACAGCATATTACCTTTAAAAATATATATTTGACCCATAACAAATAAAGAGTTCTGAATTAAGTTCTCAAGAACAAGTCAGAGAAAATTAAAAACTATAAGGATGAGGTTATATCATGCAACTAACATAACCAAAGGTATCACTCTGCTGAGCGTCGAGTCACTTTGCAAAGCTCTATTAGTTTAGACTGTTACAAATATTAACCAGACATAATAGTTTAAGCATTAAATATAATTAAAACATTTCCTCTGTGGTTACCAAACAATACTCTTCATCATCATACCCTCTCTACCTCTTCCAAGCTACTCATTAGTTAAGCTGCTTCTCTGTTGAAGGTGATAAACTGACATTAGATTACCAGCAATATTTATCCCCAGCTGTGCTGTGGTCACAAACTTCATCTTCAGCTGGTGTCCTGGCCAAACTGAAGTAGATGGGAGTGTTACTCTGGCTCATCAGAACTGTGATTACACCTCTGCTCTAATTGGCAGAATGAAAAAAAAAAAAAAGGAAGAGCAGTTATGTATTCCACGAAAATTGATGGAGAAACACTCAGCAGGAAAAGTGTGTATTTCGCAGGTTCACACAAATAAAGGTAAGTTTGAAAGCTCTTCTTCATAAGTGAGGTGATCCAAATACACTATTGGTGAACTAGCATAACTTTTTACAGGCATTTTTATGGAGCCTTTGCCAGTACAAATCCAGAAAGGAAGTATAGTCCAGGAAACATGCTTTGTAGCTGTCCATATGAATACACAGATACATTCTCTACCTTACCCACACTGTTTAGGAAGTAGCTGGCTCCCTACTTGACCACTAGCAAGAATTCTTTGACTTACACACATCCTTTATGTAATTAAAGACAAGACTTCAGGTACATCCTTCATGCCTTCTCTTTTTTCCACAAAATATCAAATTCGCTAATACATTATTAAATGCTAAGTGGAACGTGCCATTTACAATAATAATGAGTATTTTAGGTAATTACCTCCACTGGACTGAACTTTATCAAGAGAAGGCAGACAGCATTCTGTGCTCTCTTTACACTTGGGGTGTACCAGCGGGCACATATACAGATGGCCCTTTCCCAATCCAATAGCTAACATGCAGCCAAAGTAGGTCAGTGAGGAACAAAAGAGTTTTTAACTATACTAATCCAGTGGCTTCAGTATCCTCTAAAATGACAGAGAAGGAACCGTCAGAGCTGTTGTGGCTACTTTGTAACTGTAAAGGCTAGAAAGCAAAATCCCACACCATCCAGTTCTCCTCCCTGTACCGGGCATGTTACTTAATTATTTGGTCTCAGTGATGTCAGCAGGAGTCAACTAATTGCCTTCCAGCAAACCTACTACTTGTGTGTGACTTACTCCTTCCTCTGACAGAGGCATTCAATCCTTACCATAAGAGCTAACAACCTAGTGAGCTATACAGCCACTCCTGTGGCTCCTGTCATTTTCATAGGATGCTACAGCTCGTTTCATTTTCATCCCAATGCCAGCCTTATTGCTCTTGTCAGATGGGAGCGAAGAGCCCAGATCAGGAATTCCAGCAGCAGCACAGGCCTGTCAGTTTGAGGGTCCAATTTCATATTGCTCCTTGTCCTACCTCTGTCCGTTCGTGGAGTTTCTCTCACAATCCTGCCTGTAACACTCCTGTAATACTCCTTTCCGAAGGTTGCCTCTTTCTCCCTCTTCTCTCCGTCTACAGCTGAAGTCCTTCTCCCAGACAGCCCCCAGCTTCTCCAAATGCCATCTATTTTTACCAAGGCACTCCCATCTCATTCTGGATGCTGCTAATTGGCCCCTTAGTCACAACTGGAAAAGTAACCTGGTTGAGTAACTCTTTCTGAGCTGCTGCATTGAGGAATCTGTGTGCCTCACACTTCATTCATTCAGACGAGGAAGCTTCCAGTAACCTGTTCCGGGGTTTAGTACAAATTAACCAGAATTTCCCTTCTAAGACTCCACAGCAGTTTCACCAACACAATTTTTTTTTTTAAATAATGACCTTCCTGCACAAGTTCTATGCATTTAAAATTCTAAATCCTGTAACAGAGCACCATATAAAATAGGAGATAACTGTAGTACTAGAGATCCACTGTACCTATTCACCAGTCTTTCCCCCCCACCTCCACATATTATCTACACAAACTTGCAAACTTCCAAGGACTTCCTCGAAAGAAATGACACAAAACCCAGGTAAAGTTAGATTTTTAAAGAGTGAAATAGGCAAAGACAAAAGTAACCCGTTCTGGAGAGGTGTTTTTCCACCAGACTTCTTCTTAAAGACATGACAAACCTGCTGGCTTCACAGCTACAAAATGATGTTTCAGACAACTCTCTGAGCCCTGTTTGCTTCTTAATCCCTTTGCTAATGAAAAGTTGAAGTATCTTGGAATTTCCTCCCAACTCTTCCGTTTCTGCACAGTTATCAACCAAATTGGCACAAACAGGAAAAACCAAATCATAAGACAGACAGACTAGTTAGAGAGCTTTTACTAGGAAAACACTGGGAAAAGCAAATAACCAAACAATCTGAATTCATTCTAAATTACTTAAGAGCCACTGAAATACTTTATTATTCCACTAGAAAGGCAAATTTAAATGTTGAGTATGTAAAAGCCATTACTTCAGAAATATAGTAGGTAAATTAGAAAATTACCATTTTATTAAGGGAACTTGACTCATTGTTACTAATAAAGACCACAGTAATTTAATATTAATATAATGAATCCCTTCTAGAAATTCTGAGGTTACCACAGACAAACACAGCATGTGTTTTTGATGACATGAATGCAACTGTCAGATGTCCTGAATATCATCTGTAAAAACTAAAAGCAGAGCTTTGACAGATTAGTAATCCTGGATTCAGTTAAATACTGGCAGGATTAATACTATTTCCTAGGACGAAAGAAAGATCCTGTTCCACCCCATGAAGACAACTCAGGCTGCCAAGAGTAAAGGGAAGGACCTTCAGCTGTGGATCATTAAGAAACAGCCATTTAAAAAAAATTGGATGTTTTGGAGAACACAGCATCCGGTAAAACTGTGGAGTACTTTTTCCATGCTGGACCCAAGAGAACTTGAAATCATTTATTCTGCAAATCAGAAACTGAATGCTTCTATGATGGTTTGTTTTGCTGAGAAAGGAACTTCTTTTCACTTCAAATGAAGGCAAAAAGGATCTGCTTTAAATGTGATTCTGCTAAAATGAATGAACACATACAGCAGACTGCAAAATCCTTGCCTTGCAAACCACCACCATCACTTGCTCTGCACATCCCTACTTCCCTCTCATATTCATTTGGTTTGGGTGGGATTGCTTTTGTTTTTAAAGAAACAGTTGTGTAGTGCTGTGTACAACTTTGGTCCAGACTGAGGACTCAGCAATACAGCAAGGACTAATCACAGAACAGGCATGCACATCTATTTGGGTTCAAATGTATGGTACCTCAAAGCCAGTGAGGAATCTCCATTTCCCATGACAGTGCTGTGGGGGACATTCAGTGCCTGGAGAAGGCACAGAGTGAACAGAGGGAGAACAAGCCCCCATAGGACATGCAGAGCCCATCACAGGAGCACCAGGCAACCTAGGCCCTAGAACCCAGCTCAAGAGCACCCCTCTCACTCTTTCTCCAACTCCTAAACCTCATGGTTGTTCATCCAAAATGCTGGGAAAAAAAATGTTTGGGAGTTTCTAGCTGTGGACACAACTGTGATGGGACAGACATGGCCACTCCTGGTTACATACTCCAACTCTGCATGGGATGTTCAGGCATATCCAAGTAGTTTTTGCACAGGCAAAAGCCTGATGTTTTTGTTTATTTTAGAGGAGGCTCCTCTCATCCATCTCCTCCAAGGCAGACGTGTCAGGCAGGTCAGTCAGCCCTCAGAGCTGTGATAATCTGTGACAAGCCTAAAGATCCAAGGGATCTCTGATTGTACTCAGCTCCAGTCAGTCCAAACGCCCTGAGTGGCTCAGCCACGGGAGAGGACACAGATCACTTTCCATGGCAAGCATCCACTCAGCACACTTCCCTTGGAGTGGCTTGGACTCACAGGTCCCTAATGCTCCGTGGGCCTTTTGTGCCATTTCAGCGTCACCTCCCGCACTCTACCACAGATGGATGAGCTCTCCCCAGCTGTTTGTCCTCACTCAGGTAAGGTGCTAAGAACAGCCCAGTTTCTCCTCTCTCTCCGCACACAGCCTTACCTGGACACACAGGTTTCCTTGGCCTAATGTGAGGTTTTGATCAGGATACAGCAAGGCAGAGGAAATTAAAGAGGCTGCTTGTGCAATGAAGAGGAAAATGGCAGGTTCTTCTGCTTTGGGCACTACTCTTCCCACTCTGAGATAATCCTTCCTTGAGGCATCAGCACCATCTTAGGGCACTCATGGTACAAGTATTTACCCCCGGCCCTCCCTTCAGTAGCTCTGATCACCTGAGAAAAAAATCAAATTACTCCAAAATCCCACCAGTTTGCAGGCAGATGCAAGCTTACGAATCAGTATTTTTGATTTAAGTAATTGTAAGGCAAACAAAACTGTATTACTGTACAATAATGTACTTCACCTGTTCAGGAATAAAATTTTATTATAACTACTCCACATCCTCGCTATCTCCAAGTAACACCATATCAAGCAAACTTTGAATTTTCTTCTTTTTCCAGTGTTATGAAGTGCTCAGATTAAAAAGCTAAGGAAGAAGTGGTTGAGCTTCAGAGCAAGCTCAGACACTGCAGTTTGCCAGCAGTAGCACTTCCCTCCCCTGTCACTTGCAGAATAAATGGGCTCAAACAGAGCTCACTCTGCTCCTCTGTTCTCTCTCAACCCAACTCGTTCTGGTATCAGGGAGCTCCAAGTCCCTGCCCTGCACCTGATACAGCCCAGCTCCTCTCATACAACAGGTCTGTCCAGTTCCTCTCTGCTTCCTGATTCTGTGACTGAGCAACAACTTCCCTCAGTTTTCCCCCTTCCCTGATCCTACTCCTCTTTGGCACGACCTCCCAAGCTGCCATTAACCCTTTACTTTTGGGTAGGTCTAAGGTAACCATTGTTGGTCGTTTTAGGTTTCTGGGCTTCCTGAGCCTTTAAAACAAACAAAAAAACCAACCAATCAACTGCAACAGCAACAAAAAACAGGAAGCTTTTTTTCTTACTATACATAATGAACTCACTGGAATCTGTAGGAAAGAGAATTTTAGAACTATTTGAAAATGTTGGGGAGGTAAGAGAAAAACAAAACAACCCTGTGCCCACAACAAATGTCTGACTTATAATACCTGAAACTCCTAAGGTTTTCTGAATGTCCAAGGGGTAGAATACACACGAGATGTACAAAAATCCCACTGGACTGGTATTTTGAAATTAAGCTTCTTTTTTATTATGCCTAATGAGCAATGCTGGGGTCCTTTCTTAAACCAAACTGAAACACAGTATTTTTTCTCCTATGAAATATTTAAGAATGCATGACTGGTACAAAAGCTTCTGGATTTATAACTTTCACATGAACACTTTGAAAACTATAATTCTAATTTGCTTTTAAAAGTCAATTTTACCTTTATTCTGGACATAATTCTCTACCTCCCACTGGAGGAGAACCAACTCAGGGCCTGGCATGTTCAATGACAACTTCCAAATTTGTCTTAACTTCGGCAAAAAGATGGACAAAAAATAAAGTACACCACGAATCTCTTTTAAATTAAAATACAAATACAGTCTCTCTTAATATCCTTCAACACAGAGATCAGCCCTTGCCTTATTAAAATGTTACCACAAAACACACCAGCCAGAGTAACACAGACATTGACACACATCGGCCTTCACCTTTCAAATAGTGAATCTAATTCAGCAATCCTTAATCAGGCAAAGTGCTAATATAATCAAATCAGACTTGTTTCTGAATAACACAAAACCTGGTCTTAATTCTGAAACACGGGAAACACTGTTACAACATGGAGACTGATCCTAAGCTTCCTCAGATTTTAGGCCTCTCAAGGTTAGGATAATTCTGCAGATAAGATCAGGTTATATGTGGATCTGATTTCCACTCACTGTCTCCTAAAGCTCTAAAAAAAAAAAAAAAAGTATAAAAGTATCATTTAAAAAAATAAGGATCAGCCTGTCTCTGAGTCCACTGCTTTGCTACAGCAAGCATAGACAGAATATTCTTGAATATTGATATCAGCTGCTCAAGTAGCTGATTTAAGTTATGAACCAAACCAAAACGCATCCTACTCAAAACATAAGAGCCTAAAACATAAACAACTAGAAAAAGCAAAGAAAAACAATATCTCACCAAATACAGCTTTTAACCACATAAGAAACTATAATAAAACATTTTTTTTCAGATCTCTCCAACCTGAAGAGCCTTACCTTCATTACATCCACAAGATGAGTATTTCCACCAGATGAATACAGCTTCTTTGCATCAGTGTAGCACTCTAAATAAAATCCCTGCTTTGAACCCAAGTGCTTACTGAAGGTATTTACAAGTTCAGCATTGGCCTGTAGTCTAATTCACTTGTCTAACGAGTGAATTATATTCATAACTGGATGGTGATTAACACCAAACAAGCAAACGCTCACACAAACAGCACAGCAAATCATTCTTTTCAAACTGCCAATCGTTGAGGTCAAAACATTCATGCTTTTAAGTCAAATTACAATCAACTTCCTCCCCACCCATTCTATTATTTGTTATTCATGCATTGACAAGAGCATGGAAACCACTTCACAAAAAATCATGGTTGTCTTGGAAGAACTTGCACTATACTTAAAGATCAAACCCCACTTTAAAACCAAGAGAGGGAAAAGGCTTCTTGAGTTTTAAAAACAAAACTAAAACCCAACAACAACAAAAAAAACCCCAAACAAAATCCAACCAAACTTTTGATTTGTTTTAGATACTTCCTTTTATCCTCTTATATTTTGTCCTTTACAGTGCCCCTCAACTACAACCTCCTCCAAGGCTGAGGCAGGCAACTGTTTTCTACTCCTAATTTTTTTTTTTAAAAAGTTATTCAGACTAATATAGTGACATTTTGAACCACAAGCAAGTCACAGGGTTCAGCTTTTACATTGTAAAACTGCAGCTGTCAACAGAAAAAAAAACACTAGCGAAAACAAAAGAAAATATTTAGGAAAAAAAAAGAAAAAAAGAAGGAAGACAAAAGGAAAAGAAGGAAAACAAAAGGAAAAGAAGGAAAACAAAAGGAAAAGAAGGAAAACAAAAAGAAAAGAAGGAAAACATTGTAAAACTGTAGTTGTCAACAGAAAAAAAACCTAATGAAAACAAAAGAAAATATTAAGGAAAACAAAAAAAAAGAAGAAAAAAAGAAGGAAAACAAAAGGAAAACAGAAGGAAAACAAAAGGAAAACAGAAGGAAAACAAAAGGAAAACAGAAGGAAAACAAAAGGAAAAGAAGGAAAACAAAAGGAAAAGAAGGAAAACAAAAGGAAAAGAAGGAAAACAAAAGGAAAAGAAGGAAAACAAAAGGAAAAGAAGGAAAACAAAAGGAAAAGAAGGAAAACAAAAGGAAAAGAAGGAAAACAAAAGGAAAAGAAGGAAAACAAAAGGAAAAGAAGGAAAACAAAAGGAAAAGAAGGGAAAAAAGAAAATAAAAAATTACTTTTTTTTTTAATTCTATTTACATCCAGATTCATTCTAGTGCCCCTCTTCATCTTTCCAATCTACGTCAAGGAAACTTTGCTTATAAATTAATTGTTTTGTAACAAACTTTTATCAACCTCCTCGAAACACCACTTTTGACAGCAGCGACAGCCTATGAAAGACAATATTACTACAGACTTGTCGGAGCTGGAGTTTTCCATGGCGGAACCTCCAAGCAATCCTGCTGACACACGTTCGGGAGCCCGAGAGCGCTCCCGGTTCCTGCTCACCCACCCTGGATCCTCACGGCAGCCGTGACGTAGGAGCGACGGCCATGGGCCGGCGTGGAAAGCAGCTCCCAGGCTCTTTCCTGGCTCTAACTTCACTCCAGTTTTCGTGGATAAACACACGCTGGCCAGTCCTTTCATCATCTGCATAATCCCAGCCTCTTTGATTACTGGACTGTAATACCAGCGCTTTCATTCCTGAATTATGGCCACACAGAACATGACCGGGGGTGTGCCAAACAAGATGATTAAGCAGCAAAATACGACGAGGCATGAGTTATATTATTAATATTCCTATCTATCATTAGCAGCAGAAACGAGGGGGTTGTACAGCCAATGGCAGCTGTGCATAAAGCAAGCTCCTCCACTCTGACTCGCTTTCAAAATAAGAGCAACTTTTTATTTTGAGTAATTTTGTTCTCCGGTTGCTTTGACACCGAACTGTATTTCAGCAGTTTACAAATTACTTCCTCTTTCAAACTCTACCTTGAAACAACGTTGGAGGAAATCCTTAAAAAGGCAGACTCGAATTACAAGCCTTTGTTTTCAATGAGCACAGAATCATTTTTCAACAAGATACGCTGAGCAGCTTTCATTTCAGCAACTCACTGATATACACTGATATGGTCATTTGATATATTTAACTATATATATCAAATCTCCATGAATCTGAGAGTCATCAGCATGTTGTTTCATTTTCCCAAATTCATTAAAAAGTAAATCAAGGAGCAACTCTTAAAGAGTTTGTATAAAACAGCCAGGAAAACTCCTTCTTTCCCCCCCCTTCTCTTTCTTTCTTTAGTCATATCATCAGCACCACCGAGGTTTCCTTCATTTCTGTAAGGGTAGCCATTGCTTTTTACCCTCAATGATCTGCTTGACTATTTTTAAGACATTTGTTTGGGAATGGGAAGGCAAACACCTAAGAAGGGTAAAAGTTAATGTAAGGACATGTAACACAGAACAATAAACTACTGCACATTACACTACCAAATTAGTGGAATAAACACTCAAAGATCAAAGAGATGAACTTTTTGATGCCATAAAAAAATCACTTCACAGTGTAGGGAGACTTTGTTCAATATTCCATAAGATCCTGACCCAAAGAAGGGAATACCAAGTGAACACAAAAGGCATTTGCCAGGGAACTCTTTTCAGGATCTCCAATGCATGTGGTATCAGCCTTGATCTCGGCAGTAAACAAAGAGGGGAGAGAGGGCAGGCAAAGATAGGTGTGCTCCGTCAGGACAGGCAGAAGGAGGTGAGAAAATAGAAGAGCTTAAGCAGGATTGTAGGTTAAAATTATTTTAAATCTATGGCCTTTCATTAACCTGGTGAGGCTTTTTAAAGTGTGTTAATGAGAAGAAAGAGCTCTGGTGAAGCAACAAAATGAACTATGGATTTCAGTTAAAAAAGTTTTAAAAAACCCACAGTACAGTAGTCTTAGGAAGAAAAATTAATTTTGCATAATGAAATCATGAACTAATGCAATAAATTAAAACCCAGAATAATTAATTTTCAAGTTTTATTACTAAAAAAAAATCTGATTGAGAAGGGACTTCAGGCTCAAGATGAACCAATGAAGAGACACTGCTCCAGTCTGAATCATACTTGAATTTCACTAGGGTGCTTCATTATCTTTAATCAAGATTTTTAAAAATGTTTGTGACAGTCTGATTTCTGAAAAGAAAAACAGAAATAATTCAATCAGATTTGTTTCTATTAAAATAAAATTAGAGCAATCTTTCGGTTGCTTAGCTGTAATAAAAGCAGTGAATCTTAAGAGTTTGTATAGTGTTGTATGTAATTTTTATCTTGTTTTTCCTCAAACCTAGCAATAATAATTTTTTTTAAGACTGTCATTTTTATGCTGTATTACTCACAAGATATCAATTTAAAAGAATAGATATAAAAAGAGTCAGATTAAAAGCATACATTAACTCTTAATGCCCAACTGGAGACATCCTGATTTTTCTGAATGTTTACTTATTGCTGTGTAGTATTCAGGACTAGTTCCCACCAAGTTCACTTGATTTTGAGTCATCATCTGTTCTGTAAATCACCACCCAGTGTCTCAGGCTGAGCAGCAAAAACAGCAAGCGAGCAGTTCTCAACAACCAGCAGAGATTCACCCAAGATATACAGAGAAGAGGAAACAACTAAGTCTAATTCCTCCAAGGAAACGGCCAACTAGTCTAACTCATGAAAGCCTCATTTTTCTCCCCGAATTCCTTACTGCCTTTCCAACAACTTTCAAAGCTTCTGAAACGCGTAAAGCTGAGGAGGTTTACAGCTTTAGGAAACTGCAAGCTGGAAGGGGCTCCCAGAGCAGATTTAACCTAAATGAAACAGTCCCTAAGATTTCCTAAGGAAGCAACCCTTTGAGAACTAATGTGGTAACGTGTGTTCAGCAAAAACAACTTCAGAAACCAAGAGTCATGACTTTTAGGAAACACAGAAACAGAGAATTTACGATCACTTTAAACAGTTCCTGCCAGCACAGACTTTTCCTCACTATTAAAACCACATGATTTTCTGGCTTTAGCTGACAGCACTGGTTCTTCTTGTATTTGCCTGGTATTTTCTCCCCATAAGACATTCTGACTATATCTGCTCTCGAGCTTTTCAATAAATTATCCAAAAAGATATATTTTTTTAATAGTATTGCATAAGGCATTTTCTATGGTTTTTCAATCATTTAATGGGTCTACATCCCTTTTACTCTCCCACAGCTTCTTCAAGAATGCCCAGGATCCATCCTCATATTGATCTTACCAGTGCCACAGACAGAACTAACACTGATGCCTCTCTCACACCTCACAGGAAACAAATCACCCTCATCTGCTCTGTGAGGATGACACATGTACACTCTGGTTAATAACAGATGCTAAAATGCCTGATCATTAATGATGATAACCCTATCTAGCTGTTACACACAAAAGAATCTTCTGCTGTCTCAGAACTCGGCCAAATTTGTCCACAGACAAAGCAGAAAGCTGATCGAAGGCACAAAACCCACCCCTGACAAACAGCAAGGGACCATTAGAGGAGTTCCAAAGCAACCATTTTACATGGGCAAATGTGCACTCTTTCAGAAATAAATTTTTATAAATTCTGAAAACAATGTGGAAGTTACGACACTGCGTGCACAGAAATTTTAGCCATGTTACTATACAGTGTAGTAACAAACAAAGTAGAAAGGAAAGAACATATTTATGAAAATTGGAAACCTTTCTATCAGAAGCAGAACGAGCAGCTGAGACAGATCAACATAGACTGAAAAATCTCTTGCTATTTTCTTTGCCTCACTTTAAAAGAGAACAGTATTTTTTTCTTTCGTGTAATTTTGCAGAACTCTCCTAGTTTTAGTTATATTTGCCTACAATGAACTGATCATTTCTGGAATAAGTAGGCCATGGAAAAGCGCATTTTCCATTTAGATTCAAACAAGAGATTCTTGTTCATTTGAATATTATTTTATGGCTCAATGTGAGCTATGAGTGGGACATGCTGAAAAGATAATATTTTTCCCCAGTTTCTATAGCACCTGCTAGAAGCTGCAGGCACACAAAATTAAACCTATTCCAAAGGCACAAAAACATTAATCACCTCTTTTGACATTCTGCAGGTTAAGTATCAAATGTGCTCTACTGGAAACGCTTATACCCACACGTGTGCAAACCTCTGCTTCTGCAGCAAAACTATCTCCCTTGATGTTAACTATTTAATGAACCAGCACAGAGTTCCTCTAATCAACTCTCCCCGGGGAACAGGTCATAAAAAGAGCCACACTTAGAAATGAAGTAGGAGTTCATACTCCCTGTTTAAATCAACTACTCTGGTCCTGAGCAATGGATTCCTTAGGCTTTCTCTCTGTGTTTAGTCAGACTGTAAAACAGCTTCACACAACTTCTTCATTTTCCCTCTGCACCTGCTAGGAGGGAAAAAATCCAAAAAAATTCCGGGGTATCTTATTTCATGTGTCCCACACAGCATCTCATAGGTCAGAAATTGTATGGCTAAAGGGCCTTTAAACTCTGGCTTGGCATTAAGGTGAAAAACTAGAGCAGCTCCCAGGGCTATCCAAGCTGCAGAGGAGGCCCATGCAGGGATGAAGAAAACTTCCCTTCATGGACCATCTGAGGAACTCTGCACACACCCAGCAGAAATTCAGGCCCAGTCCCACCATCTCACTTCTGGCTTCCTTATCGTGCTCACAAAGGCTGCAGCACAAAATAAACCCTTTAGGTAAATTTTTGTGGTGTTATAGCTTAGAAAAACACTAAGAGCAGAAGAAACACAAAGCGTTCTGAAAAGTTCAGAAGACAACACCCCACAGCTTTCAGCTAATTTACTCAGAAACAGTATTATTCCCTTCGAAAATCAAGTTCAAAATGTCCCATAAACTGACATAATTTACCAAAAAAACTGTAAGACAAGTGGGGAAAAAAAAAGGGCTTGGTGTTGGATTTCTTTTCCCCTCACATCAACACTAGCAAAGTATTTGTAGGTTAACTCTGGCTTTTTTTATTTAACATGAACAGCAAATTACATCCAGGCAGTAAGTACATTTTTGAAGCAAAACTCCTCTGTCGTATTTGTCCCAGCAATTCTTCCAGTCATTAAATGTTTTTTTAGGCAAACCTACTATACAGCTGCTTAATATTTTCAAGTAGTTTTGGTCCAGGTAGCATCTGCCAACCTCTTAGCTACATTTAGTATCCTCCCACAGCTGAAGTCTAACAGACTTCTCTATTGAGACTTAAATCAGCAGCCTCTTTGTCTCCATGCAACTGCTCTTTTACTGAAAATGGTATGGCAGCAAAGAAAGCACAATATGAGCTTAGGCAGTGAAGCTGGTAGAAAACTTCTTGTTGTCACCGGAAAAAATAAAACACAGGTCCTCCCTCCCCACAGCCACGTGGGTGTTATCACAATGGAATATGCAGGTGGTAAAACAAGACATTTCAGTGTTCAGAATCACTCACTGCAGTGTTATCCAGTTCCCATCCTTTCCAGAGAATGGATCAGATGGAATTATTTCTAAGGGCATGTAGTGGACAGAGCCATGCTGCTTTACACGGCATCTTTTTTCTTCTACGAAGGAAATCTCTACTCATGTAAATAAACTTCCCTGCAATTTCCGTCTCCTCACAAGGTTCTCTCCTCAGTTTTACAAACACAGAGTACTGAAACTCCACACTAACTTTTTTCTTGTAGTTAGTATTATAAGAATGGGGTTTTTTCCAGTGTTACGCATGTTCCATTTGTAAGAATAACAAACATTAGGACTGATGAGCCAAATTTACTTAAAATTGCTGATCATCTTACTTCTAAAATATGAAACCGGGAATTTTTTCTTTAATACCAACTACTTAAAAACAAAAAATAGAAGTACTGATGGTGTTTGAACCCAGGCCTGCCACACAGTGTGGTTTCAGTAACAAAAAAAACTCTGCTGTGCAAGTTTGCCATTTAACATGATCATTATCCTCACTCCCCAAACACCTTGTAAAATCAGATTTATTTGTCGCTAGGTGAAATGAGAAATCCATCATCCCCTAACAAATGGCATCAAATACCTGTATTAGACAAACACGGAAACCTGACCTTTGACAGCTTGTTTTATTTAAGGATCTTCAATTGCTGTCAGTTACCAAATCATGCAAACCCAACACTTTGGGGGGGGGGAAACCCAGCTGTATTTGCATCTAATGCTTCAATACTAATAAAAATACTCTACTTATAATTTGCACATAAAAAGAGTGGGTTTACATAAAGTTTGTCCTTGGTTAATTAAAAAAAAAAAAAACAAAACAAAACAACAACCCTCCTAAAACTTTGATAGCTGACTGTTGATGACTGGTTTTTCCTCTTCTCCTACTTTCAAGTGTATAGTTTATCACGTCCATCAAAATGCACACACCCCCAACAGCACCAATAACTTTGATAAAGGGTTACAATTTGCCTATTAATACACAAAGGCTACAGGCAATTTGTTTCAGAAGTTTTTCTCCTCCATTACTCTAAGGAAGCAATCAAACACGAGCTCTGTGCAATTCCTAACAAAACCAGCACACCTGAGTGTCAAAGCCACACTCACCAATCCCAGGACACACTCAGTTCTCCAGAATCAGACTCCTAAACACATGTGTAAACGCACCCACCCCCCTCCTTGAACCCACAGCTAAATTTGCTTCAGGTTAATGCACCCACTCACTCTCTGTGGTCAGCGCTAAGAAATGTGCTCTGTGGTTCCTGCCTTAGTCGTGTACACAAAGGTAAACATTTTTAAGTTCAATTCTACTTCACACAAGAACCATAAAGAATCACCAGAAACACTGCAGGAGACTTTTAAGATTTTAATCTTCTTCAATTTTATCTTATTTCCAGATATGAAATACTGCAAAACCTCTTTGTTACTGACTATTTGTTCATCCCATAGGCATGAAAATATTTAGTGTTTATTTTTATTAAGTCATTTATTCCATCTGTTATTTGCCAAAATCTATCAATACTGACCTCAGAAATTGATTTAATCTTCCTGAACTTTATACCCTTAGATTCTATTACACTATATTCTTCCCTATTCCGAAGATGTAGTTCTGTAGGAGATAAAGTGGATTAAAGACATATTGAGGATTATAGATTATGCAGTTAGAATAAACACAGGCAAGTATTTCAAATAGCTGACCATACAGAAAGGAATCACATTCTGTTCTCAAGATGATATACAAAAATAGAAAGCACATTCCACTAGGAAAATATTTACTTAATAATTTATCATTTAAGAACTACTACTGTACAAATTAAAGTACAAAGACAGTATATTGAAATCCACATGAAGATATATATGCAGTGATTATAACACAGTTTCAATTTTGATTGTGATTGGAGTTACAAAGTTTACTCCATTCCAAATGAATCACACTCCAGTTTTCCCTGAAAGTCCTATGTTTAAAACTGATGTTTTGGATAGGAGAGGCTGAGAAACACAGTGCTGCCAAAAAGTCTAGAAATAAAGGGATAAAAATCTTAAATTATCCAACTGGAAAGAAATGCCAGTGAGATATAAGAATCAATTTAGTCCAGACATTAATAACTTCCTTAATGATCTAATGATTAAAATAGCATATAGATAACATCTTCTGAGGATATTAAACAGAGAACTTTGAGTAGCAGTTAAGTCAGAACTAATACAAAGGAATCTAGGGAAATTCCTTACATGGCCAGAAAATAAAACAAAATTCAGTTTGGAAAAACACCAGCTAATACAGCTGGGAAAAATAATCCCAAATATAGATATTCAATATGGACAAGAAACCTGGGAAACAACAATACAGAAAAACTGCATTAACCACAAATGCAGCACAAGCTCAAAAGAGAGGGTGACAGTGTCTGTCTTGCCACTGAATCTAGGAAAGGGGAAGGCTGAATTACTCCCCTTTTACCCATTTAACTCTTCTCCCAAAATGAAGCACACACAGGTGGGTGCTCTATTCCACTGTCTTTGCTGCAGCTCTGTACATGAGATAGGTCCTGTTCCTCTGGACATTTAAAACTGCACAGGCAAAAATATTATCAAGTATTGAATGCTTTAGAGCTTAAAAGAACAAGCGTAATGAAAAACAGACTGTTCTTTTTTATTGTATATTATGTGGTGGTGTAGAGCTTTTTTGTTATATTTGAAATATCAGAGCTTTCTAATCCAGAAGTATACTACTTCTCTAAAAGCAAATAAATATGAAAATATGCTCACTTCCAAACCGTTTGCTTTTTATTGACCATGAAGTTTTGGCACATCTCACCACAAGCAAAATCACTTTGAAGATGTTGGCTCTCAAATGAATTTCTGCTGTAGTGCAATGTCTGTTCATGTTGGGAACAACTGTACAGAGCAAGGGGAGACCAAGCAACGCTGCACTCGTGTCACATGAGGTCACCTCAGAATCTGTACTGCAGGGGATGGCAACGCTCCTCTCTGCAAAATCCTTGACTGAGAAAGGTTCTGCAATAGGAAGGACTGGTCTACCAAGCAGGAAGTAAGAGAAACTTGCTTAGAGATACTTCATCTTCTTAGTTCCAGCCCCTTACTTCTTTTTCTAGATATTATGGCATTCTTTCAGTAAGAGAACATACCGAAAACTTAAGAAAAATACTTTCACATTGCTAATGGAAATCAGAATCTCTACAATTCCCTTACACTCTCTCAGAACGAGCTCAGAAGCATATACAGAAATTATTTAGGTTTCATCAGTTTGTTTTTTCTGCTTTAAGGGAGGGGAATTTCCCCTCAAGTGTGTTCGTTGGAAGATTCTGTCCCACTTCAAGTTTAGGGATACCTGAACCAAAGCTTAAACCTGGCCCTTCTTGCTCATGAAGCAACATGCTGCAAATGCTGTTTGTTGAACTTGACTGCACATTATGGATGTGGTAGTTTAGGGACAAACAGGACACTGAAACAACAGGAAAAGGAACAGACTTGTCCTGGGAATTTCAACTCAATTCTCCTGCCATTGCAATTTTCCACTGTTAGAAAGAGAAAAAAGATTAAGATCATCAACTCTGTGGTTGTCTATTAAGAAAAAGACTGATTTTTTTTTAATTTATTATTTGGGACACTTGTGTGTTCTTCCTGAAATTAAGGAAGAGTGAGAAATTTCACTCCATGACCTGGAATTTCACATTTAATGGGAGGATGGTGTAAACATAACCTTAAGTACTTTGTTCCTTTCTCCTTCCCTGCAACAACTCCTGTTGACTCACGGCAATGAAGTGTCTAGAATTTTTCCAGGAGCCTTTTCACTGCTTGGCTTATGTTTAACCCACAGTATAAATCTCATTTGCTTGTTTCTCTAATATTAGAGGACTCACTGCAGCTCTTTTTACTTGTGACTAAACAGATTTAATCTGGCAGCTCAGATGATATTCTAAAAGAGTTCACAGAAACACACACTTCTTTTGAGATTATGGCATCCAAAATACAGGCTAACAACCACCTTGATATGCTAATTTTTCCTCGAAGTGCATCTAAAAATCCCTGAATCCCAACCCTCCCCCACATAACTAATGAGTCTTCTCCTGTATTTTGCCATCCAACACACCACACCACTTTTCCAAGAGCCAGATGCCAGAACTTTAGCACAATCTCCATCACTTAAGACACAATTTTGAAGCTACTCTTCTCAGAAGGACTAAATAACCACTTGTTTCCACCAACCTTTATAGTATTAATAAGAGACACTGGAGTGCCCTCTAATCCTGAGTAAGATACCTGTTAAAGTCTGGGGTTTGCCAAAAACAGACACAGATTTTCACTAAGATTCTCTTACAAATCACAGCAGTAGCTATTTTCTCTGTCTCTTTGCCTTGCCTTTTCATCCTTTTTGCACTTTTTAAAGATGAGTAGAAATTTCAACCACTGCAGTTTCTCAGCACTGGTGGGAAAGGAGGTTCTGTTTCCTACCAAGGAGGAGACGCAGAGAAAAAGCAATAAATACTCAGTAGAGTGCATGGGGAGAAAGGACAAGGAAAATTATTGCATAAATTACAAATAGGAAAGACTGCCTTGCAGTGAGGTCTGATTACTGCAACAGGCAGGATGGAGCTGGCATGCTCCTCACAGGGTGGATCTCCATCCTGACAGGTCCAGTCTTGTCTCCAGAAGCACAGACAAACAACCACTGTAACACACGGATGGAGCTTAAGGTGAGCAGACTACTTTTTTCTATATAAATATAGCCAATTTTATTGTATTAACATTGTCAATAATCTTTGTAATCCCCCCCCACCTGGAGTGCTCGTTTATACACACGTGAGTTTTATCACCCTCTTGTGGAAAAATAGGTAATTGTATCCGTCAGAGGTTGCAGGAAGAAGCAGAAGTGGGAGTAAGGAAGGCAGTGATAAGAAACAAGCAAAAAAGCAGCAGAAGTATGGGCTGGGTGGAACAAAGCAAAGTGAAGGAGAACCAAGATGACCAGTAACACAGTGCCACCTCAACTTCTTCCAAAAGCTATCCCAAAAATGTTATTTGAAAACACCAACGAGAGCAAGCTGCCAAATTTACTCTCCCTTGGTAACACTGACATTACTCAACAAATAAGTTTCGTTCTCTACAGCGATTCAAGTACTATCTCAGCTGTAATCACCACCTTTTGCATCTTTGTTTCCACACAGATGGGAAAACATATTCTCTATAAGCAGTTTTGTACAGCTAACCTTATGTAAAATCAGAAGGTAAAGACTTTCTTATTTATACAGAGACTGCATATAACATCTATGTCCTGCTGTTGGAATGTGAAAGTGCAGAGCATGTGAGCAAAGCTTGCCAAGAAAACTAATGAAAGTTTATGCCTTCACAGTACATCCTACTGGGTAACATAAAAGAAAAATAAGAATATTTAATTCCTTTAAAATCTGGAATCATCCTTTTCTCAGTTTCTGGCTATCCATGATATCAATTTGTAATTTGAGAAATTTAACTTGGGGTAGACTTCCTTTGGAACACAATCCATATGACAACATATTGAAAACACTGAAAGCAACAAACAAATTTGCTGCCACCTACATTGTAAAACTTGAAAATCCAAGTCTGGTACAAGCACACACAAAAAAGAAGCCAAGGAAGTCATGGTAATATTAAACTCATGACACTGTGAGGAAGAACAGAAATACCAAACAACAAAAAGATTAGGTAGGTATGATAGTTATTGAGAAAAAGTAAGAAATCACACACAACATATCCTTAAAACTTCCTGAAAATCTTCCAGGAATCCCACAGAAAACTACAGACCACATCCAACACAAACTACAGTTACTTCTTAATGATGCTAAACCTTTTTTCTTATGCTCCTCAAGGAGTTAGAAATTCATTAAAAATAACAATTCTAATGCCAGATCTTCCTGAGTTTATGATGAAAGAACATGCAAAGAACCACCTCCCCCATTACCCAAACTACATTTATGCCCAGCCACTATTCATGATGAAAGCCATAAAATGGACAATCATGCCAGTTACATTTATTTCATTGCTTTAATCAAAATCTGACAGTAAAGTACTTCTTCAGACAACATACAATTTCAGCTTAACCTTATTCTTCATGATGATATCTGATTTTTCTGACTAAAAATTGCCGTATCTGAGTATTTAATTGTATCTCCAACTGGGGGTCAAGTCCTAAAAGTGATACTTTTACCAGAAGGTACACACAGTTACCAGCATTTATTCATCATCCTGGAGATACCACTGATGGTTTACTTGAGCTTCTGCGAAATACCCATCAAGTAAGGATGGCTGAGTCTGTGATTCATGTTTTGCAGCAGATACATCCCTTTCAATTCATAAAAATCTTGAAAAAAACCCACAACCTAATTATGTACCAACTTGTATAATCAGAACAGCACACTGTTTGCCTCCACATCTCTTGTAACTCAGGCAGTTCTGAAGTCCAACATCAAGTTATTAGAACAATCTCTTCAGCTCAGGGAACACAAGAAGCTCCTGCTACAGAAGAGCTGGCAATATGTCCAATGATGCACAACAGACTTTACAGCAATCTGCTATTCTGATTTTATTTTAGGAAGCTGCCCAGAAAGGATCCATTGCACTTTTTCACCTTCTGCCCATTTAACCAGGCACAGCAACAACATTGTTTTCCTTTTTGCCCCAGACTCTTGCAGATGCCATGGGAAAGACCATGGGAAAGACCATGCACTTCACATACAAGGAAAATACCACAGTTAAGAATCTGTCATATATACCACAAAGGAAAAAATGTGGTAAAAATCAATAAAGGGAATAAATGTAAAATAATGAGCTTTTTTTATTAAATGTATTTTAAAATGGTAGTGTTTTTAAATAAAATCCTTATAGTACATACTTTGTTTTCAAGCAATAAATCTTAATATAACAGTTAATAATAGACATACTGTGACTTGAAAAATAAACTTGATACAGGAGATTCAAAAATACATTCTTATATTGAATGAATCTAAGAATATATACATTTTCAAAATTACACACACATCAGCATCAATTAGAAAAAACTACCAGGGAAAAACCTTCTATTACTGTGAATCATTATTACTCCTGATCAAAACTGGTTCCCCTGTAACCTGACTTCAAGACTTTGTTCAAAATACACAAATTTTTTAATCAAGTGCAACAACTAAGGGCACGAAAGTATTTTACACTGATTCTTTGGACAGCTGCCTTATCTTTTGAAACATTTGATAAAGATCCTCAGACTGTAGCTGCATTTTTTTTACTTTTTTTTGTTTGTTTAGTTTTGGAGGGTTTTTTTAAGCAGAAAACCATACACACAGAAGCCACCAACCCTACATAAATATTCCACCACCATTTCAGATCTGCTGAATTAACTGTTTGAGAGGACAGAGGATCAGGCACATTACCAAAATTAGGAGGAGGCAGAATGTTTTTAACAGTCTGGGTTACACTGTGGCCCCACAGACACTTGTCTCAGCAGATGAGAGGCACCACTGCACTTGGGAACTTCTCGAAGCAGCTCTGCCACCAGAAAACACCCTCATGTCACTGCACCTGCAAGCAAGACTGACACAATCAGCGAGGTTTTAAACTAAGATGAACGCTGGCATACCCTGCTGAAAGGAGATTCTAGTCTGTGTGCGCCCATTTGCTGATATTTGGGAATTAGACAGTTACCAGGATTACATGGTCCCACTCCTAATCCATTAATCCCCACCCCACCAAAACTCACTGAACTCCCCAAGTCCTCTCCTCTGTTACTGCTGAAGATTTTTGCCTGATTGTGCCAAAGAAACGGTAATAGCTTGAATGAAAAAACTGTAGGTGAAAGGAAGTTACCCTGAACCTAAAAATAGTTGTGTGTCCTCCTCCCACTCCCCAGAAAGCATTAATGAAAGTGCTCTTTTCTCAGGGAGGTAGTAGCTTACAATGGATGAATGTAAAAGGACTGATGCCTTACTATAAAGCTCTACCAATGAGTAGAAGTAATATCCCATTTTAAAAACAGAAGAGAAAATTAAATAAACTCAAAGCCTAAACTTTGTGTAAGACATTGAATGTCTACAGCTCATCTTTATACACAGACAGATATTATACACATTTAATATACACAAACACAATTTTATAAATACACACATAATTCCAGAGATATGGAAAATGTGCTCTTTCACAACAGTAAAGCTCCATATCATAGTCAATTATAAAGGCAGCACTATACTTCAAGAATCATTATACTACATAGAAATAATTGCATGGCTGAACCAGAACTTGTGTTTGTTGAAGGTACTTTGGGAAAGGAATATAAAGGAGGTACTTATTACAGAAACAGGAGGTTCTATTACAGACCCATAGGGCTACACTTGGGCACAGAAGAGAAAATGGTAATACTATTAGAGTATTACAGGGACACATATTATAAAGACATACTGCACAAATAGAGACTGAAACCAAAAGTTTCTGGTGATGATGGCCAGGTGGGATGGGGCTTTGAGCAACCTGGTCTAGGGGAAGGTGTCCCTGCCCATGGCAGAGGGGGGTTGGGACTGGATGATCTTTAAGGTCCCTTCCAACCCAGGCCATTCTGTAACTGTGATTCTATGATGAAGTCTACACGTTCTGCAGAAAATTATCAAGATTTTAGGCTCAATCTTGTGAGGAGTACAGAAATACATTTTACACAGTGATTACAAGTTACTTCACTTTAAAAATTATTAAGAAGAAAACAGAAAAGGAAGAGGTGGTAACCAAACCACCTTCCCCCAACAAACAAACAAAAAAAATCCCACCACCATGCTTATAGGAGGAAAATTGCCAGACCAGAGAGACTCAGAAATAAATACTGGGAACTGACTGGAAACTTCTGAAGATCAGGGGTAAGCTGACAGAATTCCTCCCCAACTGCAGTTTCACTAACACGCTGCTAAGATAAGGGGCTACTGCTTTTACTAGGATCTTAATTTCAAGTCAGCATTCCTACAGCTGCCCATTCTCTACAAATGTTGGCCTACAAAACTACATTCCAAAAGGAGACAGTAACAAGCAACAAAAAATTCAGAAAGACAGAATGCAATTAGTGCATGGCCCTTTCTAAGCACCATCAACCAAATACCTTTTCAGAAACAACCAGAAACCTTTAAGATTATTGGAAAAAAATATTCTACAACCAACAGATGTTAACAAATTAAAAGGAAAGTTAAGTGTATATTCAAAAAACCACTGCCAAGAGCACAAGAGAAAGTGAAGAAATTTATTACATATGACAAGAACCTTGTACATATTCATAAAAAAAATACTAAACAGGCTAAGTTCTTCTTCCTTTCAGGATTGTGGCCCTATCCCCAAATCTTACACAGAGATGACCTACTATGTCCAGATTTGTATCGGCCAGAACAGACACAAAATTCCTAGAAGTAGTTCCAGGACTGATGCAAGATTCACTACTGATTATGTGCAGCACAAACCAAGTTCCAGTGTTTCTTTCATGCAATGAATTAGGAGTCACGAGATCTATTTCCAGTTATGTAGATAAAGCTGGATTTTATTTTGAGAAATCATAACCACTATCACCCTAAATTCCTGTTTATGTATTAGGAGAAGTATTTAGTTTAGTTATATTATTAACAGTTTAATGATATCTGTGTATCTGGTATCTGTAAAACATTTCAAATTTCCCAAATGGAGAGCAGCACAGAAAAGACAAGCAGGCAGCCCCCATAAAAGTCAACAGAAAACAGAAGCTCTGTCTCTCTTCTTCTACAACTCAAATCATACCTATTTCCCACATGAAGAGTTTTAGGTGGCATCCATAAGTCTGAAAAAGTCAGACTTTCTTATGATAAGGGGGTCTTTTAAAAATCCAAAAGAAACTTGTATTTGAACAAGAAGGTGCACATCTTGCAGTTCTCAGTCAAAAGTCTTTTGGAATTGTTAGGATTTTTTTACCATTTAGGAACTTCAGCGTTTGACCTATAGATAGCATTCATAAGAAAAGCTTATGATAAAATCTCAGCTATAGGGAAATAATATAATGATCAAAAGCAAATAGCAAGTGGAAAGAGATTTTCCCTTTTCGACTATGCAATGCTCTTTTGTTGCCACTACACCAATTCTTTAATGCCATGGAAACTATCTGATAAATGTATTAGAAGCTCAACAAATTTCATAATATTGAGGTAGCAAAGCAATTGGTATTGTTGACAGAGAACTGCTCTGAGCACCTATTTTAAGGAGAAAAATTATCTAAAAATAAAAATCATACTTTGAGCAGTATTCAGTGGAAGAATACAACAGCTGCAGAGAACACGAAATGAAGCTACCCTAATCATATTGGATCATTGCAAAACATGGAAGGATGAGAGGGAGGAAAAAAAGCATGCCTTGAAATTACAAAAATGAGATACAAATTACTTAAAATTTAACAGTCTTACTTTTGGATGGTTTTACTTTACCCAACTTCTGTATTTGTAATGAGGGCGAGGGGGGTGGGAACAATACTGTGAGTTACATGAGAGTTTTATGTCCAGTTTCTCAAGATGCTAAACGTGTATTCATAAGGCATATGATGTTTTTAATCATCTATATGTATGTCTTCATCCTCTGCACGCTCCCCTATCACAACAGACACGGGCAGAAACTCAAATTAACTTCTCCTTTTAGAGGTAAATACTGAGATTGATCTGTTTTCACATGTCCAGCACTACAATACACTTTTTTTCCAGCCAAATGCTTTCTAACATTGCACTGCTGTTGATCTACCTCTAGAGACTTCTAAGTAAAAAGAGCAGCTACACAAAATGAAAGTAAAATAGCCCTCCAATAAATAATACACCCACCCAATAAATAATACACCTATCCAAAGCATTCACAATCCTATCTTCCTCTATAGAACAAGCCCGATTTCAGGCACACAACAAACTTGGTTTACAAACTCGGGAGGGATTTCACTAAAGCACAGAGGTGGAAGTACTCAATCCCAAAAAAGGGCCCTTCACAAGGACTGCCCTGCCACTGACCTAAGGCACCTGCCAGGCTTGATGAAACCATCAGCCTTTTCAGAAGTAAAGCCAAAATCCATAATGCACTGCAAGATGCACCAGGGAAAAGCATGCAAACATCAAAAAATGCATGTGAGAAACACTCATGAGGGTACACATACACAAAAAGCAACTGTATCACAACTTCAATTTGCACTTCTTATCCCATTCCCTCACACTTGAAACAAAGGAGAAAACTCTGGGTTTAAAGTGTTATATTGGACAATAGTTGTATTAAAAAAGGTAACTCCAAATCAGATCTAGTCACAACACAATAAATAAAAATATAATTAAATTTTCAGAAAAGTTAAGTCCTTATGGCAGGCAGACAGAGCAGCTTTTTGGCTTGGGGCTTTTGAAAGCCTAAACTCAGCCCAACACAGCCTCAGAAGGCACATCTTATTTTCTAAACACATTAAATGTTTATTTACAAAGTGATACCATACACACACTTTAAAAAAAAAAGTAACAACTTTATTTCTCCATATTTTTTTTTCCTGGAATAAGCAATACTGAAAATTCCAGTTGTTCTTATTACATTTCCTAAATAGCAGCTTATCCTTCGGACTTGCACACAGCATCAAAACATACCATTCTCTTCTACTTTTCTTTCCTGAAACATTTTTATTACCAAATGAACAACAACAACACTGCCTTATCTGTTTTTGCAATTCAGGCATGTATGTTCACAGAAGGCAACAGACTGCATTAAAACACTACCAAAACAAGCCATTTCACTATATGTGACTCTGTCCCCAGGGAAAGGAATGAGAGCAGATAAGATGTGACAGATGTGTAGTCACGTCACTTAATACACTACTGGAAGGTGCTCAAATCATTATGGTGACAGGCAGAGTATAAAAACTTGCAAAGAATGGACCAAGCAGTTATCCAGTTTTCTGCAGACATGATTCTTGTAATCAGAGAAGATATTGAGGTCTGTGAAGTGCTGTTTGAGATAAGGCAGCCTGCCAATGTCAATATGCAATAGAGTCATAAAATAAAAAATAGAAGGGTGCACAGCATATATGTTTTTGTCAGCAAAACCTCTCCATCATGAATATGAAATACATCTGATGAATATGAATTCAAGGTCTGTCCTCTAAAAATTTCCTGTAATGAAACATTTCTGAAGAGGTTTAATTAAACTCGAAATTTACCCAAATCAGGAAGCTTAAGCTTAGCAACTGTAGTTGTCCAAACTAAGTTTTGTTTTTCAGCTGTTTTGCTGAAATCTCTATTTTGGTTTAGAAGACAGAACAGTAAGGATAAAACTGGAAATCATACGGTTACCGGAGAGAATAGGACTGGTCACTTGTTTGAAGTCAAGTATAAACCTAAGAGTTATAAAAAAAAAATAAATCTGGACTTCCATGCAATTGGCCAAGTAAAGTATGAAAAATGCAGGATAAAATAGTTCCCTCACTTATTTCAAGTTTACTAATCTTGACTGTTACAAATATTAATGTAGGTCAAGAATAGTTCCAAACAGCAGCATGATTTTAGCTGCCAGTGTCCCTTCAGTAGGGACCAATACCACTGCTGTTGTTTCTCATAGACTGTTAGACCCTAAATCCCACAAATTAATCTGCACAGGTAGATCCCTGTGCCTCTGGGAATCCGCATTAAGGCAAAGAGGGAAAACTAACTCACAGGATCAGATTCTTAATTTGAAGCTGGACCACTGTAACTCATTATGACACTAATCATAAATATCTCACCAACACCCTCTGCTCCCCATCTGTTTGTTTTATCTTATTATAGTTTTATATCTCAATCCACGGGACTGGCTGCAGTAGTCGAATTAAACACCTGCATGTGCCCGTGTTTCTGCAGGGCCAGGTCCTCAGACACATGCTGATTTTTCCCTGTGCTTGTGCCCATGCCTTGTTTGCTCCCTGAATGGGACAACAAAATAGAATGACATAATTATAACATCAATTTCTTCATTTATACAAACACCGATATTGATGTTTTCAAATAATCCCGTCCTTTCAGCCAAAGGATAAGCTCCCATCGACTTCTGAGGTGCAGTGACTGGTATGAAGTAACCTGCATATTGAAAATTACCTGGAAAAGTGTGACACTGGGCTTTAAAATTACTTTGAAGAAGCACTTGCTTCTTTATTGTACAGTCACAAAACAACAAGTAAATTTCTTATAATCATAGAATATCCTGAGCTGGAAGGAACACACAAGGATCTTCAAAGTCCAACTCCTGGCCCTGCACAGGACCACCCAAAGAATCACAAATAATATTCATTGCAGACTACTAAATCAAATCCACTGGCACCAACCAACCCTGAACTGAGGAATACTGAATCCAAGCCAGTCACCATCAGGCCCAGTGCAGGAGGTTGGATGGACCTTTCCTTTGACCCAGGATGGCCATTCATATATTCTTACAGAGAGCCCACAGGAAGAAGCCCACAATATTTCAAGGATAACTCCACTAGAACTAATCCCAGAATCCTACTTTTAATTAAACTAAAAAACACACATTAAGGTATAAGTGTTTTTGTGGGTGTTGGTTTCAGGTTTGGTTTTATTTTGCAACTTCTATCTTCTTTTGAAGAAGTGGGGTTAAGTGCAGTCACGCATTTATTACATATTTAAATACTCTGATTAACAAATTTGTCAAACAAGTAGATGAGGGAATGTGGGAAATATACGTGCCCACAAAGCAAAAAAAGGCACAGACATAATATTAAACCTATTAAATGTGCTATTTTCCAGAATTATCAGCACCAACCACGCTTATTTTCACTACTTATAGCAGAAATGAAGAATAGCCATTAAAAAAAAAATCCACAGAACTAAATAAACTGCTTGAGAATTCAATGTTGAAGACTTCTGAAAGGGTATTTCCCCTTCCTCACCAGAGAGACATTAATTCTGATTTTGGCCCCTGGATTTGTACTGAAATTTGGTGATAGTTGGAATTTAGGGGAAGCATTCAAGATATCACAGAGATATTGGCGCTCTTTAAAGAGTAGTATGCTGGATCATAATTTTCTTTCTCAAATCAGAGGTTAAATCTGCCAGTAGAAATTCAGCTCCAGCTGGGATATGCAGGATCTCAAAACAGTAGGGTCTTGCCTAAGACCAGACTGGCAGCATCTTTCCCCTTGAGAGGCTGCAGCTCATGGGACCTTTTGATTTCAAAACCCAGCAGAAGCCAGGAGCTGGGAGCTATCCATCCACAACTGGTATGAGAGGGGGTCCCACCTCCTCACTTGCTGTAGGACAATCAAAATACCCCTGTGGGCTGCAGTTGGCACCACTGTCACAGGTTACAGATCCACACGTCAAGGAAAGATGCTTAAAACCAGTTTCTTTCTGCTCACAAGTCCATTTACCCTTTCCAAAATCGCCTCTCATTAGTGTCAACTGCTGAGGATTCACAAACTAAAACACTCACACACAGTCTGAGTGCCTTGACAATTCAAGGCATGGTACAAGTTAACATCAGCATCTAAAACTTTCAGAAGTATTGCAAACAATCACCACCCCTCAACTCACAGATAAAATATTCTGTAAAGCTTAAATACATATATTTCTGGCATGAAACATTTCTCAGTGCTGGCAAAACTTCCCTGTAATTTTTTACAATAGCATACTTTGAGTTCAGAAGCTGGTTGTAGGGTAAAATTGTTTTTTTTTATTAAAACCCATATGTGGTCTTACCTTTTAGCAGAGGCAGGGGAGTTAACTCGATAGGCTTGCCCTGAGACCTAAACTGGGAGGAGCTTTGTGACCTCTTCTGTCTGGCTTTTCTGACGGACTTCCGAGAAAATCCGTCTACTTTATCCACTGATGGAGGAGTAGTTGGTGCTGAGGACATATCCCTACTGAAGGAAAACAAAGGTTACAAATATACTCCAAATGAGTGAAATGGGTAAAGATTAGCCTAAACTTCCCAAATATCTTCTTTCTGCAGCACTCTCCTGTTGACAACTCACCCACATAAACTGTTAAGAGATTTAGCCCACCGATACATTTACACATTGTATGGAATAAACTTAATGGAGCTTAATCGTTAATGTAATAATTCCTCTTGCTCACCTTTTTATCTGTGTCTCCCATTTGCCAAAAATCCTGCAATGGGAAAAATTCAGACCTAATGCTGACATCATTATGTCAACAGAATTCATACACCTGTAGACCTGACATAGGATTGTTGCTTTAAACTATGTATTCTTTGGGATGAAGTAATTTCAACTCACTCTGCAAGAGACCATGTATGCTAAAGAATGGATACACAAAAAGGTACAAATGTTTTTTTGGCATTCAAGTCACCAATATGCATGACCAAAAAAAAAAAAAAATAGGACAGCAGAAAAATTCCATTTGCTTACCATACCTGAATACCAGATTTTATAGAAATGTAAGAAGGTATAGCAGAAAGTACTGTTATACTTCACAATTTCGCTAGCACTGACAAATTCTACATAGTGCTTCTTTATTCTCCATTTTAGAAATACTCAGTTACTTTCCTGTGAGTCTCTTTACACGTAGTTATTCCACGTTCTGGCATTTCTGTAGGACCAGCAGTGTGGTAGCTGTAACTGTTCTAAGGGCACAAGCCAGACAAGGTTTGCAGGGAGAGGCAGAGAGCCAAAAAAGGCTTCTGCAAGCAAAAGTTTGTTTGTTTCCCAACTTCAGCTGGTGTAAGCAACAAGCACTGCATCTTCCTATAAAACCGGCCTTGGTAGTACTCCTGTAGCTGATTCCATACCACTAGGAAACATTTTAACAGTGAATTAATGCATTCACCTATTGTATTTACCAGTCTTGTCCTGCGTGTTATAAAGGCTCATCAGATCTTGATGAACTACGTGAGCAATACTCAACAGAAACGAGACAGGAGGAATTCAGGCCTACATGTTTCAAGCAGCTCTGTGCACAGTTAACTTCACCAGCGTGTGCAGCTCCCCTGAAATCAGCAGCCCCATCTGCATTAATGACACGATCATTAGCGAGAGCAGCTCCGTTGATTTCAGCCAGGCCACACACTCGTGCAAAGTTAAGCATCGGCGTAAGCATTTGCAGGATCAGGGTCTTAGAACATGTCCTTGGAAAGCATTACTCATCCTCAATGTCTTGTTGACTTCAATTACCAAAGTGACTCCTTTGCTACAACAAGTTGATTCCACGACACAGAGAACACTTTCGAGTACTTATTTTTATTAAAATATTTGATTACTCATAGGCTTCATAAATTACTAAATCCCCTGAAACAGACATTATTTGGGTTTGTCTTTTGTAAGAAAAGCTTTCGAAAGCATGATTTGTTGCAACAGTGTAAACAAGCTCCGAAAGATAAGAACTGTTTAATGCAGAATCACATATAGGTGCACTAAATCTATCAAAAATGGGAGTATAAACTCCATAGCTTCTTCGAGGAAGCATGTGCAGCACTCAGAAGGTGAACTGTGCAGCTGGCATTACAATAATGAAAAAATCTCATTCCATCTTTTTGATTTCTCCTGAGGTATTCTCTCACTACCAGCTTAGGCTTTCTAAATATAATATACTATCAGCAACATGAACCCGTACCTTAAACTGGTCTTGTTTATCATCTGGGCGGAAAAAAAAAAAATGCCACCATCACCAGGGCATTCAGGCCCCAGCCAAGATTAATAAATAAAAAAGTCAGATAAACTGAAATAGAATGGCCTGTACTTTAGTAACCCACTTCTAAGATTTCAACAGTCCGCCAAAAAACATACAAACACGAAGTTACCTGTTACATAAACCAAATTCTGGAAATATCAGCAAAAAATATATTCCCTAAACCTGAATCGGTTTGGCCCTATTTCATCTCATCAGGAAGCTTCCCCTCCTCATCACGTGCATCATTAAAGTGTAACCATCCCTGCAGAAATGTTTGCACGCTCCCTCCAAATTAAATTAAAAAAAAAAAAAAAAAGAAAGAATAATAATGGACAGGGACTAAAGTAGATCACTTAAACTGCAGGATCATTGTGTCAGCAAGGAGCTTTACTGACACTTCCCCGCTGTAAATTTAGTAACAGTTTCCCTAACCTGCTTTATAAATTATTAAAATCTAATTCTAATTCAACAAGACTCCATCCAGCCTAACAACGTTACAGTAAACACTGATCTTTCTTTTCGTCTCCCCAAATGAACATTCGCTGCCCTGCATACACTATCACAGGGAAATACTCTGTTTCCACCAAGAGTCGGGGGGGGGGGGAGGAGGGAGGAGGGGGGGAATAAAGCCCGAGATTATTTATTGTGTGCGAGGGGGAAAAGCTGCAAACCCGGCCACCCGCTCCCCGCTTCCTCCGCTTTATTCCCCGAGTATTTTGGTAAATACGAAGCCACGCTCATCAGATCCCTCAGCCCCGGGGAAGGGGGGGATGGTGGAAGACGCGAAAATACCGACGGATATCGGCGGGGAAAAGGGAGCAGAGGCGCAATTATCCGCTCCCGGCTGTCATTTCCAGACGGGATCTCCGCAGCTGGAACATGTCCTCCCGCAGCCCTCCTCCCGCACCGCCGGGCCGGCCATGGAGTTACCTTGACGCTCCTGGGTAGAGAAGCCGGAGACGGAGGGAGGCGGCGGCGGCCTTGGCGGAGCGCGGCCGATGCCTGGCGGCGGCGGCGGCGGCCCGAGTGCGGTTCTCGCCGGGCTCGGTCGCTGCCGCGGCGGCGCAGGAGCCCTGTAGGCCTCGGCCTCGGCAGCGGCGGGGCCTCCCCGGCGCAGGGCGGCGTCGGCGGCGGGTTCAGGCGCGGGCGGCTCCGCTCAGTCCCGTGCACTCCCCGCTGCCTGCGGTGCCGCTGCCTCTTCACATTCCCGGAGAAGGGCCCTGCGAGGCGGGGTGGTGTGGGGGGGGGGAGCCGCCGAGCACAGCCGAGCCGAGTCGAGCCGAGGGGGAGCGGCGGGCGCGGAGAGGGGGGGGCAGTGCCGGGCAGGGCGGGGAGCGCGGGTTCCGCCGGCGGCGCTGGCGCGGGGGAAGAAGAGCGAGTGGAGGGTCCCGGTGGGCGTCGGGGTCGCGGTCCTATTGTGGCTCTCAGCGGGCTCCGGCCATGGCACTCGCTCGCACACACTCGCTCGCTCACAACCGAGCGCGCTGCTGCCACCGCCCCCCGACCGCGGACCGCCCCCGACCGCCCACCGGAGCCGCCGCCGGGACGCGCCGCCTCAGTGGCGCCCGGAGCCGCCTTGGCCGCCGGGACCGCCGGGAAAGGGCCGCCCCCTCCCCCGGCAGCGGCGCGGCCCCGCCGCTCCCGCAGCCCCGCGGATCCGCCGCATCCCGCAGGTCCCTCGCATCCTTCGCCCGGGGGAGCGGCGGGGCCCCCTCGGCTGAGCGGTAAAACCCGGCGCTGCTGAGGGAAAACCCCGCTAAGGCTGAGGTAAAGCCCCCCGTCGGAGCCCCTCGCGGGGCGCAGAGCCCCTTCCCGGGGAGGGCAGCGGGCGAGGGGCCGCGCCGGGTCCGGCCGGAGGGACCCGCTGCGGGCACGGCCGCAATTCCTTCTTTGTCCGCAGTGGGAAGCAGCGGCTGCAGCCTCCCTCTCCTCTCTGCACCCTTGGGTTTCT
The DNA here is from genome assembly GCF_003945595.2 of Pipra filicauda. Lineage (NCBI taxonomy): Eukaryota > Metazoa > Chordata > Aves > Passeriformes > Pipridae > Pipra > Pipra filicauda. Next base: position 2,238,300 of record NW_024104007.1, on the reverse strand, counting down.
TAGCCCAGTGTGTGATCGCTGTCTGCACCACCCTTTTTTATTTTTTTCCCCCCCTTAAGTGTATTTTTATATACTTGGAACCAGAGACCAGCACAACGGCTGGTTAAATGTCATAAATTTTTGTTTAAACTTATCTACCCGATGGCTTTGGTGTTTGAGGGTTTTGTTTTGGGTCCTGGTTGGTTTGTTTGTTTGTTTTCCCCAAAATACAGCAAACGGCTATAGGGCAATGGAGCTGGTGAAGGGACTGGAGAACATGTCTTTGAGGAGCGGTTGAGGTTGTTAAGATGGGGTTGTTAAGCCTGGAGAAAAGGAGGCTCAGGGGGAACCTTATTGCTCTCTACATCTCCTTGAAAGGAGGATGTAGCCAGGTGAGAGTTGACAGGTAACAAGTGACAGGACAAGAGGACAGTCTTAAGCTGCACCAGGTGAGGTTTAGGTTGGACATTAGGAAGCATTTCTTCACAGAAGGGGTGATTAGACATTGGAATGGGCTGCCCAATGTGATGGTGGAGTCACCATCCCTGGAGGTGTTTAAGGAAAGACTGGACCTGGCGCTCAGGTGGTGTTAACACAGTGGTGTTGGGTCATAGATTGGACTCAGAGGATGATTTCAGAGGTTCTTTTCCAGTGTAATTGATTCTGTGATTCTGTAATAGTGTTAATATGGGTATTACGTTTGAAAATACTCTCCACTGTTTCTCCTATATTTCTGGCAAAGAAAAAAAGCTGACTTATATCAGCAGCAGCCCTCCTGCATTGATATCACCAAATTCCTCTGAGGTACAGTCTTTTTTTTTTTTAGGAAATGAGAAGGGTAGTTTGAGAGCTGGTTGCTTTGGTGGATCAGTCACATCCCTCCTTTTAGTGCAGGTACAGGACCCTCTGAACATTACTAATCCTGCAAAGGATACCTAGTTGTGGTCCCACTCAGCTTCTTGACTCAGCTTTTGGCATAACAGAGGGCGTGGGACTGTGTCAGACTCGATTTAAAGTGATGTAAGCTGTTGTCAAGCTACTTTCAAAATTGCTAATTTTCAGGCAGCTAAGTTCCCTGGTCCAGTTCACGTTGAGGAACCTGGAACACTAGTTAAAAGCTCAAGGCTACTGAAGTATAACTAATGGATGTGAACAGTTTTCCCTCTCATCTCTCAAAATGCCTCTTCATATGTTAAGAATTAGGCCTCCCCTAAATTTTTTTACCCACAGACAAAGTGTTTTCAGTTCATTTCAATCATTCATTGTGTGACACAGTTTTAAACCTCTTAAAGTGCTTATTTCTTGGCTCTGTGTTGTCTCAAAATCATTCACATCTTTTTTTGAACTGTAGCACCCAAGACTGGACACTGCTACAGTTGAGGCCTCAACATCTGCTGTCCTGCTTCTCACAGACCACATTCCTGTGTACATGTGCCAATACAAATACTTTGGAGTCAGTCTGATCTATCCACAATCTTGCTGACCTGTCTTACCCCCGCATCCATTTCTGCTGACCTACCAAGCCAGTTATTTCTCCCTCAAGTAGACAGTAATGCTACTTGAGAAATTACTTCCTGCAGCAGCCCTAATGCTATGCCCTCATTTTTATTGCTGGATAATCAAGCAGTCAAAACACATTTTGAAATAAAATTCCACATGATGTTAAGTCAGAAAACTGTAGAATTTGTCATCCTTTGTAAATTGACTGCATTTCTCGCAAGAATTGTATTTGAAAAAGCAAAACTTAGATTGAACTGTGCCACGGTTACAGAAAGGTTGTGTAACTAAATTTAGAAGAGAGATTTGTACATATTTGTAAATATTTTAAACTTTAAATTCACTTAAACTAAAGCAGCTAAAATAATGTAACTGTAAGCAAGGATTGATAACAAAGAATGTAGGTCAAGGAGAGGGTGGTGTTATACCAATAAAAGGTAAAATATGATAGAAACAGTGTAGCTTCCCATCAGTGAGGGACAAAACATGTTTTGCTGTTATATATACTTAATTCTGTTAGTTGTGTTTGTCAGTGACATACTTTCATTCTCAGTTTTGGTCACTGTCCTGTGTGCTGCCTTTGATCTGAACAGTGCAATGAGCAGCTCAGAAAGTTATTGCCAGCATACTCTGCAGAAGGGAAGTTCTAGCACAGCCTGATGGCTACACTGGCACTTTAGGTGCAGTTGAGCAAGTCATTTTACATGATTGTACTTCAGTCTTCCCAGTATGAGAAGAAATCCATCTTTGTAAAACACTAAAAATCTAAAATTGAAGCCTGTGATGTAGGTATCTATTAAAATAAGTGCCATAGAAGGGATAAAAACCAACACTGCTGTCCAAGTCCTGTGCACACAGAGGTTTTTACTCCTCATTCTGCCTTTGTGTAACAGCTATCGAATTAGTTCTTCAGTACAGCTGAACAAGCTGGTAAATAATGCATTCAGCTAGTTTATTTCTTAGATGGTCATCATGTGGTATGTTTGGTCCATTTTGATTGTGTAAAGCATTTTTATGATGTGTTTTATATCAGGTGATGTTTGGATGGTAACAATTCAAGACAAATACAGGCTTTATCAGTGAATAAACAGAAATCTTACCTTTTCTGTTTCGCTTGGCCATCAGATTTTGCAGAGTAGGCTTCCCACTTATTTCCAGATCGCTTTCTTTTTCCTCCTTTAATCTGTGAAGTCCTCATCTGTGAGAAGATTTAAGAGCATGATATAAGATATGAATGTAAAACTGCTGGTATTTTGAAGGGGCACTTGTCCTTCTCCTATTCTGTGTTTAGGCTGCATTTTGTAAAAATTGTTACTTTAAAAAAAATGGATAAGTGAATTCCAAGCAGAGATGGAGAAGAACTAAGTACTACAGGTGTTTTACATAGATGTGTATCTGTATATGTTTATATATGTGTTTGTATAAACACCAATTTGCAAGAATAAAAATTGACTTTCATCAGATAAAGTTCACATGACCAACATCTCCCATACAAGTGTGTGGGCATATATATGAAAATATAGGCACAGTCAGTACCTGCAGCCCTTCCTGGAGATTTACAAGCAATAATAAGTTCTTTTGATCAGTGTTTCTCCACTGCTGTCAAAGGTACAAGACAAGCCTATCCTTTTCATAAGTGGCATTGCCTTACTCCCCTACAAAAGGGCTTTTTAAAAAATGGCAGGAGAGGAATTTTCAGGGCTAGCTCCTTGCCAGTTCGGCACTGTGCTTTTTAGCACCCAGTCAGAACAGCAGTCAAGAGTCCTCCAAAACAGAGATTTTTTGTACCAGTGACTCAGATTTGTGCCACTTCACGTTATTTTGTGTGGTTGAAGTTCCACTATAGACCATCTGTTATGGCCACCCAGGCAGGAGTACGGAGCTCTCATCCACATTGGCATTCTGCTCTCTACATAGCAGCTTATCAAACGGGATTGCTACGGAGATACCCCTATGGAAGTCCTGCTCCTAGCTGGAGTTTGTAAATGTCTCACATGGCACATCTGACATGTATTTGTCTACAGGAGGGGTCACATAATGCTCCATAAAGGATCTCCGATATGTCAAAAGGAGCATTATCGGGGGTACCATGGGATTAGTTCAGATATTCCCTGTTCCAATACTAGTAAGCAAGAAAAGACTTGCTCTCCCCAGAGAACTAATTATTCAGACCGGCAAGAAAAAGACCAGAAAGAGAAAGCGTTATGGAGGAAGCAGCAGAGCTGTTTGAAGAGGCAAATCAGCATGTGAACAAGGCTTTTCTGATACATCTTTTAACAAAAATGAACACAGTGGAACACCACATCAAAGTAACTGTCCTGCTCCATCAGCGTGATTGAAACGGCACAATCTGTGATTTTTTTTTGTTTACTTTTGAATGAAATTCACACGTAACAAGAAAGCGTTTCTTCTCAGTCTGTTTACCCTGCACTTGACTCCTGATTCATACGTTCTACGTTTTGGGGAGGAGTGGCATGTCCGGCTTTTGGGCGACATTTGTAATCGCTGTACCAAGTTTCTGCCGTAATAACCAAGTGCTCGTTCCTCCTTGCCTCCTATCAGCTCTGTGATAACACTGTCAGTGCCCTCAGGAATTGAATTCCTGGTTGGGGGGGGGGGTAAGCGTTTTAGGGTCATAGACACAACTACCAGAATGGGAACTAATTCTTCCTCTCTGTTTATAGACACTGCGTCATTTGAAGTCTGTTTCTCTAGTCAACATGGCAAGATAAGTAGGAGCTTGCTCGCCTTGGCAGCTGGAGAGCTGCCTCCTCCCAGCACCACACTGCTCTCACTGATTCCCAATTCACGGTTTTGTTCCTACTTTGCTCCCCTCCCCCAGTGTCTTAACTTGCCTTCAGGCCCCAGGCACTCCTTTAAGCCAAGTTTTCTGAATTTTCTGTTCGATTTCCTTTGCTGCCTGTTTACCTCCGCCTTCCTTGGGCTTTGCAGTGCCCTCCTCGGCCAACCTGCCCTCCCCAACTGTCCCTGCCCTCCCCAACTGTCCCTGCCCTCCCCAACTGTCCCTGCCCTCCCCAACTGTCCCTGCCCTCCCCAACTGTCACTCCCCAGCTGTCACCCCCCAACTGCCTCAGAAGGTTCTAGTGCTCCCCCTTCTCTCCTGGGGCAGTGCCGGCAGGGCTGCCTCTGGTGCCTGAAGCTGCCTGGAAACACAGCCACGTGTGTGACGTGGTCCCCCTGTGCCACTGGGGTGTTTCTGAGTCCCAGGTGAAACGAGCTCTGCTTCTGTTCCTTTGCTTTGTGATCAAGCCTCCTTCCAGCAGCTGAAGGGAGTCTGCAAGAAAGATGGGGAGCGACTTTTTACAAGAGAATGGAGTGACATGACAAGGGGGAATGGCTTCAAATTGAAAGAGGGTTTAGATTGTGTATTAGGAGGAAGTTCTTTGCTGTGAGGACGGTGAGGCCCTGGAAAAGGTTGCCCAGAGAAGCTGTGGCTGCCCCATCCCTGGAAGTGTTCCAGGGCAGGTTGGATGGGGCTTGGAGCAACCTGGTCTAGTGGAAGGTGTCCCTGCCCATGGCAGGTTGGAATGAGATGATCTTTAAAGTCCCTTCCAACCCAAACCATTCTATGATTCTGTGATTCTAAGTCTCCTCAGTTATCTCTGCATTTAATGCATTACAAGCCAGTATATACAGTGCTATAAAACCATCCTCTTCATGTGAGCACGTTTTACTGAAGCCCAACTTCCTACCTACAACATCACACCTTGAAAAGAGCTAATGAGTAAAAAATACCTATGTCTGTTGAAAGTGCCCGGCAGTGCTTTAAGTGTGTGAACTGTAGCACTTCCCACATCTTCAGTGAGGCACCTACCAGCTCCCTCCCAAGCTTGGTGCATCTCTCATGGTTATAGCAGTTGATAAAACTCTTGAGATTTTCCCCAAGTTCAGAGTCCCTGAGGCTGGAGTAGGCTGAGACAGAGATATCTTGTTCCCTTTGTTATGAAAGAGAACAAGCAAGTACTCGTGTTGTATTTTTCAACCTGCTTTATCTCTGTCTCATGGTACAACTTTAACCTGTTGGATACTTTTAAAGTTTTCAAATTATGGCAAGGGAAAGTCTTCTGTAGTCAGTAGCTAAGCTCAGCATTGTAGGGAATGCTTAACATCAGAGGGGGTCTAACAGCACTTAAACAAGTTTAAAATATAAGTTTTAATGGGTTCCAGATTTTGCAGTACAAATGAATGAATATGTATGAATACTGCCAAAATGGGAAGGACAGGAAAAGAAAGGTTATAAGAGCATTTTCTAAAGCCTTCCCAGATCTACTATCAGGGTTAAACAAATATGATAATTTTGCCACTGAGATAATTACATGAATAAGGAGGTTGTAGTTCTGTCATGACCCTGTAAAAGAATTACAGATGCCCTATAAATGGCTAGTAAGAAAGAACTTCACATGAGAGAGGAACTGGAGTTGAAAACCAAAAGCTATAAATCTTAGAAAAAGACAGAAATTGATTCGATTTAGACAGAAAATAGCAAAGAAACACCTAAATAATCTCCTGACTAAGCAGACCACACAAAAATAGATGACTGGAACAGGAACAAAACTGGTGTTCTGTGCAAGTGCTGGAAGTGCTAGAAGTTGAAAAACTTGGTTGAAGAGATGAGGTTGTCTCACTTTAAAGGAGCACTGATAGAACTGATTTTTAGGAAATTCTGCGAAGGAATGGCATTAAAGCCTCTTCAGCACCTCATGGCAGAAAGAGAAGAGGATGCCAAGGTTAGGATAGGAATAGCAAATAAAACAGAAAATGTCATCATACCATTGTACAAATCATTGTGCATCCTTCCTTATCTTTAATGCTGGGTAATTTAGTATGGACTGTAAAATACAGAGAAAGCCAAAAAATAAGATGGCTGGGTACAATTCTCACAAAAGAAGAGGATTAATACACTGGGGATCTTGAGGTCAGAAGAAAAAACTTCATGCTGAATTTGCTAGAGGTTTGTCAAGATCTTCGATGGAATGGAGATGGGTGAACGAGTGACTTATTTATCAAAACTGCTTTGTATTATTTGATCTTGTGTCCTCTGGCAAGATGGAATATTACAAGCTCTCACATCCTGTTATGAAGGCAAAAAGTGTGAACAGGTTCAGTAAAAGAAAGTTTTAAAAACCAGATGCTCAAGGGCATCAAGGAGATTAAATTGTCCTTGTACTTTAACATAATTGCAACATACATTACATATGCAATATATTAATGACTGTAGAAGCTTATTTACCACTAAATAAAAATGCACCACTATCAACTTTAAAAATCGGTTTTATAGAGAAGTCTAGACACCAGATTTAGGGTAAGATATCTCAGTAAATACAGAATAATTTGAGCCAATATAAAATGTGTGATATGATAATACTTGGCATATTATCATTATTGGATGGCTTCTTTGACATTCTGTCCAGCCCCCACACTTAAAAGAATTTTCAACATTATCCAGTGTCAGGTAGGACCTGGAAGAATTTGTAGCAAGAATCAACAGCCGAGACTTCAGTGAGAGCTGATCAAAACCAGAAGTGAGATTTTCATTTCTAAGAAGGCACAAGGAGAAGTTAAACCCACGATTTGCTAAGGCACCGAGCGGCGCCATAGGACACTCCTGGAAAATTCATCTTAAGCTATATTTAGTACATTCACAGAAATTGTGGCTCCCACTTGAGCCATTTCAGCTCAAATATAAATAAATAAATAAATATTTAAGAGAGTTGTGTGCTTCTGAGTCATGTTTAGTTCTAATATGTGTCTTTCTAGGTGAGCTCCTACCTCGGAGCAGATTCATCTCTAGCTGCAATTCTATAGGTGTGCACCTGTACTTCACGTGTTAAAGTCCATCAAAAATACACTAGACAGTGAAATGCTAATATTGAAAGCTTTTAGTACACAAATGGCCAACAAGAGCCCTTCAGACAAACTCTTCCCTGCAAGTTTGTTTTAGAATAATTATAGTTTCTTGCAGTTACTGGCTTTTAATGATGGGCTCTTGAGATTTTTTTTTTAGTTCCATTATCTTTGTAGAGTTTAGTTCTTGAAATTTTATCACGATCTCATTGCATGAGTGTGAGATACTCCAGGGCAATGCTGTTCAATGCCTGCTTGAGTACAATTTTAAAATGTAATTTTTTTTCTTTTCTCTGATTTATACCTAGGTCAAATTCATATTATTGTCTTGGGTTCCTTCTTGAAAACTCACTGCAGCTTCATTCGAGATCTTAAAATATGATGTAAGTCACATCCTGGAAAATGTGAAAATAGATTTTCTTCATCTTCTACATAAAACATCCTTTCTGAGTTACTAAACTTTTTTCCAAAGTACACTGTTTTTGATCCAGAATTTAATTCTGTGACATTCAGACTGTTCTGATTGCACCAAATGTAATTCCACCCCCACTGAAACCCACCTCAGGCCTTTTCCCAGTGTGATCCAGCTATTTTTCTTTGGGATGTTACAGGAAGCTACACACTACCATTCTGATACACGACAGTGAATACGCTTCAAGGGTTTTTTTTTCATAATTCCTGGTAGCATTGCAACTCAGCAAACTGTTTTGATACATCTGTGTAAGCAATTTAACTCTCCTCCTGCTCCCCACTGCAACTCAGTGCTCTGCTTTTAACAAATTGGCAGAATCCTAACAAATACACACTCCAAAGCTGTCATACGGTGCTGTTGCCTATCATCCCATTCAAATGGTTTCTTCAAGGAAATTGCCAGTAGTGTTAGTCCTGCTGGTTATCATCTGCAGGATATTTCAACCAGAATGCCATGTATGCAGAATTCTTGATTTTACTTTAGTTTGCAAAAATATTTGCCGTCTGAAGTGTTGTCTGCTTATTCGAGCCATTAGACAGAAATACAAGTAAGGTTCTCTGCTTTCAACTGAGATTTACAAAAATCCTCATTACCTCCTGGGAAAAAAAAGAAATGGCAAAAGACATTTGAAGGAAAAGAAGTAGGGCATCTATTGCTGCTGCATGTTTAATTTTATTTGATTTACTATACTTAACTTTTTCCTTTGTTGGCAAAAACAACCTTAGCGGCTGCTAATGCTGTTGCCAGTGTCTCCATCTGCATCTTTGGTTACTTCTTGGATTTGTTCTCCTTCTGCATTTGCAGAATTCTGCTTGCATCCTCTGGACTCTCGTGGGAATTTTTCCCCTTTGTGGCCAACATTCACAGCAGCTTGAAGTTACTCTCATTGTGGATGACATTTTCCTGCAGTTGAAGACACCTGAGCCCAGTTCCCTCTCGAGCTTCTTACATGGCCTTGGTGATCACTGCCACTGATAAGGGAAATGCCTCTGTCTCATCTTCAGAAGTCTCAGGTTCACGTTGTGCACACCCATGTTTCAGTTCTGTCATTAATCCCAAATCCCCTTTTGGAGCGTTTATCTGAATTAATCTCATCTTGTAATTTTGCCATGTAGCTTTATTTTGCAGCTGGACCCTTCCTTATCTTTCCTTTTGTAGATTCTTTCCCTTGGGAGTGGTTTCAGTAAAACACCTCGGAAAGCATTAAATTTAGTCTCAAAGTTGGTACTGTATTTGTTGGCATTTCTGTCTGGCCTGTTTTCTGCTGACCTTTACTTAAATGATTATGTATATGCATGTGTGCATGTATATTTGTAATGCTTTCTGTCTTGTTCAAGTTTAATTTTACTCCCTGAAACAAGCTTTTCTCTTGAGCTCAATGTCCCAGTTGTTTCGTTAGGATTGTGACAAGTCTGCTCATACAAGGCACATCCACGGCACATCTGAATGAAAGTAAACATCCTGTGTTCCTCAGCCTTCTATAAACCCCAGCAGATGGCTGCTGCTTTGACAAACTGTGTGGAATAGGGTGGATCACATTTCCCATGCAACAGACTTATTTCTGGAAATCCAAACCCAGTATAATTCTTGAAGGTGGCAGCGTGGATCTAACCACAAAGTGGCTTAGCCCAAATCAGTCCTATGTGGCAACTCTTTGTAGCTCAGACCCCCTTGCTTTTTGGACTGGATGTACAGTGGGGGATACCCTAAATTGCTCATTCACACAAAGTTGCAGGAGGACTGGTAGCAGCTTTCACCTGCAGGTCCTTGTTCATCAACCTCAAGGTCCTTTGTGTAATACCTCTCCTTGTTAGAACCTGTGTATGTTTTTTTGTCCCCTGTGATTAAGTATCTCCTGGAGAGAAATGGTATTTCTTAGAATTGCCTGGATTTTTCCTTAATGCTCAGAGACAGTCCCTGCTCAGGATACTGGCAGAATCTGCAGGAGGTGATGTATATTTTCTACACCTCAGGTAACACTCAGGAGATGTGTGCCACAGACATATGTCTTATCCTGGTTCCCTGCAGCAACAGTTCACTGGTGTGTCTGTGCTTACCCTGTGTCTGGAATCAAAGGCATTTCCATGTCCAGGTGGATTAGCAGCAATCACAGAATCACAGAGTGGTTTGGGTTGGAAGACACCTTAAAGACCCTCCACCTTCCACTATCCCGGGTTGCTCAGAGCTCCATCCAGCCTGGCCTTGAACACTTCCAGGGATGTGGCATCCACAGCTTCTCTGGGCAACGTGTTCCCAGCCTTAGACTTGACCCTGTGTGTGTGTGTGTGTTCAGGAACCCATTTCCATCTCATTTGATTTCCTAAAAGGAAGCAACAAGGGAGTTATTTTGGCTGCAAGTCCAAGCAAATAGCCTCTATTAGGTCTTAAAAATACTGTTGGGGATGTGTCCTGAGTGAAAGGCAGCTTGGGAGTGGGCTTCATCTTTTCTTGTTTAAAACTTTCCTCCACTGAGTAACAGGCTTTCCATCACATGTTAAGAGTATTAAGCATCAAAGGAGAAGGCTTTTGAAAGACCACCTGCATTCTTCTAGAACTTGTCTACAACCTCTTGGCATAGATGATCTTCAATGGGCTACATGTCTGTTCTGTTGCATTCAGAGGCCCTAAAAATGCTGCCATTTGTTTAGAATCATAGAATCAATAAGGTTGGAAAATACCTCCGAGGTCATCAAATCCAGGAAATATTTCTAAAGAACTAAGAAATTTCTGGTGTTTCTGCTCCAAATATACTTGTTACAAAAAGGCTGAGTGCAAGCTGGTCTAGCATTACCTATCCTTGTGTGCCTTCATCAGCCAGAACCTCACTGGTCATGCAAACCCAATACACAGTTAATCATGGGATATTTTCCTCCATCACACCAACGTAGAAGGCTTCCAGTGACTCTTGAGTGCATATTTCCATTAAGGATTCAGTAGACTGATCACACTCCAAAACCCATGAAGTCTGTATTATTTCCTAAATCAAAGTTTCTTACACTTCCAATTTTGTTTACAATTCATTGTTTGTTTTTTTTTTAACCATCTGCTATTAAGCCGGATTTCATTTTATTTTAAGACATTTTGTACTGTGCCCATTGAGCTCAGTCACTTCCTCATTATCCATCCTGCCCTTTCATTCACTGGTCATTTCAGAGCAACCCAGGAGGCAGGAACTTTGAAACCAGAGATTTTACAGGTCTCTGGCCAGCATTCTCTTCACAGTGATGATATATTTTGTGTAGTATTGCATAAGGGCAGCATCCTCTTGGTCAGGTATTTCTGTGGCTAAACAGAACACACTGTTGGTCAAAATCTCTAACTAGGTGGAGTAAGAGATGAGACTGTTCATCCTGTCTTCCAACAGCTGCTTCTGTTTCCTTGAAGAGAGACTCCCTAGGTGGCTATGTCCATTTTCCCACTAATGGGACTAAGTGTCATTGACTGGTGTGCACAGCCAAAGACCTTCTTGAGATGCTTTTTTTTACAAAAGCTTGTGCTCAGAAAAAAATCAATATTACAGAAAAAAACAACCTATCAACATTTTCCCTTATACAGAGACGAGTTTCCATTTGCTTTATATTATTATATTTCCTGGCCACAGAAGGATGGGCACTGAAATCAGGTGGATTACCTGCAGTCATGGAACTCTGCCAATAATTCATTATATTTTGCGAATTGCAATATTCCTGATCTTGGTTTGGTTCTTTAATCCAGAAGAAAGATTTTAAAACTGCTTGTGCTGACCCCCTCAGAGGTGTTTGTAAATAAAGTATGAACCACAAAGCTGTATCTGTTTCTTACCCTTTTTTTTTTGCATTTTGTTTTCCCCAGCGGTGCCTCTTTGGCTTTTCCGCGGAGTTTTTCAAACTCAGCAAAAGCATCTGTGAACCATTTTGCCTGCTACAGTAGGACACCTGTTTATGCATGCAGACTTCCCTTCTCGTCTGGGAAGATGGACAACAATATAAGCCCTTGTACTACAAAACCAGATGAACTTAGAATCACAGAATCATTTAGGTTGGAAAAGACCTCTAAGATCATCGAGTCCAGCCTTTAACCCAGCACTGCCAAGCCCACCACTAACCCAAGTCCCCAAGTGCCACATCCACATATTTTTTGAGCACATCCAGGGATGGTGACTCAACCACTTCCCTGGGCAGCCTGTTCCAGTGCCTGACAACCCTTTCAGTGAAGTAATTTTTCCTAATACTTTTCCATCTGTACAAAAAATTATGGTTCTGCACAAGTGGGCTTGAGTAAAATTGCAGTGAATGATACCAGGGGTCAAATGAGGCATCCAAAATCACCAAGAACACTGGATTCAAGTGTAAACCTTCCAGTACCTGAAAGGAGCCTACACAAAAGCTGGAGAAGGACTTATTACAAGGGCAGGTACTGACAGAACAAGGGGGAATGGCTTCAAACCGAAATTGGATATAAGGAAAAAGATTCTTGCCTGTGAGGGTGGTGAGGCACTGGCACAGGTTGCCCAGAGAAGCTGTGGATGCCCCATCCCTGGAAGTGTCCAAGGCCAGGTTGGATGGAGCAACCTGTTCTAGTGGGAGCTGCCCCTCCCCACGGCAGGGGGTTGGAATGAGATGATCTTTAAGGTCCCTTCCAACACAGACCATTCTATGACTCTGTGATACCATACATATCTTCTGTTGATCTTTGCTATATTCAGAAGCAATGGCCCATGTGTACAGCCCTGCAAATCTTAAGTGGGAGAAAATGCTAATTGGAGTCACAGCCTAGAACACACACTGCCAGAAGCCTTTAGTGAACACACTCAGCCTCTCACCTTCTTGCTCCCTACTCATACACAATCTTGCATCACATGTATATCCCACATCTAGCTCATGTTTCCCCCCCATAACTGCTGTGTGTGCCTCATAGCTGCCCAAAATATATCCTACCCAGGCAGGGGCTACGCCACAGCTACAAAGGAGGACAGCAAGGTCCAGCTGATCCAGCCCTTCCAGAGGGAAGCAACCTGTGTGATTATTAAAGAAGGTTACAGAAGCCTCAAACTGTTCAGGAGAGAAACACAACTCCCTACGAGAGCAAATAAGGCACATTCAAATGTGTTTAATTGTGTGTGCCTGTCTGAAAATCTGGCTCATCATTCCTCTTTCTGTTTCTCACTCAGAGGGTCACTGAAAACACTGATATGCCAAGGAAGCCAATTCCTCGTGGGATCAATGACTCTGCTCCACGCAGACATTTTCCCTTCTGTCACTTGGCATAATTCAGTATGTGACTTGAAAATTCAAAATATAAACAAGAGAGAGGAACCAGGGCCAATGGTGTTGCAAGCAGAATTCTCAGGCCTTCCCAGTAAGTGGAAAATACCTCTCCTCTAGAAATACCAGCCATTTCTCCATTCTCTTTAGCTTAGAACGATTTCTTTGCAGCTTTTAACCTATGAGGAAATTGGGGCAAAAATAGCATAGTCAAACATACATGTACAAGACTATAAAACCACACCACTCAGTGCCTCACTGTGTCATACACAATTTATCAGGCAAGTTTCTACCACCTCCTTGTTCTCCTCTTCCTATGAATTGCTGATTTCTTTTTCTTTCTCAGAACCATTTTCTCCCTTAACTTTATTGTTCTTTAACACCTTTTTAAAACAGTTATGAAATATATAAGTATGTATTTAAGTATAGCTTTGTTCCTGCTGCTTTCATCTGTGTTAAAAATGCAAGTTAAAAACCTTCAGGGTATTTATGCATCATTCTGGGGAGGAAAGAACTGCCCCTTATATTGTCCTTTAGCAAGCTTCTGGTCACTCCCGTGTTCCAGGATGCACAAACTTACTGCAGATCTTTCCTGAAAATTGGTAAATGATACACCTGAGCTAAACAAATGGAAAATTCACCATGAGCACAGACAGATGTCTTCTGAAAGCCAAATTTGAGGTGTTACCTTTCCTGCAGTTCCTTATCTAGTGCAGTGAGTGCTGACCCTCTCCCAGGGTGGCAATAAACAGCCGGAGGCAGTGACATTAAGATGTCTCTGGAGCAGTTGTTTAAATGATAATGTATCTTCTTTTCTCTCCAGATGGAGCATCTGGTTCTCCTCTGGAAGGTGAAACCCAGAGTGTTCTTGCTTAGGGTCACACTGAACTCCATGTGGAGATTCTCTACTAACAGTTCTGCCATCTTCCTCAGCCATTGCTTTGGTAGTTGCTCCCCTCCTTGGTTACACAAGTTGCTCTTTTGGTCCTCACCAAATCCCCCCGGCATCCTCTCGGAGCGGTTGGTGCTTCCCTGACGTGCTGCCATCAAGGCAACCAAGTCAACAGGGAAGTGGCTGCAGAAGCCACTTGCTCCTTTGGCTCCTTCCTTTGGGCAGAAGAGCTCTTGTCTGTAGATTTATCATGGAAAGTACTCAAAAACTATGACAGAGACACTAAACAAGTGCAACAGAGATGCACCTGCAGCGTGGACCACACCCACACAGTCCCGAAACAATCCAGTGCTTCTGGCAGCTCAAGTTTCCCCTCAGAGCTAGATTTAGAAAGGTCAGGCCAGCACAGGCATTTTAAGGGAGATAGCTTCATTTTTTAAAGTATTTGAAGTTTTAACATTTAATCTTTCAAGTTAACAAAAGCCAAGAATTTATGGGAGTGAGGAAGGCATGATGCCTTTAAGAGAATTATTAAACTAAATTAACAAGAGCGACTATTTCTTAACTGGGGGGGAAAGAAAGTAGGAGAATTCAATGCAAGTTAATACTCCTGGCCAAAGAGTTAAAAGACCCATTCTGCATTTTGTCAGGGAAATTATTTTAAGGAGGAAAAAAAAAGAAAATATTTAAAAGCATATGAAAATATACTCAAATATATTAAATATATGACAAGTGGATATGAGTATGAAAATATTTATGATGCTTCAGTAAAGGCATAGCTGTCATTTCTTGTGAAGAAAATGCAATCTTAATTTTAGTATTTCCTGTTTCTCGGATGTAAGTAGGTTTCAGTGGCACACAAGGCTGTACTATATACTGTACTTCAGTTAAAGCACCATAAGTTAGGGAAAGGACAGTTATCTGCAGAATTCAGTCTGTTGTGTATATTTTTATATTACTAATGCTGGCTGTGTTGCCATGTGTGCACACTTCAAGCCAACTCAGGATTTACAAACTTGCAGGTATGTAATGATATTGGCACTCACTCTCTGTTTCCTTATGGAGGAAGCAACAAATGCAAAACTTCAACAGGAATGAAACAAGGGTAAAACAAACACAGAGAAGACACTGAAATGTACATGTTTACTCCAAACATTTAGACAATGTTGAAATTTATGAAAATGTTGTCTTATGGAGAGAAGTCTAGATCTAAGTCAGGCTACATTAGCTAAGGATGGGGAAGAAACTGGGAAATTCTTAGTCCCAGATGAAAATGACAGTAGGTAAGCTTCTTTTGCATGGTCTGTAAGTGTAAAATGCAGCCACTGGTACCACTACTCCATTCACAGAACACCGAAACTGCCCTCAAAATGAGAGTATAATTCTCACAATAAGCTAGTGATGAGATGGCTTTTGAGTCAAAATCATTTGTGCCTCACTGTGAGAGCTGCCAGCTTGACCAACCCTGTTTTATTTCTGGAAATCCTCATTATTTCATTTCCAGCAGCCCAGGACTAAGGGAATCCTTTTCAGTGAGCACAGTCTGAAGCAGGTTCATGGTACAAGTAGTACAGTAACACCACCACCACCTTCTCCCAGAGGTGAGACTCCTACCAGTTGCCCCAGCAAGGTGCCCTGTGCAACACTGGCACTGATGCAGGTGACTGAAAGCCTTGGAATTGGGCTGGTACACCCCAAACACCCTGGAGGATAATTTTATTACAAAACATTATAATATACAAATACAATATAAATACTACAAAGCATTCAGAGACAGTGTTACACCAGGGGATTTGTACAATTTTCTGAAAGGGCAACAGCTGCCCTTTCTCACCTGGGAGCAGCCCAAGAGGGGAGGTCTGCTGTTGTGGGAGGAGGTTTTCTCCCATTTTATTGAGTAAACAAGGGTGACAGAGGCAATATATGAATTTGCTTCCCAATGAAGATTTTTAAGGAAGTTTTAGGGTTTGTCTTACATGTTTTCCAAGTGTTTTCCATGGCTGGGGGAAAACCTAAGTTTGTATTTGTGGTGGGTTGATCCCTGGCTGGAAGCCAGGTGCCTACCAAGCCATGCTGTGACTCCTCTGCCCAGCAGGACAAAGGCAGGGGGAGAAAATAAGATGGAAAATCCTCATGGGTCAAGATAAAGGTAGTTAAACAAAGCAAAAGCAAAGGAAAACAAAGTATTTATTCTCTACTTCCCATCAGCAGGGAAAGTCCAGCCACTTCCTGGGAAGTTGTTCTTCGGTATGTAGTGGTTGGTCTGGAAGAGAAACGCTGTAAGGAAGGAATGCTCTTCCTCCTCCTCCTTTCCCTCAGCTTTTATTGCTGAGCGGGTGTCATATGGTTTGAAACTTCCCTTTGGTCAGTTGGGGTCAGCTGTCCTGGCTGTGTCCCCTCCCAAATTCTTGCCCACCCCCCCAGCCTCCTGGTGAGGGGGGAGTGTTGGAGAGGCAGCTCCATGCTGTGGAGCACTGCAGCCAAAACAGTGGTGTGTTATCAACACCTTTCCAGCTACCAACACGCAGCACAGCTCTGGGAGGGCTGCTGTGGGGATAATTAACTCCATCTCAGCCACACCCAACTCAGTGCAAAAAACATCTTCAGCCTTCCCAGGATGGAGGCTGTGAATGCTCACAGCCATTTAAGACCTGTCCTGCCTTCCAAGAATGTTGATTTTGAAGAGATTGTCAGTGCCCTTAGGGCATTAAACACAACACTGCTAAACTGTTGGTAACCAAATAGACCCGCAGGAGAGATCCATGGGTTTATCAAAGTAAAGTGAAATGAAACAGACTTGGTTTATTATTTCTTCTTCCATAATGTACAATGGCAACCAAGCACAGATGGGCTGTATGCTGCACCCCAGGTGTGTGTGGTATTAAGAGCTCCTGCAATTTATAAAACCCACACCAGAACACAGTCACTACAACAGAGGACAGAAGGCAACAGCCTCTGTGTGGCCCCTGGTCTCTCACCTCACACCATCTCTTCCACATCCACAGCTCAGCCTTTCTGTTAATTCTCTCCCCTCTGGTTCTTTGAGGAACAGAACAAATGAAAACACAAGATTGCTTTAGCATCACCCATGGTAAAAAGCCTCCATTCAGCTTTATCTTGGGGCTACACAGGATCACAGCCCGGACTTTCCTCTCTACCAATCCCACTGAACTGGGCTCAACCTGGCCCCCCTGCTGTTGAGCCACACTCTGTGATCAGGCATTTTTTTGTCACCTCCTGCAGCTGTGTAGCAGTCACATAGGCATTGCTGTGTCCACCAAGCTGCTCCGAGTTTCAATCAAGCAGTCCCACTCTGGGGTTCCCCAAATGAGTCTCTAAAGGGTGCAAAACGTGCTCCTCGTGACATTTGTGCCGAGGGCTCAGAGGTGAGCACCAGGCAGTGGGAGGGAAGGCAGGGCCAAGCTCCTGGGACAGTTTGTGCTGAGTAACACGACACGCACTTACAGGTGCAAAGCATAAAGGGGTGTGAGGGCAGAGCTGGGTAAAACTCCTTGCTAGGAGGAGAGACATTGAGCTAAAGCACCAACTTGAGCCTCCCTCCCCCCATCCCCAGGCCCAGCTCCTGCCGGACTGGCACAAGCAGCTCCTTGCCTGTGCCTGCCTTCCCCTCCTGCTCATTAGCAAGGAAAATGACGTCAGGCGAACGGAGCTGGCAGGAATCCCACCACTGCGTTTGCTAAATGGATCTATTAAAATGTAAACAGAGATCACATTGCAGGGCATCATCCTAAAACACGGCGGGCGACACCTCAGCCGGTTCCCGAACAGCCTTTGACACTGGCGGTGCTGTGCTGCTGCCCCTCTGCCTCGCCCTGGTCACAGTTATCTGGACTTTTCCTTCTCCCTCCAAGCGTTTGTCCTTTGAAGGCTCATCGTTATCTGTCACCCTACAGAGGCATCGCTGCATCTTCAGCACATTTTGGAGCCATGCAAGCTCTCTGAGGCTTCCTAAACCAGTAGGAAAACTGGTAAGGACTCTGGGGCCTTAGTGTCCCCTTGCCATCCCTACAGAGGCCCTTGAGTTTGCAATTTAGCAGTGATGGAGCACAGGACAGGCCACACAGGTTACACCTGTCTCCTGCCTGATACACATCTAGGAGGAGTTTCTATCACCTCTTTGTCTGACTTCCAAATGAACGTTTTCCTGCTCTCTCCCCTGCTGCCCCCCCTCGCTCTCCCCAGAGGCTCTTAGGAAGCCACCAAACCATGACTTTATTCTCTTTCAAGGACTCTTTAAAGCCAGGTGCACATTCCCCTGCCTGCCACCTGGTCCACAAAAGCTTGACAAAAATTGGGAGGGGGCTGGGGAAAGGTGAGGGGTTGATGACCATGACTTGCCTTGCTGGCGCTCTCCTCTCTTTCCTCTTCCTTGTGTGGTTTATTTCTATTCTGTTCCTATTCTCTCTGTCCTCTGGGGTTCTAGACCTCAACAGAGGCTTCAAAGCTTTAAATTAACAGAATAAATTACTTCTGCTGGTAACATCATGAACTTTATAAACATTATAAAGCAGCAGCAGCCTCGAGGAGCAGAGGAACTGGAAGGGAAGCAGGAGTTCCTGACTGATCAGTTCTGGCATAGATTTCTTATGTGCAGCTGGGGAGCTTTTTGCCTCACTTTCTCTCTCTGTAAAATGAAAAATACAACACTCACTCCCTGTTTGACACACTTAAAAGACAAGCTCTCTGGCAGGACAATCCACTGTTTATCCACAGAACACCACGTACAGCATGTACAGAGCTCTCTATCCATGCAGGAAAACCTTGGACTCTCCTGGTCCCTCCAGCCTCAACAAACACCATGAGCAGGTGGGAACACCTCAGAGGTAAGTTAGTGGTGCTCAGAGAGGAGCTTCTCAGGGAAGATAAAGGGAGATGCTGTTTAGTACCATTCTCTAAAAGCTGATATAATATATATTAATGGGCTTCAAGCCCATTCTTCTCATTAAATGTGTAATAATGGAACCCTCCTGATGGAACAAAATGCATATTATTTATATTAAAAAAGCTGTGCATTTAGAAACCTAGATTCCATTTGGGTTCTAAAGTTTAGAGGTTTTAATTTCACTCCTTTAGAATAACTATGTAACATACCTTTAAAAATGAGCTGGTTTATTTTAGTTATACTGGAGATAATGGGGGGGGGGGGAGAGAAGCAGATTAAATCCTCTCTGAAATCTGGGAAAAATAATCTTTGAGTGACAGAGCACCATTTTCTTCCAGAAGATTAGCAATAGTTTATTATTCCAAGTATATATTTAGACTATTCCACTTACATAGTTGCTTTAATATCAACCATATTAAAGCCTTTTTGATAGCTGACTGCATTTGTAAGTGATTCCGAGCTCCTCCATGTGTTCTGCTACACCAAGTGCCTCTCAGGCCACCATTTCAGCAGAGGTTCACACACACCTGACCCCTCTGCACGTTCTGACAGGTAACAGAGCAGGTGGGCACAATGCTCTGGTCTTCCCACTCTTCTTTTAATATGCTGCATGAAGCCCCAAAATATCGGCAAGCAAGACAGCGCTTTTAGAGCACTTAGTAACATTCTTTCCGTTCGGGGATTAAAAATATTTTAAAACAGTATGTTTCCTGTTCCTTTGGTGATGTCCCACTGCTTGTGTGGTGAGCCAGAGAGCTGGAAGTTATCCTGGTAACTGTCAAGTTCACTGCTGCCTGAAGAACACAAGTTGTCTGAGATCAAGAAAAGCAAGACAGGGAACACATACAGGAGATTCTTAGTGATATTGGAGAACCGTGGAATCCTAGAATCATTAAGGTTGGAAGAGACCTCTAAGTTCACTGAGTTCAACCATTAACCCAGCACTGCCAAGCCACAGCTACACATCTTTTAAATCCCTCCTGTTTCAATGCCTGACAACACTTTCCATGAAAAAATTCCCTAATATCCAATCTAAACCTCCACTGGAGCAACTTGAGGCCATTTCTTCTCACCCTGTCACTTGTTTCCTGGGAGAAGAGACCAACCCCCCCGGCTACAACCTTCCAGGGAGTTGTAGAGAGTGATGAGGCCTCCTTTTCTCCAACCTAACCAGCCCCAGCTCCCTCAGCTGCTCCTCATCAGACTTGTGCTCCAGACCCTTCCACAGCTCCATTGCCCTTCTCTGGACTCGTTCCAGCCCCTCAATGTCTTTCTTGTCGTGAGGGGCCCAAAACTGAACCAAAACTGAACTGATTTGAGGTGTGGCCTCACCAGTGCCCAGCACAGGGGGACAGTCACTGCCCTGGTCCTGCTGCCACACTATTGCTGATACAGGCCAGGATGCCACTGGCCTTCTTGGCCACCTGGGCACACACTGCTGGCTCAAGTGGTACTTGAGTAACACTCTCTTTTTGTAGTGAGATGACACCAGATTACGCAGGAAGTTAAAACATCTTTAAAAAAATATAGAAAAGAGAATGGAAAGACAATACAAACCCAGCAGTAGCTGCTCTCTGCACTCTCTGCTCCAGGCCAGCCACACATTGCTTCATTCTCCTATACCTTGGCTTCTGACCCCACCAGAATGCTCCGGTTTGCATCCACACGAGCTGTGTAGGGATCACTGTGGCCTTTCCTCTCCGAGGTTCCTGACTGTGGTACATATGGAAACCCGGGATTGACAAGGGAAAGCTGCGCAGGAGCTTCACTCGCCCGGCGTGTGGAAAAAACGTTAAGAACTTGAGGGGGTTTATATTTTGCAAACAAAAGGAAGTTCATTTCCTCTGTTAGCTCACCATAACATTATGTGCAAAAACACGCCTGGAGCTCTTGAAATACCTTTACTTATTCCTGCATCTACCAAATTTATTTATAGAGCCATCTGGAAAGCGCTGGCTCTTCCTTTACAAGATACTATGGAGCTTTTTGGAATTGTTTCATCAACAAAACTCTAAAAACACCCACACCTACAGAAATTGTCAACAATAATCAAGTCTCAGGCCTTGTTTTTGTTGTATTTAAAGACTATTGACGGGACAGTTAAGACTGTCATATTAATGCATAAATAGATAGCTCTCCATTTGCTAACTTTGACATGTTAATAAATCTAGCAAATGTGTCTAATAATAAATCAGCAAATTGGTCTAATACACATCCCTGTAAGAAACCACAAATACTTCAGCTATGTCTCATTTAAATGCAGTCTTGGGGCATTCTAAGTTTAAAAATTAAATGGGAGCAAATTCTTCTATGAAATACAATAAACCTGCAGACTGAGAACATCTGGAGGACACGTAAGGTGAAAACTGGGAAACAGGAGTGTCCTGGATGGCAGGTGGGCACATAAAGGGAAGAGCAGCTCTCATCCCCTGCACATGGCACTGAGTTAGCTCGAAACAACCAAGTTACAGCTCCCTCACTGTCTAGGCATCCTGGCAGTAAACCACAACAGAAATGTTAAAATAATAACACTATTAAAAATAAATAAGGATTTGGGCCTATTTTAGCCAAGATGTTTTAACAAAATGCCACTATTCATTCCTTGGCATGTGGTGGGATGCCTGTGTGCTCCTGTTCTTACATTCCTGAATTGCCTTCATGCTTTCTCCTATTTGCAGCAGTTAGGACTCAATAAATTCAACCCAACTATCAGAATTAATTCCAACAATCATTTGATCTACTTGTGGCTCCAATACCATACACATCTAGAAGGCTACACAAGCTCTTTATTCCTGCCATGTTACCAGTCTGCTGTCTGGAGGAATCCCTTCTGACCCACATAGCACTGTGTCTTCATTTAGCAAAACAAGATTGTTTTATAAATGCTGATTTTTTTTTTATTAGGCTGTCCAGTATTGGCTTCAGCTAGACTTTGATTTTTGGGGTGTGAAGCTCAAACACCATCCTACTTGATCCAAGGAACATCCATCCCCCTATTTCTCCTGATCCCTCATGCATCAGTCCTAAATTGAGACAGGTCACCAAGATCATTGTTACAGAGAAGCCCTGAGCCTTTCTTCTTCAAATTATCCCCAAATTACTGTTAGAAAACACTGCACTCTGCATTCTCTAGATGGCTGAGTAAAAAATCTGTTAAAGCAATGTTTGAGATCTCCATCAGTTTGAGGGTTCCCATCAGCAAAGTGTATCAGCCTCTATTTTTCCAAGACATGGTGATCAGCTCACGTACCAACTATTACCCTCCACAGTGCTCTGGTGAGTACTGAAGCTTTGCAGCACTGGGAGATACCCAAAAACATCTTAAATTGTTTAAACACAAACACAGAAACATCTTTCAGAGGCAGGAGCAGCTGGGCAGTAGCTGCCAGAGCACCAACAGACCCAGAACATCCAGACCAGGGGCTGCACTCCTTCCTCCCTCGTGTGTGATGTGATAAGCAGAAACAGAAGCACATAAAGAAATTAATTTTTCTTTCTAAGACAAGAAACATGAAACTCTGAATGCAAACTTTACATCCAGCAGCAGGGAACAGTTTTTGGCAGCAATAATTACAGTTCAAGGCAGTGTTACAAACACTTTATCAGTTCTGTTTACCTTTCTGTCTTCATTCTTCATATATCTGCAGTGCTGAAATCAAAGACATAAATCAGAACCACTGGGCTGGGTTTATGGACATTCAGCTCCAGAAGTCCCAGTAAAAGTTAAGGGAGTCACTTCCAGCTATTTGACCTGCTGTGTGTGTATTCAGTATTTTTTTATCTGGACCTGAAGTAGTGAGAATTGGCATACGTTGTACTCACAGGTACTCAACTCCCTTAGTAATCACAAATTCCTGTATTAAAAACATCCAGAAAAGTGGACTCTGGGTCCGAGTTTGTGCTTCAGCTTTAGTCCAATATACTCACCAAATCAGTAATATCAAATATATTACCTGGGATGAAACAGTCCTTCGGTGATCTACTGTGTATTTTGAGTTCCCTGGACCTTCTTTCTTCGTCACTTTTAGTAGATTTCTCAAAATGATCATTTTAAATTAGCACTGAGAACTCTCCTGAGCTCCTCCCAGCATTTCTCACTGCCAGTTCTGAGTTCCTGTGGCAACAGACTGCTCAAGTACCACCTTTATGGGATTGGAGCACTATCAAATCTTCAGTCAGAGCACGAGAGAATAGGACTGAAATTGATATCAAAAACGTAATCTATTCCCATAAAGATACTGGTGCCAAGATTGCAGGAGGAGTATATAGAATAGTATTTTCTGACATTCTATTTCCAGAAAAGTAGAAAACTTTCAAAATACAGATTTCAAAGTATCCAAAGGCATGAGGAGGAAGACTGGAAGAAACACACATGTTGAAATCCCAGCCGGACAGAACAGCCTGACAGCAAGCTGAAGGCAACCCCACTCCCATTAGCCAAAATGCCTGTGCCAGGTCACAAAATGGCATAGAAAAAGGAAACAGAAACCAAGAAGTTATCAGAGATCCTCAGAATTGGTTAAGTTATCTGCAAATAACTCTGATAAGGAACCAAGGAAGAGAGTGGTGTATGAACACGTAACAGCGGCAATTCACAGACTGAATTGCTACCTTTAGCTGTCATCTCCACACTCACTCCTGCCTTCCTTTTTTTCATGGCACTTGGAATCCCCAAATCCATCAGTTCCTGCAGGGCAGAGGGAGCAGCACTGGCTCAACCAGTGACTCTCCTCACTGCTCACAGAAGTTAAGAACAGCCGGCCTCCGCAAGCGAACACCTTCTGCCTCTTACACGCTTCACTGCCAAATTGTTCATCTCACAGACAAACAGGAACTGGCTTTTATGCTTGAAGGGTGTTTATGTCTTGCATAATTTATTTGAGGTCCTGTCCTGCTTACAACAAGCTCAAGAATAAGCCCTTACATATATTTCAAAAGGTAGAGGGTCCAGCTCCTCGTTGAGGAGCTTCCCTGGACAGATGCCCTGTCAGAGGGTCAGCAGGAACCAACCTCCCTTTTTTCTTCTCTCTCTCTGGTTTCCACCCTCCATTCGGTGTGATAAGAACTGCAGAGTCCAGCAGCCCATGGACAGGACAAGAGAGCTCCCAGACAAAAGGGAAAGGACTCATCCCCCTTGAGAAAAGCAGGTACCATGACACAACTCACTACTATTCCCCCCCCACCCAAAAAAGACCAAGAAACCAAATAACAGAAGACCATTTTGAAAGGGTGGAGAGAAGTAATTCCAAATTAACCATGATAAATGCAGATGAGCTTTAGGAGGTGGGCAAAAGTGTCAGTTCTTCCAGGAGTACAAAAGCTTTGCTGATTAACTGACACTGCAATTAACTGTGTCCATACCCAACCCCCATGGCTGGGCTCCTGACAGAAGGGTGGCTCACCCCAAAACACAGATATTTAAGGATACGTGTCAAGAAGCTCTTTTCAGCAACAGGACAAGAGGCAACAGGCAGAAACTAATGCACAGGAAGTTCCATCTGAACATGAGGAAAAACTTCTTTACTGTGAGAGTGGCAAAGCACTGGAACACACTGCCCAGAGAGGCTGTGGAATCTCCTTCCCTGGAGATATTCAAACCCTGCTCGAGCAGGGGGTTGGCCCAGATGATCTCTAGAGGTCCCTTCCAACCCCAACCAGTCTGTTAAGTCTGTAAAACACAAGATGCAGCTACAGGAGTGTGCAGGTGCTGAGTCAGCACTTCCCATGACAAAACTCATTGCTTCAAACAACACCCTGACCTACAGATCCAGATCAGGTCACTAGCCAAGACGAAGCTGTCATTCCAAACAGAGCATACAGCTTGTACTTCATGCCTTTAAAATGTTTTAGTGTATCAGCATCTTTGCTAAGGGATATTTTAATGTAGATACACAGTTTGAGTACATAGGACACGTGCCACATACAATCTGTCCACAAAATAGCTTTTAACTGGCTAAACAAATTTCACCTAGAAATGAATTCACACCTTTAGATTTGTCAAATAATTTCCACTGCAACCCCAAGGTGTGGGTAAAATCATCCACTCAAATTAATTCCTAAACTGTGGAATGTTATCCTGATACATCATTTACTTGAACGGCAGCAACTGTGAGTGTGCAAGTACTGGATTTTAATTATAAAGAAAAGAAACAGAAACAAAGAGTAAATTTAATAATGTGCCAAATGCAAGTTTATTTTCATGTGTTCACAGCAGGATAATCTCCTGCTACTCAGATATATTGTACAACGGGTTTACTATCAACTCGGAATAAAGATGGACACTGTTTTCTGCATTTAAGTAGTCTGTCTGGATTTTTGCTTCTCATTTACTGGAAAAGAAATCTGATCCTGCTTCCGGAATTAAAGCTTCCCCTGGGGTTAAACAATTCACACAGTGATGATTTCCGAATGCTACTTGCACATAGTTTCAATTACGTAAGTTTTATAAAGGTCAGGTCTGGAGTCCTGCAAGGCCTTTGACACAGTCCCCCACATCAACTTTCTCTGGATTGCAGAGATATGGATTTGATGGATGGACTGTTCAACAGGTCAGGAATTGGCTGGATTGTCACATCCAGAGGGTAGTGGTCAGCAGCTCCACGTCCAGAGGTCAGCGGGGTCCCTCAGGAGTCTGTAATGGGACCAGTAATGGTTAATAACTTCAGTAATGATATCAAGTGCACCCTCAGCGAGTTTGCAGGTGACACCAAGCTGAGTGATGCAGTTGACACTCCTGGAGGACGGGATGCCACTCAGAGAGACCTGAGCAAGCTCCAGAAGTGGGACCACGGGAATCTTGTGGCATTCAACAAGGCCAAGTGCAAGGTGCTGCACCATTCTCTGATTCCATGATATTAAGTTTCTTAAAAATGCTGAAGCCAACTTACAGACATCAAAATAATAAGAGATTAAATACAGACAAGTTAACCTGCCTAACGTCAAGCCTCTTATTATTATTTATGTGATCACATATGGATTCTGCCAGTGCTCTGTGGTTTATGAAACAGTGTTTGCAGCTTACAGAACCAAGCCATGCTGATCACTCGTTCACATGTGGTTTCCATCTATGTTTATTTTATGGGTATTAACCTGAAATTGAGTCAACACAGAAGAAAAACAACAAAACCAAGTATTTTCAGAGGCAACACAAGCCTGAGTCTCGTGAGAGCTGCTGTGCTCTTGCAGAATTTTAAGATACATACACACGTTTTACCCCTTCTGTTGCTATTTCCGTTGTGCAGGCAAAAGGGAGAAATCAGCTTCACAGGGAAAATCACGACTTTAACTGTCACTGGTACAGAACAAATCGATACCCACCTAATTCAGAAACAAGGTAACAGATAGGGCTGCACACTGCAAACTTCGGTACCAGAACTCCCATCTCTGCTGCTTTAGTTCAGAGACAGCTGGCAGAGCACAACAGAATTTCACTCAACAGACACTTGAAAGCAAGTGGAGACCACCACAAGCTCCCTCTCTGTGCATTTCTCTATGGGAACACAAAACTGCCTTCAAGAAATCAAGCATCAAACAGATCCAATGACTCGACTCCACTGTGTCAAGATACCAGGGAAAGAGTGGATAAACATCTAAGAAGCAGTTTGTATATTGTACCTGCAATGAAACAGGTCTCAGAATCATCCTTTAGTTCCCCACCCCCAACTTGGTACCGAACCAATTCAGGCCCGTGAGGGCATTACAGTGAAGCAGAGGGGTCTGAAGCTTCTGGTCCACTCAGTTACAGAACTTTGTGTTCCACAGAAACAGCCAGTGACCTGTCAAGGGTAAATCTGGAGAGGGCACATGATCCAAGTGCATTGCAGTCCTGAGACTTGCTGCCCACCTTGTCTCAAAATAGCACAAACTAATCTGAAAGGCATTTGAAAATATGTGGATGTTGGGGGTAACTTGAATGTACAAAAGTAATAGGAAAAAAAAAAAGCTTTAGAGAAATGTGATTTTTGAATTGAAGCTGCACTTTTAAATAACCAGCAGTAACAAAAACAAGTGACTCATCTTAATTATCACCAACAGGCAAAGCCAAAACAACAATGGATTCACAGTTGTGGCTAAAGGACATTAACAGTTTGTGAAACACTGTGTGGAAACCCAATACTTGTGGTTGAAAAGGCTTCACTTCCACAGATGATTAAGGCATCTTCAGCACAGCTGTAACCATACACCAGAGGTATCTTCTGTACTTCAGAAACCATTTCTGAACTCCAGGACAACATTCCCACTTACCATGTGATACCAGCTTATTTCAAAAGTCAGGATTTGGGATTTAAGCACCACTGGTATAATTACACCTGTCAATGTCTTTAACCCACCAAAGATCTCCCCAGTCTTCCAGGTGCACTTACCATGACAGAATGAAGCTGCTTACAAGATTCTTGGGTATTTTCATGCAGGAAATATGCCCTAAATAATGCCAGTTTAACAGTTCTCATACACATACAAATTAGCTGTTTGGAATCATGTGCTCCTCTTTGGTTGAATACATTCATATCTGCTACGAAAAATACGGCTCTATCAACTCCTTCTTTATGAGCTCATTCTAAACCAGTGATGTGACAGTGCAAAACTACTTATTTTCTGTTTCATCAATAAGTAATTCCCTCAAGCATTAAGATGTGACATAAAATCTTTTACTAAATTGAGCAATTTCATTATGTTTTCTGTAAAGAAAGCAAAATACAGCATGAAATACAAAAGCTTTTCAAGTGTGCCAGGGAATTTCACTGGGAAGGTAACAAACTTTGCAAGCCACAGGCCTATATTACACATTTAAAACATTGCCTGAGACGTCAAATAACCAGAGAAACAGTTTTACATAATATGATTTAACATCTGTTGTTCGAGAACTCAAGAGCAGACGTTTACTCTTTTCTGATTAACGTTAGCAACTTTAAAAAAATAAGAGACATTCTTCTGATGACTGAAATACATTCCCAGGGGGAATTCAAGCACCATAGTTCTTTCCACAGAATACCTCCAAATAAAGCACAGCCAAGCATTGCCTGAGAGATGAAACACCAGAACTCGACAGAGCAGAGATTCCCACTTCCAGCATTTTACTTTTTCCTGCTTTTGAGGGAGCTGTTGTGAACTCTCACTCTCTTCTGCACGGAAGAAGCAATCTTCAGAGATGCCTTCTTTGTGAGGGACCTTTCCACAGCTCTGGGTTTCCATAGCAACAGCTGAGCATCCTCTCCACCCGTCAGCAGAGACTCATCCGCCAGGTTCCAGCAGAAGGAGCGAACGGTGGCGGAGTGGCCCCCGCCGAGGGTCCCCACCAGGCTCAGCCCCTCGGTGCCACAGCTGATCAGGTGGATGTTTCCTGTGGAGGTTCCCCCAATAAGGAAGAGTTTCTCTGCCTTTTCGTGGTACAAGCCCCCCACCATGTAATGCAGGCTCCGGTTTTCAGCGCAGACCGAGTCTCTGACATCCAGGACACGCAACAGGGTTATCGGTTCCTCGGTGTCCAGCTGAGCCGTGTCCCACCAGCAGAATCCCTCATCGTGTGTCAGGCAGTAGACCTGTTTATAATCTCTCCCAGACCAGCCAATAAAACTCACTGATGAATCTGAATTGCAAGTTGATATCAAAGCATCATCTTCGTTATCCTTGTTGATGTCGAACACATTGACCAACCCATCAGTTGACCCGGAAACTACTAGATTGGGTTCAACAGGATGAAAACAGATTTTAGTGATGTCGTCATTGTGACTTTCAGAATAGACTCCCAAGGGTTCCTTAGCTGAGCTGGCACAGTCTGTAAGGCCTCTTGCATCCCAAAACACCAGAAATGTGTCCTGTTCAACTTTTTCTGTCCCAGCACAAATGATGAGATCACTGCAATTGACATCAAAACTGATGAAAACGTTGGAAGGGTATCCACTGAATACCTGCACAGGTTTCTGAGTGGCTGAACGAACATCCCAGCACTTCACTGTACCGTCACTGCAGGCTGAGAACACCGTGTTGTCACACGCGCGTGCAAATCTGACCCCACTGAGTATCCCGGGATGGCTGCTGTACTCCCTCAGGAAGTGTAATGTTTCTCTGTTGTACACCCTAATGGACTTATTGGAACAGGAAACTGCCACAAATCGACTGTTTTCAGACTGAGCAGGTCTGGAAAGGTCGATGTCCAGCAGGTAAGCAGGTTCCTCGCTCGGCGCAGAGCGCTTGGCTATGCGCAGGCTCGCGAGCTGCTCCTCGACCTTCTCCACTGCAGCCATCTCAAAGGCTGTTCCCAAACTTGCCAGAAACCTGGAATAAATAAAATCCAAGGAGAGTTTTAATTATAAAGTTATGAATTAGTATTAGCTTTAAAAGTACCTATGAAAAAGGGTCTCGCGCAGAAGTGATGAGTGAAGCCAAAATTCAATTGCCCTCATGTCCTTCCCCACCACAACTTCATTCACAGACCAGAGAACAGGAAAGGGCTCCCCGAGTTAAGGAGTTCAGTCTCTCATGTCTGTAAGCACTACACCAGATAATCCCCTTAACAGATTAAACAGCCTACCTGTGAATCCTAGGAGAGTCACTTAGCTAAATTTGCCTTATTATTTTTATAAAGTAACGTGATGTTCTCCACAATTGGGAACAAAATGAAGTCATCACCACTACCTGAAGAGGAATAAGTTTTGTTCTAGGAAGCAGAGCCCACAAATAGCTGCATCAGTACAGCTGCAGGAGAGTTCTTAAGTGAACTTCTGTGCTGAGGGACGTGCACAGGGGAGGCAGAGAACAAGACCAAAATTACACAGAACTACAGCCTGAAATGGTCTGATGAGATAATTTTGCAAGTATTTAGGTGCCCAATGACGCACAGAAACACCTGTCAGCATATCAGGGACCACCTAAACAGGCTACGTGACATCAGTGGAATTCACTGCAATTATCTTTGCCTCTTTCATCAATTCTCCCAAGAACCTCAATGTTTTCTGAGCCTCCTATAAAACCACATAACACTGGCTTTTAGTGCAGCTGATAAAAATCTTCTCTTCAGAGGCAATTCTTCTCTAGCACTACTGAACCCTCCTAGAAACCCAAACTATTTCAGCCATGCACATAAGTGCAAACTTTACCAAGCAAAGCCAACATTAAACAATATGCTCTTGATCCTCTCACACATTGATTCACTTCTAAAATATGCCCTAAAAAAAAAAAAAAAGTGCTCCTTTCTGTAACACAAAGGAAAATTCAATTCTGTAATTTCAGTAAAGGTTTCCATCAAGTCAGAGTCAGAAAAAGCACTGAAGCATTTAAATTTTAAAGAGATATTTGCTACCACGAACAATACGTGGTTTTAGTGACTTCACAAGCTACAACCATTTTTTAAAGGAAGACGTAGGTGGAGTATGTTAAGCACAGCCATCCAAGAGTGACTTCTGTAAAAATCACAGGTTCAATTAGACCACTCTTCTGTGTTTAAAAAAAGATCAAAACTCAAATACTGAGGGAATCACAGCAGGTTCTCAGGGGTCAACACTCCAGTTACTACAGGCATGAAATGACCCTTCTGAAAAAAAATCCAAACAGAAATGGTGTAAAAATCAGGAAGACCCAGAACGCAAGAAAATATTCTCATGCCTTCCCAGCTGCCCTATCATCAATTTTTCTGCAAATTCTTCAGGCTGGAGTTTTAGGGGTGGAATGTGCAAGTTTCCATGCATTACTTGTTTTAGTAGTAATTATTTTAATTGTCCACGAGAGACTAAAAACAAAGGAAAAGTTGCTATGACGAAACTGCATTCTGTTTTGTTGGTTTTTTTCTCCTTGGTGTTGTTTGTAGTCTCAGGCTTTGCTTTCCCTCCTCCAGTTTGGTACTCACAAATATTCATGACACCACGTGACAGAGGAGCAAATTCTTAAGAAACAGCTTAAGTAGGCACACATAAAAACTTAATTCCCAAGTCACAAATAATCTCACTAAGCGATTTGCCTCGGTAATATCCTGACAATGAGGTCCCCAGGTTAATCTTCTACATCAAAGCAACCTTTCAGAGCACATCTACAAGTCATTTTTGCCACAAAAAGCAGACATCCTGTGGAAACTCCTTTCCCCTCTGAAGACAAGAAGTTCAACATGTTTTCTGGCATTACCCTGTGTACAGCCTGCCCACAGAGCTTGCTCCTTCCTTACTTTCCTGGGTATGTCCTCAAATGAAATAAGATTTTACTAGAACTATTACACAAAGCCAACTGTTCTCAAACGCCGTTTGCTACACTGCTTAAACACAAAAGTGTTAAACTCCCATGCAAATTAATAATATAAATTTTAGAAATAAAACATTTTAATGTCATTAAGAAGGAAAACTTCTACTTAATCCAATTTACTGAAGAATTACAATGGAAGCTTCAATTTAAATACAGTTTCAAACACACATGCTTGAGGGTAGAGAAAGGAGTTTTTGTAAAACAGCTTTCCTGTAGAGCTGTGGTGACTAAGAAAATCAGGTTCTCTCTGTAAACTTTTTGTAAGAAAAATGTAGTTTTCCAAGCTGACCTGAATTTTAAGCTCTAAATATTCAGGCTTTTTCTACTCAAAAGGCCAAGTAAACTCAAACAGACATGTTCCTGACAAATGTCATCCATTTGGAAAGCGAGCTGCAGTTGTTTAAATATTACTGACTTTGATAGAGAATATCATTCAATGAGCAGTTTCTGCAACACTCATGTCAGAGCTTTTACTGCTGGGGAGGGTGAGGGAACTCTAGAAGTACCGAGAAGTTCATTCAGATTTAATAATATTTTTTGAGATACAAAATTAGCCCAAGACAGCTCTTAAGCTTTTACCCCAATTGACATAAGCACAGCTATTCTGAAATTCCAGAAAAAGCTGTTCATGTTTTCAGACAGAAGTGCAATTTCTATCATCAGGAAGCTGGAGGGTTCAGTTTTCAATTGTATTTCCACTGCAACAACTAAGAAGCCTTAAAATTGCATTTGATGACAGCCAGGTTTTTGCTAAAAACTCGGTAAAATGTCTGCCCTAGTAAGAAAGTCTTCAGACTATTATGAAATTGTGATTGAAGGTTATATAAACAATTCATGCTCAAACTTCAGGGTGTAGCTGCCAGCCCTTCCTTTTCAGAAGGGGAAGTCACTGTTGTATTTTGATGGGAATGTTTAAATGGCAGGAATAGGATCTGTGTTAAATTTATGAGACAAATAGGAAACAATGGTCTTCCAAACACAATAGAAGATAACTAAGCATTGGACTGCAGCCACCTACAAAGCACATGGTCCTCTGCACTGAAGCACTTTTAGTTTAGCACTCCTTAAGTTCAACAACAGAGTTATCTGTTTTGTTCCTGCCACAAAGAATCCTTTGGCAAAGTCAGTGTCTTTGAAACCTGACATACTGTGGATATAGCACAACAGCCAGTTGTGATGACCTGTGAGGAAAACTGCTCCTGCTAACGTGACAAACTCTGGCACAAAGACTCTGTAGGGCACACAAGTCTGTGGCTGAAGGTGTCTGGCTATGGCCAGTCACCTGTGTTTGGAAGAGAGGTCATCACCCATCTTTGGTCATCACCATTCCTCATATGGAACAGCTGCACCTTTCAGCTGCATCCACACCTGCACTCCCTGAGCAAGACAAAGCCACATCTTACAAATTAACCCTGAAACTTCTGTGTCACTGTATCTATCCTCTGGTACTACCCTCATGTGATCTGCTCTATGAATTAATTTCACAGTTATTTGCAACCCCTGCACATTCTCCTGGATATCACAACTCCCAGAAAAGCTTCTTGAAGGACACTCAAAACTCATTACATCTTGGGAACTCAGAATAAACATAGTTGTCTGAAATAACCTAAAATATTTTGACCTCCAGGGCATCCTACAAGGCTCCTCTAAAAAAGAAATAAGCTCAATGTTTAGAACAGCAGGCACAAAGTGGAAGTGATGCCAAAGAGGCAGGACAGGATTTTCAGATGCCTTTGTCATGTGTTTCTCGCTGGTGGAGTGTGGAAACAACCACACAGCCAAACTAGAAGCAAACCGTTTTGCTGAAAGCAGCCCTTTCCAATGATGGAGGAATGAAAAGCAAGCACCTATCTGCACAAACTAAACATTTAACATTGTCCCAGCACATACTGCTGTGCTGTTTGTGCAGCCTCAGTTCAAGCCAACAAGCTTGAGTCTTCTTCTAATCCAGAAAGTTTTTCAAAAGATAAACCAGGAACTCAGAAGTTATTTTCCTTCTCCTTTTAGTGGTGTACAGAAGATGCTGCCAAATTGCACAGTTCTCCTCTCCAAAAGGGAATGTTAGCTCAAAAACATACAGAAATATAAATTTACCTTTGAAAAATACAACGGAAAATGTGGAGAAACAGCAGTTTCTCAAAGATTTAATCAGCAACGTAAGAGTAACTTACGAGTAGGAGGGCAGAAACACGTAATAAAAATGAAAACAACCTGTAGTTTTGGCAATCCTCTCCGAAGAGGTCAAATACCAAAAATAGCAAAGGATCCAAACAGCAGCAGATGAAATCTTGCACTGTTCTTTCCTACTACAAACGATACAAACGGACCCTCCCTTTATTTTCACAATTATTACATGTTCGAGCACAGAGACTAAGAACAGAGACCCGGAGCTCTGGGCAGTGGGAAGCAGCTCGTGCACGCAAACATGACATGTGGTTTGCATTTCAGAGCAGAGCTGCCAAGGCGGGGTTGGCCGAGGAGAACACATTAGTGCTCCGCTCTCCACTAATGCAGGAGCCTGCGGAGACCTCTCCTCACTGGCACCACTTCCCAGCACAAGACGGATCAGCAAACGACCTAAGCACTGAGGGGAGACACAGAGCACCCCTCGGGAATGCTTCATTTCTCCAGGATACACACTCCCAGAGCTGGTTGTGTTGTTTTACCAAAGCAGAGAGATAAGGTGTTTTTCCAACATTCCCACAAAGCCGTTGTTAAGGCGGAGAGAAGAGCATTTAGTCATCAGGCAGGAAGGGAATAAGATGCACGAGAGGCTACGCTAAAGTGCAGAGACAAGATGTAACTGCCAAGAGAATTATTTCATCCTCTCAAATCAGCTACATCTCATTTCCAAATGTAAAGCACAGCAAGAAAGAAACTCCATGTAATCCTTCATTTGCAGCACAGAGAAAATTATATCAGGAGAACAGAAAGGAGGAAAGAGATAAAACACTGCAGCAACAAAGTCTATGGGAAGATCAAAAAAATTAGGTCTGCCAAGCTACTTGCCTTCCATGAAATCAATTCCTACCCTCCCACCAGTAATGACCTTGGGGGTACAATCCTGTTCAGCAACAGGAGAGAGGAGCTGTAGGTGGGAGACAGAACCAAGGAAATGGCCTAAAACAACAGTATTGGTTGGACAGAAAAAATAAGAGTCAGAGGTAGGAGAGAACAAAGGGAAAAAGGCCCAGGTGCCCAGTGCTTTGGGGTTCAATAATCTAAAAAAAAAAAAAAAAAAAAATTAAAAAAGGAAACTACAACTTTTGTGAACTCATCTTTTGGGGGCATAAACAGGCATTCACGTCAATACAGAAACAAAACCTCTTTTTGAATATTATACTGGACATCCATAGAGAGATCTCAAAAACAACTTTTGGATTTGACCAAGCACGGTTTTAAATGCATAAATAATAAAAAACACACATTCAATATGTTTTTGTGTGTAAGATTCTCTATTTCAACTAGAAAGATCTATCCTGATTCTGCATCCAACCATGGAAAATATGGTGAAAAGAGGACAGATTTAGAAAATTTAGGCATACCTTCAGAGCCAAATTGCAATGAAATAACAATCAAACTTGAGTAACTGAGAGCTTATCAATATAAATCCTTCAACCAAAGAAATGGCAAAAATCTGCAAAGGATCCAGAAGACAAATCATCAGAAGAAAAATCTAAGTGTGGAGCAATCCAATGTACAAATAAAAAATTCAAATAAGCTTGAAAGCATTACACAAAACTATAAAAATGGTCAAATTACTAATTTTGGCTTCAAAATTGAGGCAAAATTACTAAAATCTGATGCTCAGATGGCTAAACTACCTTCTCTAGAACAATTTTCCCTGACATAGAGCATGGGAAACATTATTTCTATTTACTCTAAGAAGCTATGTCAAACAATATTTCAAACATATTGAGAATCTTCCTTTTTCAGTCTTCTCTTTTCATGCAGTTCCTTGCTGGTGACACAGACCCGCTAACAGAGGAGTCACAAAGGAAGCTCTGCCACTGAAATCCCACCCTGCCACGAGCAGCTGGACCCAAGTGAGAACTTCCTTGGAGGGGGGAGGTTTCCTCATAGTGACCTCACCAGGCAGAGGATGCTACTGCGTCCAGGTGTGGATAAGGTGGTCATCCAATAAAGGAGTAATAAGAGGATAAGAGATGCTCTATTTTACTCTCATGGCTATTCTCAGATCAAGCTGACAGAAGCTGCAGCAGAAGCAATCCTATTTTATACAGGTAGATCCGAAAGAGTCCCAGGCAAAGGGTAAATTACAGAAAGAGATACTGGGATATTTATATTCTAAATTATATATATTATCTTTTTTTTTTTGGGGTAAAGCATACTGTATTTATAAATGGTCTGTGAAAGCTGATCTGTGCCTAAATTGCACACTCACAGCCTCTGAACAGGTAAACAACAACTGCTGCATCCTTGGATGGATTCTACAGGACAGGAAAACTATCCTAGTGCTGGGCCCTGGCTTTTGCACTGAGCAGGCTCTGAGATGGGGGTCAAATATGAGGTTTGTGCCCCTTTCTCCTCCTTCTCCCCTGTCCTCCCAGGCACAAACAGTGCTCAGCTGACCTGTACTCCAGCACAATAATAACGTGTGGGGTGAGGCATCCAGATCACCCTCTAAAAGAACAGTACACATCTACCAGGGCAACCACGACCAGCTGTGACACTCTCCTTGTCTCCAACAACCACCTCCTCCCACGAGGGGATCCAGGATATCTGTCAGCACCTCCACCACAAGGAACAGAAGGTTGATGGTGTGTGCCCCCAACTGCTCCAGAAGATTTCACTGTCCCAGTTCTACACAAACACCCAGCGCTCCCGACTCCAGAAGATGCCAGACCACTCACAGCCTCAGGACACAGCACCTCTGTGTGCTGGTGTCTGCCTGCAGTGGAACCACAGCCTTCCAGCCAACCCGCTGCAAAACTTGAAGAGAATCCAAGTCTCAGCCTTCTGCACTTGTGCTTATCTCATCAGACCACAGCGACCACAGAAAAGTCAGTCATTTCCTTTCTCCCGCGAGCACCTCCCACCGTACGCATCATACTGACATGACTTTTTGTAACCACAAACTTAGGAAAGAAGATACAGAACTAATCAGCCTCTCAAATAACACACAGACAACAACTGCTGGAAATCAGACACGTAGGGCACAATGTTCTCCTGTGTGTAGTATTAAGTTTTTCTCCATTCACGTTTCCACAAGACAGCCATGAGCAGCTCAGAGAAGGTTCATGCCTTTCTCTGAACTATTCCTCACACACCTCCTCGTGTTACAACAGCACTTTCTTTTGTTAAAAGGTCCAACAGCTCACTCTCTGACTTGGCACTAGAGCTGAGCACCAAGATGGTCATCTCACAGATAAGGAAGACAGAAATAAAGCTGTTTATCTGAGTGCATTTGAACAAGAGCCCGGCCAACAAGCAATTCCTGGTCCTGACCGTGGCAGAACAGCTCACTGAGCATATTCCCAGCAAGGTGCAACATTCACTCTTTACTTTCTCAATCAGGGAAACAAGGACAGTATTTGCCCAACCCAAACAAACATTAGTGTACACAAACACTAGTAAGTACAGTCAGCAGCAGACTTTCAAAAGGAAAAGCCTTGTTCTGAACATCTACACTGCAAGATAAAATGCAAAAGTCATCGCAGGAGCAATGCACCTGCAAATTCCACAGTTAAAAAGTGCTCCGATGCCCTTTCAAATTTGGGATTACAGGAAAGGACTCCAAGAGCGATGATTTTCAGGGCCATTTTAAGCAGAACAAAACCATCACCTGAACGGGCAATCCCAACAATCCACCCTACAGAGAAAGGTGAAAGGAAAGAATTACTTATGCAGCTGCATGAATAATTTAGTGACTCTGAAACAACACCATTTATTTCCTTCATTTAGACATTGCCACTTGCTACCAACATCCTCATACAAAAGAAACCTGGAAACGAGTAAGAAGATTCTTCCCAAATATTAATAAATTTTGCTGAAAATCTTCCAAATAATTTGTTTCTACACTACAGGAAGCCTGGGAAATTTCAGCCTAAATTTAGCAGCAACCATAATAAAAGGATATAAAGTAAGTTTATTACAGTTGGAAAAATAGCTCCTACTCCCACACACTGGTGCCAAAATACCTACAATGGCACAAAATGTTGTATTTACCAGAATATTTTAGAAATTCTTTCACAACAGTAATTTAGCTTAGGTACACTTCATTACCAGAGCTCATTCTTCAAATCACAAGACTATTATGTTTTCAAGACTCTTTTCTTAAAAACCCTACCCTAAACCTGTTGCTGGGGAACAGGTAAGAAGATATTCCCCTACATGTGCAGTTATATATACAACACACACAGCATTTGTGTGCTTGGCAATTTTGAACACTACTCTAATATCACTGCCCAAGCAACTGTCTGAAGTTCCAGATGTACTGCACAGGCACAAACATCTGTCAAGCCTAAGCAGGGGAAACAACTTCTCCTCATTTCCCTCATTTGCTCCCCCAGAACATGCAGATGACTAAGGTGTCTTTGCCAGTGATATCCCTACAATATCCATTTTTTATATTTATCTAATCCAGAACATCCCCATATCAAGGTAATTTGTCAGACCCTCTCCAGTTTCAAAGCAACAACAGAAACTGGAGATCTCTGTGTGCCCATGACAGTTCAGAGACTATCAGTTTCCAAAACATGCTCTTTGTGCACAGTCTGACAGCTGGAGGCTCTGATGAATCTTTATCATGCCCTAAGCTCAATTTTCAATGCTTCGTAGCAGACAAAAGGAAAAGATGTCATTTAAGTGACAACAGGAGGATGGAAGAGGCTGAAATAAAGGGTTGCAGAGCTATGTTGACTCCATCCTGTTCAAGAGAATTTACTTTTGAGTCTCCATAAAAGATGCTAAGGAATCAGGAATGTGCACATTGAACCCATGCAAGACATTCTCTTCAGCTCTTTGTTTTCAAGAGCCTTTAGACAGTGCTTACACTTGAACCATACACGGCACTCCAACAGCAGCCTCACTAATGCCATAACAGACAAAAAAAAAAAATCAGCTTTCCCTTTTTGTAACACCCAAGTGCACAGTGGTTTTCCACACTGCACTGAAGTTCAACTGCTTTTTCACTCTTAAAGTGCTTTAGGACTCAGTCCTAAGAAATAGAATCGTGAAAAGGAAGGAAAGAAGGAGGAAGTGTGCAGGTATTGATACTCCAGACCTTCTGATCAAGAGATCTTCTGCATGCAGCAACACGATCCCTGCTGACAAATCATCAAATCGTAACAAAAACTGTATGTTTTTGTTAGCACCCATGAACCCCTAAGACCTGTGTGGGGAATTTATTTTTCTGAGATCCACAAACACCTTTCCAACATCTTCAGCAGCTTGTTGCCCCAACATAAGACATGGCTAAAAAGCAAAGTTGAGAGCTTTATGCATTTTAATAGCCCTGCTCTCAAACCATGTTTGTTTTCAATGCTTTAGTAAACCCATATTTCACAGGGTCATAGCAGGCTCCCAGCAGTGCTCTTTGCTGAGGTCAATCTCTTGCTATCTAAGCCATAATCAAGGGCAGAGAAGGAAGGGTTAGATGATCCAGGTAATGGACTGTTTATTTTACAAGAAGTAGCTGGATGCTTTGCCTTGTGTAGCTTGGCAGAGACAGAGACCGAGAGGGGATACGATTACTATCTACAAATACATCAAAGGAATAAAGGCTGAGGAGGGAGGGGAGCTGCTCAAGAACAATACTGGCATGAGAGTTTAAGAGTATAAACTGGCCATAAATAAAATATGGAGCAGAAATTATACAGTTTATCTTACGAAATACTTTCCAATTAGAACAGTGGGGGCAAAACCTTTAAACTGCCTTCATCTGCTTTTATAACCCCGTCAGCCTGGCACCCACTACTGTCCTTGCACAGCAAGGAACACAAAAATAGGAAGGCAGACTGAGAAACAAGCAACTCCGAGATAAGCTGGCTCATTATTTCTTCATGGAAGATACCAAGTTGCCGGGCAGACAATAGCAAGACAACATTTGCTTACTCCACAGCAAAAGCAGAATTAAGACCGCAGTAAGAGGGCATCTACATGCTCAGAGAGAAAGGCAACTTCCAGCTTAAGGCAGCCTCCTCTCTCCATCACCCCGGAGTTGTCGGGATAACAGCCTAAGGGCTTGCGCCTGCCCTTCCACACGGCCACATCTACTTGCTGAGGCGGAAAATCCCGAGAAGTTTGGGACACGGGAGTCGGGGGGGGGACAGAGGAGGTTATTCCGCGGGTGTTATTCCGCACTTGGCTCCATCTATAGCGCTGCTGATGCCTTTGAGAACGCACGCAGGATCACCCTTGAGGAGAAAAGACAACGCAGAAAGAATCGTGCCTTGCATTATATACCATCCAAGGAGTCTTTCTGCCGTGCCTTTTGCAACCGGACGTGCCTGTCTCGTATTGGCCTTTTTAGCCACCAACGCGCTTGCAACAAACGTGGGTAGAGCCCTTCCCAAATCCTCGTTCGCGAAGCCCAGCCATGAATTCCGCCCTTGGCCACTGGATGTCGCCAGTGACCGTCACCCGGAGCGGCTCAGTCGCGATTCACATCACAGCCCTTTCCTTATTACATCTTTATATTGCTCCACTACGATTACTCGGGTACGATCCGCTAATTGTCTCCTTAACAGAGCGGCATCCAAGGAAACAACAACAACAACAACAACAAAAATCAATCTGGAGTGCGAGGCAGAGGATAAACACGCAGCCTGGAGTACTGCAAAGCATGTTATTAAGGTACTGATATTTTTCTCATCGTTTTAAGAGCCTCAGTTCCTCAAATCAGACCATTAATCAAAAAAATCACAGCCTTCGCTTAGAACTGTCTAGCACCAAAAAATTAAGAAGGAAAAAACCCAGCCAAATTCAACTACACCACAACTTTTCTTTCCGATCTGTCAGAGGTTAAAAATATACACACGTTCTTTTTGGAAGTCTCATTTTGTGACTTCAAGTCAGAGCTTTTTATCTTTCAGACTTCACGATAATGCAAGATGAGACTCATATTTCCATGCATTGCACCTACTGGGAACAAATGACTTGTGTTTGTATTTGCTCTTTTAGCATCCAGCAAGTCCAAAAAAACGAGTCCAAAAAACTCGACACTAAATTTTCCCAAGGAGGAGGGGTGAACAAACCAAACCCAACAACTAAAAACCCCTTCCCCTTCTCAATCTCATATCTGGCTGCTATAAACATTCCCGAAGCAGGAACATTCAATACACATACATGGTGATCGTTACCAAAGACAAGAAACCACCAGAACTAAATTTTTCCTTAAATCTGTTTTTTCTCCCTTTCAAAACTGAGTCATGTACTTCCTTCGATATTCTAACAGACACAAAAATCTCCTTCATAAACCATATAAAACCTTGAGTAAGTCAGGATTGCTAGTAAAAGACCTGTTTCTAAACAAGAATTTTTGCTTTCACAACTATCTCCTCGTCCCTTCTGATTGCACAAAGAAGTAATGACACTTAATTCCAGCTTTCTCAGTCATTCCCATGACAACAAAGATACACAAATTATTATTATGAAAAGATTCTCAAATTATGGAAGAGTGAGCAATATATGAAGCTTCCTATTCCAGGTACTGCCAGCATATAACTCCTTCTAGCAAGCAGTTTGCCAATTTTAGCTACATGCTTGGTTGTCTTTTCACCAATTTCACTGCTCAGCAATTGTACAGCACTTTGGCATCTTATTTTTAACAAGACTTGAAATAATAGGTGGGGGAGGAAAAGAAATACTTCCGTAGTTATGGCTGGATGCAGAGAGAGGTGCAAGTCAGAAGTTGCTTATCAGCTAAAAACACACAAAAAAAAGAGTAAAATTCCACTGAAGAAAAAAGAAAGAAATAGCAAGAAAGGTTATTAACAAGACAGAAAAACAATCGTACTTTAAAGCTAATTTCGGGTTTTAATAAGTTAGTTTAATAACTAAGCATAAGAACTATGAGTATCTTAATGCACTTGTTTTTTCACAGATAAAATTCAGTTGCTTTATTAAACAAAATAGTTTTAGTTTTGATCATTCATTAAGCTTTCATTTAGCTGGAAAACTAGAGAATTAAAAAAAATAGCAAGTGCCCTTATAAGGCCACAGTGCAATCATCTAAAACAAGTCTCAAGGAGCAAAACAATAGGGTTTTGTAGGGTTTAGATTTTAAAACACTTTCATTCCTCTATCTGCTGCAAATTTAGTCTGAAACTAAACATTAAGGTTACCTCAAAACATTTCTCAACAATACAAAAAGTGTGATAAAAACTAGTTATGAAAACCTGATAATACTGACGATCTGCAAGAAGTGCCTTCAGATTAATGTGAAAAAGGGAGATAAATTTATGTCTGTAAAGGGTATAAACAGCAATACAGATGGTTTATGTTGCAAAGGAGATCTGCCTTTATGATGTAATAGTCCATTAGAACTTTAGCACCTGACATAAGAAACAGAATAAAAACATAGGAGATGGAAAAGAGTTCATAGGAAAATATGAACTTGTTAAAATGAACAGCTGCACAATATTTGCTTCCTGACACTACTTGCAAAATATTTTGATTTTTGAAAAGACTCGAATACCCTGTAAGACAAAGAAACAGGACAGAAAACACATTCTATGCTGGGACCTTCGAAGCAGCCTAATGGAATTACTCAGAATTTGTCCTGCAACTTCAGCCTGATTTTCTCAGAGCTATAGATTGGCTTAATTTCTTCTTCCATTTCTTCTTCTTCTTCTCCGTCTCCTGCTTTGTTCCCACTGAAGTATTTTGTTAAAACTTGCATCGAAATATCAGCTAACGCAAAAATACATCATAGAACCAATTAATCCTAACTACTTCAATTTAATTTGAGGGCAACGTTTTGGCATCAGACATCCTTTGCTCACAGTCTAAAGCTTTATCTCCCAAAGAAACCATCTTCTCTACACTATTTCCCAGTCCCTCTGCCTCCCATTTACTTTGGAAGCCAATAAATACTCCCTAGTCAGTCATGTCCACAAGTTACCTCCACATATATTTAACTAACCAGCCCTAAATTAAATGCAAGAGGAAATAAGAGAAGAAAATGCACCAGTAACAATTCATGTAACCCTTGGATTAAAGGAAAAGAGACAGTACAGGAACATAAGAAGGGGAAGAGCTGAGGGAGAAGTGAGTAGTGGGTCAGGCTGAAGGAGGTCAAAGGTATGTTTGAACCTGAACTTCCTAACCCCACATGGCTACAGGCAACACACTCTTTTCCTGCCTTTCTTATGTCCTCCACTGTCCATCCTGCACCTAAACTGCTTTCAAGTCCCAAAGCACAGTCATTTCCAAAACCTGGCCTTGCCAAGTTTCCAATTCACAAGTCTCAACTTGTGATGTCTGGTGAGAAGTTGAGCCACACAGAAAATGTCTTTCACTCACCCAATAAAACCAAGTCTTAGAAGTCTGCACAGGCAACTTGATATCAACACAGCTGGTCAGCATGGTAGAGCTGATCTCCCTCTGCTTTGCTTTCCCCCAATCCCCCTTAAAGGTCGGAAGCCCATTATTTGTATGGTTCCAGTAAAAGCACAGCAAAGCTGCAGAACCCAGCCAGGAAGTGCTGCCAGCACGTAACAACCATCTGGTTTTACACAGGGCCTCCCACATAGTCAGGTACAGAACAGATCCTTGGGCTGCTCAGCAAAGGGCTCTTGTCCTCAGGCCTGATGCAGTGAAAGAAAAACCATTTTAAGGAAAACAACAACAACAACAAAAAAAAGGCTGGGAAAATTGGGATTGTTCAGCCTGGAAAAGGCTTTAGAGTGGCCTAATTGAGGCCTTCCAGTGCCTGAGGAGGCCTTCAAAAAACATGGGGAGGAACGGGAGTGACAGCACAAGGGGAAATGGCTTCAAACTGGCAGAGGGCAGTAGTTTCTCTAACTACTTTTTTTATTCAAAAGTTTCTTTTCGCTGTTTTCCAAAGGGAATAAAACAACCAAACAAAAACCCCAACCAAACAAAAAACTCAAATCAAAACTTTAATTTCTTCTTCTAAGCGTTTCCAGATCTGTTAGTTCTTTTGTTTTAGGTTGTTACTCTTATTAATAAAGATCCCCACCTTCACCAAACCCAGGTGAGGTCAGCTGGTACTTACCTGCATAACTTCCTCACAGATGTATTTTATTGAATCACGGAATCATTAAGGTTGGAAAAGACCTTTATGGTCATCGAGTCCAGCTATTAAGCCAGCACTGCCAAGCCCACCACATCTACATGGTTTTTGAACACATCCAGGGATGGTGACTCCACCACCTCTCTGGGCAGCCTGTTCCAATGCCTGAGCACCCTCTTAAGGTGAACAAATTTTCCCTGATATCTGATCTAAAACTCCCCTCGTGCAACTTGAGGCCATTTCCTCTCATCCTGTCACTTGTTACCTGGGAGAAGAGCCCGACCCCCACCTGGCTACCCCCTCCTGTCAGGGAGTTGTAGAGATCGATAAGGTTCCCCCTGAGGCTCCTCTTCTCCAGGCTAAACTTCCCCAGCTTCCTCAGCTGCTCCTCATCGGACTTATTAGCCAATACAGTCCTAATTTTAACCCTGACAGCCGCTAATTGCCCTGTCACTCTCATCTGCTGTGCCCGTGAATTTAGCAATACGCTGACCCAGTTCTCACGCCAGAAATCAATCCCAGCCCACTCTGTTCCAGACACAGCATCAAAGCTGCGGAAGAAAGGGTGACCAAGCCAGTGCCCGCCCTCCATCCCCTGCCCGGAGTGCCCCTGTTTTGGGAGCAAAGCTCCCAGGCTTCGCTGAGTAACGGGATAAACTCACGGAGCAAGTCGAGTGTTCCGATTCACATCTCACCAGCGACACGGCACCGCCTGTCAGCAAAGCCAGAGACGCTCCAGCTCAGCCTGACGGGGAAGGAAAAGGCAGCGCTGAGGGCTGGCAGCTCACCCAGAGATGCCCAAACACGATGTCCTTATCCCGGTGTCCCCAGTGTTCCTTACCCAGGGTCCTTGTCACAGCAGCCCATCAGGGGATCCTTGTCTCGGGATCCTCGTCCAGCCCCCTCAATGATCCTTACGCGGGGTCCTTTTCCCGGTGTCCCCAGTGTTCCTTACCTGGGGGATCCCTATCCCGGTCTCTCCAGGGGTTCCCTGTCCCGGTGTCCCCAGTGTTCCTTACCGGGATCCCTATCCCGATCTCTCCAGGGGTTCCCTGGCCCGGTGTCTCCAGTGTTCCTTACCTGGGGGATCCCTATCCCGGTCTCTCCAGGGGTTCCCTGGCCCGGTGTCCCCAGTGTTCCTTACCGGGATCCCTAT
The DNA here is from genome assembly GCF_003945595.2 of Pipra filicauda. NCBI lineage: Eukaryota > Metazoa > Chordata > Aves > Passeriformes > Pipridae > Pipra > Pipra filicauda. Next base: position 2,193,845 of record NW_024104007.1, on the reverse strand, counting down.
CCCGGTCTCTCCAGGGGGTCCCTGTCCCTCTTCCCCCAGAGCCGCTCCAGCCGCCGCCGCGTGCGCGCCCTGCAAGCCCCGCCCCCCGGGCCCTCCCCGCCACCCTATTGGCTGCTCCGGCCGCCATCTTCCCTTCCTGGTGACGCACAGAAAGAGGATTGGTGCAGGCGGAAGAGGGGCGTGTCTGAACGTCATTCGCCGCGTGCTGATTGGCTCCCTCGGGGAAGCCCCGCCCCGTGGCCGCCGTGCCTCACGGGGGGTGGAGGAGCCGCCGCCATTTGCGGCGCCCGGCGGTGACGGCGCTGGGCGTCAGAGCTGGGGGTGTCACCGCCCGAGGGTGTCACCGCCCGGGGTGACAAGGCAGGGAGGGACTTTCATGGCCTCATGGCCGGAGTCCTGCCTGCGCTTGGACCTGCCCCTGGTTCGATGGAACCGAGCGAGCCTCGCAAAGAGAACGATGTCACATTGGGCGGAGCGGGGTTAAGTCACTCAAAGGCCAGCGAGGAAACGGGGAGTTTGCTCCAGAGCACATGGGATCGGATGAGGTCAGCAGGATTAGGGGCTGAATTTCCCTTTACAACTTACTAGCAGGAGCTGACGCTGTCGGTGGTACCTGTGGAGAGGCAGGTCCGAGGGCTGTGCAGGGGTGTCACATGGAGCTGCATCCTCCAGGAAAGCAGGAACACAGAGGGATTATTTCCTTTGAGGGGTCCAGACAAGGGAAGGTTAATTAGGTTTCCTTTTTTTTTCAGCTTGCTGTTACATTTTCCCCAGACCCTTATTTTTCCAATTAAAGTTCCAAACAGTATTTTTCTCCCCCCCTTTTTTTTTTACTTACCATTTAATAGGCTGACACATCCAGGCTATTAGAAGAACAGCATAATTAACGTTTGCTTCTTATAACATTTTACTTAATACTGCCCCAAGTTTTATAATTCAGAATTCTTTGTTCTGCTCTGAATTTACTGTTCAGCACTAACAAATACTGCATCAGCCCATAATCTCGGATGTTATTTAGTGATAAAAATAATTTGTATCTTTATTTTTGGACTGGTTAAAATCGCATTTGTGGTCTTTTCTGATAAATGCTGTAAGTTGTGAAAAATAATACTATCGATATCGATTAAAATATTTCTTGAAATTATTTAACATTTCCACTGGCTTTTTTTTAAATTAAAATCTAAACAGTTGAAGTGAGTATAAGTTTTTCTAGCAGGATAAAAAAGAGCTTTATCTAAACCCAGGGATGTGGTCAAGTCACATGGACAACAACCACAGAGCAGTGTAAAAACCACAACTTGTACCTCAGTTTAATGGCCACCCTAAAGCAGAAATTCAAAAGATACTTCAAAGTACTGACAATCTCAGTTGCCTGCCAATAGTATTGTGCAAAATTTTAATTAATTCTACATGCTCCAGTATATCTACTGTTATTTTTATTACTTCAATTTATGTAGGTACATAAATAATGCATGTATTTATGTTCCTGCCGGCACAATCATCTTTCTGCACGTAGAGATTACCCTTCCCTGTGATCACTCTGCAATACTGTGAGAGAGACTACTTGTATCTCACAGTTGCGTTGATAATTTATCTTGTTTCAGCTTAAAGTCTCCCCTCTAAATAGTTTATTAGAACCAGATATTTGTATTTGTGGGGAGTCACAGGTGCACAGGTCACTGAACCCTTTAGCCAAGCAGGTATCACCCAGGACAGACCAATTCACCAACTGCCATCAAAAAGTGCCCTTTTATTTTTGTTTATTTTGGCTTCTTAACAATTATTGAGGGGCCATTTTTTTCCTGCATGGTGCACCGAACATAGAAAAATATCTGAGCACGTAACATCAAAGCACAAATCCCCAAATCACACACTTGGTGTTTTCACAGTAAATACCTTCCCTCGCTGTGAAGTCTGATCCCACTGGAGCTGTCTCCCAGCACTAATCTCTGCTCACACCGGTGACAGTCCTTATGAAGATTCCCAAACAGGAGGCATGTGATTTCACTGCAGACACAATATGCACTATAACACTGTATTGCAAATGCCAATAGTACAATAACAACTTTAGTTATTAGTTTTTCATCTGAGTTCCCCAGGGCTGTTCGTGTTGCCACAAATTCATCAAATACCTTCTGTTCATTGTTCACGTGGTAAAAACAGCTGCAAGATCCGCTGGAATGACACAGTTGTACAGCCACGGATTTGGTGTCCAGCACTCCCAGACGAACCCAGCTGTATTAACAGGAAGTACCATTTTTTTTTTTGGTAGCACATCCAACACTGCTGAGTCACAGCGTATTGCTGTGAAGTTCACCACAGTAAGTGCACAGCAGATGCTCCGGAGATCACGACAGTTACTTCACAGACATAAAAGGCATTTTGACAAAGGAATCTTTAAGAGCCTCACCTTAAAAGAAAGAGAAGTAGCCTAAACAAATCCGAGTGTCAGTGTCATGTACTCTAGGACCGAGGTCAAAAAACAGCAAGTTGCCTGGAATGAGAATTTTTTGCTGCATGTTTGCATAAGAATACAACATAATTTGTGACACAACTGTCCCTGGGTATAGCCAGCAACTTCTGCATGCTGCCATGATGCATCAGAAATACTTTCTGCATCTTGTTTTCCTTCAATGGTTTTTTTTTTTTTTGCTTGGGTTGCACTGTGTGAGGTACAGGTCAGCGAGAACAGTTTCTTCTCCCCCCTGCACTCCCAGCAAAGTTAAAAAAGGGAGGGGGGGTGGAAGAGCCATTATTTTAGAGTCATGTACTACACAAAGCAAAGAAATAAATTAAGGTACCTAGATGTAGTTGAAATTACTTTTTGTAAGATGCCCCTTCATAAATAATGTTCGTAGGGCTTGATAATTCTCAGTGATGCTCGTTACAGTTTTAACTGGAACTATTCAGTTAAAGGCAATCAAATCAAGCAGTTGTACCCTAATTACTTGGCTACCTGTCTTGTGTGTCAAGGCTAGTTTTGTGGCAGTATATTTTGGCCACCTATACCAACTTTTACAGTGTAACAATATGTAATTAGCTCGTATGTGCATGTAGACAAAGTGTTACAAACCAGGGATCAATAAACATAATTCCATCAGCAGATTCCTGCTGCTGAAGCAGTAGAAGGTAATGTGCTTTGCTGGAGAAAGGGGTTTATTTTGAATATCTTTATAAGGTATATAGGTTTCATTTTCAATTCTCATCTCTTTGTTGGAGATTAGGGGGACAGAGACTTGGAAAACCTCTATCAATCATTTTTTTGCATTTCTATCTGCAGACCTTGAAACAAAATGTAGAAATGAGGCAAATTTATTATGACTGATGATTATCAAGTTTCTGGATTTATAGAAGGTACTTTAATGCTTAATTGCCTCTTAGTGCTGAATAAGCATTTAATAAACCAAAATCAAAGGCTCATTTAAATTATATACTCTAATTACATAGTACAGTAAAAAGAAGTTTTGAATGCAAAGTCAAGCTGTTGGGTAGGGGCACCATTTTTTAGAGGTCAGCTCAGAGTTAACAGTACCTAGGTTCACAAAACCGAAGCTACCTTCCTGCATCCTGCAGTAGGAAGAGCTGTGTCCATCAGCTCTTTGCTGCAGCAGTTCTCAATTTTAACAATGCTGCTGTTGGTAGCAGTGCTCACAGTTTCTCATGACCTGCACGGGGTGCCAGGTTAAGATTTTATGTTTGATCCTGTTGAAAGCAGAAAACTGGGCCAGGTGCTGTGAGCTCTTCCTCAGCCTCCCCAGCTGTTTCCTTTAGCTATTCCTAAAAGGCTGAATGGATGTTCCAGGCATGTTCAGGTGGGAAAACAGACTGAACACAAGTATTGTTTTCCTGCTTGTCCTGGTGTTCATATAATGAATGAACACCCCTGCTAGGGCTGTACGTGTTGAGATTTGGGGTTTAATTGGCAATTTTGTTAGTGGCAAGAATTCCCAATTCCTCCCTGAAGCAGAAAGACCAAACTGGGCGCTAAAGCAGGACCCTCCCTTCCACCTCAGGGGTAGCAGAGGGCACCCAAAGAGCACAGTTCACTTAACCATTGCCAGTTGGTTTTGTATTTGTACAGAGGTGAAACAGGAGAGCCGAGCCTGAGCCATTCCCCTTCTTCCTGGCTTTTCCCAAGAACTCAGCCAACCACCACAGGTGAGGTTCCCGAATACAACAGGTGTGTTACAAAGCAGCTCAGATCTGCTACTTGCCGACTTTTGGGGGGCGAGTTCCTAAGAGAGTGGGTCTGTCAGCCTCCACACGCCGTGCACTTTTTTGTTGGGAAGGTGCCATCTTTAATTTTGCTTCGAAGTCTGGTCTTCTAACCCCAACTGAAACTGGCTGACACCGAGATCAGTTACAGAAAACTGTACCCCCAGAAGTCCGAGCTCATGGGAGAGAGAAGTACTGGGCCAACAGACCAGATGCATATTTCAGAACTGCTGTTCATATGGTGTTTACATAACTACTGAAGTGGCTTATAAATAGTATATAAACTCTGAAATAGATGTTTATTTGCATTGACGAGAATGAAAACGCAGCAACCAGATGTTTAAAAAAGGTTCCAAGACAGGCCTGTTGAGTGAAAAGAGTCAAACCTGACCAAAAGCATTTTTAATTTTAATTTCAACTACACATTAGTGAGGTTAGTCAGCCAGACTAGTTAGTCCAGACACAACACCAATACTGACACACAGCCAATGCATCAGGAAAGAACTGAACTGCTGCTGCAAGGCAAGCACAGTGCAGTGCTAATTACCATCGGTATGAAATCAGTCTGAATGCCAGACCTGTTGACTCTGTGCTTTCATCACTGTCTTAAAGATATTGGCAACTTTTACGCCTTCAAATCTTATTAAAAATGATCAGAGAAAGCATTATGTCCTATAGACATCAGCTCAGAGGAAAATATTCCAGCTCTTAAAGCAGAAAGTGCCGACTTGAGTGAAAGCCTTATTTAATTTATAGTTCCAGCATCTGCAGCCGATCCAGTGGAGTCCACAGCAATGCCCACTGAGCAATCAGGAGCCATCACAGCATGAATAGCGCTGTAAACAGTAAATCCCCAAAACCAAATGATTAAAGTACCTGCTGCACACAGTGGAGCATAGCTGACAGCCTCTCTGAATTTTCAGTTTAAAAAAAATCTTTGCAAGTTTGCAGAAATCTGGGTCATCGTGTTCTGGAATGTAATCATTCTGTACGAGGCAAATATGATTACATCCCTTTGCCTAACAGCATGAGGTAAGCTGTTGCAAAGGAACTCTTCATTACAGGCATTATTTTGGTAATCTTCCCAAGGCAGTTGTGGATTTGATTAGCCACCAGGACTGAACTCTCTACAGCAGGAATTACCACCCACATATGGATACCAGCATACCAGGAGAGATGATCAAACACACAATGGGTTAAATAATTCAGGGGAATTTTTTTATCTCTAACTGATATGGAAGCAGAATGTGCTTTCTGCTTATGCTTGCTAAACTACCACATCAAATCAGCCTTACACACGTAAGGGGAAAAGAACTTTCAGGAAACAAACTTGGGGGTTGGTTTTGGGTTTTGAATCCACCCACGAACTCAAATCTGAGACCACCTGCAATCAAACTTAATTAGAATTAGTACAGGTGATAGACTATTCTCCAGCTCCCATAACAGATAACCACGAGAAAGTGTTAGTCCCAGAAGGGGAAGGCACGGTCACAACATCAGAGGCACATCAAAGCAAGCCTACCAGCCATACATCCAAACCACATCATCTGTAAACCAAGTATTTGCCACATCAACCAGAAAAGTTATTGCATGAGGTCAGAATATGCCACTTGTATGGAGCCTGAGCATTCAGTTAAGTCAATAATAAAAGGTGTAATAAATATCTGACAATTAAAGGATAAGAAAATCCTTCAGAAAAGAAAAACAAGTTTCTCCACATCCATCTGTTCTTCACAGACTAAAGCTCTATTAAAAAATATAAAAAGGAGGAAGGGACAATTCCCAGTGCACTGCAGGTTTAAGCTTTTGGGCAGGAACTTGCTTTTACTTTCTGCAAAGTAATTAGCAAGCAAAAAGTCAAATCAAATTAGACAATCTATATGCAAATCAGAGCTAAACTCATTACAGATTATTTTTACCTGTAAGGGTTTATGCAGTTCTCCTCTATCCATTTCTCTCTTGTGATCTAAAAGTCTCATGGAAAGAGCAACAATACGCAACTGAGGAAGATCCAAATCTCAGGTCTACGGAGATTGTTATCCGTAATACTTGGCCAGGAAGGATTGATCAAAAGTGTTTCAATCACACCTTTCTGGTTTCAGTTCAAGGCACAAACTAGAACTGCCATGAGTCTATCAATTAAGCTCCATCAGCTGTTTAAGCAGAGGAGGAATGCTTACCCCAAATCCCTTCAAAATCATTTTATTCAGAATGAAGAATTAGAAAGACCGAGCACATATGAGTCATTTTATGAAGAAAGGGACCGGAGATTTGTTTTAGAAACAAGGATTTAATTATAAAGACTTAGAAAAGACCTCAGCAAAGACCATAAACAATTACAAATATCAGTGGAATGAGAAACAGAATCTCACCAAAGAGGTGTTATTTAATTACACTTGGTGAGGTTTCCACCATGTACTTTTTTTTGAGGTTATCCTTTCTGGGGCTCCTTGAGTGATTTTGGTTGGGTTTTGTCTCAGCATCTGCAAAATTATCTCAAAACTTAGAACTAATAACCAACAGTTTGTTTATTTCTGCAGTCCTTGGAATTAGCATCCTGGTTATCTACATTTCTGACAGCTCTACAAAACGATAAAAAGGCCTTGTCAGGCCAAAAAAACAACAAAAAAAAGAATCTCTGCAAGTTCCAGATTTTCTGAGCATGATGGATGAGTTCTTACCTTATGTAAAAAGTACAATTTTGTGCACTAGTGCCACGTAAATCTTTCCATTTAGCAAAACAAGGAGGAACACTGTGCAGTGCCCAACAAATGGATCTGCAATGGCCTCACAGCTTCCTTTCAAGGGGCAGTTCCCACTTCCTCTTCTGTGTTCTGCAACACCTTTCACATACATCACTCAACTGCTCAGACTTCTTCCTCACTGGGTGCTGTACAGCTGCAGGAAGAGAGGAAGCAAGAGTTGTGCTCACTAATGTTTTTCACTACACTTCTCCAAGTAACTTAAGACTACTTAAAGTTAATACAAATATACAACTGAACTAACACGTTCTCATGCTTGCCTATCACACAGCAGTTAAAGCATCTTGGAACCAGGTAAAACAAAATCCACAAAGTTTGGAATTAATGTTATTCTTCAGCTGGCCTGGTTTCCTAAGAAACAAAGCTCAGGCAAATACGCTGTCTGCATACATTCCATGAAAATGAGTCTGGAAAGAAAAAAAAAGATACAGCTGGCTGATTTTCAGAGCAGATTTGGGAGATGAGCAGAAGTTACTGGAACGTGACCCCTCAGGATACAAATTGCATGGCTGTTTTCTGAGAGGAAATAAGAACTGGGCTATCTCATTACACTGACCCCGCAGTGCAAGCCAAGGCAGCCATCAGGTATTTGCTGGACACCCAAAGTTCAGGAGTGTCACAGCTTGTGAAACTACTTCTTCTCCACAACAGGCTCTTTCCTAGAGAGCAAGTCTCCTGTCAGGGTAAGAGATGCTTCCACACTCATTTATCAGCACACAACAAGTGATAAAACTTCAATCTTTGTATACAGTTTGATCAATAGCTTGAGTTGGCTTTTAAAATATCAAATTAAACAGTCCAGATTTTAAGGCAGTGGAAAAAACTTTCTCATTTCAGTATTTCCTTATTATTTTTTCCTTAAACTTTTGCCTCTAGAGCCCACACCTTAAAAGACAATATTGTTGTACCAATTATTGCTATATGCTAACATGAATGTCAGGTTTCTTGTGATCAGTGTTTTACACTTGTGGTATGTGTCCAACCACATGTCCCTGAGCACTGGAAGGAATGAAGACAGCAGAACACAACGGAATCCAACAGTACTTTATTACCCACTCATTGCAGATGAAGTTAAACACTTCAGTTACCAGTCAATACGAGTTTAAATATTAGTTGACAACTGCAGAAAGTGTACAACGAGTACAAAATCATTAACCATAGTGTAACAAAAAGTTCCAATGTACTGATGTTTAAAACATCAGTTGTACACTTATTATACAGCAACCATTATATGATCCTCAGCTAACTCGGGGATTGCATCTGAAAGCTGGTGGTGTGGTTTTTTTTAATGAAGTTCTCCAAGAGGTTGAGAGATTGGGTTACAACTGCATTATTTCCCAAAATACTACTAACATACAGCCTTACCTTTTACAGACAAAGCTGGTTTGTATTTTAACAACACTTCCTTTTATCAGGGAATGCAGTAACAAGAAAAAAAAATCTATACACAAAAAATTAAACTCCAATACACAATATATTATATATATGTATATCTATATTGTACTACAGATTTCATATAAATCAAGTATAGGCCAAATTTTGGCATCAGTTTTAAGTGCATTAAGTTTAATACAAAATCCCCCTCAGACTCTGCTCTTACTGTTCACTTTACTTGCTCCTGAACTGATCTTTATCAGCTTTGATACTTTAGACATCTAGAGTTTTCTTAAGATCTAATTTCCATCTCAGCAATATCACCCTTGTCTTTCATTACACTTTCTAACAAAAATAAACTTGTAAGAAAACTTAGTGACTAATTTAGTCAAAGTTTAGTGACTAATAAAATTCTCCAACTTGATGGGAATTCTTATTTACATTTACTGGTCAATAACTTCAAGGTAGTATTATCCCATGTACCCTCTATTCTCCTTTGATCCTACAGGAACAGTTACTGATAGTACACATCCTGCTTTGCTTTCTTAAGTGGACTCTTACCAACATGAAAATTATTTCTAGTGCAGAATGGAGTGCAAAGAAATTTTTCTAATGCATGGTTAAATGTGCTTCAAATCTAGCATCACTTTTTAGAGAACACCTAAAGAGCTCTATCTTCTCTGCCACACAATGTCATATTTTGTTTCCAAATTCAGCTTTGTTTGCCTTTGTTTAATGAAGTATTGTAAGAAGAAAAACAGCATTAGTGACTCAATTAATCTATCATTTTGACAAAGATGGTACTTACAATAAATTTTAAAATGGGCTTCTTTTTTTTTTTCTGAAACAAAAAGGCCACTTGAGCTTTCCACTGGAATAAAGTTCTGGCATGAAGCCATTCAATGAGACTTCCTCCTGCAAAAAGTTTCAGTTTCCTCAAACTTGTTTGTAAAATACAGAAATAAATTGTATAACCTACAAACATTCTACATTAGACCAAAAAAAACACCCAAGAATCAATTGCAGTAAGTTGAGTCACAATACCCCAATAAATCAATTGTTCTGTCATCACTTTATCTACTGACATTGTTCTGGGGTCTCCTCATTCACACAATTCTGGTACAGAGGGGGAAGCGTCAATGAAGTCTTACAAATGTGCAACCACTTCCAGCTACTGAGAAACAGCTTCCAAGTTAAGCCCTTTAAAAGTCTTGTAAAAATGGGGCTAAGTGTGATTCTAGCAAGAACAATCTCTCAGACCTCAAAAGCAAGGCTGTCACACCTCAGAAGGGAAGTCACTTCACACACTGATGTCTGCAGGCAGGTCAGAGCAGGGACTTGTCCTTCAGGGTTCACTCTCAGTGTAATGTGGAAGGAACCAGGTGCAAAACTTTGAGTAAAGTTAACAGGAGTTTGACAGCAATGCCCCTTCATACCACTCAATTACTTAATATCATCTGTATTCTATGTCAAAAATCTCAATTTTGTATTGAGAAAGCAAATACTGAAACAGAAACAACTTTTAGCACAACAGATGTATTTACTTACAGCATGCAAGGTTTGTTTTTATGCATTTTTGCAGCTAACAGCCACTCACAGCCCTTAAGTATTTACAAGTTCAAAATTACAATCTTCACATAAGTAGCAATTGCTTACAAAAGTTCTGGTCAGCCCCTTGGAAATAAGCAAGAAATGGAGTAAAAAAAAACGGAGAGTAGTAATTAAAAAGAGAAAAGCAAAGGAAAACATAATTGCTTCTAATATCCAGACAATGTAACACTGTTCTGGTAAGAAAAAAATACACAACACAAAAGCCACGTATCACATTTAGAGATGCCATTTTATAAGAAATGCATCTTTATGGTGTTTTGTTTTTTTTTTTTTTTGGAGAAAAGCTGTACATAACCTTTCAAAAATTCCAAGCAAATAAACAATACACAACTCCCTTTGGTTTGCCAATTTACCTTTAAGTAGCCTTTCCACCTCCCACCTTCCCCCACAGTTTCAAGGTGAGTGGTAAGGCAAACATGAGCAGAGACTGAACAGCTTCACAGGTGATCAGACAGGAGAAGGATGCTTCAATCAACCCCAGCTCGTGGTACGGGATGCAAAAGTAATCACTTTTTCATAAACATGAAGCTTTTTTCAAAATAATAGATTCTAAAACTCACCCAGGATGCAATGCTCAGTGCTGACTGAGGGCCAGGTCAGGAAAAAAATCCTGCTCCTTTATTTTATGGCAATCTAAGACTAATTTGAGTCCCTTCAGCCTCTTGGAAAACAGACTTTTGTGCCAAATCACTCTCTACCTGCCTGTTGGTATTAAGTTTTATTTCATACAGTAATTAAATAAGATGAATTTAACTCGCAGCTTTTTGTAATAAATGTGTGTTTTTATCTGCTTCTATAAAGTAGAATTTCTCTCCTTAAGACTATACAGCCTGGAACAGAGGGAATTCCCTAGCAGGGACATGGAATACGTTTTTGCACTGTTTCATGAAGGGTTTCAAGCATATTGTCCTTCTGTAAAGACATCTAACTACCCTTTAAAGCTATGTTAAATTTATTTATAAAACATTTGGTACCAGCTGATGCTCATACTAGAAACATTTTTCGTGTTCAACTCTAGGAATAGGTTAGGGCAAAAAGTGCTGCTTTGTTTTACCTGCTGCTTTGTTATGCCCAATTTCAAAGAATCTCAGCTTATTAGTAAACAAAATTATACTACAATACAAACATTTACGTTGGATTTTTAAGTGTTTGCATTTCTGTGATTCTTTATTCTCTAACAGTATTTGTATTGCATGACATTTGTGCTAAACTGCCCTCTTGAGCCTAACCCCTTATAAAACATGAAAATAGAACAGTAAAACTTTTTCTCATGTAAACTTCAGTAAAGTAGTTGGAGTCTGAAGAGACAGAGTTGTGAAGGTGCTGCATAAACACTCTGATGTACATTTCCTGGGGACTAGACTGTGGTACACGGAACATGACATTCTGAAGTTACTCAGTGTAATGTATAAAAATATAAAATATATATTCATGAGTAACAGTAGAATAAGCTACAGTGCAATTTTCCTTAGCCTGTTGAAAGCTCTACCTGTGTGTGATCTTTTCCACCCCTTCTATATCCTCCACAGTACACTTCATGTTCCATTAATACTACAAGAGAGCAAGAACAGCTAGAAAAGACAGCTTGAGCTACAATCTATATGCTGTAAACTTGAAGCATCTAGAAGTCCAATATGTACCTTAAAAATTCGTTTTGCTCACTTCTCTGTGCTAGAATTTAAACATTTTTTGCTATAAACTGTAAAGCTAGGATATTTAAGGAGAATATGCCCTAAACTTCAGAGAAAGCTATCCTATTATTTTCACCAGTCCTCAGACTAATTTAATATAATTGAAACTACAGCACTTTCTCAGGGCTTTAAGCATAAGGCATTTTGTGTACATTCCCCCAGCTATTTATTTAATGGCTATCTTGGTGTGCAAAGCCAAACCAGTGGAAATCCCACCCTCAAAACCTCAGAAACCAATTTACCCTTTACTTCACATTCAGCATTGAACTGTAAAAGGGAAACAGAAAAAAAATCAAATGCAGAAATATGCACAGAAACAAGGGAACCATTTTCTACTGGGTAAGGTCTTTTCAGCTACACAAGTTGTTCAACACCCCCTCAGCTGTGAATTCCTCAGTTTGAATACATTCATAGCGGTGCATTCGGGATGCACTGGAGAAATGCATCAGAAAAGTTATTTTTCACATCATCTGGTGCCAGTGTACCGTAACCTCGTCTGCTTCAAAGGAAGTGAAGGTAATTCCGTAAATCTACACAGTAACAGTTTGGAGATATGATCTCCAATACAAAAAAAAAAAACAAAAAACCAACAACAAAACAAACCCCTTCCAATTGCAAATAATGTTTACCAAAAATGTAAGCTTTGCATTCTATCTAATCACTGTATTTCCCAACCAAATGATGCTTTTCCTGAAAAAAGAAACGTACAATACAAAACTAAGTCATTTGTGGCTGTCACTAAGACAGAGCTCCCTGGAATAACAGTTCCTGACATGGAAAGAACAGATCGGGCAACACATGAACAAGACAAAATGAAACAGAAATAGGCACATGAAATTACAGCTGAAGGGTCATATCCTACTCATCACTGGAAAAAGGACCATGAAAAGCTGTGAAATTTAGATATGCACAAACAGTTCATGCATTGACCATACTGTCTTGACTGCTCACAGTCTGTCAATCAGAATGATTAAAAATTTAACTTGATCTTTACATTGTCTTATAGCTATCTAAACTGGGTAAAAGTGACTATCACCTTTAAATATAGTATGTTAATGCATAAAAATACATATATTTTCTAGAATAAGGATTATATTTTCTAACCAAATACCTAAAAGCAGTGGTCCTTCTAGATTAGTTTGGAATAATAAGTGAAGCCCATTTCTTTGCAGAATGGGGTGTTTTTATTGTTTATACGTTTAAATAATTAATTTTGAATATCTGTCCACTGTATAAACAATCTCCAGAAAAATATATCCTCTTCCAGTAACTTACAATACACATTAAAAATACTTACAAAAGGGATTATTGTTCATTTACAACATCTTGAGCTCACAGACACAATTTTTGGGCTATTTCATTACTCAATTTTGATCAGGCAAAACTGAATATTCCGGTTAACTTGAACCATGTCAGCAACATGGACAATCTAACATTTCAAAATATCTGCCTAATTATGTAAGATTTTAAATAAAAATTAGGCGTTTTTACATCACAGTATATATGGCATTTCTTAATTTAGCAACAGAAAGGCACAGTTATTAAACCATAAAATACAGTACCTGAATTATGTATACTCTAGTGATATCTACCAGTGCTAATAGAGACATTTTACTCTGTAGAGGGGGCTAAAGAAAAAGGCTTCTGCTTGCTTATTTAGAAAAATTCAACCTCATTACAAGTTTGGTCCATTAGAAATACCTATTAGCTGAAACATCTTGAAGCAGGACTTCAGGAAAGAATAGAAGAAAGCAAATTTAGCAGTCTATGGTCCAACAACTTGAGTAAATTACTGTGAAATGGCAAACAGATGATGAATGGAGCCTTCTGATTAGTTGTCAGACATACCTGTTAAAGTGTCAGTGTACACAGGTACAGACTGACAGACATCCCAGATACATTCACTGCAGCACACACACACACAGACTTTGTTACAGCAATAAGTCTAGACACAGCATTTACAGAGTTCAGCACCTCTCCTGGACTGATACTTGACTGCTGGCCCTACAGCATCCCCAGAGATGTGCAAAGCCCTCTAAATGCTTTGCCTGCTTTCTATTGCTGTTAATGTGAAGACCCTGCTAAAGCCAAGCTCGCTGGCCTTCCCGTAGCAAACTAGTGCACCTCCAAAAAGCAACTAGCTCTGTTCTCCCTATTTAACGTGCTCAAACTGCATCAGGAAAGACCAATGAAATGGAAGAGGCAAGGAACAATAAACATGAGGGAGAACCCAACCATTCCATACGTGATGTAGCGATAGGGAAGCTCAACCTCCATGCGCTGCCGTGCTTTCCGTACGTCGTCGTGCGGGATGCGGAATATTTTACAGGCCAGTGGAATCGTGGCTTTTTTCATCGCGACTTTTGTTAACAGCAGAACTATCACCCCGATCAACAGCCGCAGTATGGCTTTTCCAAACACAGTCACGGTGAGAGAGGACAGGGATAACGGTAAGGCGTGGGGAGGAGGATCCAGCTGCAGGCCCGTTATGTAGTTGACGTGAGAGCCGCAGGCCACGCCGGCACCACAGCCCAGGATCTGAGCCGTGTCTCCTCGCGACGTGCTCCAGGTGTCCAGGGTAAAGGAGAAGATGCCCAGGGCCAAATGGAGACTGATGATAATTAAGGGTGCATATTTGTAAGTCAAGTTGAAGTTATCAATCAGGTCCACAACTGGATGGAAGACAACCAAGATAAGAATAGCATACAGAAAGCCAGCAATAACATCCTGTTGAAGAGAAAGACATGGTTTCAGTGTAATAACAATTAAAAAAAATAATTTAAATTACATTAACAAGAACACGAGCCTAGACTGCTGTAATGCTAAAAGTGACTTGTGGATTCCCTTTTTTTCTTTTTAAAGATAAGGTAAAGAATTGCATTTGACCACCTATTAACAAGTCACCTGCATCCTGACCAGATCATGAACGAAGTTACAATGAAATGATCCATGATCAAAGTTGCAGATCTAGACATTTTAGTAAGGCCTGTTGTGACAGGACAAGGGGTGACAGTTTTAAACTAAAAGAGGATAGACTGAGACTAGATATAAGGGAGGCATTTTTTCAATGTGGGTGATGAGGCACTGGCACAAGTTGCCCAGAGAGGTGGTGGATGCCCCATCCCTGGAAACATTCAAGGTCAGGTTGGACAAGGTTCTAAGCAACCTGGGCTAGTTAAAGATGGCCTTGCTCACTGCAGGAAGGGTTGGACTAGATGGCCTTGAAAGGTCCCTTCCAACCCAAACCATCCAGTTATTCTTATAGGATTCTGTCTGCTGGCAACAATAGCCCTTGTCCAGGGTCAGGGCATTCCAACCTACAGCCAGCACAAATCCAGCCCAGCTAAATACATTCTGCCAACTTAAGTTTGCTGAAACAGCTCAACAGTGGATCTCAGTGCTTGGGTGCCAACCCACAGGCACGCTGGCAGTTGAGGACCACTGCAGCCAGGCACTGCAGCTTCAACTTTCCACTCCAGCTTCAAAATTAACAGTGGGGCAAGAATAGAGAACTGATTCCAGCTATTAAAGGAGAGGAAGAGGTAACTTCCATGGCTTCATACTTGATTTTCAGTTTTATTACTGATTTTAAAAAGTCTTTTCTTAGTTAAAAGACTACTCTATTTTTTAATTTAGTGTTAAAATTCAGTTACTGTTGATTAATCACTCAGTTGCATGGAATTATCTGCAACTTTTGTCACCTTAGTTGTTAATGAAGAACAAGCACTACACTAAGCCAAAAACTAAAAAGTGGATCCCCTTCATTCTCATGCTTAGCAGCTCTTCCATATGAGCCAGGAGGTGGGACTTGGATCAGCAGGGTTTGTAGTGCTCCCTCTTCAATGGATCATTTTTTTTCACTTCCACTAACTGAATGCTTGCTAAAAGCTCTAATACAATTGACTGATATGAACATCAGACTTGCTCAGTTCTGAAGCAACCACAACTGTCTGCTCTATTTGCCATCCTATTCCCCCCAGACTCAGGCACCATGGTTGATGTTTCTTGCAGGCAACACGTGGTGAACTGCATTCCCTCAAACACTGCAGAGGATTCAGGTGTGAAACTGCCAAATACCCAGTCTGGTCACTATTTATTGCACTACTTTGTTCTAAGACATTATGTGTCAGTTGAACTATCAGTCTATCACATCATCCTCCACACAAGTGGTTCTAATTTGGGAAGTCTCCTAATTAGTGATGCAAAAATGCCATTCAGTTTTTCTGAGCTGCCTTATTTTCACATGCTCCCTTCACAGTGTGTTCATCTAGCAGCTTTTCTACTCCCTACCAGGCTTACTCTTTTCTGTCTGTTAGCTTTTCTCCTTCTAGCACATGATCCTCAAAAACCATCCTCATTAGCAGTCTTGCATTCCAGTTACCCCTTTGTAGTGTTCTTGTTTTCCCATTTTAACATTGCATACATTTGTGTTTCAGTTTGGGGGGGGGGGGGGGTTAACCCTGTTTAAAAAATGAGTTTGTTTTTCAAAGATGACAACTTTGTTATTTGGTTCTAGAAACTCTGGCAAGTGAAACCCCAGCAGGTAGTGTGGTGCTCTGAAATGAATGTGCTTTGAGAGGCTGAGATGGAACCCAAGTGAACATTAACAGCCACTTTCTCATTCTGCAAAATTATTTCTACTCTGTAGAGGAAAATTTAGTCTACACTTCAGAGTAGTCATCAATTTCTGCACTAAACCCTGATATTAAATAGCTCTTAAGTTTCAACTGCAGACTGAGTTAATAAAAGACAAGTATAAATTAACCATGATATTCACTTTTAGCTATTGTATCAATTTCTGTGCTGAAGAAATGTAAGTATTCTGTTCCTGTATGGTAGGACATTCAAAAAAATACATCTATATACAATTATTGCACTGTAAAACCTTCAATGTGATGGCAGTTTATGAAATCAGAACAGCATTAAAACAGAAGCTTAGTAGGATTATTTTCTTACCAAAATTGAATGCATTCCCATATAAATTCGACTACAGCAAACCAAGGAACACCAGCAGAGTGCAAGGATCAGTCCAAACATAAAAGGATACTGGTAGGGAATAAAAATGGAGAAATTGTATTAGAATTTGGAAAAAAATAAATTACAAAAAAAATCACTCTATGAGAATTCTATAATTAATTCCAATTAATGCCACTTATGCTTACCCTTTTCCTTGCCCTTTCCTTTCCCTCAAGCCTATTAGAGCAGCTTTTCATAAACTCAAAATGTTAAGTCAAGCTTTCAAATTCTCCCTTGTCTTCCTTTGCATTCAGAATATATGAATTTCAGTGCTGGGGTCATACCTTTTCAAAGCACTAAGAAATGTATCCAGCTCTGTAGCAGTTGTCTTGCCATGCTGAGATACCCTAAATTGGCCACATGGGAAGAGACAAGTGTGTGCTATAAACTGTGTAACAGTTTTACACTGAGTGAAGCAGCTACATCACATACTAGTATTCTTAGCAATTATCCAGACAGAACCTAGTGGCTTCACGTTTTCTTCCTGAAAAGGAGGAACTCATCATAAAATTACAAATAAATTCAATCCTTCCTCAGTCCTTTATTTTAGAGCTTCTGCAATCCCTGACTCCACGTCTGGACATCAGTATGAAACTCCTAAAACAGTAATCTCTTTTGTTCTCTCCAAACCCATATAAATTTCCTCTCACAGTCCACATTTGTTAAACAAAAAACATCAAATAAGTATTTGCAATTATTTCCATCTTCTCATAGATTTTTTTTTTATTAATAAGGACTGTTTACCAGGAAGAAATGAAACACTTTGCTTTAATAAGCACATGCCAACACAAGTAGAAACTTAGTTCCTTAACTTTCTTAGGTTTTGGATAAAACTATGCTATATTAACATATTACACCTTCTCCACTAACATATTGCAAAATGTTGTACAAGACAGGATACAGCTTCCTTTTTTTCTGTATTAAAAATAATTATTAGTTCTTTAAAAGAAGCAGTCACGAGACAAAATGGCATGTTTCCAAAATTGCTTCACTTCCTATGATAAATCATTTTCAATATAAACAGGCAGTCTAGATGTACTCAAACTTAGGGATAAAATCTAAGAACTACAGGCAGTTTTCTTGCCCTTTCCCTTGTCCCTTTTATGGGTAACCTAAAGGGTAGAATATCCAACAAATTAGAGAAAGTATCTTTAACATTACTGGAGAAAGTCCTGTGCCCTCTGTGAAGGCCACTGAACTGACTGACAAGTTCCTAAATCAGTCTTTCAGTGAAAGGTTTGAGAGAAGATTATCAGTCTTCTGCATTATTCCAGTGTTGTTTGAATTCTCAGCTCCAGAACCAAGTTAGCATGACAAACCTAAAATAATTTTCTCAAACTGACAGCATATCACTAAGCTTAGATTTCACATAAAGATTTCACATTAAAACAAATTCTAAATGCCCAGCTCACAGTTGTGTTACATCCAGGCTAAACTAATTCCTGTATCAATATTTGCCTTTGTTTCTACTACATTCATCTACAAATTGGACCTAAACAAGATTACAAACTTGTGACTCATTTCTAGCTGAAATGATGAAGGAACAAATCCAGTTTCCTGCCTTTCAGAAGTGTGCTAATAACGGGCAAACCAGCAGGGACTCGGTCACACTCAGACAGGATTGCAGGGTTAGCAGATGCCGACGTTGTTACGGTGCCCACAGAAACCAACCCTGTACCAACAAGTGCAGCCCCATCGCTCTTCCTCATGATGCTTCTCCCTTCCTTGCCACTGACCTCAGGAAAGAAGGAATGCTGCCTGCGCCAGGAGGACAGTCAAGCCACACAACCTCCCTGCATGGGGCTGCTCCCCACTCCCTCCCAGAGGGCTCCCAAAGCAGGAATGCTGTATATGCAGGGATAGCTATACCCTATGTCCCATGAAGAGGAGCTCTGAGTTGCCCATCCCTTGATACCACGTGGCCATCCTTGTTTCCTGGCACACATCTTTGGCGCTTTCAGGGTCCAATCAGGGGTAAGGATTTTCTTTAATAAATATAGACTTGTCCTGTTTCTGAAATACCTGACAGAAACAGAAGCTGGATCTTTAGCAGGAAGACCAATGCAGTGCCAGGCTCAGCAGGGCTACAGCAGTTAATGATCCTGTGGGTAAGAAGCTGGGATTGTGGGAGGGAAGAGGTCAGAGCAGCTTTAACAGCAAGATCCCGAGAACAAGGAGTATGAAGGAAAAAGTTAGGTGAGGAGTCTTGTTTTAAGAGTCCTGAGCAGGTCATTGTAAACAGCAGGGAAAGGATTCTGAAAATGAAAAAATAAATGCTTGCTCTCAGTTAAGAAATCTCAAGGCTGGGGTGTTTGGGAAGAAGGAAACTGTCAGAAACTCCAACTTTGAAGAATATTTTGGAAAGAGTATTTGTCTCTGTCATATCTCATTCTAATTCTGAATAAATACCCTTTAAACCATCTGAAAATATGGGCCAGCTTAGTTCCTCTGTAGCAAAACATAGCAGAATAGTTTGGGTTGGAAGGGACCTTTAAAGACCATCTAGTCCAACCCCCCCTGCCATGGGCAGGGACATCCTCAACTAGATCAGGTTGCTCAGAGCCCATCCAACCTGGCCTTGAGTGTTTCCAGGGATGGGGCAGCCACCACCTCTCTGGGCAACCTGTGCCAGCATTTCACCACGCTCTAAAAAAGTTCTTTTTTTTTTTTTAATCTAATCTAAACTGACCCTCCTTTAGTTTAAAAACATCACCCCTTCTCCTATCACAACAGGCCCTAAAAAGTTGGCTCCCAAATTTCTTACAGGTGCCCTTTAAGTACTGATCACAAATAAAGCACAACACTCTGCCTCCTCCTTGGCCTGTTTTCACTATATCTCATCAAGGCAGCCACTGGGTTCGAGAATTCCCAGGACACCAGACTGGTAGCACCTGCTTAAACTCTGCCTTGGGGTGGTAAAATAAACAGGTATTTTCTCCTCACATGTAGGGCTAAGTGCACAAGGTGACTAGAGGAGAATATTAACACTGCCACACAGCAGAGTGCTCAGCAGCAATGCCAAGTCATACCACCAACAGAGGACATCACCTTGATCCTTACAAAAAAGCTGATGCCATAAATGTACTTCTAAATTGCTGTCTGAAAATAATGCAATATTGAGGTACCAGCAAGCATTTCCTAAATGTTGTTTCATCTAGAAAATGACAGCCTGTATTTTGCACATATAGTGGTATATACCATGGCTGTGTATCTGTAACCTCCCACTGTCTAGGCCTGCAAAATACCCCCAAATAACAAATATTTGCTGTTAATATAGTACCTTAAGAGTATTAATATTTGTTTTTCTTTATAATACTGTATTTCACAAAACTTATCTCCTAATCACAACTGAATCTTCAAAGAAAAAAAAATGAAACAAGCAGCTTTTACTATGTTTTTTACTTAAAATAGTCACATTTTATGAAAGACCACGGCGACAATTTTAGTATAAGTTTATCTCAAGTGTTCATGGAAGAAAGCCATAAGCACTTTCTTATTTTGCTATCTTGACTTGGGTCTCTTATTTTGGAAAATACTGCATTCATGAATTCGAAAATTAACAGCTATCAATTACCTCTGAGGTACAAACATTTAGATCTTCTCTGTATAGTTGTATGTAGACACACTGACAGGCTCTAGACAAATGAGAGATATTAAAGCATGAATTGCTGAATTCCAGCAGTTTTATTCCCATGGGTCCTGGCATGTCAAATCAGACCTACAGAGGGACAAAGGACAGCTGCACTTCTGCCCTCTTCCCCAGTTCACTGCTGTTTTTACTGATTTAGGCATCAGAAGGCAGACTGGCACCAAATGTCCTTTCAGGTGACGGCCTGAAAGGCTGTCAGAGATCACAGCTGGGAGAGGTAAACATAAAAACCAGGTTTCATTCTCTCAGCTTGTTCTTTTTGATAAAAAAATTGTCATATCATCGTTCTTGACCGCACTTAGTGTCGCTGTCAGTCAGACATTCAGGAACAGCTCAGTTTGGACACAAACACCTCAAACCCTGTCTCCTTGTCCTCAACTAAGACCATCTTAAGTATATCCTCAAAAACCCATTATGCCTCCATAGCCATCGTGCCACCTCAACAATTCTGAGTATGAGGGATATTTTTTGAACTGCACACTGCTTTCTTTTGTCTAAATAAAAACCTTCCAAAAAACAAGCATGTTATTTAAAATTAAAAAAAAACACACTGATTTCTTCACTTCAGACATTAAGATAAAGCTAGGAATAAAACTGACTGAATAAACTACTCATCATTTCTCAGACCTCAACTCATATCCAGAATCTTGTTTCAAAGAAACTGAATTAAATTCATCGGATTTAGAAAACAGCAGTAAAACTGTTCCCAGGAAGTCTTTGAGAATTTTATGCCCTGTGTTTTTAACAAAAAATTCCCATCCAATAGAAAATTCCATTACATCCTCCAAAACGGGCTTGCAAGCTTCTGACTGGATTCCTCACAAAACCTTTCCCCATCCTCCTCCCTCCCCTTAATCTGACTTTTTGCCAAGAGTCTTAATAACATAACTATTGTTTAAAAATGCTCGTAAGGAAACAATCTGTCCCAAAAGCTTTGACCTAGGTCAGAAAATTTCTTCTTTCATAATGAAACACTATTAAAAGACACTCTAGATGCTCATTTCTTTACTTTTTTAAAGCACATTCTACACTGGAGAAGTTTCCAGCACCTACAAAGGATTCCAAAATCATTTTCTAATATTTTCAGGGTCCTACATTATTACTCAATGATCTTTTTTAATCGTATCATAACTCAGAAGTTCAACTTGAGTTTGAGACAATTATTTTGGGCCAGAGTCCATGGAAAGAATCCAAGCAGCACTTGCAGCACCAGGCTTTCAATAAGGTATGTGGGCCGTGCACTGGCAACAATCATATGAAAAGCCATGATCAGAGTTTATGGGAATGACTCCGAGACCCTGGTTGGACAGAGGAGTACAAAAAGCACAGCATAAAAACGGTTTTGTGCAAGGAGCAGAAGAAAAGGGAGAAGAGGATTGTTAGAAAGATCACTTATCAGTAATTTTAAGAAAAATAAACAAAGACTTTTTTTCAAAATTGGCCAAGTGGTAAGCACTACTGGTTAAGCTGCATTTATCAATAATTTCCTTCTTTCTTCCACTGACCAACCTTAATACCAAAAGGCATGAAGACCTCAGTGTTATATGTCACTACAAGAACTACTTCTTTAAATTCCAAGGTAAGGTTTTCAATGCCAGTCCTGCAGGGAGTTAAAATATTTAATTTTCTGCCACATGTAATCTGAAAAGAAATTAAGGAGTAACAATAGGAATTAGCCTCTAACTTCTTTTCCTTGCAGTCATTAAAAAATAACCCTTCTCTGAACACAGCCAGCAAGAATCTTATGGCTTGCTCTGTTTATGCCCCTACACCTAAAACTATAGTTTTTCTGCAAAGTGTTTTCTCAGGCTTAAACAACACACCCCATTTGAAAGAACAAGTAGTGCTTTACATGTGTACAATCCACTAAGAAAAAAGAAACCGCTTGAGAACTATTTCCTTTGAATCCTTTTTCATCAAAAACTCTGTATCCAACCTTGCAACATTTGTTTTTACATATTTCCCCTAAAGATCCTTTACAGTAATTAAAGATTTGCTTAGGCAAAGCTGAAAAATATATTTAATGCCAATCAACAGGGTTTAATAGGACAGGCTGCTGTATTCCTCTGGCACAGATTCCCCAGTGAGATTTCTAAGAACTGGCTGTGCTCTTTTCAAACTTTTAAGAATACCTAAATCAAACAGGCCACACAACTTTTTTTAGCTTCCTTTACCAACTTCAGGCATTAATATGGCCCACAAAAGAAGACCTCACATTTCAAATCCAAGAGACAAGGCCAGTGTTGAGACCCTCCAAGTTCCAATCTCTCTTTCTCAAGTGTTCTCGATTGTGGGGGTAATTCTGTGTTTTCAGATCATCCCTTCAGTTGTGCTTCTCATGTCAGAAGTGTTGACTGTTTAAGAAACATGTGTAGAGAAAAACAATTAAACAAGCACACATCTCTTTGCCAAGGTTTCTTCCAAACATTTTAGTATTTCAGCCAAAAATCCATTTGGGCTCGTCCCAGAGGTGAGGTGTCCCCTTCTGCAAGCAGTCTATACTTGCTCTCACACACAGATTTTGTACATAAGAGATGGCTTCCTGTGTGTAGCTTGCAGTTTATGACTACATTAATCTCACTAATAATGAAAGCCTTTCAACAAGGGCAGACACTTAAAACTAGGATTTGCCCCTTTCTGTAAAATTCTCACTGTAGCAATGTTGTGATTAGACTATTCATTCACTCCCAATAATCAATTATTCCCTGTTCCTGTGGGAATTTAGCCTTTTGAAATGAAAGAGCAGGCAGACAATTCTAGAGGTAACACTCAGTAGTGGTCAATCAGAATCAGAGAGCGATCAGATCTCCCAGAAATCCCAATACAGATCCTGTCAAACCCATCTCATTTGATTAGATTCATCAGCCTTGATAAAAGTCTTGGCGCAGACAAAAGATTTCTGGAAGGGAGTTTGATGTGGTACCACGTGACAGTTTTACACAATTGGTACCACAGAGTCAACAGAGCACTAATTAACTGAAAACTGAAAAATACATCAGAGAAACCATTGCAGAATAAATGCATCTGCTGTGGGTTTAGCAGTGGTGTTTATCCAGGTCACCATTAGCACCAGAAGGGTGGAAAGACAGTCACTGATGAGAGGCTTTGCACATCAAACACTGGCAGACCCGTACACAGGGAGGGCAGTGTTGTCATATTCAGCACCATCAGCTGCTTCACAGGGGAAGCCATGCTAAGAACGTTGGCTCATTTAGTTACAGAGGAACTGCTACTCATCAAGCCAGGCTCTGGGCTCCTGCTGAACATCGACTGAGCGAAGTTTGCTCAGCGGCCTGCAGCGAGAGTCAGCAGTTCCTGACTCAGCTCATTAATGCAGAGCTCAGGAAAGAGTGCAAACCCATCACTTCCTAATGCAGACAGCTACTGCCAGAGCCAGGCTGCATCCTGGAGGAACAATGGGAGAAAACTGTGTTTTCTGTCTCTCTGGATGCTATTTTTTTTGTCCTCCTCAAAATAAGCCAGCAGGGTTATGGCACGTTCAGGTGCCATCCCAACTCAAGCACTATTTCTAATAAAATATGTTTTTATATCTATTAGAAATTAGTGGTTCAATGTAATCAAACAAAATATAAAAAATACTTTTTCTAGTAGTCTCAGCCTGAGTCTTTGGAGATTTTGTAGATAATTAGCAGTTCACACTCTTTCTTCCTCCCCATTCAGGACATGATAAGCCAGCCTGGCTCAAACTGTCAATATTTCAAAGAAAGCAGGTTTTCCTCAAAGTGATAAAGGTTACTTTTTCCTACATCATATTAAGAATTATAATCCCACTGCCTTTTAAGTGTTTGTCCTCCTCTTTCAGGGCATCAGAACATCAAAGACAGGAAAA
This sequence comes from Pipra filicauda, assembly GCF_003945595.2. Taxonomy (NCBI): domain Eukaryota; kingdom Metazoa; phylum Chordata; class Aves; order Passeriformes; family Pipridae; genus Pipra; species Pipra filicauda. The sequence goes on along the minus strand of NW_024104007.1, from coordinate 2,169,677 downwards.
AAAAGAACCAGCATCTGTAACATTCCTAAACTCTTGTGAGTCTTTGGCATGAGCTTTATATTTCAAGGGTACTGAAATATCTTTGAAACAAGTGGTTTTCCCTGCTGAAATGTAGCATATTAAATAAACAAATAGGGATTATGTAAGTAGAATCAAAAGCTTCAGGTAAGCTCTCATAATAGAAGGGGAAACTGAAAAATTCTATTCCACAATGGACAGAACAGTCAGACATTATGAAAGTTATGTCAATATATAACTTGTTTCTCTCTGAAAGTTTCATTGAATATTCCCGATGCCCAAACCATCTTTAAAATACATCATCTCTGAAAATATTTTACTTGAGCAATTGCATTTATAGCAACTATTTCACTCGTACTGTATATAGTCAAAGGTACTTTTGAACACCATGTGAAAGGAAAATAATTGTAACGGCATTACTTATAGTCATTGAAAACATGGAAAGCACAAATTCAACAGGTTAAAAAAACCCTACTGCAATCAAAACATGATTTTAAATGGACAATCTGGGCCATATGTAGAAAAATAACAGCAGATTTGCTCTATTCTCTGTTATTCAAGGAAAAGACTCAAATAGATTGTCTTTGATAGAAAAGAACTATCACACAATAGTAGGAAGTCATAGCTCACTGAAAGCAAACTCCAAATAAGCTATACAGGAAAGAGATTCCCTTCTCACTGGAATAACATCTTTTAGAGCACGAGCAGCTTTCTTTGGTTGAGTATAAACTTCAAAGTGACAAACTCAAAGTCACTTGTATTGCAGAATAAAGTCCCTGCAGAAAGTCACACTTGTATCTGCTTCAATTCACACTCAGCCTCACTCCACTGGGATTTTCTCAACCAGCAGTCCCAAGATGTGGACTGGTCACCATCAGGGTACGTGTAATGCTTCTTCACACTGAATATATACAGAAAGACTGTACCCCAACATTTGCCAAAAAGTTTAAATCTAACCATCTGTATCTACTGCTAAATTTTTATAATTAAATAAAAATCATTTATTATTAATAGCTTTCCAAGAAGTTCTAAGGTCAGTCTTTTTTGACACCATCTATTTCCAGAAAAGCATGACAAAAAGATGTCACATAGATTCTACTCCCTTTCAACACCAGTAAAATATGAAGAACAGAAGAAGCATTAGATGAAAGCTTAACTCCAGAGGTGAATCAAGAGATTCTTGACACACCATAGGTTAATTTCTGATTAATATTTGAAGATAATTTAAAAATCAGAAGAGATTTTTTTTACACGAATATTTTGAAATGGTAGAAGCTTCAAGGTCTGTTATTCATACCCATTTCACAGAAAAAAGGAATTAAAATTAAGACTCAAACACTTTGTTTCCTCATTTCCTAAGCACAGTTCTGGACAAGTAACAAGGCTGAATGTTTATGATTTCTTAATATGCATTCATTATATATATGTTCAGTCAATCAGCACGGTGGTTCACAGACTGCAGTCACAGGGCTGGCAAACCAAAGATCGAACTTGGTTCATTGGCAAAAACACATTTCACAAACTGTCACTGTGCTGGTTCTGTAAAAGCAATCGGGACGGGCTCTCCTCTGCACACATGACATCAGTCTCTGCAAAGCTGATCGACTGCTGCTGCTAAATGAGGTTTCCCACATGCAAAGAAAGAGAAATCCAGTTTGCTCTTCCAACTGACATCAGCCCTACACACCCAACAAGTAATAATCAAATATTCAAATGATCGAACATTGATCATGACAAAACATGATCAAAACAACTTTGAGATTAACAATCTCAGTGAAAATCATTTATTTCAACACCCGTAAAACATGACTATTATTTATATATCATATATATATTATATATTACTATCCCTGCACAACTCTAGCAGAGTGATACTTCACATTTTCCTAGCAAAGAATATGAATCCCTAATAGCTTTCTTTTGGGTACATTTTATCACGTTGCAGAAAATAGATACAGAAGCTTTGGTTAAAGAGAGGCCAAATACAATCTCTAACCTTTAACTATCTCTTTCCTTTCAGCCACCCACTCTAGACACTGAGATAGAGCCACAGAGTGTCAGCCTGTGACAGCCGACAACTGGTGATTGTTATCAGTGACTGGGAAGACAAGAGTTCAGCCCCTGCCTAAAGCTTAGAACGAGACGTTAGTTCTCTCTGCCGAGATTACATCCCACTTAAACCAGGCAGGTATTATAATAAGGATTTGTAAACATTAACAACTTAAGACTGGAATTATTGCATAACTTCTTCAACATTACACACACAGTCCTCAAAACTCTACACTGGACATTTGCTGCCTGGGAAAGCCTTATCCCTCAGTTACTGCTGACACTGGTGCAGTGATTTAAAGCTGGATACATGATGTGCTTCCCTTGGAGTCGCTGCTGTTGCCGTACTTCTAACAGCAAGTGCCGAAGCACACGCCACTGCTTGCGTAAACCAGATGATCAACAGTGTTATTTTAACTTCATCTATTGACCCAAAGTGCCACAGGCAGATCTTAGAGATTCTGCTGAATGAAGGTGCTGAAAAGATCAGAGATTATCAATTCCTGCTAATTAAGAGCACACTGATAGGTTGTAAGATCGCCTGAAAGTACAAAACCCAGAAATAATCATTTACAGTTTGTCGTTAATGAAACTAAAATCGTTAAAGGAAAGCTAAAGCTACAGACTGACTGAGGCTACAAAGTGACTCGTGGTAAAGAACGATCAGCAAAAAGTGCTTTACTTGCTGGCTCTCCACCAAATTCTCACTCTGTAAAACCAAATGCCTGTAAAAACATCAGATGCCTATCCAAACTTCGCGCGAAGAAGGGACAAGTTGGAAAAAAACCTCATAAGAACAAAATGCAGATTGTTACCGCAGACTTTTCGTGCCAGCTGAGCTAATCCACAAAGCCGGCAGGACTTCCATTCAACAGGACAGAATTACTAAAACAGTTCTTGTTACCTGAGCACTCGCTTAGATCGCAGAAAAAAAAAATATAAATAAAGGGGGGAGGGGGAAAGGCACAAATTTCACATTTTTCCCGAACAAACTCAGCCACCTGCCCTCCCAAAATAAATCAGGACTGTCGCATCCTCACACCCCGGGGCCGGAGAGCGCACGGCTGAGGACGCGGAGGTGCGAGCTTTACCTGCCAGCGGCCGTAGCTGAGCAGCAGCAGCGCCAGGGGGATGGCGGTGCCCGACATGGCGTGGGTGGAGGGCATGCTGTACTCCGAGTTGTAGAACACCTCCAGCTTCACCACGGGCGGCGAGGCGGGACGCGGCCAGCGGATCACATCCTTGGTGCACTGCCCCAGGTACATCACCCACACCCAGATGATGATGAGCCTCCGGCCCAGCCAGGCGTCCAGGTTCCAGATGCAGAAGGGGAAGAAGAGGATGTAGAAGAGCTCGTTGCCCAGCTCCGTGCCCAGGCTGAAAAGATAGTAGAGGAAGCGGCTGCGGGTGGCGAACTCCTGGCTGCCGTCCTCCTCCTCCGTCAGCGAGTTGCGGCGCGGCCTCCTACTCCAGGGCCGCGGGGGTCCCGCCGCGCCGGGCACGGCGCCGTTCCCGGCGGTGTTCCCGGCGGGATGCGCCTGCCCGCCCGCGGGGCCGCCGTTCGCCACCGGCCCCCGCTGCCCCGCGCCGGCCCAGCCCGAGGGCCCCTCCACGCCGCAGAGCCGCTGGAACGCGGCCACTTTGCGCGGGTCCTGCAGGTGGGCGGCCAGGCGGGCCAGGCGCCGGCCCACGGACATAGCGAGCGGTGGGACCGGCGGCGCGCTTAGGGCGGCGGGGGGGACTTCTCCTGATGGGCGGCGGGAGGGGACGGGGGCTCCGCGGGGGAGGAGAGCCGTTCCCTGACGAGAAACGCGCTGGAGGGCGAGGCGCCGGGGAGCGACGGACGCGGCGGGGCTGCCCCTCGCCTCAGCGCGGCTCCTCCGCCGCTCCGGCCCCGCTCTCGCTCCCTCCCTCACGCCCGCGCCGGCCCCGCCCCACCGCGCCTGCGCGCAGCTCCCCCCCTCAGCGCGGCCGGGACCCTCCTCCCGGGACGTCCCCACCGCGCGCGGATTGGCCGCGGTCCCCTCGAGGTCCCGCCCCCACGGGCGGCGCAGCCAATCGCGACCCGGCGCTACGCGAGGCGGCGGGCGGCGCGAGGCGGCCTCGAGCGTGAGGGGCAGGAGTCGGGGAGGTGGCGGGTCTGTGTGGGTGCACCTTGGAGCCTTCTCCTTCTTCACTTCGTCCTCCTCCTCCTCCTCGTTACAGAATCAGTTGAGTTGGAAAAGACCTCTTGAGATCATCGAGTCCAACCTGTGACCCAACACTACCGTGTCAACCAGACCATGGCACCAAGTGCCACATCCAGTCTTTCCTTAAACACCTCCAGGGACGGTGACTCCGCCGCCTCCCTGGGCAGCCCAATGTCTTAGTCACCCATTCTGTGAAGAAATTCCTCCTAATGTCCAACTTGAGCATCAGACTTACAGAGCAGTTGGCCCCCAGTAAATTAGTTGCCTTTCCTTCTGTAGACCTACAGGCAGGAGGAACTTGAAATTCAAACATCCTTTTGTTTTGAAATGTGTATGATAAGAGGCTGCCAGCTGTGTCAGGGGAGGTTTAGGTTGGATATTAGGAAAAGGTTCTTCACTCAGAGGGTGGTTGGGCACTGGAACAGCCTTCCCAAGGAAGTGGGCATGGCCCCAACCCTGAAGAGAGCTTAAGGAGCATTTGGACAACGCTCTCAGGCATGTGGTGTGATTCTTGGGAGGTCCTGTGCAGGGCCAGGAGCTGGACTCGATGTTCCCTGTGGGTCCCTTCCAATTGAGGATATTCTATGATTCTAACACAGGGTGAGCTGCTGCTGCCCTCAACCACAGCCACCATGTCTGGCTTCAGCACCCCCAAATTCCGTGCCTACTGCCCCTGCCCTCTGCCTCCTCTTTGCCCCCAGAAGCCTAAATCTGGTGGTGTAAACATGAGGTGGAAGCTGAGGCTGCGAGTGGTCGTAGCCCCGGCAGTCAGGCCGGTTTAGGCAGTGAGTGACCCGCAGGGCTGTGGAGCTGCTTGGAAGGTTTCTGCCATGCCTGAGGCAGAGTCGTGCCTGACCCATCTCCATAGTTTCCACATCTCCTTCTGAGTGCATGCAAGGCTGGAAGTTCAGCAGGACTGGAATATTTGTAAACAGGTACGTTGAAAGTCCACAGTTGCTGGGGTTTCCATGCTGGAAGTGCTGTGGGAAATGCAAGCTCTGGTCACTTCTGCTCTCTGATGCTTCGGCCTGTCCAACGGGTGCTGATCTGTGGTTTGCTAATGCTCCAGCTCTTGCCTTAAAATTAGGAGGTTAAACAAGTGATAAAATGTTACTTTGTGCCATTTTTGAAAAGGGTAAGTAATATGACCCCTGTGACTGGTTAACTTCATAGTTATCCTAATCAAAATAAAAAATCTTTTGTGAAATTCAGGTAATGAAAAGTTGAAATGAAGGAAAATGATGCAAATCTACACAGTGTTTTGGTAAAAATAGATATCAATACTGTTTTGAGGAGGTACTTGACTCAAGGCTCAGTGCTGCATGATATTCTCATTAACATTAGGTGCCTGCTGTGCCAATAAACCCATGCAAATGGGATTTGCTGCCAGGTGTCAAGAAGAAAGCTATACAAACACTTAGTTGAAAGAGATGGTGTCTAAAAAAGTTCCAGTAGCAGGTCCTGTGTCCTGCTATAGTTTTCGCTGCTGCTGCAAAAATTTGGCTCCAGGATTAATGGAATCGTAAATAATGATGAGCACGGGACACTGATGAGAACAGTTGGTAGAAGCAGCCTGTTCAAACGTAGTGAATTTTAATTCATCAAAATATATAGTTGTCGATCTTAGGAACCAAGTGTGGAGGCCATAACTGGAGAATAGAAGACTATAGCCTGGGAAGGTAGTGACTTTGAGAAGGATTTAAGGGTCAGATAAGAAAGCAATCAGATAAGGGCTCTCCTGTATGTTGCCACGGCAGAAAAGGATTAATCAATGTATAAACAAAGGAATTAAAAAATGTTTATTTTACCTCTCATGTTTGGCCTCAACAATGTTGTCACAGGGTAGTGCACACAGCACTGGTTTTCAGATTTTAAGGAGCATGTTGGAATAGAAGAGAGAGCAAAAGAATGAGGCAAAGTGTTCTGGTGGTTGGAGAAAATGCATTACACTGGAATGTTTTAAGAGCTCATGCTGTTAAAAGTTATCTGAAAGAGAATTGGGAGGTGACTTGATTGTGGTGTATAGGAACATTCCTGGAGGGAAATACAGGATATTAAAGGGCTCTTTTATCTATTGAAGAAAGGCATAATGGGAAGTAATGGCCAGAGGCAAAAGCCAGACGAATTCAAATAGGAAATAAGACATACCTTTTTTCCATGGTTAACCACCAGAATACATTCCCAAGAGAAGCTGAGGATATGCCATCGTTTCATGTCTTCTGTTGAAGATTAGATGTATTTCTGAAAATTATTTTTTAGCTGAGCAGACGTTATGCTTTATGTTATTGGATGAATACAGGTTAAAATCTGATGGTCTGTGAGCACAGCACCGGGGTGATCTAGTGGGACCATCGTGTTTTAAATTCTAAGTGCCAGAAGCAGACATTTCATTAGTAACCATGAGCATTAGAATCAATTTTTTTTGCCTCAAAATACTTATGCACCATAAAAAAGCTGATCTGAATTAAGCTTTTGGCTCCAAAACTTACTTACTAAGACAAGGGGTTTGGCCTTTTCCTTCCTAAATTTACTCTCTTGTGATTACTTGGAAAAATTTCTCTGCATTTTCATTTAAATTTCTGAAGGAGAAGATCTTTACAAGAAAATTCATTTGGTGCATTCTGATTCTCTTGGCCTTGAGGCAGTTTTACGTATTTGATATTCGCATTGTGAAATATTTCATAGAGGATTATTATCCAGAGTGCTCAGGTAACTGCACCAAATGAATCCTGATAGATTTCCTATATTGTACATTATGTATATTCGTACGTGGCATATGTTTTCATCGTTGAGTCTTAACCTCACTTGAGGCATTATAATATGAACAATTATATTACCAACAGAGGAGCTGCTGTTACTGAAAGAGGGATGAATGAAATATAAATAAGATTTCAGATCAGCAGCTTGGCAGGGAAACGTGAAAAAAATCCACCCTTGAAATGGTACATGATCAATTTTTCTATCTTGAGATTGGAAGGTGTGCTGTCATTTCTCTGCCTTCTGAGAAATGCTAATCCTGCAAGATACATGTGCTTCCTAATTTACATGCTTCCCTGGCTCTTGGGCAGAAAATGCAAAGACAGGAGCTGAAAAACAAGCTGCTGCCTCTTTTGTGCATTTTCCCAGAGTCAAGCCACAAACAATCTCCCCTTAAACACAGAACAAACTGAAATCTGTTAATTAACTTGATGATGAATTCTGGAATGAGATCTGAATAACTGTACAGTGAAAAAAAAATCACAGTGATTACAAAGGATAAAGCAAGACTTGTCTGTATGGTATGTGCTTGGTAACTTAAAAAAGCAGAAAGTGTTTGTGTGTGTGTGGTTGAAACTTGTTTACTTTGACTTTGAACTGTTAGTGTGAAAACTACATGACATTAATACTGAAGTAGCTTTTAAATTACCTTTGTGCATTTTAAGGTGAATAAGGATTGCAGTGGGCACTCCAAGAGGAGTGTGGAGCGCACCCTAAAACTGAACTTCGACAGAGAACGTGTTTCTTTGTACCATCTGCAGAAGATGGCCCCAGAGCTGTGCTGGATCCGTGTCAGCTCAGCACACAAGGGCTGACTGAGCATGACACCCGTAACACAGGCAATTCCAAGGATGCCTGGCAAACCAGCCGTGTTCTCCAGGCCGTGAGTATTTGACAAGACAGCTGTGGGAATCGACGGCAAATGAGGTGCAGAACACATCACACTCACAGCTGCTGCTGTCACTGCCCTGCCTGTGTGACAGCAGCAGCACCAGGAGTCCCTTTCTGAAGCAGAACATCCTGCTTGGTGTCTATTTGGATGGCCACTGGCTACTGAGTGTATTTAACATCGTGGTTCTGCCTTGTAAAGCTTTTAACAGCTTAGTTTATCCAAGTCAGCAGCAGCCAGTTGTTTTTCTGTCCTAGTAAAACTAAAGTAGGTGGCAGGATGTTCTCCAGGACTTCTGTCAGCATCAGAAATAGCTTGAATCTGGTCATCTTTTTGTGCAAAAGATATGTTTGATAGCATTTTGTGAAGAGAATTAAGATTATTTCCCAGCATGATGAAGGATGGAAAGGAGCATTCATAGAGGTCTGAAGAGCTGCTTTCCCATTGAAATAATTATTCAAACGCTGCTAGTGTTTTGTATTATTATTAGTGATGTTAAAGTGCCTACAGTCAGAGGAAAGCTTCATTTTAGATGATTTTGAATGTAAATGAATAAAATGTACTAACCATAAAGTGTTTATTATTGATTTTAAAAGAAATTGGTGACTTGAGTGCCCAGATTTGAGAAGGCAAGAATTTATTTATTATAAGGTTTATTCTAAGTCTTGAAAAATACATGGGAGAATAAGGAAAAATGGATTTTATTTCCAATTAATACTTATTGCTGTAAGGAAAAAAAAAACCCAAGAGTGTTTTAATTTGTTCTTGAGTATGAGCTATTGCAATAGCTCAGTGAAGGAGCTGCACAAGTTCTGTTACAGGAGTAGGAGAAAGAACATGCTAAAGGGTTTTCAGCTCATTTATGCTGCACCCAGTCATTCCTGAGTTCTGCACAGTACTTTCTTAGTAAGCAATTTCAGGTATTAAAATGTTGCTTATCTCTGTAAAAGTTGCTGCTCATGAATCCCAGTGAAAGCTTTTTCAATGGAACTTAAAAGAATTTAGCTGTCTTTAGTAAAAATGTATTTAATGAACCAATTATTTTAGATAAGGTCTAACAACTATGTTATTCTGCGTGGGTAAAAAAAGATTCAGTATTTTGGAAAGAATAAGGCTTGGTTCTTGTATCTTTTTTTGTTGATATTCTGATTGCTATGCTAAAAACTTTACAGCTGGAATAAAAAATTAGTTCAATGACTTGCTGCAATCCCCTGATTTCATTTTAGCCTGGCTATGCATTTATTTCTGCAGGATAATGCTCAAAGTTCTGTATGTAAGAGAGCCTTTTGTTGTTGTTGTTGGTTTTGTAACACTTTGCCTGTATTATTTACTTTGTAAATCTGTTAAATTGTGCACACACAATGCTGTGGCATTTGGGTATGATAGGGAAAGGTCACTAGTTACCTCAGAAATCTGATCCCTTGGCAGCCTGGATAAATTGAAAGGCTAAGGCCCAAATAACATTAACTTAGCAATAGCATCATGAGCAACAAAAGCAGAAAACACAGGCTTTGTTTAAATGGTGGGTGTTTTGCTTCAGAGTTACAAGCTTGGATTTTCCAGGGAATGGAATCAGGTGGCTTTGGTGTGTTGCTATTTTAGCCCGGGGTGGCGCAGCAGCGTTATGTTCTCATGTCACAAGACGTATTTCTTATTATACTGCTGCCTCATTTAGATGAGAGCCAAGTGTGCCCATTATTCCAGAGTCTGCCCAGCCTGCCTGGGTTGGGTTTTGTATTTTCTTCACATGTCTGTATTGCACATAATCTGGGACAGGCACAGAATTTTAGTGACTAGGCATTATATGCAGATGCAAGGTGTGCAATGTCGAGATTTGTTACAGCAAACAAGAGTAAGAAGTTGAAAATACAAGAGACTGCAGTGGTGGGGTCTCCTCTGTAAAGTTGTTTCAGGACTGCAGTTGTTATAGTCCTTTCATTCTTCTCTGAACCTAAATCCATGTGTTTAACCATTCTAAACATAATTCAGATAAGATGACATTGTTTAAGGTGCGTTTCTATTGTGTTAAAAATGAGATAATTCCATTTTAAACATTATCTTAAGGTATTTTATATCCTCAATTATAGCATGAGAGTGTCTTGCAGTCATTAATTGGCAGCTTGTCAGAACAATTCTGTGAGGGAGTGGAACATGTGATTACCACCCCCTTAATTTTACTACTGGGAAAGAGATACAGATTGGGTAACAGTTTCATTGTAATTCCATTTCTTCCATTTTCCCAGGTTCCTGTAATTTTAATTTTTTAATTTAGTAATCTGATGTTTGCGTAGTGAGAAAATGGAGATTGGGGTTTTTCCCCCTATGGTTTTCAAAGAGACTAACAAATCCCAAAGCAACAAAAAAACCTTGGTCTTTTTGCCTCTTCGTCCCAGGATTTGGAATTGAAAACAAATGAATTTGGGAAACTGGGTGAGAGGCTGGTTGCTCTGTGGGTGGATAGGGGTTTGTTTGCTCTTTTTCAGAAACAAGAAGTCAAAAAAGAGGAGGTTTAGATTCCTGCTGTTTCAAAAGTTTGGGTTTTGAACTACCTCGTTGTGGGCATGAAGCTCTCATTTCTGGAAGTTGTTTCTTCACTCTGGCTACCAGGAATTAAATTATAGAATTGCTTGTTTTGGAATAATGTGCCTTCATTCCCATGCTTTCCTTTATTATCCACACTGTTTGTCTGTGACAAGTTCCTAACCTGTGCCTGCATGTGTTTGGGTGCCATCACTGCCTTATTTTATAGCTGTATTTTATTACTAGCAAGACGGCAGAGGAGGGGTAGAATTAAACAAAAAAACAACCAAAACTTGTGCACAGCCTTTCATCAACCTGGAGCCCAGAAGTAGAGGGTTCCTTCTTCCACACATTGTCTGGACTTTGGTGGTCATGCCCAACTTGCAGCCTTTTTATCACTGTGATTTCTGTAGATCTCTTAAACGTATTACTCATTTAAGAAAGGAATGAGCTCTTTCACGCTGGCCTGAGTCAGCTGCAATTATTGCGCATTGGATCAAATTTTATGTGCAGGAGTGGGAGCTACATCCGTGTCTGAAAGCCAGCGGTGCTCCAGGGGCAAACAGCTGCTGAGAACTCCTGGGAGCAGGAGGCTTCTTGTTGGAGCATGCTGAGAGTAACAGGGATCCCAGCTCCTGGTTCCCCAGCAGCAGAACCCTGTTCAAAGGGCATACCCCCAGTCCAAGGGTGAAAACAAGCCTCTCCATAGGGCATCATAGAGTTGCAGGGGTGCCTAGGACTCCCATCAGAGTGATCACATCCTAGGAGTTACAGCTCCATGGAACAAAAAGAAAAAAAGCACCTTTTCAAGAAGCCAGACCCGTTCTGATTCCTGAGAGTCATCAAAGGGATGCACTCCACACCACAGGAATGGGAAGGAATGCATGGGAATCAACCTGAATAGCAGGAGCAGAGAGTTTACCTTGTGGCATCCTGACATGAAAGGGAGGAGCATGTTCAAATCCTACCATCAGGCTGAAAAGTTCATGTGTAGGTAACTAAGCAAGGCATGTACATGCCAAATAAATCCCTAGGGTAGACGGATTGGTATGATGAGAGAATCAGGATGCAAAGTATAAGATACACAGCTGATGGGAATTTGCCTTAGAATGCACAGATCGTGTTTTAATCAGTTCTGGACTTTTTTCCTTGGAAAATCCCGAATTGCCAAGATTATGAAATGGAGCAGATTCATGTTCAAGGGTGTGTCAAGTTACTCACCAGTAGAGTAGGAGGAGTGAAAGCTTCCCTAGGGTTATTTCTGACAACATTTGCTCATTTTCAATTCTGAGATGGAAGAGAAGCCACAATTTAGGGAATGTGTTCGTAATTCATAGGATCATTCAACGGAAAAGGCAGATACCTTGGCAGACAGAAGAGATCTACAGAGGATGAGAGAGCTGTGTGGAGTTGGCTGATAACAAACCAAATGGGAGGATGGCTCTGAAGCTCCATCCCACACCTCAGGCAGGACTAAAAGTGAGATACCTTGAATTCAGTGCAATGCAGGATCTACTGATGGTAGTCAGTTACGACTGCTTTTATAAATAATGGGATAGACCTCACTTTTTAACAATATAGGATGCCCATTTTTGATGTAAATGTCTAGTGGTCAGAGCTCTTGCCTGGGAAGGACCTTTCTAAGACCTTTTAACAATGTGATAGCCAATACTAATTCACTGCTCCTGTTTGTTGCAGGTGAATTGAGAACATCCACGACATCACCAGTTTTCCAATCTGATGAAAATGCCAGTGATGCACCTCCCTCAGTGTTCCATCTTCGGGGTGTTACATACTCCCAGTCCTGGGAAGGTTCTCAGGAAAAGAGCAGGTGTGCTCAACACACATGATGACACTCAGAACAACTTGCTTGCCTTACTGCTGCGCCCTTTTCCAGGTAATACAACCTGTGCATCCCAGGGCGATTCAGAACCTGTATGACAAGTATTTTGGATGTAGCCGGTGGTTCTGCCGCCTCTCGCTCCCAGGGTAGAGCGAGCACTGCTGCTCTTCTTGATGACACAGAAAGTGCTCAGAATTATGTGGGTGCCTGTGACATTTCACAGAATCACAGAATATCCTGAGCTGCAAGAAACCCATCAGGATCATCAAGGTCCAACTCTTGGCCCTGCACAGGACACCCCCAGAATCCCACCATGTGCCTGAGGATGTTGTCCAAACGCTTGAACTCTGTCAGGCTTGGTGCTGTGACCCCTTCCCAGGGAAGCCTGAGCCATTTCCTCAAATGTAAATTAACCCTTAAAATATCATCATGAGGGAAGTAATTAACATTTTTGTGGTGCTGAGTTAAAATACACAGGGTTATGTGACTTGCCCTCAAACATTCAAGGCCTTAAATAAGTGCATTGTCGTGATGGGTAAATTCTACAATATTTACTTTGGGCTCTGGAAATGGGACTCAGGTGGATTCCTCTGGCCAAGTTCAAGGAAGCTACCTATAAATCTTCTGCTGTGGCAGCTGTCTGATCCTAGAAGTAGGTAAAATTCCTACCACCTACTCATTTGTTCTGAAAGTTCCACAGGTCATTAAACTGGAGTGCCCATGACTGCGCTGGTGTCAGTGACTGGTATGGCCAGGCTCCCATTGAATCCTGCCATGGTTCGGGAACACAGCAAAGACAGGTCTATATTCCACCTGAATACCTGGAGAAACCTACGCTACTGTGCACACTTGGAGCCTCATAAGGCTGAGTCCAGTGTTGTTCACAGAGAAACCAGAGGCTTCTGTGAAAAAGATGAGGGAAGAGAAGCACCAGAGCTTCCTTCCCATAATGTCTTAATAAATGTAGGAGGGTGGAAATCTCAATTCAGCTTCACCTTGTCCTGCTGGGATGCAACCCACTCATGACTAAGAAGGCTGCTGTAGCCACTAGATTATGGCATAATCTGGGGAATTGCATCTTCCATCCCTCCTCCTGAGTTTAGTCCTCCTGTCTGTAAAACACAGAGGAATAGAAAGAGATCCAGCAGGACATGTAGTTTGGTGATTGGGTTGTAGGAAGTCCACATCAGATGGAGCTTAACTGCTTTGGCTGAAAAGGGAGCAGAGGCACTTGATCAGGTAACCTGACTCCACAGGTATTGGGAGTTGCAACACTTGTATTGCAGGCCCCCAGTCTTGCCCCTGGAGTTCAGTGAGATTAGTCATGCAACTAAGTCATGCAGCTGTAGATTTGGAGTCAGGATATGTAAATGGTAGAAACTGGCCAAGAACACAAGATTGCTGATTCACAGAGCTGTGGAGCAACCGTGCTTGAAGCATAACTTCAGGATGCAGGAGCTCTGTGTTAGTTTGCCGGTACATCTTCTGATACCACCCTCGTGATCTGCTGTGGCTGCTGAAAGGCAAACAATAAAAGATTATTTATAGTAAGACACGCATTTTTTAAAGAAGCTATTCATTTTGGAGGCAGTAGGGGACTGCATAACCTTTTGATCACTGTATTTTAGGAAAAAAGATGTTTATAACAAAACTGGAGGAACTTGCAATGTAGGTTCATCAGTGAAGAACCCGAGTGTTCTAAGGATTGTGTAGTTTTGCACCTTCATTGTGCTGGAAGCTACATACAGCTGATGAAGGGGCTTTTCAAACCAGCTTAGCCAGACAACAAAGGAACACAGGATACTATTCATGAGGGGGCTGGAGTTGTCACACTCACTTTGTCTTAAATTTTGCAGGTTTTCTGGCTAATCAGATGGTTTTCTCCTTATTTCTTGTAGGCTAGAGATGCTCACATTCTGGAATGTGATTTTGCCTTATGACTGTCCTACTGTCCCCCTCGGTATGATGCATATGTATGCACATGCACCTTTTTTAATATGCCTTGTACTCATTAGCTCTGTCTGTCTTCTTATCTCCATTTGTTTGGTTGACACTTATCCTATGAGTAAAGTCAGAAGAAATCTTAAAAGTCCCTTTGGTTTTGTGTGCATAGTATGCCTGGCACAGCTTCTGCAGCCATAAACTGTGCAACCACTTCTGTCCTACTCTTTAATCCTACCAGCACCAGTGGAATGCTCACACTTCTGGTCATATGGTGGTACCAGGGTCATGTAACTATATTTCACCATATTTTTCTCACCCTTTAAGTGGTAGCTGAAGAAAAGCACTGGCTGAGTCCTCTTGACAATGCCAGTAAAAAGGACAAAATTGGGTTTGTTCTGGAAAAAATAAAACCCAGAGAGAATCACTCCTTTAGTACAGACATTATGTTGTGGGATATGGCTTGTAAGTCCTACCTAGTACAGGACTCTTCCTCATTTTTCCTAGTGAACATGGATTTCATTACGAAACTGGAGACACAGAGTGACACAGGTGCTTGAGGATGTGTATATCATATGTCCTTGGATGAAAATGACAATAATTATCCAATATTGTTCACACAAGCAAATCATAAACAAAGCCCAAGTAAAATTTTAAATCTTCACAGATAGAATCATAGGTTTCTGAGTATTATCCAGTGTGTGAATAGAACTTCCCATCCTGTCCTAGAGAAATTTCCACCCGCTGAGTCCGCAGGATTTGGCTTTCATGCTAGTAGTGGTGTGACAAAAGAATAATGGAGAGAACTAGACAAACATGGTGTAACAATGACTAACAGATGTATTTCAGGTGCATATGTAACAAGAACACCTTCTCAGTCCAAAATCACCACCCTCCAACAAAGCCCTCACTAAAATGGGACCAGAACTTGTGTATCTAGACAGAAATGGCATCTAAACTCTGCAAGAGATTGTTAATCATCATCATGCTGCTACTGCATGCCATGTTAATGACATCCTGGCAAATAGGACTTCACCCAAATGGCAGACCCTATTGTTTAAAAGACAGCTGCCTGCAAGACTTGTAATGAAGATGTGGTAGTTTTTTTGTTTTAATTTAAGAATGTAGTTTGTTTTTTGAACCAGGTGCTTGGAAAAGCCACGTGTCAGGCTCACTTCAAAAGAGCTCAGTGTCTGTCGAGGCACAGTCTTGGGGTACAGAGGGCAATGTTCAAGCCAGAAAAGCAAGTCAAAGAGGCCAGGGCAGGATCTGGCACAAGGCCAGACACAGCCCAGCCTGGAGGAGACTTCTCACAGCTCTTTTCCCTGCAGTCTTGCCCCAAGTTACAGAGCTGGCCCTGAATATGGGCAACAAACCCCTCAGAGCAGTGCCAAAGAGTGTGTTGGTGCTCAAAGGACCCTGACACTGTGAAAAACAAAACGCAGTTGTATTTGCTAGGGCATGCAAAATACTTGCAAGAAAGCCTGCATATAATCACAAATCTGAAATCCAAGTCAGATTCTGTGTAAGCCTGGCTAAGTTTTATGATCTGAAAAGTTTTATGACCTGAGCCATGTATTCAACAAATCTGGCTTGATTTATAATATTTTGGCTTAAATGGTTTAAAACCTGAAGTTTAAAAAGTTTGTATAGTCATTTATAGCCTTCTGGTTTCAGAAGCTTTTTTGATCACATGCAGTTACTAATACAACTGCTCTTTTCACACAGAGGTGTAGGAGGCCTGTATGCATGAGCCTGGGTGGCACTTAAAAAAAGACCTTGGAGAAGTCCACCTTTTACTTTCAGGGTTATTTCTTACAAGGCAGTCTATGTAGGTTTTAAGCATCCAGTGATCTCCAAATTAAAGCAGTCACACTACGCTCCCAAATGTGTAATTACAAAAAAATACCTCTTTGTAATACCTCACCATGAAATGTTTAATTTCCAGTGAAAATACTGACCAATGCTGTGATTCTGCAAGGGATTATCTCTATGTGTCGTGCTCACACATCCCTTTGGAGTCATAGGAACGGCACTCAGGGCTGAAAGCTGAGCATGTCTGAGCCTTGACAAGGTTATAAAATGTTTGAAATGAATTTTGAGAAGCCTGTAGGACTAGGGCAAATACAATTAGGATCCAGCTTCCTTTCTTAGTATTGAAATATTCTCTGTAAAGACAATAAATAGATTGAAATGTAAAGAAATTATTTAGGTCAACAATGACAGTTGTTTAATGGGCCTCCAGGGCTCTCAACTCCAAATAAAACCAAGAGGAGCCAGAAGTCTTTTAACGCCTCTTCAAGCCATCATGTTGTTAGGAGGCATACATTGCATCAAGTTCTTTTTCCTCTCTGTACTTCTGTACCAATAACAGGGAAATAAGGGCACTGATTTCATTTGTAAATCAACTGACGAAAAGTGCCAGAAAAGCTGTTACCAGTGAATACCTGCTTTTGTGAATAATTTCCATGTAGCATTTCAGACACAGGAACCTTGGCACTCATGTAGAAAAATATTATTACATTGAATCCACCGTGTTACATTGTTTCCTTACCGTGAAGAATTAAAATATGAGGTATAAACTGCCAGCACAGTCCTTGATAAAACAAAATTGATACTTTGCAGAAGCTGTTTTCACACTATTCCTTCTGTGGTTCTTCACCACACTCAAAACAATTGAGAATACTGGATTATAACAACATTTGTTTGTTGTCCTGGAAAATGGATGTCAAAGTCCTATGCATGTCTAAGTATAGCAAAACAGTAAAAGCAGCACAGCACAGCATCCAAGTGTCCCATGATTGGCACAGAGCTATTTCACAAAGGCATAAAACCAAAGAAGATGATCCCAAAGATAACAAGAGAAAAGCTTTCCAGAGGAATACCTAACAGAAATACCAACCCTATGGAAAGCATATCACATCTTCCCATGACCAAGAGTTTTTGTTGTGGGAATCTCCAAGGGCTGGGAGAAGGGCAGGGCCCTTGTGGGCAGGAGGTGGCCCTGGCCCTGGGGGCTAGGCAAGGCTGGGAGAGGTGTCCATCTGCCTCCCACAGCAGCCCCAGGCTGTCACTTTGATCACCATCTGGGTGATTCCTCATCTGCCAGGGCTTGTTTTCACTGAGAACCATCCTACCAAAATCCCTTTGAGCATCCAGACCTGTGGCAGGCCAGGGAACAGCCCTGGCACAGAGACTTCACCTCTGCCCTCGTGCCCCAGCTGTCTGCTTCAGCTTGTGGGCACAGTGAGATAGGAAGAGATGATAGAAATTCGTGGAGGGGAGTGCTTAAAAACCACTCAAGGCTGGGATCGGAACTTGCTTCCACAAGGACTTTTCAGGCACATGAATAATCTCCATGAGGTGAAGAGGGAGAAAGAGAGCATTTCACCTGAAAGAAGTTCTGCATAAAGAGAAGAGCTGACAGAGGAGTACAAAGTTTGATAAAAAAAATATAAAATCACAGGAAAAAATTTACAGACTGTTGGCATGAGGGACGGGGAGGCTGCAAAATGCTTAGCTGAAAGAAGCCAGGGAAAAGACATGGAACTGTTTTTTAATTACTCTGTCTGCGAGAAGATTATATAGAGATTAAGGGAAGTGCGTGTTTGCAGTGATAATACAGCTTGAGGGACAGCCAAGAGATCAGAGGTTGTTCTGAGCGTTACCAGTCCTCCAGTGCCTTTCAGTTGATGAAGCCACATAAGCAGCACTTACTGAGAGGGAAAAACTGCTGGCACTGCCTGGCAGAGCTTACCCTCATGGTGTCCTGGTGATTTAAACTGTGCCAGGCCAAAGCAGATGGACTTGAGCATGAAAAATGAAAACTTGGTTTTGGTTAGGATTGTTGTAATTTAAAGATCAGCCTAGACATGCACCTACATATTGTACTGCAGGTAGGTCTAGGATATCACTGAGGTACCACAGGCCTGTGCTCCATCCCATCAAAACCCACGTGCCTGCATCTCTGTACAGCCAAGCACCAGCAGAAAAGCCTCCTAGGAGCAGAGTATATTGACTTTGAATCAGCACCAGGTTAATGTGATAACACAGCTTTTAGTTGGATTATACCATGGACGCTTACGCCGTATAAAGGCAGCTTGAAAGGCACTTGTATAATAAAAAAAACCCATCATGTATTCCTAATTGCTTTATTTATTCAGCTGTATCACTACAGAATCACAGAATGACCTTCAAGATCATCGAGTCCAACCTATGGCCAAACATCACCTCGTTGATTGGACCATGGCACTGAGTGCCACATCCAGTCTTTCCTTAAAAACCTCCTGGGATGGCAACTCCACCACCTCCCTGGGCAGCCCATTCCAATGCTTAACAACCCTTTCCATGAACAAATTCTTCCTGATGTCCAACTTGAACCTCCCCTGCTGCAGCTTTTACTGAGTGCCAGTTTGCTCCAGTAGATTTAACTGTGATCCTCCTCTTCCCTCTAGAATCTTCTGTTGATCCAGGGCCTCTGGGAAAACCGCATATTGAAAACCAGTTGGGTGTAAAAAGCTGCTGCAGTCAGGGCAGAGATTCGGATCAAAGTGGTGCCACCTGGGACATGGCAACCAAGAGCAAGTACTGCTGCATCAACACAGAGCAGCTCCAAGTGTGTTTTTCACAGACTCTTGCCAGCCTGTGTCCGTCTTTGCTGAATATTTGGAGACAGAAAGCAGCTTTACACAGGTAATGCAGTCCAAACTCATCTCTCTGATGTTTTCTAAAGCAGGAGCCTTCTCCATCAGCTGTCTCTCCTCACTGAAATCTTACCTGATGTGTGCAAAATTAGTTTCAGCATTAACCCCCCTAAATTTGCCTGTGAATCCTGTGTGTGTGACTGTGCTCTACCTGAAAGAGCTGTTGATGCAACTTTTCAGGCCACTGAAGGGCACTTGTCAGGACACAGCTCCATGTGTTTCTCTCCAGTGAATATATGACCACTTCTGTAGTAGAAAACAATAGTTAAATATTAAAGGAAAGGGGAAAAAAATCTGAAATTAGTGAAAACCACAAATCTTGAGTTCATCTGCCAAACTTTTAATATGTCTTAGGTCTGTCTCTGCCCAGTTCAGCTGTGTTGTGCTTCCAATAATATACTTGCTACTCAACATGGCAAAACTTATTGAAAAACTAGGAGGGGGTGGTATTTATTTTTTTTAACACAACAGGATTTGTGACCCTTATCTTTCCCCTCACGCTGGTCCGTACTCCAGTCAATGACCCTCTTGGGGGTTTTCTGTTTGGAGGGAGTTTGAGACACTGAGTGCTACTTGAAAAAGATACTATAGTCAGATATTTGCAGTGTTTAGGTGTGGGTAAAGATCTGTAGATAAAAAGTTAAGTTAAAAAAAAAGAGTAAAATATCTGAGAAGGCAAACGTGGATTTATTCTTCCTGAGACAATGCATTACATTAACTAGTACACATCCTGTTTCTGTGTTATGCTAATGAATTACAAAAATGTCTGTTATAAAATTAGACATACACACTATTTTGCAAAGTTCCATAGCTGTACAGGAATATATCTGAGCAGACACCTTATGCTGTTCAAAATCCAGAAGTTAGCCAGCCAGCCAGCTGTAACTAACTCGAAACAAAGCATTAGAAGGACAGACAAGGGATTGGTAAAGATTTCAGTGTAAATGTATGGGAATTTAAGAATTCATCTGCTGAAGGATGTCTTAGCTTTATTCTCTACTTTCCACTGGTTTGATGGTTGCACTTAGGACCAGATTCATTGTACTTGTAGTATAAGTATTTGTACTTGTAGTGACTTTGAAGAAAGAGATACAAACTACTGGGTGGAAAAGCCACCTAGTGGTACAGGGAAATGGTGCCAGGCAGGAACGGTACCTCTAATTCCAAGGAAAGATTTGTTCTCATGCTGGGCCATTGTGCAGTGGCATGCTTTAAAGGCTATTTGTTATTACTCATGGGACTTTGGAATGTGTATTGTAGGTGCATGAAACCCACAAACAAATTAAATAAATTTTCCAAAAGACAGCACCACAAAACTTTGTTGGATCATTGCCTGTTTAATATATGCTGTGTAGATGATAAAATCTCATTTAGAGCTATTTCAGAGAATCAAAAGAATATGATTCAGTTTGCCCCATTTTTCTTTCCACCTGTCCAAATAAATGTAGGAATTGCTCCAAGTCCAGCTGTCCAGAGCCCAGAAAGAGAAGAAAGCCCATAAAGAAAATGCCCATCTGTACTATTTATTTTAATCTTCATTGTGTTATGGCTTTAAGGCATGAGAAGTCAGTGCCTTTGCAGAGCTAAGAAGGAGCACTGGTCAGCCTTATCTCTGTTCTGGGTCCCATTGGTTACTTTTTTGAGGATAATTTCTATGTCTGTTGAGAAGAATCGGGAAAGCCATCCAATTTGGGAAAACAAAAATTCGCCCTCCAGCAAAAAGCTGCTGGGTGAGGCTGCCCAGGGCAGTGCATGAACAACACAGGAAATTCTGCCCCTTCAGAAAGGCTGAGAGGAGCTGGCAAATGGTCACAACAGCTCTATTCCTTCAGGACTCTTCCTCTCAACACAAGCAGCACAGAGTTATTGCAAGAATGAAGGCATATCTCCCTTCAGCACATCAATGATTAAACCTGAGCCTGTGTAAAGAGTAGTAGAATAGGCAGCATGTTCTTATCTAAATAGACAAAATACAAAGCTACAACCTGCGGGCTGAAGGCTTGGTTTTTATAATGTCAAGGTCTTTGCAGCTTTGTGCTCAAAACAGAGTGTTCTCTCATTTGCAAATTCATCTGCGAACACAGGGATGAGGGAGCTCTGCAGACACGGAGGGATTAGCTCAGCATTGCATAGCCAGACCTCACAGGATTCTTCAGCCTGTGCTGGTTGTTGAATGGGGATGTAGAGAGGGAGAAGGGTATCCCATGCCAAGCCACATCTGGGTTAGATGTCTGCTGGAAATCATGGGGCTGTGCAAGCAAACACACCTGAGCATACCTGACTGCAGACCACCTGTAACATGTGCATCCAGCTCTGAGGATCCAGCAGCCCCTGTCACTGCCTACATCTAATGTAAGGAGTCACAGTGTGGGAAAGGGCATATGGCAAAGCCCTCAGCTGTGTAAGAGACAGTATGAATGAAGGGAAAGGGGATATGGCAAAGCCCTCAGCTGTGTAAGGGGCAGATATGAATGAAGGGAAAGGGGATATGGCAAAGCCCTCAGCTGTGTAAGGGGCAGATATGAATGAAAGGGACTATGAAGATGAAGCCTCTTTAGGTAAATGAATTTCATCCTCAGAATGGGAGGCTTAGCAAGTCAAGCTAGGCAATTAGAGTAATTACCCCTAAATGTTTAATTACATAAATGCATCTGCAAATACACACCAGGCCTGAGGTTTACTACATGTAATAAATGCATAAATGTGCCAATCTGTGCATCAAATAAATCGCAGCATTTAGAAATGTGAGCTGACAGAACTGCATCCACTAAGCTAAAGGAGGAGCAAAGACATGTAAGAAAATATCTGCCAGTACCAGCATTCCCCAGTGGACATGGAGTTTGGTAGCCAGGGAGGTCAGAATGCTGGAGTGGGGAGCAAGGACAAGTAATTCAACAATTGCCTTGTGAGACCTGCTCCATGGGGTATTGCTCTGAAGACACTAATTTCTTTCTTCTTTTTGCAGCACTTGGCCATCATAAGCCTTTCAGGCATCCTTGAGGCAGGTGGGGTGTAGGCAAAAAGGAACCTAAACCAGGGGGATACAGATCTGTGGCAAAAAGTAAAAGGGACCTGGGAAGGGAATTTCTGAAATGTTCCCCATTTGTAGGGTTGTGAGGAGCAGCATTCCCAGCTTGTGTGCACAAACATTACACACAGCTCAGAGTAAATTAGTCAGCTTTCCAGATGAAGGTGAAGAGAAACCTGTGGGAGTGTGAGGAGGCACATGGAAGCCTCCCAGGACACTCACATTTGGCTCTCCATGCTCATTAAAGCTAACTAGGAGGCTAATTTGGGTGATTGGGTGTGGTGGTTGTGCCAGAGTGCCTGAAAACGCTGGCATTTATGGGTGGACTCAAGGCTCCCACATGTCCACTGCTTTATTCAGGTTAAGTGCTTTCTGTTTGCTAAAGATTTCCAGATGTGTCGCAGCCAAAATCTCAGTGGACTGTCTCCGTGAGCACTTCCCATGGGTTGAGACATCCTACATGACTGTAGAACCTGCAAGCTGTCCTGTCACACGTGTGCTGAGGGTCCTCTGCTCTCCAGAAAGCCTCAGCCACTGGGGGCACGTTCAGTGCAACTGCTTGATGTGCTTCCCAAAACTGTGGGATTTGTAAGCAAGTCTCACCCACAGTCATGCAGGAAGTCTCACACGATGCTGGTACCCTTAAGAAAGACTGTTTACAGGCAGAACAGCCTCACCTGTCCTGCATTTCCAAGGTTTAATAAAGACTGGAATGACTTTGTGAAGTCCCTCTGCTTTGGGCTTCATTCACTTTGGTGACGGTAAAGAGAAACACAGAAATCTCAGGAGCAAATGGTCTCTGATAAAATTTCTGCAGTATCTTTTCCTGGTATGCCCAAATTCCCAAATCTCCCCCGGTGCAGATCTCTCCTTTAAATGCATTTCCTGCATCTATCACCAAAAAATGTAATCAGTAGAAATCTAGCAGCCTCCTATGTACTTCAAGGCAACCTGTGTATTTCAACCCAAAACCTCTTACATCAAGCTATTACAACCTCACTGTCTGGGTTTTCGGGGAAGTTTCTTTGCTGCCCTTCCACAATTCAAGTTCTCTGACCATTGTTTAATGAATCAGTTAGTTTTAATTTTTTTAAAAGTTTAAGTTCTGTGTGTCAGCAAATTTCACCTGGTACTTCTGCATCACATCCTTCATATTTGTGGGGAGTTTTAAAAGGTCACAAATGAGCCTGTTCAAATCAATTAAATCACAAGTGGTGGAGCCACCATCCCTGGAAGTGTTCAAAAAACATGTGGATATGGCACTCGAGGATGTGGTGGTGGTGCTGGGTTGACAGCTGAACTCACTGAGCTTACAGGTCTTTTCCAACCTTAACCATTCTATGATTCTAATCTTGTAGTAAAGTGCTGCTTGACCAGGATAACAAGAAAACAGGCATAACCTGTATTTCCCTGCTTGAGCAGAGAGACTGGACCTAGTGACCCACTGTAGTCCCTTCCAACCTCACCCATTCTGTGATTCTGTGAACCTGTAAGTTACTGATCTGTAAAAAACTACTGCAAACCTTGAGCAAGGGTAGATTAAAGGGGGCCTCGTATTTTGGGAGCTGTATGTCAGCCCTTCTCTGTACAGCCCTGAACACACATCTGGGAAATGAACTCTTCTGCTTCCATTGCCTTATGCTTCTTGAACACTGACTTTTGCTTTATAGGCACACAGTGGGGATGAAAATAAGTCACTGCTAGTAAATAAGTAAAAAAGGAGCACTGCTGCTTAGTCACCTTGAGTGGAGATCAGAGATTTCCTGAGTCTTGGCAGTGAGTTCAGATGTCTGTGTGGGTGGTAACGCTAATGGGAAAGAGTTAATGGGACTGGGAGATGTTTGATCAGTAACATTCAAGGTTGCCTTCCAGCTAGAGGGAGCTGTGACGTGAGCTGGCACACGTAAAGTGACAGCAGCTTTACCACCTCCGTATTCATGTTAGGCAGAGCACAGTGTTGTTGTCCATAAGTCCTAAGGTGGGTGCTGGTGTGCCTTGTCTGGGTGTCTGAAAAGAGAAAATAAATGTGTAAGCGTGTACGGCGAGTCTGTAATACTGGTACTGTTCTGGCCAAAGAGGCAATGCTGAGAATCGGTTTTCAGCCTCTAGATCTGGCGCTGGGGACTGGAAGGGAACACTACCAGGCAGCCAAATGCAGATGTGATTGCCTGTTCAATGCACATCGCTGTTTCCACATAGTCCACTTAACTGAGCAAACACAGCTCGGTGCTGGCAGGGATCGCTGTTTGTCCTCTTCCAGCAGCTGCAGCTTTGCTTTGTCTGTGAGTAGCTTTGCCAAGTTTCAATTTAGGGTCCCAATAAAGCTTTAACAAAGCTCCAAACTGCAAAGGCAAACAAAAGAGAGAAAAGAAAAGATAATGAAATGTAATGAGGAAAATACTGTTGTATGACTGCAATAACTTGGGATACTGGGAACTGCTCGTGAAGACAGTTTGCTTTAACAGAAGCTACCACAGTGGAAACCACAGTGGAAATCACTTCAGAAAAGCAGTCCTGCTTTCCATGGTTTCCATGGGCATCTACAGTGTGTTCATGAGAGGATTCAGCATCCCTCTTGCCATTCTTGCCAAGTCAGGCAGGTAGCCTTGCAGGGTCTGCAAGCTTTCTGCAGCAGCCGAAAGGGATACTGTGAGACACAGGACCTTTTATTTGGGGAGAAGCTTTGTTGTCTATTTAATACACTCCCAGAGCAGAAAACATGAGTCAAGTATTTACCTTGAGGTTTAGGCTGAGCACTGCAGCAATCCTGAACAATAGAGAGTTCTCTGTTGGAGCTAGGTTTTAATGAACAAGCCTAAACTGAGGAATGCTTTAGCTCTCTCTGTAACCAAGCTCATTGTTTAAGGTCTTGATTAAATTTTTTCTTTGTCAAAAGACAGAGTGTGTTTTGTAAATTTTGTTTGCAGCCATAGAAATCCCTTCATTTTAAGTCAAAGTCAGTGAAAAGTAAGCATTCTTTTCTACATATTCCCCGAGAATATGCCTTGTGTTATTACATGCTTTATAATTCAAGCCTGGAAAAGCAGATTTTTTATGTGTTTCTCATCCATGCTCAAAACTAGTTTGTGGGCCCAGGAAGGCCTGCCTTGCTGTCCTTCTCCTGGGGAAGCCCCTGCCTCCATGGTTCCTGTAGGAAAGTTAGCTCTTGAAGGAATTTAACATTTACAGTCTAAAGGCTTTGTCCTGACGTGCAATAGCATTTTCCAAACAGGATGCTTATGGGTAGACCTCATCCACTTTGAGTTGAGAAAGCAAAATAAACCTTAAATGCACAGCTCTCTCCTGGTTTTTCAGCCTCTCCTTGCTGGCTCTGGTGGTAGCAGGTTTTCCTGGTGGGCTCTCTCACCTTGGTCTCGCAGTCGTTTCTAAGCCATGGGAGGCTTATCATTCCCTTCCATATCTTTCTTCTTATCAATCAGAACTATAAAACTGGCTATTGCCTTTTCAGGTTTCTAGGGAAACATCTCCTCCTTTAACTTCTCTTCTAATCCAACTTCTTGGCAAATTGTCCTTTAAAAGCACAGAGAGGCATGGGCTACAGGCATAAAAATTCTAATTTCTCAGGCTTTCACAGCTGTTGTCAGACATGATTGCAGGGGAGCAATATCCAGCATGTGCCTCTGTTCAGTGTTTATGTAAGCATTGAACATTAATCTCTGTAGTACAAAATGGGTAAAACATACAGTTGAGCTCAACAGTGAGATAGATCCCTTCCTTCTGCTGTTTTAACCCTTTGGTTTTAAGGCTGGAATGGGAAGATTTGATTCCGTGATGCTTAAAACGGAGTGAAAAACAGCAGGGCTGGCCTCAGTGCCGGGCAGCAGCTCTCCCCCAGAAACTCGGGATCACACAAGTCATCGATACAGACTTTCAAAATGTTCATTATTGATGCCTTTCCAACCGTTACCAACAGCGGTGGTAATTCCTCCTTGGAAAAATCCCTTCCCAGTCTTCGCTCGTTGCCTGCTGCCCGAGTAACGCTCTTCCCCACTAGATGTCAGCGTTGCTTCTGCGAATCACCGGGCGTTGATGAAAAGCCTTTAATGAAGGTCCCTCATTTTTCCAGGCCTTTATCAGGCTGGTGGGAGACACTCTCCCCCCCCGCCAGCCGGGACTGGACCAAACGCTTTTTGGAGGAGATTTGCACCAAAATTTGCTTTTGGCTTCATTAGGAGGATCTGTCCTGCCGATGAGAACCCAGCTTCTAACCCAGCGCTGGGTGCCGCCCTCCAAACACCCACTGAGATGTTTGGAGATGTTTAATTGCGTTTACTCCGTTGGAAATAAGGCTATTTATAATGAAACATGACCCACAGCAGTTTAACGTGGTTTAACGTGGCTGTGAATTCACTGGAGGTTGTGATCCAATCTCCCCACACGGTGCTCTGTTGGGTCAGAGGGTCCAGCAGCCAGAACTGGCACGAGGCTTCAATAAGAGTATGATCTGCAGGGGCAGAAAGAGTATTTCTTATTTCCAGTTTATTCAGCTACCTGGCTAAGGACAGCTCAAGAAATTAATTGACAACAGAAAAAGCAGGAAAACTTGTTTTCTTCCTTTTACCTAAGAAAGGGAGACAGCTGAGGATGAGAGCTAGCACTTCTGACATCTTGAAATTCAGAAAAAATCCTTTTAATCCAGTTACAGAAAATACTTGTTTATTTAATGAATCAGTTAACTCTAATTTTTTTTTTTAAAAGAAACCTCCATCCAGTTTGACGTAAGTGAAAAATAATAAATTTAAAAAAGCATAATTCACCATTTCTAATAGTTTTATTAAGATATAATTAGAAATCTGCATATAAGATACAGACTCACCTGAATAAGTGAAAGCCACAGGTGCCCTCCTGGTTAGTCACATCTAATTCCAACAGTCACTAAACTTAATCTTTCTTTAAAAATTGAAATAACTGTGGAGAACCATAGTAAAATGGAATTTAAAATACCACGTGGGGTTTTTTAAATTAAGACTTCCTGATTGTTGAACTTTGTCATTGTTAAAATTTATCATTTCAATCCGTCCCTGGAACGTACAGTGAATCTAAATACAAAAGCACAGGAGGCGATTACCCTTCTGCAGCTGGATCTCTGGATTCAGCTTTTTCATTACATTATAATTAAAATGGATCTTTCAAGTTGTCATGAAAATAAAGGATTAGTGGCACTGAAAATGAAAGTGTAACAGAAGGAACTAAACATAAGCTATGAGCAACTTCAGCTCTGGCCTCTTACCCGATTCCCATTTCATTTTTGGACTTGTCTGAAGTGAATAAAGAGCACGGAGCCAAATTACACAGTGAACTTTGTTATTAAAACAGCATGGAGTAATACTTTGAACTTCAGAGAGATGTACATTTTGTTTTGGTCCATGGTGGCAGTGGAATAACAGCATCTCTGTGTCATGCACGGCCTTCTTGGGGGCCTATCTGGCACTTGGAGATGAGCCATTTCATTGCTGCAGCAAGCACGTGCTCTCCCACACCCAGCTTACCTTTCCTTGCACTAGCAAGAGTTGAGTTTTGTCCTAAACGTTGTGTTCTTTTATAGAAATGCAGTCTGCTCATGCACATCTGCCTGCAGTTTGTTTTGCATTGCCGGAGTGACCTTGACCTGGCTCTTTGTTGCAGGTTGGTGAAACATCTGGAGCCCTGTGCTGCATCTTGCTGCAGAAAGGTGTGCTGGGACAGTTCACTGAACATCTGCCCGGGAGCCGTTTCTGCCTTCTGCTGGCACTGCAGCTCTTGCTCTGCTCTGACTCTGCTGCAAGGTCACACTGGGGGGGTGGCTCTGGGGTACAGCTCTGCGCATCAAACCGACAGCACATCCACCTCCTCTGACCCCTGGCTTCGGCGCTACCTCGCACAGCGTGCCAGGTGCTCAACCAGCCCAGCCTGAAGCTATTTTTATTCCTTGCAATGAGTTTTTGGTTGCTTCAGGTCCCTGAGGGGTGAGGTGGCTGCGTGGTCAGTGAGTACCAGTGCTAGTGCCACAGTCCTGCCCAGCCACAAGTGCCATGGGGAGGGCACAGGGACAGACCATGCCCCTCAGGGGCTGGGGGCAGGTGCACAGGCTCAGCCACATCACGAAACCACACATTTAAGACTACTCCCCTTGCATTGCATCTAGTGGTGACATGTCTGTGGGACAAATTTGTTCAGTAAGCTGACCTGATCGGCCAGAAGCATCCCAGAAAGCACCTCTATAAGGGAGTAGAATAGAATAGAATCTTTCAGTTGGAAGGGACCCACAACAAACATCTCATCCAACTGCCTGGCCATTTCAGGGCTGACCAAAAGTTACAGCATATTATTAAAGACATTGTCCAAATGCCTCTTAAACACTGACAGGCTTGGGGCATCAACCACCCCTCTAGGAAGTCTATTCCAGTATTTGACCACACTTGCTGTTAAAGGCTTCCTAGTTTTCTGTTGGATCTGATAGTTGAGCTGACTCATTCTAGTAACCTTTCATCACTAAACCTGGTGCAGGACAGAAGGAGAGGGCACAGCTGGGGCAGCTCAGGATGGGATCACCCTACTGTGACTGCTCCACTTAGATCAGCTCAGACAAAATGCTGGTTCATGCTCACCCACATGGGCAGAGCTGCCAGAAGCTGCAGGCTGTGCCCTTCCTGCTCTCCCTTTCTCTGATCCATCAACCATGGCTACCTGCACTGGCTCCAGCCAGACAACTGAAAAACAACTGCATGCCTTTTTCCAGACCGTTCTGCAGCTGCACCAGCTCATTTAAGCTGGGATTTATGGCTCCCACAAGTGCCAGTCCGATAGGAAGGAGATGTGAAGGCCACCTGGCTAGAGGTGGCGGGGAAGGACAAAAATGCCTTCTGGACCAGCATCACCCTCCACCTAAGCCAGGACTTTGTCGCTCTTCATACCCATGTTTTCCCCCTTTTTGGCCTTGTCCTCTTCTGCATAAATATCTGCTCTGCTGGGGGCTCTTGCTCCAGTCTTCCTCCAGATGCTCACTGAGACAATTTTTCTCTCTGCCTGAAAAAAACTGAGGAGGCTCAAGCACCACTTTGGCCAACTTAGGCTTGAACAGGTCCAATCTCTGCCTGCCTTTGTCAGGAACAAGTTCTGCCAAGGTACCCATAATGACTCCATTACCTCTGACACCTCCAGGGCTCTGCACAGGCTCTCCTTATCCTTTTTTCTGCTGGTGGCAGCGATATGTCCCTTTGCCACAGGAGAGTCCTGGATTTTATGCACTGCAAACCTTAATAATAACAACTACTGGAAGAACTGCAACCACCACAAAATTCCTGCTGTGTCTGCAAGGTGTACTCATTTGACCTTG
Source organism: Pipra filicauda (assembly GCF_003945595.2). Taxonomy (NCBI): domain Eukaryota; kingdom Metazoa; phylum Chordata; class Aves; order Passeriformes; family Pipridae; genus Pipra; species Pipra filicauda. Next base: position 2,140,404 of record NW_024104007.1, on the reverse strand, counting down.
CTTTTTTCAAGACAAGCAGTGTATGATACATGATAATGTATTGCACTAGCCTATGTATCAGTGGATATTCTCCAGAAATTAAAATTTGGGAAAAGCTTTTAGTTTATTTCTGCAGAACAAGGGCCAGGGACTCACTGTAGGGCAACCAGGAGATGTCCAGCAGCTTCCTGTGGTGCTCAAAGCTGGAGGGAACAGCTCAACTCCACATTGCACCCAAAAACCCTTGTCTATGTGAGTAAGAGGTCTGGGACTTGCACAGGACAGGCCCGTGTCAGGAGCCATTTATAAGTGATAATGAGAGGAGTAGCCCTGATCAGCAGAGGGGACAAGGGGTTATCGTTGCCCTCCAAGGCTGAGGAAGCTCAAATCCAGCTTAGGAGCTGTGATTGGCTGCCTCTGAGCCAGGCTTGTCTCCAGGGCTGGGGTGGTGGGTGAACTCACCCTGACGGGTCGGCCATGGGGTGTGACATTCCCAGGGTGGGGATGGAAGGTTGCAAAGTTGTGGAGAAATGTGGGGAGACTGGGGGTCTTGGGGTCCCACCTGTGGGGCCCTGCAGGGGCTGGGGGGAGGTGACAGCAGCATTGCCTTGGTCCTCATGATTTAAACCCATCTTTGTGCTGGTACAGGCTCTTTCTGTTGTCATTTTCCTTCCCTTTCTTTGGACGTGAGGGTGACTGCTGATGTTTGGGCTAAACACAAAATAACATGTTTGGTTTTCCCACTGCAAATTGCAAACAAAGTATTGCTCTGTGGTCAGCCCCAGGCAGCAGATGAGCCAGCAAACCTGTGACTGGCACTAATGCTTGGCTGGTGGCTCCCTGCACGGAATGGGATTGTTGGTCCATGTGCTCCTGCAGAGAAGGTCCCCCAGCACCTGACACCAGGGCCTCGATGGCCAAAAATAGCTGGGCCTGTCACAGGAAGGATGATACCTCTGGAAGGCTGAGGCCACACTTCAAGGGACAGTCTGTCACACGGTCAGAAACACAGCAGTGTCTCATTTCGCATGCATTTCCCTTGGTTTCAGGAACACTGTTTACAAATAAATATCAAATTGTTTGCTCAGGAGAAGAGGACTTGGCTAAAAACCTGCACAAGCATTTGGGAGCTGAAGATCCTCATGGTGGGTTTAAAGGAGAGGATGTGTCCACTAACACTGCTTTTAAAATAGACCAGTGTGTAAATGACAGAGCAATTTAGGGACTCTGGGTAATGCAGGACAGCAAACGTCTCTCAAAATATGGGAGCTGTCCCCACACGAATTATAACAGATGACAGTTCACTAAATATATCCCCAATGCCAAACCAAACAGCACTACATACCAAAACAAGAGGTCACTGCAGTTTGCCTTCATGCCCCGCTTTTCTTTCTGATCTGCAAGAGACTCCCACCAGGAGGACTGAGAGCTGAAGCAGAGGCTGAGCGTGTGAATGTGAGTGTCTGCCAGGGAGGTGGATTCCCATTTTGGCAAACGCTATCAATTGTACCTTCAAGGGTCAGTGTAGTATCTCATTACAGTTCCTACCTATCCCCTGTGACCAAAAAAGTCTCAGTCACTCAGAAAATCTTACACTGAAGGCAACAGCAACTTTACACGGCTAAGGACTGAGTGAATGAGACTTTCAAGCTGGAGACTGGGATAAGTAATAAAGGTAATGAAAAATTAATTGTATCTCCTGCCCTGAAGTACATTTTAAATATCATCTGCTTTTCAGGCTTGTGCATAAATATGCATAATTCTGCATCTCTAATTGAAATATGTATTCAGCTTGGCTGTTTTTCTGCTGACAGCTCAATGGAGTTACACTCTTAATAATCATTACAATTATTTAGTGGTATTCAGATCCTGCTAAGAGGTCTGAACCATGCTATAAGATTATAGAAACCTGGAACGAAAATATATTCCCAGCCCAAGAGCTGAAATCCAATAATAAATTTTATAGTAAAAAATCCCTTTCTAAAAAAAACCCCTTTTGTATGAAATATCAACCTAAGGGGGTCAGGAATCCACACCAAACTGAAATTTTTAGAAACCATAAATATAAGTCCCTCAGTCCTCCTTGAAAATCTCAGCCAACTGAGTTATCAGTGAAGGAATAATCATTTTAGTGGGATTCCTACATAACCCCCTGCTTAGGTCTCACCCCAAGTAAGAGCTCTACATGGAGCAGGGCAGTATCCAGGCAGGCTCATGTTTGCCTCAGCTTTAATCCCCTTGCAGGCAAAATCCCGAACTTGAATGCATGGAAAATTGCTGTTGATAATCTTATTTTGAGGGAAAAAATTATGTACCCCGACCAGCATCTGGCAAGGTAAAGGCTTTTAGATTCCTCCCTGGAAGAAACCTCGTACGCATATGTGCTTCTCTGGCTGGTAAAGTTTCTGAAATTTTGGTTTTTTTCCTTTAAAATTCTGAAGACACAATAGCAGCCTGAATTCTCCTTTTCTGTGTTATGTATCACTGCACAGTGGCAGCAGGGCAGGAGACATTTCATAGGCCATAAAACCAGAATGGGCTTAATCCTCTTCTCACAGTAGATTTACATTTGTGTGACTGTTAGTAAAGTTGGCAGTAAAGATGTTGACAGAGCTGAGGGCTGGCTGGGGCCCAAGGGCACTGATTTTTAAAGGTGGCAATCGGGATTACTAAATCCTGCTTCCAAAGAAGCCTTAGCCCCACTTCCTACCCTCGAGAGCTTTTTTGTTCTCCACTGAATCATGGTTGAAAATGGGCTGTAGCCACCCAAGACATGTCAGGATTGCAGGGGAAGCAGAGGCAAAGCAAAGTGCTGCTGCCTGAGAGCTGCTCAAGGGAGCCCTACCCTGACAAAGGAGGGGTGAGAAGAGTGCCTGGTACGTGCTGACATGATTCCTGCTGTCCTCAGCCCAGGTGTGTCCTAGAACCATCAATACCTACAACACAGAGGTTGCTGGTTTTTCTCTTGGTTTCCTTTTCATTGTTGGAGATGGCAAGGAAGGGAAATGCTATCAAGAGATTAAAACAGTCACTGCTCAAAGTGAAACTATTGCAGGTCTCGTCTGAGGCTCAGTGAAAGGGCTTCAGGGGTGAGAGGAGGCCAGCAAAAGAAAAATGCATAAGCCCTTGGGTACCTTCTGCTGCCCAGTTTTGCTTTACAAGCACCTGGGCTTACAGGTGGCCTGTTGGAGCTATTTTACAAAGAAGCTGCTTGCCCAGCTGCTGCTATTCCCTTGTAAATCCTGCAGGTTCCTGAATCCAGACCCAGCATTTGACCTCTACGCTGTGTTTCTCCAGCTTCTGCTATGGCCAGCTGAATACAGTGTTTCTTGGCAGGTTCCTCTCACACAACTTCTGAGAAATAGAGCCAAAACTGAGATGCCAAACTGCTGGTGTGATACAGTGTGCTTGGGAGGCACCAGCCAGCCTTGGAGCATGAGGGTCAAGCTGACAGGACCAGTGGGGTCTTGATTGCAGGCTCGTGACCGTGCCCTTACAGCACAAGAGCTGCAGCAGTGACAGTCCAAGGATAAAAGAGGTAATATTTTTTATTAGACTGACTAATACAATTGAAAAAAGTGGATAAACATTTGGGTTTAAGATAAGGGGATTCTGAGCCCAAAACCTTGCCTGAGTTTACTGGTAAGATCAGGTCAAGGTCTTACGGGCCCCCAAAGATCTGTAAAATCTTGACCAGATCTTATCAGGAGCCTAACAAACTCCTAAACCACAGTCTGCTAAGCCCAGTAAGCCCATCAGTAATGCAAGGTTTCAAGTGGGATCCAAAAAGGCACTTTAGTACCTGAAGCAGGACTTGGACAGGTCAGAGGTACCTCAGTAAAAACCTGTGATCCAAGAGACTCTACTCAGCTGGTATTGAGGACTGGGGGTGCTCACCTTTGAATTTTAATTTTCACTGAGGAACTTGAAGTTACGTTTCCTTGTGTAGCAAACCTTCTGACCCTGCAACAGAGAAGCTGGTGCACTTTGGGAGGTGGGAAGATGTAGAGTGGAAACCTTTAGAGCCTGCATTATAAATGGAGCAAAATGAACCCTGCTTGGTTCAGATGGCAGGTGCCTCTCCTCAGGACACTAACCTGGGATGTGCCTCTGCTCTGAAAAAACAGGGAGTTTGCACCAACCTGTGTGTTCAGCGTTGGTTACCATGAGACAGCCACCTCCTTGAAACAATGCAATGGTGTACAGGAAGATGTAAGTGCCAGCTCCTGGATGCTGCTATAAGGTTCAGGTGCTACTTTCTAAGTGTGGAAGTCTTCAGTTTGTCCTGTTTTTAGCCAGGAACCACAATCCACAGGCAAAATCAGGGAGAAAAGAGAACTGAAAAAAAAGCTGAGTGTATCCTCTTTCAGAAGCATTTTACTAATTATGGACCTATTCCAGGAGATTTCCTACAGATTTGCTGCGACTTCAGTGTTATTAACCTATTTTTCTCCTTTGGAGCTGTGCTCCTCCATCCTTAAATTAGCTTGTGACCTAACAAAGTGTTTAAGCATGTGCAACTTTATCCATGGAAGGGTTTCCACTGACTTCAGCAGAACCACTCGGGTGTTGGAGGCAGCGTTGGTGCCTCAGTGATCTGCTGGAGCCGCCTTACACGCCGGGGACAGTGTCATACATAATACTTAGATTGAATGGGAGGGGAAGAGGGAGCATTTCTAACATGATTACAGTCAGATTTCCTTTTATGTTCTGCAGAGGAAAATAGTATGCAAATACTCCACGTGCCTACACGGATTCAAAATTCCTTTCCTCTTTTTTTTTGATCTCCCTAATTCTGACAAACAAGTTGCCCACGGTTTCTGAAGAGAAACTCTCCCCGAGGCATTGGTCCATGGGCATTTTTTGAGGGGCACAGTGGATCTAGGCAGACCCCTGTTTGCCTGCTTCTGGCTACACTTTCCCACTCCAGCACTCTTCCTCCAGTTGCACCTCAGTGGAGATGAGGTGAATTGTGTCTGGGAACTAAGCCAGGATAAAAATAACTGAGGTGGGGAGGGTGCTATTTTTTTAAGCAGTTTCCTGGTCTGTTTGTCAACACAACGGCACAAAGAGCTGCACCAGCACAGCAGAGGAAGAATAACCTCACTGGTCCATCAAAGTGCTGCCACCAAAAAGGGTGTCTGCAAAATGCAGCCGTATCTCCTCGGCGTTGCTGCACCAGCAGGGTGGAAAGTCCTTTGGGAAGTCCATAGGTGAGTTTCTACTCTCACTCCTTCCTCCCCTTTCCCAATTCTTCTCTCTCCTGCAAGGGATGGGGTGAGCAGAGAGCAGCTGGGCACAGAGACGTGTTTCTGGCACGGTGCTGATTCCTTGTTTTCTTGCTGTAGTGTCCTGTTCCCAGCTCCAGCTTGTGCTGTGCGTTCCTGTCTCTGTGCTGGATCCTGCTGCCCCCTCTGCCGTGCTGACATACCTCTTTGTGTGCCCACATCTCAATCAAAGCCTGGGAGCAATCCAGATTGAGCCAAAGTATTCTTCTTCTGGGCTAACTTTCATCTGGTTCCCAGCTCCAGCTCCAGCACACACACCGTGCCAGCCTGGCACAGGGGATTGCACACAAGGGAAAGAGGAGGGTCACCAGGCCAAACTTGTTTGATCAGATTACAGAGCAGACATAACTTGGAGTATCCAAACAAAATTAGTTTATACAGCCCTCACTACCCATCAGAGTTAACACTTTATCCAGCTTGGGTGTTACCAAACAAGTTATGTTTCTTTAAAAAGGAGCCTGTGCAGCAGTGGGGTAAAATGTTAGGACTTAATCCACAAGAGAGGAGATTTAATCCATGAAATAGATAGCAGCTAACAAGCAAGCTCTAAGCTCTAAGCTTTCTAACACATGTCCATGTGTTAGAAAAAAAACAAATTAAAGTTTAGGGCTCTCAGACCTGGGGGAGGAAGTATGGCTTGGGATGTACCATCGATAATGAACACAAAAGAATGCAGAATTTATGGCCAACCAGGACATTTGGCAGGACTCCCAAGACAAGGAAGAAACTAATAAAACCAACTCAGTAATTGTGCTGAAATCAGCTTCAAGTGGGTAAAAGGTAATTTTGGTAAGGGGATCCACGACTCAAGAAACCCCCCTGACCCAAAAGAAGAGAGAAACTGAGCATGTGGACTAATTAGCACGAGAAGCAAGAGAATCATTAACCAATAGAAGACTAATTAATAAGAGAGCTATGTAACTTGTAACCAATGAACACTAATTCCTTTGTTTACCAAAATGTATTAATAGTCAAAAGTTTTGATAACTGATGTACATATTTTGTGGAGTGATCCTCCTGTACCTCAGTGTTGAATAAAGTAATGCCAACTTTCTAATCTAACAAACTGGTTAGAGAGTTTATTTCCTGCTTTTTGCTGACAGGGGGGTAAGACTTGGGACATTTGATCTCCCTCCAATGCTGGAATCTAGACATGCAAACTCTGAATTATAGAAGGGATGCCCTACCATGAAGCTCATGCTGTTCATACATGTGGGACCTATGAGTGCCAGATCACAGAATCATAGAATCACTAAGGTTGGAAAAGAAGACCTCTGCGACCATGGAGTCCAACTGTTCAACCAGCATCACCACATTCACCACTAAACCATGTCCCCAAGTGCCACATCCACATGCCTTTTGATCACTTCCAGAGATGGTGATTCCACCACATCCCTAGGCAGTCTGTTCCAATGCCTGACAACCCTTTCAGTGAAGAAATTTTCCCCAATATCCAATCTAAATCTCCCCTGGTACAACTAAAGGCCATTTCCTCTTGTCCTGTCGCTGGTTGCCTGGGAGCAGAGACCGACCTCCCCTGGGCTACAACCTCCTTTCAGGGAGTTGTAGAGAGCAAGAAGGTTCCTCCAAGCCTTCTCTTCCCCAGGCTAAACACCCCCAGCTCCCTCAGCTGCTCCTCATCAGACTTATATTCCAGCCATTTCCCCAGCTCCGTTGCCCTTCTCTGGACATGATCCAGCATCTCAATGTCTTTCTTGTATTGAGGGGCCAAAACTGAACAGAGGATTCGAGGTGTGGCCTCACCAGTGCTCAGTACAGGGGGATGGTCACTGCTCTGGTCCTGCTGGCCACACTATTCCTGATACAAGCCAGGATGCCATCGACCTCCTTGGTAACCTGGGCACACTCTGGCTCATGTACAGCAGCTGTCAACCAGCACCCCCACGTCCTTTTCTGCCGGGCAGCTTCCCAGCCACTCTTCCCCAAGCCAGCATTGCATGAGATACCTGGATGCCTTGTACAAAAGACATCCAGCTCTCTGAGGGCTTCTCGTCCCCACTGCAGTTACCTACACCACTGCCAGCTGTAGCCTGCAGTGCTGCCCTGCAGGTCTTTTCCCCAGTGCCCCATGGATCTCTCCATCATTTTGGACACCCAAAGGCAGCAGGAGAGAGCTGTGCTCACATAGCTTCCATCTCTTCACCTTCCACAAAGGCTGATCCATGGCAGCCACTTGCCCACCTCACTGGCAGCACCCTTATACCTGTCAAAGCAGGTACAGTCTGAGCACAGGGCATTAGCAGTTCCTGGCTGGAAGGCTGTGTGGAAAAAGAGATGAAAGCTTATTTTCAGAGTAGCAGTCTGTACTAAGTAATCAACAGCCTGAAGATTTGTATACAAAGGAGGCATGTATGACTTCATTCTACCTTTGTGTCTTGGATTTTTTACGGTATTACTATTTAATTACTTGCAGTAAGCCTGTCCAACAATACCATTTAGTGTTAGTAACAGTGTCATGTCTTCAAAGTGCTTTACAAGCTAATTATGAAATGTGTAATTTAAGTGAAAAGAAGCACCTTGGGCTGGGACCTGTGCTGTGTTTGACACAGCCTGGCAGGTGCCTGCAGTGCTGTGCACACTGGGATGAGGAGCCATGTGATTCATGGCAGGGTAAAATCAGTGAGAAGAACATGGAGAGAATAATGTGGGATGGTGTTCTCTGAGGTACAAAAGATCAAGGCTTGATGACTTCTGCTGAATTTGCTGGGATGTGGAAGAGCCTCAAGTGATCAAGAGGGAGTTGAAATAATTCTTCAAGTAGCAGTGTGGTTTTGATATTGCATCTTCTTCTCTCCTTGCTTTAATGCAAGACTGAAAACTGACAGTCAAAAGTCATAAATCAGTCAGAAATGCTTGTTTCATTTTGAGGATATGCATTACAGTAGCCATAACACAGGAATTAGGAAACTACAGCACAGCCCCAAGGCAGCCCTTTGCCTTCAGCTGTGTCCGTGGAGTACCAAACAACTGTGTGACTATACAAACACTAATTAATCCTCAATAAAACAAGTAAAAAAAGTACACAAAGAGCATTCACGGGTTGATTTGTTGCCAGGATGGGATGAATTGGAGCAGGTGTTTGCCAAGGCAGGGCAGTCAAGTTGCAACCAGCTTTGACTGATGCTTCTGCAAGTCTCAGGCTGTGTTCTCAGGCTCCAGCTGAAATCACACTCTAAAAGATGTAGGGTTCACTTTTGCCTGGAAAAGAAAAAATTTCCTTACAGACAATCAGGGCTCCAAATCTGCAGGGTTTCTCGACACACCTGTTGGTATAAAGAAAAGCTTGAGTAAGTAGGTACATTTAGATTTTTTAGCCTTCAAATATAGGACTTCACTTCCTTCCCTGTTTTAAGTTGGTTGATGTTTTATCAGCACAGACTGAAGAGAAACCCAATGTATTGGCACTGGCAGGAAGTGGCTTTTGGAAAGTTACATTTCTCTTTGGATAGCTGACTGACCTCTGGGTGTGTAAAGCAAAGCTCAGTCTCAATATTTATATCTTCTCACTTTGTGAACTCTACAGCCAAAAGCTATCCAGTATCCAAGGGAAAAAAATCCAAGGAATTCCTTCCTCTCTCCCCTTCCAAAAACCCTATTCTGAACTTTTAAGAGACCCCCAACTTGCCCCGTGTTCACATAACTGACCCCCATCTGCGCTTCCAGAGTTCTGGCTGAGCAAGGACAGGTGATGCTGATTCTAAAGCTGAGGACGGTCTGCATCCGGAAGAGAGGGGGAAGATGGTTCAAGCCTGGGATCTGTGCCTGAGGTGAGGGGAGCTTAGCTGGAGGAGGGCTATGGAGGCTGTGCAGAAACTGGAGAGGTCTCCGATGATCTTCTAAATTTGATTTGGGGGTGGTGCAGATCTGCGACAACACTGAAGTATTTTATTTTTTTGTATCACGTGTGGCCCCAAATCCTCCCAGACCAGAAAACGCTTCTTACAACACACAGGTTCTCTTACTTCCAGCACAATTCCTTACTCAAAGCACATGGACACACAGCGCCTGGTGGCCCTGCCTGGCTGTCCGCGAGGGGCGGGACGAACAGCGCCGTCCCGGTAAGCGCTGGGAGGGAAAACACCGGGAAATCCCACGCGCGGCTGGTGAGGACGGGCGCGCGCGGGGAGCCGGGGACCGTCCCCTTCCTCTCTCCGGGGCATCCCACCAAGCGCGGTTGTGCCGGGGGGTGTCCCGGCGGGGCGGGAGCCGCACTGAAGACAGAGAAGGCAGCGAGCAGCTGCCGGCGCGGGGGGCGGAGGCTGCCCCTGGAGCGCTCCCGGCGCGGCGGGGGAGGCGGGGCCGGGCCGGGCCGGGCTGCGGGGGCCGCACCGCCCTCCGGCCCCGGGCGGGGAGCGCGCTCGCTCGCTGGCAGCGGCCGGGGCGGGGAGCGCCCGGTCCCTCCTCCTCATCCTCCTCCTCCTCCTTCTCCCGCCCTCGCCGTCGCCACCCGCGCCCGCCGCCGATGCCGGGACTGCGCCCGCGGTGAGTCTGCCCCGCCGGGACCCGCCCGCGGGAAGTTGCGGCGCGGCCCGGCTGCGCCTTTGTGCGGGGAGCGGCGGCGCTGCCGCCCCGGCCCGGCCCCATCCCATCCCCATCCCCGGCCCCTGCCCCGGCCCGCCGGTGCCGCCGCCCCGCCCGGCCCCGCTCCGGTACCTGCCGCTCTTTGTTCCCCGCCGCCGCCGCCTTTGTTCCCTCGGTGCCGGCGGCACCTTCAGCACCGCCCGCGCCCCCCGCGGGATGCCGGGGAGTGCGGGTGGGGACACCCCGCTCCCGGAGCGGGTCCCTACTCTCCCAGCCCGGCACAAGCCGGGAAAGGGGGGAAAACACCGCGGCGGGAGTTCGCCGGGCTGCGCGGGGGGGAACGTGGCGGGCTCGGCCGGCGGCGGGAGCGGGTTTGGAGCTCGCTTGGAGCTCTCTTGGAGCTCTCTTGGAGCTCGCTCCCGCCCCCGCGGTCCTGCCCTGCCCTCCCGAGGGGCCGCGCTGCCGGCGGAGCTCCGGCCGGGGCCGGCTCGTCCCGGGTCGGGGGAGCGCGCAGGGGGCGCGGGCAGGTGACCGACGCTTCCCGCGGGAGCCGTGGGTACCACTTGGAACGGCGTTATCGCTCTGGTTGTGTGTTTGGGAACTGATGGTGGATACTTAGGCAAAGTTCCCGGGTAAAGGAGCAACTACTTTTCTGGGAGGGACGCGGGAGGCACCGGCATGCTCCCGCCGCTGTGTTTTATTGCCCGGACGCTGCTGCTGCCCTGGATGAAGCGCTGCCCGCTGAGGGCTCCCGCTCTCTGTGCTTCCCGCTGCACATGGGCTGCTTTCTCTTCCCCGCCTTACTACCAGCCTCCCTCCTGCCTTCCCTCCCTCCCTCCCATCTTTCCAGGGCTCCTGGCAGCCGCCTGTTTCCTCTCGGAGCAGTTGTTACGGATTTGTGTTACTGCAGCCCAAGGGATGCCGCACGTGGAGCTCCCGGTCTGTAACTTGACTTTGTGTCAGGTGCTGCGTGTGCGTGGATTTAAGGGAAGGCTCCTTGTCCTCCTTTCACCTCCACAACTAAAGTTGGGCTCAGTCTTGTCCCTGTCCCCCCAAAACAGAATAGTGCTTATTCTCTATTTTTCCTCAGATTTGCTGGAGGCATCGGGAAGTAGAGCAGGTGCAGCCTTCTCAAGTTACTCGGAATCTACAGAAAGAAAACTATGAGCGAGTTTTTTTGAGTTTCTCACAGCCTTTGTCAGATCTGTGACTGTGTGTGCCTCATGCCTCTGCTTCCCCCTTTCAGGATGCCTCGTGTCCTGCCTGTCCTCTCCCCCTCTTTGCATCATTCCCGCGTTTTCCCCCCTCTCAGCTTGCAGGGCGATCTCCTGTCTCGGGACAGACAGACAAAGACGTAAGTGCCACGTGCAGGGTCTTGGCTCATTGCTGTCACTGTTGGCCAAGTGAACGCAGCCGTAGCTTGGCGGGCACGTCTGTTTATGTCTCTGTGTGAAATGCAATAGCTGCAGGAGGGACACACACGGCTGCTGGCGCCTGCTGAGCTGTGTCATGGGCTTCAGCCACTTCTGGGGTGGCTTTACAGCTCCGAGAAGGAGCACGGTGGTGGCTGTTGGCGCTGCCCACAATAACAGCATCCGCACACGCGCTGCCACCTCTCGCTGAAATCAGGGCAGCCTAAATAATTGATTTCCAAGGCAGAAGGCAGCGTGTCATAGCCAGAGAAGATGGGGTGGTGCGCAGTGAACAGGAGGTGGCTGGGGAGAGGAAGCCCTGGCATCTGCAAGCGGTGGCAGTGGGGATGAGTTGAGACAGAGAGGGATGGGTAGGGACAATGGAGTTTGGAGGGGTGGTGAAAAACTAGCAGTGACCACAATAATGTATTGCCCTGTACTGATGTGTACAGTGGCAATGTTTGAGCCTCCCTTGTGTGAGATGCTGTACAAACACATATTCAGACGTGTATAAGTTATGTTTGTTCTTTCCTTCTTTATAATGAATGGTAATGAATGATAATTGCTCTTTTACCCTACTTATCTATAGAAACATTTATTTAAGTTCCTTTATTTAAAAAATTCTTTACAAATAACCTCAGGAAACTATTTGGAAGTGCTGCTGCTATCATACAGTATTAAGATTTAAGCATGGTGGTTTAAAGAGGGGCAAAGGAGCTGGACTTTTGATGATGCTTGTGGGTTCCTTCCAACTCAGGATGTTCTATGATTCAGGATATTCTAAGAAAAGAACTGATTTTTCTTCTATTAAATATGACTAAAAGTTCTTTAAAGTAACTGAGAACTTTGTTGGTGTCAGTAGCACTCAGCCAGTCCTGTAGTGTACCAGTTATGTTTTATTTATTTGTCAGGCAAAAATTTTAAGCATAGACACAATGAAGTAATTCAAGGAGCGGCATGCACTGCTGGCTAATGATCTAATAGCTTGAAAATGCTTTATCTCCCTAGCTGTTAATTTTAAATTTTATGGTATAAGGGGAAGTAACAAAAGTAAAAAAAATGTTACTGTTTGTTCCTTTGAAGTTTTTGTTCATGGGTCTTATTTCTTCTGATATGTTTTTGGGAAAAGTTGTTTCATGTTTCAGGAAAATATTGCTTTGTTTCAGGGGAAAAATGGGCCACAGTTTAGCCCCTTTACTGGGTTCATTATACACACTGTAAAACCCCTTTACTGGTAATTATTCCATAAACAGTGAGCTCAGCTCCACTTGGTTTCCTCGACATCTGAATATAGAAAGGAAGTAAAGAAAAAGTCCCAAAGAGGGTATGAAGCAGCACAGCTTGGGAGATCAGGTATAAAGAGCCTCATTCATTTTGGTTTATCTGTAGTACAGGGATATGCCCTTACTCCATGAATCATCTCCTGACATCTGTTTGCAGCGCTGTTTTCTTAGCAACTGCAGCTCTGTTTTAGATCTGGACTCTCAATGGTCGGGTTTGTGCCGAAAGATGCAAAGAGACAATCCTAACTCTTCCTAGCAAAGCTGTGCCTTTCAGCCCATTTACCCAATTTATTTTCTTCCCTGAGGCACAATAAATACAGGTTTTAAAAGTCTACCAGCTGAGATGCTTTTTCTGTGTGTGCATGCAGAGATGCTTATCTGTTGCTTACCACAACTGAAGTGTTTCCCCAGCACGATCTGGCAGTGTGGGAGAGGATGGCAATGGGCTGTGTCCTTGCTCCTGTTGAAGGGATGAGCTGTGTGTGCACTATGTTTGCTCTGCCTTTCCCGCAGTTTATTTTGGAGTATCGTGGCACTTCTAGATGTGGGAGAGGACGTGGTCTTGGAGGAACGCTGAAAATGTAGCCAGTGATGGCAAGGACCCACTCCTAGCAACGTGCCTGTTTGAACAAGTAGTTGGATTAGACAGTGGGATTATACATGTGGAGTGTGGAGCACTGTATGAGTAACACTTCAGGACCGGATCCATAAGCTGTGATTAAAGGGAAGGTGACATTTCATACACCTCTCACCTAATCTTTCCTTGCCGGAACTTTGTCCCTGACCAGTGTGGGTGGGGGGCTCCTGTTGCTGAGACAGAGGTGGCCATGTAGCCACTGGGAGATCAGGTTGATCTGATTTTTGCCATCTGTGCTCCCTGGACTTGGGTCAGGGGAAGGTTTTTACTTCAGCTGATATGGATGAATTGGTTGGGAGTGTAAATATATGTCAGGGAGTGCAAGTGGTATGTCCATACTAAGGGACGGGTGATGTTCACCCCACTCCCTCCTATGCTGACATGCAGTTTCTGCAGAAGGAGCAGGAGATTATACCTGCAGTAGAACCTACAACTACTGGACTATGAATCAAAAAATATAGTCTATGTGAGTGCACAGGACATGGATCTGACTGCTTTACCCTTCCTGGGCTGACTTGCATTCTGTGGAGCATGAAGGGTGGCAGTAACAAATAGTCAATTGTGAAGGATGACTGTATTTTGGCTTGGGATAATGCTGAGAGGGAAGAGACCCCTGGTGTTTGGAGCATTTTGATTGCGAAAAGATTAGAGAGTGGAGATGGGAAGAATAAATAGTGTTGCTGAATACAGGCCAGCTTCCTGTGACCTTCATGGATTGCACAAATCCTGGTGTTAGTGAGGGTACAAAGAGACAACCTCTGTAGATCACTTAAATCACAGTGTTTGCAGCAGGAGGTGAAGCAGGCTGCTTCTGTGGAGATGCACAGGGGCCGTGACAGGGACAGAAGAAGGAGTGGGGATAACACTTCTGTTTAGCCAGCTACATGCACAGGAAGGGCTCAGAAAGCTGTGTGGGGGAAAGGACTGGAGCTGAACAGGCTGTTATCTCCCCACAGGAGGGGAAATGGGGCAGGGCTTTGACTCTGGGCACAACTTTGGTCTCTCATAGGGAGGCATGTTTGCTTTCTAACCTTCCTGCAGCCTGCTGATAACTCCCTACACAATGCAGCTGCACAGATTGGCTCGAGAGGTTTTTAAGGAGTTGCTGACCCTGATACAAGCAGTAACGTTTGTGTCCATGGATGAGGAAGAAGAGAAAAGAATAGTGCTTAATTATCTGAGCTTTAAGACTCAGGCTGCAAGTTCTATCAAAGGAAATGACAATTAAGATGCAAAACAAAACACATGTAATTACTTTCATGGAAGTGTAGGGAGGAGACAGAAATGTTGGGGTTTGCAGGAAAAAGTTTTGCTTTCTGGATTTTTTGGCCTTTTGGTTGCCAGGAGAAAGACCAGAAGTTGGTGAATGGTGGAGTGAAAGGGTGAGGCAGAGAGGGGATTGAATACATTGGATGTGCCTCGATCTGTGGGATATAGACTGTGTGTACAACTGACCATGAAGTGGTTGCAAAGGCACTTCAGAAATGAGTTCAATTCAGTCTGCATTAGAGACACCTCTTTTTTATGTTGGGTTGGTTTGTGCTGTTAATAACCACCTAAATGATGCAGGGAGAGAAATGAAAGCTGCCCCAAAAGCAGCATGCCCAGCTTTTTGGAGGCTCTTCTGTCGTGAGCAACGTGCAGCTTTGCTTGCAGGGAGTATTTGGTGAAATATTCAAGTTCAATGTCTGAATGAAACTCTTCTAGCGAAGCCAAGCCCAAGGGTGAAGGTGGTTGTGTATCATCTGGTTGAAAGGTGTTTCTGGGGGATGGAAGCACAGAGCCCTTGCACAGTGTGTCTCTGCTGGAGACGCTCTTTCTCACTTCAGTGTAACCTGAGGGGATGCTGCTTTGTTTACTTCCTTTCCCCCATCTTAAAAGCACGAGATTCATCTTGCCAGACCGTATAACATAGCTATCTGCATGAGAGACAGTTCTCCAGACTCCTTTCATAGTCACTAGAGAGGAGCACACACTTCTGAGCCATGATTCATCCACACTGAGCTGGACGTCTAAAAATACATCGGACAAACTGCCCTAAAAGTGCCTGTTTCTCTCCATTGTTTCTGCAGAGTTCAAACAATGAGCACACATGGAGGCATCGCTCCTGTAGCTGCTTAGTGTCAGGAGAGCTGAATCTCGGCCAAAGTGCCTCATATCCCGGCAGAGCACCTAGGAGGGCTCCCAGTGTCCTCATTTCCACCAGACTCAGTGTGGGTTGAGCAGTGTAAGGCGTTGTGGCTGTACCTGAGACTGGGGGGCAGACAGCAATGTCCAGTTTAAATCCATCTTCCTCCCCTGGTCGGTCACTGGACTCAGACAAGCCTCGGGCTGGACCCGCAGCCCCAGACAATCTGCTGTAAATAAGAGGCCGAAGGGGATTTGCAGAGTGGCTTTTTCAAGGTCGCACATCAGGTCAGTGGCAGAGGTGGAAGCAATGAGGGCACTGCGGGCTCCCAGGAGTGTGCTCCTTCCCCTGCCCGAGCTCCTTGCAGCTGCCTTGCAATCTGCTGCACTCCTGGGGGCGAGACTGGCTGCCTGGCTCTTGGTGGTGGACAGCACCTGGTAGGTACTCACTTCCTTTGGGTGAAAACCTTCTGCAAAATTAGGTAGGCTCATCCTCTTTTCCCTGTCCTCTCTCTTGCAAAAATCCATACAGCTGAATTATTGTGCATCCACGAGGCTGGCATGGGTGACTGTGTGTGTGCTCCCAGTCACATGCAGCTAAACTTTGGAGTGAATGGGTGACAGTTCAGGCTTGTGGTGACCCAGAACAGCACGTGTGGTTATTCCATGGTGGTCAAATGGTGTGTGGAAACTCTTTAAACAGACGTGTCCAAACCATGCCATGCTATCTGTCTATCTATCTATCAATCTATCACTAAATGCAAAGCTTAGGGAGTTAGAGTCACATAGGAAACTGTGCCCAGGTCTCCTCTGAAGTGTGGCTGCCACTGCTGTGTTATTTAGCAACCTGGAAAAGAAATTACCAGTTCTTCTGGAAGAAACCTAACTTTTATCTGTACATGTAACCCAGGTAGGCTAAGGATAAAATTCCTCCTCCTCTGCAGAGAACTAGTTTACAGCAGAAAGACTTCTTTTGCTAAATGTGCTGAGTGTCTAGGGAGAGACTTTCCTGAAGGAATTTGCTTGTGTAGCAGAGATATGAAGCACAGGCAGGTACCAAGTGTTAAACGGATCCTGTGCAAGTCTGATTTCAGACAAATACCAGAACGTTCTCCTATCTTTCTTGATACATGAGGAAGAATATGATAGCCATGAAATAGAAAGAACGTGTTGTCTGAGCCAGGATATGATTCCTAAAGTACTTCTTAGGGGGTCTGTGGGTGAACTCCAGGAGGTGAAACAGATTGCAATTTGATCCCAGAGAGAACAACTGGGGAGAGGAGGGAAAGAGCTAACTGTTAAACAAGAGCTGGGAGAAAAGCCAGTCTCCAAAAATAAACGTTAAAGATCAATTCCAGGTATTTCCTGGCATTGTCATTCTGCTTCATCCACCACTTGGACTGTAACAAACAGTTTCACAGTTAGCAGGCTGACAGGTTTAGAGTTGTTTGGTGGGTTTTTTAAAAGGAAAAAAGTGTCTGATAGACTGTTTGCAGCATTGTTTCTTACGCAGAACTGGGTGGGAAGTTGGTGATGAAATACTCCTGGGATGGAGAAAGCAGAGCTTGTTATTGTAAAAGGCAATCAAGAGCAGAGCTGGCTTCATTTTGGAAAAGTGAAAAATCTGGATTTTCTTCCCAGTTACATGACCAGGGCACCTTGGGAGTTCCTAAGTGGGAGGAAGTGGTTATCTGTGCAATGTAGTGTGAGCAAACACAGTTCCTGCAGAGTAGTTGTGCCTTAATAGTGCTGTAGGTAGCCTTGGAATGGCTCTACAGATAACGTTGGTGAGTGAAGGCATCACCTTTGCAAAGCTTAGAGGTGACTCTGAACATGTTTCTTCTTGCAAAAATTCTGCAAAAAGCCAGTCCAGGAGTTTACTGTAACGGGGTTGTGAGGAAGTTGAAGCATATCCTGTTCCAAGGGCTTGTGCTGGTGATCACACACCATCTCCCTGCTGGGGTTTTGTTCGGGACAGTGGCTCCAGGAGGTGCGTCCCTGCAAACTGTACAGGAACACCCCTCAGTGGGCTGGAGTTGGCTTGGGCAGGAGCTGTGGCTCGTGTCTTACCTCGCCTGCTTGGCCCTGGCCCGGGAGAGGATGGTAGGGCAGCTCTGCTTACGCAACTTGTGCTCAGTTGCTTGACTGAACTTGCCTATAAGTAGCTTTTGTGTTAGTAATGCTGGTGCCTTTCAGCGAGGGAGATGCACGGGGCTCACGGGCATTCGTCCTGGTTTGTCTCCGTTGTAAGAAATCCCGATTCTCAAAGAAAGCAGCCCGGACATTCCATGATTCAGACTCGGATGAGGAGACTCTATAATCCTGCCTCTGCAGAAGGGGAATGAATGCGTGATACGAGTAAGGCATCCTTTAGTTTGGGCTCTTTCTGATTTGGAGTACTTGGCTTTGCAATTGCAACTGATTTTACTTTTTTAGATTTTGTATAGCAAGAACAGTTTATTGTAGCAGGTTACTGCGTAGCACCAAGTTCTTTCTCTTGGGCTATGTGCTGTTTGGCTATTTGGTCCTTTCTGGCATCAGCACTGGTAAGAATAACAGTGTTTGGCCTGGTTGTCACCACACACAAAAAGTTACTCTACAGGCTTGAAACTATGCTATAAATCAGATTTCGTTTTGTGGCTTGTTTTTTTTTTTTCTTTCCCCTATAGCAACTAATTCTTTAAAAGCAAAGAGAAAGACATTTTATTTGTCTGAAGCAGTAAAGAAAGTGTTTTGCTTAGTGGGGAGGGTCCTGCTCTGTCAGCGTGGGAGATGCCACTATCAGGGGCCCCTTTCATGTGTGCGAAACCAGCACAGGCACACGAACGTGCAGGCTGTGCTTGTAGAAAGGCTGCTCTGCCCACAGACCTTGAACTACGTGGGACAGAAGGCATAAAACAAACAAACAAGACCCTGACTAGCACTTTGAGGGGAATTTTCAGCTGGAAGAATTATGGGGACTCACTCTTGGGAGAGGCGGCCCCTCCAAGTCAGAGCAGAGGTGTGCTGGGGGAAGAGCAGTAGTTTGCATTGCTCTAGCCTCGATTGGACATGCTTGAGAGAGAAGCTGATGAATTCACAGCTGCCAGGATAGGACCTATCATTTAAATTTTAATTTGCCCTTCAAATTTGGCAAGCTTCATTTGCCGTTTGCTTGACAAATCTCTCTTTTGTGTTCTCTTCTGCCCGCGCAGAACAGCAAGCGCTGCCGGAGAGAGCTACTTGCAGTGGATTCCTTTTCTCTGCTATATTTAGTGATCAAAACATGTTCGTGATCTTTGCAGGAATACTGCCAAAGCAGATAGGTTTAGCATGAGACATGCCCTTTCTCTTTTGGCTCCCAGATCCACATTGCATTTCACTTTCCTCCCCGACACCGTCAGTGGCTCTGTCTGCTGGTCTGTTGTGCAAACATTGCGCTGCTGCTTCCAGGGATTTTGCTCAATTAGAACAAGTCACTGCTTTAGTGAAAACTCCTGTGTTGAGATTGCCACTATCCCTAGCTTTTCCTTTTTCTAAATTTCCTGAAAGCAGATTACTGCTCTTTAGGAAGATCTTTCTGAGCAGCCTTATGATTTAATTGAGAAACTCCAGGCTTTTTATTGCTTAGGTGAGCTTCACTCAACAGGATAATGTTTGTTAACCATCTGACTATTTCATTTATTTGGGGAAAAAGGGAAATGGGAAGGCAATGGAAAGGAAACATTTGTATCCCTTCAAAGGGAGAATATTACTAGGAACCTGATTCTTACTAATATAATATCATTAATGCAAAGCAGGTGTAATTATTATATATTGCTGTTTTAAATACCTTTTAAATACCTTTACCATGTAAAGTGGCTCCAGTGTTAATGGGAATCTGGCTGTGAGTCTCTTTTAAAACACTAACCAAAGAATTTCAGTTGCAATCCAGGGGAAGGAAAGAAACACTTGCAAATAAAAAGAATTTCTTGCAGTGCCTTTTGCTTGGTTAAAGCAGGCAGTGTTGTGCAGTTCATTCTGATCAGGCACGAGAGCTAAACTTGCTCTGATTGCAGGCATTTCCCACCCCCTTCCCTTCCCTTCCCAACTGTAAAATCTGACTCAGGGCCAAGAAGGCTGAGGAAGGGCAGTGACGAGCTGTGTGTGGCTTTTGCAATGGGAACTGCCCGGCTAAAGGTCAGAGGTCTGTCTGCGGCGCCGGCACTGCCATGGCCACGCTGCTCCCTTTCCCCCTGCCGAAAGGAGACCAGGCAGAGCGTGGCTACTCGGAGCTGTGCATGGCTACAGGCCTTGCCTGAGCCCAGTAGCCAGGGCAGGGGGTCAGGTAGGGGCATCTGTCATGTGAACATGGAGAAAGGCTTCTAGGAGTGAAATGGCAGCAATGACCATCTTGTTGCCTGCGCTCCTGGTTAACTGAGTGTGTAGGAAGAGGTCATGTTTATGCACTGGATGTGCTTCCCAGGTAGGGCACGGATCTGGAGCCAGGCTGTGTTTCTCATGTTGTTTTTACGATAACCCTTCCCCACAGCCCCGTTATCTGCGGGAAGCGGCCTTGGGGCTGCGGTGGCCGGCGCGGGGCAGCAGGGAAGTGTGGGACTGACCCCTGCTCTGGAAAAGCTTTTCCATTCTGGCCTCACGGCAACACATGTGGCTTTTTGCACATAATTGGAGGCTTCTGGGCATTGCACAGGTGGATTTGGGCTGGGATGTGCTCATGGGCTTTGTGTTTTGGAGGTTGAATCGCTGCCCAAACCCTCGGTTTTGATGGAGTCATGAAGTCACCATGGTATTTTATCCTGCACACAGTGGACCCAGGGGTGATAGAGGGGCATGGCATCGGTTTCCCAAGCTCCAGGCATTCATCACTCGCCCCTTTTACATTCACTGTAATTTTGAGTCCTGAGCAGTTCTTGGTTTTATTAACAATGTGGAAAGTCTTGGAAGCCAGCTGAAAAGTGAATGTTTTCTGCAACTTTAGTAAGTATGCTTTGGCACTGCCTTTCCACTTGGGAACAGATAAATGTGAGATAGACTCTTATTCTGAGGGCAAATAATTGCATCGTGCACCTCCACGGGCCAACCTTTGTGGCTGTGTGAGCAAGGCTTAGCTCTGTTAATAAAAGCATTTCTGTGTGTGTGTTAACAGCAGCATGGAGTTAGTGCAGTTTTCAAACTGTGTAATTGTACTAGGATGACTGATATATTATCACCCCCCCCCCCAAAAAAAAAAAGAAAATGTCAAGAAAGACGCTTTCCTAACTGTGTTTTTAAATTGATTAATGCAATGAGAAGATCCATTGTGCTTCTGTAACAGGAAACATTACTGATGTGTAAATCAAAGACAAACCAGAAACTTCTGCTGGCCTTAAAAAGTGGCGTGGCTTTTGTATACTCATATGCTTGTCCTGGCAAGTTTTCAAAAACTATAAATAGATCACTGGGAAGTCCCTGCATAACAAAAATGTACTGCTTCGGATTGTAATAAATAAACTAATGAGAGATGTCTTGGTCTTGCAGCTCTTAGTCTTTGGAGGAGTCCTTACTTGTGCATATGGTTCAGGAGCATCAGTTCCCATGAGACAAGACTATTTCTGTGGCAGTGGGGTGCAGCTTTGTGTCCGACCCTGAATCTCCTGAAGATCTCATGCTCTCTGGGCTTGGTCTCTTGCAGGTCTGTCTGATGCTCTCTTGGCTTGGTTCTATCTCAGCAGAGTTGGTTCAGTCTTTTCCAAGCTTTTCTCTTTTCGATTCCTTCATCTCTACTTCATCAGCTACTGAGAGCATAGGAATACCCAAGGCCAGACCTGTTTCAACATCATCCCAGGCAGTGCAGAGGCTCTCTGATGCCACGTGCACTAATATGACTTACTAGAAGACTGGCTGATATCCATCTGACTGCTGTGGGGTATTATGTAGGATCAGAAGGCTATAGCCTCTTTTCTGTATCACCTTCAAAGGGATGGAAACCTAATGGAAGCACTTTTCTTCCTCCAGGGAAGCAAAGAGAGTATGTCATTATTGCTTACTGGATGATGGCAAATAATTTTTTTTTCTGCCAGGCAGAGAGAAGTTGTCAGTTCTTCCAGTGGGGAAGTCAAGGTGGATCTGTCAGTGAATCTGTCTGATTTTTACTTCCTGAGAATCTGGCTCTGAAGGGAAGGGGATCATTGTGTTTGCTGTGTGATCCTGTTCCAGCTGTGGACATGATACAGTCTGAGTTGGCCCATAAGAACAATGTTGGCAAGCATTTTAAATGTGGAAGGGATGAGCTTCAGTCTGGAGTAGGGCCTTAAGAAAAAAGAGTATTTAAATGCAAAGATCTTGGAAAATGCGTGCTTTAAGCAGACCTTTCTCCCCACCCCTGACACTGGGTGAAAAAATGGTGAAACTCTTGTAAATTAAGTGTTGAGGAGAAAGCAGGACCATCAAACTGAAGTGCTGTGTGAACTTGTCAGGCTTAACAGAGGTGTGAGTATGTTGGAAGTGAGAGGAAAAGAAAATGTTATAAAAAAACGAAACCCAAGCCAACTTGATGTAAGGGGTTTTCTGTGATATTTTTTTAGGTCATACTGTCATGATTTGGATGCCAGAAATTTGCCTTTAGGGAGGCTGTGACAGACTTACAGAAAGATAGTTTACCAAAAGAAGTGGCTCAGCAGCACTTTGCAAGGCTCAAGACTTGCACCTCTGAATGTTACTGCTTCCTTCTGAATGTAAAATAAATGGAGATCTTTGTTAATAGCCAAAAAGGAAAGGGTCTTCAGTCCATCAGCATTGTGGAGCTCCACTTCCTTTGGACTGGTTCACCAGAGATAAAAATCTGCCGTTTCTGTTCATGACATTGGCTTGGCTGAGCACATGAGTAATAATAATCTGTTGCTAGGAACAGACTTCAGTTTACATGGAGAGGCCTCTCTGGAGGGAAAGTCTTTGAGTCCCCTAGTGGGTCATAAATAATCAGTGGCACTTCAAAGGAGGAAAAGTAAAAACAAGCAGTTGGAGATGCCATGCAAAGATGTCTGCAATCCCTATTGCAACACCAGTGGAAAGCATGTAGCCAACATAATTGGGAAAATATGGGGCATGTGTCTGCAAAGACAAAACCAATGAAGCCAGGATTTACTAACAGTGAGTTATAATATTCACCTACCTCTAGCTGGGCTTGTTTGCAAGGTATCTGCTGCTTTCAGCTTTAAGGAGTTCATAACTGAGCTAATTTCATGCCGTATGATTTTTCAGGATTGGCTCACGGGGAGGGCCGTGAGGGTACATCTGTGCAGGGACATGCAAGAGTTACCTGTAAACTATAGGGCTAAAAATGCTCTTACAGTATGGGACAGTATGGAAATCACATCAGCTGGTTTACCTTGCTTCCTAAATACTGTGCACACCTGTTTTGTACAAGTAACTTTAAATAATTAATAAAATACATTTTTTCTATTTTAACTGTAGTTACGTACATTTTAACTGTAGTTACATTGTTTTGGAAATGGCAGTGGTCTCACTGTAAGGAGTGTACTGTGTAACTGCTGGTTTTTTCATAGGGAAATCTTACCATCTGCGGTACTTGGAACAGCTGAAAGCCAAGGCTTGCAAACCACCCTGATCTGAACTAATGTTAAGGCTATGAAATCCTTTCTAATGAATCCTCTAAATCCATCTGAAACTTTTTGCCCCCTTTCTTCTGAGACAAGAATATCCGTATAGAGACCATGCTTAAGAAGAGCATCTCTTAGGTCTCATTAGGGCTTAAGCCTCACTGGAGACAAGGTATTTAAATCAGTGTTGTTTCTTCTTATGATAATGGAATGTAAAGCCTGGTTATGATTATTCTCAGGTTAGTTCCTTGAGATTTCCAGTCCACTACCTGCTCTTAGGTTTCTCTCTTATCAATGTGCCTGTTTGTATGTTAATACTTGGGATTTTTGGCACTCTGCCAGCTAATTTCAGCTGAATTTGGGAAAGGAAGATAAATTCCACTTCAACTGATGTGATGCAACTGTGCTGATGTAATTTCCACCGATGTTTTTAGGTGCCCATTGTGGAAATAGCTGGGGAGGTAAGGGAAGAAGGGGTTGAGTCTTATGAGTGCCCATATCATAGGGAAAAGCTTTTGTTGATGGTTGAACCATTGGAACTGCAGGTCGAGCCCAGGCGGTCAAGAATTTGCTCCTTTGAATAACACAATGGAAAGCTTTCCTCTTGAGGAGGACATTACTAATGCACCTTTCTTGTGTGATTTCTCCTGTGTTGAGGAAAAAGATGAGTTTGCACAAGAGCTCTGGTGCAATTCATATAAGTTAATCCACAGGAAATGAATCCATTGGAAATAAGGTCCCAGTATTCCTGCAACTGTCTTTGACCCTGTGATACTTCACAGGTTATCCCAAGGTGTCAGTAGTTAATGCTTTCCTGTGTTAATGCTAGACTCTCCAGAGAGAGAAAGACAAGGTCATTCTCTTCACCTTCCCTTTTATCCCCACTGAAAAGATGTCATTTGAAAGCCCTTGGTTTATTTTCAACACCATGTGTATATGTTTCCTCGTTGTCCAGCATTTCATGGAAGTGAAGGATTTGGTTTAGCTCTGCAGCCCATTGAGTTGTTATGAAACAAAGCAATTGACTTAAATATGAAGTAAAGAAGATGATCATTCCTACTGCCTGTGAAAAGCATTGCTGAGTTGTCTTACCCACAGCTTGATGCTTTTAGACTCTTCAGAGGCTGCAGAGATATAGTTATACTTCATATGCTTTATTTGAATGAAATTTGGGGCAGGGAGGAGGACAAAGTGACTACCATATTGTCCCTGTATAATCCCTTCTCAGACAATCTGTACTTTTAAAGACTACTAATCCTTGCAGGTGTGTCCTCCAAGAGTGTGTGTGTGTCTCCCTTTGAAAGCAGCTGTGGAGTCTTCTGTTGGGGCAGAGCAAAGTGTATGTGCTGTGTTGGATGGTGAATTGAGGGTTTCAGGGACGTGAAAGCTTTAGCATAAAATTTACCTGGTATTTACCTGTGTGTTTTCATAACCTGCACTGTGGATTTGTTGAGGGGATGTCTGTGTTTAAAGAAAAAAGTTTTAAGATTCCCATCCTTTTGGGAAGGAGGCCATAAATTGACTTTAAAAGAAAATGGGAGCGTATGCATTTCTTCATTTATATGTGTTCCATGATCGTGTGCTGTAATTTAAGTTAATTAATTAATAAATTAAACAACTTAATTAAAGTTAATTCATGCTTTAGAGCTCAACATACTTTCTGCTTTGAAATGCTGGAAGTTTATTAGCTTCATCTACTTTAATGCTTAAAGATCTGAACTGAGATTGGGGTCCCATCACATGAAGTGCAGTACAAGCACATAAAAGGACACACTGTGCTCTGTGGTTGCTGTAGCTGGCACGGGATGGAGACAAAGGAAGAACAGTCACAGAAAGGTTAAAAATACATTTTGAGTTGTTCATGAAACATCCATCAATGTTGTTCATGGCTCTTGCATATTTTTTAAAAGTGGAATTTTAGTGCCAAATCCTGCTCCTTTTCTCTGAGCTGTGGTCCCAGTGACTTTAGCATCATGCAAGTTAGGTGAACGTGACTTGGCTCTGCCTGTGCCATCATCCCAAATTTGGACGCTTTGAAGTTGAACAGATATGTATTTTTCTACTGTTTGGGAGTTCTGTGCTGCATTTGTGCCTTTAAAAGAAAATCCTTAAAATAGTGCTTAGTTTAAAATAAAATGAAAAAAATTAGAATAAACACATTAAAGAGGAAAAGAGCAAGCATTGCCACTGGTATTGAGTGTATACACATGTACATAGTTTTGGAGATGTCTTGCTTGTGGATTTTGCCAGTGTGGGTGCTTCTAGTCCTGTCACTCTTCCTTTACATGGATACCCAATTTGAGTTATAACCTTGGGTCCAAATTCAGGCAGGCCCATTTATTTCACCAGCAGATTCACTGTTGCCCAGGATTTACTATTTCTTCAGTATCTCTGAGGGTCTACAGTTGACCACTGGAAAATTCAAGGTGGAGGGAATGCGGCTACTATCCCTGTGACCTGGGAGAAAAAAGCAACAGACCTAATGAGGTGGTTTCGAATTTGCTTACATACTTCCCATTTGGGTTATTTGTCATTGCCTTCAAGGTGGTGATCAAAAAATAAAATTCAAGACTTAGTGATACCCAAAAGATATTAAAGCCACCTGACATGTTGCATTTTCAGACTTTGGGTTTGTATTGCTTTATCTTGAGAAAAAAAAAAAGTTTCCCAGGAAAGATTGCATCACTTTGGGCATAGGCAGCACTGCTGGGTTCTTGCTCAGCCCTTGCCCTTGCTCAGTTCCTGTAAGAGCCCAGTGTTTATCATAGAATCACAGAAGGCCAGGTTGGAAGGGACCTCAAGGATCATCTGGTCCAATGTTTTGTGATAAAAGCACGGTCCAGACAAGATGGCACAGCACCTTGTCCACCCAAATCGTAACAGTGCCAGTGTTGGGGAACCCACCACTTCACTGGGGAGATTAATCCAGTGGCTGATTGTTCTCACTGTGGAAAATTTTCCTCTTGTGTCTAATCAAAATCTCTGCAGCAATAACTTGTACCCATTACCCCTCATCTTTTCATTATGACTCCTTCTAAAAAGGGAGTCTCCATCCTCTGTGGGCACCCTTTAAGTACTGGAACATGGTAATAAGGTCTCCTCTCAGCTTTCTTTCCTCAAGGCTGAACAAACCCAGTTTTCTCAGCCTTTTATTACACGAGGCCTCCCTGTCCTGGTCATCTTTGTGGCTCTTCTCTCTCCAGCCTGTCCACATAATTTTTTGTACATTGGGGTCCCAAACTGAACCCAGTCTTCCAGGTGTGGTTTGACAAGTGCTGAGCAGAGAGGGATAAGGACTTCTTTATCTCTGCTGGTGATGCCCTTGTTGATGCTGCCCAGCATCTTGTTGGCTTTCTTGGCTTTTTAGAAATCTTACTATTTCCATCCTAACCTCAGGGCTTGGCTTGTTTCTCCATCATGTTCTCGTGCCTGCCAAAGATCAAATTAGTCCTTTTCCTCCTATTTTTGCTAGGCTAAGCAAGGCAAACTCTTATAAAATATGTTTTTCTTTTTCTCTGATCATCTAGACAGGTCTCACCTTTACCTGTCTCAACTAGAACTCTCTTGAATCTGGTGCCTTGAGCTGTAGTTGGAAGTTGGTGGTGACTTACAGAAGCACTGCATACCCCAGCAGCTGGAATCAGTGCTTCAGTCATGTGAGCTAATATGTATTTCTCTGGAAAACCAGGAACTTTTTTCCCCCCCCTTTATTCTCTCTGTGCCTTTGCTTGTCATCAGTAAAGTGATGCCCCATGGTGGAGGGTTGGACTAGATGGGGCCTTCCATCCCAGACTGCTCTGTGATTCTAAATGTAGGCAATAACCCCTGGTCTCATGTAGGTGCTGCAAATGTGAATTGATTGATGTTTGTGAAGTGTTCAGATGCCAGGGTGGTGAGCACTATAGAAAAATCTTGTGAGGAACTCGTTAATCCTGTCATCACAGCAGCTCTTGGATAAAGCACAGGGACACACATTGTTCAGGGTGAGGAAAACAAAATATTATTTTACTCCTCAAGAAATGCATGTTGTCCTTTCTGTGCAGTGAAGGAGACAGGGAGTGAGGAAAAATAGTATAGAGTGGAGTAAACAAAGGCTGCCTCGTGATTCATGTGCACAAGGGAATGAATGTAAGAATTTCTCTGGCATTCTTTAATGTTGTATTTCCTGACTCATCTATTCACGCCCTTTATTTTGACATATACTTGGTGGATGAGTTATTAATATATGGTGTGGAAATCCCTGTACTTCTGGTGAAAAGGTAACAAAGCTTGTTTAAGGGTGAGCCCTTATTTAATTTTCAGCTTAATTTCTTTTCGAATTTGTTTGACTTTTAGATTCTTGATAAAATTGAGTCTGTATCTTAAACATCCAGTTTTTCCTACAGTGGCAAATTGAACAGTATAGCTACTACACTGCCAGGAACATTGTTAGGTTTTTAAGAAAGGTAAAGCATGTAATTTTCTAAAGTTACATTAGTGATTGGGGAGGTATCCATGGAGGGGAAGATGGAGGAGTTGGGAAAAGAAATTCCTTCATGGGTGTTGAGAAGTAGCAAAGGCATCAGACAGAGACAGCAGTCGTGTTGATTCTCATATAATTGCTGCTTTTTCATTTCACCTCAGTCTTTCCGGATTCTGCCTAAATTGTCTCCACTCTGCAACAATTATGCAGGCAGGAAGGGAGATCTGAAAAGTTCAGAGATTAAAAAGATGAGATTTGGCAGTTACAAATCTGCAGAAGGTACTGTGAGCCTTTGTCACCTTGGCTTTCTGAAAGAAAGCAACTGTGTTTGAATTTTCCTAATCCTAGTGCTTTTGTTTTCATGGCAAGACCCACTGGGATCCATGGTTTGTATTGGCTGCTATTAAAAGAGTCAAAGGAGCAATAGGAACTTTTCCTGCAGTAGGAAAAGTTGCTTTTCTGTATAAACTGAGGAGACAGCTGACCAAGGGAAGAAAACCCAAAACAAAACACGTGTTTTGGTGCCACATCATCATTGAGCATCATCAATTTTTACGTAACACTGTACTGATTTTCGTTTTTTTTTTTTTTAATATCATTTCAGCTTAGGAATCGATTAAAGAATCTGCATAGAATTCAATATGGCATCAACACAGTCATCTGCCTCAACAGAGGAGCCGGCTTCCTCTGAAATAGATGATCTCCATCTATCGCTGCAGGGTAAGTGACCGTAGTTTTCTGTGCCTTTTTAATTTAGATTTTTGTCAGAAATCTGTGACTGTGTATACAAGTTGAAGGAAATTCTGAGAGACCTGTATAAACTGGTGTTATGATGGGTATAGTTAGCTCGTGTCGGCGCTTCTTTGCAGACATTTCTGTGTTTCATGAGAGATGCTTCAGCAGTGAAATGAAAGATAACAGCTCTCACAGTATTCCTCGTGATATTTTCAGATCTGTTGCCTTTTTTTGATACAGATGTGCTCACTGGCTCTTATGTTTTGTTACTTGGAATACACGTTGCTGTAAACTTTTTTTCAAAGGAACCACCAGCATGGAAACAGTTAAGCCATTTCATTAGTTTCTTTGTTTTCAATTTGCTGACAATTGGCTGGTTGCATTAAACTGTTTTAATGAAGCCATTAACTACAGTACTATTTTATTTGTTTTTCTGTTTTTACTGCTATATCCCCTGCAAGTGAAGATAATTTTTGTGGCTTCTAAACAAATTTCTTATGGGTCAGAGTCTTTCATCCTTGTCTTGCCATGAGTTATAAATCATTAAGGAAGTTCTCACTGGCTGATTTTTCACTTGTTCCAGTTTAATGGCTTCTACCTGGACAGTTAAGTGATGATGAGTGTATCCAAGCTGGCCTCTCAGATAGGCTTTTTGGGTTTTCCTTAATCACATGTTGAATTTCCTTCTATAAGAGTTTTCTGGGAAGGTTGACTTTTCATCTGAACATATTTATGGAGACTGTCAAGAAGGCTAGTCCAGGCAGCAGAGACTATCCCTGCTGGAAAGGAGGTTTTTAATGTGCTTAGAGCCTGCTTATTCTACAGTGGACGGGCTAACTCATGTTTCCACAAGAGATATTTCCTCTTAACTCCCTTGCAGTGAAATTTCTATGGTGCTTAGTTGAGAGAAAATATGTTTAAAACAGATGGTGCAAAAGAATATTCTACCAAGTCACTTCTATGATCTGTATTTGCACTGATGTTGTCATTGGAGCCATGTGTTGTGATGAGTGGGTGTTAATAGTGGTCTAAAGCCAAAGCGTCTTTAATGGTGAATTTTCTTCCATTTTGCTTCAGTGTTACATTGTCAGGAGAACGAGCAAAAACTTGTAGCAGACAGGAGCCAGTCTGACTGTTGCACCAAGCACATCTTGTCAGACACACATTTGTTGTGCCAGTCAAACTCAGCCTTTGGTAGGAAGACTGAGGCGGCTGTTGTCGGGAAACAGATTTGAAAAACACTCCGTAGCTCTAAGGCAGAATTAAAGTTACCTGCAATTTTAGGATAGGGTTTTACTTTGAAATTATGTGTTTTTCTGAAAAGTCAAATTGGTGTTTGTGTTGAATAACAGTTGATTTTTTTTTTTTTTTTTGTCAATATCTCATTGAAGGAGCCCTGCTTAGTAAAACTGACATGACTATTTCTTTGCTGTGATAATTTGAGCTCCTAGATTACGCTGAAATGAACACACTGCAAATCTGGGGCCAAGATGTCTGTGCCTGGCTGTTGTAAAACATCCGGAGACATCCCTTAGAAGTGACATAAGCAGTTTTTGTGATGATTAAAGATACAGCAAATGGTACCGACACGTTTTGTCGGTGGAGCTGTGGCTCTGCAGCATCTGCTCAGGGTCAAACAAGCAAATGGCAATACAGCCGTGAGGAAGCACCAAATACACGCTCCCTGACATGACATGTAGGAAGCATTAGTAGCTCTACTCGCAGCTCTATGGTGGCAAAGGTCAACTAAGAATAATAGGGTCACTGAAGGAAACAGGTTTTTCCATTAATAGCAATCTTGGGATGAGATTTGCAAAGCAGCCAGAGACTTTGATTGATTTAAATCTTCAGGTTCACCTGGAGAAGTTGTAGAAATATCTCAGATTCAAGGAATAGCTGCTTATAATTGTCAGAAAAGCAGCTTATATTTTGTGTGACTGAAAATGGATGTAAAACTTATGCTTTTCACATTGCTAGGATATAGCTTCAAAGAATATGTCCAGCCTTGTATAGTAGTGTAATGGGAGACATACATAAATAGGGAAAAGCAGGAGTGAGATCTAGTCTGGATGTAGTCTAGATCTCACTCATATTTTGATCTACTTTTTAATTCTTTGTGATCCAATCTTCCATTATTCCTGAAAGGCATCTAGTGGGGATAGAGCGCTTGTCTAGTCTGGTTAATTAGGACAAGATCAACTTAATGTGTCAATTTGTTTGGTTATATAACTCTGTGAAGTTTATGCCTAAAAAATGTAATAAAATGCTTAGCTTTCTTTTGTTTTTCTTCTCAACCATGTGTAGGTCTGTTATTTTAAGTATGTTTGACTTTAATTTTAGTTACAGTCTTCTGTGAGGAGGACAGCACTTTTGGGAAGAAAAAGAAGGAAGGGAAAAACAACCTCCTTTACGTAATTAATGAAGAGGTTACTACTTAGTAGCTCTAATTATTATAGAATTCCTATTAAATTATTGGTAGTGGCTTAATAGTATAAAAACTTCATTTAGTGGAATTTATGTTAGTGTATTTTTAGGTAGAAGAGTATTCTAGGGTGAACATTCATTTTCCTTAGTAGTGTTTGTCCTAGAAGATACCATGAAGAAGTTCACTAGAAAATAGATAAAAATATAACTTTGTTCTCAGTGCATCTTTCTTGTCAGCTTATTATTTTAAGGAGATTTAATGAAGCTTGGAAAACATGAAGAAAATCGGTAAAATTGGTAAAGAAATGAAAGCAGTGGGTTTTCTAATGCTCCCATCACCAGACATTTTCTAACAATGAAGCTAGTCACAAAATCATCAGGCTGAAGTAGAAAGCTATAAGAATATAAACGCCTATATATGTATCTTTCCAAATTTTTGTATTGCTCTTTAACCTTTACCAGTTTTCAAGCTGATCTTCAGATCAAAGATTAATAGTTACCCCCTCCCTCCCTGCCAAGAAAATGGAAATCGCTATGAAAATGCATGATGTCAGGACTTGAGAGGTTTCTTTTATTTTCTTTTTTTGTTTCCTCTGTCCTAGATGTTATAATAAAATTAAATGAGATTAAGATCAGCATTATCTCTGCCCTTTCCTTCAGCACCTCTCTGCTTTCTCCTGTTTTTCTGACGCAGCACAACTTAGGAGCGGCCGCAAAGCTGCTTGTGTCCTTGCACAGCCATGTAAAAGTGCAGGTGAAAAGCCTGGAGCTGGACTGGTTACAGATATATCCAATGAGGGAATACTAAAGAGAAGGGTTTCTCTTGCCAGACAGGCTGCAAACATTTTGGTGAAGAGAGGATGCTTGCCAGGGAGATGTTCCATTGTGCCACAGACCGTCTCTGAAACCTAAAGTCACTTCTGCTGCTTGAAGGGGCAGGCAGGAGCTCAGGGCTTGGCTGGCATTGAGCATGGGAGGAATAAAGCAGGATCCCTGTCCTATGTCTCCTCCTCCTGTATTTCCCTCCCAGCACTGCATTATAGGCTGGCCCCAGAGAGGGATCCAGCCTGGTGCTCAGTCTTTTGAAAATTGAAGAGGCACAGTCGACATCCAAAGTTGGTTTTGGCTACTTGAGATTGAGAAGGCAGATCATCTCCTTGGTAAGAGAAGGGCTTCATGGCAGTGCTTTAAGAGCTGTTGGAGATAGAAGTACTCTTTGCTGATGAGCAGGAGTGCGGGAGAGGGGAATGTGCAGCTGCTCGTGGATGGATGGCTACAGCAGGAACTGAACAGGGTTTGTGGCACTGTGGAGCAGGATCATTTTTTCCTTCAGAATGTAAATCTCTTTACCTGTGGGAGGATCCAACTTTCATTTTCCCTTCCGTGCACAATTCTTTCCTCTGTCTTCCCTAGAATAGCAAACAGACCCTACGTGTGGCACTTCCCACCAAGCCTGTGCAGAACTCTGTTTTCGCTTTTCTTTTCATGCTTGCTGAGCTAATTCAAACAAAAGAGAGTGTGTTTTAGCTCTTGGAGTTTGGGGCATGTACTTACTCTTTCACTGTTTAATTAACTGCAGGGGTCCTAATTTTTGGCTCCACTTATTAATCCGTGTTTGTGTTACTGTTTATTATTTTAACCCAAAGGATGATCCTATAGGAATGTGGCTGCTAAAATGGAAGAGAGTTTTTGAAGAAAACTGTTTTTGAAGAGAGTTTAATGATATAAATGAGTGATGCTATTTTCATGCAGATATGTCTAATCCTTTATGAATGATTTCTCCTCAAGTGAAATTGAAAATATGGAGATATGTATGGATAGGTTTTGTTGTGCAGCTTGTAGTAGATTGTACTCATCTCTGAGCAAAGGGAGATTTATTTTTGAGACCCTCTTAATTCATTTGGAGATCAGGTAGACTACTAATTCTTACCCAGCTTTTTTTTTTTTGTTCTAACTGTGCATCTCATCTGTTGGGACCACTCGCTTATTACAACTACGCTTTTTTTTTCCTTTAACCAGAATGATCAAAAAAAGTCCATTAAATGTTTATGATGACTTTTCAAGGGTGACTTTTACAAATTGAAAAGCTCCCACAGCAGCTGCACAGAAATCTGTGCCTGGTTTATGCTGCCCAGGAGAGAGGCTGGTCTGCAGTTCCCGTAACTGCTCAGCTTCATGGCATGTGATGGGGCTGATGGCACTGGGGAGGCAACAGACACGTGCCACTGCCTTAAAAAAAAAAATCAGTCATCGTTATTTTTGTCTGTTTCACATGCCAAATGTAAAAAATAGATCGTAGAGTTGCATAAATGTGTTCCCTGCTAGATAACTTTCAATTTGTTAAAGGCATAATCGGGTGCATAACTGGCTAAAAACTGGCATTAAAATGCCTAAGGAGTGGACAACTTCTGAGGCACCTGTAAAGGGCACTGAAGGACCCTACATTCAGATCTCTGATCACTGTGGATTTTATTTAAAATGTTACAAAAGCCACTTAGCCCTTATCTTTAAAAGTATGTTGATACCTAAATGATGTGACTTAGTACCTTTAAGAATCTGACTTGCAATCTCTGTCTATGCCCCCAGTATTGCAGTGCTTCACTTCATGGGCTGCTGTGGAGTCAAGACAGAGGTGATTCACAGAGCAGAGCTTTTCCAGCATCCTGGCAATAAGAAAAGCAAAAGGGTTGAAGAAAACCAGGGGGTTGAAACTTGGTGTGAATATGCAGGACTTTTGGTAAATTGGACAATTTGCTTTCAAAAGGAAAAGGAGGTTGAAAGGAATAGTGTAGAAAGGGAAGTTCCCATTTGCTGCACAGATGTGGTAATAGTGATTTAGTTAATATTTATACAATATTTGGATTTGAAAAGACCTATTCCTGTAGAAATATTTTCATCACCTTCATTGAGCTTTGGATAAACTTCTCAATCTCTGCAAAAAATACTTTGTTTTTTAATTGCTTAACACGATGTTGCTGGACATAAATGCTGGAAATAACTCTTTTCCCTGCTTTCCTGTCTGCAGAAAATGAAACTCAGTGGCTGAGTGGAAGGGAAGGGACTACACAAAGGGCTCGGGGGTGAATTGCTCACTCTTCCCCTGGGTTGGCAAGTAGTTAAGGTTTCTTCTGATAGTTCTGATCATTTAGATAATGTACCTGCTTGGTGTGTTAGCTCATATCAACAGTTCTGTCTTGAAGGAGCTCTCTCAGTTATCCCTGCTGACCATGATTCAGTTCATTTTTCTGAGCTGTCAAGGAGTGTAGAAAAGGTTATTTTGGATGAAACTTAAATAAATGCCCCAAGAAGGTGCTGCAGCTGTCTGTGGGCATTGAAGCTAGAGTTAGTCCAACACAGCCTTTCTTCCCTGCACACATGGTGGATACACTGCATGGTGAGCACCAGCTCTTTTGATCTGTTGATCTGTTCCTGATGAGCTCCCCTGCTTGCTACTGAAGACATAGCCTCAGCTGACCCCAGTGGTGAAAGGAAGATATAAAAATATCGTACACAAGAGGTAATTCCTTCTGGTGAAACAAAGATGGGAAGATGAC
Source organism: Pipra filicauda (assembly GCF_003945595.2). NCBI lineage: Eukaryota > Metazoa > Chordata > Aves > Passeriformes > Pipridae > Pipra > Pipra filicauda. Next base: position 2,106,381 of record NW_024104007.1, on the reverse strand, counting down.
AGAAAGGATTGTGCTCATTAATTTCAAATAATTGGTTAAATTTTTCTTTATTTTTTTTTCTAAGAAAAAAAGCCATACAGTTGTAAATTGTTCACTGGCAATGATGCACCAGTCCTTGTGATAGAAGAAAACCTCTTTGCTCTTTGGTGACAGTGTTTGATGAGCGTGGACAGACGGCTACATCTGTTCTGTCATGATTTGCTTGCCTCAGCTTATTGCCAAGGGAGGAGGCGGTGCTTTCCTTGGAGCTGCCGTTCTCCTACCTCAGGAAGGGAGGCACAAAATGCAGCAGAGGAGAGGAGACTAATTTTAAGTCTGTTTTTTCTGTATCACCGCTGAAGGAAGGCTGAGAGTAAAACAGTGGCTGGCAGTGCTTCTGCTCTCCTCTTCCTTCTGGGAGAGTTCAGCACTGGTGTGGTCCCTGCCATTCCCTGTGCTCTTAATGATCAGTCTGGTTTGTAGCACTTGTTGATAGCTCATTACTGAATAAAACAGTCATTGTCCAGCAGTGTGTATTGATTTTTGAATAGCCTACGTGACAGTTTCTTGTATGTGTTATTCCTCCCTAAAGAGTTGTTAACACACAGTGAAATATGATAGATTTTGGTTGCTTTCAGATTAGCGGGTTCTTATTTTGTTCTTTCAGATCCACTTTTTTGGGTTGGCGAGTTTTGACCTGAAGTGAAGGAATGATCAGGGGTTTTTTTGATAGCTTTCCTATTCTGGATCAGTGACGTTTTGAAAACTAGGGCAAGAGAAAAACCAAGGTCACTTAGAGTCCTACGAAAAGGCCTAACAAAGAATCCATTCACCCTCATAAAAATAAAAATCCGTATTAATTAACCACGTGGTAGAGATAAGAATTGGAGAGCTTGATTAAATCATTAGCGCCTCTGAGCAGTAGCGTCGTCGGAGGGGAGCTGGGAGGGAAAACACACTCAGCCTGAAAATTGCAATGCGACTGCCTGCCACGGTGCCAGAAGCACATCTGTATCGAGCTGTGTGTGGTGTGGCCTGCCTGGAAACAGTGACTGCTGCACTACAATCTGGGGAAATATTGGCGGGCATGGAGTTTTGTTATTAATTCAGGGGGAAAGGCTATTATTGTTATTATTTATTTGAGTAGGAAAATAAGGCAGCTGAGGTGGCAGCTGCTTGGAAGGCAGCCTGGTGGATTGCATTAGGCAGTGGCTACAGTGGAGGGTTTAAAGTGTTCTTAGGTGTGTGCAGTGAACTAACCACCTTGTACTTTCACCTGGTGAGACATTTGCCTGAGAGCTGCTCATGTGAATCAACACTTGCAGTATCTGGCCCATATTGCATAATGAAGCATGTTAATATGGATGTCAACCAAAACAAGACCAAGTGTCTCCTAACCATCTTTCTGTGACTGATCCCAAATGCAAGTTCTCCAAAGCAATAGCAGTACTGTATGTTTGGCAAGAGCTGTAGCTGCAAAAGTCACTGGCGTCAGGCACAGTAGTCAATATTTGCTTTCTGTCCCTTTTTAAGTGCTAGAGCAATGCCAGCCTTGACTGTCTGATAAAATTGAGCGCAGCTACCCAATAATTGCTTGTTGAGTAATTGGAATGGCTCCCACATGGTGTTCAACCAAAGGGTGTGGTTGGGTGCTGTGCTAACATGAAGCCAGTATCTCCATGCTATTTTTGTCCTCCTCGTGAGCATGTTTGCACTTACTTTCTGTTTCCCGAACAAAACATGATTTTGTCATTGCATTTTTGTCTGCATCTTTAAGATTGCCCTTATCTTACTGTTCTGTATGATCTCTGATGATTATAAAGAATTGTAAAACAATGCAGTAAGCAGGGCAAATTGACTGCTTCATGCTCCTACAGGATCATAGTGTTGCACATTAGAGGAGGGCTGTTGAAAGGCGCCTTAGTTACAGGATGCAAAACAGTCCTCGCCGCACATGATGCATGAATGTTTTTGTTGCCACTCACCCTCCCAGTGAAGCAGGAGGAGGCCTGTGGTGTTGGGAGCAGGAAGCTGGGTTATCCTCAAGAGAATTGCTGTGCTTCATGAGCTGATGAAGCTCCTTCAGGCCGTCTTGGATGATGAAAAGACAGCTACGACTGCGGTTTGTGTTTGCAAATTCCCAGAGTGTAGTAAAGTGTGAGACGTTTTCCTCTGAGTGGCATTTTCATTTTCATGGGTAGAGGAGTCAACATTATTATTTTTTTTCCCCCAAGGACTTGATATTTTTAGTATCTTTCATCCTGCCCAGCCTACCAAAACATACATATCTATTGCTGAGTAGTCTTTCACTTGCCTTATGATGTCAAACTTGCATTTAATTAATCTTTGGTGCAAGAGCTTGCTTTCAGAGGCAGAAGGGTTGGTCTGTTCCCACCTAGATTTGTTTCTTCATGCAAGCCGATGGCCTGGTCAGTGTCCAGATGCCTCTCCCATGCAGTGGGAGGATTTATCCCAGCTGGGAAGTGGGCAGCGAGTACCCCCCAGCTGCCTTGCCCACTGTGTTCCTCCATGGGCCATTCACCCTGCTGGAGCACCCACAGCCCCTTAGGGAGCTGCTTTGAGGCTATGGAGCAGGACATGCACCGGCCTCTCCTGTGCTCCCACCAGGGCCCTGGATGGGCATTCCCTGGTCCATCTGCCTCTCATGAGAGCTCTGAGCCTCTCTGTCTCCATGACCCTCTGCTCCAGCTGCCTGACTCGGCCCCTCCGGCCGCCCAGCACAGCGGGGAGAGGAGCTTGTTCTTTCTCTCCACTTTGCACCTCTCCTGCCCCTCAGGCTTTGCTTCCCTGCTGCCTGCCATGAGCGTTGCAGGATACCCCTGGCACACTGCCCGTCGCCACGTGCCCACCTCAGCCCTCAGAGGGAAGGGTGGGAAGAGCCCTGCAGCTGGCACAGGCCAAAGGTGATGGTTTGGGCGACCAACATGTCAGCTCTCCCAACTGTGTAGTCTTACCCTCCTCAGCTAATAGTCCATTTGACCTGCTTTGTAATGTCTGGGCTATTCACAACCAGTGCAGTCTTTTGGGTGTTTATTCCAGTGGGGAAGAAGGCAGGGATGACCACCTTCCCACAGCTCCAGGCAGGCCCCTTTCGGGCATGCTGTTACTTTTTAATCTGTTTTTGGGAAGCTGGTCCAAGCACTCCAAGGCTGCTGTGGAAAGGGAGAGAAGAAGGAGTTTGTGTTCAGACTCGTTCCCACGAGCCTTTGGAATGGCTGCTGGTGGAATGGGAGTCTGTAATCTCAGGGGCCAGCACCTCCAGCCGTCACCTCAGACCTGTGTACAGACATCCAGCCCCTAGGGATGTGTGGTTGGGTTTCGTGGTGTTTCTTGGGAATGGGCTGTTTTTTTGGGAGGGAGCATGAGCTGGAGAGTGACATAATGCACTGGCCATGATCAGGGCCAGAGAGCTGGTTTGGTCTGACTCTGCTGCTCACTGTCTGCTTCACCTTTTGGGGGAACTTGTCTTTTTTTCGTCTCTACTGCCCACAGGCCATGGAGAAAGGCCTTCCCCTCTCTTGAGCTCTACTCTGGTACGAGAAACAGCTTAAATACTCTAATTTTTGAAACATGGGCTTAACTAACTCTCTGTCTCCCTTCACAGCTGGTGGTAGTTGCTCACCCTGTACCACCGTGAGGGACCTGGGGGCTGAGCTGGATCTCTGTGTGTCACTGGGTCACGCTTTGAGTTCTGCGTCACTGTTTTTTTGCAGTGATACAAGTTCAAACACTTCCTTCTTCCTTCCGCCTATTTTAAAACCCTATGAGCTCCTTTTTGGCTGGATTAATAATCTGTATACCCTAGGGAGGGCCCAGCACTGAAGAGGTTGCTGTTAGAGGTTGTATTCCCCCCATGACATCCAAATAACTCTCCAGGTCTTCAGTTGGCAGCCAAGACATCTCATCGTGTGGCTTCACCTGCAGATGTGCATTTATCACAGTCTGCATCCTGGTCCCATCACCCAATGTAATGCATGGCTTTTCCTGAATTTCAAGATGCATCTTGTACTGATGATGGCCTAGAGTCTTTCAAGGAACATTAGGAATGAACAGAGTTATTGTAGACATATTTCTTTATAGAGTTATGTGTTCGCACCACTGTTTGTATTTGCTGAGCTTCTGAGAAAACCTTCATTAGTTGCTTCTTGCTGCATCCTGTAGAGTATGCTTGATGGTTGTAGAGGTCTCTGCAGAATCAACCCTGCAAGCAAGAAAATACCATCTCTAAAATATGACTCAAGAAAAACTGATGTTAAATAATAGTTAATAGTAACATAATATCTGGAAGAATGGACCTTAGGTTTGAGATGAACGCCGTGTAAGTTTTTAAGAAAGAGAAATAAAACCAGATAACTTTTTCCATTAACAGTTTTTTTCCTTTTTTTTTTTTTTTATTTCCCAGTGCAGCGAGAGTTCACACAGAAGAAAACCTTCACTAGTTGGATAAATTCAATATTGGCAAAGGTAGGAACGGGATTCTTTAGCAAAGACGTGCCTTTTGCCTTTTCAGTTTGGATGTGCTGTATGGAGATTGATTTTTAGGAATAAACAAAATTAGTACGAGTTTTTTTTATCACTGGATGGAAAAAGTAGCCCCTGGAAAGCATTTGTTTAATAAGTGCAACAGCACTGTATTGGTGAATGTCCAAGAACATTTGTAAGAGACGGTTTTTAAGTAGATGACACTCTTCCTCGCTCATGTGGTAAAACCTGTGGTGAATTGTGGGACATGTCTCGGGGTTTTATGGGTTTCTGTGTTTACAATTAGTTTTACTGTGATTAGGTAAGTGTTATTCTATTATGCAATCCAAGAACATGAGTGTAATGAGCTGAACTGAGTGACTGGTAAGTATTAAGACAAACCTTATAGTAGTGTAGGCACTCTTTAAGCTTTCACAAAACAGCTCCTGCAGCTGTGCTGAGGAGCTCAGGTGAGAAAAAATAATCCTATTTTGGTCCCTCCTTGAGCAGAAGCTGATGAGCTCATGATAAATTTGTGTTATGTTCACCACAAGTGGGTAAAAAGAGGTTTAGTTATGCAACTTTATACTCAAATTTGTACTTGGGGTATATTGATTAAGGTCTCAAAATATGAATTAACTGCTTTGTTTAGCTTTCCCTTTCTCAAAATTTTGAGGTCTTTTGCAACATGCTTCCTTGAGAAATGTAAATACTTGAAAGTGAGGCCTAAAATAACCCTTATAAAACACAGAGGGTTTTATTATTTAACTCTTTATTATTTTATTATTTAACTCTTTATTATGTTTGTGTCTTATTCCCCTTTGCAAAGGGGAATAAGACACAAACATAATAAAGAGTTAGAAGAAGAAGGATATGGCTGATTAGATGCAGAATTTTTATTCCAGCTTAATGAAAAAATAAAGGATGCTAAACATTTTTTAACAGAGTAATCAGAGTGTGATGTTTTGTAGTGTGATGAATTCAAAATGACAAAAGATAAAAATTTATTTTGCAGCATACGCCTCCTTCTGTTATCTCAGACCTGTATACAGACATACAGCAAGGACATTTGCTTCTTGATCTGTTGGAAGTGCTTTCAGGTCAACATCTGGTAAGACAGAGTAATAAAAATATTACCTCAATCCTTTTTCAAATCCAGCAAAGATTTCTGGATATGCTTCATTATAACCATATGAATGATCCTTCTGGAGTCATAGAGCTAGTTGCAAGTTTACACCACTGACTCTGAAACACACTGAAACAAGTTGATCCAAAGCAGTTTATGAATCTTTACAGGACTTCCCTTATCAAAATGTAGAATAAAATTAATTTTTACAGTTGAGGATGTAACATGTTCTTTTTGCTTCGCAGCCACGGGAAAAAGGATTTAATACCTTCCAGTGTAGAAGTAATATAGAAAATGCTTTGACATTTTTAAAGAGCAGATCAGTGAGTATTAACTTCAAAATTCCCAACTAAAGCCAGTTTAGCTGGTGGAACATTTTCTTTGTTAACAATGATCCCTTTTTTTTCCTTCTTAGCTGAAGCTCATAAATATTCATGTTGCTGACATTATCGAAGGAAAACCTTCCATTGTGCTTGGACTAATCTGGACCATTATATTTCATTTTCATGTAAGTATTTCAGCGATGTAAGAGAGTTTTAGTAGGGGGAAAAAGCACAAAAATGTGTTATATGATTGCCAAATGAGATGAATTAGAACAAAGCAAAAGATTATCTTCTGACATCTGGAAGTGATGGCTCAAGGAGGAGATGCACCAGTGCTGCTTCACCAGTGCAGTGCTGGCAGTGATGGAACAGTATGTAGCTGCAAATGGTAGGAAGGATTGAGATTTTTCTTGAAGTAACAAATTAAAAAACAGGCTAAACTTTGCCTGTCTAAGACCTGTATCGATTGAGCTCCAAATGGAGCAAATAGTGTGAAGTGGCTCATCCATCTCCCTCAGAGGCAGCCCTGCTCTTCGCTGTTGACTGTGCTTACAATGTACCGTTCTTGCTGTTATTTTTTTCAGTACCAGGTGCCTGAAATAACACAAAGGCTGTCGTAGTAATGTTTCTTATACAATAAGAAGCTCAGAAGCAAAGTTTTTTAACAGTATTTGGCCCATATTTTTCATGGTAGAGGCACTTTGATGCTGAAGATTCTTGTGCTGCCTGTAGCCTATGCAGTACCTTCTTACCTAAACCAAGCTTCTCTAACCAAATGTAGATCTCTGAGGCCTGCACCCTGAGTGAGCAGGCTAACTCTGAGCATGTCTAATACATGTCACTGTTGACAGCAGAAAACACAGCTACTGCAGAAAACACAGACTGCTGTCACTGGTAGAAGTAGAAATTGAGTGAGAAGGACCCTTGACGTCATTGCTGGTACCCACAGGATAACATGGAAGTCTTTGGAGCAGTATATCCTGCCAAAAAATTGCCTAAAGATGGGAATTCAGCGTGAAATAGTTCAGATTGTACAGATTAAGAAGCCTGATCTGATTTTGGGTGGGAGGGAAACTGCTGTTACAGCTGTGATTTGAGTCCTGTCTAATTCTCTGTGGTGTTCTGCCACTGATGTCTTGGTAATTTTTCACTGAAACCTGATTAAGTCTCCCATCATCTCTGATAGATTGAAGAACTTGCCAGGACACTTGCTTGTACTTACAATCAGCCTTCACTTGATTGTTCAAGTGCTGTTGACTCCTCTCCAAAGGCAAGCAGATCAGCTAAAAAAAGTGCTAAAATTAAGGAACGATGGAAGATGTCTGCTACAAAGGCTCTATTGTTGTGGGCTAAAGAACAGTGTTCACTGTAAGTTCCATCCAAGCCTTATAAATAGTATGCTACATTTTGTATTACTGCTTTCCTCTAAATGTGGTGATATTTCTCCCTGTTTTTTAATATTGCTTAGTGACAGCTTAGCAGAAATCCCTTTAAGTTTCAGATGTGCTTACCTGTACTTTTAGCATCAATCAGGCCCTAAATGTTTTGAGATGAGTGAAGCTCATCTTATTAATAAAATACAACGATGTAATTTGAGTTGCTTTGCTGTTCTTTTTTGGGGCTTCTGTGTGAGAGGTCTAGTGGAATGTTTACATGATTTGCTAGTTTTAATCCTCATGTTTGGCACTGGTTCAAAAAATTTCAATAATTAATTTTTTTTAAAATGGAAAATGTAGGATTTCTACGATTCCCACATCTTGTTTCTTTCTGTCAAAACAGTGTATGATCCCCAAGAATAATCCTCATCCTGGAGGTCCCAGTCCCTAATTCTAAATAGATGTTTCCTTATGCTTGATGTACAGATAGCACTGTTGCTTTCAGTGGGAGTATTCACAGCACACAGTCTACAGCAGATACAGATATTTCTTGCAAGGAGCAGACTTTCTGCCACTTACACTTTTTTTTCAAGGGCTGCTGCTTTGCTCCAGGATCTTTCAAATATGTTTTACAGTGATGTCACTCCTTTCTCTCCAGCTCTTTGGTTGCTTTATGTTCTAATAACATCCTGCTAATATTCCATGTTATTAGTTGGAGATAAAGGCCTTCATCAGCACATCAGACACTTTCTTCTGGGAGAATAGCACTGAAGTTTGCCTTTTAGCTGTGTTTTGTCAGAACAAGATTAATTGGCATGTAAAAACCATTTCTTTGTCTATTTAATCTTCCTCTTTCTTTTGCCTGTTTTTCAGCGATACTACTGTCTGGTTTGTAGTATCTTTTCTGAACTGTCATTACGCTGAATGATTTTGTTATCAGTGAATCAGTAGTTTTTGATAAAGGAAAAAATCTTGTAAGTCTTGGCCAGTTGTTTTGTAACTAAGTTTGATCACCCGAAATCCCACATCTTTTCCATGCTGTAACATACTCATAATATACAGGCTGTTTTTGGAAAGTTGTCCCTGAATTCACTGTGGCCTGCAGTGCTGGGCATCTCACAGTCCTGTCCAGGCACTGCTTAATAGAAGATGTTTTGAAGACACTAAACTAAGAGAAAAAGAAATATTTTCCTGCAGTAGTACATCACTTTTAAGTTCTGGGTTGTGTAAAATGCCAGAGTTGATTCCAGTTCTCAGTGCCCTTACAGACAAATACTTCATGTTCTGCAGTGCTTTGCTTGTTGTTTTTCCATCCCATAGAAAGCAAAAATACTGAGCACAAAGGTGGTGTTCAGAAGGGATATTGGATCAGCAAGGCTTCATTTTCAGAATGCAACATAAGACAAAAAAAAAATAGTCATTTTTCAAGAATAATATAAAAATATGTACTTGTAGAAAAATTGGGTGGTATTGGCTGTACTGTTGTCTGACTTAGCTTCTGCAGAAGTTCAGTGGCAGGGTTCTCTTGGATTTGGTTCGTCCTCCATTTTATTAAACTTATATTCTATTTCTAAATTTGTACTTTTAGCCTGTTTACTCAGAAAGCCTAATATTTTGTCTCTAATAATTTTTGGGGTAGGCACGGCTCTATCAACGTGACTGATTTCAAGTCCAGCTGGCGGAGTGGACTGGCTTTTTTAGCCATCATCCAAACCTTACGACCAGGTCTAGTTGATTTGGAGAAGGCAAAAGCCAGAAGCAGTAAAGAAAACCTGAAAGAGGCTTTCAGAATTGCAGAACTGGAGCTGAATATCCCACGACTCCTTGAGCCTGAAGGTAAATGATCAGCTTTTTTTAAATCTTCGTTATCAGGAGTCAGATTAATATAATCCTGTGTGCCTTGAATTGTAACACAGGAAAAAGTAAGACTGTGCTGAAGTCTGAAATGGAACATTGATCTTTACTGTAATTCTCAAACCTCAAGTTCTTTATAGAGTCAGCTGTACTTAGGAATTATATGATTTTTGAATTGGCAACAACTGCAGGAACAATATGCATAAGAAATTATATGAAACATTCCTGTTCATGGGAGAAACTTCTTCATTAGTTAATCATGTTATATTAAAATATTCCCAAGGAAAAAAATGTTCATTACATATTAATTTCTGTCAATGGTATGTTAAGTGAGCTGTTGCAAAATAAACATGTTTATGGTAATGTGTTTTAATAACTGCAGTATAGTGTGTAATTATGTGATCAGGCCTAGAAGGCTGCATAATTATGTAAATGCTGTATTGGCTCTTGTAGATGTTGACATTATGAATCCAGATGAAAAATCAATCATGACTTATGTGGCTCAGTTTTTGCAATACTCCAAGAATTTGCCTGAGTCTGAAGAAGACATGCAGGTATGTCATGTGGTTTGTCACTGGGACATTTTTAGATGAACGTGCATCATGAATGCCAAGACTATCAGTGCTTTCTTTGCACAGTTTATAATCTCAGTCAGTAACAGTTAGATTGTAGAGCCTCTGATTCTGCTACTGACAGGACTCAATTGGTTTGAAGCTTATGATGCTCCTGTGTGGTAGAAAAGACTCCATGTTACAGATTTTTAGTGTAATTGCTGTGGAGGTTATCTTTTTTTTTTCATTTAAGTGTTACGGAGGGCATTTTCGAGCTTGGTTGTCTTCCTCTGTGCTCTGAAGTCTATGTAAATGTTGGGGTAGAGACAAACAGATTTGCAAATACACGGAACAACCAGCTTTAAATTTAATAGCTGACACGTAAAATGGACAGAAGTTGTCACTCACAGATGACACTGGCTGGAAAACCACATTTTCTATTCTCTGTATTCTTCTATGAAAGTTTATGTATTAATAGGTTATTCACATAGCTCCATACCAATAATCTCCTTTTAGGAGGACTGCAGTCAGGCACTTCTTTTGGTTCATTCACATATGCAGTGCCAGGTTTAAAACTTTGGCCTTGCTCTGTAATAGTGCCTAACCCAAAAGTCATCAGAGTCACCAGGAATTTGTTTTTCCGTAGCTTTGAACGGACTTTATCATATGCTCGATGAGTGTTGTTTTATGGCACAATGTAAATTGAAAACAAGGCTTGCAAAATGGAAAAATGAAATTTTCTGCTCTAATTACCAGGAAAAAGTAAGAGAGGCCATGGGCTGGTTGGCTGCACAGGAGGAGAAGTTAGCAAAGCTGCTGATTGACACAGAGAATGAAACATATTACCAGAAGTGCAAAGTAAGTTGCATTTCATGTCTAACTGCTTCTGTGAAACGAAGCTGTTTCTAGGAATATTTTTAATGTTTTTCATCCTCATTGCCTAAACTGAAGTGTTAAATAAACTTTTAAACAAAAGTTAGAAATCTGACGATGAATTTGGTGTGATTGAAGGAAAGGTAGGATAAAATCCCTTCTATTATGAAAAAGATATATATTGTTTGGTTTCTTAGCAGAGCACGTTTCTTTTGGAGAGAGTAAAGTAGTATCTTAGTTGATGTAGTTGAAGGCTTGGACGAGATTCAAGCACATAGGCCCTTTGCAGGGCCTTCACTATTCTGTTTTAATTACAACAGTAGGTTTTGCCCAACTAATGTTGTAGAGGAGTAGCTGAAATGTTGGCTATAGGTTGTGCTGAAGTAAAATTTCCTTTAGTTTATGTTGTTGCCAGAGTTTGTAATAAAATGGCCCGTGGGGAACTGTGAGGAGAGGAATTTTCCCTTTCTCTTGCTGGGAGGGGAGAACCGTGTTCTGACTGCACTGACATCGTATTAAATACAGACTTAGGGAATGGCACCTATAATTTCAGACCCAAACACTGCCTGGAGACAAGTATGCCTCTTGCTATCTTGCCTTTGCATGCATCACACCCTTTGAAGTTAATGGAAGTCATACCAGTGTGTTCAAAGGCAGTACTTGGCTTCATGAGCTTCCATCTGAAGATTTCTGTGAATTACTCTTCTATTTTATCCCTAGGAAATGATATCATTTATGGAAACATTTAACCAAGAAAAGAACGCCTTTCTGCCTGTGTTGTCATCAAAAAGAAGTGAAGCTGAGCTGAGTGAAGAGCAGAAGCAGATGAGGGAAGAGTGGGATAAAGTGATCTCTCAGGTCAGAGGCATTTCTTGCTCACCTCGTTACCAGTGTGATGGAGAAGCCTGAGTCTGCCCAAGAATTCACTCTGGGAAAAGTGGGGAGGTGATACTTTATTTGGAATGATAAAAGAGCTATTGACCATGAACCTGAAGTCCAGACAGTCTGAGTGGTGTTCAGTGCCCAAGAGGAGGCAGAAGGTGACTGTGTGTTACCCTTCTGCCTCCTGAGCCTCAGGACTGTGAGATGTCTGCAGAAAATGCCCTGCATTTGGTTATCTTTGAGCACTCTTCTGATGAAAGTTTTTGGCCTATTTATGCTTAAAAGGTTATTTTGGGACATAGTCACGGCTCAGACAGTGATACAGCTGGGAAAAGTGTGTTAATATATTCTTTCCCATGACACAGATCCTGATATAGTGAGACCTGGTTGGTCAGTGCTTTGCAGTGAGGTTGGCTGTGTTAGATCCCTCTGCCACAAATAGGGACGTGTTGGGCCATGCTGGTAATTGCTCTTTTTGGAAGAGCTTTTTTGTCAGCCTCATGACAGAAAGCTGTTCATTTCTGTTTCCCCTCTATTTTTGCAACTAGTTTACTATAAATTTTCCAGTTGTTGGGCCTTGAGATGGTCACCAGCGAAGGATGAGTTACACCAAATTCTCTGTGGTGTTACAGAGGTTACAGGCTGGGAGGAAACCTGAGCTTCAGATAAACATAACTTATTTGCAGCTGACTTCACTGGAAGCTCCTTTCCTGAAGGGTGACAGGTGTGGGGAGTGGGTTTCTGGGATGTCTGGAGTGTCAGTTTATGCAGCTTTTATGAGTATCTTGGGGATGGAGAAGAAAATAATAGTGAGAAATTTAATCACTTGTTTTCCTTTTAAAGATTAACGAGTGGAAAGCGAAGCTGGACCAGATGTTGCCCTCCCCTCTGGGTAGCATTGAGGCTTGGCTTCAGGAGGTAGAACATCTGCAGGCAGAAGATTTGCCTGATTTGCAGGACCCATTTAAAGCAATGTCTCTCTTCAGAGAAAAAATTGTAATACTTAAGGTATGCTGATCACAAAGGAACATTCTGCTTCAGTTTGACCCAGCAAAGCACTTGTTGTGGAATTGCTGTTTGACGTTTTGGGAAGTGGGGTGTGTATGTTTATCTTCTGAAGATGAAAAGCTCTTCTGAACATACCTTTGAAGAATGATGAGTTTAATTAAATAACTGCATGGGTCTATAAGGAAGGTTTCTGACTTCACTAGGGTGAGATTAAATTTGAATACTACCTGAATGAGTAAATTATGGTATTCTTTTTTATGTGGTTCCTGCAACTTATTTGTTAAGTAATAACACAGGGTAATTGCATCCTTATCTTTAAATCTGTGCTCAATGCATACCTATTCAGAAAAGCACTTGAGCTCAAGGTTACATTCCAGTGAGTTCAGCAAATTTGTTTAAAGTTAAATATTTGCTGAATCACTCAGTATTTCTGTTCAAGGCAGTAGGAGATACTTTGATACCTCGATACCGTGCAAGTTATTTATTCCGATCTTGAAATTTTTCACTGATAATAATTTAAACATCTTTTTGAGTTTGAAAACTCTGAAAGAGCAGATATGTTGATGCCTGTTGATCATCATAATGCCATACTTTGTTTTTTTATGAACAAGTCTGCTTTTTTTTTTTTTTTGGCAAGTCCTTAAAGAGAATTGAAATAATGGGCAGTGGAGGTTCTTGCAAGTGGCTTGATAACACCACTTTTTTGTGCTGTTGCTAGTCACTTCCTGATGAGAGAGGGCTTTTTAACTCCTTTGCCAGCCTTTAGCCATTTGATCCAAAATTTCTGTTGTGCAGCCTAAGTAGTTAAAGTGTTTTTAAGAATGAGACAAAGATGGAGATGTAATTTGTTAAGGAGTTTTGTTTTTGCCATTGAATATGTAGATAAAAATCATTACATTCCTTGAGAAGAAGAAACCTATAATACTTCATTTCTGTCAAATTCACTTTTCTTGATGGGAAGTCATTCTGCTGAGAATTTTTTTCTCCTTCCTTCCTCTAGTCAGTCCTCTAGTCAGGGATCATATTGCCAAGGTGGTGCCTTATAATGGAAATTTTACTTTTTCTTAAGGTCTAGAGAATTACCCACCAATGCTCCTGCGTGACTTGTATAGCGTTAAGGTTGCAAAATCAAATGTTTAAAATCTGTGCACTATTTTTGTGGTTGAGGGCTGTCCCTGGATTTAGCCATTTCCATTAACATGCTTCCTAGCAAGTTTTATTACATAAAAATGGACTTTCATCGTATTTCTTGATGTGCCTCTTACAAATATGCTTATATTCTGTGCAATGCATTTTATGTTTTATTTCTACATAGGGAATTTGGTGCTGAGACACATGCCTGTAGAATATTCCCCTGTCGTGTGATACTGGCCATCAGGTGGTTAATTTGATGTGCTGTCATCATGGTGTTAGACAGAAATTTATTGAGCAGTCAGATGAGCTATTAAGCAAGTGACATGACCGGTTTGTTCAACAGGTTTTGCTGTCAGTCTTTGCTGACACATAGCTAAGAACAACTTAATATCCTGAAACTGTTACAATGACACTTTTATGTCCTAAAGGTGATGGTGAAAGTGCAGAAAAAACTGATAGTAGGAGTAGTGTAGGCTCATGTTCCTTATATTTAACTAGATGCACAGTGATAAGAGAAATGTGGTAGTCCTGCACTAAATATGCCTTTTAGAAGGTGATGAGGTAAATACTTTTATTGCACTTTAATGAGTAAAGGCACTGGAAGATTGTCTTTTGCTGGCTAGTTCTTAATAGCTCTCACCCTAATGGCAGGTGACTTGCAGGTTCCCAGATGAAATGCTCTAGATGAAATGAATGCCTTACTATGTCTTTTTTTCCCCAGGGTTTGATGGATTGTTTTGATTCTCACTTGGACACCCTTCAGTCATTTAAGAACGAAGATGAGAATAATATGCCACTGGTCTTGCCTGAAAAATTAGAGGAAATGAAAAGAAGGTTGTGATGCTTATATTTCCTCTACTTTGACTATGTTGTATTCTAGCTCTGCTATTGACTTGTTCTGCTGTTCTGAAAAAAGCACATAATTTATCCATGCCTTCCAGAAAAAGAGCATTTTCCACTTAAGCACAGACTATCAAGTGGAGCAGGCAGGGATCTCTCATTGGTCCAATGAGTGGTAATTATGTGTACAGAGTGGAGCTCATTAACAGGACCTTTTTAGATGCCCTTTGGTAGTGGGGATAGGAAACACCTACTAGGGATAGGAAACCTGAATATTTTGAATGTAAACATTTCCCTGGTGGTGGGGATTTCCACCTTTTAAAATCACTGAGATCTACAGCTTGTACAGTCCCAAATATCTGTTGGGAGGATTTTCAAATATGGCCAGTAAATCTGTATCTATAACCTGAGATACTTTGACATAGAGATGGCAGATGCCCCTTTTCTGGGCATTTAAGGTTTTCCATACATTGAACAGACAATATTGACTAAAATTGTTGCTGCTTAAAAAAATGAGTTGTTCTTATCTTAAAATGTTATTCTTTCATAACAAAATAATATTTACATATGTGTAATTCTGAGTTTTTAGGGTAAAAACCTTGTATGTTAATGCCTTGTGTATCCGATGGTTATGAAAAAACTTTTGGAATGTTTTTCTGTTTGTAGATTCAGCAATATTCGTTTCACAAACTCCAGCACTTTTCTTGAGTACCACTATGGACTGTGCTCAGCTATTGCCAATGAGGTGACGTTAAAGCTAAATATCTGGGACATGAAATATGGATCAAAAGAGTCTGTGGAATCACTGCTGAAAAATTGGAATGTAAGTTTAAGATACATGTATCACACCCTGACAGTAATTCTTCTTTCCCAGCTCTCTTTGATTCAGGCTTATCTCTTTCTCATCAGAAGATACTATGGTAGTTGTTAGAAGCATGGTGGACTGGTGAGATCTGGGATTTATGCAAAGAAGGGCAGGTAGACTTCCACAGAAACTTACTTCACCCCTTACATCTTCCCATTTTGCTCTGAACGGGAGTTCTTTCTTCAGTTTGGAGAAGTAATGCAAGCCACAACTGTAATTTTTCTCTCTGCCTTTTTTTTATTTTTATTGTGAAGATTTATTTTTTTCTAGACAATTTTTAACCCAGCAGTAGCAGCTCTTCCCTGTCTCCAATCCACAGAAACCTCTCCTGGGTAGTTTCAGGAGTTGCTGTCTTCAAAACCAACCGTTATTCACTTTGCTGCCTAACACTGCCTTTTGCTGTTGCCTCTTCCTTTTCCCTGCTTCTTTACCTCCTTATGCTTAATGGTGAATATGAATTGTCCTGTTTTGTTAAATTTTGTGCTTAGTTCAGCTTCAGGAGTCAAATTACTAAAATGATGCCACATGTAGTCTTGTGACAAATACTGACAAACAGTATTGCATCAGGAATAAAGGCAGAGATAAAAACTGAAGGCATCAGTTTTGTCCCATCTCCAGTTAATGGGAATATGAATTCCATCTTAGTGGAGTTTCTAAAGAGTTTCTCAGAAGCTTTTCAGTGGCAAATCCCTTGTTAAATTAGTGGGAATTTCACCAGCCTGAGAACTGTAAAAGAAGGCAACAAGTTGTATAAAACAGTAGTTTTCCTGAGCAGTATCAACCTTACCCTGTGGTGACATGGGAGTACAGAGTTAATCTGAGCAGAGGTTGTTGATTCAGTTGGTTTCATAAATACTCATTATCTTGTTATTTCTACAGTTGTGGTTCATGGTCTTGCTCAAGCTGATAGAATATAGAGCTTTCCCGGGGAGTTTAAGGCTTGTTGCTGGTTTCTCTTGCTGCTCCCATGATATGAAGTCCTGACTGAGTGGTGATGTGGTGGAGGGAGGCCGCAGGGGAGGCTGTTGTGTAGCCTGCTGGGTAGGACTTTTGTACGAGTGGGGAACTCTGGGGGTGAGATGCAGCTCAGACAGAGAGAGGCTGAGGATCAACCCTCGTTCCCCGGGTGGATGTGCGAAGCAGAAGTCTCCTCCTCTGTTCCCATTTTTCTTCTCTCCCCCTTTTCTTGCCCAGTTTGGATCTTACTTCATCTGTGGCAGGAACTAGGCACATTGATATTTCTGTGCAGAGAAACCCACTTTTCACTTTTAGCACTTCTTGGACTTACATGACTAAGTTCTGCCTGACTTGATCATCTGACTGATGTTATTTCTCAGTATTGCCCTCGGGCTGTAACTTTTTGAAACAAGCAGTCCTGACTCATGCAGGGCTGTGGCTCAGGCAATGGCATTCAGGAATTAACATTCCCATTAACCTTACTCTCTGCACAAGGAAAACAGAAGAACAGGTCTGTTTCAGACTGAAGGGTGCAGCTGAGTTGCTGGATGGGCTTTGCTCGGTTTGTTTTTAACTTGCAGGTTGTAGGCTCATATTTGAAAAGTGTCCCAAGCTATATTTCTTACCCAGTTTTATGTGCTTCAGTGTTAGTTATATCAATTGCTTTTCACTTTGGGCAGAATTTCATTGAAGAAAAGAATCTTGAAGCACAACTAGAAACTGCTACTCGAATCTGTGAAGATCTGAAAAACAAAAACATATGTGGTCCTGATTTAGGTAAGTTTGTGCACATAAGTTGATATGAAGACCTCTGTTTTGAACTGATGTGCTGTCACCAGTTTTAATTCCATCTACTGTTCTATGTAAATAGTGTTTCTATTTAATTAACCTCTCTGTTTCCAAATGTATAACGATGATCCCTGTTTGATGTCCTAGGCGGAGACCCTCAAGAAATCAGCAAACTTTTTAAGACAGTGGAGTCAAAGATTTCCACGTGCAAAGACTATATTTCCAATGTAAATACCACCTTACAGAAAGTCCTGTCCTCCTGGAGTAATTATACAGAAAACAATCACTTGTTAAAGACGTGGCTGGAAGAAAACAGAAATGAGCATCCGAAAGAGGTATGTGGTTGGATTTCTCTCTGTGATGGCAGACAGAGGTACTTGGAAGCCTCCAGGAAGGAAAGCATTATATGGGACAGTGGCTGTTTTTGTTGCTTTTCTGTTACTCATTTTGGAAATAAACTTTTGACAGGATTCTGTTTTAAATTATTTCACTGCCTCTGTCTAGATCCCTGCCGAGGTCCTGGCAAAGAGGAATTCAATTCATGGTTCCTTAAATGAAGCTGGAAATTATCTCATCGAAGTCAGCAAAGAGCAAGTTGGATCAAATATTTCCAAAGAGCTGAAGAAACTGAACAGGAGATGGGCAAAGTTCATCAAGAGGACACGCTTTGTGAGTTACTAGTTTCATATGACTCTTTTGCCATGCAGCCTTCAAAGTAATTTTCTAGACTTATCAGCTTGCTAATCAGAGATTCATCAGTCTTTCAGTCAACTGAATATTCCTAGTTTTAAAACAGGAGGAACAGAGAATACACAGAGGCATCCCAAGTCTTTGTGACTCATTTATTAAGTGCTCTTTATAATATGATGGAAAATGTTCATTTTTAAACTGAAATTTTAAAACCACTTACGAAAGGAAATCCTATTGCAGAATTTGATTCTCCTGTGAGCCTTTGCTAAATTTTATAATCTCTGTCTCAGATAGTAGACAGTAATTATTGCTGCATAGATATTTCTGAGGTTGTACAACTTTTCACCAGCTCGCTTGATAGGTTTTTAGGCTGCTGTAAATTCCTATACTACCTGCCTAATGTTACATATATTACATTTCCTAGAATGCTTTCACAAGAATGACATTTTCACTCTGCCTAGGAATACTAGAGCTCTTAATTTACTAAGTTGAACCTTTCATTGACATTTATTTAGATACCGCTGTGACAGTAAACTACATTTTTATATGAGATGAGCTTAGTGAGAATGCAATAAAATAAGAGGAAGCATATTCCCAAGGGTGAGGGAAATCCAGAGTTTGCTAAAGAAACCCTTAATAAGAGATGCTTTTAGGAAATACATTGAGGAATGAGTGAGAGAGAGCCTTCTTGCACCTTAGAAGGTCTTAAGGACTTGAGAAGTTAATTTTCTGGCATTGCTTTGGACATTATGCCTATCATATATATTACTTTTTTTTTTTTTTTTTGAATATCAAAAGGCAAGGCCAAATGCTTGCGCTCTGGCTTGTGACTGCCAGTACCATAAAACTGTTAGCACAGTTCCTGATCTTTATTTGGCCAACATCAGGTATTGTTCTCTTGGACAATGCCCTGGCATGATCTGGTTGATGCTGCAGCCCAGGAGTTTATTCTCCTTAGTAATGTGGTTGTGGCTGCTTATAGGGGAGGAGAAATATGGGGTCAAGTTGTACTGTCCCACCTGCCCTCAAGTTTGAGGAACTGAGCCTCACATTGTTAATTTACCAATAAGTTTGGCATTTATTTCTCCTTTGATCCCTGTCGGGTGCTGAAGCTGGAAAATAACCGAAGTGGTGACTGTGTTGGAGGAGGGTAGTGGAGGGACCCATGAATTGATGATGGGAATGAACATCTTATCCTGCTCTTTGTTTATAGCTTGGAGAAGGCAGTACAAACGCTGCTGAGATAAACAAGGAACTTCCAGGGAGCCTGGAGAAAATTGAAGAGCTCCTTGGAGAGGTGGAGAGGTGGGCAGCAGAGACTGGATGTCTGCTTGGCAAGATCAGTCACGAGGGGCCTGTGGAACCTGAGACAGAGGAACGTTTGCAGGTGCAAATACTGCTTAAAATACTCATTAATCAGATTCTCATATTTCAGCACAGATTTGTGGCTGGGATAGAATGGGCCATCATCAGTGAAGCAGAAATTTATGTGGATTTTGTGCTGTAACGCCGGTAAAAAGTTGAGATAGTGCCAGTGCTTTGATATTATTTCTCAGGACTGCTCCTAGATGAGCTGTAAATGAATCTTCCAACATCAGTGTGTCCAGATGACAAGCAGGTGCCAATGAAGTGCTGTTGGTGCCACTGATCAGCAGCTTGTTCTTGAG
This sequence comes from Pipra filicauda, assembly GCF_003945595.2. Lineage (NCBI taxonomy): Eukaryota > Metazoa > Chordata > Aves > Passeriformes > Pipridae > Pipra > Pipra filicauda. The sequence continues at coordinate 2,086,985 of NW_024104007.1, read as the reverse complement.
TGATATTAATTACTCCTGTCCAGCACAGCACTTGGAGCAGTTGACAATTTGAGAATTTCTCCTGGTCATACAGTGCTTTTATCATCTACCCTCCAGTGCAGGGAGAAGGTCTGGGACAACTTGGCTTTATTCAAGGCTTACTTGTCAAAAACTGGGATACTTGAAGTATTTTCAGCAGCATGTGCGGTAATTTGGGAATATCAGCTTATAGGCAGTTACTCTAAATATCCACAGCAAGCACAAATTAATTTCTAACAAGAAATTCCACTAGTCTCTATTTCCCATATCTCTCTGCCAGGGATTACTGTCCCCAGCAGATGGCAGGTGAAAATACGTGTACAGAACTCAGCAACTTCAATACAAAGTCTGATTTATTTTCTTCACCTGCCAACGAAGATGACACTGAACAAAGATGCCAAGCTTTGCACTGGAGAAACTGAAGCACTATCTTATGTTGCTTTTACTATTTCTGCCACAAGGCCTGTATAACCTAATAGTGTGAAGGTGACCACCAGAAGGATGCTTCATTGAAGCTCCTTTGTCTAACTGCTGTAATTAAACAGAAATACTCTTCAGTTCATTAAATCTACCTACAATAACTGTGAAGCAGAATCAGTGTTAGTTTACTGTTGGTTTGTGCCTTCTCGCATTGTGTTTATTTTACAGATTTAGGAGTGTTAGATGGTGAAAAGAATCTACTCATCTTTGTGTAATCATGGGCATATGTTTATAAAATAAGCCTCGTTTTGCACTGTGACACTAGTTTGTTAAAAACCATGAAGCAACAAAAGACACCATGAAATACAGCCTCCAAAAATGTGACTGGCATTGTATCTCCACGTCTGGGAGCAAGAGAGATCAGGTTGCTTGTTACCTGCAGTGCCAATAGGTCAGGAACCAGAATAAAGCACTGATTATCATTAGAAGAATGCTAATTGACAACTTCAAACAGGAAAATGTGTTGAATATTCATAGATCAGAACAGCTCTAATAAGGACATTTCATGATAAATATTCAAACATGACACACTGCTCCTGCATGCAAAATACCCAGCTGCTTCCTGCCTTTTAGTACTGAATAGCACAAGAAAATCCGAGCCTTGGTATGTACTTACTTTTGGATGACTTCATGGCCAGACAATGCATATCCAAATGTGTGATTTGTACATTCATTTGGAAAGCTGTTTGGATGGGAGAATGTTGGCTCTGAGGCAAAGACATGGGAGGTATCACATTGACAGAAAGAAATTGTTTCAGCAAACAGAATCCCCTGTGGATGGCAGCAAATTTCTTTCTCTCCTCACAGAGATTTTGCAGTGCAATACACTGACCATAATTGGAATATAAGGTTTTTCCTTGACCAAATATTTACCATCCATGATCAAGACTGGCTTTGTCATTCAGTGCATTTAAACAAAAAGACATAAACACTGTAAAGGCTTCTGATGGTTTCTTTTCAACCAGAGTTTGGCTGCAAGAGGAACCTTATGCCAAGAACAAGTTGTGGCAGCAGAAGAGAGATTGCAATCCCTGATGCAAAATGTTCCAAGTCAGGTGTTTCAACAGCATTCTCACACCACTGGGCTGGAGGCACGAATTAAAGAAGCCAGAGACAAAATCGAGGTACTCCTTTTTTGTTGTTACTGCACCTTGTACACACAGAGATATCTCTAATTTTAGCATTATGTGATAGGGAAGACTCCTTATCAGTCATGTAAAATAGAAAAGGTTTTATACTGTTGGAATGAGTCTCCCAGACTTTTGCCAGGGCAAAATCTAGAACATTTCAAAGATCATATCTCAACTTGAAAAACTTGAGTGATGTGATGAAGCAATAACTTTATGTAATTACTGACACTCAAGCATGCTCTGAAAAGAGTCTCTTTCTTCCAAGGCTGTCATGGGTGACATGAACAACGTGCTGTCCAAATCTGAGAAGAGACCATCAGAAAAGGAGGCTTTGCTTAATTTTGAAGAATCCCAGAAAGAGCTCGAGGTCTCTATTTCAAAGGCTGTGCAACTTGTTAGTCAAAAATTAAGCCCAGAAGAATGTATTTCAAGATACGAGGTGGGTTTGTATTCTGAACCAGCTGAATTTAAGTATTTCTTAGTGCTGTGTGGGTTCTAGAAGTCTTAAGGTTCCACAGTGAGAAAAAGATCAGATTTTTTTTTTGGTAGCTATTAATGCTTTTCTCAGCTTAATTTAGCTGAGAAAATGTAGTGATTTAGCACTGTCAGCGTATATTAACTTGGCAGACAACTTGAATGAAGAAACATAAATCTGTGTGGCAGTTTATTCAGTGCCTTGTCTTAAATTACTCCATTATTCTATCAGAACTCATCGTGTTCTGAACTACAACCAATTTTTTTTCTTGATCAATAATTAAGATTCCCATCAAGAATCACATGCCTGAATTCTTGGACAGGTCTTTAAAGCATGATAATAAATACTGAATCTCCTCTTTTTTTTCCAGAGGGTAGCTGGTAAATGAAGTGTTCAGTCTCAAAATGTGTATCTCTAAAAGGGATATAAAAAACGGAAGTGCCCAAAATCTGTGTTGCCTCATCTTGCAGAGCAAGACCTGGGTGTCCATGTGCCAGGAGGGGCTCAGAGCTTCACTCCAGGCCATCTTGCAGGGTCCCATCATGCTGATGGAGACCTTTCACCCTCTTGCTGATGTGGGACATGGCCACGTAGATTCCCTAGAAAAGAGTCTCAGTTCAGGGACTTTAATCTTTCTTCTTTTATGTCAAATTTGCCCCTAAAAGAGAAGTTGCAAGATCAACACCTGCTTTTCTCCATAAAGCACACACTTGAAAGTGTCTGCAACCTTTTGCAGATGTGCAGGGGTGGAAAATGCTCTTGCAGTCACCCACACAAGGGCCACCACAGCCCATACATGCAATGTATACATTCATTATGCACAACTTTTGTATGCTACTGATGTAATTTTATTAGGTAAATAAGTTACATTCAGTTCTGTTTATTTTTCATTATGATGCCTTTTTTGCAGGAAGCTTTTAATGCTCTGGACAACAAAGTTCTTGAGAAATTTTTGAAAGCAGCTGAACAGCTGAAAAATATTTCATCTGATCATGAAAAGCTGGTTGTGGAAGAAGATGTTCGCAGGAGATGGGAGGTGAGATAATACAGGAAGAAGAATCCACTGTCTGTTCTCATTAGGCCTGGTATCTTAGAAAAACACTTTTTTTGTCACATTATGTTCTGAGGTTTTTATTTGCTGTGTAACACTGTCTCACCATCTCACAGGAACAATGTGTTTTGAATTTTGCAGGCTGTTCGTCAGGAAATTATATCCTATGTCCAGCTCATGGTAGAAAGGGAAAAAAAGAAATTTAATGCAACTTTAAAAAAAATCAATAAGCAATTAGGCAAAGAGAAGAAACTCCTAAGTATGGATAAAACCAAAGGGCTCATCAAGGAACATGAGGTACCTGAGACATTCTTTTTCTGCTCACTTACCTCTCTTTGTGGATGCTTTGCTGTCCTTCTTCCTCCTTTTTAGGTACATTATGGCAGCCTGTTCTTGTGAAACAGGGCTCTTGTGCTCTATGTTATATAAACACAGAACAAAGAGATCACTCAAATTATATCTTTACCTTTTTTGACTGCAGATATTAGAGTTCTTGCATAGTTTTAGAATTAACTCCTCGTTAAGTAGATGGTATCTTTTTCCCTTTTTTTTTTCAGATTTTGATATATCCGGATTTTACCCTAATAAGTATAATAATTGATGAGAAATATTTTTTAAAAATTCTATTTTTTTTTCTGCAGTCAATGGGACATGCCTGTCTGATGTCAGGGTGAAGAAGGCTTTGGGACCAAAGTAGTGAAAATTGTAGTAACATAATGAATTTCAAAATCAAGCAAGACTCAGTGTAGTCTTGTGAATACAGCTGGGGAACATGTTGCCAGAAACCCTGATTTCTGTCCTGACTCTGTTTGAGAAAGAATTGAGAGAAAATAGGTGTTTCTTTCTTGGTTTGACAGCTTACACTTTTAAGTGCGCTCATCCGAGAAGATAGTGGAAGTAGAAAAAAATGTATGTGAATAATTGCATATCCTCATGAATTAACATGAGTTTATTATATCATTTTTCTTTGTTTAGGCCTCTTTTTCACATGAAGGCAGCCTGAGGGAACTTCAGAAGTCATTAGAAGACCTTAAAATACTGGGAAGACTGTCAGAAGAAACTGTCCCAGGAATACAGGCACTCACTGCAGACTGTGAACAAAAGCTAGAAAAGGTTCAGCAAATGGTGGCAGATACTTCCACGGCGCTGCTGGCTCGTGCTGGGATAGGACAGGCACCTCAGAAAGGGTGGGTGACTGAGGGCACGATGTGTTGTAGCTTCATGGAAATCATTTATACAGCTAGATTTTGTGGTAGTGTAAATGTGCTACCGAGGACATTACTGTGGACAAACTGTACATTTAAACACTTAGTATTAAGTTTCATGAACTAGCAAGTACGGTGTTTGATTACCCTTCATCACAGCTGCAATGTTTTTAATCTTTGGCTAGGGTTTCTTTTTTCCCTTTGTATTTCATAATTCGTTCTTTTAAACTGTAGGAGCTCCATTATTGCTTCTGAGAATGGAGAAGAGCCTGGTTCTTCTCAAGAAATCGATAACCTTTCGGTACAGGAGGTAAGAAATCCAGACTTACTGTTAAAGAACAGTGCTCTGTCAAAGGGAGATCATTGCCAAAAGGAAAAAGTGATTATTTCTCTTACTATTTTCATTGTGGTTGGACCTCAAGCCTATCACAGAAATCAAAACCCCCCTATACTTGTGAATGTAGATTAAGTAAATATTAAAAGTTAACATGCAAGGAACAGGACTTGGCATCCCAAGGAGATGTGAGTCTCCAGCCTTGCATGATATTTTGCTAAAAATGGTTTTCAGATGAGAGTCATGTGAGAAGGTGGGTTCATATTGAAATCCCCTATAGTGTCCCAGTAATTTGAACAAGTTTCAGAGGACAGAGGGAGGGAAAAATAATGAAGACTTGGAGGTGTTTGTCTGTATCTGTGGAAAGAATGAATGAGCTGGCTGCAAGTATTCAGAAATTTGCTCTTTAGGGTCATGATTGAGTTTAAACACATCTTGTATTCATGAATGGTATCTCTCATCTCCTTTGGGACACATCAAGCAATTCCTTCCTTCAGAAGTTCACAGATGTCTGTTAGGCTTCACTGTGTTATTACACAGCATAATGTGGAGGTCACTGTTAACCTTTTTATTTTTACTTAGACCTCAAGACCCGCTGCAGATATAGTTTTGGAACCGGATGTGAAACATCACAATGGAGAAAGCTGTGCAGAGAAATTTGAGGAAGACAGTGATTTGGCCATACCAGCTTTGTTAGAGAGGTAATTTTTAGAAAATAAAATACATGTGTATCAGGAGATGATACTATGCTAGACATTCACAGATTAATTGAATATATCAAACATAGGGTGCACTTTTGCTGTGCAGAATTCTGTTCTCTTTCTACTACAGTTTACTTAATATTTCTCTGTAATTGATAAGGAAGCACTGCAGCTGCTAAATGCTTCAAACATTAGGATTTTATAACAAGAACACTTATTGCTGTAGAAGTTTTACTTCTGCTCTTTACTTGGGCCAGAAAGGTCTGTACCCCCCTTACTAATAACTTCAAATATTGTAAGGTAAAAAAATTGTGACAAGTTTTTAGAGAACCAACATTTTTACATTCATAAAATTGAATTTAGAGAATGCAGGCAGACATTCATACTTTAAAATTAGCCAGGTGAGCAATATCTCATCTCTTTAATATGTCCTCATTTGTGCCCATTCATTTGAGACTTCATCAAAATATGTATTTGCAATAGACTGTGCTTATTTTGCATGGTAATCTATTGGTCAGCAAATCCTATAGCCTGCCACGTTCCATTAAATTAGAAGTAATATTCTCTCTGAAAGTGATTGCCTCTTTCTTTAGCTATAACATACAAAGAAGTAACCTGGAGGAACTGTTACAAATCAGCAGAGATAAAGTAGCATCTGGCTTTACTGATGAAATAAAGGGCACTTCATGCCTTCAGAATAAGCTGCTTGAACTACAGGTAAGTATTTGTCTTCTAAAAACGTAGTTGGTGCCTAAATTGTTACTTTCTCATGTAGAGCCCTCACCTCTCTGTGTTTACATATATTGCCAAGGGAAAAAGAGCATCCTTGTCACCAGGTTTATTAGAAGTGTAAGGGAGATCAAGGGTTTGGGTTTCAGCAGAACTGCATTCCTGCTTAGCCAGTGGAGTTTTTCAAGTGTTGCTGAAAGAAGAAATTGGTGGCTCTTGGTTTGTTACCTGCAGGCTAAAATAGGGAAAAAAACCTATGGGGAGAGCAGCTTTTTCTGTTGGCAGGAGTGGTAAGTGATAGAGATGGTCAGGGCCGGAGGAGTCAGCAGAGTTGAACCACCAAGTGGCAGTGGTGTATGTACGGAATGGAACTTTTCCCGGACTTGATTAGATTTGTGAGATCCTTAAGGGGATGACAAAGGGCACAGTATTGATGCTGGAGGGTTTATTACTGCAATTTTTCAAGGCCTTGCTTGAAAGGAGTACAAAGCTTAACTAGCATCTCAGAACTTTGTTTAGTTCTGTATTTGGTTGTTTTGTTTTTTTTTCTTTTGAACATAACTAAGTGGAGATATTTTCATTCTTGAAGTAAGAATAGCTGACTCATATTTATTGAATCCTTTATAAAATGTAGCCAAGGCATACATCTGACATGGAAATTTTCATCATGAAAAGTTGCTAGAGATTTGCATGCAGCTGAAAATGGAATCTTAAAGGGAAAAAAAGACAATAGAAACTCCTACTTTCAGACGATATTTTCACTGTTTTTGTAAGAGCCTCTTGTGACTGTAGTTTTATGAACTGTCCAGTCCTCTGAGAAAAACAAGATCATGTTAATGCAATTAGCGCTGCTTATCTCTTAGGTGATAGAGAGTGAAATCAGTTCTGGTTGGACACAGTTGGAAAACATCTCATCTACCTTAGAAAATCTTGGGGTTGAAGTGCAGCAGGCTGTGCTCTCTGAGACAAGAAACAAGCTACAAGGAGAGTGGAAGGAGCTTCAGAATATTATTAGTACCAGGTATAAAATAACACTTTATGATATTAGCTAAGGAATAGTTCATTGTAACTAATGTGTGTGTTTTGAAGGGAATAGTGCGTGTTACAGAAAATACTTGCAAACTTTTAACCTTTTTTAATGGCGTAAAATTAAGTTTTTCTTAATTTTTCTTGGTTCCTATGCACATGGCAGATAGTGTGAATCTCCCCAAGAAGCAGAGAGCCAGATCTTTCTAACATCACTGTGCAATATTCCCATATATTGCTGTTATTTCCTTTCATCTTCTGGTTAAATTCACAGCGATTCACACTGCTTTTCTCATTAATGAAAGAAAAACTCCTTTGACCTCAGGAGGAGGAGGAGGATTAGATCTGTTAGACAGTCAATTACATTATTTTTGTGGCTTTTTGTGCTGTAAAATGGAGAGTGACTTTTCTTGCTTGCCTTCCCAGTTCATGCTTTGTTACCTTTCTTGCAGAATGAACTCTTTAAGGACTGCTTTGGAAATTGTTTTGCCAATAGAAAATGAATCCATTCTTCTCTGTGAATTGGATCAGCAGCTAAAGAAAAGGGACATCCAGCAGTTTAATCTGATGAATAGTGATCTTGCTTATAGGGAACTGAAGGTAAGCGAGGATGCAGAGACCACACCCTAGCCAGAACAGGTTTTAATGTCTAGGAAGTAGAGAGTTTCATGGAATTTTCATTCAGGAGGTTGGGACTGCTGACAAGACTTCCTAAACCTTCAAAAATCTGTAACAGCATTTTACTACCCTTGCTTTAAATGTCATTGCTCCTGTAGAGGCAGCCAGGGACCCTCAGTAGGTTCTACTGTAAAAAACATTATCATGAACATTTTGTCTTGTGTTAGGACTTTCCTTTGATGCAGATTTACAGTGTTCCCACCTGCCTTATATAATTTTGTGGAGCCATTTGCATAGTATGGTGTTAATTTGTGAGCTGATCTGAACTGCCTGTGTCACATCTGCTGAAGTATCTGAGCACACCTTTGGATTGATTTGAAAGTTCTGCATGGATGCAGTAATTGTTCATTTGCTATCAGTGTCTAAAGCCTAGGCCCTGGTCCATTAGGCAGGGTGAATATTGTTTTGTTCTTGGCTGAGCACACTGACAGCTACACAGGACTGAAAGTTTGTGTTTGTCTACCGTTGGCTCTCCAGTGAAGTAGGGTTTAGGTCTCTCAAGCTGTAGGGCAGAGAGCATGTGCACTCTCTGCCTGACCATTTTAGGCTGGAAGGACTCAGACTTCTTGCCCAGCTCACTGCACAGCTGGAGTTTCACAACACTGACACACTGCTCTTTGAGGGCTGTAACCAGAGAGCATACAGACTGCACCAAGAGATTTTCAAATACATGTAAGTCTCCTGCAAAAGTATAACATGAAGAACTTAAAAGATGGCAGAGTAATAAATATCACCGTGCTTGCCTGTGCTCTGACTGATGTCCTGCTGTGAGAGCCTGCTGCTTTCAGTGCCAGGACTCTCATCATCTTTCTCTCCTTCTTGTCTGATTGCTGCAAAAATTGCTGGGCTTTCAGTAGTGCTGATCAAATTCCCTGTGTGTGGAATACCATTTTATTTGATTTTTTTTTTTGTTCTTTTATCTTCCCTCCCCTGAAGTCCAGAATAGGTTTTCTTTCTTAACTACCCTGTTTGTCATACTTGTTTTGCTGCTAGTATAATTTGGATTTCAGTCATAGGTTCACTTGAGTGCCAGATATAAGTTTTCTTTCACTTGCTAACGCTGTTGGTCATTCTCTCAATTTCAGGAGCTACAGAGATCCATATTAAATCAGATTGAAGTGTGCAAACAGTTGGAACACCTAGATAGTTCAGCAAGGGATGAATTTAATCCAATAGACCTGCAAGCTGCAAGTAAAATTATGATTTACTATCAAAACCAGCTTGAAGAAATGAGCAATAAAATGCAGATCCGCGAGACAGTACTTAAAGATCTGGAAGCTTTTATGGCCTCATTGAGAAAGATTCAGTCTTCCATCAAATGTCTCACAGATCCCCCAGGTCAACCTGAAATACAGGGAAAAGCTTTGAGAGAGGCTGCACAAGAAGTTTCTCACATGTCAGAAGAGGCCAAACATTTGGATGAACGCCTGAAAACTGTTGATATCTGTTTGGAAGATGCTGAATGTGGGAGAAAGACTTGCTGTGAAAACCTTGTTTTGACTTTATCTGAAAAGCTAAATACGATTTATGATCCCCCAAGTGAACAGGTGCTTACAGAAGAAAGAGACTTGTATGAGATTTTTTCCAGAAAAAATGCTGAACTCCTTAAAAACATTCAGGATCTACGTGACAGAATTAACAAAATAGGCTTGAAGGATCCAACAATTCCAGCTATTCAGAAAAGGTGATTTCTTTTTTAAAGCTCTTTTAATTTCATAATTTCAGTCAAGTCAGCCTGTGGCCCCTTCGAGGGCCCCTTCAGAGCACTGAAGTTTGAAGTGTCTGTGGAGCATTGACAGAAGCTGTGGATGTAGTTTTATTTGTTCCATCGCAGCCTAAGTAAGGAAGCCTTCTTCATTTTTTCTTTTCTTTTGAGTTGCTCTCTATGTGTATGTTTGAAGCACTGAGGAAGAAAAAATAGGAGGAGGTTGATTGTTGTGATCTTAGTTTTCAGCAAGAAAACTGTCAAAGAGGGAAATGGGTCCCCTTGCTGTGCACTGATGCACCTGATCTGAAACTCTGCAGTGTAAGATAGACAGCATGCACTTAGCTTTTAATACAAACTGATTCACTATGTTCATACAGACCCAGTTGCCTTTTAAGATTTTTGGATTACCTTCTCAAAGAACTAAGGTCAGCATAACTCATCTGAAGGCCTGTGTCAAATTATGTGAACCAAAGATCAAATTAGACTTTTTATGATTTCATTTAATATCGCACGTGGAGCTCACGATGAATTTCTAGGGAACTTAATAATTACATTGTGAACCATATCAAAGAATTACTCTAATATAAGGCTGTATTTCATTTTTTTCTAATAAAGGATAAAATCATTAACAGAATTGGAAAAGGAATTGGACTGTGCTGCTGTTGAAATGAAACCTATGCAAGAAATTGCTAATAAGCTCCCACAGATCAATGAAAAAAAGGCAGAGGAAGCAAATGAGCAGTGCAGAGCTACAGAGAGGTTATGGGAGGATACAAAGCTCTTGCTTGCTGAATGGTAAGGAGAAAAACTACATTTTAAAGTAGTATTGTACAAGTAAGAAGTTTGCTTTTAAAATCAACCAACAAAAAAACCTTAGACCTTTCTTTAAAGTAAATGAAATATTGATACAGTAGAAACTGTTACCATTATGATGGTGTAAACTATCACTAAACCAAGAATTGCACGTCAAAGTTTGTAGGCAAAGCTCTTGAATTTTGTATATTTTTAAGACATCTCAGTCTCATAATTTAGCAGTGAAGTGTTGGACTTAATTGGTATCCCAAAGAAAAACCTGGCTGCTGCTGAGAATGATGTGTCTTCTGTATTTGCTATGAGTTTCATGCTAGCACATTCAAAAAGAAAAGTCAAACTGAAACAAATGGAAGAGGACAGCTGGGAAAACAGTCTCTTATGCAGGAAAAGACTAATGGAATTTGGTTTGATAACTCTGTGCAAGTGGGGACTGGGGAAAGCTATGATTGATCAGCCAGGGCATCTGCCCTTCCATTATGTTGTTTGAAGATGCCTAGAGGCTTTGCATGGACTGACACAGTTCTGGTTAATTCTCATGGCATGCACAGTGTCAGTGGGAATAATCTGTTTTCATATCCCACTGAAGGCTCTTCTGAAGTGGCATCTCCCACTGTCCACCACCCAAGCTTTTGTGATATCTCCTCCAAACTGTATTTCAGTGTACTGGTGTCTGAGCTCACCTTTCAGGTGGAGAGTATCATATTAACAGAACTGCTCAGATCTCATCACAGTTAGATGTTGAATCAGAAGCATGTGATGTTGAATGGCATTTCTGATTCCAAAAACTGCCTGAATACCAGGTCTCACACAGTATTGCAGACTTTATGACTGGTACAGTTCATCACCCCTTTTCTCACATGTTTGAATATAGGAGAAGGAAGCAGACAAGAGGTTCAGGCTGCAGTTTTATGCTTAGGACATAAATAATAAGTCTCTTTTTAATAGCCAGGAGCAGTGTGCAAGGGTTCTGGAGCTCCTGAAGCAATACCAGAGCTGCAAAACGAATCTGACCAGCATCATCCAGAAACAGGAGATTGTGCTTTCACAGCAGACTTCTTACATGGGGAAGGAGAATTTGAACAGACTAATAACAAAGGTGAGTAACAAGAACTTAGTGAAAAGAAAAGCATTTCTTGGGAGCATTCACAGGTAGGGTTGTCCTTGTACCCTCAGTCTTTAGGGCAGATGTTAAGACCTTGCTTTCACTTTGGCTCCAAAATACATTTAGAGACCCTATACCCTTATTTTGTTTTAAGTTGATTTAAGTCTGGTTTTGCTTAATGAATCAAGGTTTTGTTAAATGAGAGGGATTTAAAAAAGTCTAAACCCCATGGAAGAACTATGATCTAGTATGAAAATGGGATGAAGTCCTGTTGGTTTTGCTCCAAGCTGTCTTTGATAGCAGTTAAACATTTACAGTAACTTTTACATTACTTGATGAGGTATTCATACTGAATGAGCAGGTATTGCTGGACAGCCCCTCGTTTAGTTTAAAGTTTTCCACCTTTTCAGCCAAAAAATTTGACAGCCAGCTTCTTGGCTAAATGAATACAACCACTGGATATAGTTGGATTAGAGGAAGAGCAGCATGTCCATCGTGACCATTTTACTGTACAGGTTTCACATTTCCTGGCTGGGTTATATAACTGCTTGTTCAGACCCTATTTTTAGGCTTTCTGATGAGGCATCACCTATATCATTCAGGAACGTTTGCTCTTAGGCAGTGCCTGGGGTGGTTAAATTTAAGAAGGACTGTAAGTGGTTTCTTCCCCCAGGCAATGGGATGGTGTCTGTGTGTTCCACCTCCCCTTAGCTGAAGCAGGGTTTCTTCTTGGTTCCACCAGTGAGACTTCTGGCACCTCATACCTCATGGGCTCCTGCTGCAGGGGAGATTGCCTGCATATCCCAGCCCCTGCTTGTATGGAGACCCTCTCTGGTAACAGCCCTTCCTCCTCACCCTGCATTTTGCAATTCCTACTCTCAGAATCTCTGAATGCTCTGAAATTGCTGTGGCAGTCATGTCCTTGAGTGCTGATGATTTGTTATTTAGGATTATATAAAATAATAGCAGAGAAGGTCCTCTGCCTTGTTCTGGTTTGTGAGAGCTGCTCTGCCGTCCCTCCCCTGAGCTCAGCAGCTGGCAGTGTCAGTGTGGGAAGATGTAATTTCCCAGAATGTCTCTGGGAAATAAAGAGAGCTGCTAATTTCAAAGTACCTAGCACTAGAGGTCAGTGTTTCCTTTCCAGGAAGCTTCCATGTTGTTTGTAAACACTGACATTCCAAGTAAACACAAAGGAGCAGTTGAGTGTTTAAGCAGAAAAAAGGAAAAAACGATGTTTCAGTTTCTGGCAGTGACATATTTGATGATGTCTGTGTTTAAGTAGGATTTAAGCTTTTTTTTTTAAAAATAGTTCGAAACCTGAGGATCAGAATGCCAGGTGGTATTTTTTAGACTTGTAATAGTGTCTCAGATGATTATGTTGTGCATTGTTTATCTCTGTAACCGAGGTTCTGTGTATGGATGTATAGTCCCCTTGGATCCTGCACTTATGACTTTTAAAGCAAACCGTGATTTTGACTGTCTTAGAAATAAATTATCCATAGTTCCCACTCAGCTGTTTTGCAGCCAGTAACAGAATGATATGGATTTCTAGCAGGGTTATAACAACACAAGATGCATTCCTAGTCTCACCATAGTGTACAAAATAGATTATTTTGTGTAATGCTGTTGTTTCTCTAAGCTGAAAAGAACTACACATCAGTTAAAATTGTTTTGCTGAATAAACAGTGATAAGCAAACATGCTCGTAAATATCCATGTGGTCTGTTTCACAGATTGAAGAGGCAAAAGAAGAATTTAATGATCACTCTGAAGATGTAGACAAAATAAATCAGATCTGCAAAAACCTGCAATTCCAGCTGAATAAAATGAGAAGCTTTGAGGAGCCTCCGTTCGAGAATGAGGCTAACGTTATTGTGGACAGATGGCTGGATGTATGTAAAAAGTAAATTATCAGGGTGGTCTTATCTGTTATGCATTATAGTAATTGATTCTGACACGGGTGTAATATTTGGAATAAATTAAGTCCAATATGGCAGAGATTCTTAAGAGATAAATCCAAGTGTTTACCAGAGCAAAGCTTGCAGAGTGTCTACTGGTGTAATGTTTTTGAGCTCTCAGGTGCTTTATGTCGTGGGTACTCCTTGGCAGTAAATAATTCTAGGAAATGCAGAAAGGCAATATTTGTGCTTTCTGCATGAATCTGTAAGCTTCCATTACAACTTCTGTGGATTTAGACTTCGGAGACAATCTGGAAAATTACAATGCTGGTGCTTTTGGTGAGAAATGTTTGCCACTGTCGATCTAAGCAGTGCATCAATACTGAGATTAGATGGTATTTACTGGGGGTAGATAAACATTAATGAGCAAGGCTCCTTCCTAAACCTGCCTTAAAACTGGCAAGCTGCTGTTGTGATTGGTATGTTTGATGACATGTGTGGCAGGGATTTAAATATCTTCTCCATGACCAGTTTACTGTGAAGACACGAGATATTTTTTTCCCCCTTTGCTGCACTTGTTTTTGTGGGTGTTTTCATCTCGTTCCAATTTTTATTGTTCTGGCTTTTGCTTTTAGAACATAACTCAGCGTTTTTGACATCTGTGTGTGTTTTCTATCAATCTCCTGGCAGATCAATGAAAAGACTGAAAACTACTGTGATAATTTGGGAAGAGCTCAGGCTTTGTGGGACAAACTTCTAAGTTTATCTGGCACAATTGAGGCTTGGGCAAATGCAGAGCTCAAGAATGCAGAAGACCGTTGCCTGACCGAAGAGGACCTCACGCAGCTGAAGGTAATTTGAATAGATATTTTCTACCCTTCATTTATACAGTAATGATATGGACTTTGGACCATAAACATGAACATTGCCTAGGAATATCAGCACTGGAAAAGCAGAGGAAGTTGTAACATTTGCAGTTGTATCTGCATGGGTAGTTTCACTGAGGATATTGCCTGTCATTGGGGATACAGGTCTTGGAAACTGATGCATAGATAGTGTATATGTGTACTAAATTGTTTTCAGTCAGTGCAGCACTGCAAATACTCCTTTAGATTAGAAAACCCCCCTCATTCATTTGTGCTGTATAAATATAAGCAAAGAGAAGGCCTGGAAAGCTTGAGCCTGGAGTGCAGTGGTGCACATATTTCCATGTGCATAGAGAAGAAAGGGAAGAGTGTGTCTAGGATAATGATTAGTTTTCTAGGTAGAACTTACCAATTAGTGAAGATACTGGAGCATCAGAAACAGCTGAGCAACACATAATTCAGGAAGAGATTGCAGAAGTGGTTTATTTTCTCCTTGTCCCACCGTGCTCCCCAGTGTAACTTAATGCAGCCTTAGCAATGTCTGGCTACTGGGGGTCTCCAAGGGCTGCACACAGGCAGACATCAGCAGAGCCTGGGCTACCCATGCCCTTTTTGCACAGATTATAGCATTAATTCTTGATATCAGAATGCAGTTGGGTGTAAAAACACATGCGCTGGGCCTGTGGCATTGAAGAGCTTCACAAACAGGGGAAAATATTTTAATTTCTGACTTTAGGACCATAATGGACCAGTTGTGCTGCTTCATTGTGGTTATAACCGGTGTCTACTAAATAATTTCCTGCTTGAGTGGGGTTGAGACATATATCTAACCTGTATCCACTTGTTTGAAAATGTGCAGGCAGTTTTTTCTCAGTGTTTACAAGTTACAGATGCCCTGGTTTTTATTGTGCTTATTTGCAGCTTTCCTCGTACTGTTAGCACTGCTCATTTGTTTTAATTTGCAGAGCAGGAAAATGCCAAGGTGTTCTTTGTGTGTGGATGTTCAC
The DNA here is from genome assembly GCF_003945595.2 of Pipra filicauda. Taxonomy (NCBI): domain Eukaryota; kingdom Metazoa; phylum Chordata; class Aves; order Passeriformes; family Pipridae; genus Pipra; species Pipra filicauda. Next base: position 2,071,765 of record NW_024104007.1, on the reverse strand, counting down.
AGGGAACAGTGGTATATCCACTCTGCCGCGGTGGACATTTTGTCACATTATTAATGTGTTTACCAGTGTATTGTTAGAATTTACCTGGGGTAATTTAGGTCCCTGAAGGCTCCAGCAAAAAGGCACCAGCTGGAAACTGCATTTAAGAGCCATTTTGTAACGTGGAAGCTGCTCAAGTCCGGCATGATGTGACTGTGCCCCCGGTGTGACTCTGCTCGTGCTTAGGAAGGGCTGTGCTGGAGGTGGTTACACTGAGGTTCCTCTGCTGCCTCTGTCTGAGAGGGTAATTCTCAGAGGAGGCAGGAGAAGAGGGCAAGAGAGAGACAAACCACATTCCCATGAGCTACTATAAAAGCAAAGTATGAGAGAAAATAAACCCAGTGCGTTGGTATTTTTGTAAAATGATTTCAAGTGCAGAGGGCATCAGGTTCGTTTATCACTTAATTATTATTTTGTTGTTGTTGTTGATCCTGAAACATCTGTTAATTACAAAAAAGCCCCCCAACTGTTACAATGTGTATCATGTTACATAGGGTTGAAACCCAGGGTCCTTTGTGACCGCCCAGCAGAGCACTGGTGCATGTGTTTTCAAGAAGCCTGTCACAGAAGAAGAGTAATTAATTATTTGACTGTGTATTTAAAGATAATTTCAGTATAAACAGTGTGAGAAAAGTGCTGCTTTCTCCTGTGGCCTGCATGCCAATGCAAACTCTTTTAAGGAGTGCATCACGTTTTGATGGTTGCTTGTACAGAGGCTGTAAAGGAATGCTTTGGCCTGAGGGAGTTTGGAATATTGATCTGGGGTTATGAGATAATGTGATTATCCTATTCATAAGTTGAAGCTGGCATTTTACCTTCATATTACTGACTTGTTCCAGAATCCATTCAAATGTCTTTTAATATACAGAGGACTTATATTTAAAAAGTGCTTACAGCGTGTGTTATATTTTATCCCATCCATACCAAAGTGTGATCCATACCATCATTGGGATGCCAGTTCTTGACTTTGTAGCATCTGAGAATATCCCTTTAACAGAAGCAACAAGAAATGAATGCAAAATTAAGATTATTTTCCTGCAAATTTACTTGAAGCAAAATAATGGAATTGTTAAATTTATGCTAGATTTGCATTAACAACTGTTTTGCCTGAGAAATATAGAATTTTTCTGACTCTAATACAAAAGAATGTTTGTGTTCCTAAAATGAAAATCAGGAAATGGATGAGTTGTGACAGCTCTGCGTGCCAAAATGCAGAATCAGAATATTTTAATGTAATTTTTCTAACAGAAACATGGAAATGTAGTTTTTGGGGAGGGAAGCCATAGTTACCAATGTGTTTTTTCCACCTTTAGGCATGCTTACGAGTCCAAGAGCAGAAACTCCAGAAATTTGACAGCACGGTGGCTGAGATAGAAGAACTTCTGAATAGTAATGAGCCTCCACTGGAGCTGCAGGTATGAAGAAGCTTTTACAGCTGGCATGTCATTACTCATTCCTGCAACCCTGCTTCAGTATTGTCTTTGCCACACTAATTCCTTGGCTTGATTTAAATCTACCCAAAGAGTTTTGGAGGCATTTTGTTGGCTATGAGCAGTGACATTTCATTTGTTGTCTGTCTCAAGCTGTTAGAACCAAACCTGTCATTTTACACACAAAGACCTCTGTCACTTCTGTGCCTTGTTGGGCCTTAGGCCTGACCCAGTCGTTTTGCAGGCCTGCTGAAACAGGCCAATATCAGTGATATCTGGCTTTGAGCTACTGGCCAGCAACAAGGCCCAATGGACCTCATCATCCTTTGTGTTAACTTTACACAGCAAAGAATAAATCCTCCTCCACTGTTCAAGACCATGGTAGCCCTGCCTTGATCCTGTAGCAGTTCCCTAAGCGTCTGCTTGCAGTATCTCTCAGATACACCTTGAGCTTGACCCCGTTGGGCTATTTCTGTGTTTATCCTCAGCAGGCAGTGAACTCAGAGGAGTTTCACTGGGTAAAGTGATCTAAGGAGCTTAGGAAAGGACTCAGCAACCTTGTGCTGTGCACACTGTGCTCCTTGGGAACACCAGATGCCCTGAGTCCCTGAGGTGGTGTTTCAGCATGTGGCCGTGATCCCACTGAGTTCCTGCCTCGTGCAAAACAGTGAGAGCCTTAAGGATGAGGTTAAGGACCTGTTGCTCCTCAGTGAATAGTCTCCAGCCACAGCTCCCCACCTCTCTGTTACCCTTGCCCGTTTTTTGGGTCACTGTGGGGAATTTGCCCTGATGGAATCACTGCAGGGAGGTGTGCTACAGAGAAAGCTGCCACCTTCTTTTTCATGGCAGCTGAAGAGAATATAAGGCCTTAATCCAGCTCAGAGTAGACACTGGAGTAGACCAACAAATAAATTTGTTAATAAAGCAGCACCAGTACATATGCTAATAAAGACAGACTGAGATTATTTGTCCTCAGAAAAGCAGGGCTTAAATACTATTATTTTTCAGTCTGTGGAGTGGGAGCAGAAACAAATTGGAACAAACTGTGATTGAAATGTCTGGACTTTGGATAATTTAATTTCTTTTTATGTCTATCATGGATTTTTGTAATATTCTAGGAATTTAATCCAGTATAATTTATGTATGTTTGTTTCCAATTTTAAGGTCATCAGATCATCTGTTGTGCAAAAAATGGAGCTAATAAAAGAGCTCTTGTCAACGAAGCGAGGGACCAGTGAACTCACCGTGAACACAGCAGAACTGAAAGGAGACCTTGATCTGGCCAAGACACAGATTGGAATGACTGAATCACTTTTAAAAGCTTTATCTCCTTCAGACACCTTAGAGATCTTTACTAAATTAGAGGTAGCGTGCCAAGATTATGTATATTTAATTAATTTGTTCATTATTTCTCTCTTGGCCAAGTGTTCATAAGTGCTTGTCCTGTGTGAGTTGTAAACTGCTAGAATAGCTCAAGTGAAGAGCCTTGCTTGAATATTCCCTTAAGATGCCAGAAACATGAAAGAAAAGCCTGTTTTCACTGGCAGCTATTGGAAATGGTTAATCCTAGGCACAACAACATATGCCACCCAGGATATGTTCAAGCAGTAGTAGGGATACTGGACTGTATATTTTCTGAGACTGGGTAATATACAGAGGATGTCTTTGTGCACCTGAGCCTGCCTGCAAGGGGACCTCCCAGTAAACAACTTCAGCCAGATATTTGCTCAAACTCAAGCTCCCTGCTTGGAGGTTTAGGCTGGCAAGATTTAAACCTCCTGTGGAGCAGTGAGTGGATATGTACACCCTGGATGTCAGACCACTAGTGTTTGGGGGCAGTGAGATCACAGACATTGGAAGAAAGAGCTTTTAATTAATTCTCCTAGCTCACTCTAAGTTATCTTTCAGCTCACAGGGACTTGACATACAGGATAAGGCATTTAGGGATGGAATAATGCCTATGGCAGCTAAGGCATTGTCACTTCTGGGTATTATATGCTCTGGAACACACTATATCACTGTTCACATATGTATTCTGTGTGATGCCAAACTATGCATGAGTGAATGTGTGATTATGTATGCATGCAGGGTAGTGGACACTGCTCAAGGAGAGTTTAGTGCTTATATCTACCAACTGATTGCTTCATTAATGCCAGTGTAATTTAAGAAATTATTTGGACACATTGGCAGGGCTAAACCCTTTTGCAAAACTCTGGCTTGTACTGAAGCATCTCTGTACAGTGAACTTCTGCTCGCATTTCAAAATTTTCTTTTTAAAAATTGTCCTATTTTTTTAACTTTAGGAGATACATCAGAAAATTCTGCAACAAGAACACCATGTGGCTTTACTCCAAGAAGAGACGGATTGTCCTGATGTGGATGAATTAAATAAGCAGCTTAGATGTGTCACTGACTTATTTAATAACAAGAAACATGTGCTTCAAGATCACTTTATCGATGTTTTGAACCGTAAGCAAACACATTTCACGTTTGTGTGCCTTTATAGATTTGCACTGACCACCATAATGACTTAAAGGTTATGCAGTTAATTGGTTTGGTGTCTGAAACTGCTTCAATAGCTCAAACTGCTTCAGCTTCTGAATAAGATAAAGATTTGCAGAAAAATGGCTTTTTATCCCAACAAATCACTCAGTCTGGATCAAAGTATTTTGTTTCTTATTTTCACATTTCAAAAAATAGATAAAAGAAGTGTAAAGCATAATTCAGGAACAAATGTCAGAGTATTTAATTTAAAAAATACAGAAATCCAATGTTTTCATTTTTTCCAGTCATTTTTTACTTAAACTTAGTTATAAGAATGAATAGTGTTATTGCTTTTTGTCTTAAGCAGACACAGAATTGTGCAGTTGGGGTTTTCTGCCCAAAGGTAGTCTCCTATCTTTACGTATTTTTAAAGTGATATTAATTTGTGTGGAAATGAGAAAAGTTGCCAGTAGGCTATTCCGGGTCTTGTTTACCCAAACTGCTGTGTGTAACAGACTGTCCCTTCCAAGTGAACAGGTAGGTTTATTGTCAATTAATGTTGGGTAAGAAAAATATGAGCTGCAGGATTCTCAGTCACACGCTCTGTAGTGAAAAGCAACCTTTGACAGTAGCACTGATAAATACAGTTGTAAACTGTCTGAAATCTTCATGTTAAATAGGATTTTCTTTTACAGGATACAATTAATGAAGAAAATTGGAATGTATCTTTTTTTCAGGTCAGTGTAAGAATTTTAATGACTGGTTCAGCAGCACTCAGCTGTCTTTGAAGGACTGCTTTGACCCCTCAGAAACAAAACCAATACTGGAAGAAAGACTACAGAGGCTAAAGGTAAAGTATTAAATGTTCTAATTGCTAAAGCTGATTGTTCTTGAAGTTTTACTCTTTACACAGGAGACTATTCTTGGGAGTGAACTTGGGAGTGGCTTTGTAACTTGAGGCTGAAAGAACATTTCATGTAACTTAAAGCATTAGGGCAATAAGTGGAATGAAAATAAAGCTTGGTTCAGATGAAGTATTGGTGTTCAAGTTCTGACATAGTTGGGCAAGTGGGAGACAGAACAGTAGCTAGTCAAAAGTCAATGAACCTTGACCAAGTCCTTCAGTGTGCAAAGATGCAGAAAGACAAATATGTACAGAGTAACATGAAATTCTGTCCCTCCCAATGGACTCGAATGTAAAAAATTTGCATTCATTTTATTGTAGCCAGATTTTCTCTCTGAGTCAGACAGAATCAAGAGAAAACAGATGGAAAAGCCACAACATCTGCAAGAAGCAATCACAGTTAAGCAGCAGAAGGAGACGTAGTGATGTCAGTGCTAGATTTGAATACTGCATGCCTGTTTCTTCTGTGTATGTTTGTGCTGTAGAGAAGAAAAAACAAGTCATCTACTTCACTTTCTCCTTATTTTACAAACAGCAACTTTTCCATTTGCAAATGGCATTGTCAGCAAACTGTGAATTAACATATATTCCTTTTCATGGAAAAAAAATATTGGTGAAAATAACAGGAGCTGAAAAACTCTTGTAACATAAATATCTATTATACTACAGCAAACACACCTTGTGGGTTTTTTTCAGCACTTCCTAACATCTGAAGGCAAAGATAGAGATATCCAAGAGGTTAAAACTTTACTGAATAAAGTGAAGCCTTACTTGCCCAAAGCAAGCATTAACCACCTTAACAGCCATGTGAGAGATCAAGAAGCAGAACTACAAAGATTGATCTCCAAATGTCAGAAACGGGAAAAGGAACTTGGTGCTTCTCTCCAGCAGCTCAGTAGGTAGGAAGCTACTGTAGTTTCTGACATTTTAATCACAAGTGGTATAAAATGATTCATTATTAAACAACCATAGTGAATGGCAAACAACCCTGCTTTTATAAAAAAATGGTATTTATTTAAAGGATAATGAGTGTTTTGTTATGTGCTTCATGTGGTTTTTTTTTCATTTCATAGCAAACCTGTATGGAAACTATGGATAGTGTCAGTGACATGAACTGAGATACTTAAAATAAAGCTTGTGCTCTAAGTGTTGCTCGATCTGACACGTGATATTTATGTTACTCGTTCAGCAAAACACTGTTGTCAGCAGGTTTTAGCCATGTAATGCCTCTCATTTTGACCTGACTCTGTATTGATACACACTTTAGCCTTGAAGAAAGCATCTCAACCTTGGAAGAATGGCTCACTGCTCAGGAGGAAGAACTAAAAGATATCCATAAAGATGAGACTAAACTTGAAAACTTCTATAAAGCACTATTAATGCAGAGGTATTGTTTTTTTTTGTCTCTGTCTAGGAACTGTCTTCTAAACAAGATTGTTCCATGTTGTTACAACAAGTAGATGTTTATTAATTTTTATTTTATTTTTCAGAAAACCATTTGACTCCATGGCTCAGCTAGCAAATTCCTTGAGGGAGGCTGGGCTGACAGAATATGAAACCATTTCAGAAGCCAGTAATCTTATTAGTAGGTACCACACATTGGTAACACATGTAAGTGGAATGGCAGGGAATACTGAGAGACTTCCAGTGGAGGAACAAAATTTTGAAGAGCTTGCCCAGGATGTTTCTTGCTGGATCAAAAAGCTTGAAGAGGCTGTTGATAAACTGAGTTCCCAGGAAAATGAGTTGCCATCAGAGGAAAGGATTAATCATATAAAGGTATTGTCTAAAATGTATTCCTTTTTCACCTCACAGCTCAAGCTAATACCAGGGGAATGCTTGATGAGTCAATACCTCCTGAAAGACACCGTCACTGCTCATGGCCTGTAGTTTCATGGCTTATTTGAGGAGGGGCGGGGGATGTTTGGTATTTTTTGTTTGGGTTTTGCATAGGTTATTTCCCACCTAAGATGAGATTGATTGCTGCATCTCTGGGTGAAGCAGCACTGAACTCATGAGGTGCTGGTGGCCATGTGCCTTCCCATCATAACCTGTTCCAGGAGTGGAGAGGAAGGTCAGTAACGTAGCTGGGGCATCTGGAGAGCCTCTGCAAAGTGTGTGGCTTCTCAGGTGTCTTGCATGGCTATTGTGCTGGGCTGTTCCACTGCCTGGATGGGTCTCTCAGGCCCCAGTGTCCTCTTTAGTGTCTCCTTCCTCTGACTACATAGGATGAGAATGCTGGGATTTACAAGTTTCATTCTGTGGAAATGAATAGTATTGTGACATAGGATTTGGATCAGTTTTTTTATTTGTGACTACAGTCTCTTGTTATGTAGAGAATAATTAATAAATCAGCTTCATTATTCCAGACTTTCAAGATTAGATCATCTGTTTATGTATCAGTTATGTAATATATTGGAAGAAGAATTCTGTTGTCTTGAACAGCAGTGTGCAAAGTATGAAAGAACAATGGTAATACTTTTTATTTTTTAACCAAAAAATAATTGTACATGTACTGCTTCTGTATCTCTTTAATACAGGAAATCACAGCTCTCAGAGAAGAAGGAGAGGCCAAAATACAGAATATGGTAGCTGTAGGAGAAACTTTATTGAATAATGAGGAAAATAAGCAGACAGAGGTTCAGCAGACCATTTCTGAGCTCCAGAAAAAGTGGGAAAGCATTTGTCAGGTGGCCACTGAATATAGCAGGTAATGTGGACTTTGCCAAGAGGCAGTACAGATCATTTACTCCTATATTGACTTTTTTCTCTTCCTCCTGCACCAGTTCCATTGAATTTCTGTTCTTCGGGAGCAGAACGAGGTACCTACAAAAATACTTGTATTTCTGCAATATTGTGGAGGGGCAGGTCACAGTTTGGACTGAATAGTCAGGTGGGGAATAGCCAGAGATATTTTCTGGTGTAGCCGTAAATAGCCAGAGAATATTCTGTTGCCTTCTGTTACTACTGAGCACTCAGTAAAAACAGTCCAAGTAGCGCTCAGGAAGAGGGAGCGTTGGCTGTGTTGGATCCAACACAGCAGAATGCAGAGCATCCTCTTCACAGTGTGGTGAAGACAGGAGAGGAGGTGCTCAGCAGGTCTGAAAAGATGCTCAGGACCTGCAGGATCACGCTTGTGCATAACAGATGCACCATGGTAACAACAGCAGGGAGAAGCTGGAACAGGAAATGTGGTGCAAGAGTACTTAATGTATGCGTGGCTGTGCTTCATTTGTCATTTGCTAAAAAATATGAATCTTGAGGGGCAAAATCAAAACACTTAAGCTTTGCTTTTGTCCTCACTTATCCTGCTGTACTTTACAGAATTATAACCAGAATTCATTTATTTGGGTTTGTTTGTGTGGGATCATATTTTCAAATGTTGGCATTTAAGTTCCATCTGGAAAATATCTGGGCTTCATCACTAAATGTGAACATACAAATGTTACTTATGTCTCATTGCATATTTGCTGTGGACAAATGCAACCTGTTGACCTGCAGCAGATCAGCATTCATGCTTATAAAGCACACAAATCAAAATCCTGTCTAAAGGTCAGGAAAGTAATCACTGGATTGTACTAACATAACCCATATTGCATATGCTGGTTTTGTTGTCTGTATCTCAAGAACACTCCCCCATCCCAACCAATGTGATATGTATCTTCTACAGAACATTCCCTTTCAGGAGACTATCATAAGAAGTCAAAGAAAACAGATTCATAACCATATTGTAGTTCTTAAACAGAACTTCTGCTTCAATGAAAAGCAGAAAAATACAGAGCATGAGCATCACATCTCAGATGCTTGAAACTGTGGGCTTATATGTTAAGAGGCTTAGTCATTTGTCTTGCACTTAAGTCCAGTTCATCTGCAATAACTTCAGTGCTTTTCATCACCTTGAAAATTCCAGTCTGATTAGTTATTTAAAACCTGAACAAAAGTGTTCAGTACACTCAAGTTCATTCTGATGGTCGACTTGTTCACAATTTGACATTTTCTAGGTAATCAATAAATTTGGTTGTTTTATACTATTAAACACAGTATTTTTTTTCTTAGCCCTCGAGAGCAACTTCAGTGCAACAGGGAGCAATATGAGCAAATCAAAGAAGATCTGAAACGGGCTCTAACAGAACTGGAGAAACAGCAACAGGAGACGGGATTTGCCCTTCAGCCTGGTTTGCAGGAGAAGCAAGCTCAGCTGGCAAACTATGCTGACCTCCTGCAGAAAGTAGAAGGCTTAACTTCCCAATTTAGTGAATTGAAAAACCAGAACGATCATCTACAGGGCCACACTGGGAATCCCTGCTTCACAGAGGTGGAATGGTCAGAATTAAAGCACCAACATGAAAATCTGCTCAGCCAACTCCAGGTTGGACCCTCAGTCTCTTTCCTTACGAGATTCTTGGTATTCCTATTGCTGGCAATTCTCACTGATTACCTGTAGTGTCATTCAGATGGGAAGTTTACGGGTAAAGCTGGGAGTGGAGGAAGTTCCTCTGAAAAAGGACAGGGAATTCCTCTCTCTCTTTCTTACTATGAGGAGAAGAGCACCAGGAGCACATACTCACTGCCTTGTGCTCTGCAGAGGGATAAATGTTTATACAAATGAGACCGAAGTAAGTGTGAAGAACGTTTTGTACCTGTGTAAACAGATTTGGATAGTTAGAATATGAAGCATTTGTTCTTATATTCTCCAAGCCATGGTAGGTTTCCTTCCTTTGGGAAGAATGAATTTGGAAGATATCTCAAAGATGCTTTTCCAGCATCTTGTTTTTACTGGTTTCACCCAATGTGGTTGCACTTGCAACCTGTGTTGCATTTTGCCTGTATCATCCATTTTGAATAGAAAACATCCTTTTTAGAAGTACATTCTTATGGAATGCCAACCCTTCTACTTCCTGCTACTAATAAAAATTTTGTTTGTGATGGACTCCCTGATGTGCTGGGAAGAGAGAAAGATGTTTATGTGGTTAGCTGTGGTTATTTTATGGAAAGCAAGCAAGTTTGTTGTGCTAGTGAGGTCCTGAAAAAGCTGTGACAGTCTGTGGATGAATTATGTTTGTTTAAGATAATGGTTGACTAGTCCTAGAATCTCCTTGGTTTCTAGACCATCGTGCAGACATTAGAAAGTCGTGTTCATGAGCACCAGCAGTTTCAGGATATGGTAACAGGCCTGAGCACTGAGCTAAAAACTGTCTCTGAGAAGCTTTCTGGTGTTGAAGGTCCAGCAATGGAACAACCATCAGCTGAGCAAAACCAGTTGGAGTCACAGGTATGTTGCAGGTTCTGCATCATGGAGAAAGGATCCATGCCCTAGAGACCATCCCATTTATAAAAGAGGACTGCTAATGGTGTGACACTGAGAAACTAAGAAACCTTTCTAAAAGAAAAAGTATATATGGTGTTCCTTTTATCAAGATAACTGTAGGCCTAAAACCACTCTGAATGAACTGAGGGGACCTTTACTGTTGGCTGAACTGAAGGTAGAATTGTCCCAGCTCAAGCACACAGGCTTCTTCAGTTTGTTTGGTTGGGATTTTATTTTTCCTCTCTGGGCATAATGAGGAAAGAGATCATTAAATTTGTTGTTAGTAAGTGTCTTTAAATTAGCCAGTGTGGAAAGCTTAGGAAAATGTCAGTGAGCCAAGTTCAGTTTTAAGAGGTGTCCTTCATGCATAAGTAGACATCCTTTTGCTCTTTGGCAGAATGGATAACAGTCCTGTAGCTGTGTGCATAGGGAGCTACTGGAAGCTGAAACCATAGCTCAGATATGAGTCACTGCAATTCTGCTTCCTCCAGAATTTACTGTGCCTCTAACAAGTAAAATGGAATAGGAGAGATGTGGGGGGGATTATCTGTTAAGAACTTGGAAGGATCATCATGTACCACACAGTGTGCTATCGGATTATTTTATCGTTGTATTGCTTATAGCTCCAGGTGATCTCTGTACGTAGAAATGGCTGACAAAATTACTGGTTTAGTATTTGACTTTCTGCAGCAAATAGGTCTGCATGTACTTTTCAACACAGTTTGTTGTTGACAGCAAATATTTATGATTTTAGAGATTGACTTTAGATCGTAGCATTAAGTATATTGAGTGAAAACACTTCTCAAATGAAATGTTTTTTTTGTGTCTAAAGGAACAACAAGGACCTCTTAGTCGATATGAAGACACTTTAAAGAAGATTTTGGTTTTAGCAGAAACTGTTAAACAAAACACCTCTTCAGCAGGACAGAAGTTTATTAAGGATGAGATTGAAACACTTCAGAGCGAACACAGGAGTCTGGAAGAAAGACTTGAAAATGTCAAGCAAAAGAAGGAAAATATTTTCAGTGAAGCCCTTGAGTTAAAAGATGAGTTTGGTAATGAAGTGCAAATGGAAGATAAGGCAGATACAATGTTGAAGAGAGAGATACAGATCACTTCTGACAATGGTGTGGTTGCAGAAGAGACCCCCACAGAAGTGGTGCTGAAGGAGCCTTTGGAAATGTGTGATGTGAGTTTATTTGCTGACAGTATAAAGAGGCACCTGCCTCGCAAATATGTTCTGTATATCACATCCTTAATTTCATGGAAATTAAGCCTTCTGTAAATACATGTGTATAATTCAAAGATGTGGAGAAGAACTCCCTTAACTTGTCATAACAAGCCAGTAACGTGTATTCAAAATGGCAGTTCTCCATTTAAATATGATATACATGTAACTTCCTCTTGCCAGGAATTAGAGCAGGTATCCTTGGTCAGAACACAGGGGCAAGGGTGTATAGGTGAGAAAACTGCAGATAAACCTCTGCCAAAGAGCTTTGAGAGCTTCTCTTAAACCAGTAAGACTTGTTTAAAACTGCAACACAGTATTTGTCCTGTTCATTTTCAATGGTAATAATTTTTACCATTCAGAGATTTAATGTCACAACATTTATGGTCACACAAGCATATTTTCTTTTCTATCATTTCTCTTAGGGTCAAGATGTAAATGGAAATGTGTCAGAGAAAGAGAAGCAGAATGATCCAGTTTTGGAGGAAAGCAGTCTATTGTCAGACAGCCCATTAAAGGATATCAATCTCAGCAAGGACATATTGGGGCAGGCTGTTCAGGTACCTGACAAATACATTCTAATACATGTCAGTGTATATAACTGTATGTGTGACTGTGTGTTCATTAGAAATGTATATGCAATTCCTTAAAATTTCTAGTCTTACAGAGACATATTTTGCTTATCTGATGAAAGGAATGATAAATTATAATCTCCAGATCACCCCCTCAGCCTTGCTCACGTGAAGTGTGCAAGAGATCAATGTGATTGTCTCTAAAAGACCCCAGGGCTTGGACCCACTTTTTCCGTGATGCAAAACCTGCCACATACTTGTGATTTCATAAAATCATAGCATCACACAATGGTTTGGGTTGGAAGGGACCTTAAAGATCTCATTCCCACCCCCCTGCCATGGGCAGGGACACTTTCCACTAGAGCAGGTTGCTCAAAGCCCCATCCAACCTTGTCTTGAACACTTCCAGGGATGGGGATTCAGCAGGTTTTTTCACTGTAGGTAGTCAGAGGTCACTAACCTGGAACTGCTGATCTTTAGGGGACCTTGGGACATTCATACTGTAAATGACTTCATGTGTGCAAAGCTGAGGGAATGATTTGGAGTACTCCTTCATTGACCTGACCATTGAATAATAACAGTACGTGGGAGAGATGACCATCAAAATATCAGAGTGGAAACTATATCCGTACTGGGATTTCTGGAGAAGGTGCAAGATCAATAGTTATCAAATGTGTCTAAGCAGAAACTTCTATAACAATATTAAAAATCATGTGAGCACTTACTCCTGTTTGTTTTGCCTTGTAACTGTTTGAGTGGTTAAGGTCCTGATATGTTAAACTGATCTGAGCAGGAGTTTCCAAGATACTCTGGATTTGAGTTACCCCAGCCTTTTCCTTTATTCATTAAGCTAAACTGAAGGTAGAGTAGACAGATTGTGGAGTGGGAAGTTTCTTAGCAAACTTAAATTTTGTACTGACTTTTACTGATTGTAAGCATCTTGTATTTTGCAAATCAGGGGGAGGCTGATAAGGAGAGCCCAGGTATGGACAAACGGAACAGGGTCCAAGAGGATGTTCTGGACAGTGCAGTTCTGAGTGGTGAAGCAGAACTGGAAAGACATCAGGATGATGTTCGTTCTGAAGGTGAAACAAGAAAGGAAACTCATCCAGCAGAGGTAACTGGACATGAGATTATACAAGAGTGATGGAATTTGAGGGTACATGTATACAGTTTAGTTGCAGTGGGGATGATACCACTAATAAATAAGTAATAAAAATCTCAAGTTACAGTGAGCTAATTTTATCTGATGTGTTGTATACTTAGTATGTGTTAATTCACTTAATCCTTTCCTGTACATTTAAAATTAGGATATAGGGAATTTTTTTTAATGGTTTGCTGAGGATACTGCATTCCAAGGGATATTGCATTCCAAGAGATATTGCATTCCAAGTCACCTGAATGTATTGTGAAGTCTTTTGACCATTTCATTTGAATACTGTTCTATACTTACGCCTGAGTCTCTTTCAGTTATGTAGATTTGTTATTTACATATTTACTTTGCATGTGTGAGGCTGTACTTGACATGCTGTGTCCTGTTTGGTGCACCCCAGTACAAGGGGAATTTTGATACTAGAGCAGTGCTTAGGAGCTGGAGCCATAATGAATGGGAAGAGGCCAAGTTCCCATTGGAGATGAAAAGGCTGACAGGGGTCTCATTGCTGTCATCCCCTCCCTGAAGGGGTGTTGCAGAGCCAGACTCTTCTCAGAACTTCAGTTTTAGCAACTGTATGAGATGCTGAAAGCTGCATCCAGCAAATCCCCAAGTTGCCCACAGGACTATTCTGCCTGGTAATTGCCTGGGTGTCTAACCACAGACTCTCTGTCTACAGCACAAGTGCAAGGAGCCTCAGAAAAAAGCTAAACCTTTTAAGAAATACATTCAAGACTGAGCCCAGGAGTACACAGGTCCCTGCTTAGAATAACAGGAACAGTGTAGGTCAGAGTACGAACACTTGCAATCTGCAAGTTTTCTAAAAATTTATAGCAGAATTACAGCACTGCTTCTTCTAAGTGCTTTCCTTTGCCATAACCTTGCCCACAGTAAATTATGAGATGTAATTGTGGTTTTCCTCATCTACCTATAATTATGGGCTTCATAACTTTGTCATCTCAAGCACTGTAATTATTACACAGCGAGTTTGATTAGCGCTTTTTGATTACTTGTTTCTTTTATTTTTCTTACACCAAAAGGAGAAACCTAGTGATGACAAGAATGAGTCATATAGAGAAGACGTGGGAGAGGTTCAAAATAAGGTGGGCCAGAAGAGTCAAGTCCTGGAATCTGCAGCAGCTGAGAAAGGTGGTCTGGGATCTAATCCCCCAGTTTCTGCACACGAGGTATTTATTTATGGTTTATTATTTCAAGCAAAGTTTGCCAGTCATTGAAGTTTTGTTTCCATATGGGCTTCAGCTGAAGCTGTTTTAAAAGAAGAGACAATTACTGTCACATCAAAATCAAGACTATTGTGTATAGTTCTTATTTATGTCTGTGATAGTTCTGAACTTTATCCAAAGTGCTAGCCACGTTGTATTTTTCAGTTGATCTGTTCAAAAGAGAGTTCAAACTGGTTTTCAGAGCCGTCATAATCAGTCTTTATTTTATGATATTTACAGTTTCTCTTTTAATTGTTAATCAATACAACTTCTTTCCATGTTATTATAGTTAGTTGTGCCATCGTAAGGAAGGCAGATCAGAAAACTGAAATCCAAGGATGATCCAGTATGAGAAAATAAATGAAATAAAAAAGGGAAAGGAGAATGGATTCAGGCTGAATTAGTGATAAGGTTATTACTAAATGACTTTACTAAGTTTATTCTTCTTTAAGAGTAAGGGCACTTACATCACAAGTGCCTTGTGACTGCTGATCTTGGGCACCACATTTTTAAACTGAAGGTAGGGCCAGATCTAATCTTCAAGTTAAACCTACAGGCAGGTTGACAGCTGGCCATCTGTTGCCAGGTCTTACATGGGACTTGCACATCTACTCTAACTGGAAACCCTAACAAAATTTTCCAGAGATTTTAGGAGTCTGGAGAGGTTCATACTGCCTGGAAACTAGCCAGTGATATTCCAATTTAGAAGTGTGTGAAGGAAGAAGCAGAAAACTACAGACCTGTTAGACTAACCTCAGTTCCTGGAAAAATTATGGAAATAATCCTGGGTACTATTGGAAAACATTTAAAGAACAAAGCAATCATCATAGAATCGTTTAGGTAGGAAAAGACTTCTTAGACCATCAGGTCCAACCGTTTACCCAGCACTGCCAAGTCCACCACTAAACAATGTCCCCAAGTGCCACATCTGCAAATCTGTTAGATATGTCCAGGGATGGTGACCCACCACTTGGCTGGGCAGCCTGTTCCAATGCTTTCCATGAAGAAATCTTACCTAATATCCAATCTAAACCTCCCATGACACGCCTTGAGGCCATTCCCTCTTGTCCTGTCACTTGTTACCTGGGAGAAGAGACTGACCCCCACCTCGCTTTCAGGGAGTTGTAGAGAGTGATAAGATCACCCCTGAGCCTCTTTTTCTCCAGACTGAGCCCCCCCTCCCAGCTCCCTCAGCTACTCCTTATAGGACTTGTGCTCCAGACCCTTCCCCAGCTCCATTGTCCTTCTGTGGACACGCTCCAGCATCTCAATGTCTTTTTTGTAGTGAGGGGTCCAAAAAACGGACACAGGATTTGAGGTGTGGCCCCACCAGTCTGTATCCAGGGAGGCAGTGCCACGGTGTGCAATGAGAACATCATACAAACAAGCAAAACATGTACACTGCAATCCTGAGTTTTTTCTTAAAGTCAGGACACTTACTTTTCTGTGTGGTTTGATGCGTTGATATTTCAATCTTGAAAAGTGGATTTCTTCCTCACTCTTTGATAGCTTAGCTGAGTTTGTCTGGTTACTTCAGCTCTATGGCACTCCAGAGTCTCTTGAGATAAAATGTTATGTCTGAATTGATACAACTGGTACGGATGTGTACACAGAGAAATTGAAAAGCTCTCTGATTGACTATTTCAGCATTGGTCCCCTTCAGTTTTGACTGAAAACAACCAAAAGAGTTCAAACAAATGGAACTTTTCTTTTCTGATAATGTGTACTATGTTCTGTTTGTTTCCCATACTTGGAAGCAGGTATGTTGTGTATAGCTCCTGATCCACAAAGGTGGATCAGGACAGCGACAGCTTACAAATTATATATAGCTGCTGAGATAGCTGGTTGCTTCCTAGTAAAATAGTATCTAAAGTAGCAATACAGTAAGTTTATCAAACAAGAATTTTTTTACTGTTATTCATTTTAGATGTTAGTACCATGGAGAAGCTCGACACTCGTGGTGTAGTTATATCTGTGTATTTGTATGCATTCACTCACATAAAGTATATGTGGAACAGATCTGCAGACACAGACAGGTACTGGGGGAAGGGAAATGCAGAAAGATTTTTAAGGTATTTCCATGTGACCCAATTAGCCTGTGACGTTTCACTTATATTCTTGTCTGCAATAGCTGAAGGTGATGTTAAACATGGCCCCACCCCAAGTGACTTGTACCTCTTTTGTGGGAATCAGAGACAGTGCCAGGGACTGGCTCTGGAGTCGCCTAATCCCTTCCTCCCCACCCTGATTGAGACATGGCTCCCTAATGCTCTCATTTTACCCCAGATTTTGGATAGCACTTATGCCAGTGGCAGTCATGGCTTTGTGTCACAGCCAAGCTGCTTCATGCATGAGTTGCCCTGTGAAGAACAGTTGAAATAATGCCCTGGTGAAGGACATAGCAGGAAGTCAAGGCAGGTGCTGAGCAGAAGGAATGTGGATGTGAAGAGAGGAAGAAGTTCCATGGATATGTAAGGAAGAGAGGGAGAAGACACGACAAACATGGGAATTCATGTAGCAGATGTTGGTGCAGGGAGGATGTTATTTGAAGTGGGGATATCAGAGTTTCAGACTTAAAATGATGGACAGAGGTTTCACAGCTCTCTGAGAAGTGCTGGCAAGCCAGGGTGACTGCAGAGGCGGCAGGTAGTGATGGAGGTTCCAGTTTCTGGGTCCAGGTTGACCCACAGAGGTTGTGGGAGAAACAAGAGGAGGATTTAGGCATGGCTTAAACATGTGAAGCCAAGTGCTGCAGGCAGAAAACTTATTGGTTTAGGACCTTCAGAAATAAGAATCCTGTTTTGCATTGTAGGACACAGAGGCAGAAGTGGTTGTCCAGAAGGAACTATTTCCTGGAGTGCAAGTAAACACTGAATATTTTGAAGAGGAACAGAAGGTCAATGAGCTGAAAAAGGAAGTGGCTGAACTGGATATGGTGCTTATAAATGAACAACTGAAAGAGCTGGAGGTATGGAAACTGCAATGTCATTCTCATTGTTAATGCAGTGATACACTTACAGAATTCTGATTCTCTTGGGCAAACCGAAATTGTTGCATATAGTCTTATCTGAGGTTTGACTGCACGATTAGTCAGTTTGTCTACAAACACTGTGCCTTGCTGCAAGTATGTCCATGTAAATCCCACAGTTTGTACTGCTCTTCTGAGTGCAGCAGTAGATAGACCTGGGATTGCACATGTGCTTCCATGATGTGCAGAGGCATCCATGCTCCTTTGCATGTGGATGAGCAGGCATATGTTTGTAGGTGAATCAGTATTTAGCTGTATTTTGTGTTGAAAACTGAAAGTGTTTTAAGATCATCCTTTAATCCCCTCTCTGTGGTGGGCTTGATTGTAGGATTTACAAAATGAGCTGGAAACGTGGAAAGCAAAATCTTTGTGCCATAGTGAAGAAGTGATTCCCAATGCAGCAGGATCAAACAGAGCAGAGCTGGAAACCACGGAGCCTGTGGTGCCCTGCTGGGACAGGCTGCTCCAAGAAATAGATGCTGTTAAGGCAGTGAAGGAACAACAGTACTGTTTAATTAATGAATACCAGAAAAATCTTTCTGCTGTACAGTCCTCCATGAAAAATTTGTCAACAGAAAAAGATAACATAAAAATGTAAGTATAGTTGAAGGTTTTGGTTAGGAGGTTGCACAACAAATATGGCCCTAGGCTGAATTTTGTGCCATGCTCAGAGAAGAATATGATGTTTTATCCACTTCATTAATATTGGGTAGCAAGAGAAAGCTTACAGGTCTGTATGTTTGTAAACAACCTTAAACAGAAGCATTTCTGGTAGTTCTCTGCTATCCTTAAGCAACATCTGCTCTCTTTATTCTTTAGGCAAAACAACGAAATGGTTGCTGGGCTAAAAACCCATAAAAAAATCCATCCTAAAATATTCTTGCAAAAGTATGGCAGATGTGAAATATTCATTTGTCTTTAAGGACTCACTAGTTCTAATTTCTTTTCTGAGGGATATATGTCTTCACTCTGAAAACTAACCTTATTTGATAGGAAGAATTCTGTGGTGGTAAATAAAGTCTTTCAGACACGATGCACATAAAATATACTGTTTTGTGAATTAGTCTTCAAAACACAGAACTAGTTTGTACCAATAATGTATCAAAATATTTTGAAAATATTTAAAATTTATGAAATTGTTAATTTGCAGCAAAGAGATTGGAAAAAATGGAATAAAAATCTAATCTGCTAAATGTATTTTTAGATGGGCATTTCAAAATACTCCTGGAAATAAAAGATGAGTATATAAACTACTCCAAATTAATCTTGGACAAATGGAAATTTCTAAATATTTTTATAACTAAGTTTTATCTTCATTGTCAACCAGAAATTACCATAAAATATTGTTAATTCACAAAGAGATGACTTAACACTATTGTTGATTTTAAAAACTTTATTTGTTGTAACTTTAAATGGGGACTACATTCTATATTAGTATATACTGAAATTTTAGAGAATATACAGTAGGATATGTCTTTTCTGCAGAGATATGTGGGAATAACAAATGCTGTAAAGATAAGCAAGAAATAACGATATTGCAAGGGTGATTAGGAAATTTGTGAGAGAACATAGGGATATGGGTGATTAAGTGAATAAAGTGAGTGAATTATATTTTAAAAAGTGAAAATAGTTTTTAAAAGCGTCTAGTCTATGTTTTAGGAGAATTTATTTTTTTTAAACACTGCTCATGTTTTTGACAGGGGTCCTACAAACAACACAGTTCTTCTGGAGAAAATTAAGGCATGCATAGAGTCCTTAAGGAAAGAAAGAGATGTCTTAAACCAGCTACAAAGTCAGCAGGAAATTTTATCTCAGCATTTGACATGCATGGATAAAGTGCTGACGGAAAGCCAAATGAGGCAACTGGAGCACTGGTGGCAACACGTGGAACAAACAGTGCAAAAGAAACACGATCAGGTTGTGGCAGAAATTGATGAATTTAACCTGCTTATGAATAAAGCACAGGATATTCAGAGGCTGATACAAGAACAGTATTTACAAGCAGAGTTACATTCCTCAGCTGCAGGAAAAACCAAAGACCCTCTAATTTGGACCACAGGGCTACAGGACATTAAACATGGACTTTCTCAATTAAAAAGAAGGATTGAACTGCAGATGAAAAGAATTTGGAGCGATCAAGAGAAGGTGGCTTTGGAGAACTCTATACATGATTTGCAGAGCAAATTGGAAGCTTTATCAGCACAACAAGCTCAAGGGGATACTCAGATCACTGGTCCTGCTCTCATGAAACATGAAATGATGAAGAGGCTGAAAGAAAATATTTCATGGGTCAAAGATTCACTGTCCCACCTTGATCAGAAAGCAGCACTTTTCCCCAGTGATGTCAAATCACAGATCAGAACTTGTCAGCTCATGAGCACAGAAGTTGTAAACAGAGAGCCTGTGATTCTGTCACTGGATTATGGGCTCCAACACATCCTTCCCAGCTTGGAGCCAGAGGAGGTCTCTGATATGACCTTCCTTTTACAGACATTGCAGAATTCATACAAGGCTCTTGTTTTAAAATCTGCTCAAAGATTGCAGCACCTAGAGCTCCAGCTGGAGGAGAGGCAAAGACTTATTGCAGAGATAGACAAAGTTCACTGTCAGCTTCGAAATGCTGAGCTGCTTGCCAGGCCTGACACGAACCAAACCAGCACGTGCTTAGAGTTAGTCAGCCAACAAAACATCTTAAAGGAGATGTTAAAGGACATACAGGAAATAGAAGGGCTTATCTCATCTCATTGCAAAGAGAGTCAGGTCACAGCTGGGGAGCTGAGCCTGTCTGAACAACTATTTTTGATTGATCAGTTAAGAAGTCTGAAGAACAGAGCAAGAAAGACACAGAGGCAAATTCAGAGTAAAATTCATGAAGTGGAAAAAAAGATAGCTGTCTACAGAGAGTTTGCTGAAGGAATAGCTTCACTACATCAGGGTCTTAATGATCTACAGAATGGTGAAATGAACCTGAAAGAAGATGAATTAGTAGATGCCAAGCAGGGAGTGAAGGAGAAATGCAAAGCACTTAAAGAAAAAGTATTAGCTCTTCAGGCAGATTTGTCACAAATAATGAAGTACAAAGAAATCTTTGAATGTGTAGGTCTGAAATGGGACTCACTGCAGCTGGATGAATTGCAAGCTGAATTTTCTAAAATAAAAAGTCAAATTAAAGGAAAGATAATGCACTTTGAGAATGTTGTTAGGGAATGGGATAAGATTCAAGTATTGCTAAATGAAATCCAGACTGTAACATCCACTGTAAGAAAAGAAGCTAACATCCTAAATGATAGCTCTAGCTCTTCTCCTGCTGAGAATGTCGTATCTGCAAAGATTCTGCTGCAGACAGTTCAACAAATTTTGTGCTTAACTCAGGAGGCAGCAAATCAAATAAACAAAAATGAGGTCTTTGATACACTATTCAAAGAATCTAAGACAGAAGAAATTAAGAGCCTGGAGAAAGATGTTGAAGAATTGAATAAGTTTCTTCAAAACTTGGTCTCTGGGCTCCAGAGTGTAAACAAGGAAGATACCCAGAATGAAGTAGAAAATATATCCCACATCATAAAGCATATTCAGTCAGAGCTCCAGCAGCCAGTTGTGATAGATGTGAAAACAATGCAGGATGAAAAGCTGCGATGGGAAGCAATTCAGAATATGGTGCAAGCAAATTTTTCTGCTATTAAACACCTAATGGAAAAGGAGAGGGAAAATCAAGAAGAAAAATCTCTTGCTGCTGGCATAGAAACAAAGTTAGAGATGCTGCAAGGTCATGAAGCACAACTGAAGACAGACATTGCTACCCGTGTTGTAAGTATATTTAATGAAAGTGAGGTATTGACATATATCTTTCCTCAATAATTAGAACAGGTGTCTGTGACTGTAGCATTTATATTTTCATGACTTAAATCCTCGTTTATTGTAATAGCTGAATTGGCCTGTGATCATCTCTGCATTGGTGGGTATGATGGAAATCATGATAGAAACTAAGGATACAAAGAAATCAATTGTATTCACTTGATTATAACCAATCAGTGGAGATTAGCACAACAAAACAATGATAAAGAGGAGGAAGGAAAAGGTTGTGTTGACATATTCAGCTGAAGAGAGACTGAGTGCAGTTGTCCTGCAATTATTCTTGGGATTGATTTTAGTTAATGTTTTCAATAGTAACAATGATGAAAAAAACCCAAGTTCCTTGTTTCTACTATAAAGAAAATTTTACCAGTTGGGAATGATCAAGAAGAGTAAAGCACAGGTCAAACCAATGTGATCAGGCCTCAGGAAGATTGAACAAAGGAAAGGCAACCGAGATCCAAGGCTTTAACACAAGTATATAAGGCATTGATAAGGTATTGCTGGAGGATTGACTCGATTCTCTGTGCTTTTGTCAGGAAAGGTTCACTCAAATTGGAACAGACTCTGTCTGGATGAGGAATGTCGAGGACAGTTAATAAAACTGAATTTGCTCAACCTGTTAGGTGAGGGAAAGTGAGAAATCTATCTGAGAGGTGTAATTAGGATGGAGGCAAACTTCATGAGTGGAAAAGGGCTGCTTAAGGTAAAGTGCAGTGTTAATATAAGGAACAAGAGTCAGTGAATAAGTTTATGTTGGAAACCAGAAGACTGATAGCAAAGAGGTTCTGAAACTGTGTTCTGGTCAAGAAGACCTGTGCCCTGCCTGCCCAAGAGATCAACGGATACAAATGAGGAAATATGAGATGGTAGTTAATAACAGGAAGAGGCACTCAGCATCCCTTGGTTGATTTATGGTCCTGCTGCCAGATTTCCCAGTTTGCTGTACTTCACAGCTTGGGTATTGTGTAGAGAGCACAGTGCCAAAGTTTCTCTGCCCTGCAGGAATCCAAGAGCTGACAAAGTCACACGTTCGGTGTAGAAATACATACACGTAGAGGGTTTAGCAAGAAGCAGTTTGGCAAGTTATAGTGGAGATATCCCCTGGAGCAGAATACAGTGTCAACATGTGGGCTTTCCTTGTCTGAACATACTGCCATGTCTATGATGGAATCTTGGGCCTCTTCTGCCCTGCCATCCTTCTCTCTGGACTTTTCCAATATTAGCAGTTCCCTCATAACCCCTGTCCTATGGTTGAGGGCACTGCTCTGCGACTACCTTAGGTAGGAGAGTGCATTTGCCACGTCCTCCCTTACTTCCTCAGGCCAATTCTGGGAGTATTGGTCTCAAAGACAGCCAGGTGTGAAATTCTAAGATCAGCTGGTGATCCAGAGGAGTACAGCAGCCTTTCTTGATTGTTCCTTTGTCTTTATAATTCTTTCAGAGTGCTCTGGAGGAGGCATGTGAGATTGGTGATCTTTATACCAAGGCCCTTCAGAGGGCTGCCAGATTGCTGGAGGACTTTGAAGCTCAAATCCAGTCTGGTGCAGCAGAGCTCTGTAGCTCAGAGGAGATCTGTCAGACCCCACAATGGAAACAGGAAGAGTTCAACTCTGCAAAGGCTGATGTAGAAAACTTTCACTCCAAGCTGAAAAGCCTAGTAAAACCAGAAGATAAAGTATATCTGGAAAATACTTTAACAGAAATGGTCAATAAGAGTTTGGCATTAAGGAAGAAGGCTCAGAGAAAGGAAGCTGATGAACATAGGTAAGTTTAAGAGATCTTCCTAGATTATGTACCTTATTATGAGAAACATGGCTGAAAATAAATGTGGTGGTGTTTCTGTTCTGATAGAACCAGGTAATACAGTAGAAAGAAGTGTAAGCATTCCTGGTGTTCCCAGATGTGATTGTAATGTAAGGAAAATTACCACACAGTAAGCATATTGCTAGGAATTTACAATGCAGTCATTTGTTGCATAGTCCAAAAAGTACATATCGGGCCTTCACTGAGGGTCATGGGGTACCAGAATCAGAAGAAAACACATTTCCACAGTCTCTAGTTCAGTGCTGGTGGAGGTTAGAATAGTTTTCAGTGGAGTCCTAATTCATGTCTTTGGATGGCTTGAGAAAGTAAAGATCAAACAAGACACAGGCTTTATTTTCCTTCCTTGAGGTACAAAAGAAATCTGAAGGGTCTTCAGATACATGTACAGAAAAGGTTTGGGAGATAAAGGAATGAATGAATAAATGCTTTGGTAATAGAAATGAGATTGTAAGATACAGAAAAAAAGTTGGAATTGTACAGACCACGTGTCGTAGGAACAACAGAATGTGTGTTACAAACTGGGAAGTAGTTTTTGGGTATCCCTGAGGAGGATGGAATCTTAGATCAAGACATACAATTCATTCGAGCAGCTCCATGGCTGAAAATATGAATATACATACCTATATTTACCTCTGGGACATTTGTACCTTCACCTCTAAGATATCTTACGTATAACAAATGCTAATTGATGAAAACTTGCAGAACAGTAAGGACTACTAGTTCAGAAGACATTTTTATGTTAATTTTTATTCTAGTGGGCATTATGTTTGTAGAGAGGAGCAACAGCAACAAATTTTAATTGGTCAATTAATTGTATCTTACAGGTATTTTGAAAAATACAAAAGCTACACAAAAACCAAAGATAAAGTGTGTGATACTCTTAAGAAACTGGAAAAGATGCTTAGACAGTCTTTGTCTAAAATTCCAATGTCTTATAAAGAAGCGTTGGAGCACTTAGAAGAAAGCAAGGTAAGAGAGGCTCTGAAGAACTTGAAAAGCTTGTGCAAAACTAATGCAGCTATGCACACCAAATGATACCATAGGAGAAAGAAGTTAAATTCTTTATCCTGTATTTATATATGTATATATATAAAACCACAGAATATATTTATGTAAGGATTATAATAGGCCATGTGAAATGAGTGCATCTTACTGCTGTAGAAATCAAACATTATCTGTGCTTAAGCTCATGTTGCATTTCTGTCAGATCCCTTACTGCTTCTTTGCAGGACCAGGACTGATCAGATTTCTAACATTGCTGTTGTTTTCCCTCAGAATTGAAAATCAGAATTTCCAGTTTCCCCACTCACGACTGTCTTGCTGCCTCCCCACCAGACCTGTGTTATAATCAACTTCTTTGCTGTCTTCTCCTTTAGTACTCATACTTGTAATTTTATATGTCTCTAAATCCTTCACATTTCTCTTCCCTTCCAAATAACCAGAAAGAAGTAACAAGAACCTAATTACCCAGGCACACTATTCTTCTGTTTGTTTTATTTTATTTACCCCATCTTTCTCTGTAGTCTTAGCCAACAGAATTCTCTCATCATGACTGTCTTTAACCAGCTTAGTGGAGTGATTGCCCTTTAATTAGAGGATCCTAATCATGTTACTGAATACTTCATTAATACCTCTGACTGTAGCCTTTTATTTATTTACGTGTTTGTTTCTCCTATAAGATTTTAGTCTCCAACATTGACTCGGCTGAAGAGGATCTTGTGAAGCTGAGGCAGATCTCTGGAGAGCTGATGAGATTATGCAGAGGAAGTGACAGGGCCCTGGGCAGGATTGTAACAGTGCTGTGGGAAAACTGGTTGGGTTTGCTTGAGGCAGCGAAAGGGCTGGAAATCAACTGTGAAGAACTAAAGCAGGAATGGAAATTCATCAATGAAGAGGTGAGTTACTCAACGTCTGAAAGTTTGGGGAAATGTGGTAGGGATGTGGCTGTCAGTAAAATGGCCTGTAAAGGGCTGAGATAAGTGCAGAACATCATTTTACTACCCAGTGGTCAGCCAGTTACCTCCACCCTTTCTTGAACCCAGAGTCAAAATTGGTGAGGAAATTTATAGTGCATATTCCCTGAACCCAGAACAACTCTGCATGGGGTTATTTGCTTTGTCAAAGCAAACCCAAATGTTTTGGCACCCTTCAGAGGTTCAAGCTCTGGCTATGTAATTCCCACTACTTAGTCACCCGTATGAGTAAATGAATAATGTAACTTAAGATGATGGAAAAGAAAAACACTTTATCTAATGCTTTGACATGGTTGTTTACTTAGCTGGAACGAGAAACAATAATTCTCGATAAGCTCCAGGAAGAACAGCCAGAAAGCCTTAAAGAGAAAGAAAAGGCCACCAGAGAGGAACTGGTAGAGTTACTAGATTTTGTGAACTCCTTTGAAGAAAACATCAACCAACAACAGCTCCTCTTGCTCTTACTTCTTCACCGGATAAGAAACATCCTGAATACATCTGAAAACACTGAGGCAGAAGCTGCCCTTCCTGCCTTATGTGAGATAAAGGCAATGCAGGATCGCTGCAAAAAGTAAGTGGTGTGAAATTTCTGTCGAAGATATGACATAGGACTATTTATAAGCATAGCATTTTATTGGATATTAAAGAATATATAAAAACTGTAATGCGGTTAAAAAGACGAGTGCTCTGCAGGGTCAGACCAATGCTCCATCTAGCACATCTGCTGTCTGCAGCATGGGCGTTGGGGGATGTTATTTAGGGAGAAGACCTGAGCCTGGCCATATCACTTGTGGGCTGCAATTTGTGTTCAAGTGCAGTAGGAATCAGAAGAAATGATAGTCAGTTTTGGAGGTTCCAAGCTCTTGTGAACTTGAATGAGACATGTGGGTCTGCCACTCCTAGGAAAATCAAACCTTGGGCTTTTTGCAGCAATGCATCTTTCTTCTGAGTGCCACTGTCTAAAATTCGCCCTAAGTGTTTTTTGCAAATTTGTGATTGTACTCGCCCTTCTCTATGCCTGCTTTTGGACACGGGAATCTTTGTGAACAACATCTGCTCTTGCCAGCATCTTCAGACTCTGAGAAGCTGACCTCTGTTTGCTGTTTAAATATGCCTGATTGATCTACCAATATATCTGATTTGGTCTACCAAAAATACTTTGTTTACCAATATCTGAAGACTCAGTTTGAAGAAACTGAGACAACAAATGACATAAACTCAAAGATTTTACAGAAAATATTACTAAAGTCCAGACAAATGTGGTTCTGGATATAAATCTATAAAATATCTGTATTAAACATGCTCTTTGCTCCTACTTAGTGTAGAATCTAAAACTTAATGTGTTCTTTCTGGCAATCTTTCATAGGTTGTATGAAAAGGCTCAAGACCATAAGGATTCTGTGAAAGCTGAGATTCAAGAGAGGAACAAGGTCACTGAAGAAATAAGTGCTGTGACAAATGCATTACAGAATGCTGCATCTGTGTTATTGCAAGATGCTGATGGAAAGGCAGAACAACTGGAGGTTGGTATCGGCTCTGTTACTGTGTGTGGACATTTGGAATATCTTCTGGCTTGTGCTGGTGCTTGAACTTGCTCCAGATAAAATTAGTGGCAAGGTGCATGCACATTGAGTTAAAGAGAATGAACCTGGCAGAACATGCCTGGCCCTGCCATGTCCTTGGTTGGTGTTCCTTTCCCTCTGTGTGGGTCAGTAAGCAGGCACAGAAGTATTTCCGAATTGCATGAAATTCAAGCCAGTTGCAATCCTTTTAGGAAAGATTACTTAGGGTACATCCTTCACCCTTTCCCCCTCTCCATATCTAGCCAGGGCAACTTCAGGTGCTCTGGCTTTGATGTCCCATATTGGAGGTTAACCTGGTAAATGATTTTTAGAAATCAAAATGTGATCAAGACCATGCCCTTCAGCTGCCACCAGCACTCTGTGACAGTCTATGCATTTCTGTCATTTCTTGACTTCACAAAATGCTATTATTCCTAACACCCCCAAATGTGTGTTTATTTATTTTTTTAATTATATTTGTTTCAGTTTGGCTGTATTGTGTTTATATTGCTATCATAATTTTTTAAATCTTGATCAAAATTTTATTTTTAATTGTATTTAATCAAATTATCTCTTAACTACAGAACCTTATCATTTATTTATTCTAGCCAACAAGGCCTATTACAAATTTGGGCTATCTTTGCTGAGTCTTATGCAAAAACTAATGGGGTGCCCCACAGTTTCTTCTCTTTAGAAGGTGGATACTTAAAGCTGGCAAAGGGCTAGGAAAAGTGCAGAAGCCGAAGACCATGGTGACAGATGGGAGTATTTTCCTAAGGGTCAGCATAAGAGAGAAATGATAGCTACATCTTTAAGAGAAAGTTCAGAAAACCCATGAGACAGCATTACTACGGTGAAAACTGTGGAATTGTCTGAAAGGGCTGGGTTTCTATTTAAAATTATTTAGAATTAGAATATAGAGTTGTGTCTGCTTTTCCACTGAGTTCTTTCTATCCAGAGTAAATGTTTCTACTGCAGGTGTTTGCCTGCTCTTGTCCCTCACATTCAACCTGTGACACTCTGAGCACCTAAAACTCATCCAAAAGTGAGTCTAGGCCTTGTCTTTGTTCCTGACAGCAATGGCAGAAGGAAATGTTAGCAGCAATCCCATCATATGATTTCTTTGCAACAGTGTGTCACAGCAGGCCTGTTCCTTTTGAGAAGATTCAGCTGAAAGGGTTGAAAAATTCATTAGTTTTACGTAATGCGAATACCATTAAGCGAAAATCTGCAGAGCAATTTCATCCCTTACTTCCAAAGAAAACCTTGTTTCTCTAAAATCTGTAGCATCTGCTTTCCAGCTAAATAATCCGTGAAATGTGAACATGCATTAATATACAGACACCAGTTTGCAGAGACATGCTTTGTTTTGTATCAGTGTTGTAACTGATTCTTTCAGATTCAGGTCAGGGAATCTATAAGCTCCCGTAAACGTTGGCACAATCTTACTTGGGCCATTTGACAACAGCAGCCTTCTCTGTGAGAAAATGAGACACACAGCTGTTTCATGGGTTTGAGGGGTTTTTTTAATATCACACTCAGTTGTTGTGGGATGACAGGAAATAAATCAGTCTCAGTCTCTTACATGTTTCTTCTGTGTGTTGTATTCATGTGAGGGAAAAGCTTACCGAGTGAAGACTAGGAGCTAATGGATTACCATTACTCCCGATTGAAGAAGAAAAGGCAGTTAATTTTAATGTCTTTCATTGCCTGGTAGGAGCTTTAGATAATTTTTCCCAATAACTTGGGTTAACATTTGAGTTTCTCAAACAGGTGAGCATTGGGGGAAAGGAACCATAAAGCAAGCAAACAGAACCTTCCAACTTGAAATTCTAGAAAACCTCCAAAACAAATGAATTTCTTCATTCTTTCTGCAAGAGGACTTAGATCGGATTTTCTTTCTAGGCCACAGGCTGTAGACAGTTGTTCAGGTTTCTTTTATCTCATAAAACCTACATTCTTCATGCAGAACTGGAAACGGCTGTTCTGAAAGGAGCCCACTGTGCTGCTCTACGTAATTGCCTGAAAGCAGACACTTCAGCCTGAAACCTGTTGCTTTTTGTGGCCTTTGTGTTGTTTATAATAATGAAGGAGTGGACGTTGGCTATTAAACGTCTTTCAAAGAGAAAATGCACTTTTGGCAAAAGGGGGAGCACAAAGGTTAACATTTAATCACAGGGGCACTTCAAATGGTTCCTTTGCCGTACCTGTCAATGAGCATCAGTGCGTCAGTTGCCCAATGTGGAGTAGTATCAAGTTTATTTAATTCTTACAGATTGAAAAGCATCATTTGATCAAATGAGTGAGTATTTCTTAAAGTTCATCTGCTTGCAGAGGTAGTCAAATTAGGTTTGCTATCCCAAAAACAACTTTTCCAAACCATAGTCATTGTAGGAATTATAAAACGCACCATGTATATGTGTTTACCTGAGTAAAAACTGGGTAAAACTGCTGAAGTTACTTATTCTTAATTTTGTAGGAGCTTCAGAGTGTGATCAGTAAAGAAAGTCAAGCTCTACAGGATATCATGGAGAAACTCCGGATCAAGTATTCTGAAATGTATACAATAGTTCCTGCAGAGATCGAGACACAGCTGGAGGACTGCAAGAAAGTACTGCATGACCTAGAAGAGAAGGTAACTGTTGATGTAATTTTCAGACTTACCTTTTAGCAATGTATAAATAAGTACAGCAGTATTTGATGAATGTTGTAACTATAAATTTCAACTTGAAACATTGATTGGTTTTGTTTGCATTTTCCCCTCAGTGAAAATTTATGCATGAGGAAAGATTCCTCATGCTAACTGTCTCCTTTTAGAATATCCTTACAGTAGGCTGTCTGAATATAATATTTTTGTTCTCTATTAAAATTGGACATGGCAGAACCTCTAGCAATAAAGTTTTAATACGATATGGATTCTGTCTTCTATCCAGTCTGATTTTTCAACTGTGAACTATTAGTCAAAGTTGATTGGGAAGTTTGCATAGCTTAACTGAGAATGTATTTTCAAAACTGGGTTAAAAAAGGACTTTGAAACAGGATTTTTTAATGTAATTTGCACACACAGTAGGGTATCATGGCACAGTTCTTGTTACCATCCCTTGGGATGTGGTTGCCTTCCTTTAAAAACAGGCAGGGAATTTAAATAACTAAATAACATTGCACTGGTGTTTTTTGGTGGTTTCTTTGCATTTTTTTCTATCTGTAGAGGATATAAACAGTTAAATGTGAGCAAAATTAAGGAAAATGGAGTAATACTTTAAGTTTGGGATCAAATTTTAAACTGGTATTATTATTATTACCATTTTTAAAGATTCATTTATATTACCTTTTAAAAGAAAATAAAATATTTCGGTTCTTATATTTCAGAAATAATTATGTTTAATGCTAATTTTAAAGGCTAAATTTCAGTTAATTTGATAAAAATTGAAG
Source organism: Pipra filicauda (assembly GCF_003945595.2). Lineage (NCBI taxonomy): Eukaryota > Metazoa > Chordata > Aves > Passeriformes > Pipridae > Pipra > Pipra filicauda. The sequence continues at coordinate 2,041,750 of NW_024104007.1, read as the reverse complement.
GTTTAATAAAACAGTTTTGAAATCCAGTTACTTGTTAGTGTCTGTCAGATTATTCATTCATTTTATGTGGCATTATATTAGCAGCATATTAACTACAGCTTATTAGTTCTAATTTGGTTAACTTTATGTTTTCCGTTTCAAAATGGAACCGTCTTTTCAGAAGTAACAACTGGATAGGAGAGAGGAGAAGTAACACAGTATTTATGTTTGGGGGGTGGGGTTGTTGTTTACGGTTTCATTTACCGAGCTACAAGATTATCCCAATGTACACACGTTACACACATTACATGTTGGAGTGAAAGAACTGGTCCTGGAAGCTAGATAACATTTGCTTTTCACATTTAGGTATTGGAAAACAATATAAACTGTCTTGGAATTTTTCAAAATGCATTTAGGAAACAAAAGAAATCGTAGTGCAACTGGAGGTCAGTTTAGTTATGTATTAGAACATACCATCATGTGTTAAATTGAGTTAACTCATCATATTTTAATGGCATTCTGCTTTCTTCTAACTCTGCTAACCAAACAGTGTAAATAAATTGTACTTTTGATGCCATAAATAATTAATTTATCCCAGTAAGAAGTTTTGAAATTAAAATCCTGCCCTGCTGATGACCAGAGCACTGACAGGTGCAGCATTTTTTCCTGAGGAAATATATAAGTCGGTGCTTGATCTGCTTTCTCATTTCCAGCTGTGTCACATCACTTATACATGATTCTCTTCTATTTTGGAAACTGGCACTACAACGATTAATAATTTTTCATGTTTGGTCAGGATAATGGTCAAGTGTTTAGTGATTACAATCTGAATTCCTTTTTCCAAGGAATCTTAGGCACTAAGTACAGACTGGACTTCATAACTCCTTTTGTATAAGTATGAGCATTTGAGAGGAGCACTGTAGTTCTTTTTGCTATATATTTAATTTGATTAATGCAATTTTGTCAATACAACGTTTTACTGTGGCTACTCGTATAGTGGTCTTATGTTGGCATCTATAAATAATGTTAATAACATTGATAAATAAAAATGGATGATAAATTTATTAACTAAAAGTTATATCAAGTCCTCTTCCCACAACATGGATAAAGTATTTCGGTATTAGGAACTTTAAACTAGAATAACTACTAAACTAAAAATCTTTTTCATCAAGGCAGCATTAAACTGTCCAGTTTGCACATGCCCCCTAAATCCTAGGGCTGCAGCACACAAAGAATTTACCCCAATTTAACAGTTTCCTGGTGCTTGGCTGACCCTAGCAGCTAGCAGGGTTTAGTAAGGAAAAATGTTGCTCTGGGCTAAAAGCAAGGACTTTCTCACTCCCTGCACCTCATCTGGTCCATAGTAACCTGGTATCTTACTGAAGAGAGTTTTTTTCTTTACATAGAAAATCAGGCCCTCCAGTGTACCAATTTTTCATTTCTATGGAGTGAAATTAAGTTCCATCATATACTTCATGGTGCTCAGAGCTTTTTATTTCAGTGATAAATCTCTAAGTTTATACTTAGAAATTCGCTGTACGTTGATGCACTTTCATATTCCCTTACTTGTTACATGGAAGTCATAGCAGTCAGCTGAGACATGAAGGTGTCATTCTGGGGTTCTTACAGCATAAATCTAAATGTGACCCTTTCCACAATGCAGCATCATCAGCCTCTGTTAGGGATGAGAACAGGGGCAGCTGAAGCAAAGCACCCAGGGAGCTGCAGTGTCTCATTGCTTGTTTCCTCAGGGATTGCCTTTCTGAGGCAGTAATTTTTTAATGGAAGGAATTATTGAACACCATGTAGACATTGAACCTGCTCATGTCGATGCTTCTCCCTGCAAATGTGATTCCACTCCTGTGTTTTTAAGTGACTTGTCAAGAGAAACGTAAAAAGAATTTGAATATTTTTGGTGAGGTGGTGCACAGAAACAAGCAGATCTTTGTAATCTCCCCTATCATTTTCTCTTTGCTCTGACAGGTTAGCTCTGAAATCTTGCAGAACTCTCCTCAGTACGTGCTGAAAAGCAAAGCAGAAACTATTAACAATGGCCTGCAAGCTATTGAAAAGATGTTGCAACAGAAGAGTGAAAACATTGCCAAAGCCAAAGAAGTTCAGAAGGTAATCTTGTGAATAGAAAAAAATCTGTGTTGAAAGATTATTGGTTGTTTCTACAGAGCCTGGTTTAGCAAAAAGTGGTCTTCCATTCATTTTATGTCTGTAGAAAGAGAAGTACAAACAAACATTTAGCTGGTGAATATTTACCAATTCTTTCTCACAGGAAAAGACATCGTTTTTTCAACTGTGAATCAGTCCAGTAGATGCAGAGTGTTCTGTTCTCAGCATATCAGTTCTGAAATCTTTGCAATTCCACATGCCCCACGTGAAGAATAAATAACACTGCTGTTATCTTTGAGTCTGACCTTATATTTCACTTCCTTTTTCGCCATGTGCAGCAAATCTGGGATATGCTGGACCTTTGGCATTACAAACTCAATGAACTGGATGCAGAAGTGCAAGATATAGTGGAGCAGAATTCCTGCCATGCACAGGAGTTGATGGATATCTTGGTGACCCCCCTTCAGCATTACCAGCAGGTCTCACAGCTTGCAGAGCGCAGAACTGCCATTTTAAACAAGGTAGATGCAAGTGTAAAAGTTCTTTAAAAATCACATCTCATAAAAAAAAAAAAAAGAGAGTGAAGGCTTTGCATAAAACATCAGAGGCTGACAAATAAGTAAAGAGTCACAAGCCTGCTGTAAGTGCATTGGCATATTATAGCTGGAGTTTTTGGAGTGGCAAACTTGCGTCCAGCTGCTACCCCAAAGGACTGGTGGGTCTGCACCGTGGTTGGTGGGGGTTAGTGTGGGGAATTCACACCCCTCAGTGGGTGCAAAGATGGTTCTTTGTTTCTCTGCTAATGGGCTGTCTATTAAAGCAACGTTGCCATATAAATTGCAGCAATGCCTCCATGAAATGTAAGCATGTAAGCACCAAAATTACCTTTGATTAGAGGAGATAGCCTGAAATCACGAAACTGTTTCAGAAAAATAGTGATTTTTATTTCACCATACTAATTTAATTGGCCACAATGAAAACACATCCTGTTTTCTTTTAGTCTTGTCCACAGATGCATTTATCCTACACAGTGAACAGCAATTCATTTGTGCCTTTCTGTTAAATCCTGTCATTTCCTAGGCTGCCAACAAGATGGAAGAATATGATGAACTCTTGAAGAATGTGAAAGATTGGATAGAAAGCACCAACTGTTTGCTAAGAACAGATGTTCAAAGTGACTCTGCAAAAAGCTTACGCAAGCATACTGATGACCTGCAGGTAAGTGTTGATGCAGATATGTGGCCCTGTCAGAACTAGTTGCTCTGTAGAGATGCAATTTTCCATTCTTAAGTCTTGCTGACATAAATAATTTACCACTTTCAGTAAATCCTTTGAGTGAAAAATAGTTACCGTTGACACTCATGAAATATGAATCCTTTCAGATGTTGAACGTATCTATATTGTCAAAGTGCTAATGCTCACCACTGATGGATCAAACTAAACTCTTATTTTGTCCCCAGATGGCTTTGGAAGACTCGGAGCAAAAGCAAAATGTTCTGCACGGTGTTTACGTGGAGCTGGAGGAGCTGACACCAGTCTTTGAAACCAGTAGTGTAATGCAACAGCTGCATGAAATAGATGACCAAGTAGCAACTTTACAGCATGAGATAGCAGACATTCTTCCACAGATCCTGCATGTGGCTGATGTAAGTCTGGGTGACCCATCAGTGTCTTTTATCAGAGCTTCATGATAAGTTATGAAATATGAATTATGTTACCTGCATAGGGAAAAGGGTTTAGTGGTTGTGCCAAGCAAGGAAATTAATTGTCTGGAAACAAACCATCAGAAGGCATTTGGTAACTAATTAAGCTGTAAAGTTCAGGATTAGCACAAGGTGTAGGAGGAAAGGCTGGGAACCTGGGTTGGTTCAGCCCAGAGAAGAGGCAGCTTGGGGGTGGGGGGGTGGATATTACTGGTGTCTGCTGCTATGTAAATGAAGACTATAGACAGGACAGGGCCAGACTCTTCTTGCGGTGTGCAGAGAAAAGATGAGCAGACCTAAAGTATAACAAAGGAAACTACATCTAGGAAGGATTTTTTCTGCAGTGAGATTGGTCAGACATTTAATCGGGGCCCATAGGTGGGGTAACATGTCCATCCCAGGAGATACTCAAATCTCAGCAGGATCAGGCCCCAAGTGACCTGCTTTGACAGGCACCAGAGACCTCCTGAGGTCCCTTCCAACCTGATCTATTCTGTGACTCTGTAAGAATTCACAAGTAGCTCTACTGTATGTGATTCATTTGCTGTAAGACTCTGCACAGGAAACTGCAATAGTGTAATTAGAGTAGTTTCCTATGCTGCTATCTGTCACCACTGGAAAACTGTCTTCTCACTACTGGTAATTTATAATGTGACTTTTCCAGGATCTATCAGTTCTGTATTCAGGATTTAAAACAGACCAGGTGATCTCGAATACTTAATTCCTTCAGAAGTTATGATGATGAGTAATTTATAGTAACTAACCTTTTGATTGCAAGCATCCATTAACATATCCTGCAAATGCTGAACTTGTTTTTCAGTGTTTCTTTTTAAATGTAAGTTAAAGGCAGAAATGCAAGTTGGTTGTGGTATTTGTACAGTCTACAAATACTCTCTCTGTTCCCAAAATCTAGGAATTGGATGCCATTGAATCTCATGTGAAAGTGTTTGAGAAGGATGTTGCAGAAATGAAGACAATCCTGTCATCAGACGATCTGTTAGAATTTTCTCCTAAAGACCAACTTAAACATGGACAGGTCTGTAAAAACTTCTATATGGGCTTTTTTCCCCTGTATATGTATGCAGAAGTTAGTGTAAGTATGGTTTCAGAAGCATAAGGATGTTAGTGACTGCAAACCACCATGAACAAGTTTTTAGTATGTGATCTTGAAATGCTAGCATGACACAAATTTTAACTCTGGGATTAAAGATTGAAAGTATTATTTCAGACATGGTTTCTGCTGCATGTTTCTACAGTAGCAAGTACTCTAAAATCCAAAAGGAGCACATTGGTAGGGCAAAACAGTTGGTGCAGAGGACTTGGTATCTGTGTTGTATGTGTCTTGGGGCTTACTTCGGACTGATCCTGTAGAATGGGCATCCATTAGTAGCTGGGTGTCTTCAAAAGCTCTTCTGGAGAGTATCACCTGCTTTAGTTTCATTAGAAAGGAATTCAGTTTGCATCCAAGACATCTGATCAATGTAAACCCTAAGGAGAGACTGTTGAGAGACCCTTTCAAGGAGCACAGTCATGTTTTGAACAAAGCATTTAAAATTAAAGCACACTTGAGAACACGCCCACGGAGAACTTGAATGTGTAACTTAAGCACATGTTGTCAGACATAGCTGCCATATTTGAGGATCTCCACTTTTTGGGAAGTTTACGGCCTAATTTTCAGATACCCTTGCTGCGCACCACTCTACTTGGCATGAAACAGTAATCTGAAATTTGGAAAATGAGGCCCTATTTTTTCAAAAATGGACAAACTTTAGCAGATGTTTCTGGAAATGTAGGCTGAAGTGACTTACCATAAAACTGTGCAGGGACTTCACTGCAAAGATACATTGGCCAGATGTTTTTTCACGTCTCTGCATAAAGCAAAGTATTATAGTATCTTTTATTTCATAACACATGCAGTCCACAGTGTTACCTGACTGATAGGCAAAAGGCATTTGCAGATGAGGAATAAAAGTGTCCTCATACCTCTCGTAGCTTTGTAACTCTCATAACAAAGCTTTGCGGCTTCGTTATCCAGAGAACAATTTTGTAATGACTGCATTGTGTGGAAAAACTAAGGTAATATTTCTTCTGAAAAATAATGTTCACTTCCTTATTTAAAATCAAAGCCAGGATAATACGCTAATAACAAAAAATTCCTGATGCAGACTGCTTGTGAAAGAGAGAATAAGCATCTTTATTCCAACTGAGGCATTTCAAAATGAAATCTTCTCGAGAGGGAATTTAACAAAAATGTTAGTAATTAAAAAGCCCATAGGTGGTTTGTTTGTTTTTTTTTTTCCTCTGAAGTTCCCAGCTGAATGAGGTCTCTGTAAGATTTCATACCTCTTTAGGAGAACCGAGATGTTATGTGTTGGTTATTACCATTCTGTCTTTCTGAAGCAGATCACTGAGTCTTCCATAAAATAAGTTTTGTGGTATGAAACTGCATATTTCTGTTCATCCAAAACTGATAAAGGTGGTTGTAAACTGTGCATTCACTTGAGGTGTTGTGGTATGAAATGCTGTCTTCAGAAAAGCCACCTTCACAGGTTTTCCCTGACTTCCATCCCGATTCATCATCTCAGCTATGTTGATACACTGTTTATAGGACCATCATAAAACCACTGGTGTGCAGGACAAACAACAAAACCCAGAATTTGCTAGAGTGACATCAAAGGGTTTGCACCAGATTTTTAACTGTTTTCACTGCCAATAATACTCTACTTTGAAATGACCTGCTTAATAAATAGCACCTAATCTGAATGTGACTTTTTTTTGTCACTGTGCAAACTTTATGTATGTATACACTGAAAAAAGAAGAATTGTAAATGAAAGATGTATCTTTGTCTTGCTTTAGACAACCTCACTGTGGATTTTCACTTCTTTGTTCCAAGCTTCGTAGAATCACAAAATATTGAGAACTGGAAGGAACCCCCAGGGATCACTGAGTCCAATTCTTAAGTGAATGGCCCATAGGGGGATAAAAATATTCCTCCTGAATGGGAAACTGACCAAAGAGAACTTTTGCACCTCATGACAGTAGTATAAGTTTTCGATGTTCATTTTTTCTAACTCACTATCACATCCATCATCTGTCTTGTGTCCTGCTAGGTTATACTTGAGCACGTTGGTCCCATGCAGAAGACTATTGTTCATATACAGTCCTATGAAGAAGCACTTCAGCTACCAGCAATGAAAATGCAACCTTTCTCAGTCTTCAAAAGAGCAAGAAAACTCTTGAGAGAATTGAAGAAATTAGAAAAAATTACTAAGGAACAAAATGACCTACTTGAGGTAATTGATTTTTTTTTTTCTTGTCACCTAAACCACCTTCACTTTATAGTAATTTTGATCTTTAAACAATATTGCTATTACAGACATATAATTATGCCTACTATGTCTTCTATGTAATGTTTTGGGGTTTTTTTTTTTGTTCTTCTTTTCTTTCCTGTTTCATTTGATACTGCAATAAAGCACACTCAGTAGACTCGAAATACATTTCAGTTTTCAGATTTAGTCACAGCTGACATCATGTGCTTTTAATATACTGTAGAAGAAATGAAGGCTCAGGTGTCTTATGACAGAGGTTTGCACTGATGAGTGAAGTCCAGTATTAGATGTAGGTGTCCACACCAAGTCTTTAAAGTTATCTTTACCATGGAAATTCTTGTTGGCAGCCATTATATAGAAACAGCTGACAGCAGAAGGCCTTTTACTAGTCCAGATCAGTGAGCCAGGAAAGTGACCATTTCCTACAGCTGTGTCGTGGTTAATTCATTGTTTTGAGGTAGGCCAACATGTGACAGGGAGCCTGGAGATGCTGTTGGCCAAACCAGATTTGGGAACAGAAATGATATAACAGCATCGATGTGATGCACGGCCCTAGAAGAAGGCAGTGCTGGCAGGTTAGTGAGTGTTAACTCGGAGCAGTGAGGGTTATGAACAGCTCCAGACCTGAAGGAATCTCTCTGCAGCACTTCACTGAGCGATGTGGTTGTACCAGCTCAGGAAGGTTTTAATTCAGGGCCTGTCACGCTCCATTGCCCAGGTTGGAGGCAACCTGGAGTTGGGTTACGCACGTTCCCACGTCAGCAGAGGTATGAAAATTCTCAGGTGGCCCATCCATTTCTTGGCAGGATGACGGCAGCACCTAGAAAAAGGTTACATTATCTTTGCTGATACAGTTTTCCTAACCTATTACAGTAAAGCAGAATGCTTTAGAACATCTAACTGGGCATTTCAAAGGCCAGGCAGACACAAGTGTCAGCTAAAATGTGAATGTCCATCTTTGATTTGCAGTTTGTGAAATTAAGAGCACCACACAAAGAAAAAAACTGAAAACATGCCACACGATTATGGAGTTCAGAAAAAAAGCAATGACTATATGAGATCTATGATCCCTATGATCCCTTTTTTTTTTTTTAATCCGTACAGCTTATTAGGTCTGAAAAAATGGATGTGGTAAAATGTACCTTTTTCAGAGTTACCACATCAAATACTTGAAAATTTTCAAAACACTTTAAAACCATCAGAAACAGAGTACTTTGCAATTAAATTGTTATCATGACACTTGTAACTGGTTTGTGTGGAGCATTAGGTCAAGGTTTAGATTTTTGTCCTCTTTGTAAAGCTGTAACCTTTCTTTGCTCAGCATTTACCTTTACCTTGTAGGCATCCATCAATCTGTAGCTGAGTGAAATTTCTTTGTGAGAATACAGATTGGAAAAATTGCAATTCTTGGCAGCTAGTTTATCAAACTGTGCAAAAGAGATTTTCCAGTGCAGTTAAATGGTTTGAAAGCAGCAGTATTACAATACAAGTCTAGTACCAGCTAGGATGTAACAAAGGATAAAGCTATTAAAATATGTCATTTTGAGTGTTGCATCAAAAAGGTAGTAAGCTTCCTGTAGAAATATATACATGGGGTTTCTTTCACTGGGGATCAGTGTGTGGATGAGTTTGCCCATCTTTTGCTGTGGATGACGCAGTGGGATGTTGCATTGGTAACTTCTGTATAATTAAATTGCATTGTAACACTTGAAAAAATATAACAGAAACAAAACCTGTAATAGGTATAGCAAGTGCTTTGGGGCAGGATTTTCGGTGACTTAGATCTGTGTTGAACATTGCCCTCTGTTTTTTATTATGGCTTGTTAAGTACCACACCTAAATAACGTCATCAGGAAGAGGAGTTGGAAGCCACATCTGCCTCTACTGGTTTTCTGTGTGAGAGAGTGGCAGTATTTGCATATCTGTTGGCTTACTGAGCTCATTTTCACTAAGCTCTTCCAAGACAAATACACTAAAGGCAGGTGGGCCTTTTCCATGGGTCGGTCTTCTAGTGTTACCACGATATGAAAAGTCAAGGGCAAATGTTAAGCAGGAAATAACTCAAAAGACAGGCAACACTTGTAGGAAGAGATTAAGTCCAACAGATATGGTACCATTTGGTGTATTGGATAAAGGATAAAATCAGATTTTCTTGTCCCTGAGTGGAAGGCAGGGAACAGATGAGTTATCTTCAGGCAAATGACTTTATCACATATTGACCTGTGACGGAAGACATTGGAGTCTGTATACAAAATATTCATATTCTTTAGTTAGCCAAGGAAAGTTGAGGTAGTACTCAACCTATTACTAAACACTCCTATTCATATGGAAGTGAAGGTGTGAGTAAGAGAATCTCCCTTTTAGAAGGTCTTAAAAACTGAGCAGGAGAAGACCTATTCTGTTTTTTTTCCTCCTCTGATTCTTTAGCTATGGCTCTAAGATTATAGGCCATAATTAAATATCTTTCTCTTCAATTTGGCTTTCTTTTATTAACTGAAGAAAGTAGGTTTTTCTTTCTTTTAAAACATGTAAGTAAGATAATAATGATTACTTAGAATCTTATCTGTCTGCATTTTCTTGAGAGGGAGTGTTCTTTTGAAGAAGTGACTGTAGAAATGGCTCTGTTATGTTCGAAGCAGGAGAGACTCTTTGCTCTGAAAGTCAGAGTCTGTGCATACTTTGCAGTGAGATTTTTGACCTGTCAGGTCGTTCAGGTGCTGCTGTCAGCAGAGCAAGTTCAAGCCTGTTGATTTCATTGTTTCTTCATTACCTTTTGCAGACACCTGAGGAACAGTCCTTAGATAGTCTTTGGTTCTCAGCCTGTGGGTCAGAAAACACAGAGCCACCAAGTGCTGTGCATGTTTTCACAAAATATTCTGATTTGTAAATGTGACAATTTCTTAATTACCAGACACATCATGACAGGCTGTGACTGACAAATATGAGTGTGTGGGGAGATTGCCCTAAACAGTCAAGCTGGGAGTTGATGAGATTTTGCTGTTACTGTCAAATGAGTAAAAGTGAATTTAGCTATTTATAACATATGATATGTTTTCCTATAAGCCATGTAAGAAGAGGAAGTTCACATGGTGGGACTACTTATCATTTTTATGGGAAGTATTCAAATTGTCAGATACTGTAGTTGGCTTATTCTCTGAGCTGCAGTGTTTGCCTGGTGTACAGCACACTTCATTTTTGGTCAGTGCAGAACTAGCTGCAGTAAGGACTTCAGCACCAGTAAAAAACAGGTAGGCTTTCTAACTTGATATGAAATACTGTAATTTCTCTCTTTTTTTTCCCCCTCCAACCTTTTATAAATTGTAATGAATGTAATGAAATATACTCTATTTCCATTTTATAGCCAAATTCGTAGTTCTGCTCTGGAGTAAGCAAAGATGTGCTTCTAGGCAGAATAATCCACCGTACTTCAACTTGGGGATAGAGCGGTTTGTTTGTCCTTAGCAAGTGAATAATAAACTCGGTGAGTTTGTGCAAAGTTAGCAGAGCAAACACAGTTTCTGTTACACGTAACTAGAGGTGCAAAGGAGGCTTCACTACTCTTCAGTTCATCTTTGCTGTGTTACTGACTAGTTTGTTTCTGTACTCCTTAATTCAAAATTATTTATGAAGATTACTGTTTCACAGGAAACTGTAAAGAAAACAGAAGAATGTGAGCAAGAAATTGAAAAGTTGAAACAACTCCTAAAGAACCACTTGGTTGAAGTATCACATGAAGATCAACCACAGGCTCAGAAGACTCACTGTCCAGAGGTGGGTTTCACTGTTTTCTCTCTCATGTGTGTTACTTGTCCTGACTAACACTAATCATGATGATGCAGAGCATTGAGAAATAGCACTGTACTTGCCTTCCCCACCAGAGTCAAGCAGACAATTGAATGCCATAGTGTGACCATGCAATTAATTACAGTTAATATTAGTTTGCAAATTGGGTATATCTTTCATAATATACTCCTTATTGATTTTGATGTCATTTGTACCTATATCAAAGAAAAGCTGAGTGCTGTTTTCATGACAGCTGACAGCTGTTTTGGTGAAACAATATGCGGTACTGATAACTCACCTGTGCTCGGCATCCCGCCAATTTTCCTGAGGTAGCAGCTTGGGATAGTGCATAAGGAGAGAACTGAGTCCCTTTCTGATTGCTGATTATGCAATGGTACTTCTGGGGATTCTGATTAGGGTTAAATTCATTAGACTCCTTTCCTTCCTCACTGCTGCAGTGTGTTTTCATCAACTGATAAACACGTGTTGCTTTTCTCCCTGCAGTCAGCATCTTTCTATAATGGATGAATTAATTTGTTAATGCAAAAATAAGATGTGTTTTAAGGACAGCACTGCAGAAGCCAGGAAATTACTAATTAAATGTAATAACTATTTATAAAGTGCCTCTGAAATGCTCAGTTTTTTCCAGTCAGTCACAATAAAGCTAATACACTTACATTGTACTTGCCTAATAACTATAATCACTCAGGAGGCTCCTAAGTACATGGTAGCTCTGCTGTCAGCTGGTTGGGTGCTGGAGGCTTGATGTAGTACTAAGCATGACTCATTTCCTGGGTCTTACTTGTTTTTGTCTTTGAGTGTGGGATTTTCTGTTTAATAGCTCTTTTTTTAGCAGACAACCCATTTCAGAATTGTAGCATTGCATGTATAGAAGTGGGCGATAGAACTGCCCATCTTGTTGAGAGGTTTCAGATAAAGAAGTGATGTTAATAAAGATTTGGTTTCTGAGGAAGTTATGGCTGACTAAGTTTGAAAAATAGTAGATGGTAAATGTATGCTGGAGAGTCTCCTGCTGCAATGAAACAAACAGATATATTGTTCTTAGTGGGCATTTATAAAAATATGCCAAATTGTCATGGAGGGCCTTTTCTTCATTCCAGTGACATTTTCTTGCCTCTACCTTTGTGAGATTTTATCTTGTAGTTTTGAGTGTACGAAAGGAGAAAAACATCCTTGTCTAAGCAGAGTTCCCATGTCATTTGTAAATTTGCTGGAGTTTCTGCCTCCACCTTCCCTGTCATGCCACCACATTTGAGTTATTAACAGAATAAGCTGTAGTCAAGGCGGAACCAGCAGTCTTACTGCTTTCATCTGTTACAGATTATTACTGGCATAACATCATTAATGATAGGGCATGATGTGGAGTCATTGCTGTTCTGATTTCAAGCCCAGCATCAAAACTTGCTCTGATCAGCTGAGCCCAGTGTGTAATGGGATATTTAGCCAGGTTTTGGTTTTCCAAGCAAGCAACAATGCTTCAAAGAGCTTTAGCACTTTTAGTAATTAAGAGAGTAGAGCAATTTATTCCTTGCCCTGTCTTACTCTGTTATTTGCTGTGCTTTCTTTGCTCACCTGGAGGCTGGGTGGTAAGGAAAACTCTAAGGGCAGAACACTGGCTAGAGCAATTGTCATGGCCAGGACTGAGACCAAGACAGATTTATTTCCCCCTTTGTTAGTGCAGAGTTACTTGGATTATTGTTTAGTCCCTGCAGAACATTAAATATTTTCCTTGCACTTTATTGGGGACCATTTCTCCCAGTATGACATTCAAAGATATGGGATAGTTTTGTCCCTAGACATGTCCCTGAAACCCATCAAATGATTTGTTTCCTTTCTTTAACTTCAGCAAAGACTCAACCCTGAGCTACCCTTGTTGCTGACTTTGCCCTCATCAAGGCTATCCTAAGTGCTTAGTGTCAGGTTTTTCCAGGGAAGGTAGTTGGAAGTTAACATCACCTGCTGTGACACACAGAGCAATGTAACCCATCTGCATTCCCGTTGTCCTGAAGGAAACTAGTGTTCCCTTGGGTATGCAGGACCTAGTTAAAATTAGTTCCAGCCTGCCACAGTTTCCTTCCAGACTACCAGCTTGTGCACTACAAGTGGCAAGTGCTGTCCTGAGCTGAATCTGTTGCTGCTGTTTTGCATGTATCTGGACATCTGCTGCAGTGACAATGGGGAACTGTCCCAATGCCCTGAAAAAGGAAAAGGGGGAAATAGCCCCAGTCCCAGTAAGATGCATCACTGGTGTCATCTGTTACATTACTGTTTGGTTAAGTAAGAGCAATGGATGCTTATGGATGTTGTTACTCCTTAGGGAGAAATGGAAGCTGTAAAAGAAGAGATCATAAAGCTGTGCCAAAGAAAGGAAGATATCCTTACCGGGATGAAGAGTTCCATGTCTGAGCTTCACCAGCGCTTACAGCAAGACATGCCTGAATCAGCAGATGAATCTATAGCCTCTGTGTTAGCACAGAGTAACTCAGTTGGGACTGATGTTTCTGGTCAGCAGGTAAGTGATCATTTACCTGAGAGCTGGAGAGGGAAGGTAAATAACCCTTCTTCCTCCTGGAGGAGTGGCGTGTGAGAGAGGAGCACCCCTGCAGCTGTGAATCAATACTGTTTCTCCTCCCCTTTGTGCTTCTGAGTGGCCCCAAAATGATTGAGTGTGATGCATTTCTAAGAGAAGCTAGGAGAAGGGTACCTGTGGTTATTTTTCATCAGGAGCAGATTCAACATGAAGTTTGTATCAAACAATCAGTAGCAAAATGCTCGATGTGTAGTTTTGTTGATAATCAGTTGTTCTGGGATTTTCAATAAATTTTTTTCATGGAGCAAAAATAAATTTGTCCCTATTATATCTGGTATGTTGAAACTTAACAGCATCAAGTCCCAGTTTTCAGGGGTGCTGAGTACCTGCAACTTTCAGTTACTTTAATGTAGGGTGCCAGATTTTCAGTGCTTCCCCAAAAGTGGACCCCTGTTTACAGGCAGAAAGGAAGAGGCTTTTACTGTTCTTGTCATGATTAATTGGGTTGTCTCTCTGTGTGTATTTTTGTAGTTGAAAAAAAGAGGAGTGGTATCTCTTCTGCCTTCTTTAGATGAAGAATCAGAAGACTGTTCTTTCCACAGCAAGGTGAGTTCAGTATATATCTTTATATATACAGCTGTGTATGTGAGATAGAAGATTTTGGTAGAGGATGAACTATGAAAAATGTGTAAATATGAAATATTTCAGAACAAATTGAGATACCTTTTATCACTGCAGGATACGAAGATATTGCACTCAAGCCAACCTACCAATATTCCAATGCCATTATTACACAGCACTTTGTTCTGTGGTGTGTGATTCTGCTTTTGGTGGGATTGCTTATACAGTAAAAATCCCTTTATGGAAGTGTTAGTGGCAAAATATGGGCCTAAATACCAATGTTCATATGTGGGGGTGGGCTTCAGACAGGATTAGGCAGCCTCTGAATTGCTAAAACATAAAAGAAACAACAAAAATTATTTGTGTGTTTGAGCTTAAGAAAAAAGGGTATGACCAGGCTATTGGGAATGAGGTTAAAATAGGATAGATTTCTGGGAAAATGGGAGAAACTGGGAGACACTGTCCAACACCTTGCTCTGAATCTGGGGAGTCTGAATGCCCAGGTGAACTGCAGAGGAGCAAAGCTAGGAATAAAGATTCATGATGAAGTTAACTGCTTTCAGAAAAAAAAAATCCATGGCTAGACAGTGCAAAGAAGTCCAAACAGCTTGAGTAGAAGTGGTGCCTCACTACTCTGATCCAAGCACTTCAATTTTAAGGTTTCTGATTCTACACCTCCACTGATGCAGGTTTTTTTTACATGCAAGGCTTTTTAGGGGATAGGATAGGAGAAAGATTATTTCTTGCTTGGGTATTTTTATTTATTTTTTAAATAGTATAAAAAATGGGAATATTCTGAGGTCTCTAGAGAAAACTATCAGCGTCATCCAGCTGCCATTCATCTTGCAGCAGAGCTATAGAGCAAGGGAAGAGGAGAGCTTTGGGAAACAAAATAAAGATAGATAACCAAGGCAGAAATTGAGCAAAGTGTTACTAGAAGTTTGCATACTTTACATTGCCTGAAGGAATATCTGAGCTTCCTGTTCAAAAGCTAAAGCTGAGCTGTTACTGCTTTCAAAGGGAAGTCCAGCCACAGAGAAAGATGCAAGCTTTTGGCCTTCAGAAAGAGATGATGAAAGGCACAAGGAAGACAGTGCAACCTCTTGGTCTTCTGGTACCTTGTCGGATGGCATTGTTCAGGTAATGCACTCAGGTTTATCTCCATGGGGATGGGAACTCATCTTTGTGGAAAAGATCTGCACAAATCCTAGGTATTGCTGAAGTCTGCAAAGCAAGAGAACTGTAGAAATGCAGGACAAGATTGCCTTATTCATATCCTCCATATCCCACTAAATTTTGCCATTTAAAATCTCTTTCTGTTGCACGTATTGGTTGGACCAGTGACCCCTGAAAGGGTCTTTTCCAATCTAAATGACTCTATGATTCTAATTCCTTTTAGCCATACAAACCCCACAAAGATAAAAATACATATTTAGTAGCAGTAATTTGTTTCCCTAATTCCTGCAAAGTCTCTAAAATGTGGGGGATGATTTGTGGAAGAGGTTCTCTTGGTACGTGAGAAAATCAGTGTCTAAGACAACCAGTCAGCTACAATTTTGATTCCATTCTGCTCTGTTCTTCTTGGTGTCTCAATAATGTTGTGATAGGTGCAACTGTTTTTCTCCACACCAGTGTTATAGGCATAAAAAAACTGTCTGTGAATACTTTTGGGCCAAGACCAGGATAGGTTCAGTGGCTGCTGCACTTTGAGGCTTCTCTAGCACAACAAAGCAATGGATCACGGAATCATAGAATCATGTAGGTTGGAAAAGACCTTCAGGATCAGTGAGTCCCAGCTGCAAACCTAATGCTAACAGGTCCACCACTAAACCACCTTCTGAAGTGCCACATCTCCACTAAGAATGAGACAAATATTTCCACTGTTTCCTCTGTCTCTACAGGATGAGGATGTAATAATTGAATCGCACAGTAAACATGGAGAAGAAACATCTCTGCAAACTTTGGAGAGCACTGAAGACCCTGGCACAGGTGATGGCAGTCTGGCTATGGTGAGTTTGAAGGCCTGAAACAGCTGAACAAGGTCGTCATCTTAGTGTGTTGTATGACCTACCTAGTGGGTAGAGGCTCTGTTCTGTTATGGTTATGCTGCTGGAGTTTGTTGCAATATGATATGGTAGGATACCTGCAACCTTTTCAGGGCTTTTTCATATTTTGATGCTTTAGGTGATGATAAATTTTGATTTTTCTCCTTGAAAATGCAATTTGCTAGGGAGCAAAAGGAAATATTTTCAGGAGGTAAGCTGCTGGCATGAATGGAGGGGTTTGAGTGGTGTAAACATACATCAACTATGGGATTTTTATATGGCAGTTAAAGGAGAAATTAAGGACATTGACACGCATATTTCTGCTTTGTGGAAGTCACGCAAAGGCTAAGGCAGGAGTGTGCAGTAGCTATAGGTTATATACAAGAGTGTATGGAAACATGGATGCTCCAGGAAGGCCAGGAAAAAAAGACTGGTGGCAGAACGTCCTCAGCTCTTGGAATCATAGAATCCTAGAATTGTTAAAGTTGGAAGAGACCTCTAAGATTATCGAGTCCAACTGTTAACCCAGCACCACCATGTTCACCACTAAACCATATCCCTAAGTGCCACATCTACACGTTTTTTGAACACTTGCAGTAATGGTGATTCCACCACTTCCCTGGGCAGCCTGTTCCAATGCCTGACCACCCTTTCAGTGAAGAAATTTTTTCCAATATCCAGTCTAAACTTTCCCTGGGGCAACTTTGAGGCCATTTCCTCTGGTTCTATCCCTTGTCTGGGAGAAGAGACCAACTCCCACCTCACTACAACCTCCTTTCATGTAGCTTAGAGAACAATAAGGTCTCTCTTGAGCCACTCTGGTTATCCAGGACTCCTAGTAAATGATTGAATGTGGCTTGATAGCTCTTCCACCAGCTTCCTCAGTACCCCTGTGTGGATCCCAACTGACCCCGTAGACTCGTGCATGTCTGAGCAGCATAGCAGGTCAATGACCATTCTCCCTTGGATTATGAGGGTTTTGTTCTTCTCCTTGTCTCTGTCTTCCAGCTCAGAGGGGTGGGTACCCAGAGAACAACACTGGTCTTCCTATTAAAGACTGAGACAAAGAAGGCATTAAGTACCTCTGCCTTTTCCTTGTCTTCTGTTGCTGGGTTTCCCCTGCATCCAGTAAAAGCATGGAGGTTCTCCTTAGCCCTCCTTTTGTTGCTGATGTATTTGTAACGTTTTCTGTTGTCTTTTACAGCAGCAATCAGATCAAGTTCTAGTTGGGCTTTGGCCCTTCTAATTTTGTCCTTGCATAACCTCACAGCATCCTTGTGGTCTTCATGAGTTGCCTGTCCCTTCTTCCAAATGTGTTATACTCTATTTCTCTGTGAGTTCCAGGAAGAGCTCTCTGTTCAGCCAGGACAGTCTTCTTCCAGTTTGGCCCCACTAGTGAATCTCCTCCTCAGAGTCCCTAATGCTTCTTAACCTTTCGACTTCCTCTCACAGCTCCCTCACCAGGCTGAGCAGATGGTCTAGCTGGTCACACCTTACACTGCTGTTGTCCCTACTGCCTTCCAGTACCAGTGCCAGGCTCTGGCATTCCCTGCAGCCCCAGACCTGGATGGCTGCAATTTTTTGTGGGAGCCCTGCCTGGGTCACCACATCCTTTCTGGCACATGCAGAGGATGTGGCTTTTGGCCAAGTGAACAAATTACCAGGGAGTGTAGTGATAGGACAAGGAGTAATAGTTCTAAGTGAACTTAGATTGGTTATTAGGAAGAATTACTTTACTGTGAGAGTGGTGAGGCACTGGAACAGGTTTCTCAGAGAAGTTGTGGATGCCCCATCCCTGGAAACATTCAAGGTCAGATTGGACAGGGCTCTGAGCAGCCTGATCCTAATGGAAGGTGTCCCTGCTCATTGCAAAGTGGTTGAATTAGTTGGCTGTTAAAGGCCCCTTCCCACCCAAACTGTTCTATGATGACACTGATAGCTGAAACAATGCATTTTTGCTCCCTTTTTTTTGGCCAAATCTCATTTTAACATGGAGCTTGTACACTACCTCTGACCATGTCAGTTGCCTGAATGTGTGCTCTAGAGCCACGGGAGCATACAAGTAGTTTTGTTCTTGTGGTGTTGTGCTTTATTTACTTACTAAGTTCCAGTGTTTGTATGTGTGGGGGCATATACAGACCTATGCAGCCTCCCAAGCAACTGCTGATTATCTCCAAGCACTTTGGACTTCTCCTTATTACAGAAGTGTACAATGCAATATTGCTTCTTAAAGGAGGGCAAATAAGAATTACCCAACATTTAATACTTAAAATACACCTTTTTTTTCTAGGGTGACCTAGAGCCTGAATAAAGTATATTTGACTGTTGGAACACACACAGGTAGCTTGTAAGCATTGCCCAACAGCTTGCTCTGCAGCTCCAAACTGCATTGCTTTTACATATAACTCCCACAGAAAAACATCTCTCCTCGGGGGAGAGCTGGTTAATGGTGAGTCATCCTCTTCCTGTGCGCTCAGGAACTACCTGCGTGCTCAGGTATAGCTGTGCAAATGCAAATTGCTGCCTGGAAACCTGTTACACCAGATCTTGGATCTCCAGGCTGCTGCGTTCCCCTTTCTTTTTCTTTTTCCCCCCTCTTTTTTTTTTTTTTTTCCTTTTTTCCCCAAGTCTGGGAACACTGTGACAGAGTTGTTTCGGAGCTCTTGTGAGTGTGAAAGTTAATCATTTCTCACCGGTAAGGGGAGGGGAAAGAAATGACAAACCAGAGAGTTAACCATGTTCCTTTCATGTGCTTTGCTTCAGAGCGACCAGCCGCCTCCAGTCCCCAACGTCGCCCTGGGCTCTCGAGGGGAAGCACTGGATGGCGGGAAGCCCGAGCCAGAATCCATCCTCCTGGTGTGCCAGGCCCAGGTTGCCGAGCTGGAACAATGGCTAGACAAAACTAAAATGTCCCTGAGGTCAGACCCTCAGACCCCCCACGCGCAGCAGGTGGTGGAGCCGCAGCTTGCGGATTGCCAGGTAAGACGGAGCAGGAGCAGTCAGTTTGCTGCTGCCATCCAAACCAGGCACCCTTCCCTGGGGGGGTGTGTCTGCAGAAAAGCTGTGCTTGCTCTTCTCTCCCTGCTTCATCAGCTTCATCACACCGTGCAGAGAACAGGTGACTGCTTGGCTTCAGTTTCAGGTGCAGCTTTGTAAGGGCTTAGTTAAGATACCTATTTTTAGAGTTGGGATCTGTATGCATCCAGGGGATTTAGGTAGAATTCTGGAGTGTTTGTAAAGCTTTGTTTTTCTTTGGATTGTTTTCAAAAACATGGTTCATTATAGTTTAAATCCTCTATTGAAAGGCAATTTTTCATTAGTCTCAATCATGATAAATCAGCTAGAAACAAAAGAGTATTTTTTTTCTTTTGACAGTTTCACTCTGTTTCTGTCAGACTAATTTAAAAGACTGGTATAAAAGAGCTTCCAAGCTGGTTAATTCTACTTTTGCACTTTTTGCGTAGGTAGAAAGATGGCACTTTTCCCCTGCCCTCAGATATTTGGACCTACTGCATTTACTCCTAGGGCAGCCTCTTGCCCCATGGCAGTGGAACAAAAGGAGTGGGTGGTACCTGTTGGTGAAAATGGGAGGAGGAAAACAGGACTGGCATGAGGGGCTGGGTGGGAGACAGTCCTGGCATGCAGCAAGTGCAGATTAAAACAAAGAATGCAGGCAAGCCACTCTGAAGCTCCCTGTGGTGCCAGTCTGGTGTGCCAGTTTACTTCAAACACTGAGTCTACCTAGAGCAACAAATTTCACTCACCATAAAGGAACCAATACCAAAATGTCCCCATTTTAAATTACCAGGAGACATTTCCACCTGTTTTGTTGCTGGTTTGGGTGTTGTTTTTATTTTTTAATAGGAACTGAGTCCCTGCCAAGAAGTGCCTCTGGGTTTAGGCTGTGATTCAGCCAAGTGCTCAGGTGCTGAACTCTGTGGGAATTAGGATCCTGAATGCACCTAGGTGTCTGGATGCATCTGGATCCCGTTCAGCATTTGTGTCAGCACAGGCCTCAACAGGGCAGTTCCAGCTGGTGAAAACAAGCAGGCTTTGGGCAGCTGTAAGAACTGCTCAGTTCCTGTTGGCTTGAACTGCCTGGCTCAATGTACAGATGAGAACTCAGGGGCGGAAGAGAATTTTCTAACCTAATCAAGACCTACACAAAAAGATACACATAGAACAAAGACAAATATTCTCCAGATCCAGGCGTATGATGTAAAGCAGTTAATTTATTACAGTTAATTACTTTGAAGTTGAGCCATGATACCTGTCTCCACACTCACCTTAAAAACATGAGTTTAAAGTATGCAGAGATGCACTTTGATTCAAAGCAGCTTGAATCAAAAACCAGATCCCAGCAGCTTGCAGTGGCCTGGCTGACACATGGGAACATTGCTGTGCATTGGTAATTCAGCATCGTTTGTCCCAAAGGGTGATGTGAGCAGTCTGTGCACTGCCTTTCTCCCCCACTGAGGTGTGTTGTCTTCTTGGTCACACTCAAATGGAGTCTGTAATTTCTGCTCTTCTCTTTTATTGCTTCATATCTGGGTTAATATAACTTCCTACAGATGCTATTGTTTGAAACAGTGTTAAGACTAACTCTGTAAAAAATTTATTTAATTGTTCAGAATAAAAAGAGTCTATATTGGAGGAAATCTTAGGGGGGCACAGCTATTTCTCTTGCCTGTATGTTTCTATTCTTTTCAAACAGGAGTGGTGTGAGCATTGACTTCAGAATGTTGTCAGGAGAGGAGTGTTGTACTTCTAAGAATGAATAATTATCTGCTGTCCCTTCTAGGTGAGGTTATCAGAGATTGAACAAAAGGTCCTCTCTTTACTGGAAGATTGTGGAGATAGTGCAGATTACCAACAAAAAACAGAGGCTCTTTCCATGAAGCTGAAGGAAGTGAAGCGCAATTTGGAGAATGTCCAGATGATGCTTCAAGACAAGTACAATGAAGAGCAGGTAAAGCATATGAATGCTGTGCAGACCAAGAGTGAGAGTCATGGTACTTTAATGGTCTGTAGTTGCAGAAGAACAGTTAGAGCTCACCATGTGAAGCAAGGAAGGGAGAGAAGTCAATCACAAATGTCAGAGTTACTATTATTCTAGTTTACAGTCCTGTATAATTACTTGGATTTGTAGCAAGTAGTGGATTTTTAATGAGTTTCTGAACAGCATCGTTTCTGCTTTAAGTGCTCAGTGACAGAAGTCAACATTTTGCAAGGAATATAGGAAAAGGACTGGGGTTTTGGTTTGGTTTTAAATGCCTTTAAAATACTGTGATGTTTGTCTGGGATAGTATCACAGCAGAGAGGCTTTTCAGTAACTTTCTCTTTGAAGACTGCATAAATGGCAAGGACAGTGACTGACACAGCTGCACAGTCTTTGCTAAGTTTCCCAGTGGGTGAGACAGTAACTCCTGGTTTCAGAGCTCATTCCCTTTTGTTGTACAAGGGATCAGAGAAGCCCACCTGATGTGTTTGTGTAAGAGCAGCTACAGTTTCTCCAGGGCTGGAGGAGCACAGTCTAGAAGGGAGCCTGCATGGCCCGGGAGAGAATTATTACTGATAAAGGCTCCTGTTGAAATACCTCTGTGAGCGCAGACAGATAGAGAATCCAGGCACATGACCAAATTTATAAGTAAAAATTGCACATCCCTATAATTTGGTCAAACAATAAGAATGGAGGGTTCGTATCACCTAATTTGCTAACAGGTAAAACAAAGCAACTGTAACTGTTGGGGGAGAACTGTGAGGACCTTGGCAGCAGGTTAGAATGGATTAAACTTTCAGTAAACGGAACTGGACAAAAATCTTTGCAAAAGTAGTAATTGTGTTTCATGTGCTGCTGATTCTGTGTATGGTAAGTCTGAGACAGCTCCGCTTTTGCCCTTTCCTCAAACTGCACCTGAGGGGTTCTGCTCTCTTGTCAAGTCTGGAAGCTTTCCCCCACTGGGTCTCTCTTTACAGGTTAACAACAGGGAGAGGGTCGACCCAGAGCCCCTTGAGATCCTGCACTCAGATGGCTTCAGTGTGCCCCAGCCTGCCCTTGCCGAACAGCCACCCAGTTGGTACAACGGTCTCCAGCACCCACAGGTAATTCTCCTCCCATCCAGGAGCCAGGCTGCTCCACATCCCCTGTGGGTGGGGGAAACAGCTGCATTTTCAGCTTCTGCAGAAGTTTGTCAGGATGCAGAAAGGTCTCACTCCTAAAATCCCTTGTCCAAAAGGTTTAGTAATACTGCAAAGCGGGGTGGGACCCTGACATTTACCTTGTTTCGTAATGATTCAGATGGCATCACCTATCCCTCCAGTCTCCTATCCTTGAGGCACTGATGTGTTGTGAAATCTGAATCCATGTATTGACATTAGTTTTGAAGATGCATTTGAAGCTAAAGCTTTGTGTATGTTTTCCCATGGGCTAACTCACAAGGACTTTAAGGTGGTTGTTAGTACAATAAAAAAACCCTGTGATGTTCTGTGCTCTGCAAACTGCTTCTGTTTTACTATCTGAAAAATTAACTTTTGCCATTTTGATGCTATTAGAAAAGAGTTGGAGAAAATTATCCAGGTTGAGCTGCTAGAATTGCTCACTTTTTGCTCGACACTCTCCTTTTGACTAATGGAAATCATATTTGAGCAAATCCCCATTTTCCCTTGCCGGTCTCTCTGTCTAAGGATTGCAGTAGGTGGCCCTTAAATTTCCATGTCTACATAATTTGTTTCTGATTGATGGGTTTTGCTTTTAAATCTTCAGCTCAGGCAGAAATTCATTCCATAAAAATACATGTTTGCAGAAAACTGTTTGTTTTGTAAAGTCATGTTTACACATAAATTGCACTTTATTCTGACAGATGTATTCTTATTTTCATTGCTGAATGATTTCACTTAAAATGTGATTGGAAAAGCGCAATCATCATTTCAGATTATTACAGTTCAAATAACTGTTCATGCTTTCCTCTGTGCACAGGATCTGAAAGTAAAAGCAGCTGAGCAGAAAAGCCTCATTGACTTTATTGAGTCGTGCGTGGAAAAAATGCAGCCACAGCTTGAGGACAGTGTGACTCAGAAATCAGAATCAAGGTACGAAAAAACTCGGTTACCGGATTCAGTGATGTGAAACTGCCTAAACCTGCTGAAGGTTTGCAGTCATACCATTGGTGCCTGTAGAAGAAAAATGGCAGAAAGTGGGGATATCTGCCATCAACAGTCTAGAGAAAATTCATGTGACACACTCCTTGATACTGAGCTGACTCCAGTGCTCAGAGTCAGCCTGGCTGTCAGGCAGGACTGACACCTGCTGTGAACTAAAACAGGCCCCTCTGGAGGCCAGTTGGGTGTGTCTGTTCACAGCCATTGCTGTACAAATGCACAGACACACCCAGCCAGGTTCAAAGGCAGCAGCCTTGAAAAGGGGACATGGGGGTGATGTACCTTCCAGTATGGAACTGAGACTTGCTACAGGACTGTGCTCCCCATGTTGTCATTACAGACATGGAGGCTGCCAGCAGGCCTCTAGGATGTTTCATGGGAAGGGAAAAGTCCAAAGAAATGTATCAATGCTTGGATTAAAGATCATCCATACACTTGGTTTCAGGCTGGTTTGAGACAGGAGCAAGAGGAATTAATTTTACACAAGAAGCCTTACAAACCTGGTTTTACTTATTCTGTTTCAGTGTTTGCCATTCTGACAATGTTTTCTCAATACAGCAGTGGAGAATCTGATTCAAAGAGCAAGCAAGCTGATCCCACCTTGGCTCCAAAGGATCAAATGGGAAATAAATGGCAATATTTACAACAAGAGCTGTCATCAAAGGTGAAATCTCCTCTCTGCCAGCTTGTGGAACCTCAGGTTTGTTTAAGTTCAGTAAAACACTCTCTGTGGGCATTCCCTTGTGGTAAAGATAGCAATTAGTGTATCTTCCTGTGTCACTTTAGCATGGCTCTTCATCAGATAACCGAAACCTGTGCAAGCATTCTCCAGAGGAGATTGTTACTGCATAGTGTTTTCATAATTGTCTTTTAATTTTACGTTGAGGTAATTCGTGTCTCTGAAGTAGTAACTACTAAGCACAGTGTGGGAGCACCTGGTAAGTCTTTGTAGTTAACATTCAGACTAGATGTTATCTGCTTCATTCTTTCAAGAGAACTAAGAGAGTTAGCCTGCAAGCTCCCAGCTGATTTTTTTGGATGTAGGTTAAGTCAGTTAAGTGGGTTAAGTTCCCCCAAGTGAGAACATTTTGGTCAGAGCAAATCTCTGGCTAAAATTTTGTTCTGCCGTTCACCATTGTGTTCTCTCATTCTCATATGTCAAAAGCAGAGTTTGGACTGCAACAAGAGCGTGTTGTGTTTATGTTCTGAACTGACTGCAGAATTTTATTCCTTGGACAAAACTGTAATTCCTGTTATTAACAGTTTTGTTCACATTAAATTAGGATAATTAGATTTATTATTCTCTGAAATTGCTGCTATACAGGAAAGAATATCAGACATAAAAGAATGAATGTCAGCTCTTTTGCAGGCAAGACTTAACCCTGCAGTGGGCAGTGGGGTTGCAACTACAGCTGTAGCCCTTAAAACTGGGAATCAGAGGCTCCTTTTTCAGTCAGTCTCCCATCAGGGCACAGCCTGCCCAACTTTTGCCAGTATAAAGGGATCCCTGCTATCCAGGTGCTTTATATTAGTGCCTTAAAAGTTTCATTTTAATGCTTTTTGAGAGGAGTGATATTTCATTGCCCATAGCCCTGTCTTCATTTGAGCTTTTCACCTAATTTCAGTGTTCTTTTTTCAAATGTTAGATTACAACAAAGATGAACATGCTGCCCCGAGGAACATTCACAGGTGCAGGAACCCCAACCGTGGAAGAACTGAAAACTTACACTGTCCAGCTGGGAGACCTGAGCCAGGAAGCAAATGTGGTGCATGCACAGGTAAAAATGGCATGTCCTGGTATTGCAAAAAATACCAGGGATTCCAGAAACAAGACACTGCTTGGACACTGGGAAACAGTCAATAATCATATTATTGCAAGTGGCATTCACTGTAGTGAGCTTTTGCATTGGGTGTGGACTAGAATGTAGAAATCAGCTTTGGATTTTGAGAGGAAACATTTCAAATTTCAGCTATGATACTTCTGCTAACTGAATCCAAAGATTTGCTAGTGTGGGTAAAAATCCTCAAACTATATAAAGCAAGGAAAATGATTTCAGTAAATCTGCAGGATTGGAGCTGACAAGACAAATTTGTTATGCTCATTCTTGAGATTAGAGACCTGAAAGACCACAGCCAGTCTCTAATAAATAAAGGGTTATTGTCTCAGCTTTGTCCTTGACAGCTCTGAATGTTACATGCATATAATTGTCTCATGAGTCTGTCTCTCAGTATTTAATTAATTCCATTTTATTATTAGCTGACCAAACCTCTAACCTTATATGAGTGAATAAATCTTAGCCATGCCTTGGGTGAAAGTACTGAAAACTTCTGGCTTGCATTTACTCAGGATAACGTGGCAGAGGAAGTCTCTTCCAGTTTGGACAGAAAGTTGTTTGAGTTGCTTCTGGCGATCAGCCGATGTTTGAATAACATGGAGGAGATGTTAAACACCTCAGTCCTCTCCACGGAAGAGGCAGCCGTGCAACAGGCTCTTTATGAGGTAACTGTCCATTCTGGGAAGGAGAAATCCCAGTGGATTTCTGTTACAACAGAATATATATGGCCTTATATTTCCCCTCTGTTTTGCTGGCATTATTCAGGAATAACAGCACCAAACTATTTGGTATTGCACAAATTTGGGCCTATTGCTTTTAACAATTACCAACTTGAGTCCTGCTGCCTTTTACAGGTGAGAGTCCTCGGAAAGACCATTTTCACTCATATTACTTTTCTTTCAACCCTTTAGACTCTGTCTGTCGAGCTGCAAAAACTTCACGCTGATCTGAGTGATAAAAAGGATGATCTCCTGAAGTCTATTAGCTGTGCTGGTGGGAGCACAGATGTGTTCTGCGAGTGCTTTAACAACTTGCAGGCACGGCTGGAACAAACTCAAGCTGCCACTGCTTCAAGGAGCAACTCAATGAAAGCTGGGCTGGATCATAATAGCAATTATCTGGTACTCCACTGCCAAATGCACATCTTGTTTCACAGCATCTGTTAGACTTGTCAGTGTTAATGCATTTGGGTTACAGATGAGCAACCTCTAATGGACTTCTTTTTTTTTTTTTTTTTTTTTTTGCTACTAAACAAACTTGTCTTGGCCTCTCAAGAAGCAAATTAATTTTGCTGGTTACAGTGCTGTTTGCAGTGCTGACTGCTATAGAGGCCCGGAGCACGGTAGAAAATTTGCATGCAGAAAGTATGGAAGTAACCTGGTATCCCATGCAGGCTGAGCTACAGGCTAAAGCAAGTTTCTGTGTGTAGGGATTAGGCCAAGGAGAGTTTCATGTATTGTTTCTGCTGCTGTGTCCTCAGGAGAGGCAGCCTTCTTCCCTTTTGGTGCCATGTCTGACACTGGGCTACTTTTAGCAATGTATTGGAGGTTGATTTGGCCCCACTGTATTTACTGTTCCTTTAGACTGTGCCGCGGTAGCAGAAGCCATAGTTTTGCAAATTTGCCCTTTTTTTGTTCTTTCTCAGAAAAGCAGATAATGAGAAGCTTTTCTTTAGATTCTCATGATGTGCTGAATCAACTAACTATTGCTGGAAAACACTCAGATCAGGTATTTAGTCTGAAGTAAGAAAAGAGCCTGGTCTTTGAAATACAGTTTGCAGTGTCCAGTGTACTCATCATCTGCAAGATGGCCTGGCTCTTTACTGCTGAATAATAAAGCAGTTCCGTTGAAGAACACTGGGATATTGTCTCCAAACAGCAGCAGAACTAGTCTAGCAATGTTTATTTATGCAGAATCCATGGAGCTCCATCAGTCAGCCAGTAATGGGCTCATTTTCTTATTTTCAGAAGAGAAGAATTTGATAAGTTTCACAGATTTTTACAGTCATAGAGGATCATTGGGACAGACTAATCTACTTTCTTACACTACACAGACTCCAGAATTTCCCTCTCTAAATTACTGCTTTAAGCCCATAATGCACATGCTTTATTTTTTCTGGTTTTTTTAAAGGAGGAAAACATGCTTTTGCTGTTGTTTGCTGTGTAATTTTGTCTGGTCATTACTCTATTCTTGATACATGATATATTTCTGATGTTTGTTTCTTTTGCAGAATCAAACCAGGCTGCTCTATGATCAGTTAACTGAGAAAAAAGCTGCTCTGCAACAATGCTTGAATGAACTACATGGACATAATGTTTCTGAACAGCTTCAGGTAATTTTATTCAAAGGAAAGGAGAGTTTTTACAGCATTAGCTATTATTTCCAGTTTTCTGCAATCTATTAAGTTTCATATTTTCCAAAGTTTGAGTCTCACCTAGGTTTTAAAATTGAGAAAGGCGAGAGTTCAGTATTTGCCATATTTGCCACCCCCTTTTTTTTTTTTTCCACTACACCCCAATCTGTAGACAGACCTTTTGTAGCTCTTTTAGTTGTTGGAGTGGAGAAACCAGTCTCTCCACAACCTCTCAGAGCAAATACACCTCATACTATTAAAGGGAAAAAAAAGAGCTACGCAGAGTACAGCACTTCACACATTTGGCCTTTTTATATGCAAAACTAGCTTTTTTTATGTGGGAATAGGACTCTAGTATTTATAGCTACTCATGTAGCATTTATGAGCACTTTGTCATATGGAATTTGACCAGTTAAGCTATTTTCTTTGACCTTTATAGGGATTAGAAGAGAATTAAAAATTAACAGACTGCATATCCTTCCTAGAATGGTCATTGGCCATCTACCTACTTGTTGCTGAAGGAAAGAGGGTATCTGGAAACTTCTTTATTACAGGCTCATAGCCTTGTTTACAGGCATAATTTTCTGCCAGACTGAGAGCTGTGTTCCCTGCTGAATCCTCTAGCAGGGATTGCTGCCTTGGGTATATTCTGTCAGGTAACCACTCTTGGAAAAGAAATGCCAGACATATATAGCTTTCCTTTCTTCAGAGAGGACTTGTCTCAATTCATTCCTAACTGAGTATTTATGGTTCATAAAAAAAATGGTGTTTTCTGAGTCCATGATTCCTTTTAATGGCTGCTCTTGAATTAGTAAACTGAAATGCATGTTGAATGCTGTACTATGTCATGAACAGTCTTGTCCATTTAGTTTTATAAGATCATTGGATCTTCCAAAGTACTGGCACAGATCCAGCCTCTGGATCCACTGCTCTACCAGTGATAATGGAAAGTTTAATGGAATGGAACTCTTCCTAGTAGCTTATTTTGTCCTTCTTTCAGAAAGTTGATGCCTATGCTTTGGAGCTGCAAAACTTTGAAAACCAAGTGGCAAAATTGAGAGGCCATGGAGAAAGATTGCAGTTACCTATCACCTTAATCCAGGAAGCTTATAAATTAGAGGTAAGGGGACAGTACAGTTTCCACTTACTCAGCAAGGTTTGATTTTTCAAAGCACGTTTTTTTTCAGCATCAAAAGGCTGATGGTTGTTTTGTTTTCTGGGAATGTATGTGTGGGGTTGTGGGATTTACTTCTGTCCTTCATGAATTGCTTAACTGTGTTTACATTATAGGATGTTTTGGATGACATGTGGGGGATTCTGAAGGCCAAGTATGTGGAGCTGAACTCCCCTTCCATCAGTGAAAGCCAGTATGAGGACTTACTTCGTGGGTTTGCAGAGCTGGTAGCTATTGGAAGAGAGAAGATGGCACAAGATCCAAAGCACCTAGCAAAAAGCAGAGCAGCTCTACAGTCTCACCTGGAAAATCATAAGGTATAAGATGCTTATCACAGCAATGCTTAGATCAGCATAGCAGGATCACTGTTTGTTGTGAGTGGTTTCTCTCCAGTGAAATGGAGAAGAATAACTGGCTCATGGATGGGGGAGGGACTGGAATATGTGCAGAAAACAAAGCAAACAAAGGTTTTCAGTAGACCAAAACAGGACCCACTAAAATATGAAAGGGTGGCTGTTATTACAAATGCAGTTTTGGTGATAAATTACTACTTTTGCTTACTCAGAACACATTGATGTGTAAGGAAAACACATGTCCTTCGAAGTACTGACAGTAAATCAGGAGTGAGGTTCTTGAAATTGTATAGCAACTGGGAGTTGAGCCTTTGTTTTAGCATTCTGTGCCATCATGATCTGGTGGAGGAAACTTACCCATAGCAGCCACTTTTCCAATGGGAGGGTAGTTGAGACCCTCCCCTTTGCAGCCCAGTGTCCCTTGTATTCAGCTGCTACATGCTTGGTGGGAGATGCTGAGAAGGCACCTGCATCCTCACTGTCCTGCACTTGGCAAGCAGCCCTGGCCAGCACCAGTCACTGGAAGGTGTCTCTGTCATGTCAATACCTTGATGTAACTGCTCCACGTAACTTAAACTCCTTAAAAATTCCTTCAAGTGCTGAGCACTGCAAACCACTACTCCAAAGTCATAGGAGTCAACCATAGGTGGTTGTCACTCACAACTTACCCTTAGCAAAGCCAAATATTAGGAATTTGTTTACAAAGCAAAAGAAAACTGCAAAAGCCATTTTCTCTACCCTGGTAGGAATACTCAGGATGCTCACACAGCCTATGCCTGGAGTATGGTCTTTAAGTGAAATTCTTGTACTAGTTATTAGTTCTTAATGAAGAATGTCTTGATTGAAGACCCTGAAACCTTTTTTTTTTTGTGGGGGAAAGTGCTGTGTTGAGATTCAGACATTTACCAAGAGCCATAACTAAATCAAACTGTTGCCTTATAGTTATACAAAACTATTGTTCCCTGCCTACTACTTATTGCTTGAAGTCACCTGGAATCCAGATGAAACAAACTGGATAATGGCTGTGTGTGGTGATAACTACCTCATGCTAAACTACACATTTATTTACAGCTAAACTCTTCCTTCCATCATCTTCCTGCAGCATCTATGAATTTCATACAAACTGAAGGTATAAATGTAGATCTTTCTCTTTAGAAATGTATAAATGAGAACAGTGTATTCAGCTCATCACTTATTTCTGACTAACTGTGAAATGATCAGTGACTGCCCATCTTGGAGTGATGCAGAATTTGGGTAGTAGTCTCCTGACTCCAGCTATGCCCTGAAACTGGCTTCTCAATGACTCTTTTCTCTTAAAGACCAAGCTTTAACTTGTTTTTTTCAGGACTTTTTCCGCAACCTCATGACCCGCATGGCTTACATGCAAGCATTTTCTAAGAGAGTGAGTCCTTCCGTCCTGCAAAAGAGAGAGGAATTCTGGAAAGAGCTGGTGAATGAAGTCAGGTTGCTGGAGCAGAAGGCCTGCCAGTATGGTATCCACTTAGAAAGCCTGTTAAAGGTAATAACTCAAAAGAAACCCAAAATAAAAGCTGGAGGGAAGAAGAAAAATTTTCATCTACTTTTCACACCAGTGATTCTTTAGCTAGTAGTTGTCCTTTCCTGACTCCGCTGGACAGCAACAGTCTATTAGTTATTCTGTCAGTAAACCAGCTTTATCTTTGCAGGTCTCTGAAAGTGGACATTTCAACTTATTATTCTGACATGGGTGGGACATTATGACTTCTTGCAGTAACTTTTGAGTGCCTGGACTGACAGAAGAGCCTTTTAAGGCACAAAAATACCATCAGCACTCTAAAATAAGACTTAATCTTAAAACATACCTAGGGAATAAAAAATTATGTACACCACTTTAAAATAAGAACCCTTGAAGATATTGGAGAATGAATAATTAATTAATCTATGGTGAAATCATGTCTCACTTTATTTTAATTTCCATATTATTCACCTATTTTCATGTTATGTTTCATTAAAGCAAGAGCTGCTGATGCTAGAATAAACAGTAAGGCCTGAGTCTGGTGTAGCAAAAACGCAGATTGATGTGTGCTGTGTTAATGATTCAATGTATTTTTTAGGAATGGATGGTGTTTGATGAGGAACGCCTAGTTTTCAATAAGGAGTTAGAGGCACTTACCTCTACGTTGCCTTCTGTCAATTTAGTTGAAGAAACTGAAGAAAGATTGATGGAAAGGATTGCACTTCTAGAGGTATTTATGTGTTTCTCCAGCTGGCTTTCTTTGTGGATCTGTAGAGTTGGCCAAAAGATTAGTTAGAATGTGAGAAGATGATGATTTTTAGGACCCTGTTTCCTTTGTCTCCTTGCCTGTGTGTGGATGCAAGCCGACAACTTACTTTTAAAAGTATCAGGGGACCAGGCTGCTAATTTCAGCCACAGGCTACAAGTTCATCTAAGTGGGAATAATGACTATAGCTACTTTAGAAGTTGGTCTACAAATGCAAATATTTGGGATAAGATGGTGTGCAGGCTCCATGGATCCCAAATACAGCAAGGAGCTTTGGAGTGCACACAGAGCCACTTCTCTGGAATTCAGGAAAGATTTTCATGCCATGGTGTAAAACCTGTGGAAGAGGAGAATCAACCTAGTGCCTTCAAATACCTGAAAATAGAAGTATTTGAACCCCTATTGCAACCCTGGTTGCAGCTGCATCTCTGATGGCAGAGCTGCATCTTTTATTTGGAACCTCAGCTGCAGTTGGAAATATTTTATCCATGTTTTAAACACATTTAAATATAAGGATATGAAAGCAGCTTCTATGATTGTTTTATAAAATTAAGAAGAAATAGTATTCAGTAACCTTAGTGAAGTATTTTCAGAGAGTGCTCTGCATTCCTCAGAGGTGTGACCTTTCTCAGTCTTCAGAGGACCCACTCCATTAGAAATTTTTGAATTAATAAATGTTTGGGTCTATACTGAGTCCAATTTGATATTTAGATTCATAGACTATAAAGGGCAGAAAGGATTATAGTGATTTAATCTGTCTGACTGCATGAAAGAGGTCACTGGATATTCCAAGAAAATTCTGAGCTATATTAAAGCTTTTGTAATTGATCAACAGTAGATATTTACAATCATAGTGGCCCTCTGGTGCTTTTGATACCTTTTGCACTGAGACAGGAGACATGCAATGCTTAATCAGTAAGTGTGAAGTTGCCTAGTTTTCCTTGGCTTTTTAAGTTTTTAACTAGCTCTTCACTCTTTATTTGTCTTTAAAGAAATCAGAAACAAAGTAGTAAAGCTTTAGAAGATGTTTTTGGGTGGAGTCCCAGCACTGGACCTTCACAATTTCAAGGACAGGGCAGAATAAAATTCTCTGGGGCTTAATTCCTGTGAGACAAATATCTCTAGTAACAATATTGTACATGTCTGGATAGAAGTTAGATGCACATCACACAATTGCTACTTTGTTTTCTCCCTGGGACTGATCTGCTTCCTGCTTTTTTTTTTTCTTTTTTACCCTTTCCTCATTTTGACCTTCCAGTGAAGTGTAGTAATGGTAAAATGCCGACTAAGGAAACCAGACCACTCCTATTTTTTTTCCTTAATGAGCTTCACTGTTCACTCTTTGTTCCTCTCTGCCACCATTATTCAATAATTATCCCAACAGTTTCCTTCAAAACTCTGGTAACATTTCTTTTTAAATAGGATAGAACCTGAAGGAAGCACAATAACTTTGAGGGGAACAGGAGGACAATAACAATAACTTTCTGGTGGGAACAGCCATATGTTTGGACAGTGCAGCCAGATCTGACAGTCTTTGTCCATTGCCTGAGGTTTGCATGGGTCAGAAACGCCCATCAAATCATAACACATTCTGATTATGTATGAAAGTATGTTGAGATCTGTCTTGATCTCTCTAGGGGAAACAAAAAAACCCACCCACTCTTATTTGGAAAATAAAATACATGACAGAGTAAGTGTGAGATTAAGAAGTCAGAACAAATTATATGTGTTTTCCTAGCTGTGTTTTCTGTTTTTAAAATATTATTGTTCTGCAAACTTCCCATATTCTGACAGCAAATCAAAATCAGTGTTGATGAAAAGCATGCCAGGCTATACCAGATGGTGAAAGAAGGGAAGAAATTGCTGACTGTTGTGAGCTGTCCAGAAATAAGAAGCCAGATTGGGAAGCTGGAAGAGCAGTGGTTGTCTTTAACCAAAAAAGTTGGCCATGAACTACACCGACTTCAAACGTTACTGAAGCTCTTGGTCAGGTGGGTGTAACTCAAAAAGCAATTAGAGATATCAGTTAGACATCAGTTTCTGATCTTCTACAGGTGATAGCTGTAGTCAAGCTTCTGCAAGGTCCTGTAGCAGCAGAGGTGCTACAGAGAGGACAATTTGGAGGGTGAGAAATGTATCCTAGCCTCAGCTAGATGTAATTTTCTGTGTTTTGTTTCCTCCTTGTAGCTACAACAGAGACTCTGAGGAATTAATGAAATGGCTGGACTCTGCTCAGCAGAGAATGAATTTTTGGAAGGAACAGTCTCTCAATGTGTCACAAGATCTTCCCACCATCAGGGACAACATCAGCAGCTTGTTTGTAAGTCATTTCTGCTGCCAGGTTTAGATAAGGCATTGTGACTTTTGGTGAAAATGACCATTTTGAGAGGTTTTTGTATTTGCCATGAGGTGTAAACTGCCCATGTAATACAGCACTGAATGGGTGTGTCCCCTAAAGCCACCAAAGACCTTCCTTCAGATCCTGACACTGGCCAGAGATCGGAAATCAGAATGGAATCCTCTGTAATGAGCTCACAGCCCAGCCAGGATCTCTTTCTTATGCAAGTACAGCATACTGGCACTGTTTCTGTCTTGCTCCTGATGCCAAACACCAGATCCAGCAGTTCTGCCAAGCTGCCACTTACCAGCAGAACTTGGAGCATGGGCTCAGGGTACAGGAGGGATGAAGATGCTCAGCCAAAGTCAGGAAAGGGAAATATGCTGAATTGCATTTCATGTCTTTGCCTGCCCCCCTGTGCTGTGCTCCCCTTGGATGACCAGCCAGGAGGTTCAGCCCCAGTATAAGGCCAGACAGAAGGAACAGTGCACAGTGGGAAAGCAGAGCATCGTGAAGGTTGGACTGGTAGGTGTGAGCTGGCTGGAGACCTGAGGACTGGGGTTCCTCCCTGAACCTCTGTTCCCATCCACATGGATGGGGCAAAAAGTGGCATTCAGCATTGTATCAAGCTGGGCAGAAAAATGCTTTACCTGCTGCCAGAACATGTGGAGCTCACTGTTAAACTTGCTAAAATCTGCTTGAAGCATTTCATCCTGTGACTGAAAACGTGGTTTGTCTTATTCATTTAAATAGATATTTAAATATTTACCATCTCTTAAATTTCTCCTGTGCACCTCAGACGTTCTCTAAGGAAGTTGATGAAAAATCTTCCCTGAAGTCATCAGTGGTGAGCACTGCCAACCAGCTCTTTCACGTGAAGCAAGCTGATACTGCAGCACTTAGGTCATCTTTGGCAAAGTTTGAGCAAAAATGGGGAGAGCTGATTACACAACTCCCAGCCATCCAAGAAAAGCTTCACCAGGTGAGGAGACACTCTGCTGCCATCTCTCAGTTCAAGCTAAATAATTACATTAAAATGTTGCTGCTGGGATTCAGTTGGCTGCTCCCCAAACTACCTTTTTCCGAGTTGACTGTGTCTTGCTTTCAGAATAACCCCAATATTGTACTGCAGTTTAAATATTTCAGTGTTCTTCCTGGGCTGTTTTGCGTATATTTATTATCTTTACAGTTTTACATGAAAGTCTGTTAAAAAAAGAAATATTTTTATTTGAGATTTATGAATTCTTGAACCTTTCTTAAGTCACTTGCCCTTCTGGAGCACAGGGCTCACTATCAAGTTCATGCCCCTGTAATGCGATTATAGTGCCTGAGCCTTTCTAAAAATAGAAATGTCATTTTCCTTGATATTTCTAACAAGCAGAGTGTAGAGGATTCATTATATGCTTTATCCCAGCTTCAAATGGAAAAACTTTCATCGCGGGAAGCTATTGCTGAACTAATGACCTGGCTGGACCATGTGGAACAGCAGCAGGAACATGAGGAGCCAGTAAATTCACAACGCAGTGCTGCCCAAGTCAAGAGCCTCCTTCACAAGCACAAGGTAAATGGGAAGCTGGAAGTCCAGACCTTCTGCAAGGTGTTTGGCCGTAAAAAGGATGGAAACAGCCTACAGGCATTGTCATATCCTTCCCCTTGCTCTCAAGAGGGTTCCTCAGTCGCAAAGGTGTCTTAAAATCTTCCTTTATAAAACCTTATGCTTCTATGACACAGAAAACACTGCCTGTCCTGCAATACAGCTACTGCCTGCTGTGCTGTAATCTCCTTTTCCCCATGCTGTCCCATCTGTCTTGCTTGTTCTCTCTCTCGCATTTAGATTATAAAGTGGGATGAGCAGGAAAGCCTTGCTTCCCTAGGAAGATAGACTGTGTTTGTGCTGTGTTCTAGCCTGTCTTTTTAACAGGGAATATATCTCCATAACCAGGATCTATTTAACTAGAGAACAGGGGTTTTGAATATCACGTGTCATCACAAGAAATAACCTGCAGAGAGAGAGGCTGCAGCAGAGTCCTGGCGCTGTTCAGATGCCAAAGCACCAGTGGCAGAGGCTGATTGCTCCAGCCACAGGAAAGATTCAAGCTGTGTACTTCCATAGATGCCAGAGAGCCCAACCTCAGGCCATATTTTAGCTCCCTGCAGAGCCATATTTTGCTCTGCCCTCACAGAGCTGCTGAGCTCTGCTCTAGGCTCAGGCAGTCTGACAGTTCTCAATCTACAGCTGCAGTTCACAGGCACTTTGGCACTGCACATAAGGGAAGTGCCAACATAAGCAGTTCTTTCCAAGTGCCTTGGTATATAACACATATATAACATTTTGGTCTGTATCAGCTGGATTTAGCAGTTGGGATATGTAGGTGAGGTGCTGTTTTAAATCCTTTGAATATTTGGAGGTCAGTTTGTAGGTGTTTCTTCTATGCTTGTCAGCAATATGGGGATGCATATGCTGAAGACAAAGCTGGGATGAAGGACACAAATTCCTGCAGGAAAACAGCTGTGACTTTAGTACCTCTATATTCCCTGGTGACTTTTTTCTGGGTACTGCTAGATATATGAGAAACCCTTTCCTTCTCTTTTCTCCTAAGACCTTCTGAAATAAAAAGACATTCCCTTATTTTTTCACTTTGCATGTAGTTTCTCACTCATCTCAGTGGGCAAGGACACTCATGCTGGAGGACACTTTCTCCTCCCAGGTACTCTGATATTCTGTTCTGATAGCAGATACTTTGGTAAAGGAGCAGAAGCTCTTGCTGCATTTGCCTGAGAGTTGCAGAAGTGTGGGAAAGCCTTGGTTTTAGCCTAATCTGGGACCATGGTAGTGTGATGGTATTGTCCTGTGGATTAAGTATAGAGTCTGGTACCCCTGGATTTCCTTCCCTGTTCCAGCACTAGCCTGTTCCTACTTTGAACTACCCATGTAATGATATTGAGGATTATTCCTACAGCCAAGTCTCCTTCAGAAAAATATTTTAGGTCATGGTTCAGACTCAGCTGCGAGTGTCCCACAGCTACACCTTGAAGCATCATTGGAATTGATCAGATTAAAACTACCAAACTAATTGGTTTACATTTCTGTTGGTTTTTTTTTTCTTTTTTTCCCCTGCAGGAATGCATGATGGAAATGAACTTTAAACAGTGGATGGTAGATTTTGTTAACCAGTCACTGCTGCAGATGAGCACTTGCGACGTGGAGAGCAAGCGGTATGAAAGGACGGAATTTGCTGAGTGTCTTGGAGAGATGAACCTGCGGTGGCACAGGCTGCAGGCAGCCTTAAACAGAAAGGTGGGATTGAGTTCTCATGGCTTTCTCTCTCATAACTGATCTTGCCTGTTGACTGTATTAGGTGGAAATATAAGATTCCTCCTATGAAGAAAATACAGTCAGCGACATGTCAACAAAGAAGTCCTATATTGAGAAAACTACGGAAAAGAAAGAATTCAGGGCAGTGTCTGCAGGGGAACCTGTTAGTGAAATCCGTTGAATCTTTGGGGTGCTGTGAAAGTTGGAGCATTTAAAACTTTATGGGAGAAAACACTGGGTGGTTTGTGGAAAGGAGAGGTGCTGCACTGCTTGGACAGACAGGCCTTGCTCAGCAAACAGCATCAAAAAAAACCAAGCAACCCCTCCACTTGCCATGTGATGAGAATGAGGAATAGGGATATATTAAGCTACCCCCAGTTTTCCTGTTGTAGCAGTTGGATTTGCCAAAAAAAGTAATTATTAGGTTAGTAGTGTTGATAGCCTTGGGGGAACATATGACCCTGCTGGAAAAGGCGTAGCAGAGATTAGTTCCCAGGCCTGCTCCAGCCCTCCTGGGTCCCTGGAAATGAGTTATTCTGGATCTGTGTCCTCCTCCTGAAGTAATTAAATGCTTTCCCAGTGGAGTGCTTTGAAGACCAGCAGCTGATAGGAAAATTCTTTATCTAGACTGACTGTACCAGCATATCTTCTGTTTCTCTGGAGAAAATCTGTTTCAAGCAGTGCCTCAGAATTGCTCTATTCTAGTGAGGCTAGAAATAACCCATGCATCCAGAATTAGGTGCTGCTGTTTGTGTGCCCCAGTGCCCAGAAAAGCTAGTGTGACTCATGATATGGAAAAGACATGGGGAAGGTTAGAATCCCAAATTCAACCATGAGGCTGCTGGAATGACTCCCTCTACTAACATATTCCTCTTTCACCTCTATTTCTCAATTTGCACAGCTTTGGGAGAAGCTACCCTCTCTGAATCCAGATACAAAGATCACTGATCAAACAGAAAATTCACAATTTTTTTATAGCTCAGGTGGTCTTCCAAAATAATTTTCAAGTGGAAAATTCAGTTCCACGATGGAATCCCACTTCTGTAGGAGAAAAAGTTATCTTCTCTAACCATTTTCAAGAAGCTCCATTCTAGGATTTAATGGATCCTCAGGGCCAAGATTGAAGATAGGAGATCTTCAAATAAGAAAGGTCCCTTTCATATTAGTAACTCTGGTGGGCTTTAGTGAGAATGAAGCTTTCAGACTCCATATGAATGTGTCCATGTAGCCCAAGGTCCCACAACTTGTTAGGTCTGCATGCTCCCAGCTCCAGAACACACACTGCCTTGTTTCTTCCCAAGGAAAAGGTCAGATCCTAAAGAGCCTGCAAAACCTTTTAGCTTTTCCTTTCAAGATATTTTCTCTAAATGTTATTTTCAATGTAGATTTTGTAATCTCAGAGTTTGTCATGGAAAGCGAAGCCCTGTTTCTGCCCACCCGTAGGTTTAAGGAAGTTAAAATAGTTCTGTAACTTACAGATACAAGACCTGGAACACATTTTGGAGGATATTTCTGAAAATGAGAACAAAGCACAGACTCTTCGCAACTGGCTGGAAGCTCAGAGTGATCGATTGAGATCCTTACAAACCCCAGCAAGTCTGATTTCTGCACAGAACACATTAGATGATTGCAAGGTAAAGCATTACATGAATGATGTTTTTGTAAAAACCCTATTTAGCACTTCAATGAATCCAGAGTAAAGAACTGCACAGATTTTAACAGAAAAAAACACAAAAGAAGGTGCTATTTCCTAGCAGAATACTACAGTGTAATTTTAATTAAAGCATGTTACATTCAGGTGATAGAACTAGATGCACTTTTAATGTGAATTGCTATTCTGTGGGGTTTTCCTCCAACTGAAGATGCCATCTGCTGTTGCTCCATGGTATTTGGAGTGTTGCACAGCAATATCGTAGATCGCATTCTGAGATTCAAAATTGTTCTCAGTTCAGCACAGCCATGGCAAAAGCCATCAATTCCATTAGTTTGAAGAGCTCTGTGGTTGAAGTGTCATGGAAACTACACAGTCCTAATTGGAAAAATAGCAACTCTCTCTACTTCTGCCCTAGAATGTAGTCTCTCTGCACCAGCCTCAAGAATCTTGGTGTCCTTTGGTTTTGTTGTGTTTTTGTAGGCATCGGATCCCTCAAAATTAATACAGGTGTTCAGCTGCATTGATAGAAAAACTTTTTGTGTCTGGAGAGGTACAAAGAGTCCTGCTTGGTAACTGAGGAATTAGCTCCTGATGATTTCCTTCCCAAGCATGATGTCCAGTGCTCAGACTGACAGTAAGGGGACTGATTATAGTTCAACCTGCAAGAGACCATCTGAGGCAGCCACTGTCACTTGGAATTCCTGTAAAACAGTTGTGTATCAGAGTTGAAATGATGGTGGCATGGCTGAAGAATTATGCAAAATTGGTTTTAAAGAAGGAATGTTTATCTAAGCTCCTCACACAGCAGGTTTTTTCCTATGATCTCATAAAAAAATCTTATTTTTCTTCCTTTTTTTTATCAATTAGGAGCTAGAAAATCAACTCACAGCTAAATCCAAAACTCTTGACGATCTCAAACAGAGTTTGGCTTCGAATGGTAGTGCAGAACAAACCCCAGAAGCTCAGTCTCTCAGGCTTGCTGAGCTGTGTGAAATGAAGGACAGCATTGTAAAACAGGTAAAAGCTTTGCCTGTGTTCAGGTTTCCTCCACTACCTGTTCTGACCACCAATGTTATTAATCTTCTTCATGGGATGGCAGGAGCTGGTACAAAAGAGATGCAAAGTATTCCTCACTCTTAACCTTCCAAAGAACCATAATG
The DNA here is from genome assembly GCF_003945595.2 of Pipra filicauda. Lineage (NCBI taxonomy): Eukaryota > Metazoa > Chordata > Aves > Passeriformes > Pipridae > Pipra > Pipra filicauda. The sequence goes on along the minus strand of NW_024104007.1, from coordinate 2,002,015 downwards.
TAAATTAATGTATTTCCAAAGTTGAGAGACAAAAATTAGTCTGATCTTGAAACAGTTTGAATACAGAGGGGGAAGGAACAGACCCCCATCTGCAGTTTAAGAAATTAAAGAAATAGCTATTTTTCTGTAAAGTTGAAAACTTGACTCTCTTGCTTAATCTTCTCTTTCATACCCTGTGTTTGTCCCCTGTTATGTGCTGGTGGAAGCTGTCTGTTCCTACCTCATTCTAACTGCAGTTTTTCCATCTCCCAGTGACTCTTCCATCCAGTCACTGGGATGGCTGCTGCCATCTTCAAATCCTATGCAGTTTGCAGTTTGTTCAAGGATAGTCTGGCAGATTGGTTTCCCATGCAAATTTACTCCCCAGCAGTTTGTATTTATAGTTATATTATATCTGTATACTTGGAAATGATCTTTTTTTATGTGGATGTAATTGATAGGTTCAGGAAATATAATAATGAGTACATTTATAGATTTAAGTGTGTGATAATAAATAACCATATACTGTAGAGAATTATACATGATGTAGTGTTTATGTTTAAGATTCCTTTACACTTTCTATTATAAATGCCTTGTCTTTATTCCTCAAAACTTTGTGAAACCTGAACCCTTTTGCTTGAACTCTTCCACATAAGGTGTCAATACAGGATGGATCTGCTGCTTCTTAGTTTAGTTTTCAACAAAAATGACGTGGCTGTTTCTTACCAAGAAAGCAGGGAAATTTATATCTGTGTACATGAAGAAAGATTGTCCTTCTGCTTTATAGCTGGGGATAGAAATTGGCAGGATTGCAGCCTGGTGCTTTTTTCTTCTTGCAGTCACCATGGGTCATGTTAATTTTAGGAACTTTATGACTTAACTATCAAACTTCTAAACTGCAGAATGTTCTTACAGCCGAGTTGTCTGTGTGTGCAAAGAAACACTTTGTGCAGGTTCCTTCCCAGGGTGACTGCTCTCAGCAGAGCCAGGCTGTGATTTCAAATATAGGACTAAGGAGATGTGATCCCTTGATTACAATGTCCGTAGGCTGAGCTTGAGACTGTGAGTCTGTGGCCCCAGAGACACTTCCCAAGAACGATGTCTTTCCATCTTCCTTGTGTGGGCAGTAATTAGCTACAGGCTACAAAAAGCAATTACAGATTCCTCCCACCTATACCATGATTCAAAAGAGAATAGGGATGATTAATCCATCAGCCTGTGCGTGCCTGAAACTGGGATACTAGGATAAAATGATCTATGCAGTCTATTTAGGGTGAACTATAATGGAGAAAATTTTTCATCTCCCACTGTGTGGATGCAGAGTCAGAACTGAAATCCGGCATCTGGCTTTGCCAGGTCTCATGGAGACATAGTTGGTTTTTTGCCCTGTTTTCAAGCTTTTCTCAAAACATCTGGTCCTGGCATGTCTGGAAGTGGGTATTGAACTAGATGGTGCTTTGTCTAGCCAGGACCATGCCTTATGTAGTTCCCTGATACCGAAGGATAAAAATGACAGATCACACTGCAGGAGGACTGTGGTTTTGTGTTTGCAAAGTGTAGGAGTATGTGGCAAATGGAAGCTGTGCTTGCCCCATATAGATTAGACAACTGTAATAGTAAAAGTGACATAGAAAACAGAGGATATCCATCATTTAATTGTATATGAGAACCCTGAAGTTGCTAGACTGGGATTCAGGTGGGCCTGCATTATTAGAGCACAATGGCATAAGAGGGATGACAGCTCTCCAGAGTATTGTAGCAGCGTCTTCTTCCATACAAACCAATTTCTGATCAAATTATCTTTGAAAGGAAACTTGATCTCTGGATCAAACTATTTGCTTCCTAAGAAGATTAAGGCTCTCAGCTTCTTCCCACTTCAGGTTGATTTTGGCAGAAAGGAATAAGCAGTTCATTATTTCAGTACTTGTTACTTTTTGGCTCGTTCTGAAGTTGTGGCTGAAAGAATAGTGCTTCCTTGAACTCCAGTTAAATTTTAATTGCCCGCAAATTCTTATACTTCACTCTAAATACAGTTTACTGCTTTGTTTGAAGCCTGCACAATTCCTTGTCAAGAAGGAAAATACTCCAACTAGTGAAATTCTTGTGAGCAGTAAGCTTAGATTTTTAAGTAAAATTACAGGTGATTTATTGTCAAGATCCCAAAAAATAGCAACAAAAGTGTTTTGTTTGCAGGTTGCACAGTTAAAGGCCTCAATGCAGTCAATACTGGAGCAGTGGAGAGCATATGATGAAGCTTATGCAGAAGTCAGCCTGATGACAACAAGATATTTGTACTGCATAGATCAGTGCAAACCTTCTGGGGAAGAAGCTTCATTGGAAGCTTTGAAAAAACAGGTCAAAACTCTCCAGGTAAATCTGTTGAAGTTGTCTTATTTCTGTACTTCCTTCTATGGCTTTAGGCAGACAAACAAACACTGAAAAACAAGACAGAAAAATTTATCTGAGCAACTTTATTATCATGACGTTAAAGGCAGTGGAATATTATTACGTTTTTTTTACCTCTAGAGACACTGAGGACTATTTTTAGGCTTCTTACTTTGTTTAGTGCCTAAGTTCAACTTTGGTGCAATTTAGGTACCAAGGTTCAAGAAAGAAGTACAGGTCAGTCTGCCTTATTGTGGGCTAGCACTGCCTCCATTTTGGGTTGCAGAGATCCCTTGTTCAGTCTCCTGCACGTGCTGGAAGGCATTCCTGTACAAAGCACCAGGTCCTCATACTCCCTTGCACCACAGAGTCCAGATGGACCTGTGCTCTGCACCACCATCCCTCATGCTAATGTCTACTCAGTCCAAATCTAATTCACACAGACAGCAGGAAGTCTGGCTGAAAATACAGCTGGCAAGGGAAAACTGTGGACATTGTTGTATGTGTTTACATAAATGTTATTCACCATTCCTGTAAAAGGTGTTGGTTCTCGGTTCGTTCATTGAAAGCAAATTTTTCCCTTCGCTTGTGCTTCGCAGGGAAATGCTCTGCCATAAGGCTGTGGCATAACCTGGAAGGAGATGCCTGGGCATCGATGCAGGGACTAAGTGCAGAAACAAAGGGAACCCAAGGTCTCCTGAATGATTTTTTTTTTTTTTTTTTTTTTTTTTTTTTAGCTCAGACAATTTTACCTCTTATAGCTTCCTAATTTTTAGAAACAGGCGTTACATTTTTTGCAAACATTTTAATCTGTGCTGCAAAAGCATGGTATTAGTGCTTCCCTATCCCTACCAATCTATAGGGGAAGTTATACTTAGGTTTGTTTATCTCCACAATTAATTGCAATCATCCATTCTGCAGTCTCTTCAAGATGAATCGGAGAACAGTGAAGAAAGCTGGGCCAAGCTCCAGGCTGCTGCCAGTAACCTGAAGAAGAGCTGCTCCCCATCCTTCTCAGAGATTATTGACCAGAAGTGCACAGAGGCACACACTAGGTAAGCCTGCAAAGTAAGACCCCAGTTATTAGTATTTCTAAAAAAAAAAGAGAAGCTGCTGAGGCAGGACTTGAAGGTCTGTCAGATTTTTAAATCTATATTAATCCAACTCACCTGTCTAAGGGTTCCTGTGTGAGGAATAGAATCACAGAATGGTTTGGGTTGGAAGGGACCTTAAAGATCATCCCATTCTAACCCACCTGCTGTGGCCAGGGACACCTTCCACTAGTCCAGGTTGCTCTGAGCCCCATCCAGGCTGGCCTTGAACACCTCCAGGGATGGGGAACTGATACCTTTTAACTGTATACCTTTTTCTTGATGGGGTCCCATAGCACAAACTCCTCCGTATCAGCAAGGCTTCCAGTAACATGGGTGTGAATGCAAAGAAACTCCCATGGGAATTCTATGCCAAATCATATTCTGGAGGAGAACCTACTAGGAAAACACTCTTGTCCTTGGATATGTTGGCAGGTGGAACTCAGTAAACGAAGACATCACAGATCAGCTGCGGGCAGCGCAGGCGACCCTGCAGCTGTGGGAGCCCTTCAATACTTTATGCACTGAGACAGCAGCCAAGTTACAGCAGTACAACGAGCAGTGCACTCAGCTCTTGGATGCCCATGTGCCCGAGGAGAACATGATAGAAACCCTGGAGCAGAGGATACAGGATATGAAGGTACATTAAATGCGTTTCTGCTGCCTGGCACAAACCAAGATTTATTGTTGAGAAACAGATCAAAAGATCACCACCTGTTCAGTCAGTGGAAGAGATAAAATCTGTGGGTTTCGTCCATTAACAGGCACCTTTGTGTTTCTTTTAAACACTTTGCCCAAATCCTTGGACCAAAGCACAGTTAGCACATGATGAGAAGAGAGCAGAAGGGAGTAATCATATTCCAGTTCTGCCCATTTCTGCTCTATACAAAGAATCAGATCCGTGTTGAAAGGAATCATTAAAAGAAAAATAATTTATTTTATGGGGCATTGCTTGGGAGAAGAGATAATAGCTACTAGAACAACAGCTAGGGAAAAAATATTTTCAGAGGACAGGACCATCCTTAGGTTTTCTACAGTCTTCAAGTTGGTTTTAATTGTATTTGGTATTGTGTTTTAGCCTGGTCTCGTGAGTTCACAAATTTCTGAGCTCATTAGATTATTCTAATTGCTTTTTACTTTAGGTAAATGAGATCTCATGCTGAGACCACAGAGTACATTGGACTCTCTCAGACAGCAAAGCTGTCATTAGGTTCTGACATTTTTGGTTTTTTCAAACTGCAATAAAGAAATGTAATAATCCTTATTTCAGGACAGAGCAATGATTCATCATGCTTTATGAATCTCTAGCTGTGTATTGGAAGAAGTCCAGAGTACTCCACTTTGCATATGGTCAAATAAGAGACTTTACATTATAGGAAAAAGAACTCATGTATTTCTTTCTGTGTCATAAACAACTGACAGCAGCAAAGCTTAGACCAAAACATTTTCACTTTCTTCTGATCTATTAATGGCTGTGACATAAATTCATCATTGTGCTGGCAAAAAAGCATTGTGTTTTCTGAAAATTTTTGGGAAGAGTGTTGAACCTACTAAGCAAATCATGACCACCTGAATGCCATTAGCACTGGTGTGTGTGGGTAGAACACATGGAATTTATCGTGGTTTTTTGGAAGTGGTGAGTTAGAAGAATGGGGATCAGTGATATGGCATACAAGTTACATGTATTTGAAAATACATGTGCATTAAAAAATTGTATTTTAATCCCTCTAATCTTCTCCTCTAGTGTATACTAGGAAAGGTTCTGTGGAATTTTGTCACCACAATAAATACAGTCCTATATAAAGAGTAAGAAATCAAAATGGGTTATTTATTCAGTGGCTAAAGTGGTACTTAACAGTATGATCCTTTCCAAACATAGGGGTCAGGAGCAGAAACCATTTTGCTTTTTAGGGAAATGTGCCTGCTCTTTGCTATCAATCAGAAATCTTTGTTTGTTACTCTCAGAAAAGGCACTAAAAAGACAGTGGCAAATTTCAGGGGGTTTCATGTTAAAAGTAAATTTCAGTTCTTGGTCCAAAAAAAAATCAAGTACATTCAATGAGTCTAAAATTACACCCTTTGTTCTTGTATTGCCTTTAGAGTTTAATTTCATAGGATCATTTCTGTAGTAAAGGGAAACAATGAAAACCAAACCTCTGGTCCTCAGTCACTAAGGGATCCACAATACTGGTATGTTTGTAACAAAATAGTGTTTCTCATCTGCAGCATGGGCCGGTTCTTCCATCTGCTAGTGTACACATGCTTTGGAGAGAGGGATATTCTAATTTCTCTCCCTAATTTCCTCTGGAAAATAGTAGTATCCTGCTGCCTGAAGTCACTGGTGTTCCACTGAACTTTGAACTGTGCCTTTCCCAGCACTAGACTCAAAGGATGCAATTCCCATTATCCTCCGGGTAAAAGACTGAGGCTTCCACTATAGCTGAATTTGGCTCCCAGATGAGTTCAACAAAAAGAGTTTAGTTACAGCAACAAAAGACACTAAATGAAAGTGGCACATGAATGACGATCTGATTCATTTACTGACTTGTTTTTCTTTCCCCTTCTCTCATCAGAATTTACAGCATGGCCTTCAAAACATAGCAGGATGCCGTACCCAGATTTATTTGCAGGCTGATAGGATAAAACAGCAGGCTGGGACAGCTGCTGAAGCCATTCTGGTGGAGAAGCTGCAGCCTTTCCAGAGAGCCACCTATTTGGAAAAGATGCTGCAGAGGAAGTTGGATGAACTTCAGGTGCTTTGTTTTTAATATTAAATTAGCTGTCAGTGTGGGGTAACTTCTTACCTAGAGCCCTGTGTGAGCTACATTGGAGCCCTGTAGTTCTTGAATTGCATTTTCAATAAAATAAAAAAAACTTGACAGCGCAATCAACTATGTTAAGAAGTAATACATGAAGCCAGAGGGACAGGTGAAGGAAGGATTTCAGCCTTGCCAGCTTGTGTTGCTCTAACAAGCCTTTGCAAGTGGGCCAAGCAGTGCAGGATCCTCAGATGATTAAAGATTAGGAAATGTATTTTTATTCTATGAACATTGGAGTAAGTTGTGAACTTCCTCAGCTCTGCCTTGGAAGAAAACTAAGGGCTTCAGTTTGCTTTGATAACAGTGCATGTAATGAACAAAAAACCAAACAGAAAACTGTGGCCACTTGATGTAATTTGGAAGACCAGATTCACATGCCTGTTCAGGAAGAGTGGGGAGGGAACTGAACCCAAGTTTCCCCACATGATGTCTGTTCTGAGAAGTGCAGGACTGACTTCTCCTCTGTGCAGATATTCCTGAGAAAACTTCCAAGCAAATGTACTGCTGGACATCTGCTGATGTAAAACTACTCTGTTCCTGTGAAAAAGTCTGATTTCAATAATTGTTCTGTTCTAAAGTAAACCCAAATTCATCAAGAAATTTTAAGCCAGCTCTATTTATGATTCCATCTACCAGCACAGTTCAGTGGCTGGAAGCCAGATATCTTTGTGAAGATAACAGATTTCTCATATTCCCTGTGAACTTCTCGCTGCATGAAAAATTTCATTTTTGGGTAGACATTTTCTTTGATGTAACCCTGTAGTATTACCACAGAAATCTCTCCCTGCACCAGTTTTTGCCATTCATTCCTTATAAAAGTGTTGCTGTCTAAGTATTCTCAGAGATGTGAAGTTTAATTCTTGCCAAGAAAGAAAAAAATTTACCAGTGGTGTTCTCTCTGATGCATAGAAACCAAACTAGAGAGTAAAATTGAATTCCAGCCCTAGTTATTTCACCACAGAGCTCATGGAACCTGCACAGTCTTGGCTGCAGGGACATGGGAGCAGCCCCTGTGTGTGGCTCATTTTCACAAGTTTCTCCTCTTTGATAAGCTGAGTTTTTACTTTCCAATTTCCCAATAAATCAAACAGCCCAAAGCTACAAAAGATATCTCAGAATCCCTATTCCTTCCAGGTAGTTATGAATCTCTCAGGACTGAGATTCAGTTTCTCGTTCTCTGCTTTGGCTTGCATTTTCCCCTTATCCAGTGGAAAAATTGAATAAATTTCAATAAGAGAGCTATAAATACATTAGAATTTGGATTTAACATCTGTTTGTTTTCCTGATAATACTGCTTATTGCTCCTTTTTGTATTCTGAATAAGTGCATTAAATAGTAATTAAGATAAATTTGCAATATTCACCCTAGTTCAATCTTCTACAACTGGAGGATTTCAACAACTGCCTTGATACCCTGGAGGGTCGTGTCAAGAATTGCACAGATGCCTTTGATAGCCTCTGTCTAGAGGAAGGAACAGACAACTCAGAATTGCTCATGGTATGTTGCATTCCCAAGTACAAAAAGGTGTTACTCAGCTCTTGCCTACTTCAGGATGCTCTCTGTGACCTGAATATCACATTACAGCACTTCCATCAGAGTATCTGTAATTTACCCAAAACACAAAAAGCAGTGATTTAAGTTCAAAAACTCCAGATCTGCAGTGTAGGCCAAATGCCTGCATGGAAGGGCGGAAAATCACGTAGATTTGGGGTGGACAGAAGATCTTTTTCCCCAGCTTTGTTCTGGACCTGACCTGTTGCCCTCGATGGAGGATACAAAGTAAATCTGCAAGCACCAGATCTTGAGTATCTGTTCAGTGCTGTTGGAAAAGCGAGCCCTGTGTAAAAGAATTATGACTTTTTTTGTTTGCTATATTCTTTGAAGTTGACACAGAAATTCTGGGGTTTTTTGGGTTAGTGGTTTGGATGTATAACACTCAGATCTTTCCTACAGTAGAGGTTAGGCTTCTGTATTTCTTTGAAATGAAAGAAAGGCAGTATTTTTTTGCAATTAATTAATTTTTTTACTTCCAGAATCACACACTGGAGCTTGCTGCACTTTCTCCAAGCATAGAGAGTTTGAATGAAGCAAGCATTAAGCTGCCACTCAGTGACTTCACCCTGAAGAAAATGCAAAGCCTAACTCGGCTGTGGAGTCAGAAAACAGCAGCTGCTCTGGAATGTTGCAGGTCTGAAATGCAAACAAAAAATCACTACTAACAATTTCCTTTTCTGTGAGGAAAATCAAAACTTGAGGTAGAGCATGGGAAATCTGTTCTCATCTTTCTCTGGGGCTTTCCAAGCTGAATTCTGCACTTGCCATTTACTCAATTAATCAGTGACTATTTATATGGTATTCCAAGTCACTTAAAGCAAAAATCTGAATGATCATAGCGAAAGAAGGTAGCAAAGTGCCAAGTGAACCCCCCACTATTTTAGTATTATTAGCCAGTACATTAGACCATATGCAAACATATCCAGAAAAACAGCCACCAACACAACAGTTTCTGATTATTCATTTTGTTTTACAGTATGCTTGAGGGAACCCAAAACGATGAAAAGAAATTCTTTCAGAAATGTGAAAAATGGATGAAATTCCTGGAAAAAATGAAAGAGGCCTTAAAAACAGATATTCCAGGACAGTTTGAAGAACTGCAAGAGCAACAGAGAGTATATGAGGTAAAGCTAACTCTAAAAATGGAAGCAGCATCTTGCGTGGTGAAGGTGGGGGGAAATCACTAGAAAATGCTATGCCTTTTGAAATTAGATCTGGGCAGAGTTGTACAGAGCATTTCATTCTTGAAATGCTTATTCAGAGGTAACCTCTGAGATGTGAAAATCCTTTTCCAAAATGGATGGATCCCTTTTTGCAGAGATCAGATTTCTAGGACAGCATCTTCAAGTGTTGCGTCATGGAAGTCCTAGATTTCTCCAGCTCTGAGGTGTAATTGTCTGTCTGCCTGTCCAGAGCACTGAAGCCTGTGGCAACTAGCTAGGCAGAATGCTGGAGATCTGGCAGGAGTCTTACCAGTTTCTGGAAGAGCTGAATTTTAAACAAAATGTTTTCACAGCATATTTCCATTTTGACCAGTTGTTAGATTTTGGTGGAAATCTGTTTCACTGGCATTTTCCCAAACACTTGATATTTGTTACAAAGAGACAGTGCTTCACATGTGTATGACAGTATCTGTTCAGAGGAGAAGGCACATTGCATTACTCTAGCAATGGAAAAATAACCAAAATAGAGAAAAGAAAATTATTTGTTAAATGCTAAACATCATAAGCCATTAGGGTGAGCCTTGTTCTGCCACAGTGGGCCACAGCCTCATCCTACCCTGAGTGCTGGGGCTATTTCCACAGGATGTTAAGTGTCTGCATGTTCATTGGGGTCCAGAGAAAGTTATTTTCTCTTTTACTTAGACCTCTCCAAACCAATTCATTCATTGCAATGAAATAATTTATAGAAAAAACTTCTGCTCATTGTTTTAAAGAGTAAATTCACCCTTAAGTGTAGCCTTTTTATACCTTTTCTATGGACTTCTGTCTAGATTGCATTTCTCATTAATGAGTCCAACAAACTTTAGGTTTCAGATTGTCCGTATCATACAGCTTGTAGTGGGTTCTGCTATCACATATAGGCAAATTCCTCCTGCTATCCAAAGAGTGTGAAATCTTTTAGGGTGCATTTGACACTAGCACTTGAAAATAACAGTTTTCAGCATTTGCAATGAAATAAATCCCGTCACTCTAGAGGAGCCAGAAGCAGCTTTCATTGCAAAGGTTGTTAAGTGAATAGTTAAAACTGCTGTTCTCATGGTATTTTCAGATGCTGCAAACTGAGATTTCCATAAATCAGCAGACATTTAATTCCATCATAGAAAAAGTTCTACTCTCCTTGGAGTCTGGAGAAGCAGAGAAAAGGTAATCCATTTGTTTTGCTCCCTAAAATCTTGGTAACTCAGTGAATACGCTGTCTTCCTTGGGGTTGGTATTGAATCTTTGCTCTTGTGAGGACATAAACCCAAATTCTTGGCTGGGTTCACTCTTTAAATAACCTCCTGACATATTTTGCAAAAGTGTGAGGAGGTGCAATAAGAAGGAAACACGAGTGCCCTGGCCAGACTGGAATACTGGTATTTGGGATACTAACTGGCTGTTCTGCCTAACAAACATAATTGCTCCTGAACAGGAGGCTTTTGTTGTGTAATTGTGGTTGAGAAGCTGCCTTCTTACAGAAGGTAATGAGGGTGCTGCATATGAAGGATCCTTTCCTTCTTCCTAGACCTCTGTACTTTTCAAAGTGCAGAGGTGTGAACTATCCACTCTGCCCCTGGCACACATGACAAGTCATTGGCCATGAAATCCAAAACATATGGTAGCTAAACCTGTTTTTTATCAATATGATCTTATACTTTCCTCTGAATCAGTGTGGCATGAGAAACAGTAAGTAATACTTGTGAGCAGAGGTTCAGCTGCCTCAGGTGTTTGCTGTGAACACATTTCCCTCTCTGCCAGAGCTTGCTGCTCCCAGAGAATTGGCAGGACAGTGTATGTGCTCCCCTCAGCCCCTCGTGAAGTCCATAGCTTGGCTCAAAGCTGCCAGGGAAGGTAGGGCTCAGCTAAGCCAAGCCAGTCTGCTGGATTTTTGTGTTGGAGCTACCCCCACAAACACAGGGGTTTGTATAAGAGGCAGTCAGGGGCTATGGCCTCTTGCAGAGGAGCAGAATTGATAGATGGGGTTGTCTTAATCAACCAGCTAGATCTGCTGGATTATTTAGCCATGTTGTATAAGAGGACCAAAAACCTGTTTAAGTAGGTTCCATAACACCACAATCTGCAATTGTGCAGATCAATTTTGCAGCATAATCAGTGACCTTGTCTCACTTGCATTGACCTTCTTCTTCTTCAGAGAAGCATTTAGTGCATAATGTGTCTGATTCCTGTGTATGTTGCTATAACACAATTGCAAGATTGACTTGCCTTATCCATTCTTGTATCATGTAAAAGGTTTTTTTGGATTGCTTAAAATATGTAATACGGAGAGCAGGGCTGAGCTTAGGCCTGCATAGAGCTTTTTGCATTGTTGGGTATTATAACTGGAAAACAACTTTGCAAATGGAAATCATCACAATTATTGTAATATGCAGCCTTGAGATCAAAATAAATTAAGACTCAACACTTGTTATTTTCAGGACAGAGTTTATTTCCAAGCTCACCTTGCTGAAAGAGCAGTGGCAGAATGTTATCCGGATGGTTCAGCAGAGGAAGAAAGATATTGATGGACTCGTGAGCCAGTGGCAGCTCTTCAGGAGTTCCCTTCAGAGTCTCAACAGATTCCTTGATGATACCAACAGCTTCCTCACAGCTGTGAAGAGCCAGGACTGTTATAGCCTTTACCAGCTTAGAAATGTAATTCATGATTTCAAGGTACTGTATTTATTTCTCATAAATCTAAAATACATGGGTTTTTTCCTCAGCCTGAAACAACTTCAGTCCAGTAAGGTAAAAAGCTTTAAAATCACATGCCTTTTTTGGGGAAAAATGGTTGCTGACACTTTTTCTCTAAGCTGAGCACAGTTGAGAAAATATTGACATTGTCATTATACTAGGAAACTTCTTGGTCAACATTAACATTTAGTAGCCTTGTTTGCTAAAAATCTTACTGGTATGAAGAGGGAAATGCAGGGTGCCAGAAGATTAGACAAACCCTGGTCAGTGGGTAACCTCTAGGACTATGTATATCTTACTGACATGACTGCTGAATTCAGGCCCTTTAGTTTGCCTGAAGGAAGAAGGCACATATGTGTCAGGAGAGGCCCTATAGGTCCTGTGTGTGCAGGGATGGGCAGGAGATGCCAGGAGCAGAGGATAAAGCACTTGCAAGGGGGTCTGTCCTTGGAACCATCAGTCCAGGATGCACAGACCTGGGCAGCAGTCCTTCAGGGTGGTGAGTTCTGCATTTCACATGTGGTGGAAAAAAATACTTTCCTTTGTTAATTTTGGATATTTTGGTTTTCCATTTAACTGTGCACCTCCTTGTGCTATAGGAAAGTAAAAACAAGCAGCAGTTGTTCAAAATTGCTTAAGGCAATCCAAAACCTTTCAAAAACATATTACTGAACGCCATTTGCACAATCCAAGATTTATATTGTGTACCCACACACCTAATGTTGATGAATTAACACATTACCAGTATTCCATTTGGTGCTTGCCTTGTTTATTTCATCGTTATTTTTACCTGCTGTGTACAGATGATTTCCAGTAGATTTTACAAGTTAATGCTCATGCTTTTCCTTAGCGAGAAAAGCCAGAAAGTCTTTTCCCTCCTACTCCAAATTGCCCTTTCCCTCCTGCTGCTGTTCTACAGAAAGAAACAATGATCATATCTCCTTGTGTTACCAATTGTTTATAGGCAAATTTGTTATAGGCAAATTATTATTATTGCTGGCTTACTTCACTTGGATATGTCATGATTAACAGAGCTGTTATCTCTGAAAAAGTTTGTCTAAGTTGTTGATGGTAGAGGTGCTAACAGAACTTACACTGGCTTTTTGTTCTGAGTAACTCATACAACTGCATTTCCATCTTTTTGTAACTGCTGTACTTTTACCCTATAGATTCAGTCTGTGAAAAGCTATTGTAGAGTTTTATAAATCAAAATATCAGAGAGAATATGATTTTTCTGAAATTAAGGAAGCCGATAGGAGAAGATCTATTCACTACTCTCTCATGAATATGAACAAAGTAGTGCCTTGAAACTCCTTTTGTGTGAGGCATCTTCCCAAGTGAAATATCAGGAACACGTTTCTGTCACTTCCTAAGAACAGCTTAGAAACTAATTTTGTTTTTCTTTCAAAGAGTAAGACAGTGATTCTTCAGAGGTGGCAGGCTGTGTACACCTTAGTCATCGACGTCGGGGAGAAGTTGCGCGCTGTCTCCAGTCCCGAGACCAGCGCTGCTCTCCAGGAGGAGCTCAGCCAGTTGCAGCAGAGTTGGGGGAAAACCCAGGCCCTGCTGGAGAAGAAGAAGATGCAGTTCAGCGGCACCCTGCAGGTACATGGTGCCCTCCCCACCTGCTCCTCTGGTGTTGGGTCTCGAGAGCTTCCCTGTCCAACCACCTCCAGGGCTGAGCGCTGCAGCAACAAGGCACACGCTCAGCTGCTGCTCACCCAGAGGGGCTCTGAGGGAAGTGCCTGTCTGTGTCATCAGAGCTTGTGGGAAGCCAAAACTGTGGTCCCCTGATTCTCCAAAGAAAATTGAGTCGGCATCCATTTGTTGATACAATGGATGTTCCTGCTCTGATTGTTCTCATGATCCCCATGGCCCGGAGCTTGCTCCTGGTTTGGGCTGTGAAGCCTGAGCTAATATTTAGCTTAGAGAGAGTTAGTGTGACTTGTTGCTCCTCATATTGCACCTCTAAAGAGAAGGGTCAGTCATGTTTATCTCCTTAGAGCAATGAATTTGCTTTCCTGGTTAGGTAGCAGATAGATATGTCTGAAAATTGAATACTGTCATTGATACAATCCCCAGTCCAGAAACTATGCTTGGGTTGAACAATCCAAGCCTCTTGGGTTGAACAAAACAAAATGAGCAGAAATGCCCTGTGAGGCAAGCCTTAAATATCAGAGGCTTCAAGTTCAGTAAATCCAAGCACCAAATCTTTGTGGGTGGTACTATGTATCAAGAAAGAAAATTAAAAAAAACCAGAGCACATGCTTCATTACTTCAGTGTTGGAGATGCTATTTTGTAACATATCCATGTGGTTCAACATGTCATGATAAAGTATCCTCACTCTTTATACTTCCTTGGGTGTCCTTGAGCAGACTTGTGACCGCTTTGAAAAGCAAACCAAGGAACTGGAAAGCAGACTGCGAGAGCTAAAGGAGAAGGTGAAAGATCCACTCCCTGTTGAACACGAAGAGCTCCACAAAGCCAAGGAACACATTAAGGTATGAACAGCCATATTGTATTTAAATAGATACAGTCTTTGCACACCACCTGCTCCCTGTAAAATCAGTTTTCCCTCTTACCTGATCTTCAGTGACACTGAATTTCTCTCTTTTACACCATCCTGATTGCTGACAATCTGCAAAGTCCAGCTGACCAAGAAGACTGCAAGGGATAGTAGTAGTAGTGTTTGGATTTTTTTTTTCCTGCTTCTGCTCCCTTTACAGTCTGAATTTATAAAATTAGTAGTTTCTTTAAAAAACGGGGAAAAACTTCCTTGTCTTAGCTCAAATGGCTGCTATCCCTATGACTGAATCTCCCTTTTTGTTTTCCAATCCATTTTGGACAGGGAGCTCCTCAGGCAAGAGGCCTTGTAAGTCTGCAAAGCACCACACACACCTGCAGGATCTGGGAATAATTACAGAGAAGGAAAATTAAGAGTAAGGGAGTGGCAAAATCCCTTGCAGCCCATAGTGCCCCATGAAAGTTAAATGGAGTGAAAAGCTTTTCCAAGGGATAGGAGACATTTGTCTGGACTGGTCAGTCTTTCATCATCCTTTTATGAAGTGAATTGTTGACCTATGTAGTGGGAACAAATAAGCTTATTAATGAGCCAAGGCTTTGAACTCATTATCAGCTGTCTGAAATCTTCTTTGTGAGTGCTGGCTGCCTTTCCCACGGCAGCAGTCTTGCTGTAGCCCTGAATTATCTGTGAGAGGGCAGCACACAGCTCCTGCCTCTTGTTCCAGTAAGAGAAATTCAGCCGCAGAGGCATCAGGGTCAGACAGTGCCAGTGCAGATGCTGCTCTCAGGTGTCACAGTTGAGTAAAATAAAGTACCAAAATGGCATGGGGGAGAAGGGACCTTCTTTCCTCTCCCTGCTTTTCACTTTTATATGGAATAAAGCTATTTTTCTGTCAGGCCTGGACCTGATATGAGGCTAGTGAAGTCACATGAAATTCCACAGCTCCATTAATACAGGGATTTGCCCCTTGTTAGGATATATAAATACACGTGTGCACATTTGTAGGGAGTAATTTATTGTGAGCCTAAGTAAATTGTAGTCTCAGGTGTGTTTGTTTGTCTTTTTCTCTAGTGTTGAAGCTGGGTCCAAGACCTGTGAAAATCCCCACAGGGCTCAGAGCCAGCACACTTCTGATACAAACACTCACAGGTTTTTTTTTTCCCTTTAAAATGAGACAAATTGGATCCTCTGTAAGAGGTTTTTTTGTTAGATGAGCAAGTGACACTTCCAGCAGCCTCTTTGCAAATTGGGACCTAGGACCTTGCGTGTTGAGTCTCATTTCCCAGCTGCACGCAGTGGTGCCTCTGCTTTTTAGGTGACAATTTTAACACTTAAGGAAAATGTGTAACTTCATTACAAAGAGCAAGGGAAGTTAGGGGAGCAAAGCAGAAGAGACAGCACGTCTGTGTGAATGAGCAATTTAAAAGCTCCACATTCCTGACAAATCTGAGGAAGTGCCTGTGAAATCATTCATTAGAGAAGGGAACTGATTTTATTTTTTTAGCATTTGAATAAATAACCTGAAATTGGAGCAAATTCAGGTGGAAAGCGACTTGCCCAAAATAATTATAATAGAAACAAAAAAAAAGGAAACTCCAAAGAAGTGGGCATGTTTCAGCCTGGGTGTGAAATGCCAAAGGCTGCCCTGGAGCGTGGGGAGTTGCAGGTTGCACTCCGGCACTTTTGGATGCAGCGGTGGTACCAGTGGAGCACATCCCGGGGCTCCAGTGGAGCTCCAGTGGGCTCAGGGAGACCCAGACCAGCCCAGCCCTGCTGGAGAGCACAGCACAGGCAGCTGCACATTCCCTGCTCTCCTCCCCCACAGGCCAGGCAAGGGATTAGCGAGCAGGTTTGGAAAGCCGAGGAGCTTAGTGCCAAGGCTTGTGCTGGTGCATTTCCATGCAGGAGCTGGAGCAGTCGCTGGCAGACTGGGCCCACGACATGAAGGAGCTGCAGGCCATGAAGGCGGAGCTGGCACACCTCATCCTCACCGAGGACATGATGGTGCTCAAGGAGCAAGTGGAACACTTGCACAGGCAGTGGGAAGAGCTCTGCTTGCGGGTAAGTCTTCTCTGGGGGTTTATAGAGGGATGTGTATCTGTGTGGCCCAGCAGGAAAGGGGGGAGCAGGTCAGCAGATGGGGTTTCCCTTGGGTTTGGCTCACTTCTGCAGTTTTGGGTGGGAATGGGGCTTCTCCTGGTGCAGCTGACCCGGGCTGGAGTTTGGCCTTTGTGTCCTGGACACAGACTGCTGAGATTTTTGTTGCAAACCCTTTGTAACTAGTGAGTGCCGAACTGCACAGAGCCCAGATGCAGCTGTTTACTGGAATAGGTGCCTTTGTTCTGGGCTG
Source organism: Pipra filicauda (assembly GCF_003945595.2). Lineage (NCBI taxonomy): Eukaryota > Metazoa > Chordata > Aves > Passeriformes > Pipridae > Pipra > Pipra filicauda. Next base: position 1,985,419 of record NW_024104007.1, on the reverse strand, counting down.
CCAAAGGGAGGGAGGGAGGGAGGGCTGGGGGGAGGGATGAGCACAAGAATTGCCTGAGGGCATGGAGCAGGGAAAGGAAGGGGGGAAGTGAAAACAAAATGCCAGGAGACTTGATAAAGAAAATTTAAATGTGTTGAAATGGGTTTAAACCCATTAAGAACAGAATTGTCTTTTCTGTAGCAGTAAAATACTGTGAAATATTTGCATTTTTTGTGGCTTGTTACTGTATTACACTTAATTTAGTGTTGCATGTGAAATTGCTGGGGAGCATTTACAGCAAAGTCACATGAACTTGATTCATTAGGTTATTATGCAGTTTGAATGTGTTTACTTTGCCCTCTTAACAGGATTGGAAGAAGTAAAATAATTTGGGATCTTACATTACTCTGAGTGGCTCTACACACCAGCAAGCAAAACTCTTGCCTCTCTTTACTCACAACTCTCTAGCTTTTATTTTACAGTTTGTAAAGAAGTATCAAAGCAAGTTAGTATTTTGTTTCTACCTCTTACTCAGGCAAAGGTAAAGCAATCTTGGTGGGGATATTGCCAGAGTAATGAACAGCTATGCTTATTTCACAAACTGTGCTGTGATGAAATAGTTATTTGGGTTAATTTTTTGCATTGCAATGAGAAAGAAGAATTAAGTATCTTTACCTGAAATGGGATGGTTACTCTACAAGCAGTGTTTTCTCTGTTATTGCTTCTGAACTCTGAAAATAATTCCAGAGACATCCTCCCCCTTCCTGAGAAATAAGGGCCATTATTTTTAAATCAAAATGCCTGAACCATTTTCCTAATGGGAATCTGTAGTTAAGCTTATAAATGCAAGAACTTTTATGTTTTTCGTTTTTTGGTGAGCTGCTGAAGCCTGCTGTCCCCACTGTGGTGAATAACCCTGAAAATTAAGCTTTTTTTTTTTATGTACCCTACTTCAGTCTATCCAAGTGGTAATTTCCTGCAGTAATTTAAGTTCAGATTTTATTTGAAATTTCCATTTTAATTTCCTGAGGGAACAATGTTTAGCTCAGTCCATCTTGGAGAGAGGAGAGAGGTGACATTAATGTGACTGTGTTAAGCACACAGAATCCGTAGTGGGAGGAATCTGTTCGGGGCTGTAGTGGAGGGAGGAACTGAAATGTTTGCACAGCCCTAATGAGCCTCCGGAGAGCTGGCACTGATGCTCAGCGCCTGACACCAGGGCAGGAAAGCAGACTTTGCCGGCTCCGCTGTTAGCACAACTGCTTTGTTTTGGCTTACAAATGAGAGTCAAGATGTATTGTGTGAAGAAAAGTCTGCAGAATAAATGCAGAGAGGTGAAAGAGCGACGCCGCCGCAGCTGTCACCGCCACGGCAGCGGGACAGTCAGATGCCTGTGCTCGGCTGGGCAGGGACACAACACACGGAGGGAGCAGATGCACTCGAGGGATTAGCGTTTGCAGAGCTGCCCTTGCAAGGTGCATGTAGGTCACAGATTTAACTATTCACACTGGCGAGCAGAGCATCCCATCCTGATGAATGCCGGAGTACGGGTGGGGCCTGGGCCTTGATATTCCTTTAGGCTCCCTTGGGAATGCACATCAAGCTGTGGATGCAAAATGGAGATGGTACCAGGGCAGCTGGTCCAAGGAGAAAGTACTCAAAGCAGTGGATTGAAGGGCTCATGTTCCTAGAAGCTTGTCTGGGATTTTTTGGGTCATTCCTGTTATACCCACAGTCTGTATTGCTTAGCCAGATAAAAGCTGCTTCTTGTTCTCAAAATCCTGCCTTGCCCCTGTGCTTAGCAGGCAAAAATGGAGTTGGGATCATGTCAGGATTTAATGATGTCTTTACACACATGCATAACCTGTTCTTACGCTGACCAAGTTAACTCTTCACACATGAGATGTTGCAAGTCATAGAGGAAGGATGAGGGGTTTACCCTTCATACCTCTGAGGCTGACAGTACAAGGGAGCATCCCAGAGCAGAGACCCCCTTAGAGAGTTTCTGAGGTCCCTGGCATCTCCAGACTTCTTCCGATGGAGAACTTTGGAGACAGTTTCCCTGTGTCTCAAGACAGTGCTTTCAGCCTCATCTCTTTGCTTAAATCATCATGAAGGATTCAGAAATCACTTCCACCTCTCCATCCCCTCGTTAAAAAAGTCAGAATTTAAAGGACAAAAGCAATATGTTGGGTGAGGGCTTGCTGCATTCTCTTTTGATCCTGGTGTTACGTGGAGCTGGTCTTGCTTCCACACTGAACACTTAAACTTCCCTCTGGGGTACAAAATAGTGTTAGAGGTTAGTCTGTAAGAATCAATAATGGAATTTTGAGGAGTCATGCTGTATAAGGTGCATGTGAGATGTGAAGAGGGAGTGTTTCCTGCCATGGGGTGATATTTAGAGTGGCCATTCGCAGCCAAGACAAGCAAAATGTGATGTTCAGTCTTTAGACAAAGTTTACTGGTGAGGGGTTGTTTCTCCTGTTTCGGTAGAACCTGTACTTTTTTTCCCCTTCCTTTGCTCCATATATCTTAGTACGGGAATCCACAGAAGTAGATAAATGAATACAAATACATATTTAAGATCCCTAGGCTAGAAACAGGTACTATTAGCTAGAATAAGAGTGACCCTGCTTCTTTCTGAGATATTGGAGCAGTGGTAATAGCTCTGCTGGTTTAGGCAGTATCAGACCTTAATTTCTCTGTCTAGACAATTTGTTTATCAGTCCTGACAAATGTAATTTTGATGGGGGAAAAAATCCATAGTTTTCAATGAAAAGGATAGATTCTTGATGCTAATTCTTTTGGAAGTTCTCCAAGAACTGGTGAGCGAATGGAAAGAAAAGAGGGAGACTTTTATAGAGATAAAATTATTCCAGTCAGGAGTTGCACAGTTTCTCTTACAGTGGCAGAAAAACAAGAACTTACCAAGGTGTTATTTCTCTTGTGTTATGTATAAGGCCATACTAAACAGTATGTAGTAATTAAATATTTTATATTCCTTCTTTGTTTGGCATTTTCAGGTTTTCACCAAGTAACATTTTAAATTATTATATAAGCACATTATTTATAAAGCTGTCACTCAGTTTCATTCTTCTGAGGGAGAGAATCTGATATTTACTTGTCAACTTTTTGCCCTGCTATCCAAAATAAGATGTAATAACAACCTGCTTGCTGGCTTTGAAAAGTAGAGATACTTGATAACTGCTCCTGCAAAATGGAATATGATCAAATGCAGTCTAGAAATTAGAAGGCTCATAATTGCTGGTTTCCTTCCTGAGAAAGCTGTTGCTGGAAGTTAATATTATTTTATGCTTTTCCATAGGTGTCTCTGCGGAAGCAGGAGATCGAGGACAGGCTCAATGCCTGGATCTTGTTCAATGAAAAGAACAAGGAGCTGTGCTCCTGGCTGGTGCAAATGGAAAGCAAAGTGTTGCAGACTGCAGATGTTAGCATTGAGGACATGATAGACAAATTGCAGAAGGTAAGTAGCAGCACTGCTTTTCTTCAATTGCAGTCTGGTAGCTCGTTATAGAGACACCATTCCTCATGTACTTCTTGCTTCTTAGAAGTGATACGTGATATAAACCAACAGGTAAGGGCTTTTGTGAGTAGGTGAGCTTTTCTAGCATCATCTCATATCTTCTTGATGTTCAGACTTGGAGCATAATGCAAACAGAAATGCCTCCTGAATGCATTTAGGCATGGAGTGTGAGCTGTGTGAGCTGCAGTAGTGGGGGGTCTGTGTTGTTGGGATTTTGGGGCATATGTGCACACACAGCACTGCTCAGAGCTTTCCCTGCTGGGGATCAGTGGTGTCCTGGGAGCAGCTCACTGCTCTCACCACCTCTATCATCTACACAACTGGTAGTCAGAGGGCAAAGAAGATCGAAGGACAGGGTAGGTGAACAAAAAGTTTCCACAGCCAAAAATAAAACTTAATTTTGCCCCTTCCCCATGGTAGTTAGTGCTTTTTAATACTTTTGTATTAACTTGGTTTTAAAAAGGACTATTATTTTTCTGCCGTGTTCCTCCCCATGGCTAAAAGGTCTCAATATCTAATCCTAGATCTCCTCTGCATAAGAATACCAGCAAAATAAAGCCATCCTAGACTTGAATTTGGGTTCCTTTGAGGTAACTTCATTGAAAAACTACTTTAAATCAGGAAAACAGATAAAATTAGAACATTCAGTTTCTATTTTTAGGAGTACTTACTCCTGGCACTTGCAAGTCTTTAAGCTGCTTATTTTTTCATAGTGGCATCAGTGTGAGAGGGCTTCTTCATTGAGATTTTCTTCTTCTTTTAAGTGAAAGAGTTGTACATGCTAATGTAGAAACTCCAGACAAACCTGACTTCACATCACACGTGTGGGAAAAGAAAGAGATAGTTTTGTTTTGGTTTTACTGTTTTGTTTTGCCCTCTAGTTAAGCAATGTTTGTGTATATTTATCAGGACTGCATGGAAGAAATAAACCTGTTCAGTGAAAATAAGCTTCACTTGAAACAAATGGGTGATCAGCTAATCAAGGCTAGCAACAAGAGCAGAGTTGCAGAAATAGATGACAAGCTCAACAAAATCAATGATCGCTGGCAGCACCTCTTTGATGTCATTGGGTCACGGTAAGAAAATGATTTTCAATGTTTTATGTGAGATAAAAGTCAGAGGCTTATGTCCTTGACCATCAAAAACAGACTGACACGACTTTTCAGTTCTGTTGAAATGTATTTTTGAGAGTCAAGCTGAAGTGAATGCTTTTTTTGTAATGACTTGTTGCTGTATTAGGACACCAGATGTCTTAATTTACTTAATGGTAGAGGGCAGGGTTTAAAAATTCATATAAAATATAATTTTTATTATGGGAGCTTTGCAAAAGGAAGAGTTAAAATGATCTCTCTGTTGCATGTGTTGAATTGCAACTTGATTTTAAGGCAGTCTGGTAGGAGTTCATGTGGCCTTTTTAGGAGAGCCTCCTGTTTTAACAAAAGCCTTTGTTTCACCCTATGCCTGAAAGCACAGAATTTAAGAATAGATTCTGTTCTGTCTCTGTAGACAGTCAGATTTATAAAATGATAACGTTCCTTCTTTACATTCAAAAGCGTATGAAATTCCATTTAATATCAGTGCTGTTTCTTTACTCAGTCTCTCATAAAAAACCTGAAAGACCATATGAGTTTCTTTTAAATTTAGGATCTTTTGTATGATGGTGAAATGTAAAATACTACCAGTTGAAATTAAAACAAAAACCTGCATAGTCTAGGCAACGACCTCTTCTTAAAGGATTAAACATCTTTATTATACTTGACAGAGTTAAGAACATCATGATCATTTTAGTATTAGCCTTACTGAGACGATCCCATTTCATCATTATCTCTGAGTTTCTACCACAGCTTGGCAGGAGGAGGATGCTGGGCTGGTCTCACCCCCTGCTGAGTTTATTAGTAATCCAGAAATAATAAGGCTAACACGAAATTAGTATTGGTCTAAACTTCTCTCCCAAGGTTTTGTTCTGCCAGTAATCCCCCTCTGTGGGCCCTCAGAAGCTCTGTTGCTGAGTTTGGGACAGATAAGGCGGGTGGTTTGTGCTGTGACAATGTAGTGCTAAGTGTGCTGGGCCTTAATCAGGAATGAGATCTGAATTAATGGTGACACATGAGCCGTGAATGATTAAGCAGAAGGTGCCTTCTTAAGGTCCTACACTTTGCAGGTAGTCTTGCAATGGTTGTCTCAAGGTGTCTCTGTGTTTGATCCGGTGCAGGAGAGAAAGCTCCACTTTTATAACAGCACTTTTCCTGTTCTCCTCTGATGGTAATGTGTCACTTCTAAAGCACTTTTATGATCATTTGTGTTCTGCTGTGTGTTAGTTTTGAATTGTAGCAATTTTCAAATGCAGGTTAAAACTGAGGTTAAAATGGCACATTCCTACTATTCTTTAGGAAAATATTCTAAAGAACTGATGGGATATTTAGAGAGATTTGGATGTCTTATTCCAGCACTCTGTGACAACAGAGCACTTGTTTGTCTACCTGGGATGTCTTAAATCTTTACCTTCAGACAAGTGTACAGTGGTGCTTTGAGGTACATTAGTGTGGATTTGCCTAGAGCATCAACAAGGCTGCCAGTATTTGATGTCTAAGTGGATATTGCAGCTACTGGAGAATTGGTGTGATGCTTTATGATTGTTCCTGTGTTCTTAATCCCAAAATGTCTGTCATATGCCAGCTTCTACTTGCGATTTCCACCAATTTCCTGCTTAGCACCAGGGTAATGAACTGAAAGGACCTGGCAAAATGTGATTTTAAGCAGCTCCCTCGGTGGTCCAAGGTTATCAGGCAGCCCCATGGGCTCTGCTGGTCCTCTTGGACTTAGTATTGGCAGAGGTTCAGTGTATGGCAGCGTTTTGCAGCCTGGGTGCACATCTCCTCCCTCGCCTAATCCCCCTTGCTTGGGCTTGGCTCCCAGCTCAGCAGTTCTCAGCTGCTCAGTCATAAATTACCACCAGACCTGTGAGCGTGGGTTGGGATGCCCCGTGCTGATAGACTGTCTCCTTCCTTTTCAGTAAAAAAAACTGGTATTTATGCTGTGTTGAAAGAGCTCATGAAAAGAGTGTGGTGGCAGAATATTCTGGCCCTGCTGGATGGAGCCATCACAATCCAGACATCCTCTCAGGATCCCGAACATCTGCTGTCACCAGTTTCATTCAATGGATAGTAGGATGGGTTGGCTGAAGGGAGCCCTTAGGGAATGGTACAGGGGCTGTACACCCACTGTGGCCCTTTGGAAAAGATACCGTGGCACTGCAGGACTGCTGCCATGTCAGCACACCTGTGCAAAGCCCTTTTCTTTGGGCACTGATTCATGTCTTGGGCAAGATAAGAGGAATGGAGGAGATGCCTCAGGGAAGGAGTGCCAGAGGACCTTGGAGGGTTTGAGGATAGGGGAATTCTGCCTGGAGAGATGTGATAAATCTGACTGTGGTGGGGAGAAAAATCTTATCTTTCTCCTGAAATAATGAAATTAGAAAGTAGTTTTGCTCCTATCTTTTCAGATCAGGAACTGTGGCAAGTGAATTGAAGTGTAAATTTTCTGAGTTTTTGAGTGAATCTGTGACCATTTGAAGCTTTTTTTTGACAAGTATTACAACTTCAGCAGTTTCTGTTGAACTCACAGTGATCTGCTGCCTTTATTTGCACCACAGCCCACTGCACCTTGGCTCTCTGTGGCTCACCCACCATCACAGGGGCAAGGACCAAATCATGCTATGTCTTCATAGCAGGCCAAGATTTGGGCAGAAAGTGAACTACAGAGCCACTGAGTAGGGGGAGAAAATGTATATTGAATAGCTGTGTGTTCCAAGCCAGTTCTTCATTTTGGGCACTGAATCTTTCTTGTAGAAAGGCACTTTTTGATCCTGTGGTTCAAGAGTATGAAATAACCCGTATCCACAAAGGAATCTAATTGAGATTAGATTCAGTTCTGTGGCTGCTAATATCCTGCAACCTGAGCAGCATTTTACCTTTTCTGTAGTGCAGTGTTATGGCTGTGTGATACCAACATGAAACCAAAGCAGCCTGGAGGCAGCGTATCAATGCAGAGTGTTCCTCCTGATAGCTTGTTTCACCTTTTAAAACCAATAAACGTCCTGGGACAGATGGACAAATTAGGTGAGCTCCCTATTTAGTCCTTGAAGTGATTCTCTTAGTTCATGGTGACAAGCTCAGATTTGCCATATGGCTGCACTTGCAGGACTTAACACTTTCATTATGTGCCTGTGCTTGGCTTGTGCAGTGACAAAAGCTTTGCCGCGTGTGTTGCGCCAAGCCACGCTCTGGCTGCAAACTTGGAAAAGTCTCAAAATGTTAATTTTCATGGGATAAAGTAACCATCAGGGCATTAGCATTCCTGGAAAGGAGAACAAATGAATTCCTGTTCAGCTCAGAAGATACTCTTACTAGGGGAGTTTCTCCTGCTGGAGTCGTAGTTGATGGATGGGAAATGCAAACACACTAACAGGCAGAAAGGGAGCCTTATGCTGACTGTAGAAATGGACACAGAAAGGATCTTGCTTCTGTTGCTGAAGCAGTAGAAGGACTGCCCAGGCTGCACACGGGTGGTAGACAAGCAAAAACCTGCAGATTGGTCTCTAATGTAGCTGATGTTGCATTTCTGTACCTCTGGACATCCTGCCACTGCTGCTAAGCTGTGGAAGGGGGATGCCATTTCTCAGCTGCTCTGGCTGTGGGCACACTGTGATGTGTTTTCTTACTTGGTGGGTCTGGTCCCTGTTTTCAGCCTTGTGGAGAAAGGCAAAGTTTTTGTGTATGTAGCAGGAATGGGTTCAAATGACTGCAACCATTTATGCAAGCATGAAAATGCACGGAAGCTAGGAAGGTCAAATGTGTCTTCTCGTTCTTTTAAATAGGAACCCTTGGCAACTGGGTGTTTTCCCCGTGTTTGCAAGCTGCCAGCTGTCATTGCAGGGTCCAGGAATCTTAAACCGCCACAACCAAAGTTAGCCCTTCCTTCCCACATCGAACTTGGGAAAATCAAGGTGTTTTCAGATGGTTTCTTGCGTACCCTGGGGGACTGAAATTCCCAAACATCCTGAAGATGCTCAGGTTGCAGAAAAACTGGGAAGAGGTTTAAGCTCTTCAGTGACATCACTTTGTGCTGTGCTAGATGTCCACAGAGGCTTCATTGGGGAGCTCCAGTGAACCACTGCTCTGTGATTCCCTCTCCTCCCTGCACCCCCACTGTGGCTGGGTTGTCCCAAAAGCTGCTCGGGCAGCAGTGGGCCTGGTAGGTTTGGGGACTGAGTTCATACCACCACTCAGGTGGTCTCTATTTATTTTCCGCTACCTTGCTTACCCTTTGGCAGGACAGACTATTAGGCACCACGTGTTGCTGTGCTGTCACAGCCCACAGTCAGTGTAGGTGCACTCCAGGTTCAAAGGTCTCTTTGAATTGCTGCAGATCAATATTGCAATAATGCAAGGGAAGCAGAATATGCTGCAGAGAGGCCCCCAGGTAAATGATAACAGCAATGTCCAGCAGAATCGTACTGGTTTGTGTCAGTACCACTGTAAAATCTCATTCTTGTATTTATTTTGGTAAAAAAAACCCCTGGATAATTGAAATCTCAGTCACAAAGTGCCTGCTTTCTTTCCATGTTCCCTCTGTCCTTTGAGGATTACGCTTTGCTTTGGTGCAGAGGCTGTGACAGAATTCATTATTGTATCAGCCATGATGGTTGGGCTTATTTTGGTTATGCAATGTGTGCCGGGAGCAGGGGGAGCTGGCAGTGCAACGGGAGTCCTTGTTTCCTGCAGGCTGTCGCCATTCCCAGTGTCTGCCTGTAAAGCTGGGGGAATTATTTCCCCATTTTCTCAGACCTACCCTTTCAAATATGGTTTTGAACCACCCTGGACCATGATGTTAAACCGTGGAGGTGACTGAGCATGATTTACCTGTGCAAATGTCCAAAGCCGCCTCCCACTGTGCTGTGTCTTCCCAGGCACTGTGTGTCCTACCGTGTGAGCGATCAGCAAGCCAGTACAGGTCTTCAGGAGATTATCTGAATACTGAAAAACCTTTGATTTCAAAACCATTCTTTGCATTTTTTGTGGGATTATCCTAACTTCTTTCTTTTTTTCCTGATATTGGCTGGATGGGGAGTGACTTGTAATCCAAGGTTCTCCAACTTCCGCCTTTTTTTCCCACCCCGTGATCTCTGGCAGTCATAACACAGAGAAAACATGACAGTGTGTTTTTCCACAAACGAATGATATCATAAATGAAGATTAGGGCTTATTTTGTCCTCCAGCATAACAGGCTATTTGCACTGGAGGCCTTCTGCCTGGTCTGGAAGGTTAAAGAGAGGACAGGTTAGTGTGTGGGAGATTTAATTCGTCCTTAAATACCTGGGATATAATGGTAAAGGCGAGAGAGCAGAATGCAGGGGGAAGTAAGGATACCTCTCTGTGCGTGGTGCCTGTGCGTGGATGTACGTGCTCTCGGTTTTTTGGGTTTGCTTCAAATTGACTCCGCTGTAAATCATCCGGGGCTGAGACTCCAGTCCCTCTTTTGCACAAGAAATGAGCACTGCATCCACCTTTCTCGGTGCCGAAGGCTTCAGCTTCCAACCTTTTTGTCGGCAGCCGCAGGCAGCCGCCCCGGCGTGCGCTTCCTCATGGGCTAATTCTCTTGTGTCAGAATAAAGCTCTCGTGGTTTTGTTCTGAGGAGGGATGCGGCCGTTCGCCAGGTAAAAAAAATACCAACGCAAAACGTCGGGGTTAAAGTGAGGGGGGAGAGCTACGGTGTCTCCCCAGCTCAGGGTCGGGGAGGAGGAGGAGGAGGGCGAGTCTCTCTCCCCCCGCCACGCGGGATGCTAAAGCGGCGGATAAATAGGGCATCTGTGGAGGAGGGGTTTCCTCTTCCATGCCTGCCTGGTCGCACAGACGGTCCCCCTTGCAGCTTGGGATTTGCAAGCTGAGGAATGGTTTTCTCGTGCGAACAGTAAGTGCGGTGTTGGTGAGCGGTGCGGGTGTGGTGGGTTCTGTGGGAGCAGCGGGACCCGCCGGCCCTGGGCGGCGGCGGCGGCGGGGGGAGGCGATGCGGTGCGCCAGCGGCTCCCTGCAGTTCTCCCTGGACAAGTGGATAAGTGGGAGAAGCGGCGTGTTAGCAGCAGGAATAGCGCTCAGGGGCCTCTCGCTTGAAATCAGCCGTGTTTGGGGGTTGGCACCCAAGGCGGTGGAGATCTGTGACAACAACCTTTGGACTCGCCGGCGGGTGACGCGAGAAAAGCCTCCTCCGGCTTCACCCGCTGCTCGCTCCCTGTGCGCACACAGCCCACGGACACGGGGCTTCTGGCATTGTACCAGGACCGAGAAATGTCCTTGCATTTTATAATAAGGCCTAAAATTTGCCTTCGGCGTCACCTCTCCACATCGGTTCTTTTGTCCCTCACACGATTAGGCTCCCCCTCACTGAACAAAGGTTTCCTGGGTTGTGCATCTCATTTGTTTTACCGGCTGGTAAACAATCCTGTCAGCTGGCAGGGCAGTTTCGGCTCCTCCTCCGAAAGAAACGTACTGAGTCTCTTTTTCTGATGACATTTGTGCTCGTGAAGGAGGGTCTGGAACAAATGTCAGAATGTTGTTCATTCCTTCAGACACTAGAATTTGAATGTTACTGTTTACCTTATTTGAGGTTGCCCCTACCTTTCCTTGCAGCATTTTGACATCTAAGCCAATGCAGTTGGCAGGCATTTTGTAGTTCTTTTTGCTTGTGTGAATACATTTCAGTCAACCTGGAAGCTCCTTCTACTGATATATACTTCCTGAGTAGTTACTACAAATATTCTGTTTATTTCTGTGGCTGTACAATGATTCAGCCTGAGACAGCTTAATGGGTTTCTCTTGTAACCCAGTGCGGGCAACTTCAGTGAGGGTTTTAAGACCCAAATCCAATCTCTGGTCAGGTCAGTTAGTCCTTCTGTTCACTTTTGCAGCCAGCTTTTAGTTATAATCTTCCAGTTTTGTTCTTTTTTCTGCCAATTCTATTTTGGTGTGAAGATTAAGACATTTAGAAACTGGCTTTGTTTGGCTTATCCCAGGCATCTTATGCATGTGTCTAAGTGCTTTTATGAATCAGGGTGTTATTTTAGCTAGGCCTGTTGTAAAGGACAAGACAAGTCTGAGTTTGTTGGGGTTTTTTTTTAGACTAGTGGTGATATTTATTGGATTTTTTAAATTACTACTAATTCTTTTGGTTCTGAAGGCATGGTGAATGGTGGCAGGTGAGCTCTCATTGGGAAGTGAACAATGGATAAGTAGGCCTTTTTTCAGTAAACAGTAAGTTTTTCGTGTTTGACCAAATAACCTGAGAATCAAACTTGGTAGAGGAAAAATTCAATCAACAGTGGTGGCACCTTCCACCCTGTGGCTAACTGGGAGAAACTGGTTTCCTCTACTGCACTTGAACTTTTATTGCTGTTAATTCACTATGTGTTGGGTGATTGGTCCCGTGGACGGGGGAGGGAAGCTTTTGTCCCTAAGCTTGGAGGCTTGCACTGTGCACCTCCACCCAGCTCCCAGCAGGACTGTCTTTCCCTAAAAATGGTCCCTTCAGGATGCATCTCAAAACAGTTCATGTGTTTTCTGTTAGGCAAAGAGCAGGTGATTTGCAAGAATACTTGCAGTGTGCAGATATGCATCTGAGAATGGTGGTTGCAAATGTAAGACTTTTATAGATGTAATTAGTCTGTTTTACTCTGAGCTGTAGCCAGAGAAATGGCAGTTCCCTGTGACTTCAGTGGAATCTGAGGGTGCTCAAGGAGGATGCTCAAGTTTTTCATCATTTTACTCATTGCTTCAGTTTAGAACCCTTGCCCTTTACCTTGGACTCTGTGTGTGCTGACAAGAGCAGATCAGCCATTGTGAACATCTGGACAAGGCTGTCCTCCCATTTACCCACTGCACTGGTGTGAACTTCTGTTAGGTTTTTATTCCTCTTTGTCTGCTTAGCTCGAGTTTGAGATTAATGCCTTAGAGCATTAAGGGTGGTCAAATGACTGACAAATGCCATATTCTATACAGAATATGTAACAGATTAAATTACTTAATTACAGTGGTGTATCTAATGGCAATTGCTAAAAATTAAGTACAAGCTCCCAATACCACAGTGATGCTGTTTGAGACTGTTGCTTCTAGTAACACTAGAAGGTAAAGACCCACATATTTATGGTGATATTCACAACTTGAAATTTAGAGTGGTTTCTAAACCAAAATAGTATTGGAATGGTGGTGCAAAACACCACACTTAGATTCTAAAACTGTTGCTTCTAAAATTTATTGAGTGTACTTTCAGTCATTATGACATTTATTTATGATCTCCTATCCCTTGGTTTTGTTTTGGACTTCCTTGGCTGTGTTTACCTGCCTATTTTCCTAAGATGCAGACTGAAAAAAGATGTTTTGTGGCCTGTGAATTTTTCTGTAATGAAGCTTAGGAATGGGCAGCAGGTGGATACAGGCAGAGAAGGGGGTACAGGGAAACAGAGATGATCCTGAGCAGCACAGCAAGCTGCAGGTCAGCTGTGACATCAGGTGCTCCCAGTGTGTGCATCTCTTGCAAGTCGCCAGAGGGACATTTCCAAAGCACTAGTGGGAAACATCATAGATTATGCAGAGAATAAATTCCCACAGGATACAGTCAGGGATAGTGCAACAATTAAGCCTTGTTTTCCTCCCAAGTGGCCTGAAATCATGCAAAGTTAACAATGCAACAGTGTAGATGTTTGGCTCAGACTCTTTCTCTGGCCTGGCTTTTCTTGTGCCTCTTCCCTTTGGTGTTTTGGTGGTCAACACAGCGCTTATATTGCCCCATTTCTCCAGGGAGAAGCGTTCCTGAGTCACTTGTCTTTGGTGGGCCACACTCCCTGAGGAGCCAGAGGCCCTGCTGAGCATCATAACCATCAGATCCAAATTGACTGGTGGGAGTAGGGTGAAGGAAGAATTAGTTCTCCTGTGTAAATTACTGCCAGCCCATGATAGCACAAGAAAATTCTGCAGTGACATGTTTATTGAGTACCGCTTAATAGAAGCAGAACCAGGAGCAGGAGCAGGAAGATTTATATAGCAGCTGTTTGCTTGGGAGCCAGATGCTGTCTGCATACAGGGTTGAACTTGGGAGCAGAGTTCTGAAAAGAGCTTGTTAAGGAAAGTGAGAGCAGCTTTTGTCATCTGCTGGCTTCCTCTCTATCAGCTGCAGCAATGGGAAGCACAGGCAGTGCAAAGGGACAGAGGCAGCTGCTTTGTACTTTATATCAGTATCAGTGGCTTTGTGAGTGCAAGGCAGGAACAAGGTGGACCATGGACTTGGACCAAGTCCTTCAGGCTGGCTTGCAGGGTTACTTCAGTCAGACAATACTAATTTACTTTTTGGAGAGTGCAGAGTTGCTAAATCCCTTCCAGGAGTCCTGGTGGAGGACTATGTTCTTCTCGCCCTCCTTGTAAAACAACTGAAAGTACTGCCTGGTCCTTGTGGGACAAGAGGTTAAGGGAAGGTGCCTTCCACGCTGCTAATCAATATGAGACCCCAGATTTGCCAGCTGTACTCTGTACCTTCACAGTAACCAACAGGAGTGAACAAATCCAGCAGGATCACTCCCACATCTCCTCCACAAGTGCTTTACCTTAAATCAAGTGTCTAGCTGACGTATGTATCCTCTTTGATTAGGTTGCTAATAAGATCAGTTGTTGCTTACAGAGTGGCATATTCTTTATGGATTAGCTGTCCTGCGTATCTCGTGTCATTGTATCAACAGGCAGCTGCAAAAGCTGCTCGATTACAGGCAGTTTGGACCCCTCTCCTCCAAAACTTGCTAGGATAGTTTGGCAGCAGGCAAGACAGTGGGCCAGGAAACTTCCCATTTTCCTCACAAGGAAGGGGCAGGTCCTTTGCATGAAGCCACCATGCAGGTACCCTGTCAGGGCACTCCTGTCTTGGGTAATCTCTCTCTTCCTGCACTACATGAGATCACATCCCTGTGCCCTGCCCCAGACTCAGCTTGCACAGCACTGGTGTTGCCAAGTACATCAGGATTCATCTCAGACTCCTCAGCACTCCCCTGCATTTTGGGACATGCAGTGATCCCCTTGTACAAGCTGCGCTTGCAGTCCCACTGCTGGTTTTGTTTAGCTGGTGACAGTTCCCAGCCACAGTGGCCAATGAATGGGAAATGTCTCACTTAGCCTTTTTACAATACATACTTTAACTTTTTGCACTGCACTTGACTTAAATAAAGAGGCTCATCTGGGTAGTTGCTAGAGCAGGCAGTAGCTAAAGGCTTAATTTGTAAGTTTGCATTATAAAATTCACATGCAAGGTCCAAAAATCCCTCCCGAGGCAGAGGGACATAACTAGAGATCAGAGGGCAAACAGCCAGGAGAACAGCACAGGGAGGCAGTGCTGGCTAGGAAGTGGGTTTTCCCTGGGACATGGGTGGAATGATTTCACCTCACTTTAGCATCTGCAGTGTTGATGTACGGCAGGGTAGAGCATTGGAGTTATGGGGAGAAACATGTGCTTTTTGGTACAGTTCATCTCTTCTGATGATCTGAATGTTTAAGACAAGTCTGATAGAGATCATTATCTTTTTTTTTTCTCCATTAACTACCAAGGTCTAGATGGCAAGCTCTGAAATAAGTCTGAAGTCAGAAGAATTAAGTGTCACCCTGGTGTTGCCTTTTTAGTAATTTTTTGGGAGAAATTCCAGTAAATGAGAATTTCAAGGAAAGATTTGAGAGCAGTGAGGTAGTTTAGCATATATTCCTCCAACACATGGGGACAAATTTTCCAAAATGTACAAGTGTGCTACTTGCATAATTCAAGGAGCTGATAAGGAGGGTTGACATGGTAATATGCTGTCAAGGCTGGAAATAAAGAAAAGTTTATCTGCACTTTGAGCACTGTGCTCCAAACAGTGTAAGAAAAGTAAATAATCTCAATGGTTCATTGCTTGTCCACTTCACAAGTCTCTCTACCCATTGCATATTCTCCTCCTTCAGGATTGTTTTTTAAATTCTTCACCCATCAGGAGAGTCTGGCATATCTCTGCATGTCCCAGTGTGGTGTTTAGGAGACCTTTTAATGTTGTGGCACTACGAGCTCTATAGTGGTCGTTGTTCAGGCCTTCTCCTCTCCTGCCATCATCCAGAGGGTAGTGAGGCACTGGTGCAGGTTGTCTGGAGAAGTTGTGGATGCCTAATCCCTGGAAATGTTCGAGGCCAGGTTGGATGGGGCTCTGAGCAACCTGGTCTGGTGGAAGGTGTCCCTGCCCATGGCAGGGGGGTTGGAACAAGGTGATCTTTCAGGTCCCTTCCAACCCAAACCAGTCTATGATTCTATAATTTGCCAGGGTGTTGGACTGGTGGTTGGAACAGATCCTGCCTCTGTTGGCAGAGTGGTACCTTTTGCTGATTAGTGTGGGCCTGTTGATTGCTGAAGAAGACACTGAACATAATTCACAGCAGGAAAATCAGACCATAGATACCCATTTTAGTTTAACTGTGGCGTGTTATGGTACAAATTCCCACTTAGACAAATGTCCACTAGCAGATGAAAATTCACCCTGCTCATGGAGTTTCATTAAAGCATTCACACAAGACCATCTTGCAGCTGTAGAGCAGGGACCTGCTGAGCCAATTTAGGTAGGTTTTGACTAAAACATGGCTCTGATTTCCAGGCAGCAGCTTGGTCCGACAATTAAGTGCTTCATAAAGCCATGCCTGTCATCACCTTTTGCAAACGTCCTTTCCACTGATTGCGACCTTTGTAACAAAATATTCTTCCTGATTTGCTTAGGGTGAAGAAACTGAAGGAAACATTTGCTTTTATACAACTTTTGGACAAAAACATGAGTAACCTTCGCACGTGGTTGGCCCGGATTGAGTCTGAGCTTTCCAAGCCTGTTGTTTATGACATCTGTGATGACCAAGAAATCCAGAAGAGACTGGCAGAACAGCAGGTGGGAAATACCAGCAGCCAGAGTAAATGAGCTAAAATGCTGCTGACTAGTCCTGGTTTAAAATCATCTGTTTCTTTTCTTTAGCTAGCCCTTCTAACTCTTTGCTTTTCATGGGGTGTTCCTGCCAAGATGCGTTATGTGGAAAATTTTTTTTTGCTTGCAGTAATTTCAGTATTGTGTTGAACTATCCTCACTTCACCTTCACCCCTTCACCCAAGGAAAACATGCAAAATACAAACAAAAGCATTTTAAATTTCCTCAGTTGAGTACAGCAGACTTCCTAAGGGCTAGGCAGGGCACAGACAGTGGGCAGAATACATGAGGATGACTTAGACTGACAAGGCGTGGATGCTGCTCTCCTGCAAAGTGGCTGTGACTGATTCGAGTGCTGTGATTTGATGCACTGCCTCCCTAGCTCAGTTCTCGTCCCCTCCTTGCAGACAGCAGAGCAAGCTTGGCAGAGAAGGATGCTTGAGCTTTGGAGGGTGGACTTGTGCAAACACACCTTTGGCTGAGGCCTGATCCAGTCAGCAGGCCCTGAAGATCCCTCAGGGTTGGATGAGATGGTGTGTGAATCCTGCTCAGGCAATAAGTCTGAACCAACCTCTGCACCGAGTGTTGGATGAGTGCGGGTGGGCATTTATCCAAGGCAGTGGCTCACCAGGGGGTCTTAAGAGATAAGCTGGATAGTCCTGGACTAAATTTCTCTCACCAGCAGCCAAGGAACAAAAAGGAACTTCTCCAAAGCAGAGACTTGCTCGTGGAGTCAGCCTTTGCTCAGGGCTGTGCTGTAAGTCTGCCCAGGTTCAAAGTGCTTGACTGTCATCTGGCCTTTGTGTTGAACAAGAATATTTGCCCTAAAACTAAGGATGACAAATAAATCTGTCAAGCTTGGAAGCTTTATAGCATCTGCCTTTAAGAACACCTATTGGTATCCTTCTCATCCTCCCCATCTTTTCTCTCTGGCTTCTGCTTTTGTGTCTGAGGAGCAATCCCTGAGTGACTCAGACCTGCGGGCTGTGTTCTCTCCTGCTTCATAGCACTCTCCTTGCACTCATGTCCCACACACCACAGGAAGGCTCAACTCCTCTGTGACAGGAGTGGAAGTGGCTCCCACTAACTCCACTGCAGGAGCTGGCCAAACACCAGAAGCCTTGGCCCTGTGCCTCTGATGGTTTCATCTGCATTGTGCATGATCATGTAAACAGCAAGGAAATGTTTTCTACCCGTCCAAACTTTTTGCATTCTCAAAAGCAGTGATAAATTGCCAGGCAGAGCAGAGCATTGGGCACAAAGGAGTTGTGTCCAAACTAATTTATTTTTATTATGAGCATTCAAGTTTCAGCTGGCTGTAAGAACCATCATTTGCTGCTCAGAGCTACTTATTGCTTTGTTGTTTGGATTCTGTTTCAAACACAGACCCCTGGGCACCTCCAGGCTCCTTCTACTGTAACTTTTTAACAGGCTGAGTATGAGAAGATTGTGCTGACTAAAAAGGACCACAGGAAAAAAAAAAACCTCTTTTGCTCTGCATTAGAGAAACATTTATCTGAATGCGACAAGTAAAAAGATCTTTCCTGGTTTTATCTGAACAATTATTTCAGCAGGAGCAGAGTGATGGTGAGAAATATGCCCTACAGGCTTCTTCTATTTGACATCCATGACTGGAAAAGCGTTACCTGTTCAGTCTTGAATAAGGACATTTAAAAGTGTTGTGCATCCACAGAGATGTTGTATGGCATGTTTGTTCAATTAAAGGATAAAGATTACAACATGAGTAATAATAATTTTAAGATTGCAAAGGTGTTTCGCTAATGCAGAGATCTAGCAGTGTGTAGTCTGTTTAAGATCTCTGGGCAATGCTGTGCAGAGTTGAAGGAAAAGTACCTTTTGGGGCTCACTGTATGTTCCTGGCCCCCTTACTTAGGTTGTGTTTATCTCACTTAATACAATCGGGGCATTTGGAAAACAGCAAGGATTCTGCCTAGGGTTATTCCATGAACCCAGGCATAACCTAAAGTAATGAACAACATTATCATAGTGCAAGTTAGAATTAATTTATGATCTGTGGTCAAAATTCTCGTTTTCATTAATGCATCTGTAAATCCGTTGGAATTTAATGAATTCAGAAGAGACTCTCCAGGTACCAGTAGTGGGGTAGAGCCTGCTCCCAGCTGTAGAGCTCGTGTCGAAAAGACCCTGATGCATCTTGCTCAGAAAACATCTGTGAAT
The DNA here is from genome assembly GCF_003945595.2 of Pipra filicauda. Lineage (NCBI taxonomy): Eukaryota > Metazoa > Chordata > Aves > Passeriformes > Pipridae > Pipra > Pipra filicauda. Next base: position 1,966,681 of record NW_024104007.1, on the reverse strand, counting down.
CCTTAATAACCTGTAAAAAAGTCTGTTTAGCTCCTTCTGGCAGTCTCTCATCCATGTAGAGATTTTTGCTTCTACATTCCTTAAAGCTGTTCATTACTACGAATTCCACAAACCATATTACCCATGTAACCACTGAAGATTGCCACTGGGTGATACACAACTCCTTGCAGCTTGTTGACTTCTGGGAATATCTTTCTTCAACTCCTTCTGTATTTACTATAAGCTGGATCTGGTTTTGTTTGTTTTATTCTGGGTTTTTTGGTGGGTTTTTTTTTTTTAGGTCTAGAGCAAAACCAATTCCGCTTCATATGTTCACTGAAATCAGTAATACCATTTAGTGATAGTTCCAGTTCACTGTTGTCAGAAAAATATTCGTCTGTGTTTGTTTTTCTAGTGTTATTCAAGCAAAAGTCTCTGTATCCTTCCTTAGAAAGGCCAGAAATGGATTCAGAAAATGGAAATGTAGTGGACATTGTCATTTTATTAATATTTATAGTTGGTAGCATTGTACAGAGCTGCCTTTTCGATAAGAAATGTTTAGATAAGGATTTTTTTCCTCTCCCTGTCATTCAGTTACATTGACTTTAGTAGTACTGATGGGTGCAGAATGAGAGGACAGACTTCCATGCCTCTGGAGAAGAAACCTGTAGTGCAGATTAGACAAAAGGTCTTTGCCAGACCCTTTAACAGTCTGTCAAAATAGGAGCTCTACAAGAGGGAATAGGAAAAGTAGTGTAACACCAGGTACTTGTGTGCTGTGTTTCTGTGTTTCATGCTAACAGTCTGTGATCATACAGTCACTAAAATACACATACTGTACTAGGAGTTCTCTGACAAGTCTTACAGTGCAGTAAGCTGATATGAGACAGTCACCTTGTGCTGTCAATAAGAATTTATTTATGGCATATGTACGGTTTGGATTTTGAATGCACATTGAAATTGTCCAGACTGTTAATGAGAAGATTGAGTTTAGACTGAGAAACCAAAGCTGGACAATCCCTTTTTGCGTGACAGTTTTGTCCTGTCGGCCTGTCATCTTCACAGCTCATCCTGCAAGTCTGGTTTCTGATGCTAAATAGGCTCTTCCTGACACACAAACTGCTCTTTCCCCATCCTCTACAGCATTTCAAGAGGGTATGTCTGAAACGTAGCCGCCCATGTTTCCTTCCACTCAAGCTGTTCTTTTGCCCGTGGCAGGATCTGCAGCGAGATATAGAGCAGCACACGGCAGGTGTGGAGTCCGTGTTCAATATTTGTGAAGTCCTGCTACACGACTCAGATGCTTGTGCTAATGAGACAGAGTGTGACTCCATCCAGCAGACTACCAGGAGTTTGGACAGACGGTGGAGAAACATCTGTGCCATGTCTATGGAAAGGCGAATGAAGTAAGTCTCTTTTCCTTACCCCTCCTGAAGAAGTCTGTTGGCAGCGTTTTGAAGAAACGCTGTAGCTTTTGCCACAAGCCGAATTTTGAAAAGGAAGAAAGTAATTCAGAATTAATAGTTGGCTTGTGATAAAACCTTTCCATTTTTGCTCTCTCAGAATCGAAGAAACCTGGCGTCTGTGGCAGAGGTTTTTGGACGACTATTCTCGCTTTGAAGATTGGCTAAAATCGTCTGAAATGATAGCAGCAAGGCCTAATTCTTCAGAGGTTTTGTACACGCATGCAAAGGAGGAGCTGAAGAAATTTGAGGTGAATTTTCTAACTTCCTTTTTTATGCTCAGCAGCTGGCTGAATGATCAGGCTGTTGAGTACTTATTGTCTGTGCTGAATGCCTGGGTCACTGAAGAACACTAGTTTGGCATTGGTGATATAGAGAACATAAACAATGTGCCCAGTGTGCTGCTGCTGGATGGATGTCTGGCTGATGTATTTGTCTCCAGATTTTTTTTTTTAATGTGGAGAATCCAATGCTCTGAACTGACAAGGTCCTGCTTATAAGTTAAAGATTTGCTTTTTATAGGCAAGAGACTTTGGTGGGTTGGTACTTATGTTTTTTCTTTCTTTTCCTAATGAGCTCAGCCTGAGCAGATGATTTAAAGTACGGGTCCTCCTCTGGACATAAATTTGCAGTTGGAAGGTCTATTTTTAAGGGGAGGGCATCATCTCTCTTGATGGATAGTATCATCTGCATCCTTTCTCTTGTCAGCAAGGGAGTGAGTTCACTGCTTTGCCTTGCAGGCATTCCAGCGGCAGATCCATGAGCGCCTCACGCAGCTGGAGCTGATCAATAAGCAGTACCGGCGCCTGGCCCGCGAGAACCGCACCGACTCCGCCAGCAAGCTGAAGCAGATGGTGCACGAAGGAAACCAGCGCTGGGATAATCTCCAGAAACGAGTCGCTTCCATTCTGAGGAGACTCAAGGTAATTGCACAGTGAGGTGAGAGAGTGAGGAGCACTTGCTGTAGGAATTTCTCAAGAGCAAAACATGTGCTGGAGCAACTGTCTTGTGTTGGTTTGTGTCTTGAGCTACCAGTGTAGGAGAGCAGCTCTGGAAAGGTCACCAAGGACATGGCATAAACCTGTCCTTGGTAGATGGGCTCTTGGTAGCTGAATAAGAGCATAAGGATGCAAATTTGGATGATCAGTTGCCAGTCTCACTGCTCCTATTACACTTATCCTCTTATCCTTGTAATGTGTTCATGTGGTGGCTTCTTTCCATAGAAAAGAGGCAAAGAGACAAAAGGGCCCCAGTGCAGATATGGTTTGGAGTTTGCAACTCAGCTCTACTTCATGCCAAGTTGTGATTCACCTACAAGGCTTTAAACATGGAGATGTGATGGAGAGGCACAGCTCCTGCTGTACTGCCTGCCTGATGAGGAATGTTGTATTTCTGAAGGGTGTATTTGTGACACTTCAAAGAAGTATCTTGCTTGTCAGTTAAACTGATCTCTGGGCAGATATTCTGTGCTGTGCCCTGGGGGAAACTTGCCTGATTTTTAAATACAGCTTTCCCTGTCAGTTGTTTGCAGCACTGCTATAAGGTCCCAAAAGTCAGTGGATGAGATTGTGGGAGCAATGATGGCGTTTCATCTGTGCAGTTATAGGTTGTTGTGTTTGGGATGTTATATGATCCCTTTCCTGAACAGTAAAAATCCACCCAGGAGAACAGACAAGCTCCATGTCTGTTGGCAGCTTCTTGTGGGGGATGGCAGCAGAGAAGGTTCCTCCTAGTTACCACACCAAATGGTACATTAATTACACTGGCATGATCCAGCTTCTCCATTGTAAAATCAGTAAAACCTGATTTTAATCTCGTAGTTTTAATGACTTTAATTAGAGATGGGGTTTGCTTCCTTTATCTATGTCTATTTTAAATTTAGAACAAATTAAATGTCAAACCCGAGTCGAAATAACTGCTACACTGGTCTGATGATGTGGGAGAAGGCCTACAGTGTGAAATCAAGACTATAACTTCATAGAAGCATCTCACACTGCTGAAGTTTTATTCCCTCTTTCATACAAATAGTGTACTAACAGAGGACACCGTTCTGGCATCACTACAGAAAGGGAACAAGTTTTATCCATGGTTTGCTGCCATTTGTGCCCTGAAGGCCTTTAAAGTAAACAGAGGTTTTGGAAAAAAACCCCACTGTTTTCAGAAGGGTCCTGTGACCACCTTTTTTAGTAGCTGCAGTCTTATAACACTGGCTCTTTTCTTCCCATCCAGCACTTCACCAATCGGAGAGATGAGTTTGAGGGGACAAGGGAAAGCATCCTTGTTTGGCTCACAGAGATGGACCTCCAGCTGACAAATGTAGAGCACTTCTCCAAAAGTAACTTTGATGACAAAATGCGACAGTTAAATGTATGTATCCTTACAGAACAGTTGTTTAATGTAGCCGGGCTGATCCTGTTGGGCTGCCCTCTCTTGACAGAATCATCTTTCCTGGAACTTCGCAATAACCACCAGATCTGTGTAGGGCTGTATTTGTTTTAAGACACCAGTAAATTGTTAAGGCCTATTGTCTGAATCAAGATTAATCTGTACAGTATTTAATTCAGATTCAGTGTTCAAGCTCAGTTCTGTCCTGCCATTTTCTCCTGACACTGCATGTCAGTGGCAGTGATACCTGGGCTGGAAAGTAGCAGATACCGGTTAACAGTAAAAACTACGTTCCTAAATTCAGTTGTTTGTTTTTTTTTCTGGTGAGAATTTTTTTTTAATTACCATCCTCTGAGCACATTGTTTGTAGCTGGGACTTTCAACAGAAATAACACAGCAGGAATGTGCAATGATTCTAAAGAATATACTAGGTCTTTGTTACCTGCTCATATGCTCATTTTCTCCATTCTCCCTGCACTGCTAATTGGTTTGGGATGTAGATTTATTTTCGTGTAGGCTGGAGGCCCAGGCAGCCAAACAGACTTCTTTGCTGCTGAGACAAAGACTGTGTGTACCCAACAGAAAAATAAACTCTGATTAACTGAACTCTTGAGCCATGATCCTCTGCAGGCTCAGGACACTGCAGTCAAATTCACGTACACATGGGTGGAAAATGCCACTTCATTTGGAACTGTAATTCTGCTAATAAAACAAACCTTTGGACCTTTTGAGTAAAAAGATATTTGCCAAATTAAGTTAGACAACAATGTCAATCTTATCTTTCACTGCAGTGAGCCAGAAAAGAGGGATAAACCTTAGGCTAGAAAGGGCTGATGCAGAAGTAATTATTTTTCTTGTATATTCCAAACAGGGTTTCCAGCAGGAAATAACACTGAACACCAATAAGATTGATCAGCTAATCGTTTTTGGGGAGCAGTTGATTCAGAAGAGCGAGCCTTTGGATGCTATTCTGATTGAAGATGAATTGGAAGAACTTCATCGATACTGTCAGGAGGTGTTTGGGCGAGTTGCCCGGTTCCACCAAAGACTGACCTCAAGGGATCCTGTAAGAATCAACACTTGTTTTGATTGTTGGGACAAGATTTTGGTGTTTGAATTGCAATGCTCATTGCTTATCCCTTGCAACTTCACTAAATGGTTTGAGCTGAAAGGGCTCAGGAGCTCCACAGTAGATGTGCCAGCTTTGTTAAATCTTCATTGCCAGTCTTGTCTCTTCACACCTCTCCTGGTGGGACTCCATCTGCAGAATCTGGATAATAGCATGGAAGGAGTTCATATGGTTCATATTTATATAGTAGTGGCTTGAGGGCTTCAAAAGCTTTTTTGGTGTTTCTTAGTTTTCTGTAATTTCAGTAATGTGCTTAGAATATCTCTGTATATATTTGTGAGGCTCCATCTGTCTGCTTTGTTGTGAGAACCCTGAATGGGGAGAGCAACATGCACTTTGCTTTTCCCTGGGAACATTCAGATGATTCTCAGTTTGCTTTGGCTCAAAAAGAAAGAATATCTGTTAGAAAGGCAGGTGAAGGAAGTAACATGAACAACTACAAGTAGCTGTTCACCCCTGCCTGAGTTTTGTTTCCTTGATGACCTTTGAAGTCCATTTGTCGCTGGGTACCCCTCCTTGCAAACAGAAGAGAGAGATTATGGTGGTGGTTGAGTGTCTTGAAAGAGCGGAGGTAGCTGCTGCTGATGATTGTTTTGGGAAAAGAGGAGGAGGCAGAAATGATGTCTCCTTTTAATTTTAGGCACGTGATCTTTGATTTCTGCAGCTGACCACAGACTGTCCTGTGTGGTTCAACCGTTAGCTCATTAAGCAGCGTAGATCTCTTGTAAATTTTACTAATATGCGATAATTGTTACTTATTTGTAGGGATTGGACGATGAAAAAGATAACTCTGAAAATGAGACAGATCAAGAAGACTCCAGAGAAATCCAGAACGATCCCTGGCATAAGAAGGCCATCAGCGAGGGGCCCTCATCAGCACAGTCCCTTTGCCACCTTGTGCCCCCTACTCAAGGTCACGAGAGATCAGGCTGTGAAACCCCTGTCAGTGTTGACTCCATCCCACTCGAGTGGGATCACACAGGTGATGTGGGAGGTTCTTCCTCTCATGAAGATGATGAAGAAGCAACATACTACAGTGCTCTGTCAGGTGAGAACCAATGTCCAGCGGTTTGGTTTGACATGGACAACTGCAGGATGTCCCTGTGTGGGAAGGGAGGGGGATTGAAGTCTTGCTCCCACATGGTTGGTTGGTTTTCAAGTACCATTGATAGATGTGAGCAGTCTCATCTCTTAGGTCTCTTGATGAAGGGAATGGTATTGTCTAAACCAAGCTTTTGTCTTCAGGAACATTAGGTTTTTAGAAACGTTACTTTTTCAGAATGTTTGAAAATAGTACCAACCACTTATTTTATTCTTTGTCTTTGCTGTCCCTCATTGTTTCGGTTGTTTTTAATAGTTGGAAAATATTGAATAGTGAGGAAAATGACATTATTCTTTTTTCAGATGTAGAAATCACTGAAAACCCTGAGGCATATCTTAAAATGACCACAAAAACTTTGAAAGCATCTTCTGGTAGGCACCTGCTAATGCATGTGTCTGAACATGGCGATCTCCCTGTGCTGCACGCTATATTCCTCAACCTCTCTCATATGTAATGTCTGACTTCCTGCCTTGTGTGGACACCATGTCTCATCCTGTCATGGTGTTCTTACGCTGCAGTATCCACATGTACATTACAAAGCAGTCCAGAACATACCATTTAGATTTTGCCTGGTAAATGCCAAGGTGGTTAGTGTGCATTTCGTTGAAATGATCTTTTGGTACTTTCTCGGTGGTTTGCTCTGGGTAGTATCACTTTTTTGGTTGTTTCTAATTTTGGTTGCATAAGGCAGTAGCTCCAACTCTGCAAGTACTCTTTGTGGTGCATGACAGAACCGTGTGTGTCCTGTCTGTTAAATCCAGAACAAACGTTCTCCAATTCAGGACATGTCTGTACTTGTCCCTACTGACATGCATTGCAGATGTGTGATGGTATTGTTGGGATGCAAACTTTCCAAAACCACGGTGCAGCCTTTTTCTTTTGTTTTTTGACTACTCATACCTGTATTCAAGCATTTTCCAGAAGAAAACAGAATGTCCCATAACTGCATGGCTCTCATCTCATTACCTTTGAAACACTGTTGATGTTTTGCAAATGTGCATGCTTTGCAAGGAAAGCTGCAAAACTGTCATTTTTATGCCATAACTTGATGCCATTTTATTCAAAGCGCTTTCTAACTTTAAACAAAGCAGCAACTTCTTTGTGGAAATGGGATTTTGCACTCATGGTATATGGTTTTGTTTTTATTTGTTTCAGGAAAGTCTGTCTCAGAAGCTCATCCTTGGCATTCTCCAGGTAGCCCAGTCTGCAGGAAACACAGATATAACCAGGCAGAGATGGTTGGAAATGTATTGTCTGGTCCAGAGACAAGTACTCCCTATAAACCAGACTATGTGAGTTTGAGGCTCTGTCAGCACTGAACCTGTTCTACACAGTCTGTTTGTTCTGTGTAACTCCATCTTCTTCCCTTCTCCAGCATCAAGGAAAAGAATGTTTTGGGGGGAACGTGGGGGGAATGTTCACTTCATGCAAACTCAGACATTATTTCTGGTGGCTCAGGTAACCAGTGAGAGTCTCTATCCACGTGCTAGAAAAACTTCTTTAAAGCATTTCAGAACAATTGTGTTGGGCTCCTGGTCAGAGTCAGTGTCTAGAGGAACTTCCATCATCAATTGTCATAGGACAAGTCGAGGAGAATTTAACCCCCACAAAGGAGAGAGTGTGAATACCCTCTCTTGCTACTTACTGACGTATCTCTCTTTCCTAAGCAGACAGGCTTGAAGGGTCCTTTTCTAGCATGCAACACACCATTTAATCTGCTTCTAGGCACTAAAAAATGTGCCCAAATGGCTTATTGTTCATAGGTACCTCCACCTTGGTCGCTGTTTGCCAGCCATGGCTTTGCCAGCAGCTGCCAGGCTCAGTGGATCTGGACGGATTGTCAACACTCTTCCAGACAGGATGGTACTGATATCTGGCTGCTTTTGTCATCATTAATCCAATCTTGGAGCCTTAGAGTCAATATTGCCAAGATCCAGAATCCAACAGAGAGCGTCAGCAAATGTACATTGTCTGGTACATGCAGTGCAAAAGCAATTAATTTACCATGTCCAGTCTTGCAATAATTAGCACCACTATGGAGTGTTCTTGTTTACTGGAGAGGCACAGAGAGCCAGTATGAACCGCTAGTAGAGACACAGAAGCCTAGTGCTAAATCTGACATGCAAGAGCTCAGCAGCAGCCCAGCCACCTTAAAGTAATACAAAATAAGTTTAACCTTTGACAACTTGTTAACCTGCAGGGCTCACCCACCAAAATGTCCTTCCAGGTGAAGCAGCTCAGCTCAGCAAGCAGCAGCAGCAAAGAGAAAACTCCATCTGCTAATATGAGTGATGAAGAACCCCAAGATGACCAAGAGCTCATGAATATAGCAGCAGCAGAGAAGCAGCAAGGTATGGGAATGGCTTTGGGGCTGTGGTGTTTGTCCTCTGACTCTGGGGGCACAAATGCAGCACATTTGCCTTGAGAACAAAATTGAAATAAACTGCTATAATCTCAGTTAATGTATTTTGCCAAGTTTTACTGAGCTGCCTTCTCACCCAGTTCTGTCCAACCCACGTGTGCTGTTCTAAGCTGTTACATTTTATGCCAGAATTAAGACTTTTCTCCCTCATACTTCTATCTCTTTGCTAGTTGTAGTGAATCAGAACAATTTCACTTTTGTGTGATACTGAATACTTCAGAGAATTTTAATTAGATTTAATAACAAAGAAGTGTGTCTCTGTCTAAAATATAGATTGCTATGTTGAGCTATTGGTACTCCATATAACAAGATGCTACAGCACCCATTTGCAGAAGTGTTTTGTCAAAGCTGGTAATATATTTTGTTCTTCCCTGTGGTCCTTTTATCCAAATAGACCAACAAGCTGGTTCTTAACCTTTTAGGACCTCATTCCTGGTTTCAGGTGCTTGAGATTGTAATAATACATTGTACTGGAATCACAAAAGAGAATTGTGGTAAGAATGCTGCAGCTAGATGCACCAGCTTGCTTTGTTTATGTCTCTGGTCTCACAGATGGCCCAGGGTTGTGTCCCATACATGGGATGAATAGGAAAAGCTCTGAGAAGGGCTTAGATGTGCTTCCAGAAATACTGTTAGTGATTTGCACGGGTGACAACTCCATGTCCTTTACCACTGAATTGATGAAACATAGAATCATGGAATGGTTTGGGTTGGAAGAGACCTTAAAGGTCATCTAGATCCACACCCTCTGCCATGGCAGGGACACCTTCCACTAGACGAGGTTGGTCAGAGCCCCATCCAACCTGGCCTTTGACATTTCCAGGGATGGGGCATCCACAACTTCTCTTTTCAAGTGCCTCACCACCTTCAGAGTAAAGAATTCCTTCCTAATTTCTATTCTAAATGTGCCCTCTGTCAGTTTAAAGCCACTTTGTCCTATCATTCCATGCCTTTGTCAGAAGTCCCTCTCCAGCTCACTTGTAGCCCCTTCAGGCACTGGAAGGGGCTCTAAGGTCTCCCCAGAGCTTTCTTTTCTCCAGGATGAACAGCTCCAGCTCTCTCAGCCTGTCCTTAGAGGAGAGGTGCTCCAGCCCTTTGATCATCTTCATGACTCACTGCAGCAGCTCCATGTAGACATAAAACACAAACCCAAGTCCTAACTGCTGGATCACGTTTGTCCTGTGGATTTTGGTGTCCACCAAATCACAGCTGCACTCATTGAATTCCATCTCCTCAGACTTGCTCTGTTCTTCTAAGTGCATTAATGTGATTAAAATCCTTTGTAGCATTGCTGTGTGGATAACTTGACCAGTAACATGGAATTTACAGGCTGCAGAATCTCAAGAAAAAAATGTGTCTGGATAACAGTAATACATGACAGCAATTATTTGGCCTTGAGTAGATTTGAGAATAATTTACTTTTTGCATCAGTTTTACACACTCTGCACATTGCTGAAGTTTTACATGTATCTTATTCTATGATTTGTAGGCATTATTGATAGGTGGGAGCTCATCCAAGCTCAAGACCTCAGAAATAAACTTAGGATGAAACAGAAATTGCAGCAGTGGCAGCAGCTGGACTCAGATCTCAGCGACATCTCTGCTTGGCTTGATAAAACCGAGGAAGAGCTGGAAGAGCTGCAAAAAGGGAAAATTCCAACGAGCATGCAGGCATTGGAACAAAGGGTCAAGAAGTTGAAAGTAAGTTATGGTGTACTGAGAAGCAGGATTTCAAGATGCTGATGCTCTTTATCACTGTGTTTGTGCCCCTGGGATCTGTTGGGCAGCACAGATGCCAGTAGGAATGTGCACAGGGGAACTAAACTGCTCTCAGCTGAGAAGCACCTTGTTAGGCAAGGTGCTTCTGTCTTCATCTGCAGAGATTTGCAGACAGTAGGCCTGGATACAGCAGGCAGTCAGTCAGGCTGAAATAAAACCCTTTGTCTTCTTGCAGAGTGATATCACCATCTTTTCCTTGTGCCGTGTCCCTCTATGCAAACCAGAAACAGATTGAAAATTAGCCAGGTCAACAGGCTGCAAAGTCTAGGCTGATTTTTTTTTTTAAATTGAATGAAAGGTGTAGTTGCAATAGGGAGGCTGAGAAAGATCTGCTCTAAAGCTGTGGGTTTTAGCAATATGGTGTTTGCAAAAAATGTTAGCTCTAAATAGCACCTTTGCCCAATAGTTGAAAGATTGATCCTTTTAAAATGTGCAGTTTTTTGTTAGGCAAATGCAGATTTCTCCTTGGATAGAATATATCAGTTATAAACAAGAAACAAAATAAATTCAGTCTCTGCTGATCTTCAGCCAAGTAATATAACAATTAGAGAAACAATAACGTGAACATTTGCCAGCATGTGGGGTCATACTATGTTGCCTCCTATGACTCAGCTTCCATAAAACAAGACTATATCAGGTCTGCAAGTTGAACCAGCAGGTCACCAGGGTACATGTAAGTGCTGGTCCCTGGGACTCGGTAACAAAATGCCTGAGGTTGAACTCTGAGAGAGCTGAGTGTTCCTGGCAGCTGTGGAAGTGCAAAATCCTTGTGTGCTCACCCTTCGGCCAGTAGCCTCCTATGGAGTCACCCAAATCCTGAGGTTACTGGTCAGTTTGGCATCACTCTTGGAATGATGCTCACACACAAGACACTCTGCAGGAGAGAGGAGGGATTTCTTAGGCATACTGAGAGTATGCTTAAGCCTATGTGTCCTGGAGTAGTCCTTAGGCCAGGGAGAATAACTGCACTCCAGTAAGATTGATTCCATCAGCTAATCTGGCTTAGGCACCAAGTGCTAGGAAAGGTTTGGTGGTGCCTCTTGGGTGGAGGGACATGCTTGTCTTTAGCCTGGGGTTGGGTGTCTGACCTCTTCAAGGAGCAGAGCTTCACTTCTCTCTCCTGCATCTGCTTAAGAGGAGTCCAGCTGGCTGTAAATCCCCTTTTCAGACGGCTTGGCTTTATAGGGGTGTCTAAAAGAGCAAGCACACTCTAAGAGGTGAATTTCATGAGATGTTAGGACATCCCAATTGCCCTGGATAAGGATAAGGCCAGTCTGCCTGCAGATTGGTTTACTGGTATTCAGAAGTCTGTGATGGACCATTTGCTTTGTCTGATATTAAAAAAAAAATAATTGTTGATTGGAGGAGGGAGGCAAGATTCTTTGTTGGGTAAAATGTGATTTAGACCAGCAGTTTTCAGCAAGTGGGATGCAGATCTTGAGAATATCTAGATTGAGACTCTTGTTAGAAAGGCTGCTAAGGAAAGCAGTCTGAGCTGTGTGCTTTACAGGATTCATCCTGCAGCTCTTATTTTTCTACTGCAAGAGCAACTTGAAAAAGACTGAGTACCCTTGATTCAAATTGTAAAGCTGAGGGTGCAGGGTATTGTTCAGCATTCATTTTTTTTAAAAACCTTCATAAATACAGGCTCTACCTTAACATAAAGGTGATTAGCTGATACAGCCAGGACTTCACAAATTCCATATTGTTTCCCCCTGCAATTCTAAGGGAGAGGAGGGAAGCAGGCAAGACTGCTTTTGGGGGGACCTGCACAAGTCAGAGAAATGGGCTGACAGAAACTCTGACTAGAGAGAAGAAAGAATTTCTAACAATGTGCTGGCCTGGTGTGGGACCAGGGGCCCAGATGGGACTGGCAGTCTCCATCCTGCAAGATACTCAAAATTTGACCAGATGAGACCCTGAGCAGCCTGCTCAGAGTTGAAGTTGGCCCTACTTGGAGCAGGAGGATGGAGTACAGACCTCCAGATGTCCCTTTCAGCATTATTCTAGGATTCTGAGGTGGCAAAACCTTTATAAATTAAGAGGGAATACCCTGTGATGACGTATGGGAATATTTGTCCAAGTGTCAGGGAAAGAGGCAGCTCAGAGTAATGAAGGACAGATGTGGATTAAGCCATAATGCCTGTGACTTAGGAAGAAGCCCAAGCCCAGACAGATTAATTTTTTCAAAGTGAAGGTTTTGACTTTAAAAAAAAAAAACAAACAAAAACATAAAGCAGGCCACCTACCTTAATATGTTTCTTAGCAGTATTGAAAAGCCACCAGATTCAAACAACTTTCCCCAATACCTGTGATTCTTTTGAGTGCACAGTTTTATTGTAAATAAACGTGTTTTTCAACATTCATGAAAGTTCCTAATCCTCTTTTTCTACCAGGACATGCTTAAAGCATTTGATAACTACAAAGCAGTGTTGCTTTCTGCTAACCTGAGCAGCAAAGAATTCCAGAAAGCGGATAGCACAGAGTTCAAGGAGCTTCAGAACAGGCTTCGGAAGGTGAACTTGCACTGGGAGAAGGCAACTCGTGCACTGGACAGCTGGAGGAAAGGTTTACAACAAGCCTTACTGAGTTGCCAGGTGCATACCACGTGCCAGCTTATAAGGGAAAACTCTCTTTGGGATGCTACTGTGAGGGGTAGATAAGGGGAGAGGGCAGGTGGGTAATTCCTGCACATCAGTGGAACAGTTACTCACAATCCAAGACACTTTCTCTTATAAAGTTGACTTTGTTGGGTTTAAAGGGTTTGGTAGAAATATCTTTCAACTGGATAATAAATATCCTTTTGTTACATAGGTGGAATAGATTAGAAGCCTATTCTGTACCCTCCCTAACTGTGAATTTTATGTTGACTTTCTAATCTGGGCTGGGCATTTTGTTTGTAGGCAAAGCCTACAAAGATGTTTTTTCTCTTATCTGCAAATCTTCTGTTTCTCTAGGACTTCCATGACCAGAGCCAGAAACTAATCCTGTGGTTAGCAAGTGCTGAAAGCCGAAGGAATGAAGCACAAGTCACAGATCCAAATGCTGACCTCAATACAACACTGGAATGCCAAAAGGAGCTAATGGTAAGTGTAGTCTTAACTGCAGCACCTCAGCTCTTCCAGTGAGTCAGTAGCTCTCACCACAAAATAAGAGCAGGATGTTTATGTTTCAGGATCTCTGCAATCTGTCCTTGAACCTGCTGTAGTCAGGCATGTGGATGGTTTCTGAAATGGACCAAGATATTGCTTATATGAGGCAATTTTTCCATTACACATCATAATTAAATTGCTTTTGAACAGTCTTTATGCTGGAGTAAGACTTCCAAAATTCAATGTCTTCTCTATATGACTTACCCACTGCTAGAACTATTTTTAAATGTTTTCAAGCAGGTACAACCAGTCTCTTCTAGAGAACTTCTTTTCCTATGTAGCTGTAATAGCCATTCCTATGTAGTGTGGATTGTCAGGCAGGTTGAGTTGTTCTTTAAAGCCTTCAGAATTCCTCCTTTTGCGACAACATCCTTAAAGTTGAGAGTAACAGTCTGTTGCACTGGTTTTTGTTTGTTTGTTCTAAGCAACTGGAGAAAGAGCTGCTGGAGCAACAGCTTAATGTAAACTCCCTTCAAGAACTCACTGCTTACCTGCTGCTTAAATCAGATGGTGACTACATTGAAGAGGAAGAGAAGGTCCATGTAATTGGAACAAAACTGAAACAGCTTATTGAACAAGTCTCTCATGACTTAAAAACAATACAAGGAAATTTGGTGAGTCAGAATTATAAAACTCGTTCCTGCACCTTCCTTAATGAAAAGTAATAACATACTAAGAGTAAAGGTATTTGTAAAAGGCTGACTTAAAACTTAAGTTCTTCCACCTTTAAAAGCTGAAAAAAGAACAGTCTGGCTGTAGGAAAAACTTCAGCACCACAGGGCTGACAACAGGCAGGTTGTGCTGCCTCCATCCTTGAGGGGTTTGAAGAGCAGAGATAAAGCTTTCAATAAGGCTTTTGGTCAGGTCTCATAACTGGCCTGACTTTGAACAAGAGATTGGACTAGCTGGGCTTCCTTGGAGTCCCTTCCAACCTGAATTTCTATGATCCAGACCAAGTATCGGGCTGGAAGTGTGTAATGAACACATAAGCAGTTGTAGTTCATAGCAATGGGTTGCTTACCCTGAGAGCTGTCAGAGATATTTTCAAGTTAATACCTGTATACACCTGTTCCTTTGTAATTCCTTCAGGCTGGGCATAGTAAAGCATCAGTTCACCACTGGTTGTGCATCCAGGAAGAGGCAGTGGGCTGTGCACCTACAGAGGCAGTGAAAGGTGGCTCTTAGCACTTCGTTTGTTGTGAGTTTTGAATGTGCATTTTAAAGAGGAAAGTGTTGTTATCTTTTAGGATACAAAAACATTCTTGCTAGTTCCAGATGACTTGGACTCAGGAGAGTATAATCCAGAAGCAGAGAAATCCAGCCCTGCTGTAAAGAAGGCAAGTATATTTTTCTAATATTTTGCTATCAGCATATAGCATATTTTGACAGATTTAATGTAAAAGTTCCTCAAATATAATCATTCTACCTTTTAGATCCGTGTACCTTATTACAGAATTTACAGCCAGGCTTTAAAGTCTACAACTGTCTTTTCTGAGAAAGAGAAATTCCTTGTAGTTTCTGAAAGCTGGATACTAAAAGCTGTTTCTCTCGACAGATTGTGGCAAGGAGAACTGCTGATGGCAGAAACAGCAGCGGCACAAGGTATTATTTTTCTACTCATCTGTCTCTTGAAGGATAGTGAATATGGCAGAGATGAGCTGAGTGGCAGCAGAAACCTGGGCAGCTGTTCCTCACAGGATGACATGTGGGTGGAGGTGATTTCTGCCTCCCTGTAGTGTCTCCTCTGCCTCCCATCTCTGGGCTGCACCTTGGTGAATGGATTCCTTTAGCACTCCTGCTCCAGGACCTCTGCAGTGATGTGCAGCCTTGGCTTGTCTTTACTTTTGAGAAAATATTATTTTGTGCCAAATGGGGGATATTTTAGGTTTTAATCCTCCTTTTGTTCCACCAGCATACCTGGAAAAAGAAACTTGCCACTGAGAGCTACTTACTACAAACAGACCATGAAGGACAAAGGGAGAGGCCCCCAGTGCATTTAGGACCTATTCAAAGATCTCAGTAATGCTAAGGCAGACAAGAGCCTTATCAGTGTGAATGGTTCTTTCCTTTATAGTTCACCACGTATTTGGAGTGGTTTGTTTGCCTCCTGGGAAAAGTTAAGTTTGCATTTGAAAACAGGGTAAAAACACACTGTTTTAAGCTATTGCAAGTAAACGTTTCTTCTTCAGTAGTAAGGACAGTAAACCCAAACCAGCAGCTGGCTTCCCACTGAGCAGTCCTGCACACTTCCAAATTATGGTTAAGGTGTTTCATGTGTTTTGTTCTCCTGTAGATACACAGCCCTGCATCTCAGAAGGGTCGTGTGAACCCTGGAAAGGGCTGAAACAACTTCTTTAATTCAAACCTAAAGTGCCTGTTTTTCCTTATTTCTCCCTTTCAGAAGTGAAAGCCATCCACAACCCGTGCAAACAAACCCTCGGTCCCCCTCCTTCTTTTACCGGGTGTTACGAGCAGCTTTACCTCTCCAGTTGTTCTTTCTACTGCTTTTGCTCCTGGCTTGCATGATTCCATCTTCTGAGGAGGACTACAGCTGCACCCAGGCAAACAACTTCGCCCGCTCCTTCTACCCCATGCTGCGATACACCAACGGGCCTCCACCGACCTAAAATCGCCCTCGCTGACACCAAAACACTCTGGGAGGTGCTTTTTTTCGTGCTGCCAGCATCATCAATCAATCAAGCAGCAAATTTCACATCTCAAAATGTATATCTTGACGGAATTTCAGCATTTTTGTACGGAAAACAGACTCTTTTTTTTTTTTCTATAGATTTTTAAACTGTAAGCAACACACTTTATACTTTGATGCAATAGATGTGCTATTTTGTTAGGGGCAGTGCTCTTAAGCTTGCAAGGTGTTTGAATACCGAGTTATTAGATGCAGAAATGACATCACAGTAATCTTAAAACATAGCAGTCTGTCTTGGGTTAGCATGACAGACAAGCAGTTGAAGAGGGACTTTCCTTAACATGATTACTGCACACACTTCACGTTACCTGTATCTTTTGGTACTGTAGTCACTTTGTGGAAACAAAAGAAATTACATATTTTTGAATCTTTGTTACTGTATTTTGTTCACCTAACACATTCAATAACATGATGCACATGTGTTTTGTTTGACATAAAGTGTTCTAGTGGTTAGGACTGCTGTGTTGTCTTTTTATACCACTTTTGAAATAAGAAATTGCTGCATTGCATGGAAATGATTTATAATGCACATATTTTCTAGATGAACATGATTATGTAGACTATCCTTGATGTATACAAATAGTGTAATGACTTTTTTAATGAAAGAATTTTTTTCAGTTTTTAACCTGCTGAATAGTGTACAGTATTTGGGAGAGAATTGTGCATTTTTATAAGCTTTGTTTTTCAAATGAGACTGACACTTGGGCAATGGCTGGAAAAACACTGTGTACAGTCAGCATTGCCACTGCTCCTCAGTTGTACAGTTTGAGTACTGTCATTAAAATTTTGCCAATGTCTGCAGGACTATCAGTGTGTCTGGTGGGGGGAAGCAGCTTTATGTTCCAACAGTGCTGACCCTTCCACTCCTGTGTGAGTCAGCTTTGCTTGCTAGCGGAGCAGTGTTGGAAGAAGCACCACCACTCTTTTGCTTATCAGGGCAAGGAATTACAAATCCAGAAGTGGAGCCTGTGTTTGGTGGCACAAATCCTTTCCTGTGCAATTGTTGGTGATTTCCTGGAAGAATATGAAGCTGAACCAACTAACGCTTATTACTAGTTTGAAATGCTGAACTATTTCCCACCCTGGAACTGACTTTTTATACTGGGAGTTATGGCAGTGCTGGAGAAGGGGAAGTGCAGGTTGAGGAGAGCTCAATGCAGTAGTAAGGGCTTTGGATGAAGGCTTTTTGTATTTGTTTGCAGTGAAAATCACCCAGGAATTAGCTAATTTATGTAATGCTTACCCGTAGAAAATGAGATCTGTGATTAGCCCGTGGGAATTGTCCCACCCTTTCTAGTCTCCACTGGTGTTTGCTGATTCCCCATCTTCTGGCAGGGGCATTTATGAACCTGCTCTGTTGTTCTGATGTTCAGAGAAAGACCAAACCAACAGCTTTTTCCCAGCCATGGTGGCAAACCCACCATGGTTTATCTTCAGGATATTAAACTAAAGTAATACAGCTGTGTTGAGGCACCAGACTTGTGCTCTAAGACACCGATTTCAAGCTACAGCTCTCACACCAGTGCTGTATCCAGAGGTAAATGATGGATCCTCCCCACCCCTCATGCAGGCACACACACTCTCCTCTCTCCCTCTGCCATCATTATTTGATCTTTTCAACACAAGTACTTTCAGATGGAGCTCATTTAAGTTTCTGTCTCTGTAGAAGTCATCCAACTCTAAACCATTATTACATTGCCAGATTGTCACAAATGCCCATGCAAACCTTTCTGCCAAGAGCTAATAGTCAGTTGCTGACATGATCTTCAGTTCCTCTGCCATTAAAGGTCCTATGCAGGGG
Source organism: Pipra filicauda (assembly GCF_003945595.2). Taxonomy (NCBI): domain Eukaryota; kingdom Metazoa; phylum Chordata; class Aves; order Passeriformes; family Pipridae; genus Pipra; species Pipra filicauda. The sequence continues at coordinate 1,948,762 of NW_024104007.1, read as the reverse complement.
GGGAAAAATTGAACAATGTTAAAAGGTCTAAAGAAAATTTCATAGCCTACAATTTCCTTTCATTATGTACAGTTGTATCAAATTGTTGAGCTGATGTAATATATAAAAAGAGGAGCTTTCAAGAAATTATCTCAAAATGTCACAAAAAAAAAGTCTGGGGAATAACTTCAATCTTTTTTTTCCCTGAACTTATTTTAAATAATTTTATTTCCAGTTGATTGCAATCACTGCACTGAAGGCTGACACTGAAGTCTGCTTTAAACAAGTGATTCTGTATACCTACCAATTTCTTTTTGTCATCATTTTGCTCAGGAGTGGGTTGCTAGTGGTCAGGGAAGGGAAGAAAGATTAAGAAGAGAGGACAGATGCAATAGTTAGAGCAAGCAGGACCTGTGCATATGCCTTGTAGGAGTGCAACCAGCCCCAAACTCGTTTTAAGTCTTATTTCTTTGGCAGGAAGATGAGGCCTCAATCTGTTTTCAGCTCTAGGTACCCCCCCCCCCCCAAAATAGTCAACACCAATGAGAAGGCTCCAGGGAGACTTAAGAGCAACTTGTAGCACCTAAAGGGGACCTATGAGAGAGCTGGAGATGGGCTTTTTACAAGGGCATGAAGTGATAGGACAAAGGGTAATGGCTTTAAACTGACAGAGGGCAGGGTTAGGTGAGATGTTAGGAAGAGATTCACAACTGTGAGGTTGCCCAGAGAAGCTGTGGACACCCCATCCCTGGCAGTGTTCAAGGCCAGGCTGGATGGGGCTTGGAGCAACCTGGGATAGTGGAAGGTGTCCCTGCCCATGGCAGGGGCGTTGGAACGGGATGATCTTTAAGGTCCCTTCCAACCCAAACCACGCTGTGATTCTGTGCTAAAATCCAAGCAAGACAAAAATTCTTACCTCAGAACAGGTTGCTCACTGGTGACAGCTCGAATAGGATCAACAGGCAACTCTCCAGGGGCTCTCTGCATTTTGAGGGTCTGTTAAACCACTGTATTGAAGCAAATACAGCAAATATCTTTCATATTCCCCAAGCCATCTGGAGTAAAAGTTCCAGCGATTAAAGGGATGCTCTCCTTTCACCACAATGATCCCTGTATCAATCTGTCATTCAGTCAGTGAGGAAGTAACATATGATGACGGAAATATGCATATTTATTGAAAAAAAAAAGATCTTCAAGTGCTACCTTGTCTTAGTTTGCTACCCCTTTTGGAAGGACCCACCCTGTTGGGCACTATCTCAAGGGAGATAGTTTCAACACATCTACACATCTTTCCACCACACTCTCCTCTCTGACTGGCAAAGTAACAGCATTAAAAATGGGTAATAGGTAATTTGCAGGAAGACAGAAGTGTGGAAAAGGTCTCACATTCTTGGAGACAAAGCAATTCACCTGTCTGAAATGCTCCACATTTCTTTAGACAAATCAGTAAAAAAACAAGGTTGTTTTACCATTTGGCTCTAGTTCCAGATTTGAGAGGAACCTTGGCATGTTTTTAACAGCATGCACAAGGAAAAGTTTGGACTTTCCTTTCTTTCCTTCTTTCTTTCTCTCTCTTCCTCCCTTTTTTTCTCCCTTCCTTTCTCCCTTTCTCTCTTCCTTTCTTTTCTTCCTCTCATTTTTTTTAAACCCATGGCAAACAGCCATCCCGCATGAAGCAGATTTTCTTCTCACCTCTACCAACATCCTAGAAACAGTTTCTCCAAGCAGAAGCAGCAGCTCTGCCAGGCCCCAGCCCGGCACAAAGGTTGATGTGCAGCCAAACAGTGAAGGAAAGCAATAACCCAGCCCCGTTCTCCTCCCCTCCTCACAGCCCCCGCTGGTCCTCAGCGCTCCATTCATTCACAGGGAAACTGGAAAAGCCCCCCAGTATCCAAATGGATCCAGTGTGGCTGCTCTGCTCAGGCCTGGCAGGGACACAGAGATGTTCCACACCAGGAATGCAGTGCCTGAGAGGGTCTGGGGGATACAGACCTGTGATAAACCCAACATCTCTCTCAAGAGACACAGGCACCCCTGTTCAGCCATTCTGTCACACCCCCCCCTGTGCTGTTTGAGACCTTTGGGCACCTTCCCTTACCTGAATTTGAACACAACTACATGAATCCAGACTCGACAGCTATTGACTTTGGACCGTTTTAAAACACTAGTAGTAACTTTTAATAAAATTGTGTTCAACATGACAAAAAGCAGGTTAAAATCACGTCATTTTCCCATTTGCACTGTGTTAAGAGCAGCATATATGAATAACGACACGGGGCACAAATCTGCAGCATTGCCCTTTTACAGAGTCAATCCACAGCAAATTTCCACTTAGAAGCCAATTTCATGATTTATACCCAGCCTTTCCCATTTTCTTTTTAAGAGGTTTGTTCCAAGACTGTACATTAATTCAGCACTTTTAAAGCAAAACAAACAAATCACAAACATTTCTGTGAAAAACTGTATTAAACAAAAAAATTATACAGGATAAGGAAAATCACAGAAAGAACAATACAACAGACACTGAGGCCAGAATGCAATCAAGCCCAAGAAACACTAAGACAGGTTTGTTTCACAGCAAAATGTCCCTCAAAATGAAAGTACCAATGAATTCCAGACTCTACTCACTTTTTTTTCCTCTTTTTTTTTTTTTTTGGTAGTAGATATTACACCTCATTAGAAGGGCACTGCTATATTACAATTCCTTAAAAACAATAAAAAGGTAGCAAGTAAAAATTTGGATCAGCAGCAGTATCTGGTATAGTACAAGATCAAAACAAGACAGTTGATCTGTGTAACTGACTGAAAAGTCCTTATGCTCCTCCTATAAAAAATACTGTCCTTGGCTTTAAAAAACCACCAAGATTAGGTTCGACCAGTATTCCAAATATGCAAATGGCATATTTTACTAGTATAATACTAATACATACTAATCAATACTAATAATACTATTACATACTAATCAAAGTCCTAATCCAAAAGACTTATTGGCTCAAAATAGACATTTGGTGTGATCCTAATTTAATTTCACCATACCTGAAATGCCCAGAACATGCATGTGTTATATTTAAAGCTATCCATTTAGAGTGACAGTTGCCAGAATGAATGATGCCACCCTGCTGATCACTGGGGCCGTCAGCCAGGCTATTTCACCTGGATGTTTTTGCTCAGTGCAGCTTAAACACATGCAGAAATCAGCACAATGAGGGAGTTTAAACCCACTACATCTTCAGTGAAATTCAATCAAGTCATCACACTTGCAAAGCAAAGTAGTGCTAGGACCATTATCCCCATCCTCACTCTTTGAGGGCTCCTATACCAGTTATGAAACCACAGCATAAGGTGCCATGCGAGTTGAAAACAAGCAAGCAGCAAACCTCAGGGCAGCAGGCAAAAAGAGGTCCCAGTTTATATTCCCATCCACTTCCTCATACCCTGCAAAAAGTTTTGGGTGGGCAGGGCAGAATTCCACAAAAGGGAAGGGAAGATGGTTTGTTTCTAACCAATTTCACAAGGCCTGATTAGCAGATCATATGCAAATGCAAACAGTTAATATTCACAGAGCAACCTCTTGAACCTAATTATTAGAACAGATTTAACATCATTAATAAATATATAAAACAACATGTTAATCTCACAGACAAAACACATTTCAAAGGTAGGCATTGACTGAAATATCCAGGTGGTTTGGTCATTGTTTAAAGCACTGAAGAATTATACACGGATAATACTGTGAGTGTAAAAGAACAGGCTCACAAAATACAAACTTAAGCTCAGTTTAAACTTTCTGAAGAGGCTCTGAACTGGCCCTAGAATCTATTTCAAATAACCTACAAACAAAGGCCATTACAGCCATTGCATATTTAGGAATAGAATAAACTCCTTTACACTGTTCATATCTCGGCACTTTAGATCAGCTGCAGAGCAGGCATTCCCCAGGGACCAGCACACACAGGTAAACAGATCTGTCCCAAATAATAATGCTCTACATTTCATACCATCCCATGCCAAAAGAGGAGATTGTCCCATCAGTGCTTAAAAAGCCTTGCTGTGGGAGGCAGAGACCTTGGTGCTCACTCCAAGCTCTGGCACAGGCTTCTTCTGCCACCTCAGAACAGTCCCTTACCACTCTGTCTCAGTCCACCTGCCTCTGAGAAGGAGAGGCAGTAATCCCCTGTCCCACAGTGCTGTTCTGAGGCTTGATTTCATAAGGTGCTTTTGAAGAGTCTCAGAAAAGGCACTGTAAAAGTGCAGCTGTTACAATGTCAGAAGCACGGACAGAGGTGTGCATCCCACAGCTGTTCCCAAGACACCCATGTGCAAATCCAGAAGACATGAGAACTCACACCAGGTCACACTTCAGCAGCCCCGTCACAGCAGTTCTGTTTTCTCCCACAGTTTTGAAAAGGTTTCACATTGCCAGGTCTGGACACAGTTACTGGGCTGCCCCGTTTCGCAGGCTGTCTCCAGGCTCCATTTGTTCTAAGGAGCCAAACTCGGGGGGTGTGGCTGGGGACTTCCTTTGCCCTCGGAAAGTGTGTGCATTCAACATCTCCAGCAGCAAGTCATACACTGGGACCACGTTTTTACACTTCATGCTCAGGAGATGCTCCATTCCCTTGTTACTGTGCAGGAGAGCAGAAAGTAAGTCAGAGATCTGGTTCCGACAGAGAAGAAAAACATGCTCACGGCTTCAAGAGAGTCCTTTCTTTGTTTGGAGCTAGGAGGATTTAGCTGCTGTGATCCCCAAGATCACTTAACCACTATCAACAGTAACAACAACCCAATACTTTAAGGGTGAATGTTTTACTATTTAGAGAAACAAGATTTGTTTTACACCACACAAACTGACTTCAGGAAATAATTCAGATGTACCACCCTACTGAAAGATAAAACCTCTTGGATGCTGTAAATGTGGGAGGCCACACACTGAATCTTTGTATAAAAGGGGAATTTACTACATGCATTTACTGACTACCTACCTCTCCTACCTGAAGAATTACCCTGGCTAATTTCAAGCACTTTGTTTACTCTCTGCATGTCCAATGTCAGATTTTGCAGATGGCTACAGAGCTTAAAAGTAATCTTTTTGTTATTCATCAAGACACAACGATACCTTGTTAACTTGAACACCTAGTGCTGTATCATGGTTTGGAATAACAGTATCATTGCAGTCACACATATTTATACAACAGATGCACTCAAGGGGTTGAAATCTAAGGATATTTGCTCATCACCAAATTTATCCCCATGGAAGTAGCAGCAGACAGCTGGCACATAGCTGACCTAGTGGGTTGGACTGGGAGGGGGGCAATGCTTCCAGATAAACAAGGTTCTGCTACAATTCAAGACTTAAGAATATGTTAATGGTAAAGGAGAAACTGCAGCCCCTCTCCTACACCCAGCTCTCAAGATTCCTACATCATTTGGTTATCAAGACTGAGTGCATCAATTATTTCCAGAATAAAGTCCAACTGACTGACCAGCACTAAGGAACATAAAGGAGACAGGACAAAACAAGTAGCCTCCAGATTTTGGCTGAGGAAGACACAGCATAAAAAGTCTTGGTTTAACGAGAAAACATAAAAAATTTTGCAAAGATTCACAATATTTATTCACAGAATGCCAGAACACCTCCTGCAAAGCTGTGACAATAAGTCACACCACAGAAGGCAATCCAGGTGATGGCACTGCATCACAGACATGAGATAGGTTCAGCTCTGCCTGGTGCTGGAGTTTCTGCAAGGCCAGCTCTCAGACTCCCCCTCAGTTCACAAACTGACTGTTAAAAGCTACCTTCAGCACAGTCAGGTCCCCGCTGCTGCCACCTGCTCTATCAGGAAGAGAGGTGGCCGTCCCTTTTCCAGTGTCCCTACAGATATGCCCAGCTCTCCTTTGCATGCTCCAGCCTGGTCTCAGGACCATCTTCCCTGGACACACAGTCCAAAATCAAGCTATAAGACCTAGTGAATAGCTGGCCTCTGGGTAATATTTTAAATTACAAACAGCCTGAAAATTAAAGCATCTGTTTGTAGGACCCTGCGTTTCAGGTCTGTTGTACCACAAAGATAAACAGCTCAAGGAGGTCCAGGATGAGGCAGGGAGAAGAGGAGCTACTTCCCATGGGAAAAGCAAGAGCCTGGCATTGCTGTAGCATAAGTCACTTGGCAAAAATGCTGTAGTTCCAAACAAAAGACAGCAAATTGGTCTGGGGAAAACATGGCACCCAAAGTCCACTTTGCTCCACCAAAGCCCACACTGCAGACCAGTTTTGGAGGAGATTTTTATTTTAGACAGAAGAGTTTTGATGGCTGGGTGGGGTTGTTGGTTATTTTTTTTTTTTTGAAAGGCTGAATTTGTGTTATTATTGTTATGTATTGTTATGTATTGTTATATCAGGCAGATACATAATGAACAACTGAATGTGATAACCTTAAGACAGCATTTTAATATCACACCATTTTTGAGTGCCAGCAAGCACTTGAGCATAGTGCCTGTTTTGTTGGGCTAGGGAGGAAAGCCTCCCAGTGACAGAGGTGAAGAGGATTCCCTCAGGAGTGCTCTGGAGTTCTGCCCTTCCTTTTTTCCTGTAATAAACAAACACTAATGCCCTACGTGTTACACGCACTCTGTAAAACGTACCTTGCGTGTCTGACATGAGAGAGGAGCATCAACAGATTGGCCAGACGAGTTGTCTGCTGCTGTGAGGGGATCCCACTCTTCGCAATAACCCACACCAAAGCATCTGTGACCACGTTAAGCAGGTGATGCAGCTTCCTGTTGCTTTCAGGTTCTTCTGCTGACAAGGGAAACATGCCTAACCAGAGAAGAGAAAGAAAATATTTGCTGGCCATGAGGAAGGAAAAAAGCCAATGACTGTGGATTTTTTTCTGATGTGTCTGCAGTGAAAAATCTTAAAAGTCGGCAAAAACAAACAAACAAAAAAAAGAGATTGGGGTTATGGAGAAGGAAGAGAAGAAATCAGCACTAGGAAGATCTGGAAACACACAATAACATTATTGATAAAAGCAGAACTGATCTGGGACAAAAAAAAAAAAAAAAAAAAAAAAACAAACCAAACAACAACAAAAAATCCTTCCAGAGACATTTATGGAACGACAGTTCCAGAACACCTTGAAAATTAGGAATAAAAGATTTTGACAAGAAAGAAGAGTAGGGAGAGGTAAAAGGAGAGATTTTTTGAAAAGTGAGCCTCTCAAGAAAATATGGCTGATTACATGTGGGTTTTTTGTTGGGTTTTTTGGCTGCTTGATTGTGTATTTGAGGAAAAAAAGAACAGCTTTTGTTGTCTATTGAAATAATGGTATCCATAGAATCACAGAATCATTGAGGTTGGAAAAGACCTCTAAGATCACTGAGTCAAACCTTTAACCCAGCACTGCCAAGCCCACCACTAAACCATGTCCCCAAGTGCCACATCTACACCTCTTCTAAATCACTCCATAGATGGTGACTTCACCACTTCCCTGTGCAGCCTCTTCCAACGCCAGACCACCCTTTTGGTGAAGAAATTGTTCCTAACATCCAATCTAAACCTCCCCTGCTGCAGCTTGAGGTCATTTCCTCTCATCCTTATCATCACTGAAATCTCTCATCCTCATGAAATCCCATTTCCTCTCATCATCATCATGGCTTTCCAACCACTCTGCCCCCAGCCTGTAGCACTGAATGAGCTTATTGTGGCAAAAGTGTAGGACCCAGCACTTGGTCTTGTTGAACCTCCCACCATTGGTCTCTGACCACAAATCCAGCCTGTCTGGACCCCTCTGCAGAGCTTTCCTGCCCTCCAGTAGATCAACACTCCCACCCAAACAAGTAGGCAGAAAAGTGGGATAAGTGGGCAGCTGGACTATTCACCTTCAGTATTGGACTAAGAATTATGCAGCAGCTTCTTGCTGAAAGCAGTAGATGTAAATAGTTTAGCTGTTATTTTGTTGTTACATTATTTTGACAACATTACCTACAAAATGTTCTGGGGCCAAAAATCATTTTTACTGCAGACTACCCTAAACTAGCAAACACACACTACTCCTTGCCCTGTGTAAAAGCTTGCAAAACAAAGCTACTGTCCTGAAATTCATCTTGCAGAACTGTTGAGTACTTTCAATCATTTCTACCAACTAACTACCATTAAATAGGAATATTTAAGCCCAATTAATCATGACTCAGTTGAGTAACTAGCTTTACTATAAATAGGAATTAAGGACACGTTTGTAGAGCTGTACAACAACTTCACACATGAGCAGGATCCAGAGAGATGGGAGCAAAAGTTCCCATTGGAAAGGACAGACCCACAGCCTGGGCCATGGGCCCCACCTTGTGAGAAGCTTTCACACTTTGGGTCTTTTGTGCAGTTCTTACAACAGAACATAGATCCTAAATCCAGCAAATGATACAGCCTGGGAAGTTTCTTGAGCAATCAAACAATGTTTACAATCTATCAGAGAGAAGTCCTTTTCTCTTATCCTCTTTCAACAGTTTTATCTCACTTGATATTTCTGCGTTTTTGAGGCTGATTTCCCAGACACCCTGAAAATAAAAAGTACAATTTGGGGAATATTAGATCCGACCCCATACTCACTGGAATTGAGGAGGATCATTGCCTTGACACACAAATACTCCTTGTGCTGCAGTTTCAGCTCTCGGAACCTTGAGGTCATGGCCAGGAGCATATCAAAGATCTCCAAAATTCCTTCTACACATTTCCCCTCATCCCTATGGAAACACATACAAAATGTTACTGAGAAAGCAGAATTAAGGTACTCTGACTCAGACAGATAAAATTCGAAGCACAAAAGAGGCTGCAAAAGGCCCATCTATCTCATCTTTGGGAGAATTTAAAACGTTCTATCATGAAATCTAAATTGAAAATTAGACTGATATAAAAGGTCAGCAGTTATAAGAAACTGATTTTCTCTCTAAAGTGCAAGCAGGATTGACCATAAGTATGATCATATTTCTGTAAGAGGCTTTATCCTCTCAGCCGGTATAAGTCTGGATAATCAGTTTGAAACCCTGCAGTGAAGGGCACAGTACCACCTTGAATCATGTTACAGATTTGTTTCACAAGGAGTTACCACAAACAATAACATCATGGTTTTACCTGATGGAGGCCTCAGGACTTGATGAAAAAAAAAAGACCCCCTTAAATAACCGTCTTGGAATAATAATACATTTTGAAAGAATAAAACAACCCATTGTCCCTATTCCCTAGTACCTTTTTCTTTGAAGTTATTGAAATATAAACAGGTTTTTTGGGGTTTTGGTGGTTTTGTAGTTTGGGGTTTTTTTTACTTTTGCAAGTGTTTACGAAAACAACTTTCTCCATTTTGGATACTGGGATTGGTCCTATTTTTTGATCTGAAAAAAAAACTCCATACAAACCTAAGCCATTCTAATGGGTTTAAAATTAAGCAGTAGCACATTTCAAACCACCGAAGCTACTATTCCAGTTTTTAGTTATTTTTCTTTTTACTTAAAAAGCAATTAAGCTCTACAATGCAATATCCAGAAGGAAGCTTCTTATACTATTTGTAACAGGAGATCTTTTAGTCTGTAATACTTTTAACATGAGACATTTAAGCACAGCAGTGCAGGAGTATTAAAGAAATTTACTGTTTCTGCCTGAATACCACCCAATTTCCTGTGTTTCTCACTGCAAAGGAGAATTTTAAGCTTTGGAGAAGTACAGACAGCTACCAGATTCCAAACAAGGACACAAGTATCAGAGAAGTACTTGTCTGCAAAGAGATTACGTAGGATATGTATCTGAAGGCTCTGGGGAGATCTTGGGGCCTCTTCCAGTGCCTAAAGGGCTCCAAGGGAGCCGAAGAGGGACTTTGGACAAGGGCATGTAGTGCAAGGACAAGGGGGAATGGGTTCACACTGACAGAGAGTGGGTTTAGACTGATATTAAGAAGAAATTCTTTACTCTGAGGGTGGTGAGGCACCGGCACAGGTTGCCCAGGGAAGCTGTGGATGCCCCATCCCTGGAAGTGTTCAAGGGCAAGGGGTTGGATGGGGCTTGGAGCAACCTGGTCTAGTGGAAGGTGTCCCTGCCCATGGCAGAGGGGTTGGAGTGGGATGATCTTTAAGGTCCCTTCCAACCCAAATCATTCTGGGATTCTAAGTTCAGCTAAGGTAAAAAAATCAAGTTACAGACCAGTTTTGTGTAAGAATGTCTTAAATAAAATTACAGCACATCCAGATGCTTGTAAGCTCCCACCCTGCCATGTCTTGAGGAAATGAAGGAATGCATCAAATAAGATCACCCTGTTCAGCACATATTAGCTTCTGAGAAATTACATGTATCGTATATTTTCATCAATTTCTTATCATTGCACTGAACAATGCAGCTTACCCTTGCACTGAATTTTATACAAGTAAATTATAATTTATTTCCTATATTTTATAAATTAAATTTATTTCTCTTATTAGCCTATTTTCCCTTCTGTGTCTGTGATGATAATTACTAATTGCAAGCCACAGAACTGGTGCAAACCTGAATTTCCCCAGATTGAAAGGGCTAAGAGACATTTTAACACAATCCAAGAGAGTAGATTGTTTCCCTGACTTTCTGCTGGTGTGAAGCTCAGGTCAAATTCTTCTAAAGTTCTGTAGAAAAACATCCTTACTAATCCATAATCAACACTCTTGGTACATGATGCTGTGGAGAAATAATCTTTAAATTTGAAAACACCTTTCTCTACCTTGAAAAAATATTCTCAGTATTCAACAGCAATCTAGGAGTTTTAAATCCCTTTGGGCTAGTGCTGCAATGTTCATTATTACAGACAGCTATGAAGTCTGCAGTAATGGGAGGAAGGAAAACAGGCAGGAAACCTAACTAAAATAATTCAAATATTGCCTGACACTATATCTACTTTTTAATGAGGGATGTAGGGACAAATGGACAAAGATGTATCTATAGTTTCAGCATCTAGAGACACAGAACAAAAGAAACAAAATCAGCAATAGATGTGAAAAATGCAGAGAAACTTCACACTGTCACACCACATGAATTCAGGAACTTACAGGTTCAACAATACTGTTTATGCTTAGCATTCCTTAAACCCCCATACGGACGTGGAACCTCAGGATATTATTATTGCGGATACCAGTAAATTATAGTGTTAGATAAAATGTTAATAGCATCTCCCATACTTAATCCTCTTCCTCTTACCATTCACCCCACCTCCAAACATCTTAATATGAAGCGTTCTCAAGAAATTTACTTCTTTTACCTGTCTAATACAAGGTCTGGTGCAAAAATCAGTTTTCCGGGATGGTCAATTGATCTCCACATCAAACCAATCATTAGAACTTCCATCCAGCAGCTCTCCAAGAGTCTCACTTGGTCATAGAGGCTGAGATCAATGAAGCCTAAAGTGATGAAAGTAGCATAAAATAAATCAACTTGTTTCTTTCTCTGTTTTGATAAAGAAGAATGAGCACAAGAGAAACAAAAAGAACCATGGGTTTTGAAGAAAGGCAAACAAGGGAGCACTGACACCTGAAGTGCCATCCTGCACTTTCAAATAGGAGTAAAAATATTTGTTATTGTCAAATCTTCCACAAAACGTTTGGAACAAAGTAGAGTGGTTTTCTAGTGCATTTACTCCCATAGAGCTGGTGAAACTCAAGTGACCAAGCATAAAGCAGAGGACCTGCTTTATGCTTGGCCACCTTGGCCTTCTGAGAGGCACCAGGGAATCACTCGGGAAACTCACATTTGTCAGAGATTGCTGCATTGTGCTGCAGAAGACTCCTAGGAAAATAATCTGTTCTTTCACCAGAACACATAAGGTGCTTGCAGGGTGTTTTGTATCTCATGGCAGGCATGTTCCTGGGTTTGTTGGGTAACTGTGAAAGAACCCACATCTTGGTGGCTCTGTGTTTTCATCCCCATTGTAAATGAAATGTGTTGATACCATCCATTTTCTGCTCTGTCCTTCCCCAAATTTTCAATAAACCAGAAAAAAAAAAAAAAAGCAAGGATAGTCAATGGAGGCAGTAGTGTCCTCATTGCCTCCATCCATGGAATTCCAGAAGCAAGAACAGAATAAATGCCACTGTGCATAAACCTGAGCTGCATCCTGGGCTGCACCAAAATCAGCGTGGTCAGCAATTCAGGGGGGTTGATTGTGCCCCTCTACTCTGCTGTGGTGAGCCTCCACCTGGAGTGCTGTGTCCAGCTCTGGGGTCCCCAGCACGACAAGGATGTGGATCTCTTAAAGCAGATCCAGAGAAAGGCACAAAGATGATCCGAGGGTTGGAGCACCTCTGCTATGGAGACAGGCTGAGAGAGCTGAGGTTGCTCTCTCCTTGGAGAAAGAGAAGGCTCTGGGAAGACCTCATTGTGGCCTTTTAAAACTTACAAGGGGGTTATAAAGAAGAGGGAGAGTGATTTTTTTAAACAGGTAGATAAGTGATAGGACAAGAGGGAAACGGTTTTTAAACTAAAAGAGGAGAGATGCTAGAAAGAAATTCTTGACTGTGAGGGTGGTGAGGCCCTGGCACAGGTTGCCCAGAGAAGTTGTGGATGCCCCATCCCTGGAGGTGTTCAAGGCCAGGTTGGATGGGTCTTTAAGCAACTTGCTCTAGTGGAAGGTGTCCTTGCCTATGGGGATGAGACACTCTTTAAGGTCCCTTCCAACTCAAACCATTCTATGATTCTGATCCTATGATTTATTTCTCTCCAGAACTTATAGCAGGGCCCTAGATAGCACTGCAGCACAGTCAGAAGGGAGGGACAGTTATTGCCTTCCCTGTCCTTGCAAAAAATAACTGGGGAAAAAATGTTACCTAGAAGCAGGAAAAAAAAAAAAAAAAGAGGAATAAAATTTACACACTGCAAACCAAAAGAGCAGAAGTGTAGATTATCAAAACACAAGTGGGAAAGCAGACTGCTCAGTCAAGGAGTAAAACACAGATATGATGTATGATGAAGTGCCACTCAGAGGCCAAAACCAAGATCAGGCCACAGTTTTCAAAGCTGAGCTCCTTTATCTCAGTCCCTTAGCAAAGGTGCTCCATTTTCGGACGAGCTGGCATCTGCAGTTCTGCATGGTGAGAAATCCTTACAGCCTGGCCATGGGAGACAGGTTTCCTGTAATTCTTCCCAGTCATCTGAGGTCTTAAAATACACACAGGACTTTTGCGCTGCCAAAGAATCTGCTGTCAGTAATTTATACAAGTGCTCCTTGTATTTTGATCTTATTAAACTACTAGGCTAGAAGACAGTCAGTGAGAGCATCAGGCTGATATTAACTGGGTAATGCTCACTCTCTCTTATCATCACTAAACTTCTGCCTTTTGACATTGGTACAGCCTTGCTTCTGATTTTATGAGAAGTGTAAGTGGGAGCCTATGAGCGGTACCTTCCCGTCCTGTCCTCCCCGTCACTGAATTTACTACAGAATGCACAGACAACAACAGATTAGCTGCCACACACACTCATCATTTAAAAGTGCTTTTGGAAAAATAACCACGGAAGTGTGAATAGTATAAACTGACAGTGGCAGTTTCCTGGGAAACAACAGCGGAAAGACATTTCAGAGTTTATTTAAATAAACATTTACACCAGCATGTACTGATTTGTCTGGCATAAACAACGAGTTATCAGGGTTAAAAACTCTCTCAGTGGAGTGAGGTGTAAGATCAAGTCCCAGTGTTCAATCTACAGGTACTTAAAAATCCAGATTTATCATGGATGTCATCTGCTAAACTCACATTATCAGCAGCAGCAGTAGGATTTATGACCATTAAGCACAGCTCTTAGAAGGACTATACTTTTCCTTTTCCTAACAACTTCATGCTCTAAAGATTGAGGACAGCACAACTTCCACTGCAGTGTCAGAAGTCTCATTTCCTGCAGACTACCTTAAACTACTAATTTTTCTACAGCTGCAGGCCTTATCATTTAATTATAAATTGCTAAGACAGTTGAGAAAAAAACTTGTGCTGGATGTGTAATGACTAGAAAAAGGCACACTGCTCTGGTCAGCAACACACTAGGTTGCATAATGAATCCAAATTTCAATGTTGTGACAACATCTTATTGATTTACAATACAGGTTCAGCGATGAACCATGTTGAACTCTTTTAGACCAGGTCAACAAAGTAAAAGGCAATTACAGAAGCTATGTTCTGCTGCCTGACAACTGGGAATTAAAATACTTGGAATTCAGAAGGAAAAAAATCCAAAAGTCAGCTTCTATTTTACTGAGCAACAACAAAAATACAATCTATTGGGCTGAAAGTACAGACAAAAATACAGCCGCAGAGTAAAATTCTTAACAAAAGACTGCCATTAAATGTTAAAGACGAAAAAACCACAAAATATAAACACGTATTTCTCCTATTTAGGCAAAATGTTACCATTAATATAAGCATCTATAAGGAAAAATAAAAATATTTTCTTTCACTTTCACTAAGTGTCAAAATAATATCCAGTAATAACTTAGAGATGAAAATGGGCTTCTGACCCAGGTACACATAAGAAAATATTCTGCTTTTCAGAAAGTAAAATTACTGCTCACTGGGCCTTTACTCAAGAAGTCTGTCGTCTTTTCTAAGATTTTATCTCCAGGAACCAGGCATGGATTGGCATCAGGCAAGAGTTTTTGACAAATGAAATTCCATTTTCTAAAATTTAGTCATCACAGCTTTTTAATAAAAAAAATAAACCCATGTTGAAATAAATGCTTCGACTGCCACGTAACATGGCAGTATTACTTATAATTAGGTGTATATTAAACGTCACATCTACTTTTGGCATTATTCTAAAATGCTGTTTATTTCTGTTCTGTGTAACATGCGTGATCAGAAAAAACAAACACACGTGATAAAGTGTCAGCATTCCCAGGAACTGTTTTGAAGGGGTTTGATTGTTTCAGTGGATTTTCTTCACGCAGTTCTCTTACTGCCAAGAAAAAGTTATTATTTCTGACATATGTTGAAAATAAACTGAAAGTGATTGATGTCAAAATTGGGGTTGGTTTGGAAACTGATTTTTAAAAAAATAATAAAGCAATCTCAACTGTCTGAGGTTTTGGGCTTGTGGGTTTTTTGGGGTTTTTTTGAAGAGGTAACAGAGGTAAAAGATAGAAGTTATTAACAATCAAAAAATGGAAAAGGTTGGGGTTTTTCTCATTGAAATATTGCTTAAAATGAGGTCATTTTCTAAGACTGGTTTTCCTTCACAACTCACTTCCTACCAGATAAACATGACTATGTTGAGTCCATTGAAATGGTACCTTTTAATCAAGTTTTTGTGATCGGACAAGAAACTATAACAATAGAAACCATTTAACCCCTTATGATTACTTACTTCACAGTTATTTTCAGAGTTTCTTAAATCAGTAAAAATAAAGACAAAGGATTTGAGTTTAAAACATCCCACACTAACAGCAAAAACACTTTCACCTTGCAAATGTCCAGCCTGGCTTGAGATGCTCGTGTGGTGCAAACATCTCCTCCCCAGCAGCTCAGCAGCCGACCTGGGATTTGCACACCCTAAAACCATCACACCTGGGCCCTCCAACACAGTGGTTGAGCCTGGACACTAATCTGCTCCAGTAGCTGGGTCTGGTTGCACCACCAGCCACTCCACCTAGACCTGAAATAGGATACGCTTCCCTTACTCTAAATTCTTAATTTATATGAAATATTCTCCTCCAAGTGTGTTTCTTGTACTGTGCACGCACTCTGCTTCTAAAGGCAAGGATTACTGTCATGTTTTCCCAAGTGTGTACTCAAGCAGCAGCAGCTCTTTGCAGTGCACACAATGACCAGAGCAGAGCTCACACAAGCACACTCTGAGCACCTCCAGCATAAAACCCAAGAGAGGAGCCATGGTGTGCTGGCTCCTCAGTCCTGATGGTCATGAGGTCAGGAATATCAGTCATGCTGTGGAATATATTAGCCATGCAATGTAAACAGAGCTGTAGGGATCACTCCCAGCAGAGCACTCTGTCTGAAGCTCAGGATCAAGCCCCATACTGCTACATGTCCACCAATTATTCGATGTTTTCAGCTCACTGTTATTATCTGGTCACCTTAAGGTCTCGTTAAAGGGCCACAGGCTGTGGTTTAGTCTATGCCAGCCACCAAGTTTTTCTGCACAGCTTAACCAACAATCATCTCTGCGTGGTGGTTGCTTTTATTCTGGCTTTTATTTCTGACTCTTTTAATCATGGGTACTTCAGGGAGAAGGAACTGAAAATGCTCACCACTTCTGGTTTGGAAGATAAATGGTGCACTGCCAACGTGTACACATTCAAGACGTTCCAGGCACTAACACATATTGTTGTACTTCAGTTCATGTTCTTTGTGTTGCCAACAACCAAAAGCATCTTACTTATTTTTGTTTTGAAGGAGTGCACACGATAATTCTGAGATCAACACTGTGCTCCACTGATGCTTTTGTGCAGCAGCTCTGTCAAATGAAGTGATTGCAAACACCCAGAACTCGGACACATTTCAGTTTTCATCAGCTGTATTAGGAACTTTCTATCAGGATTCAAGGAAAGAATTTGGTGTTAAATGAACCCTCTAAATCAGCTTTGTCAGGTATTTTATAGCTAATGAGGTAGAAATTACATACAACACCAGCTATGCTTTTTAGCAAAATGAGCTATTATGTGACTAACAACAGATGATAGAAAATTATGGGCTAGGTTGTTGTCTAAATCAAAAGACATCTGGGTCAATTACTGAGAGCCATAAATTGTGCATTAGTTTAAAGGATAAAAAGATTGACTTTCATACCACACACTTACTGTGCTGTTATTTCAGAGCAGAGAATGACATACTGATGGTAAAAGCACTGACTAAAACAAATAAGACTGAAACTCTTACCAGGAATTTTTTTGGCCCAACCAATCATGTGAACCAGCTCTTTGTCTGCCAGTTTTGTCAGGGACATCATCATGGAGGCCTCCGTGAAGGGTTTGCTGGGCCGGCTCACCAGCACGTTGGGAGGCTCCGCTTCCAGCAGCGTCAAAACGAACTGCTCCGGGCTGACCGTGCTGAGCAGGATCTCCTTCACCCGCGTCGCCGCCTCGTTGTACTTCTTCGCTTTGCCCATGCAATGCACCCGATCTTCGGAATTCCGATGGCTGCGCAGGATCCGGTATCCACAACGTTCCCTCCTGGAGCCTGACATGAGAGAGAGGCACGCGGTTGCACTGGAGGACTTTTCTAGCAGGTTGTGTTATGTAAATCCAAATATTTGCGGAGAAGGGGGAGAACCCTTTTATACTGGATGTTCTAATATTGAACATCAAGTTTTTAGGATATTCAGCATTGACTTAACTTTGTTCCCACCAACTTCAGCTGAGGGTTTTCGTTTATTCTGCTTAACAGAAATAAAGTTTAAAAAGATTTATTTTTGAACTTCAGTTAACTCACTTTAAAAGTCCAATGGAAAACATCAACAAGATATAAATCAGGTCTTTAAAGGCAAATAAAGCTGATCATAAATTCTATTTTAGATGTAAAATGGGGGAATAAAAAACTTCTGGAAGTCTGGGCCATGTTACAGATTAAATACCCCAGGAAGAAGCACAGCTGGGCCTCCACATTAGCTGGATGTTCAGCCAGGGACTTACAAGTTGCAACCCACTTTCTCCCGATGTCCCATTAAGGCAGCAGGAGTTTCTCCAAAGGGAATTCAGATATCTACAACTAGGAGCAAACACCCTATTTGGAGTTCTGCCCGCAGAACGCTATTTCTGTTGCAAAGAGCTGTCCTTTAAATTCCTGTATTTATTTATGGTTCATTCTGACAGCACCAAACATTCTCCAATTCCCTGTCAGTGTTATTGGTGGCATAACTGTTACCTGTTCTTGCATAGCTGCCAAGGAAAGAGTCTAAAAGCTTCTCCAAACACATCATATGGGGATTTGCTAAAATATTCAGCTATCTGAAGTCATTCATCCCTTCAGCTATTCTTTAACAAGGATCATGTTCACTCATTTACAACTAAACATTGGCAGTAACTGATGTGCAAGATTGTACCATATTAAAAATCAGGATATTTAAAAATATGTTATTACTGAAGGGATCCTTATACTGGAATCCTCCAACACTTAACGATTCTAATATCACAGCTAAATTGTTCTCTAAATCTTTTATAAGTTAAATTTTTATGCTGGTCATCAACAGTTTTACTGACACATGATTCTCACGACTTCAGTTTTCATAGGTATGAAAATGCCTGTGCTAACATAAATCTGTACCAGACCAACATTTATTATTACATACATAGAGACCATGGAATCTTAAAGCATAATAAGTTGTATCATATGGATTCAGTCCCACAACAAATTTGACAGAAGCATCCTTTCTGCTACTGCTACTATCTTGACATTACTATTATTATTTATGTCTTTCTGGTGTGTAGCCTAAAGACTTCTTGCCCTGGCCACGGACTCCGGTTCTTCTTCATTAGGGTATGTGATTAAAGTTTTCTTAAAATGCATGAAGAAAAAGAAGCAAAGGAACAATGAAAATGGAAGAACCCCCAGAACCTAAACGGAGACAACAAGCACACTGACCAGGTTACTCAGGTCTATCAAAGGAGAATGATCAGCCTGTGGTCCAGCCATGACACACGGCATGTAAGCCAAAACAAAAGGTTTTTCAGTTCACCTGGAGGGACCAGGCATTCCAAGAAAACCTACTAGAAAGTCAAGAGGATCTGAGTGGCAGCTACTGGTAGGGTGATACTCAGAGACCTCTGTGTGTGTATGTATGCACAAAAGACACATTGTGCATGAGATATCTGGAAGAACAGAGGATACACAGACCAGCTACTGGATAACACTGAATGACTGTCTAAAGCCATACCCTTGTGTTTCTGTGACTGCTCTTGGGGAAGAAGGGCTGAGTATCAGCAACTGGGGTGAGGCTGCAGACCCACAGGCATCAGCTGGGGAGAGATGGGGATCCATAGGCCAGCTGTTTGACAGACTGACTGTCTAAACCCAGCTACTGGAAGGATCCATAATGTTTAAATACACATATTTTTCACTGCTTGTGTTCACATGACCACTGTGTTTTCTCTCTGTTGTGGTCTGCATGGTTGGCTGTGGATGCAGGTATCGTGTGTGCATTTGCATAATAACAATTCTCACTCAGACTTTATACTGGACCTGGGGACACGGCAGTGTGGCAGCTTCCCTTGTCAAGCTACTGGTTTCAGCAATTCCTATAACTCTTCATCCCTATCCACCAGAGTTATATAGACCATGACTTGTCCAACCAGGCAATGCAGTTCTGGTCCTGGGTTTCAGTTAGCAAAGAGGTCCAAACATAAGCCAAATTAAAAAAAGGGCAATGGGGACACAAAAAATTTAATTTCAGATATTGTTGACAAGGCTTTGTCTTGCTAATTAAATGTTGGATGAATACAGACCCTCAGTGGTGGAGGTTCCTCAGATGAGATGGTTTTTCAGATCATAGTCCTGTCACGCTTTCAGCAGCTGTCAGCATTTGAGTCAATCTGTGAGAGAGGTGAGATGCTAAGGCCACTCAGGTACAACCTGAAGGCACTGAAAATACTGGACAAAGACCAACAGAGTGTGCCAGAACTTTTGGGATGTGGACCTTTCAACTTCACGTGGTTAGCACCCTCACTTGCTGCTTGTTCAGTAAACCATGTCAGATGTAAAAGAAAACTGGATGACCATTAAAGAAGTTCTCAGTATTGGAGAACACACTTTATCCAGAAATCCAAGACAGGAGAAGACAAGTAGGGGAAGCTGGTTCAATGAACAGACCCTCAGGTATGGAGGTATGCAAGTGGAACAAGAAATTTGGAAGTATTTTTCAGCTGGAAGTCCAACATAAAGTCTGCACCGTTTGGAGCAAGGATTGATTTTGCATCCTTGAAAGGGATATGGGTACAATGAAATGGGGTGAATGCAGACAGGATATTGGAAAAAATAATGGTAGAACAAAGTGCTTAGCCTAATAACAACTACCTAGAAGTTGCCAGAGCAGCTGAACAGCAGTTAAGGAAAGATAATATACCAGCAGAGACAATTGGAGCTTGAGACATTATCTTATGGTAGATTCATGAAATGATACTTGATGATGATACCCAAAAAGAGGTTATCTGTAGAACTACAGAAGTCACAGAGCAATTTCTTCAACCATCTGTCTGTGCAAATCCTTTTCTTCCTGAAAGAGTCAAAGGTCAGTGAGCCATAGACTAATTTCTACAAAGACACCTGGATGATGTAGTGAACTCTGTGCTAAACCTCATTTTTGGACTAATGCACCAAGGTCAAGAGCAAAATCTCGAAGTGATTTGTCAGCTTCCAAAAAACATTAGAATGGCACAGTGTGCTGCAGACTGTTCTCAAGTAATGTAATGCACAGAAATTATGTATTTTCCATCACGGAAGACAAAGAGGAAAGGTCAACAGGAATGAAAGTACAGCTGGAGACAGATGAGGAAATGCCCAGGTATCAGGTGCTCTGTCTAGGGAGAGCCATGGCTCTGATTTCCATAGCAGTCTGCATGGGAGAGGCTGCAACCAAGAAGAAATACAGCATGTTGTTTGCACTACTTAGAAAGCTGAAACACATTGAACGTGGCCATCTTGAAAGACAGAACAAGAAAAATAACAGAGGGACTAAAAGCCATAGACAGGGCAGAGAAGAAATTTTCTTGGGCTATGAAAAAATACAAACTGCTGTGTGATGTGTAGTTTTTGTTCTCCAGTACCTGGGGGAGCTGTGAAAGCCCCCCAAAGAATTTGCAAGAATATCAGTCTACTAATTAAACACAGGGAAAGTTGTTCAGTGAGGGACTGTATCTAAAGTGATAACCAGCTGAAGAGGGAACTGGAGAGAAGAGCAGATGCCTGATGACACAATAAGGAAGAAATTCCAGCAATTTGGACACACTCGCCAGAAGCAACATGTGGTCAAGAAAGCACTTCCAAGCAGCTCATTGACCCTAGATCAGTTCCTGGCACTGAAGTGAACCAAGTGGGCTCTTCTGGGACTCCACGATCTCTGATCGGCTCTGTTATGCTGTCACTCACATTCCTCTGTAGCACTGAAAATATCAGGCCTTTGGTGCCACAATATGAGTTATCCTTTCCAATTCAGTGTTGTGAAGGTCTTCAAATAACATTTTGCAGCCTATCCAAAATATAAACACACAGGTAAATGACCAGGTACTTTAATGAAGATGAAAGAAAACAATTAAATTTTAAAAAAATAAATTAAAAAGTAGTCCAGTATCCTGTGATGTTATTAAAGGTCTCAGTACTTGTGGAGGGTTCTTAGCGGGAACTAGCAATCCCCTTTAAGTTACTTTAAGTTATTCAACTAAATCAGGTTTCATATACTACCAGTACTTATTATAAAAAAATAGTGCTCCATTTAAAACATAAAACCATCTTCTATTATCACATTACCGGCGCAGAAAGCCAAACTAGGAGTGTTATGACATTTTTGCATAAAAAAACTTGTTACTAAAGAAAATATAGTTACTGATAAAAAAGGGGAAAATCCAACCAAAGCAGATTCTGATTTATTGCTCGTCCTTTTTAATCAACACATATTTCCAAAGCAGGTGAAGGCTCATTCACTGAACACCATGCATGAAACACAGCTCACTTATTTCCACTTTAATTTTTTTCTGCTTGTATTTAAAGAAAAAGAAAACAAGATTTAAGCTTGCTAGTCAGCCTACACAGCAGAAAACGGCAGTCTTTCTAATTAATACAATGCATTTCAACAATGTAAAGGAACTTCTTTGCTTTCTATTCAAATCCAAAGTTTAGGCAGGACTTAGAAATTTTATCTATACATCTACTAGCATCCAATAGACATAAGTGATTAGAAAACTATATATTATAAATAATTATCAACCAGGTTAATATTTGGCTTAACTAGACACAGAGATGTGGATCAGTGTGTAAAGGCAAAGCAATAAAATTCAGCTTCCCAGACTAGGGACTATCTCTGACTTTACCACCAATTCCCTAACAGTACTTAATAGCTAATATTCGTTCCAACCAAGGTAATTCAGGCAATTGCAGAAGTGCAAAATGATCAAATCCCTCATTCTTCCTACCACACTCTCCTTATTTAGAGCTATTTTGTGCAAGAAAATAGCTGTATTCAGCTGAGAATGCTGGACCAAGGGCAAGACCTTGAGCTACAGCACCACAGACCGCACTAGTAAATGATCAAAAGAATATAAGAAATAAGGCACATTGAAAAAAAGTCATTAAAATGAACAAGCCACAACACGTATTACTGGCAATGAGACACACTATTTTTCAAGCAACTCCTGCTTTACAAATTCTCTGAAAATCACAAAAGCTGTCTGATATGGTGGGTAGCCACATGGCAAGTTGCTCTTCATACTGATTTTTGTCCCTGGCAATTGCTTATGTAACTAACCAGTTCAGTAGCAACTGCAGATTCTACCACTGAATATGTTATAATCAGTTTTTGTAAGTGTTTGAGCTCAAAACTGGCTCCAGTACACATTAGTAAATCATTATCTCTCCAGTCACCTTTGAAAGCAAATGCAAATGTTCTGCTGAGTGGTTATGCCAGAGCAGAGCTGCTGACAAAGAAGCTGCTGGCTGCTGTGTGCATGTGAGAACATGAGCTGAAATTACAGTAATTTCTATAATAGCTAAAATGCAATTAATACATCTGATGTCCAGAGAATGCCATGAAACATTTTTCCCCATTTATTTTCTGTGTGGAAAGTACCTTACAATATTTCAACTGCACATGGCAGCCACGAGCAGGAGAAAGAGCCAAATCCTGAACTGAACCAGCCCACAGGGAAATCTGTTTTTCTTTCTGCAAACTTGTCAAATGATGCCAGTATTCAAGGGCAGCATCTCTCCATCACTTCTGAGTGTGGCCCCTCAGCCTCCCCACTTGGGGCAGGGTGGGGTCTGAAAGGAGCTTTGTCTTTGGAACACTTTAAACAGGTGAGAGCGGACACATGGGGGAAAAGATACAGGAGTGAGGGAGAGGAGGGAAATAAAAGGTAGGTCTAGTTGAACAGGGAAACTGAAAACTCCTTATGGAAGAAGGTCTATTTGAGCCTCAGGAAGCAAAAAAGCAAAGTAGAGCATAGCTCCTCTAAGAGTGGCTATAGCAAAGTGATGATCAAATCCCCTCTCCTTCACTGCCTTTGTCCATTTCAGCTCCCCAGGTAAACGTCAGAAAGTTCCAGGAGAAGATCAGTTTTATCCTGATCTGTTTTATTTAAAGTTTGCTGGGCAGAGTTTACTGCAGTATTTCTGTTTTGTTTGTTCCTGGTAACAGTGCAATTTTTCATAATTATTTTTTCCTACCATTGTTAGTAGTCCTAGTGCCAAAATTTAGCAGTAGCTTTCTTGTTTGGAACAGCAGGGAACATGGACTTCCTGCAGAGAGATTTGCAGGTGTAATGTCTAAGACCCTCATTGTGTTTTTGGCAATGATGGTATACTTTGTAAGAAAATCCATTATCACCTTAATAAAGGCACTCCCAAGCTGGCCTCCGCCAAAATACCTGCAGCTTGTCGGGTTGAATTCTCAACATTTATGAAGGTGACAACATTCAAGAGAATTTCAGACCAGGAAACTCCAAAGCAACACTTTTCTACTGCCTCCTACTGTATTAAAGATGGCATGTACTGCCTAATTACATTTAGACACAGAAACTTATGTTATATACACACACATACCTGTGTGTGTATTTTTTCTCAAGGTGTCTATCGATAATATGCAAAATGAGGATCTAAAGATTTATTTAAGTGGTGCAGAGTTTTTATGAAGAGCTTTCCTAAACTGCAAAGTGGTAATTGAACTTCTTTTTATCACTTCTGCTGGACAACAAGTCTCCACCGAGCAAAAATGCACTTACAAACCATTCTATCCTATCCAGGGTTTTAGCAGATGTGAACCAAGGCATTCACTAAGTGACCTGGGAAAGGAACAGAGATGGGGAAAAGCCTTCATTAAAAAAGAAAGTGTATTCTATTATGGTTTTCTACAGTTAAAAAGTGGTATTAAAGCATGGCCCTAACAAGAAAACCTTTGAAAGATAATCGCTCTGGTCTGCAGGAAATGGCATTTATATTTCAGGCAGCCTTAAAATCTGTCTGGTTTAAATGTCTGTCACCATGTGTCCATATATCAGCATTACTCACAGATGCCCCTTAACTCATCAGGTAACCCAGACAGTTCTGAGTAATTTCTATGTGCTTTTTTCTGAAATTAAATTGTTTGGACTCTCAAATTGAACTTGTAAGAGTCTCAAATTCCAGTGCCACTATTTAAACAAGTATTTTTTAAAAAAAATACAATTCCTTTTATTTTCCTGTTATAGTTTCAATCTGCCATTCTTTATCTGGCACACTCATTAATGTCCTTTAAATATTCATTATTGTAGGAAAATGTTTATGAATATGTGGCAAGATTAAAAGGAACACAGGTAACATGAGTGCAATCTATAATTTATACTTGTAGTACCATAGTGCCTATGAAGTCTAATCACAAACCAGGACTTTCTGGACAACTAGAATAAAAGGATTAATTTAAGGGAAGTATTGTGGAGGTCCACCTTATGACATCATTGTGGGATCAATCTTTACAAAACCTCCACTGGAAAACTTTGAGTAAAATTCTCAGTCATGAAGATGAACAAAAGACAGTGGCACCATTCAGAAAGTAAGGTTTTGAAGGGAGTCTTATTTGTAAGCTTTCCTTTCTGGAGGTAAGACCATTTTAATGAAAAACACCAATGAAGTTGAGATGCATCATCACTGCAGGAGAAGACAGGAGCTTCACACAGAAAGAACCATCTGACTTGAGCAAGAGAAACTAAATGTACTTCAGGAGTACAAAAAGAATACAAGGAGCAATTGAAATTGCAGTTCTACACTGGGAGTTATCAGCTAGAAATGAGCAGGGAGGCTGCAATCTTAACAGATCATAGTGTGATTAAGAACTGCCAGCATGATGTTACCATGAAAAAGGCAAAGAGGATCCTGGGCTGTGCACAGAGAAAAGCTCCTGCAGAAACAGAAATGTATTGATGCTACTGCAGTGAGGAGAGTTCACAGGAATACTGCCCATGATTCTGGTCATCCAAGTGCAAATTGGGTTATCTCCACCTGGAGCCGACTGAGGGACAAGCTACTCTGAAGACTTCCAGATTCTGTCTACTTTCCTATTTTGCAAGAAGGTTGTGTGGGGATATGATGTAGTCCCTAAATACAACCAGGTCATTAACAATAAAGAGAAGAGGAGCCAGGAGCCTCTAAGCTAAAAGACAATATTGCCACAAGAACAAAAAGGCAATCACTGTCCAGCAATAAATGCAGGTTGGAATTCTGAAGAATGTTCCTAATGAAAGGAATTATATTCTTCAAGCAGCCTTCAGATCAAAGCAGTGGGAGGAGGAAAACAGTGCCTAGCCTTGAAATAGAAGTAGATATCTACATTAAATGGGATTAAATGAGATGCATTAATGAAGGGCCAAGCACAGTGACCTTCTCCTTTCCACTCCATTGTTCCTACGTGATGTTTTCCCAGCCTGTTTCTATCACGTACATTGGGGAATCTATAAGAAACAGCAAACCTTCACCAAGAACATATGCTAGATATTGAAACATCTTTCAAATTATTTTCTTCTTAAAAGTAACCTTTAAAATATCATCCATAAATGTATAAATACATTGAGGTCACATCACTCTAAATAGAAGATAGGAGTAACAGAAAAGACTGGATAATTCTGAGTGGTGCAGTGATAAGAAGTGGTTGTTGACTATTTCTGCCCCAGAGAGCTGGTTCTTCACATGATGGGTGGTCAAGCTGCTGAGAGATGTTGTAGATGCTAAGAATTCATGGGGTTAAATAGAGGGACAGTGGAAAAGTTGCCATGTTCCCAGCTGAGAGCTGTCAGCAGTAGTTTCACATAGGTGTCCTCTCATTCTTACACTCCTCCCAAGGCACGCACTCTTGCCACTGTTGGAGGCAGAATACTGAGTTAATTAACTACTGCTTTGATGTGACACTGCTGTTCCTTTAGTACATTCAACAGCAGAGCACAGCACAGGGTGTTTTACCTCATATTAAGCAGGGATTTCAGTTTGACTTGAGGCTCAGGAAGCAGCAGGTCTTGGGTTCCCATTCTGCAGAACACAGCAGGAAAGTAACCTGCCTTCGCGAGGTTATATGATTTTCACATGCTTAACCTACACTTTGCCCCTTCCCACAGGTTTTCTTCTGAAAAGTCTTCTCCTGCTTTAAGAATCAGCACATTCCTTCCTATAAAACCAGCCTAAGCCTTGCCTTGATTGCCTGTTGTGCCTTGTCAGGATTTCAAGAAAAAAAGCGGGAAAAACTATATACAGAACTGGCTGAAGGGAAGGAAAAAAAAGAGCCAGCAAACCCCAAGGAAATAACACAGAGATGCAAAACTCACCACATTTCATCATTCCCACTTCATAGCATTTCCGTAGCCGGCATGCCTGGCAGCTTTTGCGCCTGTTTTTATCTATTGTGCATTGATTGGTGGCTGGGCAGATGTAATCGTTGTGTCCTGCAGCAGAACAAGAAGGGAAAGTTTAACATTTCCAACCATCTCTCTTCCTCATCTCCCAAATCAGGAATGTTCTTGGTTTCAAGCATCTCAGCTTTTACACATGCATATATCTAAGCTCCATTAATTTAACTGATGAAAAAAAGCGTATTTATCCTATATTAAAACATCAATTTGTGGTCTCAAAATTAGCCAGACAACATAGCCCAGCTTTATAGTGATGACTGTTAGATAACCAAGCACCTTCTAACACTAACTCATTTTTGAAAATGGAACATACACTCTTGTGGAAATGTGCTCCCAACCTCCAACTTCATACTGTATATTGGGACTCTACAGATGGCAGATACTAGATTTTAATTTTTTCTTCCTCAGCAGAGTTGAAAAGAGCGGTGCAGACAGCTTCAGTCCTGCAAAGATTTAAGTAAACTACAGCTCTATTTACTGCATTCTGAAGTGGTGAGTTCCAGGAATGAAGAAGCCTTGGGAGGATTGACCCTGGACCAAAGTTAATTGAAAAAAAAGAAAAAAAAAAAAGCCCAAGAGAGAAAGACTGGTATGAAATACTGCATACTGTAAGTACAAAGAAAAGCACAAGTAGAAGGTATAACTTTTAGATATTCTGGAAAAGTGTTTCTCTTATTTTATTCTCTTCTCCTTCTCTCCCATCTCATCTCATTCCTATCCAAATCTCTTTACGTCATTATATTTCATTAATCAATAATCTGGTCCAAAGGTTTATTACTGTAAACTGGACTTGAGTATGATCCTGCTGTAAATGCAGTCTAATCATTTGCTGTCAAATACTGGAACTATCTCTTGCAGCAATTACCAAAGGATTCAAAAATTATTCAGTCGTTTACATTTCTTAATGTCTTTTCTCCCAGGTTGTTTTCTAAGTTGTTTTTTTTTCCAAACTATAAGAATAGGTCAGGCAAAAATACAACTACTACAGTGGGTTTTTTTCATTTGATGTGAGTCCAGGAGTTCAGGTCCCCAAGAGTAATTATTTAACTGAACCATTGTGACTATTTCCTTGCAAAATTAAAATTATTTTAACCTTGAATTTTTGAACTGACAATTTTAGAAAGAAGCGATCAGGTTACAGTTTGTCCCATTTCCTACTGGCAGATATGACTGAAAAACAAATTACTGTTTATCTCTCTTCACACAACATGGGGGGAAAGGAGGAGGAAGCTCTCTGTTGCACTATAACCCAAGCATAGAGGAATATAAAGTGATTTAAAACTCTCGTGGCCTTGGGATAATTTAGCTTGCAGGCAGATGTTCAGCAATGGAGGACAAACAGACTACACCACAGGCCTGGACAAGCCGAGGAGACCACACACAGTTGCTCAGTCATCCCATCTAATTTTAGTTAGACATTAGCCTGACATTTTGGTCTATGGTAGGCCCAGCAGTTCTTCATTTTGATGTGGAATATCCTGCATAACAGCAGTTTCAGCTGAGGGCTTGGTAGTGTTTTATGCCAAGAACTGAGTTTCTTTTATTTGAATTACAAACACCATTTCCTGACAGGATATATTGAGGTGTACAAAGGACCACAGTGGGTAACTCGTTGATGGCCCAAGCACATGTGAGCAACACAGAGCAGGCAAATCATTTACCTGACAGAAAACACTTTGAGATCAAATTCAGTTCTCCATTTGTGACAAACTGGAGACAAAGTTCTCTTCAGTTATTTTAAAAGTCTAAAGCACTTTCACCAGCTTACAGAAGTTACACAATAAATTGAAAAGGCAAAACAAGTTTTGAATTAAATTTGATTCTCGTGGTGACATCAGTTGTGTCGTATTGAGCCAAAAGAAAATATCTGAAGATTGCTGAAGGCTTTGCAGGCAGAAGAGGAAGGGGAACATTAGAGACCAAAAAAATGACAGGATTTTCTGTACTGGTATCCACATATAGTATCCAATGTCAGTAGTATTTTTCCACCCAGTGGCCCCAGATGAGGCCAAAGAACATGTTAAATAGACCAAGATTAAAGAAATGCAGTGCTCCAAAGCTGCAATACAGTGCCTAAGTGACTTCCATTGGCTGTGATAGCAAACATGAAGCCCTACATTCACACTGCAGCCACTCAGTAAAGTTGAACTAAATAAGAAATATTTAAGAACTTAAACATGGAAGTGGAAGTCTTAGACTGAGAGATCTGGTGGAGTAAGAGATATGGCAATCTAGGCCCTGGGTGGTGGAGGCCTGAGTATTAACAATAATCAGG
This sequence comes from Pipra filicauda, assembly GCF_003945595.2. Taxonomy (NCBI): domain Eukaryota; kingdom Metazoa; phylum Chordata; class Aves; order Passeriformes; family Pipridae; genus Pipra; species Pipra filicauda. The sequence continues at coordinate 1,919,935 of NW_024104007.1, read as the reverse complement.
TTAGTGCCTAACATGTGCTACACATATTTTTATATCCTACATAGTGTGTAGATATTATACGCTATGACTCAACAGCTCTGGGCAATATAGTCTTGTTAAGAGTAGTTCCTGGCAAGCAAAGTCTCCAGATAATTGCCTACTTTGAGTCTGTGACAACAAATTCACAATTACTACATCTATGTTGGGACACAAACTGTCATTACACTCACGGGTCTGTTGTGCCACCCACCCAGGACTTTGCTGTGGGGCCGTCCCGTGCTATGTGTTCCACCTCCTCTCTAAAGAAATCAATTGCTCCCTCTGTAATGTTTCCAGATCTTGATAACATCAGAGCCAAAAGACAGAGCAGTCAAATCACATGTGGTTCTCTTTTCAGAGTACAGCATCATGCCCCAGAATTTCAGATCAGTTCATTACTAGTAGACCCACTGCTGCAGCTCCTGGTCATACGGAACAACCTATTTGAGCAACATTATCAAAAGCCGATTGTCCTACCTTGAATGCTTCTTTTAAAGAATGCTTTGCAGCCTTCACAAGACCAGACCCCATAGTGGTATCCCGAAGCATAGTCACTGCAGACTGCACAGAAGTGGGCATCCTTTTTTGAGCCGGGATTGTTTGCAATTGGGCTCATACAGTCATCGCCATTAGTTTTCCTTTTTAACGTTTCTCTGATAGAAAAGAAAAACATCTGTTATAAAAGAGGAGAAATTAAATCTGCACTACAAAGAGTTTCATGGTTTTCCATTGTCTTCTATTCTCTCTCTATAGAGTCTCATTTCTGAACACAGGATAGTGTGAAACACTGTAAAGACTTTTCTGACAAGGTAATTTAAAGCATGTAGTCTGGTCCCTGAGCTTTCAGTGATGAGAGACTATAAAGTTCTAAAATACTGAAAGGCATAAAACTGGACTGCTGATATGTCAATCACATGAACCCTGGGAAAATCATACGGAATGCTGACGGATCTTGAAGAATTCTTGAAAATGTACAAGTCCAGGAATTTGTGAAGCCAGTGGACTTTGCCTTTCGGAAGCTTCACAGGGAAAATGAGAACTCAGACAGCTCAGACTGACACGACAAATGCTACAACGAACAGAGCTGCAGTTTGTACTGTTAGTAAGGCAAAATTACGTTGCACATATGTTCTCAAGTATTTAATCCTTTACATGAGGTTTTATTCATTCAGTGACATTCTGGAGACAAATAACTTGAGATGTGAATCTCAGCCCACAAGACTGACTCATGATGTTAGTCAAAGTTTTCTCTTCGAGGGGATGACCACATTGGTCACCCAAATGCTAAATAAATGGAAGTCTGAATACAAGAATAATGGAGAAACACAATTAATAAAATACTTTCATTCATAAAAAAATTAAAAATTGCTCTGTATAAATTAGTAAGAGATACAAAGTCCTGAAGCGTTGCAAATAATTCCAACAAACAGTAACTATTCTTAGTGACTGAATTAAAATGAAAACAGGATAAAAACATGAAATAACAGCCAATTCCTGACACCAGGGTCCTGTAAACAAACAGCAAGAGGAAAGGAACTTAGATTATCAGTAATGTGGGGTTTAGGTATAGGAAGTACATCCATTGTATCCTTTTTATCTGGATGTCATTTTCTTGGTGGTTTTAGCACATTATGCCTTCAAATACTGTCATGGACAAACTCTCAGCAGCAGTTTGACAGAAGGAAAGGTGTATAGTCAATTTATAGGTATAAATTTAATCACAGAGGCAGAATTTAGAAACTCTAGAATTTTCCTCGTCCCACTTTCCAGCAGGGTTAGGGAGGAGAAATAAAATCAGTTGGGATAAGACAGCAGGTAGCACAGTTTATGACTTCTATAGAACAAGGGCAAGTTTAAACAGAACATTGGAAGCATGTTGCAAGTGCTGTCAGAGGCTTTAACTAATATATTACAAGTAGACTTTGTGCTGGTTTCATGACAGGAGGTAAGGACAAACACACCCACATGCCAACTACAAATCATCAAGTTCATAAGTATATGAGGAGAACGTGCTCCAATTTCCTAGTAGAAAATTTGAAAAGGAAAAAATGGTGTTTCTTGGACAAATTTCAAACCAGAAAAATTAAGGTATTTGTTGTACAATTGAGTTACTGAAAGATTTTTTTACAACATTAATTCATTCAGATATTGCAGGGCAGAAGAGTGTTTAGATGTTTTAACAAGCTTAGTCTCCGATGACACACGCTCCCCCATTAATGGATTGGTGAATCACTGAGTTGTTTCCCATTCTGCCATGCTGGGAAGACTGAGGGGGATCTCTCCTTTAGAGTAAAGGGATTGTATCACATATGCTTAATATGCTGCTAATGAAAGGAAGAAAAAACGTTGCTATTCCTTCCCATTTCCCTGTATCTGGAAGCAAAAGTAATTTTGCATTTCACATTAGTAAAAGAGGTATATTTTTAAGCTTTACTTGGGAACCGTGATCCAATTGTGAGGGTCAGAAAAGACTCAAAATCAGCTGGAGAGTCTCTCTGTGACTGATTGATACGCTGAGGAGAGTGATGTTTATTGCCCTCGTTAAAGGACCAAGATGTTATGGATGAAAATAAAGAAAAAGCACAGATTGTAACACTCGGTGAGGAGCGTTGCTTTTTTACCTTCCAGCCATGACAACTGTTTTTAAAAAACACTTTTTCTTTCCGTACTTAAAAGTGGAATGACAGCCACCCTGCACACATGCAAGCTGGAAGACTTCCACAGACTGTGGCAAACAGTTTGCACACAGAGGAACCATCTGGAACAAATTCCTCCTGCGTGCCAAACAGGCACCAGAGCCGCCTGTCTGCGACAGCTGCAGCGGCACAGCAGGAGGCTAAAACCCCATCAATTTGTTACCAATGTCTTTAAGGACAACAGAACCAGCAAACAGTCAAGAGCTTTAAGGGACGCGGTCCCGAGACTGGAAGGATCAGGCAGAGTGTCCACACCAACAGCAATCCCCACGCGTGGTTAGAGACCACATCCCAGCACCCTTGGGACTGGAGCACCTCGGAATTCTCAGCAGATAAACAAGCTGCCAGGTCCTCCAGATGAGCTGGCAGGAGTTGGTTGGATGCCCACAATGCTCCTGCACCAAAGGATGCAGGAAAATTGGGGATTTACCCTGGCTGCCACTGAGGAACCACGTGGAAAAAGATTTATCGCTTTATGCCTCTTTGTATTCCTCTCTATGGTTTCTATATAGAGATGTTAAGTTTCCATAAAAAGAATTAAGACTTTTTAAAAATTAACTAGTAATTAATTTGCTACTAGTCATCCTACTACTCTGAGCAACCTGGTCTAGTGAGAGGTGCCCCTGCCCATGGCAGGGGGCTTGGAACTAGATGGTCCTTAAGGCTCCTTTTAACTCAAACCATTCTGTGAGAAAAAAATTATACTCCAGGTTTTCTTGGTTTCTCTTTGTTAGGTCATCATGAGCTACATGAGCAATAGTCCTTATACATCTATACAAATAGCAGAATTATTTATTTAAACTCCAGTGTGGCAGGTTTGGCTTCCCTTCTGTCTATGTAGAGAGGTCACTGCAGAGCATCAGACAGGAGCTCTTGGATTATTCCAACTGTTGTCCCATCATCCGGACAGCTTCAAACACTAACCTACAGCAGCCTTCCCAGGGTTGTCAAAGTTTTGGAACCCTAACCAAAGTGGGAAGAGTTTGCATGTTATCCCTATTCACATCAAAGCTGCTCAGGGAATTCTTCTGTGTGTAAGTGCTACCCAAACAGTGTCTCCCAATCCACACACCTACACTGAAAGTACATTCACACTCCAGAACTGCCTGCTACTCTCTGCCAACTCCAAGTAGTGACTAGTCAGGTGGCTGGGATGAAGGTCTGTGCAGCCTACAAGTCAGAAGTAGATGTGGATCCCATACCTTAGTCCTGTGCAGACAGCTTAAAGTTCACCCACTGCGGTACAAATGTGGGTAGTCTCCAAATAGCACAAATCCTTTAACAATTGAGTTAAAACTGTTGCCAGGACACGCTATTTTTCATACTCAAAATGACTGCTGAAGTTAAATAAGGAGCCCTACGAATAAAAATACAGCTGCTAAAGCAGGAACAGCACCTGCAACATCCTGAGCTTTTATCCATCCAACAAATGTGCCCATGAATGGAGTAATTTCATCAGCTGATGATTTACACACTGCTTAAGGTTTGCAGTATGAGTAAATGTGTGGAAAGAGAACATATTTTTGCAGAGTTTCTTGTCAGCTGAAAATTTAGTCTGACTGCTGTTCACAACAATTTTACAAAGTCAGTTGAGAACAGCAACAAGAAACAAAGTCAGACTTTTTCAGTAGCAGCCCCCTTTTAACATGATGCATGCTGCTATGTGACTGTTCATACTAAAACCAAAGAGCAAAGAAAACATTTCCCTTGAATTTCAAGTTATTGAAAAGCCTTCACAACTATTACATGCAGTAAAAAAAAAAAAAAAAAAAAAAAAAAAAAAAAAAAAAAAAAAAAAAAAAAAAAAAAAAAAAAAAAAAAAAAAAAAAAAAAAAAAAAAGAAAAATCAAATCTGGATAAAAAGAAATTCAAACAACATTGTATGAAAAGGAAAAAAGAATGAACTTTTACTTCTTTCACTCAAAATTTGCAAGAGCAAAATTAATTTTTGCTATACAAAGTAGCACCTAGCAGTCTTGAACTTATGTTTACACAGAGTAAACTGTTTCCACATTGAAGGTGTTTGTACTGCTTTCTGTTGGTGTTTAGTTCTCTAAGGAGATATTGAAAAAAAAAAATCTCATTTCAGAGGTTACATAAAAAAAGAACAGACACAAAACTCAGGACTGATTTGGCGTCTGGTGGAGGTTTCTTGGCTTTGTTTCATTTTTCAGAGGGACCAAGAGAAAAGCTAAATGTAAAAGGAAAAAAGACTTAAAACTAAAGAAGCTATAAATAATTCTCAGCAAAGTTTTAAAGCACCAAATAGCACTGACTTGCTCACGGGCAGCACTGGCTCCATCGGTCTTGCTTCGCACCACAGGCTCTTGGGCTGCTCTGCGTAGAGCAGTGATGACTGACAGTGCAGCGTCAGAGGGGAGAGGTGGCCAGGAGCAGACCACAGCGCACTGGGGCTCGAGGTTTGCCTCACAGCCACACTCTCTGAATCCCCAAAGTTGCTGGCAATGTTGTAATTCATCATAGCAGGGCTGCAGAAGGCCATTGCAGAATACTCGTGTCGGTTTTCCATGTAAGATGAGGGAATATAGAGTGGACTGTGCTCTGCTGTCAACGAGGTCTGGTTGCAGCTGTAGGGAACTGGAGAGATGACACCAGCAGGTGAGTTTTTTATTTCTGTTTTATTGCATCCAATATCCTGAAGAGGCAGCAACTGAGAAAAGTCCTTGTGAGAAGATGCACACAGGGACATTTTGAAGCAAGGTTGAAGGATGCTGTTTAAATATTCATCCTAAAAAGATAAGGTATGGAAAAAAAAAAAAGAATTCAAAAAGTAAGAAGCTCTGTATTAAGTATTTTATCTAAAAGAAAAAAGGAACCACTAAACCATAAAATATAAAAATGTCTTGTTAAAACAGATTAAACTGCTCTTAATCAATGTACAAATTTACTACCTTTAAGAAAAAGAAAGCTTTCTAGAATATCCTTAAAAATAAAGGTTAAGACACATGTTGAGTTCAGAGTCCCTTAAAAAATAATAACAATAATTTTAAAAAATAAATTATTTAAAGCTCAAAACAAATATGAAGGTGACAACTTCAATCTTAACAGGAGTAACTTGTTACAACCAGGGTAAAACTATGCTGCATCAAAAGGAAAATTACCCTGTGGTCCACAGTTATGGAGGAGAAATCAACTCTTTATAACTCATCATCTCCTGCTGTAACTGTACTACAGTCTTCAGCCTTGTACTACAGGGTACTTCCCTTTTCCATCACAAACATGTAACAGCAGATATTTTGAAAACGAGCACGCACACATGTATCCCCTATACTTTCCAAACCCAGAACTCCACTGCACATCCCTCTCCACAGAGGAGGAAGACATGTAATGGATGTCAGCAAGCAATGCAACTTCATCACTGAGAGGTCCCTCGATACGGCACCTCTGAACAGAGCCATTAGAAAAGCAGAAGTCACACAATGCAGATATTTGCAAAGCTGACAACACAACTCCAGTGATTTCATAAGGTCCAGAAGTTTTTTAATTCTCTGCCACTCCCCATGGTTCTCATCTGGCTCAGCTATCAAAACAGAGACCTTAAAACACCCACAGTAAATACTCTTTGCCAGATTTAGGTATACCCAAATTATTTAAGAGAGAAAAAAATTTTGAAAAGAAAAAAAAAGCCCACCAAAAGCATCCTCCAAAACATAAGTCCTGTCCTGGAAGCATTACTTCACAGTGGCATTTAAAAATATTTTTTTCTTTATTCTTCATTAAAAGTTTCATCTGCAATTCATTCCAGCTCTGAAGACAGACATAGTTTGCAATCCAAAACAATTTCGTATCCAAAATATCAAGTTCCAGCCCCCTCAATCTGATACTGCAGTGTACTTTTACAGAAAAGACCTTAACACAAAAAATCACTGGATAATTAAACAGTCACCCACAGCTTTGCTGTTTCTCAGGTTGCCAAGGTATAGATGCTAAATCTTCTTACCTTTTTTCATCTCACATGACCAAAAAGCAAGATGAGGAAGATTCAAACACAAGTTTGCTGAAGTACAACAACCTCCCTGTCCCCAAAGTTCTCAGCCAGATGACATTTCTAGTATGCAGTCTTGGGCAACTAACACGGTTTTCTCCTCTAGGGTGAGGACTGAGAGTAGAATCATTAACAAAAAATGTAAGAAATAGTCTTATATTTCTTAGTTGAGAGTCCTGTCTCACTCTGCACTGTCTATGAAACTGAAGATATATGTAGAAATATCCAGGAACTCATTTAGATCAGTTCAGGCACTTCACTCCCAGCTGCTGTTTTTTCCTTTGTGGGAAACAGGAAAGTGAGATATTTCAGCAGCTGTTTGTGTCCAGCAGTTCTTGGACTGGAACTCCAGTGCAGTCAAAGCAGGAGAATCTGACCTCACCCCTCACACAACCTACAGCCTTCATCTGCCCCCACCAGATGCTTCACAGCCTCCTCTAAGAGAAACCAAGCATCCTGCAAATTTCACTGCAAAAAGCACTGACAATCCCAAAGGTGCTTTCGCTCCCAGGTTATAGGGTGGGTAACCCTGGGCAATTTTTCAGCAGCAAGTGATGGAACTAAGAAATTATCTAGGGAGTATTTGCAGTGGTTACTGCAAGTGGGTCCAGTGAGCACACTGGATTCAACATGCATTGGAAGCTTCTGTGTAGGCAAAGCTGTATATTCCTTGTAATCTTAGAGGCTGCATGTATTGAGGATGTGCATGGAAACTCTGCCAGAGCACCCAGAATATCCAGCAAAAGCTGTCTGTGCTAACTGGGTCCCTCTGTCCCCTTTGGAGGGGCACCCACTGCAGGGGAACCCCAAACCCTTTGCAAAGAAGAACCTGAGCAACATTACAGCAACATCTCTCTTAGGATCAGCTAGACACATTCTGCTGTGGTACTCCAATAGATTTTGCAGCAGGCAACTGTTTGTGTAGTTTTCCCCAGTATTTGGAAAATACATGCTGTAGAAGCAGAGAGAACACAGAGCTGCTACTACACAATTCTATGAACTGAAATCAGCTGAGATTTAAGTCATGTTTTTCTGCAGAGGGAATCCACTAGTGTGTGTATGCAGAATAACTGCCTGTTTAACAGAAGGACATATTGTCTCCAAAGGGCAACACACAGTATTTAGCAACATACAGAGAAGTTACCAGAAGCAAGAGTGAGGTTTGTTTTAGGGATGGGAGTTCACACAAGCATGAGATGTCAGTACAGCCTTCCTGAAAAACATACTGCTTATGACTTATTTACAAGAGAAGGGACTCTGGGGTCCAGGAGGTTAAAGAAAACTGTACTCATGATCTTCAGCAGGCTGTAATATAGTGAAAAAATAACAGCATTGGCCTCAGATAATTAACTTGGGTAGCAGAAATAGTTTAGCCGCAGTAGACTATGGATCTACATGCAATCCCGTAGTTCACGTTTCTTTATATCTAGAGAGTTTAAAATGGGAAGCCCAGAGCCTCACAAATAAAATGAAAGTGATAAAATTGTCCATTATTGCTCAAAAGGTCCTAAAAAATTACTGCTGGACTGTGAAGTTGTGTGTCTTAAAGAAGGACTGAAGATTGAGGAAGCCAGATCTCAAGATCTGAGGCCGGAGAAAACAAACTCCACTAACACCAGTAACTCAGAAGGAAGCACAACCACATTTAAGACAAGGATTACAATAAACAGTGCAACAGGCTAATAAATTTGTTCCATCCTGGTATAATGTCCTCATATCTTAGGTACTATTCATTAAACAGAAAATAACTACTTCTTAAAGTGAAGTCCTGTCCCAACACTATCTCTTACTCTGAAGAAGGATTATAAAAGCAAGATTCAACTATAAAGCACATTATTTAGACTCAGTCTATCAGCACTGCACTAGATCTGTACCAAACACAGAAACAAACCAGGTGTCCATTATTTTTATACTCCAGTCTTCTGGGAGTCTGAGAATGTTTCAAACCACTTAAGTCAGTTTAACTTAGCAAGATATTCAACAAGCGAAATGCCACTATGAAATAAATAGCCACTCTGGCCAGTTCCTTGAGTCACACTTACCATTCACAGAGCCAAGACACTACGGGCAGGATTCACATCTGACAGAAGAGAAAACAACTCCATCGTCTCCAATACTCAGAAGATGACACTGCTATGTGGGATGATGTGGGGGAAAAAAAGGATGTTATCAATGTTCTCCAAAAAAAAAATAAAAAAAAAAAATTAGGTTTCTTGTCTTTAAAAAACTCTACAACAATTGAATGTGCAAGACACAGCAGACGAGGGACACGAACTGGTTTAGATGTCATAGTCAAACAGACACATGGGTAAATAATTAAGCCATCTGACCTATTTGAACAAACTCAAAAGCCACTTATTGCACATTACCTATACCAAGTATCCCTTTAAAAGCCTTGTGTGAAAAAACTAATTTAATTTTTTTGGTTGGTTGGTTTTTAGAGCTGTTTTTTTTTTTTTAGTTTTTGAAGGGGGAAAAATAGGTAGAGAGGGCAGGGTGCCACGTTTTATAGCCTGCTTGGGTACATAATACAATAGCTTTTCCTAGAAAAATGCAACATTGCAAAAAACGAGGGAGTGATGGATGTTCTCAGGCACCCTTCCATCAACATACACTACAACATACTTGGAATTTTATATATATTTTGAGTAAAGGCTTCTTGCAATAGAGAATCAAGATGACCTTTTTCTCCACTAGGCTTAAATTAAAGTGCAATCATTCTCCTAAATAGAGGTGATTCAGCAAGGGTTCGTTCCACTACCCCACAGCTGAAGCCCCTCAGTCATCTTGTGGAGCATTCTATTAATATTCTGTTAAGTTACATTTTACACAACTCACCGCAACAATAAACTGAATCATTTTCTGAAAAAGTGATCACTAAAGGAAAGTCGTTCTACAAAATGACACTTATGCTTCAGGTTTTGTGAAAAACTTATTACTCATTAAACACAGCGGTGCCAGATATTGCCAACAGAAAGCAGGCAAGTAAACAAGTTTATTATTACCTGAGAAGGACTAGATGCAACAAGTAGGAGGGAGACAGGGAAGTAAAATGAAAACACAGCTATCTGTCCAGACCTCAGATGTTGTACTCATTCCTGCAAAATTAATAATCTGTTCTCAGTGACCTCAAGACCTTCTCTGAAGAAAGTGTTGCAGATTAAAAGCAGACAGGAAAGAATACTTTGAAACACTTAAGCAAAACAAGCACCCTTTGGCCTATGTTAGCCTTTGAGATACCGAGGACACTGACAACTTCTAGACTATTCTAAGTATTTTTAAATATGTTTCAGGGCTCAATGCACATGACATGGAGGCACCAAGGAAACTGGGCTTGTTCCTCTAGAGGAATACAAGACTGTAATCTTCTACCCTCCGAAACGGAGCTACAAAGAGAAGAAATCCAGACTCTTTTCAGAAAAAGTGCACAAGTCAGAACAAGAGATCACAGTGACAAGGCAGCACAAGGGAAATTTCAGCAGAATATATGAAAAATTCTCCACAGTGAAAATTAAGCACAGGAACAGGATCTCCAGAAAAGCTGTGAAATCCCTATCTTCAAATACCAGAAGGTGCTATAAGGTCTACCCAGAGCCTTCTCTTCACCAGGCTGAACAACCCCAGCTCTCTCAGCCTGTGTTCGTAGTAGAGGTGCTCCAGCCCTCTGATCATCTTTGTGACCTCCTCTGGACTCGCTCCTTCTTATGTTCCACGTCCTTATGTACTCAGTATTCCAGGTGGGGTCTCACAAGGGCAGAGCAGAGGGGCGGAATCACCTCCCCTGTCCTGCTGCCACACTCTGCCTTTGATGCAGCCCAGGCCACAGTTGGCTTTCTGGGCTGCAAACACACATTGCTGGATCACACTGAGCTTCTTGTCAACCAACAACCAAGTCCCTCCTCCTCAGGGCTGCTCTCCATTCCTTCTTCAGTTGCCCTGACCCAAGCAAGCACCTTGCACTGTGCCTTGTAGAAGTTCATGACGTTCACACAGGCCCATACCTCCAACCTGTCCAGGTCCCTCTGGATGGCATCCCTCCCCTCCAGCATGTGACAGCACCCCACAGCTTGATGTCATTGGCCAACCTGCTGAGGTGCACTTGATCCCATTGTCCGTGTCATCAACAAAGGTGTTAAATAATATTGGTCCTAATACGGACTCCTGAGGGACCCCACTTGTTGCTGGGAAATCTTTAGTTTGTATGACTGCTGAGAAGCATCTGCCATCAAAAAGGGCAAAAGCTTGTGGATAAAATTCCTCATTTTCCCCAGTAGGAATTTTACACAGCTTGGAGGATTACTGAATAACTGTCTCTAAGTTATTGGCACGATGTAGACATGAGCTGGCACAGGGGCTGAGAGTCTTTGACTCAAGTCAAGTTCTTTCGGTTTAGTCTTTCAGCAATTCAACATCTCTTGTCTTATAAATAAATTGGGGACTGAAAATTCTCCGGAATTTATTCCCTTTTCCCACAGCAGTTCCCACACACAGGTCTGTGAGGATATACGGCAGCACACAGTGAGCAGAGCCGGCAGCAATGCACTCATGCCAGCCAGAAATTTGAGAGGAAAGGGAGCGTGTCTAAAAAAGTCAATATGTGAAGAAAAACAAGTAAATCAGGCAATAGGGACAGAAAAGGAATTGAAACTTCCTACTTTCTCAGGGCAGATAATATCTATCTTTCCTTCTGATGAAAGCAAAGGTGAGAGATCTTCCCTGGCAGCAACTGTCCATCACTAGGCATAAAGACCTGTGATAGGATTAAGAGCCCTTTGGCCAATGGACAAAAGAGTAAAGTCATAATTGCCCCTAAAACCTGAGCCCCTGGCAATCTATTGGTAACAACATTAGATAGATGGATAGACAAGTGGAACATATACCCAAATTATGTGAACTAATTTATTTCTGCAGCTCAGGCTATACCACCCTGGCAGATCTGGTCTGCCATAACTCTAAAAGACAGAGTGGGAGTTTCTATTTGTCATGTACGTCAGCAAATGTGGGATTTAATTTCTCCTGGCTAAGTAGACATGATGCATTGGCTGTTCCCCATACCATGCCATGCCTCAGGCTCCTCAAATGACGTCTTGCTTTATGAGGCTGAGAAGCAATGGTCATAACCATAGCTGTCTTTGGCAAAAGAAAACCTTCCTTGCAGAAATGCTGTCAGGGATTTTTTTTTTTTCAGATCTAGATGACCTGAAGAAAAAGAAGTATTGTTTGTTTTTTATTTCCTGCCAGACCCATGTGCAATATCCCTTATTCCACCTTCTCCTCCCCCAAATGGTGTTATTTACTGTGTTATTCCGGACAACCCCTTTACTATGCAAACGATTTATGCCATAGGATTAATTTAGGTAGTCAAATAGTCTGTTTCACTAGTCGTCTTAGTAAGCAATGATCCCAAAGCCTCTTCAGCAAACAGCACTTGACAGCATTGATTCAAAGACAATCAGTAGTGTCTGTCCAAGAAAAACATGCCAGATGTAGTTTTCCACCACTGCCACTCAGGCAGCCACTAATGCTGTGGGGTTGCACTGCACTTTAGGAGACACTGAGAGACCTGCTTCACTGTGGGACTCTGACAGCAAAGAGAGTCCCATTTAATCATAGAATGGTTGGGGTTGGAAGGGACCTCCATCGTCCAGTTCCAGCCCCTCTGCCATAGGCAGGGGCACCTTCCACTAGACCAGGTTGCTCAAAGCCCCACCCAGCCTGGCCTTGAACACTTCCAGAGGTGGGGTTTACAACTTGCTTGGCTCCATATCCAAACAATATGGTTTGGAAATCCATGCCTGCCTTACATAATATGTGGTTGCCTTACCTTTACACAGTAAAGGTATAAAACTTTTGTCCTTTTAGTCATATTTTCTATCATGGTGTAGAAATGAAATCTATGTATGAATATGTATGAAATGCAGAACACCTTTAGCTGCTTTTCTGGTTTTAACTACAGTAAATTACTTTTCTTATTGGAATTTCTGTAAAATACTATGCCAATTTTATTCATTTTGTTGTGCATCTTCACATTTACAACAAATTCAGGACTAAATATTTTCCCCTGAAATTTTATTCTAACTTCTCGAAAAAAAGTTTTTTCAACAGTTTTTTGATACCTGATTTTTGATGACTTAAAAGACTTACAACCACCTAACAAATTAGTAATTACACTGTAACTTTTCCCCCATCATCACTAAAATCACTGAAATAACACAGAAACGAAGGCATTGCTTACTCTTGCCTTTCAAACTATGAAACACTGTTACAACACTTTATGAAATCCCAGGTCAGATATGTTTAACATCATCTACAGGTAACAAAAGTTTGTGTATATGTCCTTTAAACAAAAAGTTGTTCTAGATTTGCCTCATCTAGAGACAAAAACCTGCCTTTTACTGTGAGTAAAACCCTGTCTCAGCTCAGTCAGTCAGAATTTTGTTGATGTTTCCCACCAATGGACATTAGTCTAACATATTAATTAAGGCAAAACTGTAATGTCTCCTCCTAGTCTTATTGAATGATTTCTGAGGAATTATTCTGGCATTTCTGTTTTCTGAGCTTCTTATGTTCTGTCTCTCAAGGAATGGTCTGGCAAACTCTTCTATGTGCATATTTCTTGCTGCTGGCAAAAGCATGTTGCAGATAACTGAAGAAGAGGACAGTAAAGTAAAGGGTATAAAATTTGTTCAGCCCCCTGGGTCACCATCCCTTCTCCCTGTAAGCTCTTTGCTACTTGCACCTTTAAGCCTATATTCAAGAATCTGAACTAAAACTATGAGTATTTAAAGAGATCACACACTAACATGGATTTATAGTGGTTTTAATTAAAATAATTTAATCCATTCTTTATCAGAACATCATTAAAGACACTCTGCCTGACTTATTGAAGACAATTCTGCAACTGCAACATTTTAACAACACCTCTAGAACTATGGGTATTTTCTTCCTGTGATATTTTAAGTTTTTCAGGTTATCAGCAAACAAATTCACTAGGATATGAAACAGTTTTTGTGTTTCCACTTTCTCCAGCAATACTTGAAGCTCCGTTAACTGATTCTCATTTACAGCACTAAAGAAATCAACTGCAAAGAAACATCAGATTTGTCCCTCCTTTCAGGTCTCAGATTTTTATTGTTATTTCTCTTTTGAAAGCCTGAGGAAGCTGAGCTGTTCACTTACACACATACACAGAGTGACCAGCCTGAGAATGGAGACACTACAGCCATCTTCTTCTAACACTGTGTTACAGTCTCTGTGTCTGCAAAATTTAAGTTACATCTTATTTAAAAATCTATAGGGAAGTTGAGAAAGGAAAGTAAAAACGAGGGGTAGCCACAGAGGGGTGATTCTACGCTTGAACTTTGTTCACAAACAAAAAGAGGAATCTTAACAGACTTCTCAAATACCAAATAAAAGTTCTAAAGCTTTAAATTAGAAATACAAAATGTACTTGTTGCTTCAGTAAAGGCACTGGTCTTAAAATTCTCCCTCTCTTAAGGGGACAACAGATGAGTAAAGAATTTCAAGGGTACAGATGAGGAAACAGATTGCTGGTAACACTGAGTACATCAGAATCAAATAGTAAATGACTTTATGTTCAAAAGTGGTTTCTCGTGCAACCCATAACCATATCAAAACTTCCTCTGCACATAAATGGTAATTGTGCATCATTCTCCCTATGACAAGGCTGGACCCTTTCCCAAAAAGAAATAGCACATTCATCAGCCATTTCAAGGTCTAAACTGCACAATTTTCTGTTTATCTCATTCTCTCTCCAGACTGAAATTTATTTTCCCTAATAAAACCTTGGTTATAAAACATCCAAGACTAAAGAGCAGACCATTCTTGCCCTTGCTAGCCAAAAGTCTTTATGAGCATTCAGGCAGAGGTTCTGACAGGTTTGATGAAGATTTACACACGTGCTGTACAATCTTTAGTTACTGTTAAATAAACCTTTTAGCAGTGCCAAAAGCCAACTTAGGAAACAGGCTTAAGAAACACTGCCTAATTAGGAAGATCCTTCTCAAAACTGAAGATCTTATTAAAAGAGTGTAAATCTATATCATCGACTTCAATGGGAAAACTACACTGTAAGAACAAAACCTGAGATATTTATCAGTCTGAGACCTGGAAACTGAAAAGTCAAGTCAATGAGGAGACTTCCAGTAACTCCGATTTGCTTTGGATCAGGTCCTGCCAAATACTACGATGCTAAGAAGAGGTATTTATGCTTTGCTAGCATATTCATCTGTGGAGTTTTCCAAAAACCTTAAAAAACTAATCCCCTAATGTATGTTCCAAAATACTCCTTCTGCTCTCAGTGCAGCAATCCTATTCTAATTGGATCCTTAAGTCAAAGTCCTAAAATACAACAAACTTCCATAATTTTCTCTGTATCCACAAATATTTTAAAAAAACAAACCTACTGAAAGACCATTTAATCTGCGTAAACTGTTAGACTTTAAGAACAAATTTACACTGGAACTGAAACAAAAACTCTAATAATTTAACTATCTCATTTAGCTTACAGAGGCTATTGTTCAAAAATCCAGAGACTATCAATTGCAGATCTTTGGCAACATTTACAATAATAAATATTTCATTCAATATAGCACGTACCTGATTCACACTGAATAGGATTTCTGCTCTTTATAAATGCTGTGACAGCATTACATGTCAGCAAGATTTTCACATGGCAAT
The DNA here is from genome assembly GCF_003945595.2 of Pipra filicauda. Taxonomy (NCBI): domain Eukaryota; kingdom Metazoa; phylum Chordata; class Aves; order Passeriformes; family Pipridae; genus Pipra; species Pipra filicauda. The sequence continues at coordinate 1,904,515 of NW_024104007.1, read as the reverse complement.
TCTGGATTTGTTTTCCTTCTTTCCTTTATCTGTGATTCTAAAGCAGCTGTGCCCACCACCACTTAGTCATCAGATCTCAAATATGAATCTTTCCAAAGCAATGTGATGTCTGCTCATCAGTGCAAGGTTACACGAATACTATCAGTGTATCCTTTCCCGGTGAAGGCAAGACCTAAACAGAAGTTCCTCCTCCTCCTTTCTGACATAACAAGCTTCTGAATTTGTCGTTCACTGCAGTTAAAGCTCTTACACGATGGAATCGTTTCACAAGCCAAGCATTCTCAAGTGTAGCACAGAAATCTGAAGATTAACTAACCTGCAATTCTGGCAGCAAATACTGAGATTTTAAAAAGCTAAATCAAACTTTTTATATCTTTGTCACAGGAAAACCTGAAACATAATTAACATTTGCTCTGAAGCAAAAATGTTCTCATCTTAGACATTCTGGGCAGCATAATTAATAAACTCCTTTGGCATTGTTTTTAAACACCAGATGCATAAAACACAGACAATGTAACTACATTCATTTTCAAAACAAGCAAGTTAATTAGAAGCCATTTAGGGTGATATCTTTGTTTTACTGAGTGTCATGGTTTAAACCCAGCTGTCAGTTAAGCACCACACAGCCACTGACATGCTTCCCATTGGTGAGATGGGGGAGAGAATTAGAGGAGTAAAAGTGAGAAAACTCGTGGCTTGAGATAAAGACAGTTTAATAGGTGAAGCAAAAGTCACCCACACAAACAAAACAACACAAGGAATTCATTCACTGCTTCCCATGGGCAGGCAGGAAAGGAGGGATACATCATGTTTACCAATGACTGGTGAAGACAAACACCATCACTCTGAATGTCCCCCCTTCTTCTTCCCTCAGGTTTATATGCTGAGCATGATGCTATATGATATAGGATATCTCATGGGTGAGTTGGGGTCAGCTATCCTGGCTCTGTCCCCTCCCAATTTATTGGGCACCTCCAGTCTCTTTGCTGGTGGAGTGTTGAGAAACTTGGACTCTGTGTGTTTTTCAGCAATAATAACATCCCTGAGTTATCAACACTGTTTCCAGCACAAATCCAAAACACAGCCCCATACCAGCTACTATGAAGAAAATTAACTCCCCTGCAGCCCAAACCAGCACATTCTTCACTTCTTATCCCATACAATTTATGTCATGCTCAGGTCCCACACTACCCAACACATCCCCATTACCCATCGACCCCTTCTCATCCTTTGATACAATGCAGAGATAGCATTCCCTTAGTCTATGGGCCACCCCTGCCAAATGGCCGTATATGTTCACAAATATCCACAAAATGCCCAGTGAGTTCATTTAGTCCATGATTTTGTGCTCCATCTGATACGGTGGCCACTCAGGACAGTGCTGTGTTGTGTGGAGTTACTGGGCACCAAAGCCAGCTCAGGTCAGGTCACTGCTTCTGGTAGTTCCTGCTATACTAATTCCTTAACATGCAACCCAAGTCCCAGGTTAAACAATTTAAAGATATTTCCATTACAGTCTCCACCCCTGGTCCCTTTGAGACAGATTATACGGTTTAACATTGCAATGAATTCCTCCCCTTGCCCCTGTTCCAACTTGGATTTATCCACAGGGTTGTATCTGCTCCAAAGGAGGCCTTATCCATGAGCCACAGTCTCTCCAGGGCTGTACCTGCTCCAGCATGGCCTTACCCACAGCCACAATGCCTTCAGAAATGAACCTGCTCCCGCATGGCCTTGCCCTGCCTGCAGTCCCTCCAGGGATGGACCTGCTCTGTCTGGTGTTTATCCATGGACACACATTTTGAGGTGCTCCAGCACAGCCACTGATGCCTCAAGGTGTACCTTCTCCACGGTGGATGCATCCTTGGCCCACAGTCCCTTCACAGCTTCAGCTGCTGCAGTGCAGACATAACAACGGCCACAGGTGCTTGGACACGTTCCTGCTCTGGCAAGGGCTCATCCATGGCCGTGAACATTTTGGGGTGTCCTGCTCCCATGGGCACTCATCCCCAGCTCACCATCCCTTTGACTTGAATGCACACTGGAATTCCAGCCTGCCCGGTGCAGCACAGGAACAGCAGTGTTGCCCCTGCCAGCCCAGTGCACTGCCATGGCCGTTCCCAGAACGTTCCCAGGCACGGCAGGGTGAGGCTGTTGGCAGCACAGCACTACAGCAGCACCAAAAAGCAGCCACTAACAAGCACCAGACTCTCATATATGGTCAGGCAAGCGAGACCCATGGCAAGCACAGGAGCTGCCAATTAATAGCTAAACAGCCCTGACAGCTATAAATTCAATTTAGCACATTCCAATCAAATCTGTCATTATCTTAAACTCTTCAGTCCCCATGCTGGGCATCAAAAACCACTGTCGTGGTTTAACCCCACCCAGCAACTAACACCACTCAGGTGCTGTTACGACCCGCCCCAGGAAAAGAGGGGGGGTAACCCAGGTTTTATCAATAATTCCTTTGGGGTGGATTAAAGCGAAACGACACTAAATAATCGGTGTCTGAAAACATGTATTGACAAGATTTGTTTTAACAATTTTGTATCAACAGGCATGCTAGCAGTTTGGGTGCTGTCATACCACAGTGTGACACAGAGATAACCTTTGGGGGGGGAAGAAAATGCATAGGGGAGAGAAAGGCAGGATAAGAGCAAGGGAGAGTAAGGGAAAGAAAAGCTGAGAATGGACAGCTGTCTATAGTCACCGCCCACCGGGTCCAGCGATGAAACTTGGTAGTTGCAGCTTCCGTGTCTGTCACTTGAAGTGGTGGCCTTGATCCGCCGGAGGTGAAGGAGGGAAGCCCCCACGCTCCAAGAAGTTATGAATTATTATATCCATGGTCAGTGTCACGGGCCATGCCTCGAGCCTCCGATCTCTCCCTGGGCCCTGCGCAAGAGCTGCTGAGTTTACCCTGGTTCCCGCCCTTTTCCCGACTGCCAGAGGGGGGGATGAGCTCCTATGGGCCATCAGAGGTCCTGCCCCTTCAATTGCTCATCAAAGGTCAAGAGCCTGCAAGCTCAGCTCTCGCCTTTTCAGGGTTTCACACCTTCAGCACTGGACGGAGGGAGGGGCCGGATTGCTCATCAGAGGTATAATGCAAGTCAAAAGCCTGCAAAAGTCTCCTAGAATGCACAAATCATCAAACATTTCAGTCTCTGACAGGTGCTCACTCACTGCTTCCAGGTGGGATGGGGGAAGAGAATCAGAAGGGTAAAAGTGATAAAACTCGTGGGTTGAGTTAAAGGCAGTTTAATAGGGAAAGCAAAACCCACACACACAAGCAAAGCAAAACAAAGAATTCATTCACCACTTCCCATGGGCAAGCAGCTGTTTATCATGTGTAATGGTGACTGGGGAAGACAAATGCATCACTCCAAACATCCCCTCTTTCCTTCTTCCCCAGCTTTATTTGCTGAGCATGACCCCATATGGTATGGAATATCCCCTCGGTCACTTGAGGTCAGCTGTCCCTGCTATGTCTCCCTCCCAGCTTCTGCACCTCCAGGGCACTCACTGGTGGACCGAGAAGCAGGAAAGGCCTTGATGCTGTGCAACAAAAAACCCTCTTCTGAACAACAACTAAAACATCCCTGAATTATCAACCCTGTTTCCAGCACAAATCCAAAACATAGTCCATGCTAGCTACTATGAAGAAAAGTAACTCTACCTCAGCCAAAACCAGCATAGTGTGTTAACGTTTATCAAAAAACCCACACAAAACCAAAACCAAAAAAACCCCCAAAAAACCTAAAAATTGAAGACAGGCAAGGTCCAGTTCTCAATTATACATTGGGATTGCTTTGAAAAGGCTTGATTAGTTGCAGAGCATAAATCTAATTTACTCTAGGGAAGCTGACATGCTTAATAATTTGCTTGGAAAAAGCCTCATGGTATTCATCATTGGAATTTTGACCCCAAAATACCTCAAAGTCTACACAAGTTTCTGAAACCACTTGTTGGAATTAGCAGCTGAAATAGCTCTGCCCCCTTTGCTATCAACAGCTTCTGTGCAAGCATAGCCAGGACCAGACCAAGGTAATATTACTGCCCACTCAGACAGCCCTCCCTATAATTATTTTATGCTAATGTAACTTTTCTCAGTATCAGATATGCCTTTCTACCTTGTTTCTCTGTGCTTTTCCTTGAGCCCTCTCGCCTCCTCTCATTACTATTTTGCAGGTACAAACACAGCTGCTTTTAATTTGAATTTCTTTTGTTTTAACAGATAAAGCCTTTTCCAAGCTACGGGAAATGGTTTTTGATGATTAGTTGTTATATGGAGTGTGATCTGTGTCTATCCAATCCTATTTACATCTGTGACAATCCTTTAACACTGTGCAAGGGTGAGATCATGTTCCCTACTATCCTCAGTGCTAAAGGGGTAGATAGCATTTTTTGCTAAATACCATAGAAGTGCACCTTAGTTTTTTGCACATATAAGGGCTGCTTTCCCCTCACATCCTGGCATAGCCCCTAAACAACCTGTACCAGGCCCTGGTCCTGTAAATCCCTTACTCTAAATACCTGGATACCAAATGAGCATTGGGAGCAGCATGAATTAGTTACCTGTGTATTGTATCTTTCCTCTCCATTTGGATCTTCTCTCACTTAGGAGCCACAGCTACTTTGGGTAATATAAACAAAAAACCCTTCAGTCAAGGCTAATTAAGGTTATATTAAGGATTTTATGTGTTAGATAATCAGATGGAATAAAGAGAAACCAGATAAATGATCAGGGACAGGTTGGCAGTAGACAAAGAAAAATAAGTCAGGTTCTCTTCTCTCTCTTTTATATATATAATGTAAATTAATATTTCTTAAAACAGTATAAAATTAAAGCTTTTAATGTATTTTCCTCAGAGGTTTTTTTGGGGGGGGTGAGTGTCAAGACAGGAGTTTCCACACATAGAAAGGGATTTTTAGACTCTGAGCTACAGCAGTTTGTAAGTGGAGCAGCACCTGCCTAGCAGGCATGGGGAGCAGCTACAAGGAGCCTTGAGACAATGCACAAGAACAAAAACGATCCAAATCAAATGTATCTCAGCTGTTACACTCCCTTGTGTGAGAATACATTAGTGCCAATAGACTGAAAAAGCAGTTCCTTTAGGCAAAGGCGGTGTAGTGAATGAAATGTGTAGATTTACCTACTTGATAATGCAGGCCCATCCCTGATAACTGTCTTGTTCCAGACTCAAAGAGTTATTTACATCATTATCACCTAAAATTACTCATGGCTGAGCAGCTCCCGAGGCCACAGGATTCACAATGGTGTGTACTGTCCATAAACTTCCCAAGTAAAGCCCCAACTTCTCAGCACTCCCACTATATTTAGCACCTTGTCTCACAGTCATGATTTGGCTTTCTAGCACATTCAGCTATAAAAGCAATTTGAAGAATGGCTTGACTTGAGGATTCACCTAACAAAGAACATTTTGTCCACCACCCACAAGCTTTAGAGGTGTTACAGTAAAAGGATCACACTGAAGGAGGAGTGAAGAAAAAAGTCAAGACAGAACTGCAGAAGGAATCCTTCTGGACAATGTTCATCAGTGGTTACATGTTTTTACATACTTATTATTGAACTGCTGTAGCATTCTCCTTAAGGACACTCACAGATAGCTGTAAAAAACCCTACATATTTATCTCACATATCCATAAAAAGATGTAGATTTTAAGGGAAAGAAGGATTCAATATTAAATTTGTAGAAATAAATAACACAATTATGCCTAAAAGAATTTGAAGGAAACTACTCACCCCTGTGTTATCTTAGTCAAAGGTATATTCTCATCATCTGTGAGTATCCGGTGGGTGAATACCTTGCTTTGCTACCACAGATCTTCCACCCCAGCACCACACAGAAGAAAACAACTATCTAAAGTTTTAAATTCTTTAATATCAAACTATTGCAACATACAATTGGATTCAAGATTGCTGTCATATTTTATTCTCTTTTCAATTAGTTGCAATCTTGGCAGCAGACAACTGAAGTCAAAGGCTGAAAGTCAATGGCTGAGAATACGGAACTTGTGTTTCTCGATTCTGTGCAAGAAAGAATTCTCTCTTCCTCCAATTTACCTCATCCAGTACAGGTTCAACACAGGTCATTTTGAATTTAAGTTTTTAAATGTAGAAGACCTGTTTTTTCAGAGACTCAACAGGGATCTGAAACTTCTATATAAATCATACATGAGAAAAACAGCAGTCTCCATATCACACATGCAGTATAGGATATTACTAAACAGGAGATTTGGTCTGTCCGGTTCAAAGGATTTCTCCTACTGCCACAGTTCAAACTCCCTTCTGTCCTCATTTAGCTCTTTCCATATACAGCTCCCAGCCATGGCTCATGGTTTTACAGCAGACTCCTCTATCTTCCCTTGGACCTCTTGGCCTTGAATAAGCTACTGGAGTAGAACCTGTTAGGACATATATGTCCTGAAGTAGCAATTAAGCTATTATAAATAAATATAATTTTTCTTCTGAGGTCCTAGCTTACTGGCTGCTGTTATGAAGGAGGCCACCCCATTCCTTCCAAACCAAAACCAGACTCTGTTTCTCCAGCCTTTCTGCTTCCAGGGAAGTTGGCCTCTGGAGATGATAGAAACAAAGCCCTTTCCATAGCATGAGCTCTTTCTTGCTGGTACACGTCTGTGGAGAGATCATTCAGAAGCAGTTTGTTTCTTGCTCTCCAGGAAATAAATATATATTCTTTGATCAATGCAGACACTTAACAATAACTTGCCACCTCAAAGAGCATGGTAGTGAAACTCCTGTATCTTTTTTCAACGTCACCACAAAGAGGTAGATAAAGAAACCGGTGACTCTACCCACATATTTTTTTAATTTACAGTTTTCTAAATCAGATCTCATTTTGCAACAAGTTTAGTTCAACTTTCCCTCAAAAACAATCAGTCTTCAGTGGGAGCAGCTACTGGCTGAGGTCGGATTGGGCATCTCCTCTTGTCTGACAGCTCACTGCCATCACCAGCAGCATTGTCCCTCTCTGTCCTGCCTTCTCAGGACCATGCACTCCCTCCCTTCCCCTTATGCTGGCTCTGGAGCTCACCTGGCCCAGGAGAAGTCACTGCAGCTTGGGAACTTCACAGGAAGCTATCCCAGCAAAGAAGAAGGAGGGAAAGAGGCGTGGGGGTTTTTTTCTTTCTTTCTTTTTCATCTCCGTGCTCGGCTAAGAAGAGGAATCTGCTCATTGAGAGGTCAGACAAATGACAAACCAAGAGAAACGCAGGGCTGCACAAGCAGGAATAGGTGAGGAAAGACTGCTCCTTTGACTGCAGACTGTTAGATCAGTTCCTTTATTCTTGCAAGGAAAATTTCTAGCTGCAGCTGAGGCACAGACTGGATAAAATTATAGGCCACCGGTTCTGCAGACACCCCTCTTCCTCCATCATCCCAAACTGTGGAGGAGTCAATACCCTGCCCAAACTCATTAAGAACCACTGGGAACCCCTCTTTCCCTTGCCCTCCAAGAAAATCCTCCTTTGCACCCATGGAAGTAAAGCTACAAATAAGAGAATAGGATGATGGGCGGCAGGAGCCAGCACCAGGTGTCACAAAAACAACATTAGGGTATTCATTGCAGGAGAGGTGGACTAGATATCCTTTAAATGTTCTTTCTAACCCAAACTATTCCATCATTCTATTCTCTGGATCTTGAAAGGCCCTGTTGCCACACTGTGCTGGTGACTTGTTCTCCCACAGCACAAATTCCTGTATTCGCTTCACTTCAGTTTCACTCTATACCAGCCTTCTCCCTCTTCTCAAACCATATCCCTTTCCTCTTTTTCTATCCAGCTGATCCATGACCGGCATACACCCTCCCCAAAGAAGTGCCTTCCTCCTTCTGTTCTCATTGACTCATAGCACAGAGAAGGGATCCAGATTAAAATTTACCAAAAACCAAAAAAACCTATCACTTTCTCAAGGAAACCAACAAATAGAAGGATTCTAACCTAAAACAGTTCTCCATAATAAATGCAATAATGAAATGTAAGCCTCATATTCAAAGGAGCCTCTGGTGTACATGGCTGGTCTACTGAGATGTTTTAGAGCTGAGGTTCTCTGATACAAAGACAGAATGTTTTGGAAGCGGTTGAATTCCTACAGTAGGGACACGACTTCTGCATCCTCCTAGGAGAGCAGCTCCAGATTTTCAACCAGGATAACTCTTGAGAGACAGTATATTCCTTGACTAAACAGGTTTGCCCTTCATCCAGAATCACTAGGAATTTAGGCAAAGTCTTAAATGCAAATAGGCTTTAAATGTAATAGAAGTTTAGAGGAAATATGCTGCCACTGTATTAGCATAGAACACGTTCTTCTCACCTATTACCTTGCTAAAGCAAACGTAATGGGGCAAGGGGAGTAGCAGAGTCTGACTTGCTTGAACTGTTGAAAAAATAAATCTTCAAGAAAAAAACCCAAAGAAGCTATAATCTCAAAGAGTCTGGCTATCCAGTTGAGGAGATCAACAAGAATAATCACCTGGGTGACTGGCTGTGGCTGCACACTTGCTGTGTTGAAATCTTTGCTGCCTGTTGCCTGGTTTCTCAAAACTGGAAGAGCCAGACCTAGATTCCCAATGGGGAAAGAGTAGCACCAGATAAGCACCTGAAACACTCAATTTTAAAGCATCACCTAGTGCTATATAATTGGTGTAATAAAAAACAGTGTTCAGAGTCATTTGTCTTGACTGATTTATCCTTTTTGTTTTTTTTCCAGAAGGAGCTTGGTTTTTATGCTTTAGCATGTTAACTCAATAAATTATGAGGCCAGGCACTCAAGGGCACTGCATCTTTCAGCACTCCACCTGTATTCATTCCTGGAGCACAGTTCAGGGAGGGGACTACGTGGCCCACTACAGCATTAGGAAGTTAAATACAGAAGATATACAGCACGTAAGTGAAGACTGTCCTGGTGAGCTCAGTTGTAGGACTTCCAAACTACCATGCACCTAATGTTTTTAATCCAAGTGCTCATTAAACCATTTTGTTTTGAGTGTTTATGGTCGAGCTCTCTTCTAAGCCCATGTTTTTATACCATGTAAGGCCTGCAATCATCTCTCTCTCAGAGATTATTGTATTATTTGCAAAATACAGGTAAATCACTTCTTTTCTGGTCAGGGTAGTAGCAATCATTCAGAAGTTTATTTTTTTCTTCCAGAAATATTTTGCACAAAAAGCTCCAAGCAATTTTTTTTCCTCTCAAGTTCATACTAGAAGCACTCCTCTTTTTAATTCCCTCTTTCCTTGCTTATTTTAATCACACACCCACCTACAAGGAGATCAACACTTCCAGCTTGTGCTTGCATTCAGAGTGGTCTCTGAAGTAGCTTCCCATGTTCCAATTATTGTTAAACAAAGAGGCACATCATTGTTCCCACTTTCTGCTAGAATGGAAAGCAACTAGAACACCCTTCAGTTTATAGAGATTTTTAACAAGAAGGATGTGGAAAGCAAGAAGCAACAATGGTTAGTTTTCAAAGGGCAGCTTCCATCTGAAAGTCCAATAATGCAGAGTGCACTTGAAAGGATCAGGACCTGGACACATGAAATCAACGCCTAAAATTGAGAGAAACCTGACATTTTAACCTTAATCTCTCTCTGTCACTTTCCTCATCTACGAGATGAAGGGCAAAACTCCGAGGGATCCTCACATGAAACCAGGAGGCAGGAAGAAAGTCAGAAAAGGACATTCACAGAATCCACAGGATTGTGAATATTGAACACAGCAGAGACTGCAGTCATTTACTTTTGCTGCATCAGTCACGAATGTAATAAAAAAAGGTGTCAGAGACTAAAAACAATGGCTGTAGTTGAGTGCAAACATAATTCTTATTTATCTCTCAAAGCTATTTTATCTTGAACAGTCAAAAAAATAATGAACATGAGAGACTTTTCACTAATTAATTTCCTATTTTGTCAAACTCTGCCTGGGCAGCATTGTGAAGAGATGTAGTAATAATGATGGTAGGAATTAGGAAGGAATAGAACAGGCCTCTCAATAGAATTCCATTCCTGAACAAATTTTACACATAAAATAACGACTCTATTCAATTATTCCATATAGATGAAATCTTTGTAACATGCAAACTAAAATCATCTGGCTAATATATCTCTTTTGAAAGATTCAGAGAAAAAAAAAGCACAAAAGAGCAAACAAAAAGCAAAACCAGAAGTGTACATATAGGTAGACAAAGTCTAGAGAAACAAGATATAAAACCACATCCAGTCTAGGGCTAATTGGGAAATTGCCAAGAAGACAATACCTGAGTCCAATGCCTGAAGAAGAAAGTAAAATATCAGAAATGGATCAGGGAGAAATATAAGAATGAAAGGCAACTAGAAAATAAAACTGCCTTTACTTATCCTGTCTCTCCCACCCCTACCTGTAGCATCCTCAAATTTATTCCAAAGGTAGTTATGTACATATATATATATATACATATATGTGTGTGTGTGTGTGTGTGTGTGGATTTTAAATTGTTTCTGGTAACATTTCAATCTAGTGGGCACTAAGCACACTTAAAAGAGCCCCACAGCCATTTGCTCTTCAAACATACTTAGAATTTACCATACAGTGCCAGCTTGTTTAATTTTAGAGAAGGCCTTTGGGCTACTGCACAGCCCACCCCTCTACCTTACCTCACTGACAAACAATGATCTCATGCAATTGCAGAGTCCACCACCAAGTAGAAGAAAGTTTCAACAGTTTCAACCAATTCCCACAAGGGTGGTCCATGTAAGATGAGACCAAAGAAGAAGTTTTATCTTCCTGGCAAGAAGGAAAAGGCATGCCAAAATCTGCATTCCGTGACCTTCCACATAGTTTCTCATCACATCTCTCATAGGATGACACTAGAGGGGCAGCACGTAACTGAACTGAGCTAGGAGCAGTGTTTACAAGCACTCAGTAGTTTTTTTGAGAAGTTAAACTTGGACACACTAGGTCCTTTAACTATTGGAAATATATAGTCACAGCATTTAGCACAACTGAAGTAGATTTATAGGGAAGAAGGAGGCTTCAGGAAACTATTCTCTCTTATACTCTGCAGCATGTTTCAGGTTATAGAATTGAAGAGAAACTGCAGCTGCCTCTACATCTCTGACTAAGTGAAAGTCACTCATCCCCCAGGACCACAAATAAAATCTAGAAATAACAGTAGTCTGTGAGCTGTTGCATATTTACCATGCTGACTTCTCCTTTAGCAAACAATGTATCTGTTGGAAGATCATGGCACTTAGCCAGTTGCTGAGAGGCGAACATGAGAAGTGCTTTATTCCATTTTAGTTTTGCCTCTGTGCTCAATATTTAGCTTTGCTAGCATGCCTGGCTTTTGCTTTCCCTATTAAACTGTCTTTATCTCAACCCACGAGTTTTATCACTTTTACCCTTCTGATTCTCTCCCCCATCCCACAGGGGGAGAGTGAGCAACAGGGTGAGTTGTGATTGGTTTCCATCTGGGGTTAAACCATGTCAGACCTTTTTGGCACCCAATGGGAGCCTCGAAGGGTTCAAAATAATTATAGATTTGATTGGAATGTGCTAAATTGAATTTATAGCTGTCAGGGCTGTTTAGCTATTAATTGGCAGCTCCTGTGCTTGCCATGGGTCTCGCTTGCCTGACCATATATGAGAGTCTGGTGCTTGTTAGTGGCTGCTTTTTGCTGCTGCTGTAGTGCTGTGCTGCCAACAGCCTCACCCTGCCGTGCCTGGGAACGTTCTGGGAACGGCCATGGCAGTGCACTGGGCTGGCAGGGGCAACACTGCTGTTCCTGTGCTGCACCGGGCAGGCTGGAATTCCAGTGTGCATTCAAGTCAAAGGGATGGTGAGCTGGGGATGAGTGCCCATGGGAGCAGGACACCCCAAAATGTTCATGGCCATGGATGAGCCCTTGCCAGAGCAGGAACGTGTCCAAGCACCTGTGGCCGTTGTTATGTCTGCACTGCAGCAGCTGAAGCTGTGAAGGGACTGTGGGCCAAGGATGCATCCACCGTGGAGAAGGTACACCTTGAGGCATCAGTGGCTGTGCTGGAGCACCTCAAAATGTGTGTCCATGGATAAACACCAGACAGAGCAGGTCCATCCCTGGAGGGACTGCAGGCAGGGCAAGGCCATGCTGGAGCAGGTGCTCCTCAAAGTGACTGTGGCTGTGGGTAAGTCTATGCTGCAGTAGGTACAGCCCTGGAGAGACTGTGGCTCATGGATAAGGCTCCACTTGGAGCAGGTACAACCCTAAGCAACTGCAGTTTGTGGAAAAGGCAAGTTGAATCAGGAACAAATGGAGGAGTTCATCGCAATGTTAAACCGTACAACCTGTCTCAAAGGGACCAGGGGTGGAGACTGTAATGGAAATATCCTTAAATTGTTTAACCTGGGACTTGGGTTGCATGTTAAGGAATTTGTATAGTGGGAGGAAGCAGTTGAGGACAAGCTTTGCAAGTGCAGCAGTGACCTGACCTGAGCTGGCTTTGGTGCCCAGTAACTCCACACAACACAGCACTGTCCTGAGTGGCCACCATATCAGATGGAGCACAAAACCATGGACTAATGATTGAACTGATTGGGCATTTTGTGGACATTTATGGACATTTGACAGACATTTGGCAGGGGTGGTCCATAGACTAAGGGAATGTTTTTTCTGTATTGTATCAAGGAATGGCAAGGGGGATGGTGGGTAATGAGGATGTGTTCCGATTCTCTCCCCATCCCACTGAGGGGGAAAGAGCGATCAAGCGGCTGTGTGGCGATGTGCTGGCTGGAGTTAAACCACAACTCTACTGAAACTTCAGCAGGTGCAAGAACTGGGGGATCTTTGTCACCTGCCGAATTGCTGCTGTTGCTGTGCACTAGTCACAAATCCAAACAAGGACCCACACCAGAGCTGATGTGCCTCAGGGACGCTTTTGCAAGCCAAGTTGGCAGAACTTCCCTGCGAACGTTTTGGAAGATATCAGCCTGTCTTTGGTAGATGCCCCTCAAGGCTGATGACTACTTTATAAGAACCAGAGAGAATTGAGTGAATACTGCTGGTTAATCCACTCTCCTTCAAATCTTAAACTCTATTTTTTTTTAAGTGTGCTCAGCACTGAAAGGAGAGCCTGTAATTCTGGAGCAGACAGATTTCTATATAATTTATTTGCAATGTTCAAATTATTTCTGCCAGTGTCTTCTGCATTCTTGGAAGAAAGAGAAAGCCAGCACAATGCAGGATTCTTTTGTGTAATTTACATAAGTAGCTTCTAGTTGATATTTAAACTATTTTTTGCACATGCATTGTATATTCGGCATTGCTGACCAGAAAATTGTATTCAGCATCTAATTTGTTAAATGATCTCCTCTGTCAAGAGAATGTTCCCACTGTAATAGTGATATTTTAACCTGTCAAAAAAATGATTAGACTAAAACATCTTAGTAAATACCATAAACTACCCAATAACATCAAAAATTGAAGATGTACAAAGGCTATCCAATTACTCAGGAAACTCCAAAATTTTCAGGTAAAAGGACTCATTTTCTGCTTGAATGAGTAATCAAGGAAACATCATTTTCTTTTATATTGATCATGGTATAAGGCACAGCCTAAGGACAGGAGCATAAAATGGTCTATTACATTTTCTTTATTAGTGTTGGAAAAATCATTTTCAAAACTATTTCAGTTATTTTTTCTGGGAAAGTAACCTCCTTTCTAGCTATGTCTCCAAATTCCTAGCTTCATGATGCTGTTACTGGTGGAAGGGCATGGTCTCTCTGAGAAGTTCTGTCCTTGTTGAAGTCAGTGGAAGTCTTGCTGTTAAATTCACCAGGGACAGGATCACTACTTCCATATGGGATTAAATGTCAAGAAAACTAGCATCCAAAATCCAGAATCATCCCAAGACTCCATTGACTAGGCTTTACTTGTATTCTGTGCCAAGATTAACCAAAGAAGAGCAAAGACAAACAGCATATTCAGGTTCCCAGCACCTAAATGTCCTGAAGCCCGTTTTCTGAGCCCACCAAAACAACAGAGGTTTTGTATTACCATAAGAGGTTTTGATTTGAAGGCTGCTTGTAGACTACTTCTGTGTTTCAGGGAAACTAAACCCATCCCTGGAATGCTCGAGGGCCACCAAGAGCAGCCCCAGCAGTGCCAACCATCTTTTCCCTTGACTGCACCTACTTGCCAAGACCCATTTGTGTCACAGGGTGAGTGCCTCAAGAGCACTGTTATGCACAACTCTACTTTCCATTAGTGAAACAACCTTGATTAAACGTATTTTCCAGAGCTGGAATACACTTCTAAGATATAATAACCTGAAATATGTCAATTTGAAGGTGGTCCAAAGGTAGCAAAAAGTAGTTTTCCCTAGAGGTCACAATACATAGCTGTGGGAAAACAGACTGTTTTACCATGATGTAGCATGAAGTAGGACTGGAGTATTATTTTTTCAGTTACATTTTTGGGAAGAAAAAATACATGTATTAGATCTACATGTCATAGACCTCATTATCTCCTGACTACAACTTTCACTCCTTTTGATTTTTAATTCATTTTAGTGCCTTCCAATTTCCCATCCAGTGAAAAGTGGAGTAGACAATTTACAAGACTGTAATTGGAAAAGCATGTGGTAAATACTTTCCATGTACTGGGACATGAGATATTAATCTGTATACAGGTTTGTTTAAATGACTTTCTAAACTGTGAGTCTTTGCTTGCCGCCCTAAAAATGATCCTAAAATATTCCATATACTTTGTAATCCCTAGGTTTCTCTCATGAAAAGCAACTTTGCATCTCTTACAATCATCATTATCCGCCTGCACCTGAAGATGCAACCAATTTAACAAACAGCCTGCTTGAAACATAAAGTTAAGCATAATATGCATACACACATATGTATGTATTTTTTACTTGCTTCCAGATATATTTTAATATCTAATTCTAAGTATAGTTCTGCAAGAACAAAACAAAAGACACTCACCTAGGTGTTTCTCCGTTTTTGGACCAGCAACTGGTTACTTGTGATAATTTCTTCTTCTTCTACCACTTGTTCAGTCATGATAATATGCCAGTAAATAGGCAAGAGGAGGAGAGCTTCTTTTGGAATACTGCTTGTTTTTTTTAACATTCAGGTTCCTAAAGGAAGGATGGCAGTGTAAGAACTCAATGAGGGGGCCAAGCAAGTAAAAGGAGTGTACTTCAAAATAAATCTGTGAATCCACATCTGGGTGAGATTAGCATTGCAATTCTGGAAGTGCTATCAAGCAACCAACCATCCCTCTCACATTATGTACTTTAAATGGCTAAGGAAAATAAATATTCTCATTTTGTAATATGCTTTGAATAAGATTTTTTTTTGTTTTCCACACATGGAAAGAATGCAGCTAATAATAAATGCAGTACATTAAGCTGGGCTACTGTCTACCACGAACTGCTAGAAGTTCAAAGGCTATTCATTCATTAAATTTTAGCATGAGAAAAATATGTCTTTCTTCACAAGTTATATGCTGTAAAGTTTACCAAGCATATGTTATGTTCTCTCATGAAGTATGACATTCACTTGCTTGTACTACCCTGCATCAAAATAATTGTCACAAAAATACACAAGAACAGTTAACAAATAGTTCCTTTACTATGATTTATGTTAACCACCACTGCAGATACTGAAGGCATATATTCTTGAGGCCCCAGAAATACCTAATTTGGTCCAAATATTTGAGACAGAGACCACAGAACTGAAAGCAGCATGAAGTCTACCTAAAATAAGTGTCTAAAATAGAAGTGCAGCAGAATTGTAGGATTTCTGCAAGACAACTGGTCAGTGAAGGATAACGCAGAAAGTCGGTTTTAGAATGTAGGTAGAATTCAGAGTTCCTGGTGTTAATTCCTCTGTTTAGGGCTTATGCATATTCTTTGCCAGCTTTAAACAATAAGAGCATCTGGGATGAAATCAAGAATTTCAAGAATTTTTTAAGACTTTTTTTTTCCAGCTTGGCAACTGTTCTTCTGGAATACCTTCTCCTTCTTCTTCTGTAAGTTATTCAGATTCAACAGCAACAGGCATGAACTTCACTGACTCTCTGGCAATTTTAAATTAAGCTGTTGGACTTTGAGAAGACAATGATGTGTAACATTATATCTCTGGTTGTGGTACCTACAGATTGATGTCTCTCTCAAAATTAGACTTGGGCAGTCATTCAGAAGGAAAAGTTTAGGAAAAAAAAGGTGGCATAATTATTTAATTTCCTTGGGTTTGAGTTTCTTCCTTCTCTATGTTTTATCCCATAGAACATTTCCTCTGACCAGATCTACAACTACATCTATTTATTTTATTATATATTTTATTTAGGTTTACTTCTTTGACCACGCTCACAGGATATTTTTAACCCCTCTGTATGTTGTGAGAAGAATGAATGTTAGAAAGTTATCATAGCAATGGTGGTTTGTATAGAAAAATTATAAGATAGAACTGTGGCAGAACAGTGAGAAGAAGATTTAAGATAAACATAATTATAGAGATATTCCAATAATTCTACTCCTAAGGTGTACCTATTCACTGAACCTTGGTTCTGTGTTCATCTCTCTGCCTTCCATAGGAAAAGAACCTGTTTTGTCTTTAGCTTAAAATGTCCAAAATATTTTGAACACCTGCAGTCTTGATATAAATAAATACAAAAGCAAAGGGAAAGAGTGCTATTCAGTGTATTGCAAATAAGAGCAGAGCCAGACATAAATATGGTCTCACATTTTGATCACTTGAAACTAGTGTCCATATCGTCCCAATTCTAAATTTACTGAATGTATTTCCTGACATCCTAGTTGCTCTGATGCTAAAGAACCCAACAGCTGAAAGTTCTGATTAGTTCTTTAGGTGACTGCAGCAATCACTCTAAGCATCTAATGTTTAAATCTGACACAATCAATGCATTTCTATTAAAGCACATAATCTTCATACCATATTCTGAGAAGCCAGCATGCTGTAATGAACCACTGAATGTGGTTACTTTCACAGCAATGTGCTAATAATAGTTTTCCCAGAAAAAAATGAAAGCAATGAGACTGTTACTAGAATGATTTTTAATAAAAGATCAAGATTGTTTTTAATTAAAACTCTAAAACTGTTCTTTGTTCTTTTTTTTTTTTAAACTCTGAATAAACCAACTCCTGATTGCCTTTTAAAGGAACAATACAGTTCTTGAGACTCCTCTATTACCAACAGTACTTCTGCAATGTATTCTATCTCTCTTTGTGACAAAACTCATTCTTTCAGGTTGCTGAAGAAGTCTCTTAAAAAATCCTTAAGCTACCATCATTTGAACAGAGAGCCAACTTGCATTAGCTAGAGCATCCAAAAACTATTTAATAAAGTTTTAGAGAGTGTCTTAAGAGACCTTAATGATTCACTGTAATAGCAATACAGGGAAAAAAAGTACCTGGCTCTTTTTTTCCCCATCTTGCTACTTCTTCAAGTGCTCTTTTGGCCGAGTGCAGCTCACCAGTGACTGCTTCCAATATGCTGTCTTCATCTTTTTCTATTTCATAGCCTGTGGAAATTTGATCTGTTTTCAAACTGATCACCTTTCCAGATACTTCTTTTTCCTCTAGTCCTCTAAAGTCATTTCAAAATACTTAGGGTTCTGCTGTGGGTCTTTTTCCTGAAAAATATATTTCATAAATACAGGAAATAAATCAGAAATTACATTCAAACATTCAAATTGTGAACAAGAAACTAAGTTCCCCAAACTGGTGGCTTTGTCAGAGACATCTGGGGTGTAATTCATCCAAAAAGCAGTTTAACGTGGAAAGAATAAGATGGGGTAAATTTTCAAACTATTATCTAAATTTTGTGAAGTATGCAGGTGCAGAGTATGTAAATTTTGTGGAGTATGTGAAGAAACAGATGTACCTACTGATTTGCTTGAAGCACCTATAGTCAGAGGGAGACATCTTGTTCCAGTTGATACAGATTTGGGTTAAAATGTTAGAACTTCATCAGCTGATACCTTTTGCTCACTGCTGTAAGTTGGGTAACATTGTGCTCAATCATCTGACTTGAGAAGAACTGTCAAAAACTGCCTTGGTGCTGCTGTGTAAGCAATCTGCAGCAATGCCCTCTACCTGGTCAGTAAAATAGGATTGCTGTACTTACTGTTCAGAGTGTGAATTGAGGCTGTAGCTGTTGATTTGACATTGTCCTTTCACTGAGCTACTCCTGAAGTTTCTCAGCACTGTTGTGAGTTTTGAGGTTCTGAGAAACTTCCAGCATTGAAACAACCTTGTTGGCCTTCGCCTCTCTCAGGCTGATTAAATCTCTGGTGTTTATGTACTATTCTGCAAATTTATTTCCCCTCCCTGAAAGGAAACCTCACCCATACTGCAAGAATTAATTTTATAGAGCATGTACCATGAAAAACTTGAATTCCTCCATTTGACATCTCTTCCCTGAAACAAAGATAACCATCAGGTTTGAATGAAAAGGCAAGATGACACAATTTCTTCTCAACATAGATATGTTATTATTACAAAGTGCTTTCATGAATTTATGAATTTACTGTTTCAGTAACAGTTAATGGCTTATATGATGCTTGGAAAGTAAACTATAATTGTTTCTAAGCACTGAAAATGTCCTAGTGCTCCAGCAACCTCTGAGGGAGAAAAGCAGTGTGTTCCTCTAAACAGTAGGAAGACCAAATTTCTTCCGTGATGAGGCTTCACCGGGAAAATATTGCCAAAGACCTGGATGAGCTTCACATGTTATATGCTCCCTTTCTACTTTCAGGTAAGATTAGCAAAACAGGATTTTTTTTTTCAACTCTACTGATCAGATTTTTCATCTGAAGTTTGCTTCGAGAAAATTTGCCTTAACATATGGAATGTATTATTGCTTTTAGAAGTACTTTGCAACCAACATTGTATCTGTAGTACTTGCAGATTAAAGTTACAGATTTTTGTATATTGTAGGAAGAGTTTTTGTAGAAAGGGGAGTATGTTTGCATTTTTAATGTTGACTAATGAGTATTCATTAGATCAATAATCCATCTCTCAATATATTACATTTCTGCTCATCCAGTTATTACATAGTTTCCCATGGAATTGCAAAAATGGACACAAGACTACAACCTCCTGGTAACATTGATTCACCATCCTAAAACAGGAGGAATCAATCACACTTGATTTTGCATGTGAAATTGAAAACTTACACTGACTTTCCCTGTAGGTTAGACGTGCAACAATTCGTAGGAGCACAGATAGTCGGGTCTCATTCTTCGAGCTGCTCCATTTTTAACAAGAATAGCCAAGGTTATTAAGAAATCAGCTACTAGTCTCTGTCTTTTAGAAATCTGTTTAGAATTCCCTTCTTTAAGGCACATTATCTCAGATTCCATGTACAAAGATATGAATGGTGTCTACTGTATCTATAAGAAATGTCATCAAAGCTCTAATCCCGAAGCATCTCATGAGAAACAGAAATACCTCAATTCTATTTGATTATTCCATTAAACTGAGTTAAGAGATGTATCTGGGCATAAAGAATATAATCAGATGTTCCTTCATACTTTGTGCAGCAGCAAAGGGGATGGAGAAGATGGATGCTGCCAGAAGGACCCCAAAATCAACACTCATACTCATTGTCTTCTCATTGACCCATGTATAACCTCCTAGAAGAAATGGATGTGTGTGATTGGATGAAGCATCAGATAAATTGATGGGAAAGAGAAATGAGAAGAGCCATGAATGATAATGAAAAAAAAACCACCAAGGGAAAAAACATAATGAAAGAAAGAGTAACAGATTTCCCAGTTCATTTGCTCCCCAGGCTCTTCTTCTGCCTTGTTAAAATCTACCCCTTCCTCCTGGAGGAGTTTCACTCCCTGGAAGTGTTGAGTGTTTTTTAACCCCTAGGAAATCTGAGAGTTTCCAGTGCCTTAAGAGATGGTTCCTTCCTGCTTTATACCCAGTGTCACTGCCTCATCAAGGCTAAATAGTCTGAATTAGTCAGTGGGGTATCAGAACTGCTATTGCCAGAGTCAGACTGGGCCTTTAACAGGGTCCACTATTCCTTCTTTTTAATCTTGTTCTTTCGTTTTTAGCTTGTTCTCTCTGTATGCCAACTTTCTTCCTCAAGCTTTCTTTTTCCCAGTGGTTCAAATTTTTTAAGTACTTCTCTGGATTTACAAGTTGTCCTCAGTGCCTTGTGGTAGGGATTTCAGTGCTATTCTACATATCAGGTTAGTAATGGAGTTTTTTTTTTAAGTCATCTGGTCCAACTCCACTGTTAAAAGGAGGGTCCTCTGTAGTCACATTAGGTTGCCCAGCACAGTCAAATTCTGAGTATCTCCAAAGGCTGAGGTTTCAGAACCCCTCTGGGCTGTATGTAACAGTGCTGGTTCAGTCCCATGGTGAAGAATTTTTTTTCTTTATATCTGATTGGAATTTTTCTTGCTGAAATTTGTTTGTGTTGCTTCTTGTCCTTTCAGTGTTCACATGAATGGAAAGTCTGGGTGTGTCTTCTAGTGAGTGTTCATAGATATATTTGAATTAGATTAATTAGATCACTCCTTTCTCCAGGCTGAAAAAAAAACCTGTTCAGTTGGCTTCTCCTTGTGCATCAAGGCTGGTCTGGATGGGGCTTGGAGCAACCTGGTCTAGGGGAAGATGTCCATGCCCACAGCAGGGGGGTTGTAACTAGATGATCTTTAAGGTCCCTTGCAACCCAACCCATTATCTGATTCTGTGATTATTTGCTCCATCCCTCTAACAGTCTTGGTGACCATTTACTGGGGTCAACATAAGGTGGTTGCAGAGCTGCTGCAATTCATCAGTTCTCTCTGGTACTGGACACTGCTTCCCTCATGTCTTCTCTCTTTCAGGTCTTTCACCTCTAAGAGCGTTTACAGACTATGTTCCTTGTAAACAAATCCATGCAGGAAGAGCTATCATGGAAGGCTTTTGGTGCCACTGATAATGTTTCAACAGGGTAGTGCAGAGGGTGCTCTGCAGAAGGGCAAGCCCATCTTCCTGCTTACCAGCAACTTGCATTGTGAATTCTGAAGACTGCATAATTATCTTTAATTAAGTGACAGCAGACGTTATGTCAATTTGTGTAGGAGTGCGTTTTACTCTAAAATTTCACAGGGAACTGGC
This sequence comes from Pipra filicauda, assembly GCF_003945595.2. NCBI lineage: Eukaryota > Metazoa > Chordata > Aves > Passeriformes > Pipridae > Pipra > Pipra filicauda. The sequence goes on along the minus strand of NW_024104007.1, from coordinate 1,883,361 downwards.
CATGAGTTTGTTTTTAATTTGAAATCTTTGAGAACAAAAGCAAATCCAACAGATTAAATGGCAAAAATATTGCTAAATGTCTTATTATCTTTAGTATGATTTCATCAAAATTATATTACACAATTACTCATCTGTTTCTTTTATAATACAACAGGGAAGAGGAGGAAAAGAATTAAAAAAAAATCATTGAGAAAAATGTTATGTAAGTACTTTCCGGAACAATATAATTAGTGAAGGGATCTTTCCACAAGCTGATAGAACTAAAATTTAATCAATGACATTTCACCAACTGTGATTGTTATTATTCTAGAGTCACAAGATGTTTTTTAAAAAGATATTTGCAATTTAAAGCAAAGTGAATCCATTACATGCTTATTACTATCACTTTCCTTATGTAAAGAATATGTTATTTGACAGCAAACAGTATCTGAACTGATATTACAATTACATTCCATCAACTGTCTTTAATCCAAAAACTACAAAGAAAGGGAATAAGGTATTTTTTTGAGGGCACTACAGGAAAGCAACAGAATGGGGTAAACTGAGCGTGGGAATGTAAAGAAAGGACATTTCCTGACTTCTGGGAAAAAAAAGAAGACAAAATGGTTTCCTATGAAAAGATCTAGTTCACTGTAATAATTTCAGCAAGGGTTTTCAGGAAGAATTCATCCATCTTACCTTTTCTTCCTAATCTGTGAAATTTCACTGTAGATGAAATTAGTGCACTGTCACTCAGGGTTATTCCAAAAACTAATAGGGTAGACATTTGGAGACTAAGCAGTTTTCAACACAGTCATATATCATGCAGGATATATTGCTTTCAGATTTATCAGAAAGGCTGAAAAGCAGCAGGGGTGTCTGCCACATCTATGAAAAGTGATTATGTTCAATCCAAATCTCATATATGGAGAAAAAGCAAATAACAGAACTGCTGTAGCAGGTATAAAAGAAGCCTGAAAAGGAAGAACGCTTCACTGAAGTAAACCTCACATATTCTACTCAAATCCTGCCTTTAGTCTTTCTCAGAAGCACAGGGCTACAAAGCAGACTACACCTGCCCACTGCTCATACACTGATTCTTTAAACAGCTGGAAGTTTTTCCTCCAAGGTTCAGGGTCCTGACTCTACCCTTCACTAGGCCCATTCCTTGAGATCACAAACTCCTCCCAGGGCACGGTCGCTACAACCCAGGCTGCTCCAGTCTCAACTTCTCTGATGAGTTTATTTGTGTATGTGAGCACCAGGTCCAGTAACGCTTCTCCTCTGGCTCTTTGTCCAATACCTGGACCAGGACGTTGTCGTTGACACTCTCCAGGAGTCTCCCAGATTGCTCACAGCCAGCTGTGCTGCTCTCCCAGCAGAAAATTCAGGGGATTGAAGCCCTCATCAGGATAAGAGCTTGGGAACATGATGCTTTTGTAGCTGAAGCAAGAGGCCTCACCAATGGCCTCCCCTGGTCAGGCCCCTGTAGCAGACTCCAAACACAAAGTGCCCTTTGTTGGTCTGGTCCACGATTTTTGTCCACAGGCTTTCAAGCTGTTTGTGGCTGTTCCTCAGACACAGCTCTTCATAATGAATCCATTCCTTAACACAGACATGCAGATGTGGCACTTGGGGACATGGTTTAGTGGTGGTTCTTTTACACTTGCACCAGGGAGACGATTGGCATTTTGTTTCAGTCCCAGCTTTGGGGAGGGAGACCCTGGGGTGGGTTTGCACTCGGTGTGATAATGCCCAGGACTGGGCTTCCAGCTGGGGGATGAATCTCCGGTGGCTGTGACATCACGGAGGATGGGTCACAATGGGAGCTGTCACAGGGGCCATCACCAGCTTGTTGCACAAGCAGCTGTGCAAGCTGTCACTAGGGGCATCCCCAGAGAGCCCCAGCCCCACCGCAGTCAGACTCGGACAAATGGCAAGTAACACTTGCAGGCGGAAGGCTGGGCTGGATGGGGGATGGCAGATGCCCACAGGGGTTTCTAACCCACAGAGAGAGCTGAGCCCCTCCGGGCAGGGCACGGTACTGCCCTCAGGGCTGGGGGCAGAGAGACTTGTAACTTCCAGTGGTGGCAGGTGCCCAGTGAGACTTTGGGGACGTGCTGGGTGCCCTCAGCTCCCTATTCCCTCCCACCCAGACCTGATGAACCCCCTTTCTCACACCTTCTCAGGACCATGTCTGCAGCAACCATGCTCTTCCTTTTCCTGCTGGCCCTCCAGCCTGGCCTGAAGCAGGATCACCAGATGGATGTGGCTACAGCCAAGGACATGCTGGAGCGTGAAGTGCATCTGCGTCAGGAGATGATCCGTCTGCTGCAGGAGATGGAGGAGAGGAAGAAGGAAGACACGTTCCTTTCTATATTGCAGCAGCAGTGGCCGTGTTGGATCACTGCAGTGACCCTGGCCCTGCTCACTGTGGTCTGGTGTCACACCAGGCAAAGGAAGCCTCAGGAGTCTCCTCAGACATTCAGAGCCTGCTGCTCTGATCTCCCACCAGACGTCTCTGAGATTGAAATCAGGCTGATACTTAGCGATCACGATGATTCCGGAAGCTGAAGCAAGAAGGCCTCATCAACAGTCCCTAGTCTATGAATGTTTGAATCATTTGTGCACCTTTACAAGATCAAATAGATCTATGCAGATCCAGAAGGCACTGATGATCTGCCAATAGACTCCTCTCTTTGGAATAATATAATATATTCAAATATAATATAATATCAGGTTGGTGTCCGGTCATAAGTGGGGTTCCGAAGGGCTCCATCCTCGGCCCAGTTCTCTGCAATGCCTTCATTAATGACTTAGACACAGGACTTGATGGAATACTAGGTAAGTTTGCCAACAACACTAAATTGGGAGGAGTTGTCAACTCAGGGCAGAGAGGCCCTGCAGAGAGACCTCGACAAATCAGAGAGATGGGCAACCCCAAACCATAGGAAATTTAACAAGGGCAAGTGCTGGATTCTGCACCCGGGATGGGGCAACCCTGGCTGTGTGTACAGACTAGGGAATGAGAGGCTGGAGAGAAACCCTGAGGAAAGGGACGTGGGGGGTCCTGGTCAATGACAACCTGATTATGAGTCAGCAGTGCCCTAGCAGCCAGGAGGGCCAACTGTGTCCTGGGGGCATCAGGAAAAGCATCACCAGCTGGTCAGGGGAAGGGATTGTCCCGCTCTGCTCTGCTCTGCACTGGTGCAGCCTCACCTTGAATATTGTGTGCAGGTTTGGGCACCACAATATAAAAAAGATACAAAGCTATTAAAGAGTGTCCAAAGGAGGGCAACGAAGATGGTGAAGGGTCTGGAGGGGAAGCCGTGTGAGGAGCAGCTGAGGTCACTTGGTTTGTTTGGTCTGGAGGTGAGGACACTGAGGGGAGACCTCATTGTGGTCTTCAACATCCTGATGAGGGGAAGCAGAGGGGCAGACACTGATCTCTTCACTCTTATGACCAGTGGCAGGATTCGAGAAAAGGGTATGAAGCTGTGTCAGAGGAGATTTAGGATGGATATCAGGAAAAGATTTTTTACCCAGGTTGAGCACTGGAACAGGCTCCCCAGGGCAGTGGTCACAGCACCAAGTGTGACAGAGCTTAAGAAGTGTTTGGACAACACTCTCAAGCACATGGTGTGATTCTTAGGATATCCTGTGCAGGGCCAGGAGCTGGACTTGATGATCCTGATGGGTCCCTTCCAACTCAGCATACTCTATGATTCTATGATGCCTATGGATTGCTCTCAGTTTTACAAGTGTCATCATAGTTTCATCTCTTTTTCAGCCAGTCTGGTCTCCCCATCTTCAGTGTCATAATGGATGTGTTGAATCAAGAGATTCGCACTTTTCCAGGAGTATCATTATATTAGAAACAACACTTGGTGTGAAACCCAGGGGTGGGCACTTGGGCACACAGAAATATCAGCACTGCAGACCATGAACAATGCAGATCTGAGGCTCCTGTGTGGCCTTTTTTCTGGATTTTTGGAACACATGGCTCTGCAGGCATAGCATTGCCTCTTCCAGCAAAGCCAGAATGACTCCACAGGGATCAGTGTGGAGACTTGTGGAGCTGCAGCTCCTGATTACAGCAATGCTTTTGGGTAAAGCAAAGCAGGAGATGAACTGCAGGAGGTGCACAGCAAGGATGGAGCCAGGCCTCACGCAAGGCTGCTCCCTTGCTGGCTCAGGTCAGGATGCACCCATGGTTTCCACCCATCATCTCAGGGTGATGCCTTGAGGCAGCTGCCCCCAGTTCCTCTCTCAGGGCTAAGAAGGTGCTGTCAGGATCAAAGGAGCGTGGGGGTTTGCTCTTCTCTTACATCTTCTCTTTCCTCAGGCCCTCAGGTGGATGACTCCTCAAGGCAATGAAAGGAAAGGGGTTGGGCTGCTCATGTGAATAAAGAAGAGCAACATATTGGAAACCTTAAGTAAAGGCTTTCATTAAGAAGTCTTCATTAAGATATTTTCACTAAGGGAGGGTGAAGAGAGTGAGAATACATCTTAAAGGACAACCCAACTAGTGCAGGGTATAACAAATGTCTGCAATAACAAGCAACAGCAAGAAGCCTAGGAGCAAAATCCCAGGCTGCATGATTCCATCCCTTTAATGCCTTTAACCTTGCTGCTGGAGAAGGATCAGATTCCTTTTTCACCCCAGAATATACATCTCACTGGAGAGGTAATTTTTTTGAGACAAACAAAATGTGCACTGTGGTACAGGGCTGTTTGTGACAGCAGAAAACACAAATGTTGATAACAACCCTTCCAAAGAAAACAGACCCATTCTTCTGCTATGATTTAACGTGGAGTCTCATCCAGCATCTCCACACCCCTGGTGTGGATGTGGGAGCAGCCCACAAAGGGATGCTGTGGCTCAGAAGAGGATGCTGTAGCCCATGAAGGGATGCTGCCTGCTCCTGGCAGCATGTTGCCATGGCTACAAGATGAGGTGTTTTGGGGGGAAAAAGGAAAAGATGAACTCTGACAGGGCTGCCAGTCTGCAGCCTGCCCTGGGAGCCACAGCAATGCCTTGTTCAGGTCTCTAAAAGCCACTGCCTGCTCCAGAGTTCACAGCTTTGCTGTCAAATGTGAATCTCAGAAAGGAAAAATTATTAATTCAAATCTGACTAGTTCATTTTCCCATTCCTCACGTGCACTCCTTAGCCTTTCAAGCTTAGTTAAGAGGGAGCATAAAGATTATGCTGGCAAAGGGAGCCCACAGCATCCTCCTCACAGCAAACACCAGATTTTGTGCTACAAACAGGGGAAAACAGCCTGTGTGTCATGAGGCAGCAAAATGCCTGGTCCTTCCTTATGCTGGGTGTCCAAACCTTGTGCTGCTGATCTTCAGTAATGCATATGTTCAAGATTGTCACGCTTTGGTTTTTGGTTTTTTTGGTTTTGGGGGTTTTTTTTAAATATTGCATTTTAAAATATTTTGAGTATCGTGAAAACCACTCCAGTGGAGTTGGATATTAAAAAAAATTTATTCACTGTAAGAGTGGTTAAGCATTGAAAAAGACTCCTCAGGGAAGTGGTGCAGTCACCATCCTTGTAAGCGTTCAAAAAATAAGTACACGTGGCACTTCACAATATGGTTTAGTGGCCATAGTAGTATTTAGCTGAAGGCTGGACTTGATGATCTTGGGGATCTTTTTCAACCCTAATGATTCTGTGATTGTGTGATTGGCTGGAGCTTGCACTAGCTGACAGTTCGTCTGGCCATCTCTTGGCTTGTTTGCTCCTGAAAATCCTTTGGCCCTGCCTTCACTGCAGGACAAGCTATAGCTACTCTTCCTCTCCAGAAGTCCTTCCTGGGGGCAGGTCCTGGGGATGTCCAGCATTCCCCCAAACTATGATAAAGAATGATGGAGAAAATCTGATTATTGCACCACAAATTGCCCAGGGAAATGTAACCCTAGAAGTCTCCAGGCACATGAAAGGAAGGACAAGGTGATCTAGGGTTTCCAGGGCTGCTGGTCACCTTGGGAAGATGCTCAAAATAGGCTGCAAATAACATCAAAAGGCACTGAAAAAATATTCCCTATTGCCAGGCTGGGTAAGAATTCACACATCTAAAGCAGTCTATGATGGTATGCATTGTTAAATAAATTGAAAATAATTTTTTTTCAGGTTTAGGCTTTTAATAACATTTTTACCTTTAAGGATATGGTGCAAACACAGCCTCTTCAGAAAAGACCACACTCCACATCAATGCTCACCCTGAATGTTAACTGGTAATGCTCATGTCCAGCTTTTCATCCACCAAAACCCCCAAGTCCTTTTCTGCAGGGCTGCTTACAATGCCTGTGGATTTTCATGATGCTCAAGTGAAGCAAAAAACAGAAATAAAGACTCTTTTAGAAAAAGGCATATGGTTCTGTATGCCATAATTTTCAAGCTGATGTAACTGCAGCACTTCAAATCCTATTGGAAATAATTTACACTGTAAAACTGCAGAAAAGTGATGTACCCAAAGATAAAATGGAAGAGACAAAATTCTACGCTTGAGGTCTTACTATAAAACCTAAAGGAAATGGCAATTTAAATTAGAGAGATCCATCTTGCAAATTTCTGGAATACTTGTTGCCACAGAGTTATTTTATCTTTTTTCTTCACTGTTTCTGTCTCAGTTTGTCAGGAATCTGTTGCTCAGGAGCTTAGTCAACAAAGGTAAGCTCTAGGTAATTGTGGTCTTGTCCTTGAAGTCAAACAGAGTTTTAACTTAGGGTTTTTTCTTTCTCTTCTTTATGTGGAATTTTGTGGAATTACACCTTGGGAAATATTTTACCTGTCTCTAGGAAAAATTTATTGTTCCATTCAGTATTTTGCATGGTCAGTACCATCTCATCTCTGTCAACAATACCAAACCACATCAAGGCATTTCTTCTCAGGCTATGAAAATGGTCACCAGCTACCAACTTCACTCAGAAAAACAGCAACCATTTTCTCCTGCCTGTTAAATAGTGCATGTTACTGCTGTTTTATAAGACAAAGATTGTAACTTTGTAGTTTTTTTTCTTCTTAAATCTTTTTATGACTCCTAAATACAACAGTATTCTCACAATACAATTTTCATAGAAGGTATTCTGTTTCCCTTCAAGTTGTGCATCTCCAAAAAGGATAAAACCCCTTTTATATTTCAGAATATTTTGATTTTATTTTTGTTTTATTTTATGGGAGAAAAACAATGTTTTGCTCATGCCTGTGGCAAGGCTGGCACTTGTTCTTTGTGCTCCTTGCTGAAGGATTAGTTTCAGGACCTGCATCATCCAGTACTCCCATAAGTTTTTAACCAGGAAGTATTTGGACACTAAAGCCCAACAACAGGGGAAAGTGACCCATTGTTGAACTTGAGAACAACCAATACTTTGCCCTTGGTAAGTACTCCCTTGAACATCAACAGGTAGCATAAATGGTTCAAGGTACCATAAATTAGTGCTGTTTTTCTCACAAGGAAAAAAGGGCATCATGCTTTCCTTCTTTGCTAAATAACACAGCTCTCCACAATGATGCAGCCAACTGATAGCAATCAGTAGGAGAGATAAATAAGAAGAATTTCCTACCTTTACATTGTATTACTTGTTGTTCAACAAAGCCAGCTGCTGCTGCTTGTTCCTTTGCTCTGTTTCTCAAGGTGAAGTCACTTTAGCTTCCCTAGTAATTTTAAGTTTAATTTCCTGAGCAGCCAATCCCTTTTCAAGAGTGCAGTGCTGGCCTTCCCCAGTCAATGTTCTTTCTAGGTATTGTGAATCATAGAGTTAGAAGAGGCAGATACCCAAAGAAAGTGACACATTTTGGTGTCCTACTTATGGTTCAAGTCAGGGAATGAAAGTAATGAACATTATATAATGTAATATGGGAACACCAGTGTCACTCAACAGCAAACACCTTTTATTATTTACACAAAACTTTCATGTACTTGTGGGTATAACAAGTGAATGGCAAGTCAACAAAGTTATTTTGTACCTCTGAGATGCCTTTGATTACTCAGACCTGAAGCAGCAGGTGAGGATGTTTCTTCTAGGGACATTTCACCAGCTGGAAATTACTTTACAGAAACGTATTGGCTGCAGGGAGGAATCCATGTACATAAAGCTTCAAAGAGAGCACCAGGTTTTCCTAGAAATTTAATTTCAGCACAAAAAAATATGTACCATGGATGCTCTGCCAGCATTGCTCTATCACTGTGGTATTTTACCTAGAGTTCACCTCAGGTAGGAGCGGAGAGAGACAAATTGCTTTAAATTTATAGAGGGGATACTACTGGTTTCTTAGAGGAGCTGTTGACTCTCATCACACTCACAGAGGTCTTGGTCCCAGGCACAGCATGACTGTTGATGCACTGCATGTACAGAAAGATTTGGGATGCTAACGCACAACTAAATCCACTTGTGCATTCTTAGAAAGTACTGGTCTCAGGTGGGAGCTGGTACTAACACTTGAGAGAGGATTAGGAGCATGTTTTACATGTTACTGACTGTGGATGTGTTTATTGAGTGTCAGCACAAAGCAGGAGCATGAGAATTTAAATTCATCTGTGACTTTACCTGAATGTCACTCACAGCTGGATATCACAACTTACCTCCTTAATAGCTAAGACTTCAAAACCGCACAGCGGGGAGTGTGTGCTCAGTCTTTGTCACCCTGAAGGATTATTATTTCAGCTGAAAGGCAATTGCACCCAATGACACAGAAATAAGCTCTACATTTGCTGGAGTTTCTGAGCTGGGCACAAAAGCTCTTTCACCTTCTCCTACTAAATGAATCGTGGATCTGACCAGAGCCAACAACAAAAGTATGTCCCCTCTGCGAAGAGTTTTATAACAGACAAAAGTTTCTTTCCTTTGGCAGCACAGAGGAGCACAGCCATGAAAACTACCCAGGCAAGTCATTGCAATGATTCCCATCATAATCTCTGCAAATAAAGAGGGACTTGAATACCCTCACCTTTATTAGTAGAAATCCCAGCAGATCCTCTTGCCATTAACGTCATATAAGAGGATAACCTGCCTCTGGCTTCTCAGATTCTTCTTAGGTTGTTGCTGCTCTTCTTTTTCTCTCACTATAGGGACATCCAGAATAAAATATGAATGAGCACTCTTTAGAACAAAATTGGCTGAAAATGGTATCTAGGGATAAGCAAATATCAACAAAGTGAAAATTGCACACCTCTTTCATATTTCTTGGCTTCTCAGGGATAACATGATTTAAGTTAGGAAAACATTTCAAAGAATAATCACTTTTGTTTACAACAAGCTGCAGCATAGCCTATGTCAGGGCTAGAATATCTTTGCAGCTAGATCTTCCCAAAGACAATGAATGCTCTTATGGATTGGACATAGGACTATACATGACAGTGCGTAACAGTTACTTTTTAATTAAAATATTTGAAAATGCATGTTAAGATATAGCTTCAGTGAGTGTTGAGAGTTTAATATTGTTGTCCAAATTGCCTCCCCCTAGAGGAAACTGTAAATTAAATTGTTCACATACTGTTCTCACAGTCATTTCTATTAGTGAGAGGCAATCCATTGATATTTTGGTAGCATAATACTTCTTAAATGCACATGATACCACTCAAATCCATAAATTACAAACTATCCATACTCTGATGGTATTTGAAAGAGTATTCTTGTATACTACCCTTGATGCTTTCCATGGTTTAGGTGGAATTTAATCAGTACCAACCTGTTATATTGTCTCTTCATATATCCTGCTGCTAGAGGGTGCCAGCATTATTTTTGTTGATTCCCATTCCAGGGGTAGGGAAGGGGGCAAGAGAGGTTGTGATCAGGTAAAGAATTCTGTACCACAAGGAGAATGGGAGAGTTCCAGTGCTCCCAGTCCTGCCCCATGGTGCAGCCTCTGCCGCAGAATGAAGTCCCCAGGAAGAGTCCCAGACTTCTACTGAAAGAGATTCTCCAACTCATCTGCTCTGAAACACCACTGAAACTTGCTCAGTGGCCCTGTCACACTGTCTGTCAGGGAAAGAACAAAAAAAGTCACTCATTATAGTTATTACTCGTGCCATTCAAGCCAGTAATCTCAGGAAAAGCTTGGATGATCCACATCTTGTCACTCCAGGGTAACAACAGTCTAAATCCCATCACAGTTCACATCCCTTAGCCACTCCATGCAGTCCCACCACAGCTACAGCTGAGTGACGCCTGAACTCTGTCCTGACTCCTGGCAGAGACACATCATGGGTGGGTTCCCTGTTATTTAGAGCACCACGTGTCACCACTGGTGCAACCAAACTGTTAAAAGCTGTAATAGCTGCAAAACTGATCAACAGACGGTCAGGAACATTTTGTTACTGCAAAAAATTGCATCAATTACAAACTGTTCAACCTCTCCCTGCAAAAGCAGCACACATGAGGTACCTGTGGTCTCCAGGCTTTGTTCCTTGTGGGCTTTTCCCTTCTGGAAAAAATAGTTTCCTCCATATAGGCACAGCACAATTAACTCAATACTGTTAAATGTGGCGTGCAACAACTTATTGAAGAATGAGCTTAGAAAAAAAGATTGCACAATTAAGCACCTGTAAGCAGATACAGGACAAAGGGGTTTATACCTTCACACAAAAACTAAACTTAGTTTACTGATTGCCAGAAGGAGTCATATGAGCCTTCCTTACCCTTTTTCTTGGACATCAATTATTGACTAGCCAGAGAAACAAGATATTTTTCTAAGTAGAACTTTGTTCTAAACCTTGTATTAATTCATAGGTGTTATGACTCATAAATTATGGTTTTAATACACTTTATGGGTGAAGGAATGCTCTGCATTTCTTAGGAGAGGGAACTTGTGGAAGAAGCAGGAAGCTGTCATACTTAGTCCAGGCCTGCTCAGATCTGATACTTTGCAAACATTCAGAAATTTTGCAGTTCATAATCAAAGTTGAAAAGGTGAGATTTGATGGTTTGATGCAGTACTTGTACCTATAGTTACAGTCACTGAGGTTCTGCCTGAGCTGAAGTTTTGTGTTTTCCTCTGCCCATGACTGAAAGAAGATTTTTTAAATGACTGCACAAACAGCCACACCTCCGTTATACATGAAAGACATCTGAACAACTTCCTCAGGGGTATAACACTCCATCATGCTGGTTATGTTACTTTCCAGATTTTACATTATTGCCCAACTAAGGAGGAATTCATGCCTCAATTTTGCATTGCAAAACACTTCTGGTCCAAGAAAATATTTAGGCAAATCACATAGAAAACTGAGACTGTTCATTGTAACTCACTCAAAGTAAATATGTGATTCAGCAACACATAATAAGATGTTTTGCCAGCACATATTAAAATTAGATGTAATGGGATGCTATTAAGGAAAGGACGTGATAAAAGGCAAATAAGTTCTTATCAGGCAGTTTTACAGGCTCAGAATAATACAATAATACAATCATGTTGTCTCTTTTTCAAGCCTAATGTTATTTTCTGCTTGAGAGGTGCAGTCTTCCAAAGCAAAATTTACTTCTTACTAATAATGTCAGCTTTAAATTGAAAATTATCCTAATTTTTTGTTGGTGTTAAAAAATAACAATAATATTAGCTGCAAGGAGTTCCTATAATTATGTTAAGGGATTTTAACACACCATGAAACCTTCCTCTTCTCCTAACTACACTCTACTGACTGGTCCCAGTGCTTGTATACATCTGCAGTTTCCTGCGCCTGTGCAACCAATAAGAACTCAAAACATGTAATTTCTAGTTGCTGCTCTTGTTGTCATGGAAACAAGTGCCAGAAGTAGGTACTTTTAAACTAATCACAGTTTCGTATTAAAAAAGTCCTTTGAAAAAAAAAAACATGATTAGGTATAGGTATGACTGTGCCCCTTATTTTTTTTTAAATGTGATATTTGATAGATGTTTTCCCTACATCAATTATTTGCTATTCTTTTGGTGCACTCATTGGAGTGAGAGAAAATAAGTTTCAACCTGTGCATGTATGAGGTGGTTGGTACAGTCTCCAGGTAACAAATTACCAATCTTTATCATATCTTTTTATAATTGATGTAGTATGAATCTGCGAGTGCTAACTGCAACTATTTTGAAATTCTAATCTATTTGAACACATTACAAAATCCAGTCACTGATAGCTATTTCCTGGCTGTTTTTTTGATGAAGTTGACCAGTCATACCATAATAGAGTGGCTTTCATCATTTACTAAGTATCCCAAAGTCACTTCTATCTGGATCAGGCCCGGCTGAGTCACGCCACATTTAGTAAGTCTGGTAACATCCACTGGCCAGTGCAAACGAGAGCAGCTGGAGACGACCCATGATCTTTTTGCCCTGAAAAGCAACAGTAGTCTCTCAACTTACAAAAGCTCTCAGTTTCAAAACCAACTCTGCCACTCTGTGGGATCTTTTTCAATAAGCTGATCAAACAGAGGAGCCAACCATCTAGTCAGAAAAAAACCCAGTGAAATTCTGATTTAGGCAATGATATACAAATTTAATTGGGGAGATTGTGGGTTTGAAATTATCCATATGATCTTAATGGGTCTACATATGTATAAAGAGCATGACTAGATTGCAGAAAAGCCAAAATCATGAAGTGAAGCATCTGAATGACTAAGTAGGCAGGTGCAATATGTATAACAGGAGCAAGCAATCATGGATGGCTTTGTATCAGAAACAAGAGGTGTGTGACTGGACATGCAGGGCATCTAAAACAGGGAGGACACAAGCAACCTTATACATGGGTAAAATTCTTATTTGCCATAAGAACTAACCAGGTTTTTGTGCAGACACCTACCTGCTACCACAGCACCTGTCCAATCACACAGTTCCACCTGATAAAATGTGAGGATTGTAAGACCCACAGGAAAATGTCAGAGACCTCCTAGATGTGATGAAGACAGCAATAACTAAACAAGGAACCATCACATCTTGTGCTCTAGACACAAGATCTGTGTCTTTCACAAATAAAAGTGTTTGGTGAGACCCTTACACCGAGCAGCATCTTCCTTAAACAATCTGGACAGTCAGAGGAGAGAAGTGCTACTGGGCTAACTGGGGTACAATTATATAAAAGATAACAGAAACTACAGATTTTGCAGCTCTGGGACAAGTGTTAGGACCCAAGGCAACAGCATGAAGGTGTGTCAGAGGAGGTTTAGGTTGGATATTAAAGAAAGGTTCTTCACCCAGGGGGTGTTTGGGCAAAGGATTAGAGAGAGAATTAGATGTTAGGAAGAAATTCTTTACTGTGAGGGTGGTAAGGCACTGGTGCAAGCTGTCCAGAAAAGTTGTGGATGCCCCATCCCTGAAGGTGTTCAAGGGCAGGTTGGATGGGGCCCTGAGGAACCTGATCTAGTGGCTGGCATCCCTGCCCATAGCAGGTGGTTTGGAACGAGACGGTCTTTCAGGTCCTTTCCAACCCAAATCATTCTGTGATTCTATGACCAGCCATCAGTGAAGACACCGACCAGGCTGGAATCATCCTCTGCTCCCAGCTCACCTTCCCTTAGGGAGCAACCAGCCCTTCCTGTTCCCTGACAATTATTTTACAATTCCCCAAAATGTAAGCTATTCTTAACTTTCCTTCTGCCTTTATTCTGCCCATCAGAAAACAGAAAAGAAGTAATTAAATGCGAGTATTTTATTTCCTTTGTTAAGATAAATATATGGTCTTGATACATATGAGGTCATCTTACAACAGAGGATCTCACCTTCAGATAAAGTATGTACCCTGTTTTTTAAACTTGGCATGAACTAAGTCATATGAACTGAACTAATTTGTAGCCAATAAAACTGTGCCTGAAACCTATAAGATGAGAAAGACAAAAAGATATCTTTTGTCTTCATCCAGACAAGCAGGAGCTCCATAGCACAGACACAGGAGATTATCTCACCAGCTGTACGAGCTTTAGCTGCCTGCATAAAAAGAGCTCTTTATTAACAAATGAGATAAATACACTTAGCTTTTGCAAATAAAGCCGTAGGACAAGGCTAATGCTAGAAACAGCCTTACACCATCCTTTCCCGTTCAGTGATGTAGGGCAAGTTTCTCTTCTCTGTTACCAGAGCTCCCCTTCGTGTCACACGTCTGAATAACAGCTTCAGCTGCACAATTTATTTGCATCTACCTGTCGTCCAGGTTCTGGCGTGCAAGGGCCATCTGGTCACTAAACTCAGTGTACAGTGGAGCATATTTTTTACATGTTGAAGTGCAAATGCAGTACCAAAATACTCTGATGGAAATGTGTGTAACCTGTTTCATTTTTATAACTGTAGGAGGGGTTCTGGGGAGAAAACCAAAGGCAGGTCACTTCACAAGAAAACCACTCTGTTGACTATTCTCAGTCTACTGATCTTACATCAGACATTGGGAAACTGATTTGCCTTTTAACATTTTCTATTTTACCAGATTTATTCCATGAATAAATAGGACAAATGGTAGAATACAGTCAGATCCACAAAGTTCTTGTTAATGAAAACTGTAAATATTCATAAAACAGGCTTGAGTGGTGGGTTGTGCTTAATTTACAGGCTGTTGAATTCAGCCTGTAATTTTCCTTTTTCCTTTTTTTTTTTTTCTGGAATGGTGCAAAGGACTCTCCAACTAAGCTGCAGGATATCTAGACTATATTACCACTTGGACATAGCATTGCCAAAAAATTCCTTGAAATGCCAACGTACCAACGGTTTGCAGGGAAGAGACCGATACAGGAGAACTCACATTGCTTTCTATAAATAACTGACTCTCTCCAAGTAGAATTGGGAGCATGGAAAGGCCTTGGGCAAAATGCTGTCTGGTCTAGCCAGCTCCACTCCTGAAGCTCAGGGGAGCATGTGCTTCACTGGGAATACTGCCACTGTCTGAATGGGTTCAGCATGTGCTGTCACTGCCACTTGTCATGAGAGGGTGGGGGAAAGGCTCAGCTCATATCCATCGCTCACTCACAACGGGAAGGGACAGCACTGCCTTTTACCAGCAGAGTCCTTCAGGATTGTTTAAATGCAGCTGTTGGGGGTTTGTAGAAAAGCACCAAGTGAGCTTGTGACATTCATTACACGCAGCTTAAAATGCCCCTTCTCCTCTGTGCTTATTTTCATTTTGTGCTCACCTCCACCATTACTGGATGCAGTACCTGCCATACCTGTGCAGAGTCAGGGCTATATTAAGAAAGTGTAAAACCACATCCGAAGTGATTGCTTTTGGCTGGCCCCTTGGCTTCCAGAGGTCTCAGCCCACAGGGAATAGCATGCCAATGGACACAGAAGACAAATAACCCGATCTAGACCTCACAGAGTAAATTAAAATTAAAGAAGTTCTTTGTGACATTCATATTTCTCCAGCACTGGTTCCCGCCCTGGCTGTGTGAGGAGCATTTACTCTGGATTTCTGCTATAGCCAAAATGTTTCTCAATACTTAAAAAATGTTGACAAATTCTTCTTCAGAGTTAATTAACAACAAGAACAGAAGCCCTGTGTGTATCCAGAACACTTTGTAAAAGTTAAAAAAAAACAATCCCGAGCAATTTGCCTGCCTCCAATACTTTATTTGCCTTGGCTGGTGGCTGCTGCTACTGTTCGGTTGGTTTTTTGCCACGGGGTCAAGCACCAACACTGTGATGTTTGTATCACTGTAGCACAGACGTTGCATCACCTGTGATAACAGAAGTCATTGACAGTCACAGAACAAATTGCGAGATTCCCACCAACGTCACTGGGATGGGATGTCCCACGTATTCCATCACAGCACCACAGTAGGAACAGCACTACCTCAGGACCATGTGTGGGGTCCCATAGCACAGTGGCATCCAAAACCCAATGAGGGACTTTTAGCCTGGTATCTTGGGCAAACTCAAGTTTGAATGGTTGGCCCAAGTATAGGTTTCAGTAGGGGTACTCTTCACATCACTCAACTCTATTTGTTCATTTCTTAACCTGCTGTAAAGAAGTATTTGAGATCAGCTAATTCTGGGCATGGGACATAATTTTGTGACTTCGTTGTAAGGAGTAGTGTTTCCTGCCTGTCTCTTCAGGAGAATCCCTCTTCCTCCCATCAGAAATGTTAGCTTTCACTGGGCACTTAATGTGAGCGTACAAAGTGTTCAGCAAACTCCAGACTAAAAAGTAATCAGGCTGGGTTGAATTTTAGCCTTTTTCCTTGCTGATAGCAACCTTGCTATAAAAAAATCCCACAAAAGAAAACAATGCTCTGAACTTCTTAAAATACAGTGATGAAAAAGTATGAAGCAACTGATAGGAGGTTATCTTGTCCTTTTTATGTACTAATTAATTGCTCATTCTGCTCTGTAAAGCTTTCCCCTGTCTAAGAACTTGCAAGATTCAGGTGTCTTTTTGCCTTGATAACATTCAGGGTACCTACTGAATTCAAGTATTCAAGAATTTAAGGAGATTGCTCATGGCTGAAAAAGCACAGAAGTTACTCTCAGTGGATAGGCAACGCTCTGGGTTTATAAAACAAATTATGATTTCTTGACTGGTCCAAGCCTACACATTCAAGCTGTGCCAAGAAGAAAAGCTTTCTAGGAATATTGTCCTGTGGTGGGATACCAACTGTTCTGGTTTGGATCAGAGCTTCCTAACATGAGGTGGGGCTCAGGAAGAAGAAGTACAAGTGTTAAAGTTGGTCAGAGCACAGAGTGCACAGTCCAGCATAAGGAGTGGTTCAAGGAGGCAACAGCTGAGACAAAAGGGGAAAAACAACAATAATAAGGGAGATGTGAACACTGGGATAGGTTGGCCAGGGAGGTTATGGGCTCTGCATCCTTGTAGATCTTCAAAACTGAACTGGACACAGTTCTGGGCAGACTGATCTAGCTGACACTGCTTGAATAGAGCAGTTTGACCAGAGGTTCTCAAAAGGTCCCTTCCAGCCTCAAGTATTGGCACAACAGCAGAGAGAACAACTGGACCCAGATGCTAGGACTGAGAAGAAGACATTAGCAAAACTTGCTAAAATAAGGTCAGGAAACATTGTTACAAAGAGATTATGACATAAATGTCTCAAATGTTCCTAACTGATGATTCTGGGAATAAATAATTTCTGAAGGGACCAGTGATGCAATCAAATTCCTAATGTGTAACAGCAAGCTCCACATCAGAAGTGCTAAGGGCTCCAGAGTTCACTCTGTGTTCCTTAGAAAGCATCAGGGAGGCATGGACACTTGAACTATGCCCACATTTTCTAATTTCTTCACACATCAAGACACTCTCCTTCAGACTTTACCAATTGTAAAACTACAGGGAGCATTGTAGAAACAGGACACTGGTTCACATGTTTGTCCTTCCATCCTGGAGAACTCTGGCTAATTAAAGAAGGGACATGCAGTACTTACCTGAGAGATCTGTTCCCATGAAAATCTAGAAAAAACTCCTGCTAAAAAGGCTTTGAACACCTAAAATTTTAGATTAGAGAAAGCCCAATGCCAAAGGTGGCAGCTATTAGAGCAAATCGTCCTCACATCTTCCATAAACCCAGAGTACGCTCATCACTTAGTCAACAGAAGAGCATGTCCTCATTAGTGTCACCTTTTGCAAAAAACAGCATAATGCAACCCAAAAACTGAAGAAAAATACCACTCTGAAATGTCACTGCAGAAAGTGCTTTTCCTAAATGTCTCCCACCTTATATGAATTTTCTTCATTCTTCTCCCATCACAACTTGCTTGGCTTCAAAGATGCAACAAAGCCTGGACATCAAGAGTGGCCACTTGTCCCCAGCCTTTTTGTTCTTCCAATATGAAAATGACTATAAAGAAATTTTAAATGTGGTTGTTTTTTTTTTTGCCATTTTGCACTGGTTTAGTCTTGGGTAGAGTTAAGTTTCTTCACAGTGGATAGATACATAATTAACTGGAGCTCAAGCTGTGGAGGGCTAAAATAATCCAGAATGAAATGCAAGTGATTATATAGGTGGATAGGAAGGAGGGGCCCCCATGTTAATACCTTGAACCCATGGGTCTAACACTGGCTCTGCCCATTGGGAATATTGATCCTCGCATGAGGTTGTCAACAGTTGGAGACTGCATACATATATTTGACTGCATCCCCTTGCACAAACAGAGACATTTGGTGTCTCCTTGCAGAAAATCTTGGTGCCATGAGTACAATAATGGCTGGAGTCACACGAGGTACCTTTTCCCTGACTGGGCACAGTAGGCCCACAGTGACCAGCACAAGAGAGTATGAGCTGGGAGGTTTGGTATGGATCTGTGTACCATTGTTGGCTCACTCTAAGGCAGTCTGCTCAGCTTTAAGCCCAAATTCATCTTGCAGTCAAGCTGCCTAGTTTCAAGTCCAAGCTCGGAAGCAAATGTTTATGTCATGGTGAGATTTGGGACAGTTAGAAGGAAAGCCTGAGCTCATCCAGATGCTCAGCACAGGCTCTGCCACATCTACCCCGCAGTGCTGTTTGGCTGCTCACCAGACTCCTCCATTCCCTACTCCCCAGGGCCTTCAAGGGATGTCGTATGGCCAATGTCAAGCAGACAGACTGGCCAATTCTCCTTCATAGAATCCCTCTGTCATAACATGAAATAAATCTTCCAAGTCTAAGCCTGCATCATCTATAATATGGGCATAGGTGGGAATCAGCTAGGACAAAAGCCAAGGTCCATATCCCAGCTACTTTTCCTGCCCACTGAGAAGCACTTGGGCAACTGAAAATAGTAAATCACTGAGACTAAAGCAATGTGTGTTTGTGGTTGTAAGCAATTTTAGCTAATAGCACGGATGTTCTTCCCCTTGTAACAATCCCACTTAAAGAAGATGTAATAAACATTGCACTGCGAGCTACCAGCATCAGTTGTTACATCCCAAAGGTAATTGTGGAATGCCTCACACAGGGAGCAGTGAGGTGGGGAAGGAGCTGTAGCTGCTGAGACATGAGCTGAGGGCAGTGCAGATGTACACACAGCTCCCTGTACCTGGACTCAGGCCTGCAACTACAGAGAGCCATGACCTCTCAGGATTCACACCCCTGTTCCACCCTGCAGCTTGCCCACGTGCAGCAAGAGAAAGCACACAAAATTAATCCTTTCCTGTGTGACTAGTTAGGTTATTGACAGATTGATCGATTCAATTCCAGCATAGTCATTTCTCAGTCATTTCTGGTTCTTCAGCTGCAGCTGTGGGAGATGCCAGTGCTACAGGAGCAGAGGTTACTCCCAGGTGTACAGAGAAGGCTTTGCCCAATTTCCAGTAATCCAGCCCTAACAAACAGCAGTAGTAAGGCTGGATATGCTCAGTTTAAAAGGCTTAATTCTGTCATTGGTGCAAATAAAAAGTTCTCTATATAAAATCAATTGAAATATTTATGTTAGGAATGCCCCTGACAGCCTCCTTTTTCAGCAAAATCTAAGGCCTTGGCCTGGATGAGAATGGTGGTTTCCCTTTACAGGATAACCAACTATTATTTTTTATCTTTTTCACTCTTAAAAATTCCACTAATGTTGCTAACATCAATGATGATGAACAGGGTCACACCTGAAGAGAAATCCACTGGTGAGGGGATGCAGACAGAATGACACACAAATTTCCTGAACCAACAGGCACAGAAATAACCTCACTGGTTTCAACAGCACTTGGACCCATCTAAGTAAGAATTGCTCGAGAGGGATTTTGGCCAAAAACATATTTAAAAGTGCTTTTCCAAACCAGAAAAGTATTCCTACACAAACAATAAAACCAGAACCCCCCCTGTCCCATCCAACACATTCTGGGATACTTCTTCCTGCAGAGAGAGCTGTGTACCTCCATGGAAAGCAGAAGTTGGAATAGTAGTGCAGGTGCACCTGGGAAGCACAAACCATCCCAGGGCAGGGCCACATGGTTGGAGCCGTAAAGGCTTCTTTCTTCCTCTCCATCCTCAAGGCCTGATCCTTTGAATTCCAAGCCATTTCTGGGCACTCAGCACCACTGTGGATGCAGGCTGTGGGCAGGTCTCTGCCATGTCAGTTTTTTCCAAGGCTGAGCTAAAGAAAAAGACATTTTCTTCCAAGTCCTAAGTCTCAGCAGGCTTTGTGCACCCCCACTGTACAGAAATCCTAGCTAGTAAGCACATTTCAAATTAAACTGCTATAAACTTAGCTTTAAACTGACTATTTCAACCAGGAAATGTCTTCTCATATGACAGTGTTAATAAGCAAATTTGGAAACGGGCTCATATTTATCAGTAAACAAGCACTTCATTTTCCATCTCTTTTAAAAAGACCCAATGTCACCCAAATTGACACTCACTGATTGACACTCACTGATTTCCCATAATCTATTTCCCTCGTACTCAGAGTTCTCCTAGTTCCAGGAGCAAGTCAGTGAGTATACCTGCCATCATTGATACATATATTTGTGGTACATGGAGTTCAGCCTCTTTCAATCACCGACAGCAGGTAACAGACCAAAAACACAAAGTGAGGTGGGGAATCCAAGCAAACCATAACCTCCTATGATAATCTCCTAAACTGGTGATATCTGAATCTCTCTTCTCCCTGAAATAGGTAGAGGCAGTTGAATACTTGATCCATATAAATAGAAAAAGAAGGTCTTCTTTATTTGCTTATGTGTCTCTATATTTCCCAGGCACTAAACACAAGATGATTCTTCAGGCTTTAGGAAGCACTGTTGTGCAAAGCCGTAGCGCTTCTCTGTCATGAGCACTCATGCTTGCGGTGCCTGAGTGAAGGACACAAGTGTGCTGTCTCAGAATCAGGCTTTTTTAAAGAAAAAGTCCAAATTACCATGGAGTCCTGTGTGAAAATGTTCCTGCTTCAAATGTCAAGGCACCCGTCTTCAGATCCCAGGGCAGGCAGGAAAGCAGCTTCCTCTTACTTACGCCATTCAGCAGATCCTTTCAAAAAGCTCCAGGAATGCTCCTGAATTCTCAGAGGAAAAGGGAAGGAAGGCTCAGGCCCCAAATGTGGCCCTATGGCAGCGACTCAGACCATACTGCTTATCTTATCCTATACTGACATCCTACCATATATGTCCACAGGGCCAATGCCTACATTAGTGTCAATGTTGCACTGCAGGAAAGGGCTCAGGGCCCAAGCTGTCTTGTTGACTTGTTGCTACGATATAGTCTTTGCTGATCCTGTATGATTAGTACAGGGACTCAGCCTCCTTCATAATCTGTCTGGCAGTCCTACACTGCTATGGCAGGTACAAGAGACACCAGAAACATCCTGGCTTGGCACAGCTCCTCTTGGAAGGATTATTCATTTCCTTCTCCAGGCTTCTAAGTGATAAGGAGGAATCACAGGCCAAGCAGACTCCTCCCTGCTGAGCTCACCGTATTCCTGTTCCACAGCAAGTCTACGGGCTCTGCATCTTCCTGTGGCCCAGGCAAGTGTCAGACACTGTCTGCTCCCCAGGCACAGGCTCCCCGTGGTTTGTTCTGCAAAGCAGTGGGGCTCCAGAGCAGAACTACTTCAAGGGCAAGCACCTGCATCAGGCTGCTCAGGCTAGAGATGTCAAAATGCAAAGCTTCAAAAGGATGGCTGGAGGGGACCAGAAGGGTCATTATTGTGCTTTTTGCCAGCTATGGCTGATATAGGACAAAACATTACACTGCTCTGCTGGACTACTTAAAGCTCTCAGAGAGAGCAGCAAAGGACGTGGCACAGACTTTCCAATGAGTTCTCCAGCTGGTTTGTGAATCAGAAAGCTCAGAGAGAGCTCACAGCAGCAGACATGAGCAAGCCTTGCTGTTCTTTTGAGAAATCTTTCTCCCAGAGATGTGCAGGACAGGCACTAAAGCTCTGCAGACTTGTGAGGTTAATTTACTGCTTTTCTTCTCTGATGCATATGAGCATGAGGGAAGTGACACACGTCGCAGCTTCAGGGCAAACATTAGCCATGTGTCTCTGAACCTGGTGCCTCCACCAGGGTCTGCATCATTTATAAATGGAGCACTTCTTGTTTTAAATACCAGACAATTCACACAGCTCTTAGGCAAAAGGAAACTGTAGAAACATGATCACTCTGACTAGAAGCCAAAAACCTTTTGGGATAAAATGGTCTGTAATATAAAGCATAGAAACTGGGAAATACATGCACATAGACACAGGCACATATATAAATGACTGTGGAACAAGCTTTCACTGAGATCAGTTATGTTCATACTGTTCAGAGATACAAGATAAAGAAAAAGAAAGAGATACTTGAATAGTCTGTGCATTAGCACTTTTTGACTTTTTCAAGCTGTGCTCTCGCAAATCTGAAACTCAGTTCCAAATATTTTGATTAGGAGATCTTCAAGGAAAGGAAAATCTTTTTGTTTCATGTATGTGTGGACATGTGCTTATATGAACAGCACATCACACAAAGATCTGCTTTTCCAGAGCAGTTCAGTTAGGCCTCTTCCTCCTTCAATTTACTGTTCCTTTCTACTGCAAACAACAGTCATCAAACATGGGCAGTGGGGGATAAATATGGATTTTTGTTTTTAATGCTAAGAATCATATAATCATTAAGGCTGGAAATGACGTTTAATATCATCAACTCCAATCATTACCTAACAATGTCAGGTCCATCACCAAATCACACCCCTAAGTTCTACATCTACACATTTTTTTAACACTTCCAGGTACAGTGATTCCACTACTTCCCTGGGTAGCCTGTTTCATTGCTTGACAATCCTTTTATAAAGAAATTTTTCTTGATATCCAGTCTAAACCTTCCCTGCCACAACTTGAAGCCGTTTCCTCTTGTCCTGTTGCTTGCAACCTGGGGGTAATTAAAGTCTAATGATGAACAACTCCAGTAGGGAGAAAACGAAGCACAATGGGCAAATAAATCCACATTTCAGAGACAGAAAAAGCATGTACATATCAAATAAGGGAAAAAAACATTCACCGCAGTGTGCAAAGGTACCTTATCCTGTTACCATTAAAACTAATCAACAGACTCACATAGCCAAGAGGTGTTATGGAAAAGGGGAAGAACAATAAGATCCTGTGTGTTGAGAAAAATCAATACATTCTATATATTATATATCAAAAGGAAATTATCTATGGCTCTCATGAACCTCTGAGAACAGAAGGCACAGGCTTCAGACTGTTGTTTGTCCCTAACTTTACTCTATTTCTCCCCCATTTCCATTATTCTGTTTGTCTCAGAAATTCTTTCAGCTGTAAATGGTTGGAGACCAGGAATATCATCTGTTTGCCCCATTCCTATAGTCTTCATTACACATCTCCATCTGGCTACCATTAGAGCCTTAACCCTGTGATGGGATAACCTTTTGTCTGATCTGTTATAGACAGTTCAATGATCTAGAGGCAACTATATAGCATCAGGAATGCTATAACTAGAAGCACATTGAAGGTACAGTTTCTTAAGTCTGCTTCATACTATGAACTGTGTGCATCATCAAACACTGCTCAGTGTGTCAAGCTGGATATGAAGAGAAGCATAAAGATTGTATCACCTAGGTCTGAAGAGCAAATTTACCTATTTTTTCCTCCAGAGACCACTTCCTGGAATCATGGTCTGTAGGAAACTTGGTTTCTCGGACTTCCACCACCATAGACTTAACAGGATCTTTTCACCCTATTCCTGTCTCTTCGGGACAGGATTAGCTTGGTTGAGAGAATGCCCTGTGAAAGTTCTTGCAGAGATGGCACAGAACCATCTATGTAACCTTGCTCTGCCAAGGATGTCCTTGGTTGGGCTGGGAGAATTATCTGGGAGGCAGTGTGGATTAAACTGCAACGGAGATATTGTCTTTTGGACAATCTACCTGCAGCCCTGAAACTCACCTTTCTCCCTGCCTAGCTCTGCCTGTGTCAGTGTGTGCAACTCCCTAAGCAGTTAGAAAGGTGGAATTGGTATGGTATTTCTACTGAAAATGATGGAAATGCTTTTTTCATTGTTTTCTACTGAAAATTAGCAGTTGGAAAAAGAAGAAACGGCCCATGTAGCTGCAAGCCATTAACTAAAAACTATTAGCCAGAGAGAATTAGAAGGATATGGAAATGGCAAGGTAGTTAATCACAGCTCTATTGCTTATGTTTGTATTCTGCTTTAGGCAATCAATAAATCCTTCTGGAAAATGTGGCAATAAACCACTCACAGGCAGGCTGGGACAGTGAATTAGGCTGTTTATTGCAGGGAGTGCCCCAGCATACTGCAGAAGTATCAGAAATGGTTACTATATGTGAGAGAGAACTACTTGGAAAATTGTTTCTTTGCTCTGAATTTTATCTCTTAACATCAAAGAGTCAGGACAACCTAGAGCCTGTATTTATCACAGACTCCAGCACAGTTCTCAGTGGAATCAAGTGTGATGAAAAAGTCTTCAAGCAGTTAACAAGACATCTTTCTTCTGCAGGATCCCAAAGAGGTCAATGGGAAGTGTTGGAAGAGTTCTGTGCAAAGGCAAGGTGATGTAGTTAAAGGAAGTCAGCTAAAAGAGCAACAAGAAAAGCAGCCAATGGAAAATCCACTCAAGTATGTACAAATTTGTGTCACTGGCATAGTAACACAAGTAGAAAGTCAGAGACAGTCTGAGCTGGTTATTGCTGTCTTTAGAGCGACAGATAATCAATACGAAACTCCCTTATAGTAGTCAAGCTATCAGGAATCTTGAGAAAGGGGGTAGGAAAGCACTTGAGAGACCTGTTTGTTACTGGCACTCTGTGGGACACAACCAGCTCTACCACCCTGCCAGAAATAGCTACGATTAAAGTACCCTTCACTGGCTTTACAGAAAATCAGTTCATTGTAGTTAAAACTGCTCTTGGAAGTGATCTGGTTAATCTGTCTGCCTTTGCACTGGAACAAATCACAGCTCAAGTTATCTCCTAGTTCATCAACACAGCTTAGCTACAAGGGCTGTTTGAAAGCATGTACGTTGAGTCAATCTCAAGCTTTATGTCAAAGTTTAGTCATTTTCTGACTAAAGGGAGAGTTGACCAATAGCATCTATTTAAATGTGTCACTGTTAATCTGTTACAAAGTTGTGTTCTTCATCATGGTACATACAAATAAGGTACATTCTTGGGTGATGTCATTCATTGTTCAGTGGGGTATCTCTAAGCGGTAAAAGTTCCCCGTAAACATTTGAAGAATCAAAGTCTAATAGTGGTTTTCTGGCGTGCTCCTGCAAACAGGTTTCCTCAAAATCTCTTTTCTGACCAAGGTTTATAAAGCTAATCTAACTTTTCTGTTCCTCCTCCTTTACTGGAGACAATGTCCTATCCTAACCATCCCACCTAAGGGGTGAAGCAAAGCTTAATGTTCTTCCTCAGTTTGATGATTTGGAGTCAGTTTCTCATGACAAATCACAGCTTCCGGGGCCCTGTGCCGTCAGAGGCACAGCTGTTGGCTCACCAGTAACACTGCAAGTGTTTCTGGCATGCATTTTGCAGCCTTCATAAGTTTTTGTCATGTTGGGTAAGAGGGGGTGGATGCAAAGGTAAACAATCAAACTCTGGGAGTTGCCAAATCAAACCCAAGTATGCTGGCAGGGAGGTGAGGGAGAATAACTGTGCTGCAGCAACACTCGGAGCAGAGCAATCTCTCTTACACTTCAGCCAATCCTGAAGTAACTGTTTTTATCCTTCCTTACCCTAACAACCGTTAGATAATAAGTCTGCTTTGGTGCTGAATGCTTAAAACATTGATCTTTGCTGTTTGTAAACATTTTCACAATGTTTGTCTCCTTTGCCACTGCGTCTCTCTGAGATTTCCTATACGTGAATAGTAGCTTTAACCTTTTGACTGCATTTTGGGGCTGGATGTGGCTCTGATATGAGCTGAGCAGAAGGATCTGTTTGGCCATTTCTCATCACATAATCCCTTTTCTGTTCCTTTCCCACTCCTTTTCCAGTATTTTGATCTCAGGATGACAATTAAGAATAAATGTTAAAGAACATGTCCTTACCTAAAGACACAATGGGCACAATTTCTGAGGAACAATTTCAGCTTTAGTACTTGACTGCCACATGAGACAAGTTAGAAATACAAAAGAACTTCCTGCTATGATAAAAGGAGGTTAGCAAGTCTGATTTTCTGGCATAAGAATTTGAAATTCATGAGTCTGTCCCTTCCTGAAAGTGAGAATCTGGATCAAAAGTAAAGAAATAGTAGAAGAAGTTGTTTGGAATTATTCTTAGTTCCTTTCCTACAATAAATTCAGATAATTCTCAGAGTTTTATCTATCAACATGACACATCTATTTTTCAGGAGTTGGGGTGTTAAGAAAAGCAGGAAGGGAGATTTATTGCTCACACACACCTGTAAATCATGTAAGTTTGCAGCTCTGCGTAGGAATCTACAGCTCCTGATGGCAATAGCTTCTTCTGCTCACTCTTCAAATAAGGTCACCTGAATATTTTAAATAAAGTGCTTTTCTTTTTTTTCCTTTTCCTGCCTGATATTTTTACACAACCATCCTGAGTGTCGAATCATTTCTTTTTTTGGCAAAAGTTGTTTTTGGGAGCTTTTCCTGTTCTTAACTGAAAGGGTTCATCTTTCACATTTTTTTTTTAAACACAGGGTCGTTTCCCCCTCCAAGAGTTCATTCAGGCCTCAGATAAAGGCACCAGAAGAAACAAATAAGGCACAGAATTTTAAGCAGCCCAGAAAAATCCCTTCTCTCTGTTAATTGCGTATTTCAGTTTTGACTGTATAATACTGCAAGTGCCTGTTGAAGCATTCCAGGAAATACAGGGAATACATAATGAAAGAGGAAAAGAATTTCTTTCTAGACTTTTCTATTTATTCCCATGTTTTTCTATTTAGCATATAAAAGTCCTAAACCACAATGTTTCTACTCTTTGTCAAGTCACTTTTAAAGAGAAATTTCTGACCTTTAACCCTACAATTACAACATGTTGTTAACTTAAGGTAGTCTAATCACTCAAGGTAACAATCTCTACCCTCAATAGGAAAGAAATCAGAAAAAAGTAGAAAATATGTCACTTGTTACGCTATAAAAGGAAACAAAAAGAAGAAAAGCCTTATTCTGAGAGAACTTTTGAACTATGTATGGTTTATATTCTCCTCCTAGAATATTGGAAAAGCAACCTTAAAGCTTCTGAGACAGAAGGGCCCTTATATTTCCATCCTCACAGTTTTGTGCCCTAGGTGGAAGCTGCGAGGCCTGTGCTTCTGCCTTCTCAAAATCTGACAGTTCCCCAAATTCCTTTTTGAATCAATTACATTATGGAGTAGTGGGATTGAATGCTTTCTCAGCAAACTCTTGGGAACAGGTACTTAATTTTTCCTAACCTGTGCATTCTACAGGAAAGCATTTCACACAGGCCTTTTAAGCCTCAAACTCTCAGCAGGAACACTGCTGTTTTAGCATCCAGCCCTGATTCTCCACAGCTTATTCATTTGCAGTGAGGTTACTCCATTTCTTTGCTGTACTGCCAACACGTGTCAGATGTTGCTAGGTCCCAAAACAGTAAGAGCACTGCTTTACTGGAGGAATGTGCTACTACTCCCCTACAACAACCTAATGCTGTAGGGCCAGCCCGGCATTGATTCCAATTTGCCAGTTCTCAGCCCCTGAACTTTTTATCACCAGTTTCTTGAGTCATGGACCTGCTCTCTAACCATGTGCTAAACATTAGCAAGGAACACTGATGAGTTCCTTAACAGTTCTCTGGGTCTCAGAGTTATCTTGCCTGGGCAAGCCTGCTTCAGTGACATTTAACTGCTTTTTCCATCTCCACCTCTGGCTGGACCCTAATCATTTATTTGCCATATGTGTGAGAAAAACCACCGACTCTCTAAGCAAGGTCCTAGAACATCTGCACTCGCCTGCAGAGTAAAGAAAAGCCTTGGTTATACAAATAACAGTACCCATGGACAACTGCAGGGATCTGACTGGAAGCTGCACCTTCACCAGTTCTAATGGGATTAGTTACTGCAAATACATCCCTTGCAGGCCAATGTTAGGAACCTGTTTCTTACTCTTGACAGCTCCTATGAACTTCAGGCCACAATCTAAGCCTGAATCATTGCCCCCTTTTTGGCTAACCACTGTTTTGGTGACTCTATGTTGGACAAATGTGTTGTAATCCTGAAAAATAAGGACTACTTATTATTATGCAAATAAGAATGAGAGATGTTTTGCAAGGGCGTGTAGTGATAGGACAAGGGTGAATGGCTTCAAAGTAAAAGAGGGTAGATTTAGATTAGATATTAGGAAGAAATTCTTTACTTGATAATTAGGTATTAGGAAGAAATTCTTTACTTTGGAAAGTGTCCAAAGGAGGGCAATAAAGATGGTGAAGGGCCTTGAGGGGAAGCTGTACGAGGAGTGGCTGAGGGCACTTGGTCTGTTCAGCCTGGAGGAGACTGAGGGGAGATCCCATTGCAGTTACAACTTCCTCGTGAGGGGAAGAGGGAGGGGGTAGAAACTGAGCCCTGCTCTGTGGTGCCCAGAGAAAGGACCTGAGGGAATCACTTGAAGTTGTGTCAGGGGAGGTTTAGGTTGGATATGAGAAAGGAGTTCTTCACCCGGAGGGTGGATGGGCACTGGAACAGGCTCCCCTGGGAAGTGGTCACAGCTCCAAGCCTGACAGAGCACAAGAACTGTTTGGACAATTCTCTTGGGCACACGGTGTGACTCTTGGGGTGGTCCTGTGCAAGGCTAAGAGCTGGACTTGATGATCCTGATAGGTTCCTTCAGATCAGCAGATCCTGTGATCCTGTGATCCTGTGAGCGTGGTGAGGCACTGGCACAGATTGCCCAGAGAAGCTGTGGATGCCCCATCCCTGGAAGTGTTCAAGGTCAGGCTGGATGGGGCTTTGAGCAACCTGCCTAGTGGAAAGTGTCCCTGCTAATGGCAGGGGGGTTGGAACTAGATGATCTCTAAGGTCCCTTCCAACCCAAATCATTCTGTGATTCTATGATTCAGCTATTAGCTTCTAGTCTTAGCATAACCTGTTATGAGTACCACAGATTCTTCTTATACTGACTCGGGATTTTCTTAAAGATACGTTTATGCAGTCGCTGTGCAGGGCCCAGCCCCGCGCACCCCTCAGCCCCAACTCCCTCCGGGGCAGCCTTCGCCCTCCGCAGAGCCGGGACCAGGAGAGGCCGGGAGCGGCGCCCGGAGGCGCTCAGGAGTCCGTTTTGGCGGCCATTTCCCCGCCGGTCTCAGCCCCGCTGCCCTGCGCGGCGGCGGGAGGAGACACGGCCCCGCCACCCCTGTGAGGGAGCCCCGGGCCGCCCCCAGCGCTGCCGGGGCGGGGCGGGGGCAGCGCTTGCGCGGCGGGGCCGGGGCCCGCCGAAAGTTCAGGGCCACGTGGGGCGGGAGTGGGGCGGCCGCGGGGGCCGCGCGTCCCGCAGTCGCTCAGGGAGCCTCGCCGCGCTCGGCTGCTGCTTCCCCGCCCTCCTCCGCCATGGCCCCCGCCGAGATCCTCAGCGGAAAGATTGTCTCCGCGTACGTACCCGGGGCCGGCCGCCCGCCCTGCCCGCCGCGCTGGGCCGGGTTCCCTCGGGCGGGAAGCTCTGGGAGCCGCGGGCGTTTTGCCCTTCGGGAAGGAGCCGGTGTGGTTGGGGAGCTGAGGAGCGCCCCTGCTCTGCTGGGGCTGTGGGGGCCTTTGCTCTGGCTCTGTGGGGGCGAATCAGGTTCGGAGGCACCCTGAAGCTTTTTAACTGCGTTGCGGTCAAAGCTCGCTTCTTCCTGGCTGGAAACTGGGAGTTGTGAGGTGCAGTACAGTGTTAAAGGTCTTCGGGAGAATGTAAAGTGCTGTCAGTGCCCCCTCCTCCCCAGAAGCCGGCGGTGAGTCTGCTGGGGTCCCTTTGGCAGCACCAGCCCCACAGAGCAGGTGGTGACCGCTCAGCATCGCTGTGCTGATGAGATTGAGATGAGATGAGATGAGATGAGATGAGATGAGATGATGAGTACCCAGGCAGGTGTGAAGCCGCCGGCTGACCTACAGCCTCTCTGTGTGTAAGCAGGGCTGTTTGGGATGCAGGAGTTGGCAACATGTGCTTTAGGTATGGTCTCTGTTCATACGGTACAGGCGTTGATCATTCCTCTTAAAAACAGAATAAGTTAATCCATGTGTGGGATAATACAAAGCTGAACGTTCACCGGTGTCCTGCCAAAGCTATTTGAAAGTTTTGGGAGACCTTAAAGGAAAAAGCTTCCTTGTACTTTTCAGCATTTACTTAACTGGTAAGCCCTGAGTATAGGTGAGCCTGTGTTGTGTCTTCTAGTTTGTTTGGTTTTCCTGCTGTCGCTCTACAGGCACATCTGATAAGAAAGCCAAATAAGTTTCCCTAACCCTAGGAAAATGCAGTGTAATGTTTCCATTACATTCTGTGCAAACAGAGTTTGGTTAGGTAGGTTCATTGGGTACCTCCTGTCTATAATCAGGGAATTCAGACAGAAAGGGTGAGTTTGAAATGGCATGAAGTAGTCTCAGAAAAGCTGTTAGTCCTGCCCTTAGATTGCTCTGGACAACACAGCTACATCTAACCAACAGTGGAGCAGTTCTGAAAAGTAGGCCTAATGTGCCTGGAATCTGAATATCCATGATGAAAGTCTGCCTGCGTATTTTTTACCTGGTAATTTTTGGGCCAGCGCCAGCTGTGTATTGCAGTCTCTCAGCCTTATGTGCTTCATTCCACCTGATCCTTTTGGCAGTGTTGAAGCCAGCACACTGCAATGCCTGTGCACGCTGCTGGTGGGAGTGATTTGCCTGTTGGAGGTTTCTTTTCTGGCTTAGAAAGTGACCCTGAAATGCAGTGGGTCCTTTCAAGCTACACATTATTGCTGTTTATAAGTGACTAGAAACCAGAAAGATGCTAGTTTGGGTACAATGAATGTGTTTTGAGCTTTCACATTAAAACTTTTAGCTTCCTTGGCTGTGCATGTTGCATTACTTACTTTATTTAAATTTAAATTTATTTAAATTGGTGCATTTTTTATAGCTGTTTGTTTTCTGTATTATAGTAGCAGCTATAAACAAGCAGTTTTCAGAGATGGGGACGTTCATGATGTGCAAATACCTGAGAAGAGGCATGAGCTTTTAACAGGCACATATAGGAGAAAGGTTTGCTTAGCTTCCAGCACATCTCTAAGGTGTTTGGCTCAAGTCTGTCTTCCAGAGTCATCAAATCTTGACCTGAAGGCACCACAAAATGAAAAAAATAATGGCAGCTGTCCTTCAGTTCCTTTATTTCTGCTGTATTTATGTCCAGTGTAGCAAAAACGTCTTACCCCACAGGAGTGGACCTTGCCTAGTTCTGCCTTTTCCTAGTGGAATATTTGAAGGAGGCTTGAGGAATTGGGCTATCTGCCCTGCAGACACCTGTACCTTTCTTCCAGATTCTCTAGAGAAGTGCTGGTCCAGAGAATTCTCATTATCCAGAGTTCATCTCCTGGTCAAGAGTCTGGCAGCAGCAGCAGCAGAAGCGACAGGCATATGGTTGTTCTAAGAATTTTCACTTGAATTGCCTGTTGTAGAAAGGCAGTGTCCCTGACTTTTCATCAACTGCAAAACCTTTTCAGTCACTATCTTTTAGGGGGTGGGTTTTGTTACTTTACCCTTTAATCAAGCAAAAATATTTGTTTATAAGTCAGACAAATATTGACAAATTAGGTGAATCAAACAAGTAGTGCTCCATCTACATAATTCTGTGTTTTTGTGTGTGTCTCAAATCTCAACTCATAATTATTGTGAACTTTCTTCTCCAGCCACTGAGCACCCCTTCCTCAGAGACAGACAAAAGAAATACCTAATTCACAGTCACACCAGCTATTTAAACAAAAATCGGGTAGATAGTGGCATTATAATTCTTGTAAAGAGAATAAATACTTTGAGAGAGTTTGCTTGCCTCTATAAATAAGGAAAACTTGATAAAGTTAATTCACACCCTAAAGTCTTGGAAGGCTCAAAAAAGGTACAAAGGAAAATTGACATTTTCAGTGGCTTTGAGTATTACCTGTGAGGATAGTGAATGTGGTTAGGTTGTGGATGGGAAGGAGAACACAGAAGATGTGGTTTTCTGTACAGGATTTTAGTGTTGATGTTAATGCATCTCTCAAAGGCTGCTTCTCTCAGTACACACAAACTCTTGTGCTGGAACAGTCTGTGAAAGATATTAAATGTTGGATGGGTTATGCATCAGTCTGAGCTGGCTAGTTACCTCAGGCTGGCTTTCCTCTACTTGTCTGAGTGTCTGTTTAGTAATTAGTCGTTAGATTTTGCTACAAGTTAAATTGGCCTTATTGGCAAATGAGTTGCAAGAGACAAGTTATTGTGTAACAGCACAGTAAACAAATGATTAGTAAGGAGAAGAGAAGCAGTGCTTTAAGTATGCAGAATATGGAGCGTTGAAGGTAATAAAAATACAGTGTTATACACCTTTTATTGCTAGTATTCCCTGAAAAAAACCAACCTTTGTTTCTGTGTCTGAAATAGATACTCAGAGTAAAACATGGTTGTGGCTCTTCTTTACAGCTCATGTCCACTGCAGTGAGCTGTGTGTTCACTCTTTACCATCTGAAAGAGCCTAGGTTTGGAAACCTCTAGCTTGGCCTGAATTGGTTGATAGCACCAGGAACGGACCAACATTCCTGGTCCAGAAGAGTGGCTGATGAGTCGTGATGACAGGGAAGACTTAACAGCCCTCACAGCCACTAGGGATAGGGGAAGTAGTGCATTGAGTTTAAAGAACTGGATATAGCAATGGTCAGGCTCAGCTTATAACTGGAGGTAACAGTGCAGTAAACAACTCCTCAGCATTTTCAGACTGGAACTCAAAAGTTTTTTGGAGTTCCTATTGAAACTCCAGGTAAATGTGTTCTGAACTGAAAAGTTCCCCTATCTGTGAGATCTCATTTACCAGATCCTACCCAGAATGTTTCAGGCTTGCACTGAAGGATGCCACACTATGGATGTGCTAAATTAAAGTGAACTGTCAGTGTCACTGGGTGGCCCCAATTATGAGCAAGAGCCCCTTGTGTTTGGTGCTGTGCAGACACAGAATTTAAACAAAATGGGGCCCTGCTCTGAAGAGGTGATAAGGTAAGAGAAAACACTGTCTGGTGGACAACAGGGTCACAGTGCTGTGATCTGTGCACCAGGCTGGATGGAAGGGAAAGAACATTTGTTCCTTTGGGGAACGAATAAAATCTCACTATCGCTCCTTGTGAAGACAAAGCGTTGTAGAAGGGCCTAGAGTATTGTCTGGAATGCCTGCAGCCCCACAAAGGTGGATTGAGTCTTTATCTGTTTCTCATGTGTTTTCCTCTAATTAAATCATGTGATAGTTGGGTGTTGTATGAAGTATCCGTTTTGGGAAGCAGACCTGGTTAGAGTCATTAATGTTGCAGCATGGAAAGCTGATCATGACAGTTCATGGTATCATTACTCATCTTTGGGGCAAACTCTTCTAAGTTTTAAAGACTCACCTTTATGTTAAAGTTAAACTCTGTTGTTCTGTTGGCAGCCAGCCACATTTAGAAGTGACTCAATTGCTGCCTCTCCCATCCCCTACAGATGATTGCTTTTGCAACTCAGACCCACGTTTAGATTTGTTTGTAGACCACCTTGGATTAAAATTCCAGACATGATGAAAAAGCATCTAAAAAAGCAAAAACACCTTCATGTATTTATCTGGTCTGAAGAAGGCTCATGAAAATATTTGAGCTGGCACAACCAAAAAAGTGGTTAAAAGCCTTGGGAGCATGGAAGTGGTAGAAAGTAGCAGACAGTTCTCCTAGGAGATAATGACAGTGTGCCAGGATCATGCAGTGGTGGAGCATGAGACCGAAGGGTGGGAGACTTGTGAACTGGTTCCAGCTCTCTTGTCTAAGTGGTGTCTTCCCTCAACTGGAGACATCTGTTGAATTGCCAGCTGTGATGGACTTTCCCAAGGCATTTTCCATCCCAATGTCACTTCATTCACACAGCCAAGCTGTGACTCCCATGAGGAGAGACTCCTCATTAGGGTACCAGTGGGGTGTTTTGTGGTGTGGTTGCTTGCAGCCTCTTCACAGCGTTTGAAGGTAATGCAGTTGTCCTGTGCTAGGACATGGTGCCACGGTGGCTTGGAGAAGGGAGAGCTTGTTTGTCCACGCTACAGCGTTGATTTGTCGTGGGAGAAACAGAAGGTGAGCAGTGGCAGTGCTCCAGGCTGTAAGGAGGAATGGCTGCAGGGACAACAGCTGTGACCAGGATGGTGCAGGACCTGGGGAGGACCATCACCTTCATACAGCCATTTCTGCAGGGCTGCAGCAAGAGCGTTTCTGCTGCATGTTTCTGAAACCCTGGGGGAATCTATGATCCAGGCAGTAAGGCCTAACCCTCCTCTTTTGGGGACAGGCATCTTCTAGAACATCACTGTCTCTGAGGAGGTGTTTGCCAGGTCCTGTGTTTGGCAGTATCACATAGACCCCGGACCCTATTACTCACAGAAGGGACAGAAGCACAGCCTGATGTCACCTTCAGTACAGTGCCACCAGATGAGCAATGTGTGTACATAATCCCACAGGTGTGGGGGGGAGTTTGTGCCTGGCATGGGAGCTGTGCTTCTCTCTCCATTTGCAGCAGAGCTGGAGGAGTGTGGTTTGTCCTTTGCTGTTCTGGGAAATTCACTTAATGAATTTAAATTCAAGTCACTGTTGCAGCCTAGAGAAAGAAAGGCTAACAAGTTCTTTAATCTTTGGAGCTGGCTGTTGCATTGTATGCTTAGAGCCATGTGCTGTCCTTGACCTGTGTGGACCCTGGACTCTTGTTTGCTGTGTGAGTTTGTTTGTGGAAGGGCATATGGGCACAGGAAGGGTCTCAGTCAGAGTGAAGGCTTTTGGAGAAACAGCCACAGAGAATTGCAAATTTTTTGTTTGAAGACTTAAAAGAATTTTCACATAGCTAGTAAAAAAGTGGTGTTGGTTTATCAATATGAACTTTTATCTTTGGGAAGACCTGCAGACTGTATCTCTAAATAGCTGCTGAACAGTCTTGCAAAGATTATTTTATAAGGTTTTTGTAAGTCTGCAGAATTAAAACAAGGATTTTTTCATTTTTTCCTGAATTTTCTCTCAAACCTTTGCCCCTGAGGCTTTTGTGGTCACTGGAGAGCAGTGGTGCCTAACACTAGGTGGCTGTCTAACAAGTGATTTCTTGATTCAAGGCTCCTAAAGCAAATCAGCACTGACAGCACCACTTTCCTGTGTTTGTGTGTTACCTTTCTTCTGTAGCTTGAAGGGGAAGTGAGCTAGTGCCTAATTACAGAAAATGACAGCAATGTGAATAGATGTGGCTCCTGGGGGTAAAACCACACCACAGCCCTGCTTCACAGAGGGCAGGGGAAATTGGGTGGGTTGTTACTCTTCAGCTGAGAGGACTGGAATAAAAGTAATACCTAGACCTGGGACCCTTTCCAGCTGGCTGTCCCTTACGAGGGCATCATAAATTGTAATACATTTCATGTTTGTTTGCATTTCTTTTTGTTTGCACACACCAGTGCTGCCTTTTCCTTACTGAAACACTAGAGACTGTTCTCAAAAATAGTTCCCTCTAAGAGCTGCCCACAACTCCAGCTCACAGACCACGTGCAGGGGCCTTCTGATGCTCCTCGAGATTGTTTTGTTGTTGTTACAGGCTGTTCGTGATCCAGCTCAGGTGCCTTCACTAGGGGCTTACAGCCGGACTGTAAGGAGAGGCAGTTGGTGATTTTGCTGCCCAGGAGATGAACTTTTGTCACTTAAGCACGAAGAATTGCTAGGACAAGCCTTGCTATGACACTATTCTCTGAAATCATCAGCCAGTCTTGGTGTCAAGTCATCTTGAGGTAATAGCCAAAGGAAGCCTCGGAATTACTGTTTCTTAACGAAGGCTGAAAACAGCCTCTTCTGCTGAAACTTGTTAAGAGACACTGAACCACTTGGCCAGACACCTATAAATACTCTGAAGCTGCTCCTTAGTTGCAGCAGAGCTCTGACTGTGTGACTTGGGATGCAGCAGGAGAGATGTATGATTTGGGATATAGCTGGAGACTGTGATTCCCCCTGACATGAGACTGGGAACAGCCTTAGGGCTGCTTCTGGCTGGGCCAGCTGCAGCCACCCCCTGGGATCAGTGCTGCTGGGTTGCAGCAGAGCGTGTACTGCTCCCATTTCCCTGTCTTCCTGCCTCTGGCATTTCTGATTTGGAGCTTATAGTTGCAGGGTAGAGTTGGCTTCACTGGCTTTTTGTCATCCTGCAGTTTCCCCATGTGGCAGGAATCGCAGCCTCCCAGCTGGTGTCAGCTGCTTACTCTGTCCCTGTACCCTTGCTGTTCACATTTTTAATGAACTGGCAGCCACAGCACATCCTCCAGTCTGGGAAATCTGGTTCCGCTTGGGAGGTAACAGATCTGGTGATACTCATTTGAGGGTAGAGCAGCATGAGGAGACCACCTGTGTTTTAAATGGAAGGGTGTTTGGCACAGGGTGGATTTGTTAATTGTGATGGTGGCACCTTCTCATCTCTGAGAATAACGGGTGCAACATGGGCTGGAGATCATGTGGAGGACAGACCCCTCAAGCCTCTGATGTCCTGTGGGGTTTTGCTTACCTGGCTTTTGCTTCTGAGTATTTCTTACATGTGCCACATGTGCCTCCTTTCAGTGCCATGAGCCCATAAGATGGTCAGTTGTTCTCTCTGAATCCCAACTGCCTCTGGTGAGGACACAGAGCGGTGGTGCTGGTCTGCACCTGGGCTTTTGACAGAATTTCTGATTTGAAAAAGCAAGTTGGGCCTGGCACCAGGACCTCTTCCCCTCCACCTTCCCTGGTGAAGGATCATGCATGTGGGGCCAGAGAGTGGTTGAGAAATTAGCAGTGCAAGGATGGGGGAAGGTGGTGACTTTTGAGTGGCTTTTGAGCTTTCTGTGGCTAATCTGTCAGTGATGGGTACTCATCTCTAAAACATTCCCTAGTAAACTATGAGTTTACATCCGAGCTAGAGTAATTAATCAATGAATCCTCTCATACTCTGTTTCAAAGTTGTGTTTTAACTGTATTCTTAAACTTGCCTTTACTGAAGAGTTAATCTGAGTTGTGCACCACGATTTAGCTACCTTTCCTCACTTCTGTCCACCTCCCATTCTCCTTTGTGCTTTCATGGCAAAATCTTGGTCTTGTTTGGAAGCCCTTGGGCTGGGGGCATTTTCTCACTCAGAAGCACACTGGGGGCAGGAAGGTGCATGTAGCACTGCAGCCAGTCCAGCCTGGGTTAGGCCAGGCAGACAAGAAATAGAAACGCATAGTATTGACCAGCTGCAAAAGAGGGGTATCTTTGAGTACCTCTTGCTTGTTTAGTTATTTTCCAGATTTTTACCATTGTAGATTCATCATCCTTTACCAGGACAGTATGTGTGACAGTCTTAACTGGTGCCTGTGGAAGACAGGTAATTTCAGTACAGCATATGTGGAAAGAGGAGTTCCTTTTGAGAAGGGAGTTTGAAATTCATGGGGTTTCCATGCCAGTTTTTGAACTTTTTTTTACCCTTGTATCCTATGTGACCATGAACAGGAGGGTGAAGCAGCACAATGTGGACTTAAAAAAAAAATATTTAAATATGTTTGAATGAACCTGGTTCCAAAGTGTCTTAATCATTTATGGACATCAATCTTATTTGGACATTGCTGGGACTTGTGTACTCAAGGCATAACTATGTGTTTGCCAGTCTGCCCATCTGTCACCTTTTCAACTCATGACTTATCACTGTATCAGAAGTCAGTCCCTTGATTAACTTCTACTTTTTTTTTTCTTTTTTCTTCCCCTCTTCAGGCAAGTGAGAGACAGACTGAAGCAGCAAGTTCTTGAGATGAAAGAGAAATTTCCAGGCTTCAGACCGGGACTCGCAATTTTGCAGGTATTGTTTTCTTTAATGACAGCTACAGAAAATCTGAGTTGCTTTGCAATGGTAAGTGCACAGCTGATGAGCTTCATCAAAGCTGGCTTGCAGTGGAAGTATTTTATAAAGAACAGAAGACCAGAGTTCTCTGTGGGATGGTAACACAGTTCTGCAGTGTCTTTTCCCAAAGTACTGGGGCCCAAAAACATTTCCGGGTTTTTCAGTTGGTTTTTTTTTCTTCTGTCAGACCCTGTTCTCTGTTTGAGTGTTGTGTTTGTGAAATGGTGAAAGTAAGCTGCTTGCCTATTAACAGTGC
The DNA here is from genome assembly GCF_003945595.2 of Pipra filicauda. Lineage (NCBI taxonomy): Eukaryota > Metazoa > Chordata > Aves > Passeriformes > Pipridae > Pipra > Pipra filicauda. Next base: position 1,845,258 of record NW_024104007.1, on the reverse strand, counting down.
TTGTAGACTCTGTTCCAAGTCTCTGCACTTGAGTGAGCCCCAAAGGCTGTCAGCTTTCAGAGATGTGTTTGTAGCAGAAAACTTCCAAGTGGGGTGTTTATTAAGGGATTTGGTCTGCTGTTGTGTCAGAACATGGAGACATAAGAGGGGCAGAGGAGGAGAGAGAACCCAACCAAAACTACCTTTGGCCAACATGGCTTTGAGTGCAGGGGATGAAACAAAATCCCATTTCTGAATTGGATGTCTGTCAGAAGTGTGAGTAAGTGTTAGAGTCTACACAGAAGTGCTTGCAGAGATAAAAAGCACTCAGTCAATACAAGGGTTTGGCCTGTGTTTGGCAGAACTTTTTTGCCCTTACAGCTGTAAAAAATGGAAAGCCTTTATGCTTATATCAGAAGGTGAGTGGCAGTAGCACGTGTCATGTAACAGGAAGGAACTGTGTGTCCACGAAGGAATTTAAGTGGCTGCTTAGAGAAGTGACTTTTGTCCTTATTCAGTGTTCTGGGCTCCTGCAGAGCTTTTGGTGCCTGTCTGAGAATTCTAGTGCTGATACCACCATAGCACACAAAGGCCACGCTCCTCTTTGATGCCAGAAACAAATTTGTGTTTGTATTTTGGGGTTTTTTTTCTGGTTTTGTTTTCCACTGGCTTTAAGAAGGATGTCTCTACAGAAGATTTGTCTTCAGGTGCTTAGAAGGAAGTAGGAAAGTTTTTTAAATAAAATTAATTAGGAATGCTTTGATGAAAGTTGCTGAACTGTTGACCTCATGAACTGTCTTCAAAAATTGTTGTCTTGTTGGGTTATTGGATTTTTTTCATGGCCTGTGCTGTCTTTAATCCTGGATTGTCTCAGAGTCCTTCACAACCTGTAAAGCTCTTTGGCTGTCTGACACTTTTGTAAGCTGCCAAACAGTCTGGGCTTGGAGTTCATCTCTAATACTGATATTCACTGCTGTTATCCTTCAGTGAAGTCAGGACAATGAGCTGTTTCTGATATGTAGCACCCCACACAACATGTGCTCTTTTCTTGGGAGGCATCTGGTGTCCTCTGAGCTCAAAAAAACAAAGTCAGTTAATCTTTATTGTTTTGCCCTGTAGTCAGGAACGTCCCCATTTGCACAGTATCTGTGTTGTGTTTGCTGACATCTACTGAAGCTTGCACTCTTCCTTCATTTCTGCCCTGTACAAGGCATACCTTTTCCTAAATCCATCAGATTTTACAGGGGAGACAGCCCCTTTGTCTATACCTGGGGAGGAAGAACCAGTGTTTGCTGGGTGATCAGTCAATACAGTCACCCCTGCAGCTTGTAAATCCGTGTGAGAACCAGGGATGACTGTACTAGGGAACAGGGTTTCAAGAGTTTGCTTATCAGCTTTTCCTTATTTGCCCCTCATTTTCTTAAGGTTAGAAGGAGTATTACCTTTAACAAAGCATACTGGATGATGCAAGCTGTCTCCTGAAAGGCAGTTGTACTGGAAGCACCCAATACTGCCAAAAACTACAGGCATTTGTTCCACTTGCTGCTTTCTCTTTGTGCATCACTTTGTTCTTATTTTGTTTTTTGCTTGGCAGGAAAATTCTCAAGGTTTGAAACAGCAGTGGAAGAAATGTCTCCATCAAAGCACACATATGTGCATAAAATTAGGATTCTTGGGTATCAAAGAGGCTCAACTTATCTGAGAGCCTTAATCAGATAATTGAATGTTATCAGCACCTGCTGATCATGTTAATTAGTTAAGGATTTAACTTTCTCAGATCAGATGGCAGGGAGTATTTTCTGCTTTGGAGACCACTGTGTTTCTAAGGTTTTTCAACAGGTGCAAATGTTTATTTAGGAGATCAGACAACTTGTCTTTAGCTGCCTCTTACTTGAAAGAACATTTCCCTCTTAGCTCCAGCTACTTATGGCCTCCATCAGTGTCTTTTAGTTATCCAAGAATACCTCTCTCTCCTTGATGCAGCTCCAAGGAAGCTGAGGGTTAAGCCCATCTCAGCCTGTGTCTGGGTCTCTATTCTGTGCTGTGATTCAACTGTCTTCATCCTTAGGTTGGAAATCGGGATGATTCGAACCTCTACATCAATATGAAGCTGAAGGCTGCTGCTGAGGTAATGGCCAGACTTTTGGTACTGCTTTTTACCTTCCTAAAGTCAGTCAAATCTGATTATGAAAATCCAGATGCAAATCAAATAGTTTTGTCTAAGCTTTGCCCAAGCTTTGCCCATGTTGGAGAAACCAGTGTTGGCCTGAATTCCTTGTTATAAGGACGCAGTGTGTTTGTGTAACCTGAGAGCCAGGTGGGGTGCACTGGTCACAGCAGCATGAGTTGGTGCCACTTTGTATGTGATCATCACAGATTACATGTGTCTGAAGTGCTGATGCTCTGTCTTTCCTGGCCTGTGGCCTTATGCCACAAGTTGCCTTGTGTCTGTCACTGAGTGGTACCTTACATGCTACAGCAGGGCAGAAACATAGTTGAGTCCCCATTTCCCTAGGTGCCTGGCACCTTCTCTGCTGGCACTTCAAGGCAATCTGCTGTCAAGCAAAGATGATGTTGTTCATGTCAAAAGGTGAATAGGACAGTTAAAGAACGGACCAATCTAAGCAGGCAAAGCACTAATCTTTTTCTTGGTGGTGTTTCTGAATAATAGGATTGTAGCCACAGAAACAGGAGATAGACCTGGGAAATGTGACAGAACACAGCTGTGTTTGAGCTGGATAGAAAGATTAGCCAGATCAATCAAATGTCAATTCAGAAATGAGATAATTTGTTGTTATTCTCATTTGCAGATTGGGATCAGTGCCAATCACATAAAACTGCCAAACACAGCAACAGAAGCTGATGTAAGTAATATAACCAAGTGACGAAAAAACATATAACTTTGGTGTTGAGCTCAAGGTACGAACTTATATTTGCCTTGTCATTGGATAAAAAAAGACCACTTGCCCATAGATATTAAGTCACGAGAAAAGAGCTGGAACCTGTTGAGATGTTTGGGTTTTTTTAAGAAAACTAAAACATTACAATGTAAAATTTAGGGGCTTTAACAGCTTTTTTTTTTTAATTAAAAATGTGAGTGATATGTATTGTTGAGTGGAAAAACTAAACGTAAAGTGCGTATCTTTTAATCCAGATAGAATGATGTTTTTTCCTTTACATCAGTCATGTTTCAGGTTATCAGCCATTAGTTTTTTTGGTCTTTGCTTGTTGTAGGTGCTCAAGTGCATTGCCTCTTTGAATGCAGACCCTGCTGTTCATGGCTTTATAGTGCAGCTGCCACTCGACTCCGACAAACCCATCAACACGGAAAAGATAACCAATGCTGTTGCACCTGAGAAGGATGTGGATGGGTAAACTGACTTCACCCCTGGAGAGCACGACAGCTACTCCAGAAAACCCTTTTTGTTGTTTTTCCTTTTCTTTTGAATGGTGGTCGTGGGGCTGGGAATCTTACTTGGCCTTTATTCTTTCAAAATGCAGCTTAAGTAGCATCAATGCTGGGAAACTCTCTAGAGGGGACCTCGGAGACTGCTTTATTCCGTGCACGCCAAAGGGATGCATGGAACTTATCAGGCAGACAGGTAAGGAGGCTTCCATACATTATTCATGAGTGCAGTGATCTTCAGTAAGTGGAGAAACTACGCACATTGCAAGGCTGTGCTTCACACTGAAACTTCTGTCGAGATGCCACATTTCCTTTTAAGTAGTAAAAGAACTAGTTTTAAAACAGTTTTTCCTTCCTCCCTCCCAACTCACACACAACAAAGAAGAAAAATAGTGTTCTGAAGTACCAGGGCCGGACTTAAACGGACCAAAAGACTCCAGAGCAGTCTGAGTTAGTTTGTACTGGGATGCACAATGACCTGTGTTTACTCTCTCCTGACTCTCTGTGGCGCAGGTGTCCAGGTCACAGGGAAAAGAGCCGTAGTGATCGGTCGCAGTAAGATCGTTGGTGCTCCCATGCACGACCTGCTGCTCTGGAATAACGCAACAGTCACCACCTGCCATTCCAAGACCTCCACCCTGGCTGAGGAGGTAGGAACAGGCTGGAGGTGTTTGATGTGCGTTGCTGCTCAGTGTCTTGCTGCTCTGAGTCATTAGATCTGGGGTGTCTTTCATCTGAAACAGTTTCACAGTCCTGCTCACTGCATGGTTGTGTAAATACTTCTGCTGGAATAGCATCCTGATTATTTTTGGCACTGAATTAGAGGGGTTTAATTATAACAATAAAATTATTATTTTGGGGTTTTTTGAGCAAGGGCTGAGATTTAATTATCCCTTCCTAATCTCTGTGTAGGGGCTGGCAAGACAGCATATGTGTTTGGCTTTTTTTTTTTACCAAAAAGGCCAAGTGGTCTTCTGCTCTAATGGCTAAGAAATGCTAGGCCAAATGATTTCTCAGTTGGTTTGTTTTTTTCAGTCTATTTTCTATCACCGGGAGTTGGTACCATTTTCCTCTTTAGCAGTGAGCGTGGCAGAAATAGTGTGTTGCTGTGCTGCCACCTACTTAGATTTTGTAGAGCCATCAACACTGCCAGGCTCTGTAGGCAAGTATTAAAGCTGAAAAGGGAGTAGGTGTATTTGAATTTAACTCAAAAAGATCAGAAATGCTGCAATCCTTCATGCCATTAAGTTGCTGTTCAGTAAGACCATCATTAGGTTGATTAAAAATTGAAGTGCTGATTCTTAATGAAATCTAAAAAATAGCTTATCTCCCTTGAAGATTAAAAGAAAATTCCAAGCGAAAGCAGCTTCCGAAGCAAACATGAATGAAGCAATGCAGGAACTGACAACGAGCTTTAGTCAGAGTCTTTAACACCAGCTTCATGACCAGATCTGTCAAATTCAGTACTCCCTGAACACATATTAGTGCTGAAAAACAGTCAGCTTCCCCTGGAGTTGTGTGTTACAGAGTCCTGGACATGAAAACCACAAGACAGTGCTGCCACAAGTGAAGTGCTGCCTGGTTCTGTGCAGGGGTTGTTCTTGGCTGCTGTCTGATGAGGGCTGGGTATATTTCTAGCACTGAATGTGCAGGGATGTTTGAAGGGAGGAAGGGAAGAATATGCAGAAGGTTTTAATTTTATCTAAATGTAGTCTATATGATCCACTTGGGAATCATGGAGGAATTCAGAGGAGGTTTTGAAGTGTTGACTAGCAATAGTTCAGGGTAGGAGTGTGAAAATAAGCCATAATTTCTGGCTGCAGGATTTTCTCCTTGCCAAGGAACTGCCAGCTACTTTTAATTGCTGACAATGCCCTTCCAGCCCTCTGATGGCAGTGGGTGAGCACAGTTTCACTGCAGTTGCAGCTAATCTGAGTTGCTGCTGAAGCAGCTCTGCGTTTTTCCACTGCTGGTGTGATACGCAGTTGTTTATTTGTTGGGTTTTTTTGTTTTAATAGGTTGGCAAAGCTGATATCCTGGTGGTTGCAGCTGGTAAAGCTGAAATGGTAAAAGGTGAATGGATCAAACCTGGAGCAATTGTAATAGACTGTGGAATTAACCATGTGCCAGGTGCGTGGGTAATGTATAAGGAGTGGGGATGTGTTTATTTGTATATAAATGCAGTTGCTAAGTAAGTTCATGAATACTGTTTCCTTGGAGTTTCTAGTCCATGTGGACTTCTTTATCTTCTGTCTTAAGTAATGATGGCAATCTCTGAAGATGCCAGAGAAAAAAAAAGCTGGTCTGAAGTACTGCCCTAAAGCAGATCAGTGACAGTTTTGATTCTGCCTTCAACGAGGCTGATGATTAATAGAAGAAAGAGGAGGCCTAGGAAACATTACAACAGAATATCCAACTACACACTAAAGTCTTGCTGCTCTTGTCACTTGTGAGTGTATGGCTTTGCTGTCATTACTTTGCAGTTAGATCTCATGAAGCTGTTCTGTTTGAGATACAGAAATGACAAGCAGTCTCTTTAAAAGTAGCTGTGGGTTTGTTGAATCACAGCATTAATTTCTTAGGCTTGAATGGCTGTTATCTTGAAACAAAGCAGATTCTGCAAGAGTATTGGTGACAGTGGCTCTGGCATAGAATAAAGTGCTTTAACACAATGGATTTTAGGGTAGGGTTTCACTTAGCTACTCCTTCCTTATAGAGGAGGTACAGACAGTCTGGCAATTTCTGTTTTCATCTCGTTTTAAATCCAAATTACAGATATTGAATGATATGGAAAATTAGTCACTCTCTCTGTGCTACACCCACAAGGCTTTTAAAAGGTAGTTTTCATAATTAATCAGTCATTTTGTTGCCATTATTTAACAGAATGTAAAGAAATTTCTGTTCAGCAGTCTTGTTCCTCAAAGGTGACATTGAGCTGCATTTAAAAACATTGGTCCTCAGTCTAATTAAAATTAAAAAGTCATCTGCCGTTGCTGTTTGTTGCTGGGTGTATTTGTTCCAAGCTACCCAAACTTAGGCTGTTTGCCAAAACCCACAGGGTCACTGCTGATGTGCATGAAGCAGAATGGCTCGGAGTCTCCCCAGCTGACATGTTGCAAATAAAACCGCCACTGTGTTTCTGACATATGATGGTATGACCTTTTTTTTCAGGCATGACACGAACTGCATCTCTGGGGACACGTCCCTGTTCCTTTGCAATTAGTCTGCCTTGGGCAGTGCACTGACATCTGAGCTTCCAGTGCACCCAGCCTAGTCAGTGTCGCACGGAATGGGCTCAGCGGCAGTGTGAGACTCAGGGATCAGGGCTTGGTAGAGTACCGTGGAAATTGTCACATTTCAAAATGATGGATGCCACAGAACCTTTTTTTTTTTTTTTTTTCCCCTCTGGTTTTCTGAAGCTGCTGAGTTTTTCTTGCCGCCTTCTTCCCCTCTGACAGGTTGCAAAAAAGTTTTCAGATGAGTCTTGTGGGAAATCAGTGCCGGAATTGCAGGGCTACAGAAAGAACAGCAGCCAGTTTGACAGCTTCTCCAGCTAAATCCCTGTACAGATAGAATATTGGTGCTAGCTGTGGTAATGCTTTGAATGTGGAGGGGTGAGAAAGAGCACAGTTGCCATACATTTTACCGCAGGTGTAAGTGCACCTACCTAGGTACCTCCTAGATCTAGCTGTGAGTTGCAGCTGGAAGACACGTCAATCTCTGGATATGCCTTTACTTTGCTAGTCAGGGTACCCTGTACAGGCAGATCCCAAATGATATGGCATGTCAGGACACTAACTTCATGCAGTCTTGCCAAGTTGGAGTTAAAACAAATTATAGCCATGTAGCACCATACAAATGCAGCTGTCGTGCTTTCGAATGGAGGATGGCACGTATACTCCCAAGGGTGCCAGTTTGGAGGCTAGAATAGGCAGTTTAGGCACATCTGGCTTTGTGTTCATATGTACTGCAGCTGAATTTTTTCCAGATCTCCAAGTAGACAGAGAGGAAGAAAGGATTTCCTGAAACCTCTATTAGAGTAGACAGGTGTGTCTTACTTTCCAAGCTGGATTGTATTTGTTTTTCTCTCCCCACTGCTGCAGTTGGAGGGTTAGTCCAGCAAATGCTCTGAATGCCTTATTCCAAGCCTGTAGAAATTGCTCTACTACAGAAAGGGAAAGCAATGCAGACTGAAGATATTCCCAGAGATGGCAGTGCCTCTGGAGTGTCCCTCTCTGGGTCCTGATAGAAGGAGCAACTCTGTTCAAAGTCCTCCTCTGCTATGGGATTTTTCAGCCTTTGCTAACAGGGAGCCTTGAACAGTGGGGGGTGAGAGCAGCAAAGGAGGATCAGCCTCTGTGGATCTCAGTGCCATGGCCTTCAAACAGCAGAGGAGTTAGAAAGATGTAGAAAGCCTTGACTTGCTTCTGTGTTTGTACCTTCATGCACTGAGACTCAAGCTGGCATCACCAGCATATTGAATCAGTCTGTGTTGGATCCCTTACGAAACACCCTTCCCAGTGGTGTCCAGAAAAAGAAACACACTTCAAGCAAGGTGACCTCGTGTTATAGATGAGGGTCATATGTGGTCTTGTGTGTTTGCAGTCATATATCCACCAGAAACCTGTTAGTTGCATGTACATTAGCACAAGTTTTCTTGGAAGTCATGGGGATATTCACAGCCCTTGCCTGGTGAAAGTAGGGCTGTGAATTAGTTCCAGTCCAGAAGCTGCAGTCAGGCTGTCTCTCATGCAGCTGTCTCTGGAGATCATCATGCCTGTTCATTCCATGTGTGTAGGCATGTCCTTCACTTCTTTGATCTCAAAGTCCTTGGATGCTCTCTTTCATGTCATGCAGCTGGCAAGAGAACCTACAGGGCCAAAGAGGACACATGCACTGGGAATGGTTATAGTGTCACTGCTACTCCCTGTAACCAGTTTGTATTTTTTAAAAGTGGGATGATGAATATTGTGAAAGGTGAATTTATGGGGAGAGATGGCAAATCTTGAATGTGAGCTGTCCTTCAAAGAATATTTTACAGGTAATTGAATAGCTCCTAAGTTGTGCTCAGCCCTGCTGGGGTGAAGTGCAGATGCAGAAGCAGGGACTGGGGGGTTGTTTGGCTTCTGCTCATCTGTGTCTGTGTAACAGATGAGGCCGTTTGTGTTTGGAGTGCCTGCTTCTTTGCTTCATTCTTGGTCCTGGAGTCTTCCTGGCCAGGGTGGCCAGTAAGCCTGCTTGGCATCCTTGGAAGAAAATAAAGTTACATTATTTACCTTTTGCAGCCTTAATTAGACTGGTCTCTAGGCTGGAAAGCCAAACTGGTCTGCTGTTCTGGGCAGCAAAGCTAACAGTGGCTGTAGAAACACTGGTTAACAGCTGTGATGTTGTTCAGGCTTTGAGCTTTAGGGAGAAGAAGTGTTGTTTAAAACACAAACAGAGCAAAGCATCCAAGCTGCTAATTGCCAGTAACAATGCAGCTAAAAATTAGTGTAGGCAGGAGCTGCTCTTGTTCTCCTTTTGGTTTTAACATAATCAGCTGTTTAGGAGTTTGGTTTCTCTTCCATTCCTCCCCCTCACCAAATGTATGGTAAAGTTATTGATTGTGTTCTGTTCAAACACACACACATTATATGCAATATAATATTTCAATATAACAACATTAAAATCTATCTTCAGGTTTTTCATGCTGCTTAGATGTTCCCTAGAGTCCTTTATCTGAAATGAGAATCTGCCATTCCAAGAGAAACTTAAATTTTCTGCTTTCATGTGCTATAATCAGTGGGTTTCTTGGATGACTGTGCTAGTTTACTAACACGGTTTATCTTTTTCTCTATGGGGGAGCTTAAAGGTCACCATTGGAAAAAAAAAAGGGCTATATCTGCTTCTGAATTGTCAGATCATGTAGTGCAGCGGGATGTAGCAAACTTTTTTGCCAGAGAGAAGGGAGATTATTCTACTGAAGCTCTCTTAAGCCACCTGTGAGGTTTGTTTTGACAAGACTGATCTCTGTGAACTGCAGTATTTACTGGTCCATCGTTAAAATAGCAACGACTGATTGAAAAGCTCAGCACTTTATGTCTTCAGTTCCTCTAAAGGCAGGTGATTTTATTCAATATTAAGACCCAGGTGTCCAAAATGGAACAGATCAAATGTAAACCTGGGGTTTTGGAACAAGTCAGTCATGTTTCTTCTCTCACCTCCTTCTAGACCATTGGTTTATATCTCCTTCACACTGTAAGCTGTACTAATCCTTCAGAGCAGTACAGCAAGAGCTGCAAAGGGATGGTTCAGGTGACATCTCTATTGTACATCCCATTTATGTTTTATTACTGCACAGATACAAAACTTGCACTGTGCTTTGGTCCCTCTGCATTTGCTTTGGAGTCATCTTCAGGCTGCCCTGGGGGCCGTGTTCCACTAAGAAACAGCTTGTATCCCCCAGGAAAGGGAGTTCTGTGTGGCTGAGGATAAATGGTGCTTAATGGGAGGATATGTTGCACGAGCTATTGACACTGTCTGAGTTAACTACGGTAACAGCTTCGTCTTGTGATGTTGTTTTAGCTTTTTTTATCTTACTTAGCAGCTTCCTGGGTACACAGCTTCTACTTTGTTTACTCCGGCAGAGGAAAAGACTTCAACTTCAGTTAGTGCTCTGTTGTTTTGGTGAAATGTGACTTGTAAATTTACTTTCTCCTTAAATCCCCAGACAGCACAAAGGCCAGTGGAAAAAGAGTTGTGGGAGATGTGGCGTACAATTCAGCAAAGGAAAAAGCTTCCTACATCACCCCAGTTCCTGGTGGCGTTGGGCCCATGACTGTGGCCATGTTAATGCAGGTACATGGGCAGACTGTGACGTTGTGATCATCTCCTCTCTGTCTGGCTTTGGGATATGTTGCTGCTGACCCACCAGCACACTACCAAAGCAACTGGTGCTTCCTTCTTGCTCTTACAGAGATTTCCGACTTCTAGTCCAGACAATTGGGATTCAGTTAACTGAGGAAAAAGATGGGCTTTAAGGAAATGTTAGGACAGAGGTTTTTGGTTGGGTTTTCTGGGGGGTTTTTTGTTGGTTTTTGTTGTTGTTGGTTTGGGGTTTTTTTTAAGGTTTTTGAGTGTGGTCACTCAAAACAGTGAGAAACACTTTTGTCATATAACGATAAAGGCTGTAATTCTAAAACTGTCAATAGGGTGACTGGATAAAAAGGAGAGTAACAGCATAAGCCAGCTCCCTCTTTCACCATGCTTTGCTTAAGAAACCCTGGTACAAAACACCCCCAAAAATCCAGCGCACTGGAAGATCAGTAGAGATATAAATACTGTGGGGTTTGTTTTTTTTTTCCTTCTAAGAAAACTACAAGCAGAATCACATTTTGGGTTATTAACAAGTGCTTTATTGAAAGTACTTTGGTTTAATCCCGAAGTGAGACAGAGGAGAGGGGCAAACCTTTCTGATCTCTTTGTTAGCCAGCGTGGTTCATACAGTGGTGGTTGCTGTAATGGATTCTCATCCTCATTTCAGAGCACAGTGGAGAGTGCACAGCGTTTTCTGGAGAAGTTCCAACCTGGAAAATGGACCATCCAATACAACCAGCTTAACCTAAAGATGCCTGTTCCAAGGTAATGCTTTCAAATTAAGCTACTGGCAGTATTTATACAGTGTAGTATTCACATCTGTTCCCGGGTGTTTTGTAATACAGGGCATATGTGTATATGTTGACTGTGGCTGGGATTGAAGTTTGGAGAGTAGAGAGAAAGCACTGTGAGGCTTTCCTGAGGGAGCAGAGTTAACCCGCAGTGGTGCTGTGACATCTGTTGAAGTGTAGGCTTAGATCATCCTGATAATATTGCTAGATAATTGATTCAGCAAATAGTGAAACAATCACAGGATACTCAGAGTTGGAAAGGACCCACAAGGATCATCAAAGTCCAGCTCCTGGCCCTGCACAGGACATCCCAAGAGTCATACCATGTGCCTGAGAGTGTTGCCCAAATGCTTCTTGAACTGTGTCAGGCTTGGTGCTGTGACCACTTCCCTGGGGAGCCTGTTCCAGTGCCCAACCACCCTCTGGGTGAAGAACCTTTTTCTAATGTCCAACCTCAACTTCCCCTGACACAACTTCAGGCCATCCCTTGTCACTGGTCACCTGAGAGAAGAGATCCATCTCTGCCACTCTGCTTTCCCTTATGAGGAAGCTGTAAACACAAAGGAATCACTTGTATTTTTGAATATTTTCAATCTGACATGGCAAAAAGATAGCATCTTGAAGTAGGAGTTGTTGGTGTCAAGTTCCCAAGGAGCAGCTGAAAATATGCAAAATACCACAAGAAATCATAACACATTGCCTACAAAAAGGCAATCTTAGGGTGGGGGAGGGTTGGGGGGCGTGTAGGTGTTGTTGTTTGGTTTGGGTTTTACTTTCTTTTATTTTTTAAAAAGGCAACTCTGAGGATGTGTCTATTCCAGTGTAGCTGATATTGGTGGTATTGATTCATTTAACTAGGAGGGGTTAAAGCTTCACTTCTGAAATACAGATTAGGTGTTTGTAGTTTATGCCATCCAGAAGTGGGAAGTTTGTGAGAAGTCACCTTGCTCTCTCTCTCTCTCTTTAAGTGATATTGAAATCTCACGGTCTTGCGTACCCAAACCCATTGAACAAGTTGCAAGTGAAGTTGGCCTGCTCCCTGATGAGGTGGAGCCCTATGGCCAGACCAAAGCCAAGGTCCAGCTGTCAGCTCTGAATCGTCTGAAGAACCAGCCAGATGGCAAATACGTTGTTGTTACTGGGTAGGTACTTCCTTAGCTGAGACTTACCTGATGTCAAGATGGAAAGGAATATTATTAGCTGCTGTTGTATTGTCTTTCAGTAGGGTGACTGGATGGGGTCCTCTGGGTTTTAGTAAATCACACGGTGAAAATGTAGTGCTTGTGGCAAACAGTGGGGATGTAGCTTTACATTTCTCTCCAGGAGATTAATTGATTTGGTCTGCAGGTCAGGGTTATGAAGGGCAGGCTGGTTCCTAGTCAAAGTTCTCCTTGTCTAGTAGCCTGCTGTCAGCAGGAACTAGAAAGGTGTTTCAGAGGAAAGTCGTCAGCAGTTGTGTGATAACTTGCCAACCTCATTCCAGTTTTGAACTGATGAAGATTAGGTGAAGTCTGACCCAGTCCAGAATTTGAATTCTCATTAATTGCAATCACTGGATGACCCTTGTCCCCGTGGTTTAAGTCTCACCCACTACAAGGGTTTAATTGTGTCTCTTCTGCTTTGTCGCTGCAGGATAACTCCCACTCCTTTGGGAGAGGGGAAGAGCACCACCACTGTTGGCCTTGTTCAAGCCTTGGGAGCTCACCTTCACCAGAATGTCTTTGCCTGTGTTCGGCAGCCTTCTCAGGGGCCAACTTTTGGTATAAAAGGTATGAGCTGTTCTGTTACTTGCAGTTGGCCTAAATGGGGAAAGATGGCATTCAGAGATTTTATTCTGCTGCACTGGAGTTTTACATAATTCCCAGTTACAATTGCATTTATTTTAAGAAAGGAAAAGTTTGGGTAAGTTCTTCAGTTTTGTTATCAAGTGCTGTGCTGCGATTTGAACTAAGCTGCTTGATGGTAGCTGCCCTCTTAAAGCCATTAAGTAAACACATGTAATAGCACTCTGGGCTGGAGACACTTGAGCTGTATATTCTGACTGTTGTCTCTCTGCAGGTGGAGCTGCAGGTGGTGGCTACTGTCAGGTTGTCCCCATGGAAGAGGTAATTCCTTATACAAAGCCTCATTGCACGTACAGCTTCCAGACTTCGAAAAGATACTGCAGTCAGATAACTTGGAAAGTCCATGAGTTTATGGCCTGGTGTAGCACTCTCAAGAACTGCATGCTTGATTTTAGGAAAGCCTTTTTTAAAAAAAACAGACAAACATCTTCAGGTCATTTCAGAAGTGTGCCTGCATGGTCAGGGAACTTCATAGAACTACACATTCCCAGTTCCTCCGTTCCCTTTCCCCTCTCTGCCTTGAATTGCTGCATACCCTTGAGCAAAGTACATCCTATGCCTCATTTTCCCAGCATTGAAATGAAGATGGTAATGGCTTAATGCCTTTTGGAAGCATTTTAAGTAGTTCTGTCAGCTGTGGTGGACACCAATTCTTTCTGTGAGCTATTTTGGTGTTCTTGTGTTTTAGATTACTAACATGAACTAGGAAAAGGGAAACTGGGAATCAGCAATGTCAAGACCTCAGTCTTTGGGGGCCTGGCAGTGGAGCATATTTCTAGTGTGGCTTGGCAACAAGTAAAATTCTGTGTTTAGAGGGAGGGAATTGAAAGGCACGTGTAGCACGTGCTCTCATGCTTCCCTCAACTCTCAGAGTAATTGCCTGAATTCTACCTTTGTCTCGTGCACTACAGATTGACACAGGGCAATTTTAGGAAGAAAAGCAGGAATGATCAAAAGGGCTGTTTGTTCTAATTGATGCAGCAAGTCCATAAAAGATAAAAGTGTTAAAGGAGGCAGAATATTGATTTAGTCATGTGCCAAGAACATGTGTCAATGATAGATGTGACAGGAAAAATAATCTCCTCCTCTTTGAGAGTGTTAATAAAGCAAGCCAAAATACTTGACTGCATGCAGCAGTGGAAAACAGGAACCAAACTTTAGGAACCAAACTGGCTGAAACAGCTTTCTTTAATTATGACCTATGGGGAACAAATACACATAGTTTTGTGGGGGTGTTTTAATCAATGCATATCTCGTAAAATTAAAGTATCTAGAGTCACTAGTTACAGTAATGACCTTGATATGTCATCTAATAATTCTGCATGCAGCTTTAATCCTAGGAAAAAAAATAGTAAGTGAAAAACTTTTGAGTTCATACTGCAGAACCAAGGTAATAATAATAGCTTATTGTTGCATTTATGCAGAATGAGACAACAATTAGCATTTACTAATTAGGATTTATAATCAGTGTGTGACTAGCTGCACTCTGTTTTAGCTCTGTGGGTTTCAGCAAAAGTAGCAAGGCTTCAACAAAATGCTGTTGTAAAATTTTCTGTCATATCATCTTTTCTAATGTTTCCTTTTCATCTTTCTCCTTTGCTGCTCTGCTACAGAGGAAAAGGGTTGTTTTAACCACACGTTTTACCATAATGCAGGTGTGTCATGGAAGCTGTATATCCTAAACTGTTTGACAGTACAGAATCATATTGTTTAAGTTGGAAAAGCTCTCTAAGATCAAGTCCAACTGTTAGCCCAGCACTGCCAAGCCTGCCACTAAAACATGTCCCCAAGCGCTGTGTCCACATGTCTTTTAAACACTTCCAGGGATGGTGACCCCACCACTTCCCCGGGCAGCCCGTTCCAGTGCTTGACAACTCTTTGTGTGGAGAAATTTTCTTTAATATCCAATCTAGACCCTTCACCAGCTTCACAGCTACAGTGCAGCCAGATAACTCATGTAGGCAAACCCACTCAAACTATCTTTTAATGAGATAGAACTAGGAAAACTACTAGCAGTGTCACTGTGTAGTACAAGTTCTGCCTGTGACACTGTGTTTGGGTGGTTACCTTATGCAGAGCTCTGTGCAACCACAGCTCCACTGCTAGTGCTGCACAACGTTGCTAGTTCCAGTTTAGCTCAGAGTCCCTTGTGGGAGCAGCAGCAAGTTCAGCTAGTGTATGTGTGAAGCCTGCTGTGCAAATGAGGGAGTCAGAAGGAAGGTGAAGGAGGAGCAATGCAGATGTGCCATACCACGGTTTTATCAAGTGTTAAGGAGCTTCTGAGAACTGTTCCTGTGGAGGGGGAAAAGAAAAAAACAAACAACTTTTTATTTGGGAGCTTTGTTCTAGAAGTTTGTAAAATGACATAAATGTGGGGGAGGCATTTTTCTGTTTTAGAGAAATTCTTTCCTCTCTTCCACATACTTCACTGAGCAATCTCTCCCCCTCCACCCTCACCCACTTTAACGGTACTATTAATACTTCTCTTTCCATCTGTCTACGATGAATTGAAATAAGTGAAAATTGCAGCAGGATGAGGTAACTGATATGTTTTATCTCCTCTAGTTTAACCTTCACCTCACTGGTGACATCCATGCTATCACTGCAGCCAACAACCTGGTCGCTGCTGCTATTGACGCACGTATGTTCCATGAGCTGACTCAGTCTGACCAGGTACAACCCTTTCTTACAATGCACTTGATCCCAGCCCAATTTCATCAGGCTGTTCTGGGTGTGCCAGCAGTGCTAATTAACTACCTGTTTCATTCTGCAAGGCTCTCTACAACCGTTTGGTGCCTTCTGTCAATGGTGTTAGGAAGTTCTCAGACATTCAGATCCGAAGACTACAGGTAAGATCACTGGTTTCTCATTGGTTTCTGGTTCTGTTCCATTTACTCATCTTTTAAATAAGCAGAGGTATGTTACAGAAACCCTCATGTTGTCCACTAGGTCATTCTGCTGGCATTTATTTTTTACATAAAGCGTGCAGAGTAGCAGTGGTAGCACAGAAAACAGTGAGATGCAGCCCCAAGGGGAAGAATCATTGATATAACTCTGTCATATGCTCTGTGAGTAACACGGTGGGAAGAGGCAAAGGGATTAGTGTCCTTTTAATAGTGTCAATTCAGTGTCCTTAATGTAGTTTAAGAAAGGACTAGACTTGGTTTCTCTACCTTACACACATTTACAGCTAGAGATTAATGGTTCCCATGTGACAACTCTACAGATAATGCAGGACAAAAAAGGCAATTTAGAAAATTCAGCAGAAAGAGAACAGAGAGAATTTTTTTGTCTTATCCGGATTGAGAAAACAAGGAAAACGTTGCCCACACCTCCTCTCTATAAAAAAGAATTCCCTGTTAGATGAGCAGCCCTGTCATTGAGTGGCAGTCTCTGAGCAGCCCACAGCTCCTCTTATCCTCAGAAATTAAGGACACATGCTAGTTCACATTGACTTCTGAAAAAATGAGGATTAACAGAGGCATAGTTTTGCACTAGGCTTGAACCCTTCAGCTAGGAGCACAGACTGGGCCCTGCTGAGCCCATTCAACGTACAAGCCTGTTTGCAGAGTATTCAGGCTGGATCAGTTACCAATTTGGAAGTCGGGAGCAATAGCCAGACTACTTAGCAAGCTAAAACTCTGCTATATTAATTGACTATAATGTCTCAACCGTTAGACAACGTGTGGTTTGCTTCTACTGCTGAGCAAGAAGCTATGTCATACTGCTTGGTGTTCCTGACAGACTGCTGAGGGAACTCTACCCTGACCACTCTTCTGGTTATTAAATGTCAAGATGTGACAGGGTGCTAATACTCCAGAAAGATGATATCTTTATTGTTGCTTATTTCTTTTTCTGAATTATATGCTTGAAGGGGAAGAGAACAGACTTTTTTCTTCCCTGCTGTTCTTCAGGGGGAAAATACGACTTGACTGTCTAGTTAATTAAAACAACCTTACTCGTTCATAAATCAACTGAACCGTTCTCCCCATTCCTAAGCTTGCGCTTGTATCAGGCTTCTTCAGATAATTCTTCTCTCAATTAAGCAACTTGGCAAACTGCCCATCCTCTCAGTATGTTCAAGATCGGCTTTCTGGGATGCTGACAGCCTTGTGACTGAATTGTTTAATTCTTCCTTTGTGCTGCTTAACCAGCATGCTGAAAGCAGTGGCTTTAAACACGTACGGCTGTGTGCAGTGACCCCAGGCAAACTAATGAGAAATGGATGTAAGCATGTGAGACTAATGACGAGAACAAGGCGTGTAAGGAGCTGCAGAGCTCTCTCTCTTCCTCTTTCTGTAGGTGCCTCGCACAAAGCTTGGTGACAACCTGCCCTAATGGGCTGTATTGTCTGCCTTGCCCTTTACGAACTGGCCAGCAGCAAGCTCTGCTTCCAGATGCATCCTGATAGGGATCATCTTACATTGCTGTGGGGTCTGGGAGAAGGGACATCAAAAAGGCAGCCCTTCCTTATTTCTGAATATGCAGATGCTGCTGCCAAAGCTTCATTGCTGCAGTAAAAGGTTCATTTATGTGAATTTTTTCACCACACCCTTTTTCTTTTATTTGTCCTTTCTTCCCGTAGAAACTGGGCATTAACAAAACTGATCCCGCAGCTTTGACAAAGGAAGAAATAAATGCATTTGTGAGATTGGACATTGACCCGGGCACCATAACATGGCAAAGAGGTACAAGATACATTAAATGAAAGAATTGTTAAGAAACAAAACCATGTGTCAAAGGAGACATTTGCAAGTACAGCTGAAATTGTGTTTCCTGGAAAAATAGGAAAGAAGACAGGGCTGGCCTCTGGGGTAGATGCCTGAAGCTGGGATCCCATTTCTAAAGGGTCTGACACAGGGGTTTGAATCTGCAGTGAATTCACAAAGATTAAGACTTTGCTAATTGGTGCGAGTTTGTGTTTCTGGATTTGTCAGTCACTGAGCGACTTGAATTTGGCAACTGTAGCCAACAGTCTTTTTACCTGACTGCTCTGTGAGAAAGGAGAGGGTTCCGGTCTGGGATCAAACTCAGTTTTAATCCACCCACTTGCTCTGTTGGGGACTGACAGCAAACGAAGGACAGATATTTAAAAGGATTTTAAAATACCTGAAGGTGACATCAATCTCTGGTCTGGCAGATTTAATATTTCACTAGCAAAAGAAATTTCAAAATGGACTTTTTTTCTTGAGCTAGACTCCAAGAGTCTAGCTTTTTCTTCTTTTTATTAAAATACAGTGTGAAATGTATTATCCAAAATTTGCTTCATAACCTGTAATGAGGCTAAAGTAGTTTGCCTCATGGGACATACTTTACAAAATACTTAGAATATTCCAAGCAGATAGTAAGACACAGCAAATTTAAGCCGCTGCTTGATAGTTTGTGTTTCCAAGGCAATTTGAGTTAATGGAGCTACATGAAACAATTCTCACTAAATGGTAGTGTCTGACTGTTTTATCACTTAACTTATAAAATGATAATTTTATTTCCCTTTGGCTGTAGTAGTTTCCTGAATTCACACTGACTAATGATGGTGAAAAATCAATTTGAATAATACTAAAAGCTCTGCTCTTCAGAGGAGCTTTGGTCTTGTGGTTAGTGCACACAAAGGGATTTAGACTCCCTCTGGATGCAGTGGCAGGGTCTGATGTGTCTCTGGCTGTCTTAACTTCATTGCTGTTCAGTTTTGGGGAGGAATCATGTTGAGAAGCATTTGCCGCTCTTCAGGAGAGGATGGTATCTCAAACTGCTGTCCTCTCTTCATGGATGAACTGGCTGAGTGTTTCTCACAGGGCATAGATGTGACTTATGACTTGCAATGTGACATCTTATCTCTCTGCATTTCTTGCAGTACTGGATACAAATGACAGGTTCCTTAGGAAAATCACTATTGGACAGTCTCCAACAGAGAAAGGCTTCTCACGAACGGTAATTGCTCCCTTTCCTTGCATAAGTACTTTGAAAAATGTGTTCCTGAGGCAACTTTCTGTAAGTCTGGATATTTTCATCTTTTACCAGTATCTTGTTAAAGAGAAAGCAGAAAGTCCTTTAAACCAAGCAGTTAAATTTGCTATCAGTTCATATTTTATTGTCTGTTCCCTCCTTTCCTGTTCTCTCATGAATATTGGTTTCCCAAACTGGGATGACTGCGGCCTTTCTAAAGGTGACACATGGCAATGGCTCATCTTCACCACTGCAGATGCTTTGGGTGGGGTGTATCTGGCCAAAACTAGACTAGCTTGTCTAGATTCACTGTATAATCAATAGAGTAAAATAGACAATTGAGCTGTGATTCCTCTCATCCTTACTTACAGTTGCTTAAGTAACTGTCAAATTAATAGTTCAAATGAATTGTGCTCAGAAAAGCCTCTTTCTATTGACTTGAAATGTCCTTAGGGTGCTTAGCTTCCCTAAGATGGAGGTGTCTGCATTATGTCGGATGAATTATATCCTTCATTTCCTATAGAATCTGGGGTTTTTGTTCGGATTTTTTGTCATTTACTGTATTGTTTAGTGATAATCAGATGAGTTAGTAAGCTCAGCCTTCAAAAATATAATTGTTAGTAATGTTAAGTGTTCTTACATGAATCACTAATGTGTGTCCCAGGAGAGACACATAATATCAACGGAAGAAATAGGTTTTACTTAATTTTACAGTAAAAAGATCCAGTTTAAAACAGTCAAATTAAATTAATTGTGTTCTGAGAGCAATGCTTTGGATTTCTTGTATATTTGTATATCTGGGGGTTTTTTTTTGTCTCTTTTTTTGTTACGATGGTGATGATTGGCCTTGTATCAAGAATTTACCGGAGGTAAGAATTGCTGCTGGGGAATCTTGATGAGTTCACATTCTTTATTCATCTCTTGCAGGCTCAGTTTGACATCACTGTAAGCAGTGAAATCATGGCAGTCCTAGCGCTGGCTGATGGGCTGGATGATATGAAAAAGCGATTCGGCAGAATGGTCGTAGCCTCCAGCAAGAAAGGACAACCAGTTACAGCAGATGACCTTGTAAGAGTCATGCAGTTATTAACTGCTTCTTCCTACTGCTTCTGAAAGTCTTTGGATTGAAAAGCAGAAAGATGGTTCTGTGCAGAAAAGATCTTAACTTATAGAAGATCAAAGATGAAATCTCAGTCCCTGCAGTTAATGAAAGTTTTTTGCTTCAGTGTGGCTACCACCTTGTCCAGAGAGTGTGTGTGAGGGTCCTGTGTGATGTCCTGTGATGTGCTGTGTGTCAGGTTGAAGCTGGCACCATAGGAATTACTGGGGAAATACGTGGTGGCTTCTACGTAAAAAGCACGTTTATGAATCGGAAGAACTCAAAATGCATCCTGCTGGCCATCCTGTTTCTCAGGCTCCCTGGAGTGAGGAAGACATTGAGCAGGAACAAAGCCTCGTGCAAACTTAATTACGAGACGGTGAAATACCTTGTTCTGGGAGGCTGTGAATGCTGTAAAAGCCAAAGCCTTTGCAAAAAAGTGTGTTCTCCATAGGGCAGCCTTTGATGAGGGACATAAATCCTTTATTTCCATTGCACGAAACGCCGAATGTCACAGCACTGGTGATGCCTGTTACCAGCGTGTAAAGCAGTCCTAGGCAGCAGTTGCAAGCTGCAGCACTTGCAGCTGCCCGTACAATAATTATAGTACAGTTTTTGGCATGTTTGTGGAGCATGTCCACCAGCACTCTCCCGAATGGTGCTTCACCGTGGTTTCAGGGGAATGCCCTGTGCCCCAGACACTTCTTCCAATGAACATTTTGAAGATGGCAACCCTGTTTGGAGAAGGGAAGGGGGTTTGAGTCCTCTGTGTGAACTGTACCCCGCCATTTGACCCCAAGACAGAGAACAGGCTCAGGACTGTTGGACTGATCAACAGATACAGTATTAGTGCTTAGAGCTCTCCTGTATAGCAGATACTTCACAGCCTGCTTTGCAAGAGACAAGAGTATTACAGATTTGCATGATGTGGTGTTAATGAGGTTTGTGCTGCATTTTCTGAATGAACATTTCCAGTGAGAGAGAAGAATCCAGAGGGTGGGTATCCTGACTTGTGTTTCCAGCAAGGTGGACACAGCACTAAGGCTTACCCAGCTCTTACTATCTTGCTGTGGGATTTTTGTTTTCTTGTGTTTTAAGGGTTTTTGTTTCTTTGTTTTACTTCCTCCTAGAATAAAGCTAAGAAACAGCAGATTTGTGGCCTGACTCTGGTCTTGCAGGAAAAGGGCTAGGCTGGGAACCATTTATCTGTAAATCCCTATGTGATACATTTGTTGGGAATGAGGGAGGGCATGTGCCAAAGTTCTATAGGCAGCTTTGAGATTTTAATTCCTACACCTAGCATGCTGCCAGTTTAACCTTAAGTACCCGAGTTCAACCCTTTTTCTGGAAAACAGGAGTCTCCTACTGCCCATCAGCAGTGGAGGCAGATGGTGCATTGGAGTGGGAGTTGATTTGAGTTTTCTGTAGAATCCAGTGATAGAAGTTTTTCATCTCAGGATTTCTTTTTTTTTTACTTTTTTTTTTTTTTTAATCTAACTATGTTTAATTTTTGTCCATTGAAACTGCAGAATGGGGGTGGTATCAGACCTGTCCAACAGGTTCTCTTGTGTGTTATATGTTTGCACTGATGGCAGCCAGTGGCTCGTGTCGTTAGGGCCGTGTTAAGTACTCCTTATGCAAGCAGAAATGTGGTGATTGCAGAGACCAGCCTGGGTCCTTCTGCTGTGATAAAACCAATGTCATGATTGTGCTACCAGGAAGTGCAAAAAAATCTGGGAAGAAGCGTGGAATCGAAAACTGACAACAGGTTCTTAGAGATGGGATGCATTGAAGTGCTGCTGAGTGACACAGGCCTGAAATGTCGCCATGGAAATCTTGCTCTGTAGTTTTCATTATTCTGGAGATGACTGAAGTTTAAAGCTTATCCATTAAATGTTAAATAAGCTTTCATGTGGCAAGATTGAAACTAATGAAACAAAGCACGGAATGTCTTATAAAAAAATAATCTTTCCTGAAATTGAGTGCTGCAATCCACTTGAAGTTGAAAGGAAAGAAAAAGAGATCATGGTTCAAGGTTTTCATCACTGCTGCGAACGTTTGGCTCAGGATTTGCAACAGCAATTTTAGTTACTTTTGCAAGTGCTGGGTAACAGCTGGTTTGAGTTCCACTGGACTGTGTCAGTCACAAAGGTGACCACACCCTCATTTTTGTCTTCTCAAAGCAAAAGGGGGATGAAATCATAACCTCTCACTGGAATCAGAGTTCATCAGGGTACGTGGCTGCACCTCAGAGGAAACCTGGGCTCCAGTATTTGCTTTTTGTGTCTGCCTGGTTGTTCTCATGAGCACAAAGGTTCACTTTAAAAGTTATTTTTGCACAGGAGACTTGAGCAGAATGTAGCAGCCTGTTATGACATTTTAAGGCCAGTTTGTAGAGCTGAGGAGCTGAGTTGCTAAAAAGAAGAAGGAAAAAAGTCCAAGACAAATCTGCCTTCAAAACCCAAGAACATTGCTTTGTGCCACTGAATGGGCTACAGTAAACCATGTGTACTGAAAAGTTACTCTCTCACTGGTCTTGTTTACTAACCTTGCCATAGCATTGAAACAGCAGTTAATTGTTCTTTATGCCTTTGCTACAAAGGGATGGCCCAGCAAGGTCACAGCCAAGAGGCTGCCCCCACCAGAAATCACAAATCCTCTTACAGGAATGTAAAGGTCTTTCTCCTGCCTTGCCCTGACTGGAGGTTGTTCTGTGTAGAGCAACTGCTGGTTCTGGTCCTGAAAGCCCACCAGGACAAAAGCAGAACCTTGACACAACATAGGAACAGTCTCAAGGTCTCGGTACACGTGGAAACTGATTGTCCTTTTTTATTTTAGGGAGTGACTGGAGCTCTGGCTGTCTTGATGAAAGACGCTATTAAGCCAAACCTCATGCAGACTCTAGAGGTGAGCACAGATGATTTGCTGTAAGTGCATTCTCAGAGCCAAGAAACAACTGGTTTATTTCATTCATCACAATCAGTGTGGGCCTACTTAGCTTAGAGTTGGAGGTTTACTGTGGTTTCCTGTCTGAGGCTCAGGGCTAGGGGGGAAGGCTGGCTTCCTTCTGCCTTTGGCATGTGGGATGACCCTGAGGAAATGCACTAAACTTTGCTGTGTCTTTGTTCTGTTGTCTTTAATGTCAGGAAGTGCTTGGGGAATTTAAATGGTGTGGATGAAGGAGAATGACAAAGATTGTAAATTCAAAGTTGCTGGGATTTAACCATCCTTTTCCTAAGCGGATTAATACCTCCACTTGTGCAGATTATAATAATCCTGTTTGCCCTGTAGTCCTTATTGCTGATAACAAATGTCTGATCAGAAGGCTTTAGGATCTGTTTTCTAAAAATGTTTTTCTTTACCTTCAGGTACCTCAGTACTTAGCTCCTGAGATGCTGGAGATCTGTGAAATTGTACTCTGATTTTTCTCTTTCTCTCTCTCCCACATCCCCCCCTTTTCTAGGGAACACCAGTGTTTGTTCATGCTGGACCTTTTGCCAATATTGCACATGGGAATTCCTCTGTGTTGGCAGACAAAATAGCACTGAAGCTTGTGGGTAAAGATGGTTTTGTTGGTAAGTGCAAGGAGTGTGGGGTATTTTCTTTGCCATTTGTTTGTTTTGGAGGGAGGGATCCGCCTTTTTTTATCATGAGTGTCTTAGGGCTGTTTTTTTTTGTCTTGGAAGAAGCTTCTGATTTATGTAATCGGAGCATGATTTTTCCACCCAGCAACTTTTCACAAGCTTCTTTTCTTTTATTTCCTACTCCAGTTACAGAAGCAGGATTTGGTGCAGACATAGGCATGGAGAAATTCTTTGATATTAAGTGCCGCTACTCTGGTCTCCGGCCTCACGTGGTGGTGTTGGTTGCTACTGTCCGAGCTCTGAAAATGCACGGAGGAGGGCCTACAGTAAGGACTGGGGAAGGTTTTCCATAGACCTGAGGGGCCGTTCCTGTTGTTCTGATCCGGTCACTTAAAGCCCCCTAGAGTTTGATCCGCTTGAAATTGTCTTGAGATTCAAGTTGTAAAAGGAATCAACGTGTTTCTGTTGCTTGTCAGCGGCTTCACTGCAGTATATTACAGGTTCATACCTGCTTGTTTTGTTTGCCTGTGTGCTGGGGCACTTGTTAAAGTCCCAGAGTCAGTCATCTATTTTATCTGGAGTGCATCCCGCAGTCTTTTATTCTTCCATTTATTTTTTTCTTACAAAAAAAAAAAGGATCAGCATGGAGTAGAATGTTGTATCTTGATGCCACTTAATATGAATCAATCATATGAATCCATGACATGATAGATATCATGGATGAAAATCTTATGGGACTCCATTTTTTTTCCTTTTTTTCCCCAGGTCACTGCTGGGGTACCTTTACCGAAGGAATACACAGAAGAGGTAATCTCAAGGTGTTGTGACAGTTGACCAACTAATTGTGGTCATGACATCAAGATGTCATGCAGTGCATGCCTGGGTTACTAGTGTGTCGTTTCTTTAGCTGCCATGGAAATGCTTCCTCATACAAGCTGTAATGTTATGGGTTTTTTTAATGATGTTACTTTGGCTCTGCTCTTTCAAATGTTTATTACACTTGATCTAGCCAGTGCTCAGAGCCTTTTTGTTTCTCCTTAACTCATGCAATTGTCTGTGTGCTCCATTTTTCATAGTAATATCTACTCTGTGTCCCCAGCCTTCTCAATATGGAGTAATTGCTTGGCTGAAACACTGTCTGAAAATATTCAGAGTACCTCTCTAATTATGCTCTGTAGTTTTTGGTTTTATCCCCCCCACCTTTGCAAGCAAGAGAGGAAAGTGAACTAAAGTCTCACCTTCTGTCTTTGTACTTTTAATGGTTGTGTGCACTTGGATAATTGATCTGACTCTCTTTACATTGCTGCAGCTTTTTTACTCGTGGAGGTTCTGCATGGATTATTCTTTGCATAGGAAGGGATGAAATGTCTGAATTTCCAGGAATAGTCTCTGATGCTGCAAAATGTAAATACATGTAAACTGAAAGCTGTTGCCACAGACTTCAAAAGGGTGTAATGAAATTCACTGCTGGTGATATTTAATACATAAAGAGGAATGTGTCAGAGAGGAGACTGAGGCTTTACTGTGGGGAGTTAATGGGAACAGGTATTAACTTACTAAGAATAACAAAAAGTGGTTTCTCTTACCTTGGCTTGACAGCTGAAACCAGTGATTATTAGAAGTAGTAATTCTTTTTCCTGTCTCTATCAGGAGCATGCAGTGGTCTGGACTGTTCAGAAAGCACCACTGGGTACTTTCTGGGTACTTGTGGTTTCATTCCTATTTTGACGTTTTTACCGTTAGCCGTGGATGTAGTGGATTTCGAATAAAAGTTCCACTGCCCCTGATAAAACAGACTTCCTGCTTGCTGTCTTCTTTACAGAACCTTCAACTGTTGGCAAATGGCTGCAGTAATCTAAACAAGCAAATCCAAAATGCACGGCTGTTTGGTGTCCCAGTAGTTGTGGCTGTCAATGCTTTCAAGTAAGTGAGCTGGGACTTGGAAGTGAGGCATCGCTATAAAATTGTGGCATTTTGTATGTTATGTTTAGCACAAACTCCTGTTTTCAGTTCTGTTGATGTATTGTTTGCAGCATCTTGCATTGTTGGAAGATACTGAATAAGTGGGGGAGGAGCTCTGCTTAGTCATTTCAAATGTATTCCTTCACTTTGAATTAGCCTAGGATTTTATGGCTAGTATCTGCCATCACTTACACCCTGACTGGCCAAATTATTATGGATAGATGTGCCTGTGACTGTGGAATCTAAGCTCATAATAGGTGGTGAGGTGCCTGTGTTGTTGACCACACTGTGTTCAGTGATTGGCTGTGTGGAATAATTGTGCCCTGCTAAGGAGCATTTTGGGCTCTGCACGTTGAACTGCACAGGAAATAGAACCTCTGTGTGGTCATTTTACAAGAGCAGAAGGCCTTTGAGCTGGGGTGCTAAAGCTGATGCCAGCTGAAGGGGAGTAGCCAGCTAAGGTTCTTCACGTGAAGTGAATGCATATTGCCCAATCTGGAGGAATGTTGGCTTTTAGCTTGTTGTGTGCCCATGATACAGCACACCTGAGCATCTCTAAATCTGCAGTACTAACACCTTTTTGAGTTTGCTTGTGAAAACTGGAAAGCAGAACAGAAATGGCAGAAGGTCTGGAATGCTGCTCTGTCAGAAGTCATGGATCTCTGCATGTAATTCCAGAGCTGCTTGTTGCTGTGTGTTCCTCCATGGAGTAGCCTCCTTCACCAAGGTAGAGAAGACTGTGATGGATAGCCCATGAGCAGCTGCCTGATGGCAGGGTTCTGTGATTTCTTTGGACAGGTTTTGGATCTTGTCAGGAACAGTTAATTTACTGTGTGTGCATTCTGGTACAAACATGCAGATTTTTCTCCTTACAGGACGGATACAAAGGCTGAACTGGCCCTTGTAGTACAGAAGGCGAAGGAGGCAGGAGCATTCGATGCTGTAGAGTGCACTCACTGGGCAGAGGGAGGGAAAGGAGCGCTGGCACTGGCCCGAGCTGTTCAGAGAGCATCCCAGGCACCCAGCAACTTCAGGTTCCTCTATAACCTGGAGGTAGGAACTTGCAGTATTACAGAGAGTTAGTTCTTGTTGTGTTGACGAACCAGTGAAATATTGAAACCTGTGAAAACCCTCAAATTACTGTATAGCTTTGTTCTACAGCAAGTGGGATAAAGTCTGACATCTGCAGTTGGGCACTGCACAACACATATAAGGGGTGTGAAGCTGCTGTGATGCTGCAGGTCTTTGTAGTTTGGCCACACTGACTTGCCTGTATTTTTTTTTTTCCTAGCTCCCTGTTGTAGATAAGATCAGGCTTATTGCCCAGCAGGTCTACGGGGCAAGAGACATTGAGCTACTTCCAGAAGCACAGGAGAAAGTCGCCATCTACACTAAGCAAGTGAGTTTTCCACATCATCTGATAGCAGTGGTGCTTTCTGGTTGCTGTGTTGCTTTTACTCTTCTCTAGCATGACATCCTTGTGGTTTTACCTGCTTCTGCATTGTTGAAGGTCTGTGAAGAGAAGACTGTGTGTGAACTGGCCATTTGCTGGTTACAGGGTGTTCAAATAATTTTACTTTTGCAGTTCGTTTACTACTGCCTTATATAGTTTCTTGCTTTCATGCTTCTTGTATGTTCCTTTACAAGCCTATCAAAACCCCATAGGAATGTAATTGCCACTTCCTCATGACCTGCAATTATATTGACCAAACATTTCTAATTAACTGACCTCAGCTGAACAAAACCTTAACTCTGAGCTGTTTAATGTTTTGGGAAGAGAGTAGAAAGTATGTTGGCTATTGAGGTTGTATATCTAACACTTCTATAGTGTTTTCCTCACTGGATATGCTGGGGACCATAGTGGTTCTTTCTTTAGTACTTAGTGGGGGGCACAGACTTTGACAGAGAAGGAATGGGAATGCAGAATGGTCAGTGGATCTGACAGGCTGTGGGTGAAGCAGTTGGTGAGGAGTGAAACGTCCTGATAAAATGTCTGATGTCTGCAGAGAATGGCAGAATAGAGCAGTTACATTTGGGTACAGGAAAAGTTACTGGTTTTTTCACACTAATTTCTCTTCTTTTCTCTCTCTTTTCCCAGGGATTTGGAAACCTGCCAATCTGCATGGCTAAAACTCACTTATCGTTGTCTCATGACCCTGAACAAAAAGGAGCACCTACAGGTTTTGTTCTGCCGATCCGAGACATTCGGGCCAGTGTTGGAGCTGGATTCCTGTATCCACTGGTGGGAACGGTATGTGATTGGGTGAACCCTCAACTGGGGTGAGGGGAAAAAACTTGATTCCAGTAATCAGTTACTCTTAAGTATCTTAAATTAGGAGAGTCCTTTTCACTTATAGTTGGTGTTTTAGCAGTCCGGTGTATTAGATGCCTTAAGTTTTTTCCCCTGGTGTATCCCTCAGGTCCCACATCTCTCTCTTTGTATATTTTGAGAAGAGAATGAACTCTGTAGTTAGTGAATTCTAGGAACAGCATCTGGCAGAGGGCATGGGAAAAATCCTTGGCCCACCTGATTGCCACTGGACTTTGCATTCTTGATGAAAGCACTTTGCAGTACTGCAGGTGAGCTCTGCGTGCACCTGTGGATCAGGGTAGAACAAGGCAACTCCTCCAAAGCTTTCAAAGCAAACAGCTTTGGATGAGACACCTCCAAAGAGAAGCTGACCTGTGCTATTAATCATTTATCAGGCTCCCCTCCCATTTGGTTCTCATGGTTTTGCTGACCATCTGTTTGCTGTTCAGCATGAATTCCAACAATTCATTTCATTGTGCCCTTGAGTTTTTAGTTTCTGTTCTTTGAGGTGTTGGCATAATGTCAGCTGAGAGGGGAGACAGTAGCAACAATGGAAACAGGATCCTGGAACAGCTTTGATACAGCAGAAAGAGGAGCCACCTGCAAAATGAACTCAAGTTCAGGTTTGCATCCATAGACAAAAAACATTAGGATGAAAAGATCTGCTGGAAATCTTACCTGGAGAATCTGTTCTGGCAGATGTTAAGTAACTAATGAGAGTATTTTAGGGGATGAGGCAGTTGGAGCAAGCAGCTCTGCCTTTTTGTTGTTTTTTGGGCCTGAAGCTTCTTCTGAAGTCCTAATGGCAACATATTTATTATAATAGACTTTCAAAAGCATTAGGGGTGCATGACTCAGATGATGAAATTTGCTGATTTAAGAGTTGGAGCCGCTCTTCCTTTAAATGCTTGCTAGAGCCAAATATTGGGTACCTTTTCTTTTAATTCCTTAATAATGGTAGGTAAGGGTTTCCAGATTACCCAACATAAATACAGTAACCTCATCCTGATGGAAGTCTGGCTCATCCATATTCTAAAGACTAATGTGTGTTTTGGGATAGAATGAAAGATAACATGCCTTTTGCTGTTATAAATGGCATTTTTTGCAAGCCAAGATTTAATCCAAACAATGATTTATTTTTATTATTTATTGCATAAGCATTGCAGAAGGAAAGGGTAGACTGCATTAATGAGCTACACAAGAGAGAGATGTTTTTAGACAACATTTTGGCTCTTTTTCTGATGTCTTTAGTTTCTATGGAGTTGGACTTTTTCCTTTCTGCTCCTTTCCCAGTTTCCTAATGTTTTCTTGGCTGTGTGGTAAATCATGGTGTTAATTCTGCTAGAGTTAACAGTAGGTCTTCTGGTTAGGAATATGATCACTCTTCCGTGGTGTCTACGAACCCAGGGAATGGATGTCCTCTCGAGAAGCAATCCAGAGCATTTTGAATCAGATCACTATTTTAAACCCATTCAGCAGGGGATGTGTTAGCCTCAGAGTAAATTTTTGGCAGCAGCCATTGAACTGAGAGCTGAAAATGCAACAAATATGTAGCTCTGTGCAGAAGCTTTTGGGGTAAATATGAGGTGAAATTAATCACCAGTGTGTGCATACTCTTGTTATCTGAAGTCATCACAAAGGATGTCACATTTTTTTCTCAGGTTCTGAGTTTTTGGTTTTTCCCTTTCTGGCTCAGAGTTGAAACTATTGTCCTTCAATGAAATACTTTGAGATTTTAAAGTAAATATAATTTCAAAGGTTATCGAGATTTGAAGTGAAAATAAAAGAAATCATTGGACTCAGATTTGTTGGGCTTTTTTTCTGGAGCTGCTGCTGAATTGAAGTCAAATCCTCTATTCAACTATTTTTTTAGTTTCTAAATGGCAATTTTTTTGTAAGTTACACAAGAGCAATAAATAATACATGTTTAGTTGGTATTAGTTTTATTTGCAATCTTGCAAGGGGTTTGATGATAGTCATGTGGGCTAATTTTTCATGTAAGTAAATAGTGTGAATTCTTGAGCACATGTGGTATTAAAGGGGATGAGGATAATGGAGGAAAAGTTCATTAGTTCAGCTTTGAAAATAACTGAGTGCATTAAGCATTGTAGATACTTGTACAGAAAATTAGTAGTTTGGATGGAAATTACTCTGTACTGCATGAAAATCTGGGGTTTAAGCAGACTGCCTTTAAGTAAGCAGAGTAACCACTGTGGATGAAAAGAAAGGAGGAAAAATTGACTGTTCATTTCAAAATAGAAAGTGCAAGAAATGGCAAAGTCAGGCACATCTACAGCACCTCCTACTCTGTTGAATGTCACTCTCTCAGCTCATGCTGTGGCCCTCTGAATCTGGAGGTGGAGAACTGCAAAGCTCCATGACTCTTCAGTGATACATAAATAAATAGGAAATTTCTTGCTCTGCATGACCAGATACTGGCAGGTGAGAACAGGAAAACCCCTCTGGGCACTTTGAACCTCTTAACACCTTCCTGAGAGGTTCTTGAGGGCAAAATATTCATACAGCTAAGCACAAAAATGAGGATTGAGGGTCCTCTCCGTAGCCCCCCGGTCTCTATCTGGGAAGGCAGTAGCTCTGACAAAAAGCAGGTGCAGCCCTAGAATTCATTAGAAAGAGGAGACCTGAAGTGAGTTTTGCCTCTGCATAAGCCGTGAAAGACCTGCAGTGGTGCTGAACCTGTGGGACTGGAGTTAGCAATTGTCAACAGCTTAGGAAAATGGGCTGGAACTCCAAAAGCTCCCCAGACAGTTTTGAGAACAGCAGAAAAAGCCTCACCAGCAGAGCTTTGCCTCCTTTGCTGCTTAGCTTATGATCAAAAGGAAGATGGGGAGGTAATTTGATTAGCGTGCAAAATACTTGCTCAGGGAGAAAATACCAGGTTGCCAAAGAGATCTTTAATCTAATGGAGACAGGCATAACAATACTGACTGTGAAAGCTGAGGCTGGGTGATGCAGATAGAAAATGAGACCTTTCAAGGTCTCCCTTTTTTATTACAGCAGTTAATGACCACTGACACAAACTACCAAACATGGGCACAAGTTGTCCACTTTTGTAGAGCATCCATGTCTAGCCTGTGTGTGCTGCTGGGCTAAATGCTGAGTTAGGGAAGGGGAAATGTTCTCAGCTGCATGAATAAATCAGGCCAAGTGTAGTTCCTGCCAGCCTTGCATTCTGCATCCCTGAAACTGGGTGCTCGGCAGTGGGACAAACGAAGAGGACTGGCCTGAGGCAGGCCTAGTGCTGGCAGCTGCTCTGTGAGCTCTGCCACTGCACAGCCCTCCTGAAAATGTTCCACTCAGGAGAACGGACCTCTTCATCTCTTCCTAAGCTTTATCCCAGTTTAGAAAAAACAAAACAAACCCCAAACTGATTCAACTCTCAACAGTAATTATTCCTAATTATTTAACACTTCTAGTTCTAGACTCTTTTTAAGAGTTGTAATCAAGTCAGACTTTACAGTCGGCAAAGTTGTATTAAAACATGTATCCTCACTTTGGTACCCAGAAAACTGCCACAAGTCATTATCTCACCACAGCGAAGTCCATGAACGCTCCTCTAACAGTGACCTGGTCAGCTGATTATCAAAGTACTTTGCCAAATCTTGGGCTCAGTCACTGGCAGCTGCAGAAACCAAACTGAATCCTCATCATAAAAAGGAAAAACCTCAGATCTATCTACTTATCCAGGAGTTCCTGGTTCTCACAGTGTGCTTCAAAAGGGTCCATGACCAGCATCCTGCTGGTCTGTTCATGTGCAAGGCTGTTGCCATCGTAGTCTTCAGTATCTTGGGCACAAAATGATCCTGCTGCCATTTTAACATTCTCTCTCTTCTTGTCCAGATGAGCACTATGCCAGGACTTCCTACAAGACCCTGTTTCTATGATATAGACTTGGACCCAGTGTCAGGAGGAGTAAATGGGCTCTTCTGAAAGGAATAATTAACCAAAGGTAGGTGCCTTCTTGAAGGCTTTCAATATTTGGGCTTTATTTCTCATCTTGAGATAATGGAGTTAAGCCAATCCCATATTATGCCATATGTCTCCAAATGACATTTGATTATAATTCAGCCTGAAAGTTGCCTGCAGTAGTATATAATAGTAATTAAATTTATTTTTGTTTTTAGCTCCCAGAAGAACACCTGATGAATCATGTAAATGGAACTTGTGCCCTGATCTTTTTTTTTTAAGTCAGAACAAGATATGACTGAGAATGTAGTGAAAGAACTGACTGGAAGGAGGAGTGCTGAAGAATCGACTACTAGCTTTTAATCTGTAATAATTTTTGTACTGCTGCATTCCAAGCTAGTCCACACTGAGCATATAAACAACACTTCCTCTACAGACCTCCCGCTTCTAAATTGTAGCTGAAGCAGAATACAGAAGCTTGGGTTTAGTGACCTCTTTTGATTCAGTGACATGATTTTAATAATTAAAAATCCTAAAGCTGGAGCTCTTTGAAACAGTCTTGGGACTTAATTGTCTTAACCATAGGGGTTTTGTAGCATATATTATCTTTGAAAGCCTTGTACACTGCCGTTTCCCATTTGCCATCCTGAGTTCTCTGTTCCACTTCTCGCACTGAGGGGGAAACCGCTGTGCTCTGAAACTGCGCCAGTGTCATTTAAAAGAGGGAGCAGGGAGGAATCCCCTTCGCTCCTCATCTCTCTCCGGAAGTGCTTGCCCTGCCTTCTGCTATGAATCATTCCTGCAGGCACCTGAGCCATGTCAGATTTCCCTGTTAGAAAGCCCAGCTGTGACTACTATATTTTACTGCTAATGGAATGAAACCTGGATATCGGAGGTGAAGGGACTGGATCTCTGGCCCATAACTGTGGCTGTACCAACTGTGTCTTTTGCCTCATTTTATACTCAACAATAAGTGCAGTTACACCACTGACAAGCCTTTTTTCCAAAGGTACCTTTTTGGTGAAGAGAGACAATGCAAATAGTGATCAAGTGAGTGGTAGCAGGTTTTGTCCACAGGCCAAAAATCATTTTGTAACATGAAGATAGTGTTGCTGCCGATTTTTTTAAACTAATACGAATAAACTGGCAAATACTTCAACTTTTTGGGTTTTAATGTATGCATTGAGATTACTGAATTAGAACTTATTTCTGTGATTAACTGCACAGAAGCAGCAATCCTTGTATTGACAAGTAGGAGTGATTATTGCAGTAATAAGTTGCCTGCAATGCACCAGGGGGTGTGTGTGCATTTAATCTGGTTTCCTTCCCTAGATGATGTATGTCATCTGTAGGAAATAAACTACCTGAATTATTCGATGAATTTGATGTACTTGCAGCTGACTGCAGAATATCTGAATTAAAACTTGTGAGGCCCATCTTCTTGTATCAGAACTGAACCTAAAAACATTCTGATTTTGGTGAGAACTGGGAGGATCAGGATGTAGGTGTGCACCAATGCAGGGGAGCATCTGTAGTACACAGATATTGTGTGTGTGTATGTGTGTATGGAGAGAGAGATTATATCTCTTCAGTTATTCAGGAGGAGAGAATAATTATACAAAAGTTACCTGGTTGTGACACAGGCAGACAGAACAGTTTAAATAGTCGTAACAGCATTTGAGATGCATTCACAACCTTCTAAAATCTTCCTTTTGATAGTGTTCAGGTGAGGATTTATTGGCAGCCAGGTCTGCAGAGCACACTCGGGGCCCTTGCAGGGGGTTGAAAGGGTTGTTCCCCCATGGCTGCCCCAGCCCCCTGCCTGGGTGACGGGGCCTCTTCACCTGCAGCTCCTCGGCCGAGCCTTCCCTTCCAAGCAGGTTGCCAGAGTGGATGCTGCCAAGTCTGCTGTCAGTTCCTACATTTAATCTTCCCTGCTACACTGCTTTTCTGCAAGTGCTCTGCGTTCCACCTTCATTTTATGCTTATGAAAGATGGGATAAGTGCAAATTTATGCGAAGATTAGCCTCATTTTAGTTTAGCATGAGATCACAGCCATGTGCTTGAGAGAGATGGTTCAAGAGGTTGCTAGTCCACCTCCTGCAGTGAGGCACAGCCCCGGATCAGGCAGGAGCTGTTTGAGGGTTGGCTACGCACAGCAGGACTGGTGGCAACAAGGCATGAGGGCCAAAAAATAGCCCTGAGGGCAAAAAAATCACCCTGAGCGTTTCCAGAGGGGAATGTTTTCTAACCTGCACTTTAAATCCCTTGGGATGTGATCTCTTCTCTCCCAGGTCTTGGTCTTGCAGAGATGATACATAAATAGGTTGTTTTTTTAACTCTCTCCTTTGCAGCTAAGCATGCCAGCTAGGTCTTGTCCTTTCAAATAGGACACAGAGGACACTTAATTTTTTCTAACTAAATACTGGAAGGTTGTCTTCTCCTCCTGTTGCCTAGAGAAAAAACTAATTATGTACGAATTTGTTCTCTGTGGACTATTTGTGGGCCCAGAGCCCTTAGTTGGTGTTATGACCATCCGTCCCCCGAGCTGTGCTGTAATGAGAGTCCTGCATCACGTCATGTAACACAGATTTATTTTCTGGAGTAGTGCAAGGGGCAAAAGGGGAGACTGTTGCTTGGTTGGCTTGTTGCACGTCACTAGCACTTGTAGGCCCAGAAAGAAAACTGGCTCCAGCTGGGTCAGGAACTTTTTCTGACCAGATCCCAGGCTTGCCGCAGACCCTTTTATTTATTTCCCTTGGACCACAGCCTGTGGTGTCACCATCTGCCCCTGGAGCATCAGGAATAATTGAATTCCATGTGAAGTGTTCCCAAAATGGAGTTGATGGGAGCTTGCCTCCATCACACCACCCCTGAGGCAGTGCACACATTCCCCATCCT
The DNA here is from genome assembly GCF_003945595.2 of Pipra filicauda. Lineage (NCBI taxonomy): Eukaryota > Metazoa > Chordata > Aves > Passeriformes > Pipridae > Pipra > Pipra filicauda. The sequence goes on along the minus strand of NW_024104007.1, from coordinate 1,810,656 downwards.
CACATTATCCACTCCCCTTCCTGCTGCATCCTCCCCTCCCTCCTGCCTCCGACTGCAAGGAGGGAAAAGCTCCTCACGCTGAGGGGCCTCACTTGGCTTTAATGCAGAAGTGGATTGTAATTAGAACCCACCGCCCACGCCGGGGGAGAAGCCGTTTCCAAATGAAGATTATTATCCTGAGTGAATGCAAGCAAACACATCTCACAGGGGAGCTTTTAAAAAGGCAATTCCTCATGATGCTTAATGCACTTTTCTGCCCTCCTGGCTGACATTTCAGCCCATCGAACCCATTCTGTGCCTTTTTTCCCGTGAAGAAGCCAAAGAGGGGGGAGGCCATGTGTATTTTTCTAAGCCTGGCCTACACTGGAAGCCACTTGCAGGTTCAAAGTGCTGCTTTGCCCAGTTGCTTATGTGCAAACACGCTGTGAAGCAGTTAATGTCTGCAAAACCTCTGTGGGCGTCAGTCAGCTCCCCGTGGAGATGAATGGGGACGTTCAGGCATCTCAACCATAGTTTCCTGTAGTTCATCAGCTGCACTTGGTAGTCCTTTCTCCAGAGGCTCTCCCATCAATCATAAGAGCTGGAGACATGATTTCTTTAAAGTCAGACCTCAGCTGCTTTGGACAGAAAAAAAGCTTATATGAAAGAGGCACTTCCTCTGGTATTCTGGGCAGGGAGTAGTTTAAAGCCAAGAGCTGGCTGTCCTTACCTCCACCTCCGAAGGTGTAGCTCCTGCAGCACCCCCAGCGGTGTGTGCTAAAGTGGGTTTCAGGTGGGACCCGAAAAACAGCTGCCAAGAGCAAGACCCCCTGCCCTCCTTCCCACACCGCCAGGCAAACGCCAGTGGTCCCTCCTCCCTGCGTGGTGTACACCCGTCTCCCTTCCCGTGCATTGGGATCTACAAACCACAGCTCGATTCCTAGGAAGACCTTTGCCCCGAGTTGTATTCGTGGTTTTCGTGTCTGCTGCCGCTGTGCGCAGCCTGGGAGGGGACGAAAGGTTACTCTGCCAGCGGGAGAGGGATGCTGCCTTTCCAGAAGGGAAGGATGCCGCCCGCCAGAAGAGCGGTGCTATCCCGCTACAGGGAGGGACGCTCACAAGGAAGGGATGCTGATCAGCGAACAGGGAGAGATGCTCTCCCATAGGAGGAAGGAGGCTGCGAGCAGGTGCCGGCGGAGCGGGGCCGGGGCGGGGGGCGGGCCGGGGGCTGGCGGTGAGGGGCGGGGGGCTGCCGGCAGCGCCCTCCCCGCCGGCCCGGGGGGCGCGGCTGCGGCGGAGGCGGCGGCGGCGGCAGCGCAGCCGCGCGGAGCGGAGCCGGGATGGGCCGGGATGGGCCGGGATGCAGGTGAGGGCGCGGGGGGCGCGGGGGTGGCACCGCCTCGGGGGGACCCGCGGGGGCGGCGACACGCGTGGGGTTCCCGGGCCGCCGCTGCGGGCGCTGCCCGAGGAGCCCCCCGGTGCCCATCCCTTCGGAGGGGTCCGGCTTTGAGGGTTCCCCTTGCCCAGGGCGGGGGAGCGGCGGTGCCGAGCGGCTCCTGCTCCGCACCCGCGAACGCCCCCAAAACTTGCCGGGCGCGGGGGCGGCGGAGCCGGGCTGCGCTCGGGGCACCGGGAGCTGCGGGTGCGCGCTCGCACGGCTCTGACAGCTCCGCTCGTTCTCCCTTAAAATATTATAATTAAAATAATAGTAATAATAATTATAATAATTGTAAAACCCCAAATGTGCTGCGGGGGAAGCGCGCCCCGGAGCCTCCCTTAAATCACCCTACTCCTGAAAAGCAGAGTGCAGAATGCCGTGAAAAGCCCTGCCCGGAGCCCCCGAGCCCATCCTGCAGAAGTTGTTTGCGGTAACACATTTTTGCATCTTTCCATCCCAAAACGTTTTGATGATGTTTCGAGGCAGCGGGGTTTTTTCCTTTTTTCCTTTTTTTTTTTTATTTTTTTCCCTTTTTTCTTTTTCTTTTTTTTTTTCAAGGGTGACACACATCTTACAACATCACCTCTTTGATGAGCACACGCGGTGTTAATTGAGGTTGCTATGGGAGGCATGCACGTAGTATAAATAAGCTCCCTTCTTGCCATGTGATTTGGCTTTTGTATTCCACAAGCCTCCTTTTTGTATTCTCTGTTTTTGCATATTGTCATATGGTGCATTAAAGATAAAAATATCTGCTGTCTCAGGGTGTAATTTCCCTAGCTGGAACTATGAGTGCATATGGAGCAGTGGGGAAAAGATTTAGCAAACCATAGGAAAAATATATATGTATGTGCATGTGTAATATGTATTCACCATAATATGGGAAGTTATATAAAAAAAGTCCCCTTTTACCACATAAAATAGCAAAGTAGTACTTTCTGTGGTGGAACATCACTGGGTTGACATCTTGTGGCCTAATTTTGTCTTCGGATATTGATGCCAATTAGTGGAAATAAACTGCTATAGTGCATTCAGTCTGCCTCCCAAAATGAAATATTTAGAGAAAAAAAAGTTTTCAGTATTTTTTTTTTAATTGCTCTACAGGTCTTATCATTTGTTTGTTGTGTTCCAGGTAAAAGATGAAGCCTCGATCACGCTTCACAGCAAACTTCATGTAACCTCTGAGGGGAACTGAAGCAGAAAGCAAAGCCAAGGCAACGCAGCATCTGACCTTGTCACTGGGTGGCAGAAAACAGCCACTGGTTCCACTGGTGCTTCAATCAAGCTCCCTTGTGCAATGTGGAATCGTAGAGAGCTCACAAAGTACAAGTTCCTTCCAGGTCCGTGGGGTGAATAAAAATTGTTAACTCTTGGCTTGATTTGTCATCCTTTGGGGGAAAAAAGAAAGTATGTCAGACTGGCCATTATATAGTCGCTGCTGTTAGACCAAGAACAACTTAGAGTGGCTTTATTCCGGAGATGAGAGTGACTGTGGCCAGCAAAGCCGAGGAGAAGCCTGTTCAACACCACGTCTGCCCAGGATTCCTTGGAGAGGTGATCAAGTGAGTAATAAGACAAAGCGGGAGTTATAAAGCAGATGCGATTGCTCCAGCAGAACTTCTTTTCACTGCCACATCCGCTCGTTACAAAGCAACTAACATTATTTGGAGAACTATTTGAGGAAAAAATGCACTTTGAGCATCTCTGCAGTTCTTGTGACTGAGGCATCGATCAAGAAAATCGCTACTACAACGCAGGCAAAGGAGGAGTGAATGTGGTGAGGGCAGCTAAGGAAATTCAAATGGAGAACCCAAAGGAGGTAGAGACTCCCAGCACAGGGGCGACGTGCTCCCCGCCAGAGGAACAAGCAGAAAAACCCTCCATGCTCTGTTTTAAGAAGCGGAAGAAGCCCTGTAAGAAGGGGCTGACTGTGAAGGGTGCGTGTGAAGGAGCCTCAGAGGAGAAAAGCCAGTGTGTCAGTGCCGACCAAGGGGAGGCAAAAGTTTCCAGTCCATCGCAGTCCTCCAAAGGAGCCTGGGCAGCCATCAAAAACCTCGCGAGGCCTCGGAGAAGGCAGAAATCTGCCTCACGGAAGAAGGTGCCCTCCGATTCCCAAGTGCAGCTGGAGGTGGATGCTGAGGAGAGCTGTGCACAAGACCTCCCGAAGAAACGGGAGAGCTCTGGGGTGAAGATGCCCTGCGTGCGGTTCTCCAGAAGCAAGAAAAAACCCAGCCCCTCGGAAGCAGTGGAGGAGTCGGACGGCAGTGTTCAAGCAAACGAAGTGGTGGGTGTTTTGAACAAAGCCAGTGAAGAGCCAGAGAATTTGGCCCCGACGGACAAATCTGAATCCTTCAGCCCAGTCTCTGCAGAGGAGGGCCAGGCTGCAGTGAAAGAGGACCAGGTTACAGTGAAGGAGGACCAGGCTGCAGTGAAAGAGGATGAGGCTGAAGTGAAGGAGAACCAGGCTGCAGTGAAAGAGGACCAAGCTGCAGTGAAAGAGGACCAGGCTGCAGTGAAAGAGGACCAGGCTGCAGTGAAAGAGGACCAGGCTGCAGTGAAAGAGGACCAAGCTGAAGTGAAGGAGGACCAGGTTGCAGTGAAGAAAGACCAGGATACAGTGAAGGAGAAGCAGGCTACAGTGAAGAAGGATCAGGATACAGTGAAAGAGGACAAGGATATAGTGAAAGAGGACCAGGCTGCAGTGAAGGAGGACCAGGCTGCAGTGAAGGAGGACCAGGCTGCAGTGAAGGAGGACCAGGCTGCAGTGAAGGAGGACCAGGCTACAGAGAAGGAAGACCAGACTGCAGTGAAGGAGGACCAGGATACAGTGAAAGAGGACCAGGATACAGCAAAGGAAAGTGACAACTCTGTTGAGAAGAGTGAGCCCTTGACAGAGCCCACACCTGACACGGAGGAACGTACAGAGTGCACCGTTCAGTTGGAGATAACTGATTCAGAGACAGTTAATGAAATAGCCCAGGACAAACTACAGGAAGGGAGCCTACCCCAAACCACAGATGATGTGGAGAGCAGGGAAGCTCCCAAAGCACCTGTTTCCAAGGATCAACCCAACAGTGCCCCTGAAACCACCGAACTGCAGGAAATCCCCAATATCTGCACAGAGCTGCCTGAAGGGGATCAATCAGAGAAGAGCATAAATCTTCCCAAGGAGTGCAAAGCTGAGGAGACTGTATCAGAGTTCAGCGAGTCAGCATCCAGAGACAATGGAGCGAGTGTGCAGGAATGCTCCAGCCATCAGGTGACATCAGAGGCAAACATAGGCACCGGCATCGGCGTCGGCATTGTCATCACCATCACTGAAGCTGAGGACTCTGACAACACCGACTCTGACCAGGCCTACGAGCCGTCCCCAGTTCTGCACCAAAATAAGCAAAAAGGGAATAAAAAATCCAACCGGAATGCTGATGTTGGTGAAAAAGAGGGCCCTGAGGCTGGTGGCGGTCCCCAGGCAGAGGACAAAGGTCTGGGCGACCAGGGGCACAGAACTGGGGAGCAGTACGAATTGCTCCTCATAGAAACTGCCTCTTCCCTCGTGAAGGCGGCCATTCAGTCATCCATAGAGCAGCTGGTCAATGAAATGGCCCTGGAACAGAATAAACACAACAGCTTTCTGTGATGGCAGCTTTGCCCCCAAGAGGAAGAGCAGAGGGAGTGATTTAAAGCTCCATTTGGCCTGGGTGTGTGTGTGGAGAGCTCAGAGGGCTCCCAGGGCCAAGGTGTAGTTAATTCTGCATGCCCATTCAGTTGTGTGTCTATGTGAAATGGCTCCTGGGATGTGGGCAGACCCTGCTACATACACTGTGTCCCCTGGGGCCTCAGATAACACCATTGACTGCAGCTGCAGAAAATGAAGGTGTTACAGTGACTGTATTTTCATTTATTGGCATATTTATGTCAAGGCTGCATTTCTGCCACCACCCATGCCAGGTTCCCCCACTGTTCATGCTGTAGATCTGTATATATCATGCGTTTAAAGAAAGGTCCTGAGAGGCAGCGAGTGCCCGACCTGCTGCTGGGCAGGATTCGGGGGCACGCTGAAACAGCTGCAGGTTTGCCTGGGGTGTGTTGGAGATGAGGGAGAGCAAAGCAACTGCAGTGTTAACATGAAGACATCACTGTCAGAAGGGCTCAGGCCAGTGTTTAGTGTTGTGAACTGTAGGCATTTGCTACCTACAGGCGCCAGAAGCCACGGTCACCGTTGCTGTCACATCGTGTGAAGCCGCAGGTTTGCAGCAAGCAGTGTTCTGTGTTCTTCATTCGGCCTCTCCCCCTGCCACGAGCAGCCTGTGCATCTCCAGACATGTTAAAGCACAGCATCAGCCGCTCGCCTTGCTGACCCCGGGCTGCACAGATGCCAGGAAAGCGACAGCGCTTCCAGGGGGGCCTGTTCTTGCACCATTAAGCTCAACGGGCAAAAACTCCCTGCAGCATCACCGGCGTGGGCTGGGCGGGAGCAGTGCCTGCTGCAGGCAGCCTCTTTCCTCTCCCCTCCCTGGCCGTCCTCCCTCCCAATCCTGGTGTCGTGGTGAAGCTGTCCTCAGATGTAGCATATTTTTTTATATATATGGCATGCGATATAAATAGCAGTGAGCTGCATGCGTGTTAGCAGTCAGCATAGTTTGGGTAGCTGCAATGTTCTGCCAGCACTGGAATTGCTTTGATTTGGTCTGGGCGCTGCTGGCGTCCCTGGGTGCTGGCGGCAGCCATCCTGCACCGCTCCCCGCTCGCCACAAAGCCCGCCTGCCTTCATCCCAGCCCAGGCATCCCTTGGGAAACGTGCGTTATGCCCGGCTCGCTGCCACCGGGCTCCGGCCGGCTCTGGCACGCCATGTAGCTCGCCCTGAAACATGCAGTGAAATGCTGGAGTGATATTACCGAAGTCCTCAGGGAAAAAATCTAGACATGGAGGGCCTGAGGACATGGCTGGAAAATGCCTGGACAAGCCCACTGCCATCAAAACCCATGAACTGCCCTGCTCCGAGAGGGTTTGCACTGGCATGGTGTGTGTGTGTGAGCACCGCCTCCCACTATAAGACCTCCAAGAGAAAGGGGCCTTTTAATAATTTGGGATTGTGTCTGCATGGCTGGGATTTATGTCCAGCTGTGGGCAAGGCAGTGTGTTCCTCTGAGAAAATTCTCCTGCGTATTTCTCAGCCGATACAGAAATAGCAGCCGCGCCTGGCACTTGCTCACTGACCATGGGTGGTGCGCTGAGATTTCCCTTCCCAGCGTAGGATTTGGATTCCTGCTAAAATACAAGGGCTGTACATGTCCCTAGTACCTGGTGCACAACCACATTTTAAACCTTGATAAAGCATCTCTGTTGTTACGAGAGGACTGTGAGCAGCGAGAGCCACGGCTCATTTCTGTGCAAGTAAAACTTAAGAAAAATCAGAGGATGTTAAAAAAAAAAAAGTGTCTTCTTTTTCTTCTGTGTATTTATTTATTAAGTTATCAGATATCGATAATTCGGTGTGTACAATTTTAATGGCTTTGTACTTCATACTGGTCCTTCCAGATATTTCGCCATAGTTTTGAAAGGGACTTTTAAAGGACTTTTAGATGTACCTTTGGAGCTGCTGCAGCACCCAAGAAGAGCCATACTGATATTGGGGGTTGCTTATGGAATTATACTGGGCACTGTGGTAGGTCGGTGCCAAGCAAAGGGCTGCTGTGCGGCCCTGCTGGGGTTGGCTGTGGAGGAGGATGTCCAAGTTCTAGTAAATAAACAGGAAAAGACCCCGTGGGGCCAGGCTGTCATCTTCTGTCAGCCCACTAAGCGGTTTCGGGAGGATTTCGTGTTATTTCAGTATTGCCTTTTAGGCGAAACACGTCTTCAAAGGAGGAGGAGAATGGCAGAAATGCTTTGGTCCAGCCCTGCCCTGAGACTGTTACTCTGTGCCCAGGGTTGTGTTTGCATCCTCTCTGTAGCTGGTTTTCTCTCTGTTATAGGTGTACATAGAACTGATGATTATTTCATTAAAGCTGAATGTACCTGTTGTTTTCTTGCCTTGTGACTGAGTGGGCAGCTATGGAGAGATTTTATATGTGAAGGGATTAACTCACGCTGGTGCCCTATTGTGTCCAGCTTTTTCTGGAAGCCGTACAGTGAGCAGAAAGAAATCCTAAAGTTGGTGGCAGACACAAATTCTTTGGAGGCTTGCTCTTTCTCTGCTCTTTCTGCAACCTTTCTTTCTGGTTGCTGGCTAATCATTTCTACTGCAGAGCCCTGGCTGCCCAGGGACTGCTATAAGGAATTTGTGAGGGATCACAAATCTCTAGCAGCTAAGAAAAGCCATCCTGCTGTCCCATGGGTAAATTCCCTGTTAGATGCCCTGTAGGGCCAGAGGAAAATGTTTGACGCTCTGCAGACTGACAGGGGTCAAACCCCACTGCCCATGAAATGGCACAGCTCTTGCTGATCCCACACAGGTGGTTTGGTTTTCTCTGTGAGCCACTGGTTCATGATTTCTGCTCCCAAGGCTTGAGACTGCTGTTCCCAGATGCACAGTTTGGTGCTGATGGGGTCTATTACAGGGACAGGACCTCGGGAGGGGGAGCAGCGAGTTTAGTGCATCAACATTTTCTGTGATGGCTCAAATGGACCGCGCATCCTAATTTTTTTTTTGCTTAACATCTTTCATGTAATTTCTTTAGACACTACAGCATTCATAAAATATGGGGGAAAGAGGTAATACATATTTAATAGTATTAATACTATTTATTCTTTCAGATTTACAGAACAAAATATAGGCTCATAACAGCCACTAATGACTTAATTAAGACTCCCTACTCCTTCCTTGTGATTAGGGAGTAGAACATGAATAAAACATATATTCTTTTGGAGAAGGAATGATAAATTTACTATTGTAAAGGAGTACTGGGCCAGGAAACCTGTGAAGATGTGGCTGTGTGGTTGTCCCAGAGCACCAAAGGGTGGCCTGGATTTAAGGCTGTGTTCTTTGCCAACAGCTGAAATAAACTGGAATAAACACAAAATCATAGAATCATTTAGGTTGGAAATGACCTCTAAGATCCCCAAGTCCCACTGTTAACCCAGTACTGCCAAGGCTGCCATGTCCCCAAGTGCCACATCCACGTGTCTTTTAAATACCTTCAGGGATGGTGACTCCACCACTTCCCTGGGCAACCTGTTCCAATGCTTGGCAATCCTCTCAGGGACAAAACTTTTCCTGATATCCAATCATTTTTATAGCCCAATTCAGATTGCTTTTGAGCTGTCTGGCTCCTTATCAATACAAGAAATTCATTGCTTGCTGCTCTCTGAATTATGGAAGTTGTTCTGCTCACGCCACAGACTGTGCTGCTGCTTTTGTCCCAGATGTTTCCAGCGCTCTCCTCACAGCAGGGACAATTTGGCTGTATATTCAACAAGTTCTCTATCCCTGCTTTGGCTGTGTCATTTTGAATGTTTTCATCTCCCACAGCTTTTTTATATTAGCAGCAAAGAAAAGAGTGTTTAAATAGTATAACTCTTGCCCAGAAAGGCTTCCAGGGGGATAAAAAGCTTTTCTGTTATGTCAACACTGAGCCCAGAAGAAAGCAAGTGTATCCACTGAAAGGTTCCTTGTGGAAATTGCTGGTAGACAATGATGGCACAAACAAATACTGTGTTTTCTTTCCTGCCCTGGGACACCCAAAGTGCATTAGAAATGCACAGGGCTGGATCTCCAGCTGCTGGAGGTCACGGCAGCTCCGTAACGCTTCAAAGGACCGACTCTCCCATAGCCAGGAATCTTGTGTTTGAATCCAAGATGCTATCCCTGCATAAATGATGGACATTCTCATATGTGTCCCTATGTATAAATGAAAATCCGGTTGTAGGTTTTGTTGGTGTTGTTGTTTTTTTGGTTTGGTTTTGGGGGGTTTTGTTGGTTTGGTTTTTGGGGTTTTTTTTACCACAAATGTATGTAAGAAATTGAGTAAACTCATGAAATACACAGAAATCCTGGTCGGCACTTGGGATGGATGGATGGATGGATGGATGGATGGATGGATGGATGGATGGATGGATGGATGGATGGAAGCCAGACCCTGCTGACAGACTCGTGTTAGGGCAATGAAGCCCTAATACTGCCTGTCTTACAGCTAGAAGCTTTCAACATGAGTAACTCAAAATGACGAAGTGCTCCTAGAAAACAGATTGATTTAAATAATTGCTTTAATATGATTT